>NC_140580.1:314458041-315713041 GCF_964204655.1 Triturus cristatus | reverse complement strand
GGTAGTGTCCAAGTAAATGTATGTTATCCAGAAATCCACAATCTGTTACAAAAAAACGGACTCCTGGTCCCCCTTGAGTCACAAAGACACCACATTGTACTTGATTAGGGATATATGCCAAATCACCAAACGGACTCTGATCAGCTGTGCCTCTCGAATCCCATGGCTGGGCTTCACTGCTCTTTTCATTGCAAAATAGGGGGTCATTATTGTTTTGTAGAATAATGAGAGAATTGAAAACACAAACCATAAATCTCCACATCTCACATGAAAAGGGTGAAAACAAGCTGAAAACAAAGGTTTCTGGCATGTCACTTTATAGTTCTTTAATAAAGTGACAAAATGTAGAATTTTGGCTTCTTCAGAGTGATTTGAAGAACTGGTAACATGCACATTTGTAGGAGAAGTTATCAGAATACCAAAAATGACAGTCCCAGTAGAACAAGAGGCCAATGTCTTGAAGGAGGCATTGAGTGTAGGGTCTGTATCAAGAGGATAAGTGGGCGCAGGTAGCAGTTGGCTTAGAGTGGTGTACACTGGCAGTCATCTTAAGGGGCTAGGAGTTTTTTTCAAAATAAGATCCACAGCATATGCAAGAAAGGCAGAAAAGATGGAAAGAAGGAGGAAGAGAAAGATGACACTGACAATGAGAGACATCAGAGGAAAAAAGAAAAGGCAACATAAGATGAAGACATATGAAGTGTAGGTTGGTATAAGAATGGGGCGGAATCTAAACTAGTGAACCTTGGTATTCAGACATCCTGGCCTTTGGCAGAGCTGGCTCTTGAGAAAAGGTTTCTTAAACAAAGGAGAAGTGTGGTGTTGGGACCCACCCAGTATGCATATTTAGTATATCCTATGTTCAGAAGTGAATGTGGCACGTCTTCTAATTGCTGTAAGATGTGTGTTTTTGCCAGGAGACTGTTTCCAGAGATGGGTTAAGAAAAAAACTCCTGTTTCTATTAGCAAACATTCTGCTTCTTTAGTGGAGAATGCATGCAAAAGCCTTTTTTGAGGTCAAAAAGTGAGAGACCTAAATCATACTTATCTGCTACATTTTCGTCATTGTCCAAATTAGAATACATTATTTTTATATTAAAATGTATTCTACTAATCCATATCCATTATTAAGGGGCGAAGTGTTTTCTCTCACATTTATCACCCTAAAACAATTCATGCTGACCATTGTCATAGTAAAACAGCAATGTCTTAAAATTAAAGCATCCATATATCCCAAAAAGTACTTTACATCAACCGTGCGCTCTAAGAAACATTGAAAAATGATCTAAATGATATATCAAAACAGTGAGGCTAAAAGTGCAGTCTATTCAAATCTTAAGCAGCGTGGGCAAGAGGCAAGCTTCGGCCCTTGCATAGAGGCTAACCTCCAAAAACTTCAGAAACTCTTTGGCGTTCAGAGCTCTATCCCAACAAAGGTACACAACATCCACAAATGCAAACTACCCTTCATGCTTTTGTCCTAAATCACGTCTATATGTAAGGATGAGCCATGCTCACACCAGGGTTAGCACATCCACATACGAATAACCTTGGACCTTAAAACTTTGTGGTGGTTTCTAGGATAAGCTTGCCGGTACGCGGACATGTGCAAGTAGAGCACACACTCGGCAGAAAACATTAACTATTATAAGGGTGGCTTGACTGCAAACCCAATACCTTGTATCCATCAATACTGACGTGCAGGTATGTTAATGTTTCTGGCAAAGTCTTTCCTATGAAAACAGCTCCACTGTGCAACTTGAAAGTAGTATGTCTTATACTGCTGAACCTTTTATATACAAAATCATATCGCCCAAGTATGTCACAATCCATATGCATCTGAAGCTGCTCTACAGTATGTGTGGCACAGTATGAATGCGGTATTTTGGGGTGATCTATGACACCTATACAAAATCCTAAACAGAGGTTTCTTATTGCACTTTAAATGTACTGTCATTACTAGCCAGTTATAAGAAACCAACAACATTACTACTAGACTGTAAAAAGACATTACAGTAGGCATAGGTTCAATGCCTGCCAACGTGTTGGTAAAAGCAAAAGCCTCAGCAGAACATTTCCTGCAACCTAAGTATAATAACATCTCAGCTCATCTAATGCATTGCCAGAGATCAAGACAGTAGAGCTTGAATCTAGCTGCATGGTACCACAAGCTATCAAACGCACAGTCAGCAGGCTTTAAATGAGGCCTACGTGAGCGTCCTAAAACATCTCACTGTCACAGATTACACGCTTCCATAGGACAGATCTAGCTAAAATCTACATATCTACACCTGCAATATCTCACGCCACAAAATGCTGTGTGGTGTGTGGCAATATATTATAATTGACCAAGGACACCCTGCTGAATGTTTGATAAATGTAATTCACCTTGGAGTTATCCAGCCTTGGAAAGGAATGCTCTCTTCTGCTTCAGGTGACCATGCCTCTTCGCTGGGAGTGTAGCAATATCCTTGTTGTTTATGGTTTTGAATGGAAGCCATTAACTCAAATAATGCATTTGATATCCAATTATTCACTGCTCAGAGTAAGAGATAGTGAAAAGCTGGACTTTGAAGCCAGTGCTTGGGCAGATTCTAATTTGGCACTCTGACACGATGGAAGGGCAATGGCAGAGTGCCACCTCCCTCGCCTTGTCCCTGCTTCCCTCACGCCTCTACAAATATTAGAAAGGTGAGAGCAGGCTGGTGGCACTCAGCCACTGCTAACTACTGCCTCAGGTCTGTGTACAGCAACAGTATGTATAGTGTTTCCCTCTGAACAAGTAGCCGCTCTATCAGAGCTGTTTTGGTACAGATCTCTGTCCTTGCTGACAAGGGCACTGACAGAGCTGCTGCCAAGAAGGTCCCGCTCTCCACTATCTTATCATATATCATATCCTATATCACATATCTCATCGTGATGGGTAAGGGAGAATGCCCAGAGAGCGGTGGGGAGGGTAACAGGACACCAGTTAATATTCTACAATACATGGGTGGGAAGCAAGTTGATTTACTGGGAGAGGTGTGGTTGTAACTCTGTATATGTTTTTTTCCTATAGAGCGAAGCGAGCCATAAGGCAGTGAAGCACACAAGCAACCAGTCAACACATATTAGGAGGTGAAGCTGGATTGTCGATGGTTAGTGCATTGTGATGTAGTGTTTGTTAAAAGAAGTGAGCCCTTTAACTCTTTCCTAAATTGGAGCAGCTTTGAGGCAGTCCTGGTGGACATGGAACAGAAGGTTGCCAGGTATCCTCAAAGAAGAAAGGGGAGCTTCCCAGAAGACGGATGGGAGTGTGGTGTAAACTGTCAGATAATAAGGAAGGGCACATTATGCCCTTCACTCCCATGACTTTGCTCCCATTGTACAGCTGATTAGGAAAATGTGTGGTCACGGGCATAGCTGTTAATAATGGGACGTGTTTGTCACTGTGGTTCCACATTACATCAAAGGCAACATTCTGAAACAATTAATAGCTAGTATTCACCTCTGTATCTTCTGAAACTCTGTCTCTGAAAAACTTACAGTTCTTGGCTGACAGGGAGACTTGTGATATAATGCTTGTCAAGTGCACTGCTGGAGTACATTACAAGAAAGATTGTATGTATCTATTATTAATCATGCATTCTAACACAACACCAGTTCTGAAAGAGACTTGCATTAAACTGCATACTGGCGAGGCTCTTATACAGTGTAGATTTATTTTCAAAAATCTCTTTAAAAAGTAGGAGAAACAGACTCAGGATTTCAAAAGAGTGGTGGGGAAAGTGTGATGTGTAATTTAGGATTATAAGGAATAAAGTACCTCTTTTATATCGAGGATAACACTTGCATATCACCCTGGAGTTCATGACCTCAGTTCAGTGACCATACTCCTTGAAATTCGTATAATATATAGCATATATAGCTTTATCCCAAACTTAATATACTTATTCAATATATAAAAATATTTGCATTATTAATTACAATATGTAATGTGTGTTATAATAATGGTAACACAACAGGGCAGCAATAAATTATGATGTATAGGTCGCTGTGTAAAGCATTCATTTTAAGCAGTACATAAGTTAATTGCTAAATCTCCACAACACGCAAACACACACCACCCTCTCCATCGACTAAATTTACTTATTTTGGTACATATATTATCGCAAATTATACCTCAAGAAGGAACCTTAATGATCTTTATGATTACCTGGAACCACCAAACAACCATTTTGTAAATCTATGATGAAGACAGGATAACTGCATCAGGTCAATAGGACAGAACATCTGTGAAAGCTTTCTTGAACAAGTTGATTCTCCCAGTGGATTAAAAAGTCGTCATGTTCCAAGTAAGTGTTGAGCAGCTCCATAGTACTGCTCCCAACAATGATAGTGAGCGTGCTCTGATATAAGCAGTGTGACAACACGACACATCAGTGAAAAATTCAATGATAGTTCAAAAGTCGCACCTAACTGGTTGCAGTATATAGCCAACTGCAGAGGGCTATACTGGTTGTTCAAGGCCCTGAACCAGAATTATAGGCCTAAACTGCAAGCGAAGTCCTCGAACATGGGTGAGGGCATTTAGCAATTGAGCCCGGGGCCGAAGGGCTGTAAGGCTATTCGAGCATGCCATCCACTAAGGGTAGGATGTTCTAAATTAAAAAGGGAGAAATGTGAAGACAAACATTGGAAAGTTGGAGCTCCAGGCTTTTACCAGCCATTATAAGCTTGAGGTAGTAAAAGGATCCCTGCATATATATAGATCTGAAAAATGTACAGATTTGTAACTTTTCAACTTAGCCTAAGTGAGGTGCCTGCTACCGAGTTCTGCACAAGCGCTGCAGTCGCAAGTTCACACCCAGGCAGGGCTGACTCACCGATTCATTCTTTGGAGTTTGATAAATTTATTGCCATTGAACTAAGTAGTAACATCATCTGATAGCAAGTGTTTAATGGGGCGTAGGTTGGTCAGTAAGAGTGTTGGGGGAGTGGGTTTCAGATTGACAACCACTCTGGCATTTCATATTAATCATTATATAGAAAACAATGGATTAAGGGCCAGTGGAAAGGGAAAGGAGTGCAGATCGCGACGGGTACTTAAAACGCATTTTGTAGAGTAACCATGTGTTAAGTACTTCAGAGCAGAGAGTGTGTGTATGTTTTTGGGAGAGGGAGTATTTAAAAATCCCAGGGGAAATCCATCAGACACCTTACCATACCAGACTGAAAGCTCCTGTACCCAACTATTTATTAAATAATATATATATTAGGGGGGGGGTGTAACACCCCAAACCCCCCCTGAAGATACGCCCCTAGTTTAGAAGCAGGAGGAATCCGCATCAGCACTGTTTAAAAAGGATAATATTTCATCTTTTAAACAGTTATCAAGTGCAGTACTCCCAGTCTTGTGAGAGTTGTGTGACTTGGCATTTTTAAAGCGTCCTTCTTCCACTGGCATTGACTTGCAGCTCGAGTGAAGGATCTGGTGTGATGAGTGTAGAGTGCAGCCAGGAAACTTTTAAGAAGGCGGACCCTGCTTGCCGACTACATTCCTTGACCGTGATTTAAAAAAAAAACCTGTCAACATGATTAGAAGCCCCAGGGCATCTATTAATTTCCAAGTTATTGAAGGAAACATACAGGACTGATATCACCACCCCTTCAATCAGCGGGCGAACAACAGACAGTGGAAATAACCTATGGAATCATTACCACACACACCCTTTGGCAGCACACAAATCTCTTCTTTAAAAAAACTCATCGTACACATAACCCATCTCAACACACTCCTGTGGAGTTCCCCATTCGCTGCTGGTTGTGGTAAGCTATTTTTTATCATTAAACGGCAAGATCACAGCATATAAGAGGCGGCCTCCATGAATGCCTAAACAACCACCATATACGTTTAGCTGAGATTTGTTTTTAAAGCCAACCAGATAGCAAGTAGGAACTGTGGCTATGCAGAGATCCACTGAGATAAAAAAAAATCACTTTCAAGATTTAACGGTTTCAAGCGATACCAAAGACACAAGTTATATTTTTAAGACAAAGTCACTAAATGTGGCTGTCACTCAAACAGTAGCATCTCCCCACTAAATTTTAGAATCTCAGGGTTGTTTCATAGTCAGAAGCGACATGCAGTTCAGGGGCATTCAAGATAGGACAAACTAGAGAACATGTCCGACATTGGTAGTGCTTTGATCTGTAAGATCTTTCTGGGAATATCGCTAGGAACAACTCAGACTGATATATACAAATTTAGAAATTCAGATTTCATTTAGAACAAGAGCATTATATGATGTGTAGACGACCAAGGAGTAAAGGACTGTTTACTATGCATAGCTTGGCTGCAAAGTAATGCACTGATATACTTCTCAATGCCATGTCATCACTATGGTGTTGGAGCCTGGTTTTCACTTCAACCATTGTACAGCGCGATGGGGCCTGGCTACACTTAAGTCTTCATAAACAAGGAAGAAATAAACCTCCATTACTAGAAGAAAAACATACAGTTCCTCGAGTTTGATACAAAGTTACACAAATTATATAGCAGGACTTAAGGTTTTTCTGGAATGTGATCCTAAAGTTTTAATAGATTCCAAAAACAATCACTTGCTTTCAACATTTCAAAGAGAGTACTGGCAGTAAAATGTTCTTTTGCTTCACGCTGCCAAGATAAATACATTCTATTAATCGAAACATTCTTTAGATTAGCTAGATTTAGAGATTATTTTGGCCAGGTTTGCTTGTAACAAAGAAAAAAGGAAGGCTTCCTCAGGAATTTTGATGTGTTCGCATGTCTAATACGCATGTGCAAAGTATGTTTAAGTGATTAATTTTGCCTCTGTTGTGCAGAAAATTATACAGTTAGTCACCCGATTAATTTAGTCAGTTAAATCAAATATTACTCAAGTGGCAATAAAGGGTTCTTATTAAATAAGCATCTTCCAGATTATGGCAAGTGAAGGAAAACATTGGGATGCTCTCAACTAATTCACTTTCTTTAAGCTCCTCAACACAATTTTGGCAGTTCTTCAACATGTAAATTAGTATTTATTGAGAAATGTTCAAAGTCATTTAATTTTGAGTGAGAAAGTAACACATGGAAATTGTTGCTACATTTTATGACACATACCCCCTCAGGCGGGTATACCTAGAATAGGGCATAGTGTAAAAGCTTGACAATTCGGTGGCTCCATGAACAGACTAATCTTGGATTCTGCTTGCCTTTAAATGACAGGAACTAGCTGACCACTCGACGTTTGCCCACTGATAAAGTGTTTGCATTTGAGTCAACTGTCCAAAAGGAAGTCCTGGCCATGATGTTTGCAAGCCACTTTCCGGTGTAGGCCACTGATGCTGAAACAGATTGAGGTATTATCCAATGACAATTCACCTTTGCACCTCACAACAAGCACTAGCAATGTCAAAATATTTTGCCAACATACGTAATAACCATTAAAAGTTGAAAAGTATTAAAAAAAAATGAAAAGTAAAAATGACCTAGTAAAAAAATGACCAATCACAAAAATAAATGTAAATAAAAACATGAAATGAAAGCAGAAATTAAGCAAAGATTGCCCAACAGACTAAGCATTGAAGTAGACTCGTTTTTAGGCAGATGTAAGCAAAGTGTTGTCCCTCACAGTGAAGACAGCAAGTGCCTCCAGAGGGCTGACTAAGTGTCCTCTGATGTAGTAGGATGAAACAAATGTGAATGACATTGGAAAGGACCAATGGATGATGAGAACTGACAAGTCTCTTGTAAGATATATACGTTATGTCTCTAAGCCAGACCTAAAGACATATGCTTAGGACAGGCTGTGCATGATGCCTAAGGGGGATGAACTCACCAACAGGAATAGAGCAGAACAATTCAATTTCATTACATGATTTTAAAAATAGCTTGTGTTCCACACAACATGTGCTAACCGGCTTTACTGTAACAAGTAAAACTGGGTAGCTAGCAGGAACATTCTACGTTTTTGTGGTATTTATTCACTTTTCATCTGAGTGAAGGGTTAATGGAGACAATCAAGAACATAACAGAATACATACCATTGCGACACATGCTCAAAAAACAAAAAAACAAAAGCCAGGACATCAAACACCTCCATATTGTGTTGTGTCACAATGGTTCTCGAACTTGCTAATACAAAGTTTGCCTAGTAACGTTTCTCTAGGCCTTTCCTAGCAGACCTGATATTAAAGTGCTGCCCATGTCTACGTGTGATAAAATGCCCTTTAACAACGTTGTTTGGAAATCGTTATCAGAAAATGATGGTCCTATTTTCAACAGGAGAGCACCGATTTGTATTTATTTGGAAATGTGGTTTGGGCGGTTGTGAGTAAGTGAAGGGATTTTATACAGGATGGGAGGAGAAGAGAATCTTTCCAATGCCATTTCCGATCAGGACAAAATTACTACAGTATTATTTAAGGTGGAGAGATAGATAAATGCAGTTTGAGAAGGGTTCAACCTAAAGCAATGTCTTAAAGTATGTATATAGCACGGCACAGCACTGACTAGGTCATAGAATGCTCAGATCTGCGTCAGGTTCCTGAAGCCATTTATGAGCCCATGTTACAAGGGCGTTTGATGTAGTCAGTCCTTTCTGAGAGGTGGCGGGTGATGTGGGAGAGGTTTAAAGACATACTTCAAACATGGTGCACAGGTGTTTGATGCGCAGGTGTGTCTTCGCTTACCGCTGGGCAGTGTTTGCTACCAGCTTTGGGGAGGACAGAGAAATGATTCAATGAGTGAGGGGCAATGGCTTTGCTACTCAGTGAGCCCTGCCTATATCTGAAGAGTATGCACTGCAAGAGGGTGTAGGTGGGTTGCCCCCGTTAAGGGCTGATAGTCCTAAAAACAAAAGACTTATCCTTATACTTTGTGACAATGGGGTTTCTCGCTCCTCGCTCGCGTGCCACTGATGCTCCACTTTTGTAATATGTTATTCATGTGCGTAAATCTTTGGTCGTCTACTTTGTGCCGGTTGGTAAAATATAAAATGTTTATACCCTTCTTTTCGATCTAATTCCCTTTTATAACCTGTTGACTCTGTAAATAGCTCCAGTGTCCCCTGGAGCTTGCAGCTAAAGGGGTCTAAAATAAATAAAATAACTAAATAAACAAAATAAAATATGTTTACATTTATTTGGGTTTAGCAGGCCGGCGTGGGGTTGGGTACTTTCATTATGTCAAGAAAGAGGGAATGGAGTGTAACTATCTCCAGACTCTTATGGCTGACTACCTCCCGAAAACACTGAGGAGTACTTTTTTGTAATTAACAGAAATGCGTGGTGATAGTCCAAGCCGCAGCGCTCGGCCAATTAAGTGCCTAAAAGGGTGGAATAACGAAGGGAAAGCGTTTTAAATGAAAGAGATGGAGGGAGGCATGCTTATTACAAGTTATACACAATCAAATGCGCCGTAGAAATATTGACACCTCATCAAATGCCTAAAGATAATGAAGGGTTAGAGAACGGCAAAATCACGAGACATTAATGCCTTTAAAGGGTAAGGGACGGTTGTCTCATGTCATCAATATCACAGGGGAAACGAACATCATATCACATGGCCTTCGACGTCCAATAACAGCACAGGAAGTGACTTCACACAACTTGACTGCGATGGCTGATAAGAGCGCGTTTTCTTTAAAGTCTTATTGAAAACTTAAAGGTACAGCATGTTATTTGACATGGATTGATCACAGGCAAATAGAAGCATTTAAGAAACACTACAGGAGTGAGAGGTGTGCTGTATTTTAGTTTTAAAAAGTATCAGTCAGATTTCTGAGGGGCAAGTCAAGAGGAAAGTATGGGAGGATAACAGACAGAGTGAGGAAGGATGATTGTAAATTCAGTGGTGTTCCCTTTAAAACATGCAACTCTCTAGATGAAGGAATAGTGCCCTGTGGGTTTCTGGGCAGAATGGCACTCAGGGAGCCGGAGGGGAAAGGAGACAACCTGGGAGCGCGTAGAAATTGTGTACAGGCTTAACTGTGATGGAGGGGGCACTTAGAAACCATGGTGTTGCAATGTTGTAAATCGGGGCCTGTGTGGTGAATGAAATTGGATTATTTTATGCCCATTATTAAAATTTAAAACCTTGCCATTCCACATAAAACTGACTTTTCTGGTTTGGGCACGGGAACAACCACATCTGTGAAACACATTAAAGGCAAGACACACCATCTCTGACAAGTAGTTAAAATGTCACCAATGAACTCAGAATGCAAAAAAAATGAGACATGGGGCAGCGGATCACAGCAATTACTGAAGGAAGGAAACAAATCGCCTTCATTTCAGGAAAAAAGAATATATTACTACTATAACTCTGAAATCCATACCCATCATAATCGGAATGAAATGTCAAAAAACATTGCTTCCTGTACTAGGAGTATCTTGATCGTATGACAAGAACTCTGGTGGTAATTTATATCCAACACATAGGGCTGCATCAGTGCTTTAAATGGGCCGGTACTGTCCGGTACGGAGTACCGGCACTTCTTTATTTTAACGAGGAGAGTACCGGCACTTCTCAAGAGAAATGCAATACCTTTAATATTAGAGGACCGGCACTTCTCAGAAACAAGTAGGTACTCAGCTACAGAGTACCTGCACTTTTATTTTTTCCATTTTAAGCACTGGGCTGCATAAAAGACTGATAACATCACTGGTGAAAAGTATGGTCTACATTGCAAATAGTTCCACTGTGGCACAGGCTTTTTTTGATGTGGTGCTTTAATCCAACATGTGTTTTTCGGGAGAATTTAAATAAATTCCTAAAGAGGAAAGTCACTGGTGGCTGCATGTATTTTGAAACATTTGAACAGTTTCATGCAGTTATTTTAAGGACAGAAAGGAAAACTGGCTCGTTGTGTTGGCACAAGCCTGGCCCAAAGTGGCTGTTCAAGCCGCCATTTGACAAATGCCCATGCGTTGGCAATGCACTGTAATCCTCTGGAAGGTGTACCTGCAGCTAACCATACTGAGTAACGTCTGAGAGCAAACCTTTGTTTACTTTGAAGTGTAGGGCATGTATACCGTACACTCTACAAACTGAATTATCTCTCAAAATAGCAGTCTTAATACTCCTCTCCGCGGTATTCGCAAAGGGATGTCTCAGTCCTGCCCAACTTCAAATATTAACTTGCAGGGTCCTACAGATAGCCCTCAACTCTCAGATGTAAATTACCCCTCCCCCCATCTTTAATGAAGTTTAAAAACTCTAAAGGCAAAGGTCAGGGATGCTGATCAAAAATATGTGCCTACAAAAGGAATTTGCTGTCAACTTTAGGAGCAGACTTGGAACTAAGGGTCGGACTTTCCATCCGCTTGCCCAGTTCCGCTATCTGACTCGAAGCAGGGTCTTCCTGTTGAAAGCATGTGTCCGTGTTTCAGCAGTAGATACTTTGCCATCTTTCTGTCTAATAATGCAAGGAGAAAAAAAAACTCAGACGTGCGAACATTAACAGCTGTAAACTCAAAGCTGGCCATTAAAAAACTGAATACGACCCGGAGTTAATATCAAAATGCACACAATATATTGTATATACATGAAAACATCCTAAAGTTATGCAGGAGTAAAACGATGAGTTCTAGGTATGGTGAGGTGCTGTAAACCAAACCAGGAATGCCCGCGAGCAAGGGTTTTCCTCAATAAAGTGCACGTAGAAGTGGAAGGGGAGGACCCGATCAAAAGAAAGTTCGGAAATAACATTCTTGTAAAGAGAGGGAGAGAGTCGGTCGTGAAAGGCGAAGTTGGCACATGTTTGCAAGTTCAAGAACCCATCTATGCTACGCGGCAGAGCCTGCCACTGAAAGATCTACGGAACAGCTGAGGAAAGCCTGCTAACAAAACTAACAGCTGGAAGCCTTCCTGGCCTCCCCCGCCCACAGATCCACCCTTCTCCGAACTCACCCCCTGTGCCAGCCCTGCCCCGGGAAGGCGCGGGGCAGTGGTACCTCCGGCGCAGCTGCCTCGGAGCTCAGGCAGCCTCCTCTCCGCTCACGCGCTGGAGTTGGGACGGCGGCGCAGCCAGCATCCTCCTCTGCGTGAGAACTCGTCAGGGGGACAAATATATCCAGACAAACAGTTCGAGCTGCGACTGGGCCCCCCGGCTCAGGGCGGTTTACAGGCTGCACTTCTGTTGTCAGTGCTGTGTGTAAGAAGGGCTTCACTGGAAGAGCAAACCTCCTCGCTTCACTCCTGGGCGCCTGGGAGCCAGAGGATGTGAGGGGCGGGACTTGCAGAGAAAGTAGGAGGGGCTACATCCTCTGCCAATCACGGCCTTGGGAATCCTGACAACCCAAGTAGGCTTTAGCATGGGCACAGCAGCGGGCACAACAGCAGCACACCGGGAATATGGTCTACAGCACAACACATTTAAGACGCAGACCACATACACAGACCGACCAGCACAACACACACCGCAAGCATCTCACAACTTTAGGCGAAGGGGGTAATTTTCGTTTCTTCCTGTCTTCTCTCTCTCTCCTATTTTGATTTATATAATTGGTCAAGTTATTCAATCTTAGGAGTTTTCAGTCATCGTAAAAGGTGTATGTAAAACTACAATTTTTCTTTTGTTCTTTATTGATTTGAGAAGACATCAGAGTTTCAGAAGCAGTCCCTGGCCACATCAGCACTCAACACATGTAGAACACTGCAGTCTGGAAGCGTAATACGCATAGAAGGTTAATACAGCCCAACAGTGTATGAAACTCAGTCCAGAGTTGCACAAACCTGAGTGCAAACCAGCAGCAATGATAATAACTCAATGTTATTATCATTTTATTTTTTCCTGTTGCATTAGCTTTGCGGGGCGGGGCTGCTCTGCTGACAGAGCAGGGGAGGAGTGGTTTTCACTCCCTAAATGGGCATGAAAGTTCGGCCGGCCGTCCCTGGCCTTCGAACAGTCATGCGCACTTAGCATGTTCTCAACCCAGGCTGCATTACAGCCTGGGTGGAGAACATGCCCAGGCCCCCAGTCCCCGCTTGATCAGCGGACCAGGGAGCTCAGACCAATTACAACGCTGCATTGCAGCATTACGATTTGCTCAGAGGAGACAGGGTGCCTCCTGTTCTGGCTGGAGGGACGAAGAGGGGAGACGTGGCAAGGAGGTAAGTGACAATTTATTTTATATTTACCCCCTTCTCCCCTTCTCTGCCAACCCCGATCCATGCAATCAGCCACTGTCTGAGACTCAGCTGCACATAATAAATATAAATATCAGGACACACTTCCATAAAGGAAAGGTATTAGAAATACCAGATCAGTGGAACCCTCTATACACCAGCACCTAAGTTGCTATCCCTTCCATATTCATTTCCCTATACAGTTGCTAAGGGTGAGTGTGCACACTGAGTCGCACCCACTGACACAATGCCAGTCCAAAAGGACCTAACAGTTTCAAACAAAAAGCAAAGGTGCACCACACTTTAAGGAGGAGGGGAAGATACTAATATAATTCATTCCCGACATCAAGATTATTCAAAAAGGGTCATTTTTTATTCACAAAATTTACAATAGTTCTCAATTAAAACAATATGCTATAAATACAGTCTGTTCTGGACAACACAGCCGACGCGTTTCGTCCTTGAAGCGGACTTCTTCAGGGCTGTTTGGACACAAACATATAAAAATACATAAGCCTTTTGTATAAAAAACAGAATTTACAAAATGTACAAACATACATATACAAGCCACACCTATATGTGCTACAAACTACTTAAATAACACTTTTTAACACTTTTTTGGAGGTGATTTTTCATTTAATTTTTTCATTTTTCTATTTTAATCATATGACCTCATATCACTAGTTCATGAGTTTTTCTAATTACTGAATAAATACATAACATGTGAATCATCCTATCTAATTACAACATATACAGCGCTATATTGTTGTTTTATATAATGGAATAGGATCCAAGTTCTGATTAAATTCAAGTGTGTAAAGGTGATGTTTACACCAAACAAAACAGAGGAGTGAGAAAGGGAAACGATCAATTTACAGAAGCCACATAAAGGTTTATCGGGGGGGGGGGGGGGAGTTACAAACAGGAAGAATAATAAATTCCTGATGCAAAGGTCAGTCATTAATATATTTATAGTATCTCTATCGTTTTCATTCCCAGGTTGGTGGTCCTATGCAGTTTCATATCTGGCTAATAAAAAGAGTATAGTAAAAAACTTAATAGAGTTCATTGTGGGCCTGGCAGAAAAGACGGATAGGCGTTAATAATAGATGATTAATAATACCCACCATATATTTTAGGCGCACTAGTTGTTCAATTTTAGTCAGCAATAACAGGAGTAGTGGCAGTCCAAATGTAGCAATGATGGGATTCCCCAGATTCTTGTATATGCCGAAACTATCTAAAAGCAAAGAGAGCTATAATCGTCAGCATTCATAAATGCTATGCGCAAAGAATTCGACCTCCAAAGTAAAAATTGCCACTCAAGGTTATATACTTACATATGGGCATAAAAGTCTTATAAAATCGTTTTTTTGATTTTATTATTATAAGGAGAAAGGAGGATGATCATGGTACATCATTCCAAGTTCCTTCAGGTGTACTCTTGTAATATAAGAGAAAGAAAGGTCCTCATAGTCTATAATAAAGAATAAATAGGTTGTAAAGCAGTCCTATGCTGGTATAATACAAAGAATTAAAATCATAATGCACCATGAACAGCACCACCCCAGAGTCCTATTAGTGATATATATAATATGTAATTCCTACTCAGTTTGTGCAAATTTTCATGGTGTGGTAAGGCAGTCAACACCAAGAATAAATATGTAAATCTAAGGTCCTGTGAATAGCTAACGGCCAGGAAACATGTGAATCAAAGCCGCGAGCTGCCGAACTTCCCAACCCTACAAGCCGCCAATTCTATATCAAGTTAAGTATGGGGAAACTTCCCCCCATATCCCGCTATGTATATTCCCTCCAGTTAAGAATCCAAGGTGAATTTCATGGTTCAACCTACCCGAGTACGGACATGACGGACTCCCGGCGGTCTCGCTGGTAACGGCTGACAGGCAACAGGAAAGGTGAAGACCAGGTGAGGAGCCACGTCCATGTCTTAAATTTACGTGATGACGAGCCATTTACGGGAGCACCTGGAATCAATCATGCTTCGCTTCCTGAGTGTCCTCCCAAATTTTAAATGGGATGTAGTCTAAAAGCGCGGCCATTATGGAGTATCAAAAAAACACCGCGATCCTATTGTCAGTATTATGTTTGTGATCCCTATTGTGCCCACGCAAGATACATAGCAAACTCGAGATGAGTTATATTTCTATTAAGAATTATGGATTTAGGTGAAAAATAGAACATACGGACCCGTCACTCATCCCGCATATGTGGCAGCCATCTTGGAACGGGGATAGATATAAACAGTCAGTGATATTCTTGATCCGATATTATTGTTAGTGCTATGTCTATCAATCAGGCACTACCCACTGTGTGCATAATATGCACACGAAATTAACCATATGCCCAATTGGATCGAGGTCAAAGTGGAGTACCAGTCCAAAGTCCGTAGCAGGTATCATACATGGCCGCCATCTTGAAACAGGTCAAGATATCATCGGGCCATAGACAAGAATTGTGAATTAAGCCAATGTAGGCTATGGATCATATATATCTTATGACGTCAACAATTAATAAAAGCGGCACATTTCTATTCTACGGTGATTATGAAATGTCATTAAATCTAATAAATGTCATGCCAGCCTTTCTATATGTACCTCATTGTAAATAATTCCCGGGTTTGGTTTAATATGCACTATCTGGCTATATACTCCATCATAATGTATAATTTTACAATACGCTAATGTCATAATACTTTCGTAATGACATTTCATAATCACCGTAGAATAGAAATGTGCCGCTTTTATTAATTCTTGTCTATGGCCCGATGATATCTTGACCTGTTTCAAGATGGCGGCCATGTATGATACCTGCTACGGACTTTGGACTGGTACTCCACTTTGACCTCGATCCAATTGGGCATATGGTTAATTTCGTGTGCATATTATGCACACAGTGGGTAGTGCCTGATTGATAGACATAGCACTAACAATAATATCGGATCAAGAATATCACTGACTGTTTATATCTATCCCCGTTCCAAGATGGCTGCCACATATGCGGGATGAGTGACGGGTCCGTATGTTCTATTTTTCACCTAAATCCATAATTCTTAATAGAAATATAACTCATCTCGAGTTTGCTATGTATCTTGCGTGGGCACAATAGGGATCACAAACATAATACTGACAATAGGATCGCGGTGTTTTTTTGATACTCCATAATGGCCGCGCTTTTAGACTACATCCCATTTAAAATTTGGGAGGACACTCAGGAAGCGAAGCATGATTGATTCCAGGTGCTCCCGTAAATGGCTCGTCATCACGTAAATTTAAGACATGGACGTGGCTCCTCACCTGGTCTTCACCTTTCCTGTTGCCTGTCAGCCGTTACCAGCGAGACCGCCGGGAGTCCGTCATGTCCGTACTCGGGTAGGTTGAACCATGAAATTCACCTTGGATTCTTAACTGGAGGGAATATACATAGCGGGATATGGGGGGAAGTTTCCCCATACTTAACTTGATATAGAATTGGCGGCTTGTAGGGTTGGGAAGTTCGGCAGCTCGCGGCTTTGATTCACATGTTTCCTGGCCGTTAGCTATTCACAGGACCTTAGATTTACATATTTATTCTTGGTGTTGACTGCCTTACCACACCATGAAAATTTGCACAAACTGAGTAGGAATTACATATTATATATATCACTAATAGGACTCTGGGGTGGTGCTGTTCATGGTGCATTATGATTTTAATTCTTTGTATTATACCAGCATAGGACTGCTTTACAACCTATTTATTCTTTATTATAGACTATGAGGACCTTTCTTTCTCTTATATTACAAGAGTACACCTGAAGGAACTTGGAATGATGTACCATGATCATCCTCCTTTCTCCTTATAATAATAAAATCAAAAAAACGATTTTATAAGACTTTTATGCCCATATGTAAGTATATAACCTTGAGTGGCAATTTTTACTTTGGAGGTCGAATTCTTTGCGCATAGCATTTATGAATGCTGACGATTATAGCTCTCTTTGCTTTTAGATAGTTTCGGCATATACAAGAATCTGGGGAATCCCATCATTGCTACATTTGGACTGCCACTACTCCTGTTATTGCTGACTAAAATTGAACAACTAGTGCGCCTAAAATATATGGTGGGTATTATTAATCATCTATTATTAACGCCTATCCGTCTTTTCTGCCAGGCCCACAATGAACTCTATTAAGTTTTTTACTATACTCTTTTTATTAGCCAGATATGAAACTGCATAGGACCACCAACCTGGGAATGAAAACGATAGAGATACTATAAATATATTAATGACTGACCTTTGCATCAGGAATTTATTATTCTTCCTGTTTGTAACTCCCCCCCCCCCCCCCCGATAAACCTTTATGTGGCTTCTGTAAATTGATCGTTTCCCTTTCTCACTCCTCTGTTTTGTTTGGTGTAAACATCACCTTTACACACTTGAATTTAATCAGAACTTGGATCCTATTCCATTATATAAAACAACAATATAGCGCTGTATATGTTGTAATTAGATAGGATGATTCACATGTTATGTATTTATTCAGTAATTAGAAAAACTCATGAACTAGTGATATGAGGTCATATGATTAAAATAGAAAAATGAAAAAATTAAATGAAAAATCACCTCCAAAAAAGTGTTAAAAAGTGTTATTTAAGTAGTTTGTAGCACATATAGGTGTGGCTTGTATATGTATGTTTGTACATTTTGTAAATTCTGTTTTTTATACAAAAGGCTTATGTATTTTTATATGTTTGTGTCCAAACAGCCCTGAAGAAGTCCGCTTCAAGGACGAAACGCGTCGGCTGTGTTGTCCAGAACAGACTGTATTTATAGCATATTGTTTTAATTGAGAACTATTGTAAATTTTGTGAATAAAAAATGACCCTTTTTGAATAATCTTGATGTCGGGAATGAATTATATTAGTATCTTCCCCTCCTCCTTAAAGTGTGGTGCACCTTTGCTTTTTGTTTGAATCAGGACACACTTCCTTTGAGTAGGGCACCGCACACTCATGCAGGAACATGACGGGTCAGAGTGGTACAGGGGCTGCATCACCAACCACAGACACATCCGCACACCCTGTGCACAGTATAAAATTGGACGCACTTTGGTAGAACTTGCATTGTGTGTACTGCATCCTGGACACACTCACAGCAACATACACCCAACGGATCTAGGACATTAAAACTCAAACACGCTCCACACACTCAAAAGCACACACCACAGGCAGTATTGCATACCAACAAAGATTATGCTGGTAGTACACCAGCACAAACCAAAGAGGCAACAGCACAGGACACAGAGACAGGGCACAAACAAGAGAGACAGCCACACACAATAGAGACAGCATCACGCAAGACAGACATCATCACGCAAGACCGGCAGCAGGACGCAAGACCGGCAGCAGACGCAAGACCGGCAGCAGATGCAAGACCGGCAGCAGATGCAAGACCGGCAGCAGATGCAAGACCGGCAGCAGATGCAAGACAGGCAGCAGATGCAAGACAGGCAGCTCAACACAAGACAGGCAGCTGAACACAAGACGGACATAAGCACACACATGGCATAACCACACACAACAGAAAAGCATAAAAAACAAAAACATATGGAACATCAAAAGGCGCCCCAATCACCTGCTTATCTGCTGGTCTGATGTGCCTCCTTAGGAAAGCCTTTAAATGACTATCTTTACAGACCAGGAAATCCCTTACCCAGGCACTCATTGTTAGTCGACTGGACGATGGTAACGCTTTAATGGTAGCAATGAACGAGGGTCTCTTTGCTAAACTCTAGGTTATACAGAACAAGGCTACCCACCTGGTCGGTAACCTGCCTTCTCGAACCCCTTCAGAACCTACGTTTAGGTCCTTACATTTGCTCCCTATCAAAAAGCGTACCCTTTTAAAGTTTCGCTATCAGCTCCCTAAAGTTGTACACGGAAGTGGCCCACACTATCTGCAAAATAACTTGCAACCCTATGTTCCCACACACAATCTATATCTAGTGAGCAACTCTTACGTATATGCACGGCCAGGCACGGGGGCTGTACCTTTTCCTTTCTGGCCCCTAAACACTGGAACCAGTTACCCCTGCATTTACTTGTGTGCTCTGACTTAGTTTTATTCAAACTATCCTTGAAAACCTGGCTCTTTGAATTTTATTTCTGCTAATTTTATTCTGACCTCTGTAAAATGCAACAGCGCAAAGAGAACCTTTCGAGGGTGATTCATTTGCACGCAACACATATCACTAAAAAACAAAGAAAAGAAAAGCCAAATTATGTGGCATCATTTGGTACATTCTGTAATATTTCTTCATTATTTCAAAATTTCTAAACTTGGCAACACTGTATGAGCATTGGTTACACCTCATTAGTACCAGTTTAACACCCAAATACAGCTTTAAGCAACAGAAAGGTGATTCGTCCAGCTTTGCAAAGGGCCTTCCACTGTGCAACATGTGCTGCTGCATTTTTATTAACTTTTGAACGGTTCGCCTAGAATTTCTTTTTCCATTTGTTAAAATCTGCAGATTATGCGGCAGAGGATAGATTATGCGGCAGATGATGGATTATGCGGCAAATGCGCCAAAATGAATACTAATGTGAAAAGCGCTGCGACCTCACAATTGCATAATTCCAGTGGCCCTGCCTATAGGCCAGTCTGATGCTGCTGAAGCACATACTAAAAGAACAGTGTGTCAAAACATGGTAGCAAAAGCAAACCTAAGACACTACAGGAATATCAGCACTCAATACATTTAATGCAGCACATAACAGGTAAGCAGCAGCACAACAAAAGGAATAGAAGTACCTATCACTGGTAGAAACACCCAACACCAGCCTGCATTCCACAGAGGCACCTCAGTGCAGACCATAGGCACTGCAAACAGAACTCTGAAGAAACTTGGTTATCAGAGGCGCACATGCGGTAACACCAGGTACTTAGTGCAGAGGTGAATATCAGAAGCATAGCAACATATGAGACTCCAAAGCAGCAAACCACCCACAAGTAAAACTAATGAGTAATAATAACTTGTTTGCTATAAATAACTTCATATTGCACTGCTTCCATTTCTAAGGGGTATATTAAAAGGTAGAGCAGCGTACAGACAAAGGAGAATACAGAAAAGGCAAAGCAGAACACACCAATGACCCAGCCCCAACACAGAAGTATACCAGTACACAATATAGGCACATAAGCACACACCAGAGGCAAAGCACTACAGAAATTAGCACAGAAGCACAGGCCAACAAAAAAGTTAACTAAAGGATGTTAGTATACCATTGAAGATCCTCAAATGTCTGCCACAATACGAGCCCTATGACTCCATAGGTCATGCAGGAATAACTGAGAAATGCAGGACAGTCACAGTTGCTTCAACTGCAAATGTATTGTTTCACATACCATGAAATAAACATGGCAATCCTCCACAAAGCAGCACTTCATGTCCGAAATGTTGTTGCTTCAGTATAAAGGAAATACTTTAATAAAAAATAAAATGTACTCAAAATAAAGATTTTATTGCGCTATAGGCGGTCAACGACATCACTTCAGTTAGGCCATGATGCCAGTACTTTGGCTTCTAACGGGAGATACTAGCCGAATTGGGAATGGAAATAGAGGTAAGAAAAATGCACTCCTACTGTTCCCCCACCAGAAATTTCACCAAACGGAAGCAGTAGAATATTCTGGAAGGCTTATGGCTTGAAATAAAAAAAGAGAAACAAATCTAGGATTTTACCGGTAAAATTGTTTAGAATATAAACTCCTAGAAAAACAAAGTAATACAAACTCTTTACAGAGGAACCAAAACATGAAATCCCATTTAATGGGAAAATAAAATTCATAAAAATTTTATTTGGCCGAAAATAATGGGAAAAAGTCCAACAACAACTTTGAAACTATAATAATAATAAACTAGAAAGAAGATTTTTAAAAAATGGATCCTACAGTGAATCCAGCTTACAGATCATAGTTTTTGAAATAAAATGTCCAAAGAGGTGAGGAGAAAACGATACAGGAAGACTGGATAGAAAACGCATTAAGAGGAGGAACGAAGATGCAGAATAGATCCACACAAAAAAATGGGAAAAAGGAGCAGCATCGGGTGAGGGAAAATAAACACATTTTGAAAATGTCAGAAGGAGAGCCTCAGAAAGGTATCCTTTCTCACAAAAACAGGTTGGAAGGGGGAGGACAAAGAAGGTAGAGAGATCCGGGGAAGAGAAATAAAGCATTGGAAAGAAGGAATAAGGGTTCATGCACTCACCGCCAAGAGGAGTAGTTGGATAAAATTGAAACAGCCACAAGTTGCAGGACACAGGAATGGTATGGATGAAAGACAAACCTGTCAATGTAACCCCGGCTGAAAAACCATAAAAGTACTATTTAATATCCTTTTAAGCTGCAAATATTATTTGCAGCTTAAAAGAACATACAATTCAATTTAGAAAAAAAGGCATTTCCTGAATTGGTTTCTGCAAGTGCCACTCATCTTGAAAATGTCAAATAAACAGCTTATGTGAAATGGTTTCTCAGAATTGGTATTCTATGGAACCGTTTTTCTATGAAATCATACACAACAGTAACATGATGTCCGATTGTTGAATACAGAAATGGTGTTCTGTGTTAGTTTCAAAATGCTCTAGAAACCCAAATCGCACTGTACAATGTAAACAAAATACAATGATTTGGGTGCCAGAAATAATACAGGAGTATCTGATCTATGATAATAAGTTAATTTATCACCCAAGTCAATCTTACACATTTGCATCAATATTAGACAGTTACAAGGTCGAGCCAACTCACTGCTATTGAAGCCAGTAATCTACAAGTTATGCACAAACCTGTACTGTTTTAACCCAGTGAGCAAGCCAGAGGAAATGTTGCCTTTATCACCACCACCAACAGGCACACGGAACCACCAAAGCTGCAACAGCATATATGATGTGCCCACAGGAATTCACGTTTCAGCCTTTCTTTCTATTCTTGAAACTTCCCCAGGCTGCATCCTATCTCAGTAGCCCAAAGAACACCTTGTATGGAAATTAACCTGATTTATAGCTAGGGAATAGTTTCTCTCCTACCTTTCTATTTGAATGACTCTTTTCTTAAACTCCCTCCTCGGTCTGCCTTAGTGCATATGAGTGTACTCTACCCTCCCACATGCCTGCTTCCTTACTCCCTTCTATACTTAATTACATCAACTATACTCCTACTTACAAATCACAAACTCTCCTTCTAACCTATCCACTCATCCCATTGCTTTAAAACACAATTTCTCCTTCTTGTTTTTCTTTCTTCATCCATTTCAAGAACTTGTCTCATAAAATAATTTGTCAACAAAGAACCTACTGGTGTCGACCTTCGTATTCTTATCACTTAAACACAACTACTCTGAACGTGTGGCCGGGACTTGGTTCTCATAATATATAGCACTCACAACTCTATTTACTCTTATCCCATTTTCTCCATTTGCTTGATCTCACTCTAATAATTACACCTAACTCCTATTTCTTTAATCTACCACTAGCAACTGGAGGAAAAGATTCAGCTTCCCAGACGCAAGACTAACCCAACAACCATCACATTTATAACAACTACCACTAACTTTGGGTGATGGAGTAGCATGTTATCCAACATAAAGCACTTCAATCCTTCAGCACGGGTAGTAAGTGCAATATAAATGCAATTACAATACAGTAAAATTGTCTTGGATTACCCACATGGTCATGGTAAAAAAGGACTGCTTTTCAGCAGGCCACAACCCCAATCACACTTCAAACACACAGTCAGCATAGGCATGCAAATTTCAATACTTTGATCTATATTTCCAATCCTAAATTAGGGCTAGGAATCTAAATTTGTCTACCATGCATACTTTATGTGTGTTTGATACGCTTTCCTGGAAAATATCTGGCATCCGCTCGAAACGGTCAAATAATTGGGTGGTGAAGGTAAAGGACTACAAACAAATTTGCTGCAAAGAGTCCTGGTTGTTAGAGGATTCTATGTAGATGGTTTTCAATCTTTTTGTAACCCAGCGATTCCCTCCTCATCTGGCAGACCAAAAGGGGGTCTGACGTTTCTTGTGTCTGTCGGTGCCAAATAATGAAATGTTGAAGTTGACCTTAACTTCGCCTGGTATTAAATCATTTGTTTATTCCATATGGGCTTTCCAGATATAATTCTCATACATTTCTATTATAATATCTTTGATAAATGGATAACTGATTTAATGAGCCAGTTGGATTATGCTAAATCCGATATCAGTGGTGAACATAAAAATGATATTGGTATTGGTTGGGCAGGAGATTTTAATTTCACAAGATGCAGTTTTAGCGGTCAACCGGTTTGTGCCTTTGTTGATGGATGGGGTGAGGGTATCACCATTTAAAACACACCCCATACGGTGAAGTGTTAAATGGATTAGTTGTTAAGAATAATTTGATATTTGACAGTAATTTTCTAGTAGGAGATAATCCATATGTCTAAACTTTCACTGGACATGGCCAGGGCAGCACCATAGATTTTATTTTGCTATCATCTGCCTTGCATCCTATAATTTCGTATTTTGACATTTTACCAATCTGTATATGTGATCATAACCCACTATCAATCGCCATTAATCGTGATGTGACAGGAGAGGGTATTAGTCCAGAAGTACTGGATATGAACTTTTCCACCAATAGAGGCCTCAGAACTAAATGGGACAAAATTGATACAATTAATTTTTTTAATGACTTAATCATAAATAATAAACAAGTGATAATGAAACATCTGATACCAGAGGTAAATCCTTCATTTATCCTGGATAGCTTTGGCAAGGTATGTCAAAAATGCTCATGTCCAAGAAATCTGTGAGAGACCCTCCCTCCCCAGTTATACAGGTGGTCTAATTTAGCTTGCTCTTCCACACATAGGCATCTTAAATCTTCCCTTAAAGCTTTCCCACCCACGACAAAACAAGGCCATAAGATTAGCCAGACAGATACATAAGGCAGTGCTGAAGCAACAGAAACAAAAAATCTAAAAGTTAGCTTTGGAAGAACTGGAAGCAGCTGCGATCCTAAGGTATAATAGAAGGCTTTGGGAAGTCATAAATCACCCATTTTTTACAGATGGTTCTGTGCCGAAGGTTGAATGTCTTACTCCTGTTGATGCTTGGTTATGCCATTTTGCTAAAGTTTTTGGCCCGGAAAGGGTAATTTGCCCCAACCAATCAATAGGATATGTCAACCTAAAATTAGCCAGGAAAGTGCTTGTAGGCCAAGTAACTCAACTGAGATTCCTGAAGTGATAAATGCCATAAAAAGGAGCTCAGTGGGAAAACCCCCAGGACCCAACGGTGTCCCTGTGGACATATTTAAACTGAATTTAGCATTCTGGGCACCATTACTTACAAATGTCATCCAAGCGTTGATTAGGGAGGAATTGCTCAGTTCCTGGAGCAAGGCAATATGTTTCGATGTCTTTAAAAAAAGGTGAGAGAAACCAGACGATTTGTTATCAACCAAATTCATTACTTGATTCTACTGTGAGAATGTTGGGCCTTGTTCTCTTATTGTGACTTAAGGAATGGGCTGAACAAAATATTTTTTTGTCTGATGTTCACATGTTTAATATGTCTTCCAGTCGAGTCTGGGAAGAGTGGAGCAATCCCTAAACCTGCTACTGCTGATGGGGGGGGGGGGGGGGGGGGGGGGGGGGGGGATGGGAGTATGTCCAAGCCATGGGAGGTTCCTTGCACATGCCTTTTATGGACCTCTCCTCTGCTTTTGACAAAGTGAATCGAACACAGTTGTGGGACATGATGGAAAAGATGGGGTTTGAATAGCATTGGTAGATCTACTTAGGTGAATGCATTGGGCTGCAATAGTAAAAGTCCTTAATAGATTAGATAGGAGGTGTTCCCCCTCTATATGTTCCAATTGGGCTGTATGGCAAGATTGTATTAGGACACCATAATTGTTCTTATTCTATATAAACGGCCTAGAGAACTATCTAGTGAATAGGGGGAAGGATTTGCCACAGATTGGGAAACATCCTGTCCCCATCCTCATATGCAGAGGATGCGGTTCTCCTTGCGAGAACTGCAAATGGCCTATAGACCATAATAGATGCCGTAACCTCTTTTAGGAATGATCTTGGCTTAAAAGTAAATCTGACCAAGTCTTTTACTATCATTAGTGGCCCGAAAATACAAAATCTATGGTACAGTCTACAAAAGGGACTGGAATTGTCACAGTCAAAACATTTATTTATCTAGGCATCACTTTTCACTCTGATACGAGGTGGGGCCTTTTATTGAACCAGAGATCACTGTCATTTGCATGCTCAAATGAGGCAATCTTTAGACTTGCATCCAAGTTAGGGGATAAACCCATAAAGAGGATGTTACAACTATACAAAAATAAAAGTATACCTGTGAACACTATTGGGGCAGGAGTTTGTGGATTCACCGATCTTGAAACAATTCACGGGATAGAAAGTGTCTTTTTTAGGTAGACTGAGCTCTGTTCCCTAAAGCACTACAACATATATATGCTACACAGGATCAGGAATGAACTTAATGGAGGATAATGCAAAAATTGCTCCCCTATTGCTCTGGCTAAGATCTGGTATTTGCCCTAGGTGGCTTTTTCAAGATTTAGTTTGATGGAATATATCTATATCTATCTATCTATCTATCTATCTATATATATAATTCACTGAAAAAACCATAGGTTTCACACATGTTATAGTTAGCGGAAATTTTACTGATAAAAAACCAGTGAAATTCCCCCGTTATAGTTAGTGCAGGCAACTATAACTCACGCGACCGCAATCCTCTGCTGATGCTAATACTGTATTTAGACACTTATTTGCCCATGTCTTCTTCCATACATTTTTAGCTATACATATATTTCAAATATTTTTTTTTCATAAAGACACATATGTCATCAGCAGAATATTGCGGTCGCGTGAGTTATAGTTGCCTGCACTAACTATAACGGGGGAATTTCACTGGTTTTTTATCAGTAAAATTTCCGCTAACTATAACATGTGTGAAACCTATGGTTTTTTCAGTGAATTTGCAAGGTTTTTTAAATGCTAATTCCTAACTATAACGTGTGTGAAACCTATGGTTTTTTCAGTGAATTTGTACGTTTTTTTAAATGCTAAGTTACTTTACGCCATTCGTGGCGTGCGCGCCCACTTAACGCAGTTCGTTCCGTGCGCGCATGGTGCGCTTCGCGCTCCGTGCGCGCACAGTAAGCACGCGGTGCGCTTCGCGCACCGCGCGCCCACTTTACGCAGGATGGGCCATGTACGCACGAGGCGCTTCGCGCACCGTGCGCACATGGAGGACATATGATGCACTTCGTTTTGAAAGGTAATATTTTAATTTTTCGTAATTTTTATAAGCCATGCACAAATGGTGCCCTTCGGGCACCATTTGCACACGGGGTGGAGAGAGTGTTGTTAATTTTTTCTTTTATTATTTTTGTTTAAAATATTGTGGTTTTTCACAATTATAATGAGGCGTGCACATTTGGTGGCCTTCGGCCACCAAAAGCACAGGGGGTGGGGAGAGTGTGGATAGTGGTTTTTTTTAACATTTTTTACCGTACGCGTACGGTAAGCGTAATCGGCGAAATTAGCGAAAAAATAAAAATTGCATTTTTGGCCTTGGGGGGTCTTTGGGGACTCCCTCAACATGGCTATGTGTGTGGGAGCTGTCTAAACAGCCCCTTTACATGTTTATTGGTTTTATTTAACAACCTAGCTCTCAGTGCGAGAGAGAAAATGGCGGCCGCCGCTTCCTGGTTTCGGCTGTTTCGAATGTTTACTAAGATCTAAGAGCCAATCAGAATCACGCTCGCGCACGCCACCGTACGCGTACGGTAAGCTTACGGTAAGCGTACCGTAAGCTGGCTCAGATACATATATTGATTTAAAGTCTATTTTCTCAGAATCTACTGAACAGATTTACACCAAACCTACAAAAGGCACTTCCTTGACCTGAGGACTACCTCTCTGCCAAATTTCTAGTAATTCTGTTCAGCCGTTCGGGCTGTAGCCCTGTCTAAAGGTCCTATGGAAAAATGCATGGGAAAAACGCGTTTTGGGACCCCCCTTTTATCTCAGCCCCCGCTTGACGAATCCCCCCAAGACTTTCAGGGTAGGAGCGGAGCGTAGCGCCCCACCTATTTTGAGAAATTTGCGAGGATTCGTCGACCGGCGCCAAAGTTATTCAAAATAGAATGTTGCGGATTTCCTATGGAAAAGGGGTCCTAACTATAACTACCTACTGGCGACCGCCAGTAGGTAATATATACATACATAATATATATATATATATATATATCCCCTCCACTGAGGACTGTTTGTTGATATATATATATATCAATCAACAAACAGTCCTCAGTGGAGGGGCGCACAATCCAGCTGGTGCACACAGCGAAAACAGGACCAGCTTTCGCAATAATATTCTCATCAATTTGAAAAAATACGAGGCACTCTCCTTGAGGTTTACTGCCGTAATCAAGACCGCGATGGTCGAAACACATAGGGAAAGAGGAGAGAGATGGTCTGAATAAAGAACTGAAACATTCAAGGAGAGTGCCACGTATTTTTTCAAATTGATGGGAATATATATATAATGATATAATATGGTTAAGATCCAGTGGCTATAATATCTAAAGCAAGTTTTTGCAGAATTAGGACTGCCAGAATATTTCCGCAACACCGATATTATTAAAGTAGACTCCAAATAGAATATCTGAAACCTGTTTCTTGAATTTAGGTGTAATACACACGAGGAAAAAGGCAGAATCTATACAGACAGTTGTGGATTACAACTCTTTGATTAGCACTTTGTATGAAACCATATAAATCTAGGATTTGTATCACACAGTATAGGTTTTATCTTAACCGCTTTTGTCTAAGAAGGGGGCACTTTCTTTTAGCTTTTCCCTAACAAGGAACTTGTTTTTTTGATCTCCCAAAATGCCCTTGTGATAACAGCTCAGCACAGAGCACTATGCACTTTATCCTATTTTGCCCTTTATATAAGACATTACGCTCACAGTTTCTGATTCCGTTTTTTCACACTGAAAAGATTAGAAACTATAAGGCAGGCTTAAAATTCCTACGGATGTTAGAAGCACAAGATACCTGCCATGCAGTAATAAATTATATATGAGGCGCCTTAGGAAAAATATGATTCTTAAAATGTAATTTAAGTATTTAAAATCATGCTTAATTATACCTCCCTATTTTATATTTTGTTTAGTATTACAGGGTATATGTAGGACTGTTTCGAAGTGATGAAATGGAACTAAAAAAAAAGGTTTGCAGCTAAATCCATCTCATTGTGTGTACTGCAAGTTATTTTGTAACTTCACGGATTTTTTTTTTTTAAACTTTTTTTGTATTTATTGTGTTTTTATGTACTCTCATGGAACTAAGCCGAATAAAGAAACTGATTGACTGACTGAGTGTATGAGTACTATGCTGTCCGATGATACATGCTCTTTCCCTTGCGTCAACCCTCCTCTAGCTTCATACAGAAATAGTGGGCGAGGCTCGAGTCCAGCGCATTTCTTCGTTAGTGAGAAATGTGCTGAATCTACACACGCATTAGCATGTCCCAGCACACAATGCACATTGTGCAATTTGCACACCAGCATCTAATTTTGTGCACACATAAGTACGCTTTGGTAACTCGTACAGTCCGCACCAAGCATCTTCTTCCGCATCTGCACCAATGTAGATAGTAAAAGGGGTTGTGAATTGGGCCTCCTCTGAATACATAGGTTACAATAAATTGGATGTAGGATAGCAGAATAACAAGGATGTGATTACTCAAATGGTTGGCTTATAGGCTGCACTATTCAGTTCAGTAGTGTGCAGAGTAGCAATTACACAAGTATTGGCCAAGCCAATAGGTCTCACCTATGCGATTGGGTTTTAGCCAGGATGTACACCAGTGTGGCAAAATGTTAGTGGTATTGGATTGGGGTGGGGTAGGCTGGGGTACAGAGGAAAAGGGTAGACTGGGGGTAGAGTATAGTGGTGTAGATTGGCATAGATTGGAGTGGGGAGAGAGTGGAGTGTAGATTGGAGTGCCAAAGTTGGGTAGATAAGCATGGTAGATTGGAGTGGGAGATGAATTGGGTATATTGAGGTGGAGTGGAATAGACTGGAGTAGAATGGGGTAGATTGGTCTGGAATATATTGGGGTAGATTGGGGAAGAGTGGAGCGCAGTGGGTTGGGGTAGATTGTAGTGGGGTTGATTGGAGTGGGTTAGATTAGAGTGGGTTAGATTAGAGTGGGTTAGATTAGAGTGGGATGGGGTAGATTAGAGCGGAGTGTGATAGATTAGGATGGAGAGGGGTACATTGGAGTGAGATAAATAGGAGTGGGGTAGGTCTTGGTAGAATGGAGTGAGGTGGATTGGAGTGGAGTTGGATAGAGTGGTGTGGGTTAGATTGGGGTAAACTGGAGTGGGGTAGATTGAGTTAGGGTTCCATAGATTGGAGTGGAGTGAAGTAGATTGGGCTAGAATGGAGTGGGAACGATTGGATGGAGTAGGATGGAGTAGGGTAGTTTGGGGTGGAATGGGGAAAGGTAGACTTATGTGGGGTAGATATGGGTGATGTGGGTTAGATAGGACTGGAGTGGGGTAGATTTGAGTGGCGTGTGAAGTGGAGTGGGGTAGATTGAGTAGAGTAGAATGGAGTGTGGTAGATTAGGGAAGAATGGAGTGGGGCAGATTGGGTGGGCTGGGGTAGAGTGGAGTGAGGTAGTTTGCAGTGGGGTGGAGATGGATAGATTGGAGTGGAGTGAGATAAATTGGGTAAGAATGTGGTGAGGTAGATTAGGGTGGAGTGTGGTTGATTAAGTGGATTAGAGTAGGGCAAATTGGAGTGGGGTAGATTCGAGTGGGGTGGGGTACAATGGGGTAGATTGGATTGGGGTACATTGGAATGGATTAAACTGGAGTGGGTTAGATCGGGGTAGGATAGGTTGGGGTGGGATAGATTGGAGCAGGGTAGAGTGTGGTTGGGTAGACTGGGGTGGAGTGGTGTAGACCAGAGTAGGGCAGAGTGGAGTGAGATATATTGGGTTAGATTGGGGCAAAATGGGGTAGATTGGAGAAGAGTGCAGTGGATTTGGGGAGACTGGAGAGGGGTAGACTGGAGTGGGGTAGATTGGGGTACACAGGGTGAAGTGGGGCTTGATTGAGTGAGGTGGATAGATTGGGAAAGTGGGGTAGATTGGAATGGTGTGGGGGTAATTTGGAGTGGGTTGGAGTGCGGTAGACTGAAGTAGGGTGGAGTGGAGTGGAGTGGGGTAGATTATGGTGGAGTGGGATAGATTGAATGGTTTATGGTGGAGTAGATTGGAGCGGAGTGGGGTAGATTGGAGTGAGATATCTAGGAGTGAGATATATAGGAGTGAGATATATAGGAGTGAGATATATAGGAGTGAGATAGATTGGGGTACATTGGAGTGGAGTGGGGTACATTGGAGCGGGGTGGATTGGATGGCGTAGATTGGAGTTGGCTAGTTTGGGTTGGAGTGGAGTAGGGTAGATTGGAGTGGGTGGAGTGGGTTAGATTGGACTGGAATGGTGTAGATTTGAGTGGGATGTGGTAGATTAGAGTGAAGTGGAGTGTGGTAGATTGGAGTGGGTAGATTGGAAAGGGGTAGACTAGTGTGCGGCTAAGTGGATGGAGATAGATTGGGGAAGATTGGAGTGGGGTAGACTGGAGTAGACTGTAGTGGCATAGATTAGGGTCAGGGTACAGAGGGATAGATTGGGAGGATTAGAGTAGAGTAAATTGGAATGAGTGGGTTAGATTGGAGTGGGGTATATTAGGGTGGGGTACATTGGAGTATGGTAGATTGAAGTAGAGTGGGGTGGGGTAGATTGGAGTGGAGCAGATTGTGGTAGAATGGATTGTGGTAGATTGGATAGGGGTAGATTGGATTGGGGTAGGTTGTGGGGGAGTGGACTAGACATCCCACTACCCTCACTAGATGCTTGATATAGATATTCTTGAATCTTCTTTTAAGTCCCTTCGATGCACAGGACTCCATCACTTCCTGTCAAGTTTCATGATATACCAGTCTGAAATATGTATTATACATTTTAGAGTACTTATGATAATGTGCAAAGTGTTATATGCTATTGATCACCATTGTTAAGTGGGGGAGGAGTGGAGGGCTCAAGAGAGGTGAAGTGAAAATATTCTTGGAAACCAGATATTTTTTTAAAGACTAATACTTTACAGAAATTGTTTTCATTGAAATGACACCTTACTTTCTTTCTTTTCTTTTAGCTGGACATGAATCCTTCCAGTAGTGTTTCGGATATTTGTGTTTCAAAAACCGACGAGACATTGCAGCACAGGCTTCCAATAGCTCGAACAATCCTCACGATATTTTCTAAGGTAGTCCGGTCTCTGTTCACCTCTAGATCATAGTAAAACACAATTTTAACCTCCATGACCTGCATAGGACTGACTGGTAGCATTGTTTTAATGCTCCCTGGCATGTCACTCGGGGCAAGGAGCAGTATCACGGAGCCATGAGCTCCCCCAAGACTCTTATTATCTCCCTAGTCTTGCGCCGGGTGGGGCAGCACAAACACTCTTTACCCACATCTCAGGTTGGCCCAACTGTTGCGGTGTAATAGGTATGCATTCCCACATACTTCACCCCTCCCTCACCCATACAACAAGGTGCCTCCCTAGTCCTACTGTTATATTTCATATCGGTGCCCTAATTTAGGTCCAGGGAACATTGTACACTTTCCCTACATCAGCTCCCGTTATTTCATATGAACGAGCATTATGAGGACATAACTCCAAATAAGGACAGAATGCCTTATAGGGACATCACACCGTATAAGGACTGTAGCCTTTTATGGACTAAACCTTTCACCTAGTTCCATGCCGAGGGTGGGTTTTTCCCGATCAATATTGCTAAGACGTCATCCTTAGCTCCTATGAATAATTGATGAGTACACTCTCCAGGAGGCATACTTCACCTCTCCCATCGACACACAAGGTTTGATCCCCAATGCCATACCTCATACTGAACAATGGGTAACACACGTACATAGACTGTATAAATACAGCACCTCTTACTATCAGAAAGCAGGAGGGACCCGAGACTTCAAGGCCGACACACTGAACAGAGACGCTGCAGCTCCGGCATGACATCGCACCAGCTGACAGTGGTCTGACTATCCCTTGTGGGGTGTTCAGCTCAAGTCCAGGATGAAGTCCCACATTTTCACTATCCAGGTATGGGGGTGCGACTCAATCCTAGCAGGATTCGTGGCTCTTAGATTCTAGACTATTAGGCTTTTAGGCTCAGTAGCTCTTTCACACCTACTTACATGCTAGGTACACTCGGGTACATCTAGTCCGGCATCTTAGGAGTACACACTTTATTTTTATAAATGAATTTAATATTAATGTATATGTTCTTGACTCTTGCAAAATGGTAGAAAAATACTATTCCTTTTTATTCACTGTACTGCTGGTACTATATCTCTACTACTCTGTTACAGTTGTAACAGCGCACTTATTTTACATGAGAAGAACTACGGTACAATAAATTCTTATTGTAAAAACGCTCGAATGTTTCTTCTCTGTATCTGTCTGAGAGCAAAACAAGCAGGCACGAGTGACTGGGTGAAAAGTAGTATATTGTTTCCACGAGTCTGAGATTATGGTGTTCTGAGGTTGCAAAAACCAATCTCTCTGATAATAGGAGATTCTAGTAGCAATACGAGCTAGCTAATGCAAAAACAGGCTAACATATTCGGTGGGGGTGTACAGAGTCAGTCTGCCACCAGGCTCACAGTTTGTTATCCGCAAATGCGTAGGTCCTGCATAAAGGGTACTATTGGAACTACACTCCAACCTGCATACTGCTGGGCAGGGAATATTCCACGCAGTGACGTAAGGAAACATGAGAGGGGGGTTGGGGGTCTGCAAAGTTCACAGAAGGGCACCCACCACGCTCCGGACTCAGTCAGGAGCTTTAAGGTCATCGGGCCCCACCGCCTGGGCCCTCCAGCACCGCAGGAGCTGCTGGGGCTTTTGTTGCGTCAATTATTCAATGAGACACCCATCAAGTATTCAGTGGCTCATCAGGCATTGCTATGCTCGTGGTCTGACCGAGAGCATCCCGGAAGCATCGGTAGCAGCCATCCACGTCTACAGTTACCATTGGGATGCTCCCTGGCTTGCAACAGATCATGATCCTTCTCATGACATCCAGGTGGATGGGCTATCGCCCACCCGTGTGATTGGTCCTCCTTCACCCATAAGCACAATAGGTGGAAGAAAAAAGGGAAAGCAGCTAACAGCTCTTCCATCTTCTCTGCCATGTCTTTTCACGGTGTGAGATAGATCTGCAAAATATTGGGGGGGGGGTTAGATTTTGCTTCAACACCCATATAACATGCACCAAGTCCAACCTTTAACCCTAAACTTAGAACTGCAGAAAAGCCATTATATTAGCTGCTTGCCTAAGTGCTAAGCTACATTTTTGGGCATACCCAGATTGGGGATTCTGTGATTTGGGATCAGTCATGAGCTTGCCAGATTCATGTTTTACTCACATAAGTTCAAAGTTTGTGAATGAGACTACTGGAATCATCATCCTTCTTCACCTCAGGATATCTGAGGAGCCACATGGGGTGAAATGTCTTGGACAGGGGTGAAATGTCTTGGACAGGGGTAGCACTGCTCTTCATACAGTATCAGTAGAAGTCTTGAGAATCATAATATGTGGGAGGTAAAATACTGCGGATCGAAATGAGCAAAGAGGGACTAAACTCAATATGCTAGTGCTTTGTAAAGCGCTTGAAATAAAAGCTGAAGCTTTGCAGCACTCTGCGTGATCCCTGAAGCATCCCTCTCGCTTGACACAGGACACAGCATATGAACAGGTTCCATCAGCAGGTGGCAGATGGGCAAACTACTATCAAGCCACCAGAAGGAACTCCACATACTTCTTGGCTCTTTAAAACTTTCAATTGCAGCAAAAATCTGACCGTAAAGTGGCAACATGATTTTACGTAGGGAGAGGTCTGGCCATGACAGGCCATATATTGTATTTGTGTTTACATAGCACATTCCTACCAATTGTGAGACGCATTGCACTTTCTGGTTGGTCATACTGCATTAGTCATATAGTGCTTCATACCCTGGGAAGGTTGTGAGTTACTCTAGTTTGCCTCAGGTTCCTGAGGTTCCTATCATACTGCATGGGTTTAACGGCACCTCAGTTTTCATGAGTACCTGAAGAAGGGCCAAATAGGCTGCTTGAAACATGTTGTGTCGGTGGGGAGGTATGATCTTTACGATGTAATGACAGGACATATCTAGCAAAGGACGCCCCATTTGAACCTTGATTTTAACATTACATGCATTGATGTTAACATTATTCTAACTAAATAGGTTTTGAAACAAAAAAGAAATTTGAGTTTAAGAATGCATTCTCAATAGTGTGGCATAAAATTTACATTTGAGGACTGATTTGTTATTTGCAACAAGCAGTGGCAAAGACAAAGGGGTTGGCAATGGTCAGCAGCATCTTTGTCATTGCTTGTTACGTTTTGTTATTTTTGATGCAAAACGTTTTTGTTAAGAAGCTGCTAGGTCCTCATCAGTCTAAAAAATGCATTGGCTAAAAACAAAAATATGTGTTTTGGTTTCAAAAAGCACACATTACCATAGTAGTCAGTGGCACTTAAGAAGACTACTTTCTGTGTGGATGTGCTCCTTGTGAAAGGGAAGAATGGCATCTCTAACAGTGAAGTCAGCCAATGCCTAAAGTGGACTTACTTATTTGCCAGAGGTGTATACTCTACTAGGCAGAAGAAAAAGGTGAATGGCACAATAACAGACCAATTAAAGAAGAGGATTGGCTGAAAGCCCCATAGGTGTGTAAACATATAATTTGAATAAAATAAAAAGGTTTTAGCTAATACTAGACCTAAAATAAAAAAAATGGGTGAGGTGCGTGCAGTTTGACAACATATTGTATTGAATGATTCTGACCAGTGCTTATGTGTGATCTTGTGCATATCAACATGCACCATAGATAAACGTTGACGCTACAAGTCCATAATAATTACAGTAGTTCCAGGCCCTAAGTTATTCTGACACAAACGGCAGTGATGTTCTTTCAGGAATACTGCCAAACACGTTTTTAATGTTGTGCCAAATCATGTTGCAAAATCACAATGATGTAACATTATTATTAACATATTGGCGCATGATTCAGTATTTTGAAGGTTTAGATTCTTTCTGGATTTTTATAACTAGGATTTAGAGTCCATGTGCAGACTAATGTAGGTGAAATCTGCAGTTTAATGGGTCAATGTCGCGGCTGCTCTCCAGGAGACGTTTTGAGGCATCAGCAAAGTGGGCTCAGACCAGGCCCCACATTTCCAAAGGGCCTATAATTAATTGAGCAAGTACTTTCAGCCAAATTCAGAAATATGCACCTGGCTGCTTATCATGCTTTAAAAAAATGTCATCTTTCGCAAAACGAAGGACAACTATAATAAAAAAACGCACAAAAATTCACGACGAGGGAATGGCAACCTCTCCCAGGTTTATTCAAGTCAAAATACTAGTGAAAAGTTAATGCTAAACAAGGAGAACGTGAGGCAATCCGGATTATAAAGGTGAATTGGTAGTGTTGTCAGTCAAATTACAGATTGCTTCAAAAATGTGTAGATGCAGCCACTAATTTATATAATGCCTAAAACTAATGGTGACTGAAGTATAGAACTGCAGCACATGCCATGGCTTTATGTTTAAGGGTGGGCGTAGTTCGCGAAGTAGCACTTCGCAAAGCTACGCAAAGTGAAGTTCGCACTACGCGAGCTACGCATAGCACTTCACGAACTGCGTAGTAACATGTTCGCACTGTGTAAGATGTTGTTTTCAATGATTGCACAGTGCGGACAAGCAACCGGCACTGTGCAATCATTGAAAATGGCATCTTGCACAGTGCGAGCTGTAGTTTTCTGCTGCTCGAGTAGATTTTTACTCGAGCGGCAGCTTTCTCAACGCGAACTGGTAGTTTCTCATCGCAAGCGGTCGCGAGCATACGCGACCCCTCGCAATGAGAAACCTGACCTCCTAGCCTTGGGAATCTCGCCGGGAGGTTTATTTTCCATGCTCGCGATCGCCAACTTGATGTTGCTGTTCGCGAACAAGGAAAAAGTCTCGCCGGGATGTCATTTTGCTTGCTCGCGGTCGCCAACTTGACGTTGAGGACCGCGAGCAGCAAAAAATGACGCAACACTACGCTACGCGTGTTCGCACTGTGCTACGTGCAGTTCGCGTAGTGCGAAGTAGCGCGAACTTCGCAAACTACGCGAGCGTAGCGTAGTGCTTCGCCGAGGCTTATTTATGTTATTCTATGGTGTGGGAGCCTCACAGATCCTACCGGTGTTGGGGTGTTCAGCTAATAAGGTTGCATGGGAAAATGGTGCCCGCTGCAGACATTGTAAGTGAGTGGCGGTGACGGAGAGTGGCTGAGGTGGAACCCATGATTGAGCTGACAATTAATGTATACAAAAACAAAATAACAAGAGAATGATGTATTGGAATATAGTTTAAAAGAAGGTTTTGCCAAAAATCTCACTGTGTGGCCCGGATAGGTGGTGCTGCACATCAGTCTAGAGTGAATTTGCCAATGTAAGCACATTCAGAAATCATCTTAACGGTGTGGGTGCTTTAGTATTCTTAAAACCTGGAGATGAAACCCCTAAGTGGCACTATATACTGTGAAATCCTATAGCTTTTTTGCTGGAATTGAAGGTCTGCCATGCACGGAAACAGCATTTTCCAAACTTTTCACTGAACAGCAACAGATGGAGATTCTGCAACGTTAGACATTATAATCAAATTTACCACAGTGCAATGTCAAAATACTAAGGTCCTCATTATGAATTTGTCATATAGGTTGGGTATTTACTACACTTGGTAAATGCCATAATCACACAACCCGAATTTTCAATCTCTGTGCAATCACACATCCCCCAGCTTATTGATACCAATTACGTCCCATTTAAAAAATCCCCGTAGGTTCCCCACCTCCTGGAGGTGTTGCTGTTAGACTTTGCCCTCTCTGCAGGGTCACTCAAACATTCTGCCTTTACCCTCCACTTTTTCTGAATTCCTTTTTGCTGGCCCTAGGACTCTGTGTACTTTACCACTGTGAACCAGTGCTAAAGTGCGTGTACTCTCCCCTTAAAATATGTTAAGATTGGCTTATACCCAATTGGCATATTTAATTTACTAATATGCCCCTAATAAAGTGGTACCCAGGTACATTAAACTAATTAAATGTAAATTAAATGCTACTAGTGGGCCTGCATCACTGATTGTGCCACCCACCTAAGTATCCCTTAAAACAGGACTCTGGCATGCCATTACAGCCTGTGTGTGCAGTTTTAAAATGTTATTTCAACCTGACAAAATAAACCTTCAGCCAGGCACAAACCTTCCTTTTGAATCCATACAAACACCTTGGAGAGGCCCTGGACAGACCAAAGGGCAAGGTGCAGTGATTTAAAAAGTTGGACATGTATTTTGAAGTTTTAAATGTGAAAAACTCTTACATTCATTTTTTTCACTACTCCAAGGTCTACCTCTCCCAAAGGATAACATTGGAGTTGACTTATCACATATAGTAAGCTGTAATTTCCAAACGGGAACAGGTAATCCATTCTAGTTTGGTGTCTTTGGAATTGTATTGAAAAATCCTAACTTATGGCGAAGTTGGATGTTAAGGTACAATTTTAAAAACGCTACTTTAAGAAAGTTGGTATTTTCCTGCCTTAACCAGTTAGTGCCTGTAGCCTGTTCCTTGGTCACATGACGGGTGTAGCTGGCTGTTGGGCTTTGCGTATTCCTCCTTGATAGCCACACACAAGAGAGAGCTTAGGTTTGACTGAATGGGCCATCCACTGGCAGGATGGGAAGGAAAAGCTGTTCCCAGCCCCACTTACACCTGAAAGGGCTATGTCCTGCCTCCACACTGAGGCCTGCATACCTCCTGTAGTTAGTGTGGAGCCAGGACAGGAAGATTGCACGGGGACTTCAAAGAGACACCTTTGAAGCTTAGCCCCCTCTGTAAAGGCACTACTGGTTATAAATATTGGACCTCAGGCACCAACTCTTCAGTATACTTCTGGATCTGTGGATACTCTACCAGGAAGGAGGACTGCTGTGTAGCTGAAATGACTGCCACTCTGCTGGACTGCTGCTTTGAAAGAACTGCTGCCCTGCTGTGCTTACCACCTGTCTGCTGCCTGGGTGAGAAAGGACTGAACCTGCATCTCTTGAACTCAGAACTCCGGAGTGACTCCAAGAGCCAGCTGGCTGGCCTCCTGATCTGAAGCCTCAGCGACATACCAGGCTTCCAGCAAAAATTGCACCTGTACCTAGCTCTGCTATTTTTGAGTCTACCCTGCCAAGTGGTGCCACCTCCTCCCTGGACCCTTGGAAGTGGGCCTGAGGTGCTTACCCAGCGTCTGTGGATCCAGCAGAACCGACACACCTCCTCTGCTATGCTGCACAACCCTGAGCAGAAGCGATGCATTGCCGACTCTGCGTGAATCGGACCCATTACAAAGACCCTCATCGCAACCTGCAGCATCTTTAGAACAGTCGCTATGTGGTGCATCACCAGCGCAACTCCTTGCATCCACTTGCAGCTCCTCTAAATCGACCCAGCGCACTTGACTGCACAGAGCATCCCCAACATCAGACATTGCATCACAAGTCCTCATCGATGGGATCCTCGACGTGGGAATCCGCATCACAGCTTCGCAGCACCTCTGGACCGACACAAGGCTTCGGCTGCGCAACACATCTTCGATGCGGATCCCCTCAAACCTGGTTTTAAGGTATTCTGCTCAATGGTCCTAACTGGGCCCCTGTTGCCAGCCTACCCTCATTGCAGTCGGCCTGAAATTGTGAGTTTGTCCCGGTCAGGCAAGAGCAGCTATCCTCAGTTGACTTTTGTGCTTTTTGGACCTATTCTTACTGAAATCTTTAAAACTGAATACGTCTGGTTCTACTAATAGGAGTTTTGTCATTTTTGACTTGTTTTATTTATTAAAAATTACTCTGTGTTCTAAATCTGTTGTGGGATCCTTTCATGGGGTGTTTTCACTGTATAACTGTTTGAATTGTTGCACAAATACTTTACACATTGGCTCTGAGTTCAGCCTCTTCTATGTGGCAAGCTACTGAGGGTTGAGCACAGGTAAATTTAGGGTTGCTTGTGAACAGCCTGAAAAGATTTGCGATTGCTGCTGGACCAAGGCTCACACCCCAGACAACCAACAACCCAATTTCCTACAATCACTGGTCTACAATGTGGTTTCCTTTGCAAGGGTTTCATTTAACATTAAATGTTGTAAAGTTCTGTCCTTGGTTCAGACAACAGGCTTTGTGGAAGCGAGTTCTGTCTCCCATGTGATGTCATTGTTATGAAAATAAGCATGTTTGAAATCTGAATAAGTCTACGTCTTTTGGTCATAGAATGTTGCCAAACACATTATATCCTCATAGTGGGCTGCCCAGCTGATCTTTATGTGTGCTATATGTGAATCAAGACAGTCCAAGGTCAGAGCAAGAAAAGGGGGTACCTTAAAGGGCATTGTGAGACCGTTCAGTTTTAAGTAAGTTTAAATTTGTCTGTCATTGCTTTTTTTTTCTTTATCCGTTTCAGAAATGTAATGTATAATTCAATGGGGGTTAATTAGCTGAAATTGGATCAGAAATTCCAAAATTGCTATAAACAAGGGGCTCCCTAAAATATTTGACCTGGGCCCCAAAAATCCTTAAGATGTCCCTGGCTATATCATAAGCTTAGCTATATTTTCCTGCATTTGGTTACTGCCAGCCTTTGATGCAGTATTCTTGCCTTTCCTCAAATCTGTAGCGGTCGAAATCTGCCATCTGCAAGATGCTCTAAAGGAACATGCTAGCGCTGGAAAACATGCACATTACTGGTATCATCATGTGGAAAATTCTTTAGTCCCGTTGAAATAGCGAGCTGAATTTCAATCTTGCAAAACAGTGGGAAGAAATTGTTACACAGCAGAAGAGAAAAAGGTGACTTGGACAGTGGTTAATTTGTGAAAAAATAAGAGCTGGAGCTTTTGTCAGGAGGCAGCTTGCACCAGCCCATTGCTCCCATTTGGTCGCCTATAACAGAATCAACTACTAACCATGAAACACTACAAGTGGGGAGAAGATGTGGCGTAACGGTCAGAGCTGCCGACTTTTGAGCAGGGGAACCAGGTTCGAGTCTCGGCATATGCTGAATATTCTGTGTAAATCCCTTAATCTCCCCATGCTTATTAAAAACGAATGTGTCCTTAACGGGTGCTCATGAAAAGCACTATTATACCTTTGGGTGGAGTTTGAGCTATAAGCGCCTGTGTTGACGATTAAGTGCCGGTGCCGAGCACTGGACACCACAGGTTTCACACTAAGCACTGGACTTGGAACTGAACATGATTTCTAGTTAGGAAAGGTAGAGCAGCCGCAATCCAACTGGTCCAGAAGTCAAAGTGGGCAACATGGACCACTCTGAGCTGCTGAAGCAACATGGGCTAGTTGCCTGTATGCAGAGATCAGTGGTGCAGGTCAGTAATCAGAAGGTAGAGAAGCATGGAGCAAACAGCAAGTGTCAATCTGCATGTCAGCTTTGCACCCCATGGTGGCTTATCTTGTGTTTTCAAGAGATCAGGTTAACCCACACCACAATAGCAATAATTACATAGTATTTTACACAATGCTGCTGCTGCCAGTTCTAAGTGCTATAAGTAAAATATTTCTAAATTCCAAATTAATGGTACACAATTTATAGCCCTCAGAATGATTAAAATCTGAGTCTGTCTTGCCGGAATTAAAGCTCATGACCTTAAAATCACTCCCGGGGTCAGCAGTGAGCACTCACTCACTAACTGAGCCAATGTGCTGGATACAAAACACTGCTCAGGTGCTAGACCAGGGGTCGACAACGTTTTCTGTAATAAGAGCTACTTATGTTCAATGAAAAATATCTCAAGCTACTGTGAGTGATGCGAAAATCCGTTTAACACTGTCAGCAGCGGTTGCATCAGTGCCTTAGGCAGGCTTACCAGCAGTAAAGCAAAAAAAAAAAACGATCAATTTTGAATGCATCGACATGGGTAATACATGACAACCATAGCTGCTATTTCCCGGCACCAAGGTTATAATATGAGTAATAAATGCCCCAACTCAAATAATAGCTTTGCATTTATTTTGGAAATGTAACCATATATCCCAACCTTCAGCTTATGAGTTCTGAAAATACAAATTTTTTCGTCTCAAATACTTTGCAATTTTAGCATACAAATAATAATATAACCAAGCAAAGGCTTTCATGTTAGTAGTCTGAGATGCACACAGGCGAGCTACTAGCAGGTAGCTGGAGAGCTACTGGTAGCCCATGAGCTACTCGTTGGAGACGCCTGTCCTAGACAGTTTCCATTTGCCAGATGTCGCCCTAGGCTTCACAACTTTCTTTTTCCCGGTATAACCTTAGCTGACATGCCCCCTTTCTTTACATACATTTGGCTGTCAGAGTAGTCCGAGTACATGCACTGCAAATATGACAAACACTCAAACACAGTCATAACTTTGTGGACATTCAGAGGTGCTTGCAGTACTTTTCCAAAATGTATCTGCACTTTTAAATTCACCCCCAAGTGATCCAGGGGCAAGTGGTACAGTAAATGCGACAAAGTGCACTAATATTCACTTTTTTAGAGGCAGGATGGGGAAGGGGAACAGTCAAAGCAGCAGATTTCGAAAGTGGGAGCCTGAATGACATTAGGAGTTTATGTATTGATTTTAGGACATTCTCTAATAAAATATTTCTATTGTTCTTTCAAGTTGTGTTCATGTTGTATTTCTGTTAATAAAGAGTTTATCTTGGAAAAAGGAAGAAAATGATGACTGGGGTACTTGAATTAATCTCTGGCACTGGAAATTACTCAGGTCCAGACTCCAGATCACTGCAAGTGCTGCGGATATGCCCAGAAGAACTCACTTTGGGGCATATGTATCAACCGAATTTTTAATCGCAAACCATGCGATTCGCAAAAAACAGCGTTTGCGATTAAAAATTCGCAAAACGGGATGTATGAGGCAAATTCTCATCGCAAATTTAAGGAATCGCTAATTTAGCGATTTCTTAATTTTGCGTAAGCATTTAAGAAATCGCAAATTGCGATTTCTTAAATATGTAACACGCACCACAGCATTGCGAATTATCCTTAAGAAATCGCAAATTACCACCAACTTGTAGTTGGTGGTAATTTGCGATTTCTGTTAAAAATTCACTTTTTGGAATTTTACAAAGTGCCACTTGGCGCACATACATGCCCTTAGGGCATGTATGTGCGCCATATGCACAAACATGCTCATTTCAGGGGTGCATCAGGGTGTCATCATGACACCCTTGCACCTTTGAAATTATTCTCAAATTGCGATTTGCGAATCGCAATTTGAGAATTACTTCCCATTCATTCCTATGGGTCTCCTGGCCCATAGAAATGAATGGGAAGGTATTCCTTAATTGCGATTTCGCAATTTGCTAATCACAATTAAGGAATTTTAAGAAATCGCAAAAGTTTTGCGAATTTTTAAATACATCCCGTTCTGCAATTCTCAAATAGCGATTCTTTAAAAATCGCTATTTGAGAATCGCAAATGGAGATGTTGATTCATATGCCCCTAAGTCTTAGGGCTGAAGCTGCAATTCACTGACAAGACCAAACTAGGCAGAACCTGATCTGGGTTTGCTTGTGTTCCTGTCTGGAGGAGACATGGCTTGGCAATTAATACAGGATTAAAACTATTAGAGCAGAACAAAAAGTGATTTGCATAAGGCTGGTCTCTTGTTGGAGTGGAATAGTGGGAAAAAAACACACTGACTGAAATGGAGCCCAAAGTAATTACGAGTGGCTGAGTTAAATTGGAAGTTTTTCATCCATGCTTTTTTGCTTTTTTAAATTAAAGGTTTAATGGATAAGGCGAGGCTCCAGCCCCAATATAAAAACGGAATAAGGAATCCAGAAAACATCTAAAAATGGGACTTGTTACTTAACTGGAATAGCTCACCTCACGTAGAATTGGTCTGGCTGCCTAGAGATGCAGAATCACAGCAATACACTGATGCTTTTGTCTATTATAAAGAAAAGATGTTGCTTAATAATCACCCTTGCACGTTCCTTTTGTTTTTTTTGTAGCTGTCATAATAACATATTATTAGATTTTCACCTACTTATGTTCAAAAAGCAAAGACGTGTTCACAACAGGCTTTTTATTAAGATGCAATGAAAATACAGCTTCTTCTTTGTTGAAAGTACTGACTATGCTATATTTTGCTGCATATGCCCTTTAATTTCACCACTTACAAAGCAAACTATATATTTTGACATCTTTTCAGAACACTCCTCTTTGATGGTAGAGTTTAACTCTGTTGATGAAGTCTCAATGGCCCCTGCATCCGGCATCCATATTGTTAAAATTCAAAGATGTTGTTTCATTATGTGATTATCTGCCTAAGACAACTGGGGGCAGCACATACAACGTTGCCCAACTACTACCTAACACTTACGTTAACAGTAAGCCAGACCTACATGCTTTAACCAATGTTTGTATTAAAAACTGTACTGAACATTGACATGACAACACAGCAATAGGCTGAAACAAGGATGCAGGAAGCAGAAACCATGTTTACTGTTTTTGTACCATTTGAGGTTAACTCAAAGTTACTTTTTTGTGTAAGTTTTCTAATTTTACATTCACATAATTTTCTTGCATAGTTGTATTCTTGGGTCGAATGATCAACAAATGCAGTCACTGCTCTTCCAGAAAAATGATTAATGCAAAAAGAAAGTCAAACCAAAACTTGTCAAATATTGTTATGCATCCGTTTGAATAAAAGGGTGTCACTGTGCAATGCTTACAATGAGCGTGCACTGTGCAGTTATGAACTGTTGTGGAGGCCCTCCCTTACAGAGTTACAAAGTGGGAAGTTATGTGTCACTTCCTGTTCCAGAACCATTTTTAATTCACGCCTAGAGCATGCACTCTCTGTTGCGAGGCTTATTGCAGCTTACCAAGAACATAGAGGGGCTTGGTGGCCTCTTATTGCTTATCATTGGTGGGCTTTCCTTGTTATTCATATGTCTTCTTCTGATTTGTATCCCAGTTTGTCAATCTTGTGTTTGTCCCTCCCATGGAGTATTGCCTCTTTACAATCTCTTTGATGAGCTGGCATCAATGCTTCCTCGGCTTGCACTCCATTAGAGTGTGTGTGTTTTCAAATAATCTCCCTCATGCATGTCTCTCCCCCTACACTTCCGTGTTGCTCTCTGTTGCCCAACTGATTCTCCCTGCCCTCCTTCCTCTTACCTTCACCAGTGTTCTTCTCCCACCTGTGCCCTCAGTACTGCTCTACCCGACCCCCTGTTGCTTTTGCATCCCCTCCAGCCCCCTGTTGCTTTTACGGGTCCTACAGTGTTGCTTCGGGCTCCCCCGCCCCCACACAAAGTCCCCTGTGTTGCTTTGTCGGTCCACCCCCCACACTCCCTTGTTTCTTCACTACTACCCCACCCTCCCCCATGTTGCTTCCGCTCCCCAGCCCGTCCACTGAATAAAACAAGTGTGCAATTTATAATCTGTTTAGTTACCCATCAAACCGGATCGTAACTAAAAAGGTTAAAAAAGCTCCATCATTTTGTAGACAGTCGCATGCATGCTGCATGCCCCTCAAAAAATAACATGAGCGGCCATGTCAAAGTCTCTTGGTTTGTTTTTTACATTTTTTTTCCTTTTTTCACCCTTCTTAGGTCTCACCTAGCATTGCTGCGCACATGCGCAACTCGCTCGACGAGATTAATTGTTAATGAGGAGTTTGAGAAAAGGGATTGAAGCCGCGCCCCTTATTTCCATTGGCTTGCGTCACCGTTTATGGTAAACAGTGGCCTGCCATTGGAAATAAGCTTTCTGGGGTGCCTCCTTTTCGCGTTTTTGTTCGGCCCATCCGGACTGGATCGCCTGCTTTACAGCTGTCGTGAAGCAGTTTCTTATCGCAAGGAAGTGTGTTATGTAAACAAGCCGTGCGAGCCAGTCCGGATGGGCCGTCCCAAAAGGGCACTGCGTGTTTATTTTTGCATCGCGCTTTCACTTTAAAGTGAAAGCGCGATGCAAAAATAAACAGCGTTGCCTTCCCGCAATGGCCAGCGCTTGTTTTTCCCTGCAGACAGCCCTTCCGGGGCTCTGACCTGCATTTCCTTCGAGACTTCCTCTGAGGAGTTTTATAAGAGCAGGGCTGCAGAGGGTTTACGGTCACTTCTGATTAATACCTTTTCAGTTTTTTTTTCTAGCTACTCTCCGGCTGCTGCTGTACGGGGGAAAAGCTTTTATTGTTCGTAAGGTGCTTATTTGTGACCTTTTCTCAGCTCCCTGGTCCCCCGTAACTTGGCCTCTCTGAAACCTCTGGGTGTGTTTAACAGCTTTTCGTGGGAAGACTTCCGCAGAAGGGGAATTGCAGCTCCCCCCCCTTCACCCTCTGACATCACACACCGCAATGGCAACTCGGGCTGCTCCAAAAGAAACAGAACTATGTATAATTGTTGCCGTCGTCCTAAAGGTTTCACAGTCTAATTTTATTTTTTTTATGGCCGTTGTGCACGCGAAATATTTAAGTGTTGCAGAGTAACTCAGAAGTGCGAGCGTTGCGTGTGCATACCACATGTTTATCATCGCTCAGCTGTGGACCTGAGGCATTGAATTAAATGTTTTCAGGTTTTCTGTCAAGGAGCTCTGACTAATTAAGGCGTAAAATGGATAAGTGAAGAAAGCGCGCCATTCTGCGCAGAAGTGAGATACGTGTGTAGCTAGCAGCACCTGATGACGTGCCGCCACTGGTGAGCACAGCGGCAGTGGTGAACGCAAACATAAGCACTCCAAGTAAAGCATGCATGATACATATATATTCAGTGTGCATCGACCTCCCCGCCTCTGGTCCTCAACACAACAGACTGCTCAAATTCACAGCAAAAACTTCCACCCTCAGACTATGCATTGCAACGGGGACATTAGCTTAAGCACACTAGTGGTGCTAGGTCAATACACAGCCGAGTACACAACTCTAAGGCATGGACTACTAAAGACACACGTCAGATAGACATTCACAACACACACAACATACAACAGCTTCTCCACCGGTAGAATCCATGCTCATTTTCCACCTAGCAGTGTTGTCCCAATCTAAGGACAGTGCTTTAAATGGGCCGGTACTGTCAGGTACGGAGTACATGCACCTTTTTATTTTGAGAGGGAGAGTACCAGCACTTCTCAGCATAGGTGCAGTACTTTTAATTGGTGAGTACCGGCACTTCTCAGAAGCAGGTACTCCGGTAAAATATACCTGCGCTTCTATTTTCCAATTTCAAGCACTAAGGGACTATTTCCCTGTGACAGACCCGCATTTTTTTAAACTTGTACTTTCCCCCTTATAAATGTCATTTCTATGTCTTCTGACCAAAAGGGTTCGGTGAGGCAGGAACTCAAAGTCAGTATGCATCGGAGCGGGAGACAGCGTGAAGTAGCCTCAAAGAAGAGAGAGCGGAGGACCCTTGTAACAATCTAATGTGACAGCAAAGAGGTGCCTGCTGCGTATTACTGTGAAGAAGGGGGCACCTCCAGAGCAGGCTTAAGCTACGTACACTAGGTATGGGCAAAGGAAGTAGGGGGGCTACAGCACCTCAAAAATAAGGTTCGGGGTTCTGAAAATGCTGGAACAATAAGAAGCATTTGCAATGCAATTGGTCTCGCATTCATGCAACTTTAAGCTATTGACAATCTAAATAACAATACATTTATATGTTTTGGTTTTTAAAACAAAAATAAAAGACATTGTCATTTACAACGCCAGTAGCTCAAACTCTCACAAGGGCGAGACCTATTGCATTCCAAATGCTTGTTAACTGTAGCCACCCTGCACACCATTGCGGTGCGGCTGCTCAACAGCGTGGCTAAAACTATTGGCAAAGTCAACAGCGAATAAAGGCGAGACTTGTTGGCTTTGCCAATGCCTGTGTTATATCGCCAACAAAAAAAACACAAACGTTTTCACCCTACTATGAAAGCAGTACAGGATGACGTGACTTTACATATTTTATTGGGTTTCTTTTGTTTAATGATCAAAGTCTATGCGCAGCCAAACCTTGTTGGTGAAAGCATTCGATTGTATGCTTTTAAAACGTATATTTTATACTTGTTAAAGAAACGTGCATACATTTAAGAAGACACAAGAGGGCACGATTTCTCTTAAAGAAAAATCTGCATTATCTGATGAATGGTGCGTCCAAAATTCAAAGTGGAATACAAAATCCTTCTTTTTAGGTTTAGAACATATCCTGCTGAGAGATTTGTAAACTCGCTCAGCTGTTGCCGATCATATGCAGATAACCATTTTTCAAATTCAAAAGCCAACAAGTCGGAAAATGAGAAAAAAAAGAGAAACATGTTTTTAACAGGTATGACGTCAGGGAGGAAGAAGGAAGCGGAATGTCAACAAAGCTCAGAGACAGTCTGGAAATGGCAAGGCTGGGAGATGAGTGTCAGAGTTTTGTAAACGGATGTTCTGTGCGGAGCTGTACACGATAAAGGCCAGACTTGTTCCTGTCCGCTGGCAGGGCAGACGGGTAGAAACATACCTAGGACCGCTTTCCGGTCCTCTTTAAAAACAACTTTTGAACAAAGCTCTGCGTGCTGTCCAGTCATCGGATGCGGTTCCAGGCCTGAAAAGTGCGTTGTAAACAAACGACGAAAAAACCTTACAGAGTAAGCAATGACCAAGCCAATAGTTCTCTCTTCCATTAGGTGAAATGTTTATCGCATCAAATTTAGCTGTGCCTCACCATTTTAAGCTTCCAGAACCACTGTTAAAATAGTGGGTTGCCCTGAATGATGAAATACGGGGGAGTGCCTGGCAAAAACACTAGACTGTGTCCAGCAGGACACAACACCCTCTGCAGGAAGACCAAACCATCTCCTCCTGCAGACTGCAGGAGGAGATGCTTTTGTCATGGTCCCGTGAGGCCCACTCGTCCTGGCCACCGCCATGGCTAGTGGGAAACAGGAGATGGGCATGGAAGGTAAAGATGGGGGGTATGAGCATTTGTTCCTCCCTTCCAGAGAATCAAGTGTGGCCAATAGGGTGATTCCTTTTTATAACACAGAACAGTAGTCCAGATTAGTTTAAATGGAGGTAGTTATTTATTTGCATTAAAAAGGAACAGCCAACACGTGTTTGACCCTATGTGGCAAGTTGAGCCAGGGCTTTCTCAAGGCTAGTCATAATATTCAGCAATAATTAAATTAAAAGATAAATACATTCCAGTTTGCTTCAAATATTGGATATAAACGTCCAAGGTAAGTAGTATTCCAGTTCTGTCAGTGGGCTCCAGTAAAGTCCTGGGGTAATCCCGTATGCGAGGCGCTCCGCGGTGGGCAGGGAAGGTCACGGGCAGAGCCAAGGGTTGGCTTTGGCTCTGAGAGCTTGTGCACGAGCCGAGCTCTGAAAATAGTTGGCATGTAAATAATGCAACAAACACCCTGTAAAAAATATTTAAAGTCTCGTCAACATTAAAAAGTGTACTTCTTTATAACACGGAAGGAAGTGTTTCCCTTAGCACGTCAGAAAACACGACATGAACTCGAAAACATTCCTGTTCCACAGGCCTGAACACGTCAGTCAGTTAAGAGGCAAGTCGGTTGTTATATAAACCGTATATGTACGCTTGTTTCTTTTTTAATTATGAAGTAACATTATAGTCCATTAAATCAAACACACGATGTTTTTGAACATCACACGTCCTAAGGGCACGCATTTAAAGGTGCTGTCACCTGTATTAATAAAGAAAAAGGAGGCTAAGTGAAATAAAAAAACACTACCAGAGGATCACACAGTTTGGCCAAGCTTGGGAGCCAGGATTGATTCTAGTTTTCAGGTTTCGCATTCTGCAATACAGCCATTATAGAGGTACCCCTTTATCTCCATTTTAAACTCAAAGTTTTATGCTGAGTTTTTAATTCTAGCCCCATGATGGTATAGAGTGAGTGGCAGGCAAAAGTCACAAGAAAGCTCGGCTCGTTTTGTGCTCGAGGGTCCAAGAGGACCTCGAGCCGAGCCAAAGCGAGGCATCAGACTCGATCCAGGCTTGAGCTTGTGCTGAGGCATAGAAGGAAGAGAGGAGGGCGCAAGGAAATTGAATTGTGGGAACGATGGAGAGAGAAGGTGTAAGAATTCTTCAGTTTGAGGGTCTAGAACCATAGTAAGGAAACAGTGTGGAATTAAAGAACATGAATGAAAAGATGAGCACAAGAGGTGAATGAGGATACTGGAATAAGAAGAGACAAGGCAGAGATGAGAAAATATTCGGGAATGGGGAGCAGCAGCTTCAATGCTGGTTGAAGAGAAAGAAAGTATAGGAATGCAGACACATTTAAAGAATAGAGGCGAGTGGGGAATAGAAGAGCAGGACCAAACATGGAGGTATATGGGGGGGGCAAATGAGTTGCAATCAATGAAAAAGGCAAACAGGAACAAGAGCAAACCAGGAAAACAGAAAACAAAGGACTGAGAAGATGGAGCCAGAAGTAATAGAGCAATAGATAACGAGAAATAGAAAAAAAGAAAAGTAAAGAGAAATTGTTTGAAACACACAGAGGGTGACAAAAGTCACAAAGATTGACCGAGAGACAAGCCCAGATACAATACAGACAGACACTAAAGAGCACTTAGCAGAGGTCCATGTTCTAGATAACTCATTCACTGCCATGCCCCACGAGTGCCAGCCTCCATCACTTGTAAGCATGAGTCCCCTAATGCATTATGTTGTTAATGATTGTGAGGAGTGCTTCCTAATGGACTAGGTGACTTTAAGATTCATGATTAACAAGCATTTGCAATGCAAAAGGTCTCGCATTTAGGCGAGTTTGAGCTATTGGCACTGTAATGACAATGCATTTTATTTATGTTTTGTTTTTTTAAACATATATAAAAGGCATTGTCATTTATAATGCCAATAGCTTAAACTCGCGCAAATGCGAAACCTATTGCATTGCGTTGCGTGCACATCTCCTGTCCCCCTTCGGAAACCAAGTCGACGACAATAGATCTCGCCAATACATCTACATAGACATTCCATACACACAGACACATGACCACATACACAAACACACACAGAAACACACACAGGTGTACACACACGCATAGGCACTGCCACCTACACAAGAGTAAACAGATATACTTTTATACGTAGACAGACAAGCAACTCGAGGCACAACAGACACAAGCACAAAAGTACACATGGAATGGAAGCCCACAAATACAGAAAATGACAACATGCACACACATATACCCACACACCTGCAACTTACTGTTGTGAAAGCAGATTTACAGGCACACGCACACAAGCATCAATTTACACAAAGTTTTACCAATGCACAGGCACATGCCTAAACACACACATTGACACACAACCATGGACACACGAAGAAATAGCTGCATACGCAAGTACAAACAAATAGAGACATACAACCAGACGGCACAGGCATAAAGACACAGGTCTACATTGGCACACCGACGCATTCACATACATGCACTAGCAAAAATACACCACCTACCAACTTACAGACACATCCTATATACAAGAACTCCATATGTACTTATTTGTACACATTTATACACCAAGAAATACACAGATATACAAGCACTTATGCACATGTCAAAACATACAAACACAAACATACACATACAGACTCGTACTCAAAGACTTACACACTTGACCACGGGCAAACAAAAGCATAGACGTGTACGCAGGCACAAACACACACAGACTCACAGGCACACAGACTCACATACACACAGACTCATAGATCCAGACACACCATCCCAACACACTGATCCACACGGCACGCACATACAATCACACATGCACACACACACAGACTCACAGATCTAGACACACACCATCAGACAGATGCACAGACACACTCACAGAGAGTCAGGGGTCAATACAAGCCTGGTGGAAGAAATGGCTACGGAGAGAAATAAAGATGCATATAACCATTAAGAAACAACAAAACTTAATACTGGAAAGCAAGCACCCATGCAACTGGTATCGAACCCTTCCAGTGCTACCCTTCCTCATCGCTCCCCAGAATCGTTTTAAACATAAAAGTACATCATACAGACAAGCAGTTCTTATTTTGATCATGCTAAATCCTGAACTGTCCTGATCCTGTCCTCCTTGCTCGTGGAGGCACCCCTACACCACCACCAACAACTCTCGGTTGGCAGGAATGGTGACCGGGTGAGCGCAACATGCCCCACTCATACAACAATCCCACCACCCACTACTGACCAGAAAGAACACTGAGTACATAAAAGTACATCATATGGACTTAGCACGATCCAAATCCGTATGTTGTAAGTGAAAGTGAAGAGACGCCGTGCGCCTGCCATCTGCTGTCGGGGGCAATTTGATAGAGAAGCCGTGCGCTCGAGTGTGCAAAAGTGAAAGCACGCGGTGGGAACGCTCGAAAGTGAAGAGACGTCGTGCGCATGCCCATCTGCCGTCTGGGGGTGGTGCAGTTCGGGTCACTAAATCTCCCCCTGCTTCCACGGACGGAATGATTTCTCAGTCACACACACATACACACGTCACACACTGGTGGGGCCCATAACACCAACATTCATCCTCTCAAACTATCCGTGCCTACAGAGGGATAACCAATCCCGAACTACAACTATTTTACTTGGATAGAGGAAACCACTTCTACTGAATTACCCTAACAGTTCCTCCATCCGGAGGTCAATTAGATCATTTAGTTGATGTTGGATTTGATGACGCTTTAACTCTCAAATTAATCAATAAACATTTTCGAAGAAATAACCACCCGACACAGTTCTTCAAATAATGATTTTCTTTATCTAATTAAATGCAGGTTAAACCCTAATAATGCAATATTATCTTTTGTCATATTTACCTATTCTGGCTAATTGTCGTTTTCTAAGTCAGAACTGGTCCTCAGAAAGTTCATCAGAGTTCTAAAGTCCCGTCCTCTTCCGTCAGCATAAGGATCTCGAGCGAAGAGCAGCAGCATAGAGTGTAGCATGGGAAAGTCTCGAATAATTCCCTCTCTAGACTACTAATATTTATTCTAAAATTTACATATAACCGTAACATTTTCTCAATTCCCAGGCCAGGGACTGGCTGAATTCAAATCTCAATACATTAAGACACTTTCTCTAATTTTCTCATGTGGAAAAAGTATATTTCAGGCGTATGAGAAAGACTGTTCCCAGGTACAAATTGTATCTTTCTTGTTGTAGAGTTTCGGCAGTTCATTTGCATTTTGCAACATTAAGTTCAGGTTCAGGGACATTGGCACCTCGCCCAGGGTAGTCTTCATGGGCATGGTCTGACAGGTCACACAAGGGACACGAACGAAGTCAGTGCAGGCCTTTCTCCATTGTTCAAATGATGAAGTCATGTACTTTAGTTAGGTTTCAGTCGGTGGCCATCTTTTCGTAGGCCAGAATAGTCAACTTTAAGCAAAAACTTTAAGCAAAGAAACACAAAATCGTAATTAATGCATAGAAATGATTAAAACAGTGTTATTCCCTTGCTAATACCCTTATGTGTATGTATTTATCTAGCCATATGCAACATTCAAAGCCATTAATGCTGGTTTATTTAAGCGTAAATCACATTAACACTGCTCAAGCAACACTTATCGTTTTAATATGCATACCACTTAGTTCACTTATTAATTCTAGCCATGCAAATGCATTCCCACGTATATTTTCTTTGTTAATAAGGTTGAGTTAGTACCATCACATCAATCAATTAATTATTAGAATTAATTATTAATCTTTTTAATATAAACTTATATAAATGGATTGGGTATATAAAAAGAAAACGTTTTACCCGCTCCATCAGGGGCAAGCTGATAGAGACGCCGTGAGCGTGCACATCGGCTGTCCGGGCAAGTGCACATCTCCTGTTCCTCTTCGGCAACCAAGTCAACGACAATAGGTCTCGCCAAGGCAAGCTGAACATGCGCTGCGTCGCTAGGCGAGTCCTAAAAACTGAGGCTTCTCACTGTCTCTTTGCTTTCTAAGGACATGGAGGACTTAAGAGAGCAAAGCATAGCGTCACGTGCCTTACACGACTCTCTTTTTATAGAATGCATTCTAAGTAGAAAGTATGTCATTTTAAGTAGATAAAGACAGTATTTTAGCACTGGAATGGTAACTCCTTCGCATATCCCGTTTCTGCAAGGGATTGGTGGGCACAAACAATTCTCATGGCACTGTTTGAATCTCACTGTTCATTCATGAAAACATTCAAACATCACTCTTCTGTTAGGGACTGAAAGCATACTCCTACCAAAAAGAAAGGGGAAAAAAAACGGAAAATGGAAACACAGCGAGACTGGGAGATATCAAACCAAAGATCAAAATACGGATACAATGAGACAAACACACGGATACAATGAGACAAACACCCTTTCTCTTGACAGCGCACCAACAACGACAGTTTAGCATTTTTAAATTCATAAATGCAGTTTGCTTGCACGCGCCTTCATGTTGTCGAAAAATATGCAGTTTCTTCAAAACTAAACTCTGCTACAAGGCGCCCATGCAAAGCTTTTACAGTGTTTGTGTATTGGCCGGGTGCTGGTGAGAAGTGCACGGAGATGGAACTGGTGGGCAGTGGGAGGAGGTGGCACTGGTAGGTAAGGTAAGGAGCTGGCTAGCACTAATGAGGGGTGTGATGACCTGGTACTGGAAGGCAGTGAGAGATGGCATCAATGGACGGTGCCAAGCAGCGCGCGGAGGTCACACCGGGTGAATGCTGTAGCATCCTCAACCCACCACCTCTCATCAGAAACAGATGATGAAAGGAGACAAATAGCCCAAACCTAGGAGAGATCAAGCACCAAGGATGATATATTATTACACCAAGAAATTCAACACAGCAACATCCCTAAAAATCAATGTACGGAGAGAAAAAGTTGAGTCAACCATTCTGCATCGATGTAGGTTAACGTCAAGTTACTTTTCCTGTGTGTTTTTTCTATTTTTACATGCGCAATGCAGCTGTCTTGCATGCTTTTCCAAGTTTGAGGGAATTAATATGCATGTGCTGTAGTTCCTTCGGTAAACTCGTGCTGGCTGAAGAAAGATTTAAATGTATTGTTATGCAAAGGGTATGCATAAAATAGAGGATGTGGCATGCTTACATCTACGTGCATTGTTGAAATATGTACAGCAATAGGAACACGCTTTTCCCAAATAAAAGTGGTCCAACCCCACTTGTGTAAACCAACACTATAACACAATATTTTCACACAATATTTTCCCCTAGGTGCACTAAAACACCATTATGCCAAAACGAGACCCCCTCCAAGCTTACGAAGATACTAGGGCAAGCATCAACTTTATTTTCAAATATGTCAGGGACTGTCCCTCGGGGAAAGGTGAGAAGAATAGGGAAAGCTGCAAAGGAAACAACTTAGTCCCCACAGGTGCGTCTGGCCCAATATCAGAACTGTGGCATATGGACGCTGAATGATACTAGTGTCTGTCCCACTGTTTCAACCAGGATTGCAAAGTTATTTAGGCAAGAGGAGTTCAAATCCTCGGAGTGCCAGTAAACACAGTTTTTAGGTCTCGCCTGACCCAGCGCATGCGCTGGTCTGGCAAGACTTATTGAGAGGGCTCCAAAAAGTGCTACCAGGCCAGCCTAGACCTACAGTGCATGTGCGCGGGCGCGCGCACCGCGCTTTACCGCGATTACTTTCACTTTCGCGGCCGCACGGCCGCTTTGCATAGCCAATAGGTCTCGCTTTTGGGACCTTATAAGTATTTAGTTATGCAACTGTTGCATAGCTAAACACTTATAAGGTCCCAAAGGCGAGGCCTATTGGCTATGCCAATGCTTGTTAATGTAGTGATTTGTATACAGAGCTGTGCAACGCATGGGTGGAGTGGCGCGGTTTACCAGTAGTACTCATAAGTAAAGGTGACTTTCGAAAAATAGTAATAGGTGTGTGGGACTTAATCCTCGTATAGCTCAGTGAGTTAAGCATTTACTACACTTTTCCCCCAGTTTGGATAAACCTTGTACCGACATGCCAAGGAGCACTTCCCTTGATATTCTGGTCTCCTGCCAATGACATATATAGGTCATAAGGGCTTATTGGGTACAGTATAAATGCAGATGTGCCCAGTGGCGTAACAAAACTTGCGGGGACCCCCTGCAAAGTACACAGAGGGGGCCCGTAACGCTCCAGACCCAGTAAGGAGCCCTCAGGCCAGTGACCCGCCACCCGTCCACAGTGCCAGAGGCGGTCCCCTGGAGCTCGAGGGGTCCCCCACACCAAGGGGGCTGCGGGGGCCAATGTTACACCACTGGATGTGCCACAACTCAAAAAAGGCAAAGCCTCATATGAATCATGATACTCCTCCACTCCCTAAAAATTGGTAATTAACAGCATATTATACTCTGCACATCTGCGTATATAGTTTATGCCATGGCATTTTTTAATGTATACTTGTTTTAACAAAGGGTTTTTGAAGGAAAATATATATGTCGCTACAGCTTGCTGTTTTAAACCTGAATATTTGATCATGTCTGTATTGTACTGTATGCCTGTGGCACTTTTGTGGCTGTAATAAAGTTACTGACTGACTGGTAATTAACAACGTATATGGTTTATGCCATGGCATTTTTTAATGTGTACTTGTTTTAACAAAAGATAATTTACTAAAAACGGGATGCAATGTGTTAAATTTGTGCATTATGATATCATCACATTGAAGAGACCTCCACTCTATTAGTAGAGTTGATTCCCTGTGTAAAGCAATTGTTAATGTAAACTACGAGGCCATAAAAAGTGTTTTTTCATGTCAATTTGTTGCACTGTGGTTATAAACTCAAATGTGACCCCTGGCTTTATATTAGTGAATATGCGTGTTTATTAGCACAGTTCCTCAAAAAAAGTGGTAGCCTTTCATGTGCTTAGACCCAACAAATAAGAGATAATGAGAAAAAATAAATATATAAATATACACATATATATATTACCTACTGGCGGTCGCCAGTAGGTAGTTATAGTTAGGACCCCTTTTCCATAGGAAAACCTCAACATTCTATTTTGAATAACTTTGGCGCCGGTCGATGAATCCTCGCGAATTTCTCAAAATAGGTGGGGCGCTACGCTCCGCTCCTACCCTGAAAGTCTCGGGGGGATCCGTCAAGCGGGGGCTGAGATAAAAGGGGGGTCCCAAAACGCGTTTTCCCCATGCATTTTTCCATAGGACCTTTAGAACGAGCTACAGCCCGAACGGCTGAACAGAATTACTCGAAATTTGGCAGAGAGGTAGTCCCTAGGTCAAGGAAGTGCCTTTTGTAGGTTTGGTGTAAATCTGTTCAGTAGATTCTGAGAAAATAGCCTTTAAATCAATATATATATATCTGAGCCCGCTTACGGTACGCTTACCGTACGCTTACCGTAAGCGTACGGTGGCGTGCGCGAGCGCGATTCTGATTGGCTCTTAGATCTTAGTAAACATTCGAATCGGCCGAAACCAGGAAGCGGCGGCCGCCATTTTGTGTATTTCACTCAGGAAAAAAAAGAGTGAAAACAAGAAAAGGGGGCAATGAGGAGAGTTACAGACCCCCTTACATTTGTGAGGGGGTCAAAGAAGGACTGTAAAGTACAAAGAAAACATTTATTGATTTTAAAAAAAATCACGGGGTACGCGTACGGTAAGCTTACGGTAAGCGTACGGTAGAAAAAAAAAAAAAAAAAAAATGAAAATCAGATTTAAGTGTTTAGATATTAGGGGGCTCTAAAAAGAGCCGTTGTGTTTATGAAATGATTTTTTAGTGGTACCTACAAGTAAGTACCGATGCAGAGTCTAAGGTTCAAGAGGAAGACTCTGTTCCCTTCATCATTGAAGTGCACACCATCTCCTCTATAAATGTCTTGCATGTCATAACGCAAGTTGTTGTGGTAAATGGCACCCATACCATAGTCACGGAGGAAAGCAGAAACAGATTTGTTGACGTGCTTTCTTGCTTTGTCATCGCACCGCGTGCCCACCGTGCGTGCACGGCACTAACTGCGTAAAGTGGGCGCGCGGTGCGCGAAGCGCACCGCGTGCTCACTGTGCACGCACGGTGCGCGAAGCGCACCGTGCGCGCACGGAACGAACTGCGTTAAGTGGGCGCGCACGCCACGAATGGCGTAAAGTAACTTAGCATTTAAAAAACCGTACAAATTCACTGAAAAAACCATAGGTTTCACACACGTTATAGTTAGGAATTAGCATTTAAAAAACCTTGCAAATTCACTGAAAAAACCATAGGTTTCACACATGTTATAGTTAGCGGAAATTTTACTGATAAAAAACCAATGAAATTCCCCCGTTATAGTTAGTGCAGGCAACTATAACTCACGCGACCGCAATCTTCTGCTGATGACATATGTGTCTTTATGAAAAAAAAATATTTGTAATATATGTATAGCTAAAAATGTATGGAAGAAGACATGGGCAAATAAGTGTCTAAATACAGTATTAGCATCAGCAGAGGATTGCGGTCGCGTGAGTTATAGTTGCCTGCACTAACTATAACGGGGGAATTTCATTGGTTTTTTATCAGTAAAATTTCCGCTAACTATAACATGTGTGAAACCTATGGTTTTTTCAGTGAATATATATATATATATATATATATATATATATATATATTTATTATCTACTGGCGGTCGCCAGTAGATAGTTATAGTTAGGACCGTGTTTCCATAGGAAATCTGAAAATTCTATTTTGAATAACTTTGGCGCCGGTTGACGAATCCTCGCGAAATTTTCAAAACTAATGGGGCGCTCCGCTCAGCTCCTACCCTGAAAGTCTCGGGGCGATTCGTCAAGTGGGGGCCGAGAAAAAAGGGGGGTCCCAAAACACGTTTTCCCCATGCATTTTCCCATAGGACCTTTAGTCGAAGGTACAGCCCGAACGGCTGAACAGAATTACTTGAAATTTGGCAGAGAGGTAGTCCTCAGGTCAGGGAAGAGCCTTTTGCAGGTCTAGTGTCAATCTGTTCAGTAGTTCCTGAGAAAATAGCATTTAAAAGCATATAAATATCTATAACCGCGTACCGTGCGTGCACCCTGCGCGCACCCTAACGTGCGCGAGCGTAATTCTGATTGGTGGTTACATGCTAGTCAACGTTCGAATCGGTCGAAATCAGGAAGTGTCGGCCGCCATTTTGTTTGTTTTCAGTGCGAAGGTGAAAAAGGAAGGTGGCGAACGTGAAAAGGGGGCAGGGTAGAGAGTTCCTGAAAACCCCTAGCATTTGTCAGGGGGTCCCTGAAGGACCCCAAGGCAGAACATTTTTTTTTATTTTATTTTTGTTTAAATCGCGGGGGTGCGCGCACCGTGCGCGCACGGTGAACATAAAAAAAAAAAAATTAGTACGTAGTGTATTGTAAAATAAATATATTTAAAAAAAAATAATACATACATAACTTAGCATTTAAAAAACCGTACAAATTCACTCAAAAAACCATAGGTTTCATACACGTTATAGTTAGGAATTAGCATTTAAAAAACCTTGTAAATTCACTTAAAAAACCATGGGTTTCACACATGTTATAGTTAGGTGGATATTTCACTCGTAAAAAACCAATGAAATTCCCCCGTTATAGTTAGTTCAGATATGCATGCTCTCCACTATGGCTGCCCACCCCACCCTCGCACTCGGGACACCGACGATGGCTGCCGCTTCTAATTTGTTGGCAGAGTGCCATGCGCGCTTTCACTGTGGACGGTCAGATGGCTGCCGCAACAGAGTATTTCCATAAAACTGCAGACCCAGGTAATGACATTCCGCATTTCGGACACTGCAACACCTATCAGCCAGATCCAGCCATTACTTAAGCCCTGCACGGGGTCACGCATCAACCGATCACCCTATATAGAGCCTCAAACAGCAGCATCGACCCCAGCATGGAGCCGTGACCAGCCACATCGCACCACTGCACAGAGCCATGACAGACTGCAGCACCCTTTACAGTCCACAGTGTTTTAAGGTCACGCAGCCCTTCTGCCTGAATGCCCTGCATGGTTGTGACCATCCCATGCAGTGAGACACTGTCGCCGCCTGCATACCGGTGCCACCGTGGGTCACCTGATGACCCGCAACCCCAGTCTGCACATTAGCGGACACAGCTCACGGCACCACCAACTTGCGGGATTACCAACAGAGGTATCACCACAACCAGCCTGTGTGTAACTATAGTGGATCCACGCTACCCTGGGCACCAGGGAACCAAGCAGCAAAGTCGCCAAACCAGTGACCACCTCATCACCGATGGTTATTGGGACTACTTAGTAGATGCCAAGTCCAGCCTGCCAGCCTGTGTGCCGCCCGATAAGCCAAACAGTCCACTAGAACATCAGAGAACTATTGACAAAGCCAATAGCCCTGGTTTGTTGTTGGTGTAATGTTACTGGTTGTATTATATATCTGGATGCAGAGTCAGGAGCAGCAAAATACCAGTCTAGCGGCGCACTATGCTAAGCACAGATTTCCACTCTACTCATTAAGTGAAAGCACGGCATGGGGCGCTTGTACTTCCCAAAAACATTTGTTTGTGAAAAAAAGTTTTTGTGGAAAAGCGCCCCATGCCATGCTTTTGCTTTATTGGTGGCCATGCCCCTTTATTTAGACGTGGCTCGCTGTAACCTGAATACTGCGAGCAGCGGCTAAAGAAAAGGGGCGTGGCCACTATGAAAGTGGTTTCACATTTGCGAGAGCTTAAGCTATTGGCATTAGAAATGACAATGCCTTTTATGTATGTGTTGGTTTTGAAAACACATACATAAAAGGCATTGTCATTTATAATACCAATAGCGTATACTCTCGCAAATGCAAGACCTATTGCATTGCAAATGCTTGTTATATAATGTATGTACATTTTGCACAGTTTGTTTGTAGGTTTGCTGGAAACATATTACAGACATGAAGATATCATAATTGAATGTTGGTGCAGTTATTAATCTCTAGAAACAAAGATTTGACAACAATTTGTGCCTTACTTGGATAAAAAGCCAGTTGTTAATGATTTTCCCAAATTATGATGGACTGTTTTAAAAGCTAATAGAGTAGATCCCCCATCGAGAAAAGTACTTGCTAATCTGCCCCTTATCAAAGTCCTAATACCGGCCATTCATGTAACTTTCTTTTAATTTTTTTCCCCCTAGAGATGAGAACATGATAACAAGGAACATAGAAATGACATTATTCAATCATGACCTAGAATAACAAATATGACAACCCCCGAGGACCCGAATAATAAAAATGATAAATATTAATAAAGGAGAAAAAAAATCAAATGTCATATGGACAGTGTAAATGAAACTTAGCCCAAACCTCCACCACTACCCGTTTCATTTTTTGCCTTTGTTTCGATATATCCTGGTTTCAATTTCAAATTTTGTACTGGTACACATGTAACAGTTCAGGAGGTTTAGGATGTATTCAATGACTTGCATTAAATAACCTAGCTACTGTGGTGACAATAATGCATATCCCTATACTATTAAGTGGTACATTACAGCCTGTAAGATCACATCCCAGTAATATGAATGACTGGCTAGTAATAATGTACATATTTGTCAATTATGATACTTTGCAAGCTAAAGCATCCTAAAATTCCCTCAATCTATCACATGAGACAAACATATGTGCATCATTTGGCATTCCTAGTTTGACATCTAGGGTACTTAAGAGTCTGATCTACATGTCCACACATATAACCTGCTGCGAGTAAAATATAGTCTGTGAATCGTCTGAAAGTGTTGAGGTAATAAATTCACCATTCTGAAATATCTCCTACTCACTAGAAAACTATTCCCAACTTTCGATGTAGTATCATCTAAGCCTAGGTCAGTGGTCCATGCTTTTGCTAGAAATGCATTATAACTTAATATGTTTTTGCTAAATGGTATATATAAGACTTAAATATTAGGTACTACCAATTTACTTAAGATATCAAGCGGGTCAATTCTGTCAAGTACTATTCCTGAATTCAGCAGGTAATGTCTAACCAGGAAATCTTTGGAAAAAAATAATACCTCCAGAGAGTTGATACTTTTACTCTAGATCTGCACGTCCCTAAAATGTGTTTTTGTACTTCATAACGAGATATTGAATATCAGCTCATGTCCACTTCTGTGTTGTTGTACCATAAGATATTTCTGGTAAGCTGTTTTGATGCCCAGTTGAATGTCTCTATTTATCGTCGGTATATTAAGATGGTTCCTCCATTATTGCCAGAGTCTTTGAGCATCTCCTAGGATCTTAAATGTCACCCTTTTTTAATAATAAGGATCAAACTGCCGCAGCAACCGCGCAGTGGCTTCAATACCTCGAGAAAGTTATTGTACACTCGTGGAATGCATTATGTGAGCAGTTTGTTAATATAGCCATTCAGCTATCATTAGCTGCCCAATCATAGAATATAAAATCAGGCATTGCTGGTCCACACTGAACGTAAAGAGTCGTAAGAAATTTCACAGCTTGCCAAAACTTTCTACGCCCCTATATGAAGGTAGAGATAGCAACGTCTACTTGTTTGAAAAGAATCAGAGGAATATATATTGGAATAGAGCCAAACCAGTATAAATGTTTAGGCAAGATAGTTATTTTTGCCAAATTGACCCCACCGAATATTGTGAGTGGTATTCTATTCCATTGTTTCATTAGTGCAATAGAATGTATTAAGATTATTCAACTCAGAAATCTCATGTGGGTTTGATGGTATGCAAACTCAAACATGTCACCATTGATTTAACTATTCTGGATATCACATTAGCAACATAGCTCACCCAATCATGCAACTTATGTAACTTTGTGTGAGGTACGCATTGTCATGCCTGAGCTATCTATGTTTTACTCCTACTTATATCATTACCTTGTGATTATGTTGAGAGACCAAGCTTTTTGTTGAAGGTAGGTTTTTTAAAGAGTTTGTATCCAGTTTTCTAACTGAATAATAAAGACGAGTCATTAATTTATTACATTTTTGTTGTACCCATTGACTTGTGTTAACTCAGGTTTTCAGTGGGTTTACGGATCTAGTGCACAGATCACAAAATACCATAAACTGTGGAAACATCTATGAGCACCAAGGGAATAGCGAGAAAAATAAAAGACCCCCCCAGTCTGAACCACATCCCAAATAGCTCTGAGCAAAGGGGTGAGTCAAGCGAATACAGCAGTTAATTAGGACATTGCTTCCCCTGAGGGAATCTGAAATTCTCAATTTTTCTTCATTATCTCCATCCTATTATCTCTATCCTTAAGTCACTCCTTTGTCCTTATGTCGCTATATCCATCTTTTTCCATTGTGCTTTCCTCCCTATTTATCCTTTCTGTACTTATTACATGCATCTATCCATTCATCTTTCTTTTAGTCTTTTCTATTCACATACATTTAATTCCTTTTCTCCATCTTTCTTAATTTTCCTACATTTTTTCTTCTCTCAATCATTTGCCTTTTTCTGTACTTTCTTTATCCATCTTCCTTTTTATCCATTACAAAGCATAGAAGTACAACATTAAGTGAAGATTGTTGACAGTCTGCTTAGAATAAATTAGACATGAGTAAAATATTAAACAATTCACCAGCTTTTTGGTTAGAAATATGTCACTTTCAACCAAGGAAATAGGATACTTAAACAAGCACTGGCATAGCCAATAGGTCTCGCCTTATTGGCTACTAGTTTGCCATTGCTTTTTTACCACACCAGGTTACTGTAGTATACAAAAAACACAAGGGAACCCTGTGAGTCAAGCAGGACCGAGGGTAAACATTATGTTACAAGAGACAGTGGTCCCTACCAAAGGAACATAATATTATAGGCACAGACCTACAATTAGAGCTGTGTTGGTATACATCCAAATGGAAAAAATTGTGTTTACTCAAACATCTAATAATAACAGAAGGAAACCATATAAGTACAATCCAGTGGGTAAAAGTGGCTGGGTATGGCAATCACCAGATTTCCAGACCTCAGACATTCGCTTCCAAGGTGACTTTCAATGATAAATATTTACAACAGTCACAGTACGAGAAACTTCTTGTGCTCCACATAAATCATAATCACATAATTGGAGTCAAGGGGTGGGTGTCGACGATGTTTCTATCCCAGCAGGAAATGGGGGGATCATCATCAGGACAAGGAGATCTATATGCCTGAGAGATAGCCTGAATAGGAATACACAGGAGTGGAAGTAATTTCCGGTTACTGTGGTAGGGGCCGCCATGCATGAAGTACGCAAGGTTGTCAATATGGATTCTGAACACTAGGAGAGATTTTAACGGTTGTTAATAACACAAACACAGGTAAAGTCACTGCATCAGTGTTAGCTCAACATTCTGGGCAAATCATTTAATCTCCCCTTGTGCTCATGTAAAGAGCTTGAGTACCTTTGGATCGAGATCCTGCTATTTAATGATGTTGGTTCGAATCTCGGGTCAACATTCTGGGCAAATAATTTAATCTCCCTGTGCACTAATGTAAAGTGTGTGAATACCTTCTGGTCAAAATCGCCCTATATAATGATGTGGGTTTGTGTCTCGGCATTGTCTCATCATTGTGGGCAAATCATTTAATCCACCCGCACTCTATAGTGATGTGGCCATAATGGTGAAAGACAGCGCACAGCAACGCAAACATTGAAAAAAAAAAAAAGACATGATTGCCAATTACATCAAGTGATATGTATACTGAAACAGACAAAGGACAAGTGATTACTTTTCTGACGATGTTACAGTCAATACCATTCACAGGTAATTACATTCTTGCACGTTATCATATTGTAAACCTCACATAATCTTTACAGCAGAATTTTCTACAAAAAAGTGTTTATGTTTTGATGTTCAGTAACTTAAATTAGCTATATATTATGTTACCCACATAATCTGCCTGACCTTAAAATGACTGTCATCCAAGGTAAAGATTGGGGAGAGGATGTGGTGTAATGGCCAGAGCTGCGGACTTTGGATTTGAAGGACCCGGGTTCGAGTCTCACCATCGACTCAACATTCTGGGCAAATCATTTAATCTCCCTGTGCGCTCATGTGAAGCGCTTGAATACCTTCGGGCCGAGATCGAGCTATATAATGATGAGGCCATGATGGTGACACATGAAAGCGGGCGCCATGGTAATAAAGCACTGTAAAGATCGAGCGCTCATGTGCAGTGCTCTTGAACAAAGGAAAAAGTAGTCCCTTTTACAATTTCTACAATGGGACAAGTAGAAGAGTACAAGTACTAGGGGGCTGCTCCTTGGGAGTGATCAATCGTCAAAAAAGTGGGACAGAGAGGAAATATTTACCACTCAGAAGTAATGACTTTTAAAGGACACTGACATTGAAAAATAAAAAGCAGTGGGCCGGCTGTAAGTCCATAAAGAATATACAGCATGTCTCGGAGAGACAGCGCAAGCACTGTCTAGGCCCGACCTAAAAAGATAAGCAATAATAAATAAGAGTGGGTTGAGTCAATTCAGCATTACAGTAAAGTAAAACTAATTCCTTTTGCTTTTTGTTTTTATTAGAAACTTTATACAAACCTGTAAAGTTGAAGGGCACAGTGCCCAAGTGACAACCTGCTCCTCATTTACTCATTATGACCAATCGTATGTTTTCGTGATTAAGAAACCTTCCTCCTAAAATGTTCTCCTTGATATTGTATAGTTAGGTTGTATCAAAAGTAGTATCTCTTAATATGGAGGACTACAGTCCCCATAGTCAGACCTTTGCATTAACGGTTGGTGGCAGGTGCCTAACAGTAGTGAAAGGTATAGGTCTTTTCACCTGCGTTCCAGAAGAGACACTGTATAGTGGCTCTGCCTCTGTAAATCCATACACTACGTCATGGGTAGGTCCCATTATGTCCACCGATTAAATGTGGTGTGCTGTGAAGATATTTGGGTACATGGGAAGCACCATACACAAGGTGGCTGCTCCCGCAAACTTGGGCTGTAACACTGCAGAGGCTTTAGTGATAATCAATGCTGAGGTCACCCCCTTGCCACCATGCTCCTGCCCATATTGCACTTGTTTCCTCATACCTTGCAGAAGCCATGTAAAGCCAAGTGAATTTGTATGGATTTTCTTGTACCGGAATGCAAAAGAAGAATCCTTTGGGCTCACTGGACTAAGTCAAGCCAGTTTCAGGCATCACAGAAGTAACACATGAACAATGTCTGTGGCCAAAGCTGTATGCATTATACAAAGAGGTAGGTTATTTGCACACACCTCACATCCTGTGCCCTCTTCTACCACAGTGACAAGATCCCAGCAACAACACCTAATTGGCTGGAGGTCATCTGCACGTAGTCTATGTATGCGGAATTACAGTTCTCCCGTGGTCTGATTTCTATACAGATGTTGCACGTGTCCAGGAAATGCACTGTGAGTGGATAGGCTTCCTCCAAATTTTGGGAGCCAACTTTCAAGATAAGAGCCTTGTCTGTAGCAACCAACCTCACTGTGCTGTATTTAGGCGGACCTGTTTGGCATATCCAAAGTTCACATTTTAATTTGAAGCTTTGCACACTTGTGTAGAGAAAGATTGATGCCATAGGCAGAATCTGTGGCTGTCACCTCTGGAGGGCAAAGTGATGCAACTCCTGGACTGAGGAGAAGACTTCTTGCTGCGGTTCCCGGAAGGAAGAAATGAAGGGACACCACTGGGCATACGGAGAAGTGCACATTTCCGGCTAGAGCAGAAGCCCAGCAACCCGTGCTGTGAGGAAAATTTGGCAAGATTGCAGTGACCAAGACCAGACGCATGAAAAGATGCCTAGTTTCACAGATGGACTGTTCCCATGAGGCACAGGGTCAGACTGATTTGCATATGGCCATGTCTGAACTGGGGTGGCAGAGTGGGCTAAAGAACGGTGATGGATCAAACCCAGATCTGTTGACTGGGTGTGAGTGTTTGATTGGTTCTGATGCTCCGTCCATCACCACCCCCTTTTGTACCGCTTAGTTTCACAGATGAACATGTTACATAGTGACGAATGTCACTGAAAAACAGTAATCGCTACTGCATTCTCCTGAGGAGCGCCAAAGAAGAGCAAGAAAGTCCGCGCCCTTTTACAATCACCCTTGCACCTGTGCTGTCCTGAGCGGCAATGAAGAAGGAAGTGTGAGGACCTGTGTATCTCGGTTACTGCTACCACTCTAACCATTTCCCCATGGATCACTGGCAGTTTTGCATTGCTTCTTTCCCTCTTTCCCTCAAGCGTCGCTTAAGACACGCAAAAGCCTGTGTGACTCCACAACGTGCTGCTACTCTTGAAACTTCACTACCAAACCCACTGAACGGAAGCAGGCGTTTGGGTGCCTTTGCCTGTCGCAGCAATGGTTTTGCTTACTTGGACTCTGTTGTGAGGGCCCTTGTTTCTTCACTAAATGGCTGCCCACCAATAGGCACCTGAGAAAAAAATTGCTACAGATACATTTCTACTGGCAAGGCCCTCTGTTATTACCTCACAGGAGCTCACATGGCCTATTTCCATGCATCACACAATATATAATACTGAGTAACCGTGATTCACCTGATGATGAACGTTGGTGTAGCTTTTTCATTTAAAGACCTGCAACTGTATCCCTGTGCTGAATGAGCACAGACACCAAGCAATTATGCACAGTTGTAAAGTTAATGTTATACTTCTCATAATGTAGAGAATTCTGCTTTAGAACATTTCTAAAGTTACTAAGAACGTTCTCTTAATGTAAAGGAAAGAATAGAACTGATTAGACAATATTTGTATCTTTTGTAATGTACAAGCTTGCTGGAGTAACCATCCTGACCTATGATTTAAGAGCACCCCTTGACTGCTAGACCTTGCTGCCCCTTCCCCCTGAAAGTCAAAGCCCAAAATGGAGATTCTTGTCAGTTCAGTGAGCTCACAGTGGTACCAGGTTCCAGTGGTTCCACCGACAATGGCAATACTTATCACAAGGATTGCCACATAGCCCTAGGGCTCCACAGACCTGGAGGAACTGGCCATCACATTCCAATATTGATGAGCACAATGACCCTTGATACACATATCTCTAGACATTAGAAAGCGATAATGAAATAGTTTTACATCTTTTACACGCCTCGTCCTTCCGCCTCCCCAAAACCGTGGCAAGGAGTGGCACTAAAGTTCAACCTGCAAAACGCTATCAATTTATACATAAAATTGTAAACATGGGTCTAGGGGATAAAAAAGAAATAATGAATAGGCTGTGGTTTGTAGGAACTGGCCTTTAAGTTTCGGAATAATTATGATGACATTTGAGTGCCTTTAACATACAACTAATTGCTGCAAAGACAATTGAAAAGTCTCATTAATGTCTATTATTCCTCTTCCCTCAGTGAAGGTTATTGGGGGGGGGGGGGCTGCAACATCGCTAGTTCATTGTCAAGACTGGAGCAGGAAAATCCAAGGAGCCAGGCGCCCTGAGACTCTAAACAAACCCACTTTATTCTAACCACATGGTTGATCAGCCCTCAACCTACAATTGATGGCATGCAGAAACAAAATCTACTGCAGGGGATATGTGGCCTGTTCTACAGGATGGTGCTCTAGGCGGACACTCCACACCATATCATACACCACAGTTTATTGCACCAAACCACATCATGCTACACCAAGGCATTAAACACTGCCACCCGCAACACATCACAACACAGCATAAGCCACCATAAGATACTGCAACACTTCACACCATAACGCTGAGGCATATCACTTATGTCTTGTATGTTTGTCACACCCTTTTTTGCGTTGATTGGCTGCAGTGGTAGTTCAGAAACCCTTCCACCCTGGATTCAACTCTAGGGAGGGGGAAGCTTCTTGTTAGATGTGTGCTGCACGTAAGATCATGGAACATTTTAGGGTGGTACAAGAGAAGAGTAAATTGCGGTTTTATTAAATGAAATTTGTGAAGGGAATGGATGTAAAGGTGGCTAATGAGGTTCCAGTTATTTTGCCAGAGTGAATGGAGGTCAAAGGTGATGAAAAATTGAGTGAATCTGACAGAGTAGTAGCGGTGTCTTGGTCAAATGTCAAGTGTTGGAATAAGAGTTGTGTCGTGTATTACAAGAGTAGCAACAAGAATGAAACTATGAACAGTAACAAGGATGAGAATGGTAGAATACAGGACAGTAAAATTCCGGAAATAATGCCTGCTGGGTGAAGGAAACCATGGGCGAGTGGCAAAAGGTTATGTGCTTTTCGGAGGTCACACTACATGTAATCTCATTTCACTAATTGTCAAGAATACAAATAAAGGTGGAAGGCATGTTGTGTTGTATGTTTGTCTCCCCACATTGTCTTGTGCTGTGTGTCTCATGCGTCCTTTCAAGAATGTGTTTACTTTATAATAGAGCCAAAGACATTTGAGGAAGGAGTTGCGAGATATAGGGCAATCAATCAATCAATCAATCAAGTAATTTGTAAAGCGCACTACATACCCGTGAGGGTTTCAAGGCGCTGGGTGAGGGGGATGCTGCTGCTATTGAGAGCCAGGTCTTGAGTTGTCTAATGAAGGTCAGCAGGTCTTCGGTTTGTCGTAGGTAGAGGGGGAGGGTGTTCCAGGTCCTGGCGGCGCGATGGGAGAAGGATCTACCTCCGGAAGTTGTTCTACGGATGCACGGGACCGTGGCCAGGGCGTGGTCAGCAGAGCGGAGTTTCCTGTTGGGTACGTAGAAGGAGAGCCGATTGTTGAGATAGGCTGGTCCGGTCTTGTGGAGTGCCTTGTGTGCGTGGATCAGGAGCTTGAAGGAGATTCTCCTGTCGACGGGGAGCCAGTGCAGGTTCCTCAGGTGTGGGGGTGATGTGGTGGTGGCGCGAGACGTCAAGGATCAGGCATGCAGAGGCGTTCTGGATTCTCTGTACTCTGTTGATGAGCTTGGACGAGGCTCCGGCGTAGAGGGCATTTCCGTAGTCGAGTCTGCTGCCGACTAGGGCCTGGGTGACTGTTATCCTCGTGTTTGTCGGGATCCATCTGTAGATCTTGCGGAGCATGTTGAAGCAGGTTGGGGAGACTGCGCTGACTTGTTTGGTCATGGTGAGTTTCGAGTCGAGGATGACTCCCAGGTTGCGTGCGTGGTCGGTGGGGCCGGGGGGTCCCCAGAGACGTGGGCCACCATGAGTCGTCCCATGCTGAGGGGTTGGACCCGAGGATGAGGATCTACGTCTTGTCTGTGTTCAGTTTAAGGCGGCTGTCCTCCATCCAGTCTGCGACGGCCTTCGTTCCCTGGTGGAGGCTGGATTGGTCGGTGAGAGGGTCCTTGGTGAGGGAGAGAATCAGCTGCGTGTTGTCAGTGTAGGAGATTATGTTGAGGTCGTGCTGTTGGGCGATGCGTGCTAGTGGTGCCATGTAGACGTTGAACAGCGTCGGGCTGAGGGAGGATCCTTGGGGGACGCCGCAGATTATCTCGGAGGCATCAGACCGGAACGGGGGTAGGCGGACTCTCGGAGTTCTGCTGGAGAGGAAGGAGGTGGTCCAGTCCAAGGCCTTCTCCCGGATCCCTGCGCCTTGGAGTCGTGTGCGTAGTGTGCGGTGGCAGACGGTGTCGAAGGCGGCGGAGAGATCCAGGAGGATGAGGGCCGCCATCTTGACGTTGTTTAGAAGGATCCAGATGTCGTCTGTGGCGGCGATGAGGACGGTCTCGGTGCTGTGGTTGCTGCGGAATCCTGATTGGGACTGGTCCAGGAAGTTGTTGTCTTCGAGGTGACGGGTGAGCTGGGTGTTAATTATCTTCTCGATGACCTTTGCTGGGAACAGAAGCAGGGAGATGGGTCGGAAGTTCTTGAGGTTGCTCGGATTCACCTTTGGTTTCTTCAGTAGGGCGTGGATCTCTGTGTGCTTCCAGTTCTCAGGGAAGGTGGCGGTCTCGAAGGAGAGGTTGATGATTTTGTGCAGGTGGGGTGCAATGGAGTTGCTGGCTTTGTTGAAGATGTGGTGCAGGAGAGGGTCAGACGGGGATCCAGAGTGGATTGTTCCCATGGTCTTGATTGTGTCCTCGATGCTCACGTTGGCCCAGGTTGTTAGGGTGTCGTGGGCGGTGTGGTGCGGTGGTTCCGGTGCGGCGAGGTCGGCGGGGGTCGTCCGGGGTTTGAAACGATCATGGATGTTGGTGATTTTCCGGTGAAAGAAGGTGACGAGGGAGTCGCACAGGGCTTGCGATGGTGGGATGTCGTTGGCACTGGAGCTGGGGCTGGAGAGTTCCTTCACGATGGTGAAGAGCTCCTTGCTGTTGTGTGCGTTGTCAAGGCGGTCTGTGAAGGAGGTCCTTTTGGCGGTCCTGATGAGGTGGTGGTGGTAGCGGATGGCGTCTTTGTGGGCAGCGCGGCTGTCTGGCGTCTTGTCGCTGTGCCATATGTTCTCCAGTTTCCGGCAGGTGCGTTTTGAGTCCAGGAGTTTCGGGGTGAACCAGCTGACTCTTTTGCTGGTGTCTCTGCTGGTGGGTTTTTTCAGCGGGGCTATGGTGTTGGCGCAGTCGTTCATCCAGCGTTCGTGGGTGAGTCCACCCTCATCAGGGTTGGTGGGGTTAGTCGGAGGGTTGAGTGCGAGGCTTGTCTGTAGTTGTTCTTGAGTGACTTTGCCCCAGCAGCGGCGGGGGGTCTGTAGTGTGCGGTGGTGTGTGAGGGGTTTACGGAAGGAGAAGTGGATGCAGTGGGGGTCTGTCCAGGTGAGTTTGGAGGCGTGGCTGAAGGTAACGTGGGGGCTTGAGGAGAAGATGGCATCTAGCGTGTGGCCGGCGATGTGGGTCGGCGTCGTGATGAGCTGTTTCAGTCCGAGGTTGGCGAGGTTGTCGATCAGGGTGGAGGAGTTGTTGTCGTTGTTGTTCTCCAGGTGATAGTTCAGGTCTCCTAGGAGGATGTAGTCGGTGGAGGTCAGCGCGTGCGTGCTGATGAGCTCGGCGATGGAGTAGCAGAATTGAGGCCGGGGTCCTGGCGGTCTGTGGACGAGGGAGGGTGACACTTAGGGTGGTCTTGGGGTCCGTGTGAATCTGGAAGTGCATGGGTTCGGCGGTGCTGAGTGTGTCGTTGGTGTTTGTTGAGACCCTGATGGTGTTTTTGAGGACGATGGCGATTCCTCCTTCGGCCCTGTTGGTGCGGTCTCTGCGGGTGATCTTGTACCCGTCTGGGATGGCTATGGCGATGTCTGGCGAGGAGGCTTCGTTCATCCAGGTCTCGGTCAGGAAGGCGACGTCCGGTGATGCGGTGTTGAGTAGGTTCCAGAGTTCGACGGCGTATTTGTGAGCGGAACGGGTGTTGATCAGGATGCATCTAAGCTGGTTGGATTCCGTCGTGGCAGGCGTCTTGGCGCTTTCGAGGCAGGAGAAGCAGCAGTTCCGGCAGGTGAAGGGACCGTGGGTGCGCTTCGGGGCGGCCTTGCAGCAGGTGTGGGTCCTTCCTGGGTTGAGAGCGACGAGGGTGCTGGCGTCGTAACGGAGGCGGTCTCCATGGCTGGTGCGGGGGCCAGGGGTTCTGGCGCTGGGCAACAACTTGGAAGCAACATGAGGTAGTAGTCGGCAGGGTCTGTAAGTCCTAAACAAATTCTGTTTCTACGCCTACTGTGTTGCTGTGTCCGTGTAACAATCACTACAACATAGGTTACATTAGCACACCACTCCAGTACACTACTTCCATTGGCGTAGTAAGGGTGTCCTGGATCGTACAGTGGGGAAGGGAAAATTGAGATTGGGCCCATTGTGGCCTAGCTGGGAAGTAAAAGACAGGCCACGGTGCCACTGCACCTGTTGGACCAATTGTAGATACCTCCCTAATAACTTTGTACAGCATTACGTCAAACCACGCCATCAACCCATAACACCCCACTACTACATCACACTACACCTCACCAATAAAAAAAACCTGCGAACAACACTTCATATCATACTGCTGCATACCACATGACAGCGCACAGAGGCGCAGACTCTATGGAGCGCAAAGGAGAGTACCAACTTAGTGACATCCTGCTTTTCCGTGCAAATCAGAATCATTAAATGATGGTTGAATTTCATTTGGGTGCTATTGACTTGACTATCATCAGGAAACAATGTCCTACCCAATCATAGAGTCTGGTAGGTCTCCATAGCGCTTGTTTCTACAACACAAGTATTGAAATGTGCCCTATTCCAAACGGTCTTACGCTGGCGCTGCCATAGCTAACACTAGGCAGACACATTCTGGACTCTCACTGTAGTGAGCATTGGACGAGAATGTCCCCACAGAAACTGAAGGTCTATTCAAGCAAGAAAATAAAAAACTAGGTGTCAAAGTGAGTAAGATATGCAACGTAGTAAAATACACTGCATGGAAACAAGTTTAAAGAACAGAGGAAGGGCACCTTCTACACAGGTACTAAGCCTAGAATGGGCCGTGAACACATCCACTTAATATTCTTATCATCTCTCTAAGGAGTTCTTTTCACCGCCAGCTCACGAAGCAGGAGTGGTATAATTAATTGAGGATGTCACATCATTATTATCTCTTCAGTTCAGTTTGCTCTGCGAGAATTTTGAACAAAGTGTTTTCCCTTCTTCCTTCCTGTGTTATAAAGAGGCAGCGCGTGAAAGCAGTCGACATGTTAGCCGACAGAATGCGGCGACGTCTCTGTCACGAGCCTCCTCACAAAAGATTCGTGAGCGGGAAACCTCTGGCCTGCTGAATCACAATAAAGGGCCAGTCAAGGATGGACCATGCCAAATGGAGAGCGGCAAAGCCATATGCTAAATGGATATTATATTGCGAGGTTATTATTTGTGGTCCGTCGGCTGCGCTGCCGCCTCTGATGCAGGAAACCAGGGTTCGAGCCTCGAGGTCGCGTCCACATCCTGTGATTCTGGGCAAATCACTTAATCTCCCCGTGCCTGAATATTTAATGTAAATACGGTGCTATGTAAAGCGCTCCAATACCTTCGGGTCGAGTTCGCGCTATATAAATATGCAACAAATAAAAAAAAAAAGCATACATTTCATTGTTTTTATGTTGTGCCCATACTCCCTTAAGGAGCTCCAGAATGCTTTTACCCTTAAAGATCAGAAAAGGTTCGAAAACAACCACAGGCTTAAATTCTGTTTATCAGATTAAGAGAAAAAGGAAATATCTCTATGTAGTTTCTTTATAGTGTTTATTTGCGATGGGGGCGTTTCTCTTTGATGCATTCCCAGTTCTCCCACATTGGGAAGGGATTTCAAATGGAGATCCCAGACTGCAGAAGAGTGTTTGGTGGCCCAGGGGTCGGAGGCATTAAATCATTTGAGGGGGTTACAAGAGAGAGGTTGGTGCGTCACTGGGAGGACCCACAATCTATTTTGCTTAGTTGACTCCGGAGGTTAACAGCGATGGAGACATTTGGTTGGGAATCGGGCAACTGACCCACACCACCAGGCATAATGCTTCAAAATCTGCGGGTTTGATATCTACGCACTGCATTCAAGTCGCCGGTGATGTAGTATGATGCCTCAATAAAAGGGAAGATTGAACTGCATCTTGACGGGAATATCCAGGTAGATGATTTCAACTTCCAGGCAAGATACCAACTCCTAATACATGGCTGGCACTATCTAGCCGACAAACTAAAGCTCTATGGTGGTTTGCTGCAACTTCAGAGTACGGACACCCGCTACTTAAAATGCCAGCCTTCAAGAAGTAACCGACCTTGAACCAGTCTTTTCAGGATACACTACCACAATCTGGAACTCTAATGCCCCTAAAAGTTCAACCCTAACTTTCCTGCCAGCCATTACAAAGCAACACAAATACTTCCTCTTTAATATAGTCTCCCCCCAAACTCAGCCCAAAGCTAGACCGTTCAGATTCTCTGAAGCATGTTGTTCACTTGTGAATGTGCCCAAACTAGTCACTCCACGTCCCTGACTGGGACTGTGGACTACCAAATGACTGCTGACAAGAGAGACAAGCATTGGCAAAAACCAATTACCAACTGGCTTCACTAATGTTTTGTAGCTATGCTGCAAATGGCTGAAAGGAATGTAAAAAAGCTGTATGACACAACCAGTGCTGTCCGCGTTGTAGCGCTATTTATTTAATTTTCAGTTATGCTGCACTGAAACTAGCACTACTGAATAATATGGCTAATGAAAATTGACAAAGCCAATAGATCTCGCATAGGCTACCCGCTCCTACACCACAGCTAAATCAGCAGCAAAAAAGCTAATCTAAATAACTCTATGCCACAGTAAGGAAGCTAGCCAAACCTCCTAAAATGGCAAATACACCGGTGAGTCAAGCCTTTTGAAATTCTTTGGCCACCTTCTTTCAGGACAAAGTAAAGTCAGTCTACAGTAGGTTTCTATGGCCGTGTTTCAAAGCTCTACCTCCCCCCAATATACGTCGGCCAACCTTGACACGTCCAAGGAGGGCCATCCAGCCATTATAGGAACTCTTAACCCTCCAGAATTATTTCACTTTCCACCATTGACCTCTGATCTGGTATCCAAGCTTCTTCTGTGTACCAAATATGGCTCCCCCTTGACCCCTGCCCCCCTAAGAACTTTCATCTTTTGCCAGAAGTATTTGCAACTCATTTGTCTACCATCTTTAGCCAAATGTTCTCTTCAGGCATCTTTCTCACAAACTGGAAATTAGCATCGGTCCTTCCACTTCTAAAATAACCCAATTTAAATGAGGCAGATCCTAATAATTATCGCCCGATCTCAAGATTCGCTCTCCCCGCCAAAATGGCAGAGAAAGCTATGAATATGGTAATTTCTGATTATATTGAGGAACATGCACTCCTGGATGCCACCCAGTTTGGCTTCAGGAAGCATCATAATACGGAACTGGCATTGATCTCGGCATCTGAACAGATCAGGCCGACGGTCGATGCGGGGGCAATGCAGCACTGGTGCTGCTTGACCTCTCCGCTGCATTTGATACGGTCAACCACAAAAAAACTGCTGGAATGCCTTGACGGGATAGGCATAAAAGGAAAAGTTTTGGCCTTACTCAGGCCATTTCTGTCTGATCGAGAACAGTTAGTTGCTCTTTCCAAATTCAAATCATCCAATTTTACACTGCCTTGTGGGGTGTCCCAGGGCTCAGCATTGAGCCCTACCTTTTTCAATATTTACGTTTCCCCTTTGGCTCAGTTGATTCGATCTTTGGGTTTCCCAGTACTCTCTTATGCCGACGATACCCAAATTATTGTTCCTGTGACAAGTACCCCTTCTAATACAGCCTCACAATTTCATACTTGTTTTCGTCACGTCGGTGAGTGGATGGCCACTAACTGTTTAAAATTAAATTCCAATAAACCAGAGGTCCTACTTTTTTGTGGCAACACTTCTTTTTGGTCTCCAGCCTTCTGGACACCGGAATTGGGTTCCTTGCCCATTCCAACAAACAAAATTAAAACTCTAGGAGTCTCTTTTGATTCCAAGCTCACATTTGAAGGGCATGTGAACAATGTCACCTCTGCATCCTTCTATACATTAAAACTGCTACGAAAAATCTTTCCTTTTATACCTGCCAATCTTCGCAAGCTTGTCATCTCTGCTTTGGTCCTGTCCACAGCCCATTACTGCAATGGTCTTTTTTATTAATCTAAGGACAAAATGTCTGACAAAACTACAGAGTGTACAAAATGTTGCAGCACACATTTTGCTGGACACCCTGAAGCATAAATCTGCCACTGCTGCATTAAGAGAATTACATTGCCTCCCAGTAAAAAGACGCATTGAGTCGAAAGCTCTCTGCATAACTTTTAAAGGAGTACATGACATAGGACCCATCATTTTTAAACAGAATTGTCAACAATATGTTCCCACTTGATATCTATGCTCTGCCCATGCCCACAATCTGGTGTTGCCCAGGTTTAGGAAAAGTACTAGGTGTGGCAGAAGCTTTCTGGATGGCACTACCAGACTCTGGAACTCTCTTCCCCGAACCTTAAAAGGAGAAACTCAACTGTTGGCTTTCAGGAAAGCCTTAAACACCTGGCTGTTTAATCTCTGATTTATCTAGTTAGGCTTCATGGCATAGTTGCTCGACGAGCTAGCGCCTAGACACCTTTGGGTAATTGCTCGCTCTTTATAAAAATAAATTTCATTTCATTCATTATTGGCTTTGCCAATGCTTGGTATGGAATGCCACATGGTAAGTTATAACTTTTTATATAGTGTTTACAATGGTTGAAGAGCAAATGTTATAGAATGGAGAATACACTTGCCAAGGTGTTAGTGTGTCCAGATTCAGAAGCATGTGAGGACCATACAATAACTACGAAAATGTGCCATATAAATGCATTGAATGTCACATAAGTTGTAGGTAAACAGTAAAGTCCAATAGGTTACAACTTTTATTACAGTGAGGCTTAAGGCTATGTGTACTTTAGGTGCAATGGTTACAAAAGAACCAATAACGCACCCCAGACTGCTTGTTTAGTAGTAAATGCAGCAATAATCAGTGTTCAGTGGGCTTCCTAGAGCTTTTGGCCCTGGTGCCACAGCACCTGCTGCACCATTGAAATCATAACCCTTGAGCCTGCACGGTACTGCACTTTCGACTGTTTGATTAGTAGTAAAATGTAGCAATACTCTGTGTTTAATGGGGTTCCCAGAGCTTTTTCACCTGCACCACTGCACCTGCTGCACTATTCAAATCATGAATGTGGTGCCTGCATGGTAACTACACTTGTGACCGCTTGTTTAGAAGTAAAATGTAATAATAATTGGTGTGCTCTGGGATTCCTCAGCTTTTGGCCACTGCACCTGCTGCTCCTTTCAACCCATAACCCTAGTGCCTGCACAGTAACTGCACTAGTGACTGCTTGTTTAGTAGTAAAATGTAACACTAATCGGTGGTCAGTGGGCTTCCTAGAGCTTTTGGCCCTGGCGCCACTGCACCTGCTGCACCATTCAAATCATGACCCTAGCGCCTGCATGGTAAATGCACTTGTGACTGCTTCTTTAGTAGTAAAATACAGCAATAATCTGTGTTCAGTACGTTCCCTAGAGCTTTTGGCCCCTGTGCCACTGCACCTGCTGCACAATTTAAATCATGGCCCTAGTGCCCACAAGGTAAGTGGTTATATAGAAGTAGAATATAGCAATTATTGGTGTTCAATGAGTTTCCTAGTGGTTTTGGCTCCTGTGCCTCTGCACTTGCTTCATCATTGAAATCATGACCCTAGCGCCTGCATGGTAACTGCACTTGTGACTGCTTGCTTAGTAGTAGAATATAGCAATTATCGGTGTTCGATGGGCCATTAACAGTGTAAATTGCCCAAGATCACTATATGTTAGGCTGACGTGGAGATTGAAATGAGGTTTTCTGCTCTGTTCCTAAAAAGGCAGTGTCACAAATTAAATGGACTACCAAAGAAGAGGAACTTTGCAAAAAAAGGTGCAAATGCTTTGTGCAGCTGAAAAAAGAGATGCCTTTTGAAATGGCTATATCTAAAATAAAATTTTTAAAAAGGCACAAGCAATTTTCATGGAGAAAGTAGGCTGCGCCCCTCTTTCCTATAAACACTCTCGCTTTGAAGTCATCCAAAAGCAAAATAAACAGAAAGCTCACAGGTAAAACACAGCTTGGCATTCTACTTTGGTCTTTGAATGCGCAGCAAATGGGACGAGATAACAAGATTTAATGGCTTGTTTATTACAGAAAATGAGTTAGTGGAAGAATACCGTAAGCATGGCTTTGGCATGGGGAGGTTCGAATTCAAGCTGCACAGCCTAAAGTAAATAAAGCCAGCAAATGGGGAGCCAGAACATGTGAGTAACAAACCACAAAGCCAACAGCATTCCTAGATCAACTTTCCGAAAGTCCATAAGATGTCTTTCAAATACGTGACTTAATGATACTGAGGCACCATAAACATTCTTTGTGGAACAGAGATGGAAGAGATGATCATCTCCCACCATTTACATGTGGACTGAGCATTGTTTTACTTGTACATAGTCGGAGTCAAACTTTTTGACATAGTGCCCCCACTATGGATGAGTGCATACCCCCTCAATACATACCTGTATGCCCTCAGATATTCATCAGAATATGCTCACAGTCTGGGGAACTGCTTTACGGCAAGCTTGTTGGTTTCCTCTTTTGCTCCGTATAGTTTACGGCAAGCTTGTTAGTTTCCTCTTTTGCTCCGTATAGTTTTTAGGTCTTGCCTGACCCAGCGCATGCGCTGGTCTGGCGAGACTTATTGAGAAGGCTCCAAAAAGTGCTACCAGGCCAGCCTAGAGTTACAGTGCATGTGCGCGGGCGCGCGGGCCGTACTTTACCGCGATTACTTTCACTGTCGCGGCCGCTTTGATGTGATCGCGATTGCGATCACTTTCACTTTCGCGGCCTCACGGCCCCTTTGCATAGCCAATAGGTCTCGCTTTTGGGACCTTAAAAGTATTTAGTTATGCTACTGTTGCATGGCTAAACACTTCTAAGGTCCCAAAGGCGAGACCTATTGGCTATGCCAATGCTTGTTTCACTTTGTATAGTGCTTTTGCCTGGTCTGTCCGTTTGAATTTGTATATATTCTTTGCTGTGTTGTGTAAAGCAGTCTGATGCTCTAGGGTCTTGTACATCCTATGTAAAACTGTATACATGAATGAATAAATAAATAAAAGCTAATCATTCAGCAGTTTTTCTACCAGGATTGTCCAGCGGAGCTCCCAGATCCTTGATCCATACCAGCTCTTCAGGATAGTCACATAACATACATTTACATACAATCAATGTAAAGGTAGTTTCTTTAGTCAGTCTAGTCTTCCTGGGCCTATGTTGGAGGCCGGGGATTTACATCACACTCAATAGACTTTAACAAACACTAAATGAGGAGTGACATTCTGGAAGGCACAAGCTGTAATGCAGAAAATGAAAGCTGGCAGGGAACACACTTGAAAAAGACCAAAAACAAATTTGCAAGTAGCAGTAATCCCTTCCGATGAAAGGAAGTAGCTCAAAGAGCCACCAAACATTGGTAAAAGCCAGCATTGAACATGGCACCCAGTACACACAGCACAACAGTTTCTGCGGCTTGTGAGTTCTGTAAGTAGGAAAAGTTATAAATACCAAGTACAAATTAGTCAGCACTTTCGTAATGACCCTAGATGGCCATGTAGGACTGGCCTGTGATAGTTTAGGGTCAGAGGGAGGAAGGAGTCGCCTGAGAAAATTCTATAAACTAAACTGTTGGGTAACCACTTTTTCAGACTGGATATTTCTGATACTGTTTTGAGAATCTCTGTTGCAGGGTATTGCATTCCCTTCTTCGGTGGGATGTGACGCAGCGGCAGGTACTTTAAAATATCACACCACAGATGTACCTTACAATACGCAGGAGACCAGAGTGTAAATGGAATATCCCCCAAAGGTCCGTTTCACCTCTCAGAATTAAAAATACATTTTACATGCAATGTCAAATGCAATTATTTCACCTTTTGATATATAATAAATTATAATTATGTGAATCTGCACCGTTTCCCAAATAATTATTCATTTATCATACTTGTCACATTGTCCAACAACTGTTGCATAACTTGCAGATTACGACCAAAAAACAGTCTGTTTCTAGCTCAAATGGACCAAAAGTTACTGTAAACAGCACCTGGTGCACTGTATGGCACATCTTTCGCAGAGGTAAACTCGTCACATTTAGGTTACAGATTGCTGTATTCAGCTGTTATACTGGTACTAAGGAGGTGAAACCTTTGCCCAGAAAGTAGGAATGTTAAAATTAAAAACCGGAGCGATGACGGCAGTGGGCGTATGGAAAGTACCTTGGGTGTAGCCTAGTGTCTCTTTGGGGGCATTAACTCATCACATCTCTTTTCTGCTATAGCTACACATAATTAAGTCCATTCTCTGGCTATTAGGAATTTACAGAGACCACGTGCCTCTTCTCGGTGTATGGCTGTGCTTTTGCCGGACATAATTCGCTTAATGCTCGCTTGCCATTGGTGGGGGATTTCCAGTGCATGGTAATGGCATGCTTCATTAACCTCTTCAGTGCCCATGACGAGATAGTCTCGTCATGGAGCACGGTTGCGCTGTGCCCATGACGAGACTATCTCGTCATGAACCCCACCCACTAGTGCAACGCCCGGCACAGGAGGGGGAAAGGGCGTGGCACTGAAGGGGTTAAGATTAGTAAGAGGTCCACAAACTCAGTGGCCGCTTTCCCCCTTTGGGATGGGGTGTTTATTTATTTGAAAAGTTTTATAAAGCGCGAAGTACAAAGTGTCGAAAGCACGAATAAACCAACACAATGGCACAAATGATGTAGTTAGATAAACACACTGGTATAATGGTAGTTTGGACCGTGGGTCAGAGACACAGGAGGACAGATAAGCTCTGTGGAGATGACAGTATACAATTTGTTGAAGCTTGGTGTTGCAAGAAACTTTCCTAGGCTATTTAAGAAGTTTACCCCATTCCTTGTCATTGAGTGGGTGCCAAGAGTCTATTTCCCAACGAGGTTTGAGCTTGGTCGGGGGAAGGAGTAAAGTGTTAGCTGCGATCTATATATACAAGTAATTAAACTCCAACCACGCCCATGCTAAAAGGTGTCTGCAGGGAAACATGTGTTTGCTCCCTCTGGCAGGAGCATTTTCAAATCTCCTGCCAAACAGGAGCAAATACAATGTCTGCTCCCAGCTTGCGTAAGCTTTAAAAACGCCCCCCACCGACTTGGAGCAGACTTGTGATCTGTTTCCCTGCCTGTACTGATGTGGGAGCAAGCGATTGAACAACTGGTTGTTGACCCAGACATCTGCTACATCTGTGAGACAGCACCTGTGACTGGCAGTGCCCCAGTCTCTTTGTAGATCCTACAAACTTGTTGTAGTAGCTCCCTCTCGGGGGCCATAAGGACTACCTTATAATTAACAATGTGCTAATTGGGACAACTATCAAGATTTGTGTGTAAGGAGTGTTTTGTATGTGGTTGTATGAATGAAGAGTTTGTTTGTGCAGTGTTCTTCTCCCTGGGTTTTCTTCTTGTCATGATTTGGAATAATAATTTTGTATCAATGAACCGATAGGAATAATGTGTAAAATATAGTGATGATGTTATTAATGAAAATTGATTTATATGTAGAAAATTCTATTACGTTTATATAAAGAAAAAGGAAAATATAAAAATATAATAAACAGATGTAAAAGATATAAACTGTTGTTTTTTGTGTGCTAGCCCATGATGACGAGGATCTTATGTAAAACACATTTTTGATCATATAGAGGAAATTAAAATAGAGGTCGAGAGGGAGCATTATTTGTTAGGTTGTTTCATTTTTCCCCTTTTCTCCCTGACCTTTTGGAAAAGTACTTTGTACAAAGGGGGTCCCAATATTTTCTGCATTACTGGCAGTGCCCCAGTCATAAAAGGTTTTAAAACTGTTCTCTTGGACATCGTTATTTAAAAATAAATAACTACATATACAAAAATATTTATGTGTGCAATTTTGTTACACTTTCGCTGCATTTCTGCCAGCTTTGTTAATTTACATTAAAATATTCTACTACAGGCGAAGACTTTTTAGACAAAACAAGCATTGACTGTATGATCTAATTGGACATCATATAAGTAACAATCAAATGCAGCCTATTGTGTCTTCCATTGTCTTAACTATTACCTAACTTGTGTAAATTTGGCACACGATTGCCATGGCTATGGGACATTTATGTTTGATCAGTAATTAGCTGTGTCATTCTTCTTTTGTTTTTACAGTAGCTCTGGGGGCTGGAAAACCATGCTTTCTGCCATAATTGATCTCTATTTTTGTTTAAAGAATTGTTTCTGTACTAAGTTATTGAAATAAACGTTCACATTCATTCATTTGTAATCGAACAATCTTTGGCCGATTTGTGTGAGTGGAGTGCTCCAGTCAAGTATAGAACATTGCATTTGCCAATTACTGATGTAATTTCCATTTCTCACAATTTGTTGGAGCAGGAGTGTTGTCTGTGTTGGCACCCCCCACTAATACAGCTTGAGAACTGCTAATACGTTGAGGGCGGGTTTGTGCGGGTTGGTTATCCCAGTGCTGCAAATTGAATTAGATATCTTTACTTTAACTTTTGTTTTTTTCTGTGAATCCCTTTATAAATTTGATGTACAAAGGATGAGAGGTGTCTTAGCGTTTGCCCCAAGGTTCACACAGGTCATTGGCATGCACAGAGAGTTAGGCACTGGGCCCGTTCCTATGGGCAACACCCTGCTGTGCATGGCCAAAGGCAGAGTCTGGAAACCACTAGATGATGGTATTAGTGATGTTATCAATGAAATGATTTGGCACGTAATAAGTGATGCCATATTTAAGGATTTTAAGTAATACCTGATGAGGGAGCGTGTTCTAGTTAATTTCCCTAATCCCAACAAGCAAATTTCAATGGTTCTTAGGTTTTGTTTTATAATCATAACTGTAATGACATTGTGGTTTTTCCATGAATGTCTGAGAATATTTTAATCACACATTACAGTCTTTCCTTTCTGTTTTTCCTTAAAAGAAAACCCAGTCCTGGCTACAGAAATCAGTCATTCTTACCACTAGCAATAGTCTTGCATCTAGGAGTGTTCAGGTTTTGAACAGTTTTCACTACTAGACTGCTGAATAAAGAATGAGAAATGGTGAAGCTCAGAGATGTTTGATGGTTCAGTGAGCAATGGGAGCTCTTTACAATTTGAATTTTTGGCATTCATGAAGAGGTGACTAATTAAACAATGGGCAATAGTGAATGAGATATATATATATATATATCTCTCCAAAACAAGAGCGTTGTCCCCTCAAAAAGAGACCACACGCAGAAAGGTATTCTTGGTGCTTTATTGGTAAAAGCAACAGCAAGGATGGCAGAACATTTCACTTCAATTCTTGAGCCCGACACGTTTCGTGCTACTCTCGCACTTAATCATGGGTTGGATCGTAGAGCAGACGCATCACTCTTCAAGCACCTGAAATACTCACAAGACCCACCCCAGTGGGCGTAGACTGTACTACAGCCTGCTGGTCTTTGTAGTGCTTGACAATGTTCCTTCAGTGAGTAGTGAGCGCATTGCTTGCCATAAGATAAATAAAATCCCAAGTGGGTAAGTGGAATGTCTGATCTCAATCCTAGCTGCTCCGTATGACTTTAGCCACACCCTTTCTGTCCAAACACTGATGTACGCCGGCTGGCATCAGCATTGTTCCGCGATGCGGCGGGGTCTCTTCACAGCAGGACTGGCCGTTCAATATTCAAAACAAGAGAGTTGTCCCCTCAAAAAGAGACCACACGCAGAAAGGTATTCTTGGTGCTTTATTGGTAAAAGCAACAGCAAGGATGGCAGAACACTTCACTTCAATTCTTGAGCCCGACGTGTTTCGTGCTGCTCTCGCACTTAATCATGGGCAGGATCGTAGAGCAGACGCATCACTCTTCAAGCACCTGAAATACTCACAAGACCCACCCCACTCGGCGTAGACTGGGGCGGGTCTTGTGATGCGTCTGCTCTATGATCCTGCCCATGATTAAGTGCGAGAATTCAAGAATTGAAGTGCAGTGTTCTGCCATCCTTGCTGTTGCTTTTACCAAACAAGCACCAAGAAACCAAGAATACCATTCTGCGTGTGGTCTCTTTTTGAGGGGACAACTCTCTTGTTTTGGATATAGATATATATATATATATATATATATATATATATATATATTCACTGAAAAAACCATAGGTTTCACACATGTTATAGTTAGCGGAAATTTTACTGATAAAAAAACCAATGAAATTCCCCCGTTATAGTTACTGCAGGCAACTATAACTCACGCGACCGCAATCCTCTGCTGATGCTAATACTGTATTTAGACACTTATTTGCCCATGTCTTCTTCCATACATTTTTAGCTATACATATATTACAAATATTTTTTTTTCATAAAGACACATATGTCATCAGCAGAAGATTGCGGTCGCGTGAGTTATAGTTGCCTGCAGTAACTATAACGGGGGAATTTCATTGGTTTTTTATCAGTAAAATTTCCGCTAACTATAACATGTGTGAAACCTATGGTTTTTTCAGTGAATTTGCAAGGTTTTTTAAATGCTAATTCCTAACTATAACGTGTGTGAAACCTATGGTTGCTTTTCATTTATTTATTTTTATTTTTTTTACCGTACGCTTACCGTAAGCTTACGGTACGCGTACCCCGTGATTTTTTTTAAAATCAATAAATGGTTTTTTTGTACTTTTCTGTCCTTCTTTGACCCCCTTACAAATGTTAGGGGGTCTGTAACTCTCCTCATTGCCCCCTTTCCTTGTTTTCTCTGTTTTTTTTCTGAGTGAAACACACAAAATGGCGGCCGCCGCTTCCTGGTTTCGGCCGATTCGAATGTTTACTAAGATCTATGGGCCAATCAGAATCTCCTTCGCGCACGCCATGTTTCTTCCGTACGCTTACCGTAAGCTTACCGTACGCGTACCCCGTGATTTTTTTTAAAAATCAATAAATGTTTGTTTTGTACTTTACAGTCCTTCTTTGACCCCCTCACAAATGTAAGGGGGTCTGTAACTCTCCTCATTGCCCCCTTTTCTTGTTTTCACTCTTTTTTTTTCAGAGTGAAACACAGAAAATGGCGGCCGCCACTTCCTGGTTTCGGCCGATTCGAATGTTTACTAAGATCTAAGAGCCAATCAGAATCGCGCTCGCGCACGCCACCGTACGCTTACCGTAAGCGTACGGTAAGCGTACCGTAAGCGGGCTCAGATATATATATTGATTTAAAGGCTATTTTCTCAGAATCTACTGAACAGATTTACACCAAACCTACAAAAGGCACTTCCTTGACCTAGGGACTACCTCTCTGCCAAATTTTGAGTAATTCTGTTCAGCCGTTCGGGCTGTAGCTCGTTCTAAAGGTCCTATGGAAAAATGCATGGGAAAAACGCGTTTTGGGACCCCCCTTTTATCTCAGCCCCCGCTTGACGGATCCCCCCGAGACTTTCAGGGTAGGAGCGGAGCGTAGCGCCCCACCTATTTTGAGAAATTCGCGAGGATTCGTCGACCGGCGCCAAAGTTATTCAAAATAGAATGTTGAGGTTTTCCTATGGAAACGTGGTCCTAACTATAACTACCTACTGGCAACCGCCAGTAGGTAATATATATATATATATATATCACCAGTAGGTAGTTATAGTTAGGATCTAGTCTCCATAGGAAAAGCATTATTTGACTTTTTTGACCAAATCTTCATGAAATTTTCCAAAGAAAAGTGTCAACGTAGGTTCTGTGTGTCATGAATCGTTCGGGGGTGATCCGCGCACTGAGGACCAAGAAATAGGGGCGCGAAATAAGGGTGCACTTGTAATGTTAATTCCCATAGGAACGCGTTGTCGAACTTACAGCCCGAACTGCTGGATGGAATTACAACAAATTTTGCAGAAAGGTAGATGCTGTTAAACAGATTGTGCTTTTTGTTATTTGGTGTAATTTCGTTCAGTAGATGTTAAGAAAAAGGTAGATATATCTCTGTTTGTTAGCCTTTGTGAAAAAAAGACGAGCTTGTGCAGGGAAATGCACCACTCTGATTGGCTGCCAACACTTCAACCAGGAACTGTTGGCAGTCATCTTGGGATTTGGCTTCATCGAGTCCCCCCCAAAAAAGTGAAAATAAAGAAAAGGGGGAAGGGTAGGAATACCCTGACCCCCAAGCCATGGTCTTGGGGTCCCACTGAGACCCGCAACAGCATATAAGATATATATTTTTGAATTGGCTGCCAAATTACGATATTCGTGAATTTGCGCCCAAAAAAAGCAACGGAGGACTCCCGCGCTTGCTTTTAAATAACCCCTGGGTGGGCCAGGACCCGGGGGGCATATAATAAATATAGGAAGGGTGCACATGGGGCCCCCCTCCTCAGGCTATTCAAAACTGCGGGGACCACCACCTCTCCAGGGCAGTTTTCATTATGAATGCAGGCATGCCCACTGGGTCGGCCCGCAGCCCCAGGCACCACCACCTTCTTGGAGCTATTTCCAATTATATGGGTGGGGCAACATGGACCCCACACCTGCTCCGAGAACTGCCACCTCCCTGGGGCTAATTAAAACAATAGGGGGGCCTAGAGGGCCCTGGGGAGTGCCACCTACCCCTCCTGTTACCTCCAGTAAGTCCCACACAGTGGGATTGTTAAGAGGTGTTCAGAGGCCACACCGCCTTTCTCTACCACACTGCAAATGCGGCTCCTGGCACACTACTTGTTGGGAGTGGAGGCCCTCTTAGTGCCTCCCATAAGTGCTAAATTCCTGAGAGCTGGTCGGAGGCCTGCACCCTTTCTCCGCCACTCTGCAAACATGACTACTACTTTAAAAAACATAGAAATTCACTGAAAAAAACAAAGGCTACAGAGACGTTATAGTTAGGCTGGCATTTCGCTTTTACAAAACCAGAGAAATTCAGCACTTATAGTTACCTGAGCTAACTAAAACACGCGCCCACCAATGCACTGATTATGACCTCACATGTTACATCACTCATGACATGGTCAGTGATATCACGGATGACATCTCAAATGACATCACTCATTACATCATCCACAGTATCTCTGACACACCCCCTCAAATCCCAATATAACCTTTCATACACCCACTCCAGCTTCAACGCTGTCATTCTCAAAACCATTGACACACCCATACCTGTACTTACATGCCCACTCATTGATTCATAGGTCTACACGCACATCCACTCAGTCACCCATACAGCCACTCACACACTGTGTCACTCAGAGCTACTCACTCACCTAGAGAGTCAATCACACATCCATTTACTCACCTATTCAGTTAAACACACACCCACTCACTTATTCATACAGATACTAACACAAACTCACTCACTAATACAGCCACTGACACAAGCACACACACACACACCCATACAGCCACTATCTCAATCCCTCACTCACACAGTCACTCATATACTCCAACACTCACCTATACTGCCTTTCACATATCCAGTTACTCACCCATACACCACTGACACATCCATTCACTCACTGACACAGCCATACACACACTCAGTCACCTATATAGCCCCTCACTTACGCACTCACTAACCCATACAGCCACTGACTCATCCATGCAGGCAGTCACACAACGTCTCACCCAGCCACACAGACAGTCATACACCCATACAGGTACTCAGACAGCCAATCAATCATCCATACAGCCACTCACGTACCCACCAACCAACCGATACAGCCATTTAGTCACCATCTGACAGACTGATAGAGACATTCTCAAAACCTAAGAAATAAATACAAAGGACTTGCCTGAAACTGACTCACAGCCATCTCTCCTCCGTTCTCTTAATCTTCCAGTTCCAGTCCCAGCAGGCAACAGCAGCAGCAGGAAGCACTCGGGCAGCAGGCTCTCCTGAGCCAATCACAACGGTGCAATGCAGTGTTGTAACTGGCACCTCATAGCCAATCACAACACTGCAATGCAGCTTTGTGATTGGTTTGAATGCAGTGGTTCGGCGGTCCGACAGGTACAGGGAGGCATTGCATGTTACCTTACCAGGCTGTGTAAAATGGACTGGTTGAGATCATGCAAAGTGGGCAGGACTACTTGGCCGGCCCAAGAGGGCTGGCCATGCAGTTATGCACACTTAGGGAGTGGAAACCACTACTCCCCCTGCGCTGCCCAGCCCAGCCCCGCGAGCCACTGATTTCCATTGGAAAAATACAATGATAATAACGATATGTTAATATCATGGTATTTTTCATTTGGAACAGTGGGACGAAGCTCCTCTGCCTTAGCGAAGGAGCCGCCACTGTCTTCAAGTAAGCGGAGATTTACCTTGACTGCCATTAAGGATCTCATTATGGCATCTCTTTAATGGGAGTGATAGTTCTGCCTTCCTGTTTACCATCAGCAGGCACTACAGTGGCCCTGGGGGGTGGAAACCATGCTTTTATAAGTTGGACCCTAATGGTCCACTAAGAAATGGGCAAGGGAATCAGATTTAATACAGACTGTTCCACTTGTAATTCCTCATTCTCAGCTGCATTTCCACTCCGATATTCCAGTTGTTTTGAGGAGCCAGAGTCTCTGTGGAAAACTCTCAGGGCCCGTGGACATTACCAGGCCCAGTGTTAACTACAAGCAACTTGCAATGGGTTCTATGTCAGCGGCACCTGCTACGGAATGGTGGCGGGGCAGGAAAAAATAAAGAAAAGACTACTTACCTGCCGGTTGCTGGCCGCTGCCTCTGCTCCGTCCACCCTCCCGGCAGCACCCAGGTTCCCAGACACCTGTGAGTTAATCATGACACTGCTGTCACCAGAATGACAGCAGCGTTGTGACTGGTCTGTGTAGTTTGGTTTGCCGCTCAGACAGGATCTGTAAACTTAGGACTGTTCTCCTCCCAGCTGTGCAACACAGCCAGGTGGACAAATGGCAAGTGCGCATGGCGGTTTGGCCGGCCCAAGACGGCTGGCCAAATCATCATGCGCACTTATGGTTCCCCAACCTCTCCCCCTCCCTCTGACGACAGCCCCGCCCACCATAACCTGGTTCTGTACTAAAAATAAAATGATAACGTGTTATTATAATTTTATTTTTCCTTTTGCACCGATCAGAGAGCCGTGGGGCGATGCTCCTCCACCTTAGCGGAGGAGCCACCGAATATAGGTAGGATATGTTTAGGAGGCACTTGCACCATTTGAAAACTCAGGGGTCAGACTTCAGCCTAAGTACTGTAGACTGAGCACTTTTCTACTAAGAACAAGGCAGTTCTCCACAGATTTTCCAACTGCTGAAACTCCCCGTAAATCCATGCATTCGTAAACAGACCTAGTTCTACTCTTCTCCTAGAAATCAGGAGGGAGGCATAACAATATGCCCAAATATTCAAGCACTGGTAACATAACTATACTAACGGCTCTTGAACATTGGAAGAAATTGTATTTCGGTCCCATACAAGTCTCTGGAAGCAGAAAGACTGAAAATCCAGGCATGTCACTGCGCATGCGTGTAATCCATATGCTCGCGCCCTCAATTGAGGCGGTAGTGCATGAAGCGACGGTAGCTTCAAGGGATGAGTTGTCAAACTCTTTAAATACGCAAAGCATGTTGTGTAAACAACATAGAGGAAATGACTGGTAGAATCGTAGCCATTTCCACCTGCACGTCCGTGCCACAAATTACTAATAAATAAGTTAAACCTAGAAAAAAATTACAGAAATGTCCTATCGAATTCCCCATAACAAAGCGAAGCTTCTTTCCTGTTTTTTTTTTTTTGCATAAAAATGACAGGGCCATCATTAGCGACTGAGAGGGGGCAGGTTGAACCCTTCCTCGCCGGCTCCACTCACACATGTTGCTGGAGCCGCACATTTTTTTTTATCAGAAATCCATGAGGGGCTCCTCACAATACAGCGCAGATCATATTAATCTCTGAGTAAACTTTGGCGGGTTTTAAATAGAACAGGTCCGTTGCCAAGCACGTCTCTAAGCAACAGGTCTTTCCGCGTGGATTTTTCTCTCTCCAATACTATTTGCAAAATAGGAGAGAGAGAGAGAACAGGAAATTTAGTAGCGGCAGGTCTGTGGGTGTAAGGCTAGAGACTAAAGAGGTAGAAGACTAAGAGAAACACGGAAAAGATGGAGTACAAAAAGGAAAAAATACACGAAAAAACTAGGTGGGGCTATTTTTATCCGTTGCCTCATTTTATCCATCTTCCAAGGCTGACGCGCATTTTTCATGCAGAAAAGGTGAAGGAAAAACGTGCAATAATTATAAAGTACATATGCCCTCTCTACATAACAGCAGGGCCACCGGAATTATGTGATTGTGCGGCAGCAGCGTTTTTCGCACAACTACAGATTTCCCACATTATTCAGCAGATGATGAATTATCTGCAGACTCCAACTAAAAAACTGATTGTAGCACAAACGGATCGAAAGTAACTAAGGTCTTTCGAAAGGCTGACTGGCCACTTTTCTATTGCTAATTTGTGTACTTGGGTGTCAGGTGGTACTGATGAAGTGAAGTATTTACCATTAGTGTTAACTGTGTAAAAATTCCCAAATAACGATGTAATGCTAACACTAAATGTACTTCACTACACCGCATAATTTACCTTTTCTTGCCACATCATTTAGTTAACCTGACGCATAATTGTGTAATTTCCTGCAGCATAATTCTAGTGACGCTGCATAAGATGCCTTTCAGATCCCGATATTCGAATTGAAAACAATTTGAATAATCGAAGTGCGCCAGCTTTGACAAGAACTCATAGGTATCAGTGGACTCCAAAAATACTGTGCAAGCAGTAAAGTTACGACAAAGCAGAAGGTCTGGTTTTTAGAGTGAACAGTTTCATAGTGTGTGAGAACAGAGCTGTTTTTGTGTATGATATGACAGTTTTGAGAAGCTGTTGACATGCAGCCAGCGCTTAATTTGTAAATAAACAAGTGTCAGAGCCCAAAGATCTTCTTAGGCGTCCCTGCCACTGTGACCAACTGGACCCTCCTGGTGACAGCCCTATCATTCTATGCTTGGTCTGGTGGCTCCGGGGACTCACGCTTCCACTGGAGGGGTGTTTGACTCCATGGTCACAAGTTCAAGTACCGGTGGGTTCACTCAGCCTTTCATCCTTCGGGGGTCGATAAAATGAATACCATTGAGCGGGGTAACAAACGACTGTTATTCAGTACCAACATGCCCCAAGGGGTGAACTTTCTCTTTCACAAATCCTGTCATATTATGCTTCTCTGGCATCAGAACTATGTTAATGTCCTATCGTTATGTACAGTGCTTCACTGATCGATAGGTAACTTTGTGCAGCACCATAAAAATACCAGCACACGTCGTATTTTTAGGTTTCGCCTGACCATCGCATGCGCTGGTCTGGCGAGACTTATTGAGAGGGCTCCAAAAAGTGCTACCAGGCCAGCCTAGAGCTACAGTGCATGCGCGCGGGTGCGCGCACCGCATTTTACCGCGATTACTTTCACTTTCGGCCTCACGGCCGCTTTGAAGTTTGATCGTGATCGCGATCACTTTCGCGGCCGCATGGCCGCTTTGCATAGCCAATAGGTCTCGCTTTTGGGACCTTATAAGTATTTAGTTACGCAACTGTTGCATGGCTAAACACTTATAAGGTCCCAAATGCGAGACCTATTGGCTATGCCAATGCTTGTTCCAGTTGTCTCGGGTACGCAGTATGCGGAGAACGCTCTATCCTGAGCTTTTCCTGGTCTTGTGTGAGGAGCTTGTCCAATGTTAGGCTTCCTTTATCTGTACTCCAGTAGTTACAATGGCAAACCAGCAGCAACTATCACAATTCAATAGAGGAACAACCAGGGCTTTAAGTGGGATGAAAAAACGTGTGTGTGTGTGTGGGGGGGGGGGGTCTCTCAAAGGGGCATGGCAGATGTAATTAAGGGCGTGATTAAAACACCTAAGCTAAACATCTGTGCTTAGCATAGTGTGCCGCTCGACTGGTATTTGCTGCTTCTGTCATTGCATCCAGATATTTACTATAAAAGTAACATTACACATACAACAAGTCGGGACTATTGGCTTTGTCAATGGTTGTTAGTTGCATAATCAACAACTATGGCTTGGTTGTATATAACATTGAAAATGATTCAGTTCTGACATGATTAGACTATGAAAGAATTATAACAGGTCTCTTTGAAGTTACATCAAAGGCAGTGAAGGTTGGTACTGCTGTAGAGTGAAGACTATTTTTTTCACCCTGATTTTGGAGGCACAAAAGGAGAGCCCGATAGGGTCCTGTCTCGGCACTTGCTTTTTAAACTGCCGGTGCTGAGCATTGGCAGGACCCCGGTCCACTTAAAGCTCTGGGAACAACACTATACAGGTTCCCTGTCTGTCTAGAGATCAACTTGACAACTGCTATTGGTTTGGCTGGGTTAGGTTCGAAATCTAAATCCAGACACAGCAGTGTCAGATCCACAGTCAGTGCGGTTAGTAGCGCCTTTGTCTCTTCTAAGCAGAGAACTGTCTGCACTTCTAGCACATGTGATGGGGAAATGCAGGCTAGAGCAGGAGCTGCAGGGGTTGAAATGAGGATATGGAAATAATACCGTAAGTGAAATGCAGGCACGTGGGAAAATGCAGGACTACTTGATGAGAAATAAGGGAAATAGCGGTATATAGGCAGGGCAACTGGAATTATGTCTCAGTGGAGGGCCAAATTATGCGGCAAGGAAAGGCAAATTATGCGAGTTAATAGGGCATATTTTGTGATAGCATTATTTCATTATTTTGACATTTTTACACTTGTTAACATTGTCTGGGCATTGGTTGCACCTCATTAAGGCGACCAGTCAAATTTGCATGGGGCCTTCCATTTCGCGGCAACATGTGTCACTGTGTTTTGAGTAACTTTTGGACAATTTGAGCTAGATTATTTTTTTTCAAATCTGCAGATTATGCAGCAGTTGGTGGATTATGTGGCAAATGTGGCAAATATATAATTATGCGAAAAATACCGCGGCCGCACAATCGCTTAATTCCAGTGGCCCTCCATAAAGGAGAAATTCAGGAAGTGCAGGACAGGCAGGGGTAAAATAAGTGCATATGTAAAAAATGCAGTGAGTTCAGGAAGAGAGTGGGCTACTCGAGACACGTTCAAGATGTGCGCAAACTGAAGAGGTTAAAATAGTGCATGTCTGAGGAATGCAGTGAATTCAAGGACTACAGGAAGAGAGCATAATTTATCTGACACATTCAGGGAGTGTAGAAAGCGCAGCGGGGATATAATTGTATATTGAGAAATGTGGCGATTTCAGGGACTAATGTGAGACAGTGGAATATATACGAGACACATTCAGGAAGTGCAGAAATTGCAGAGAAACGAATATGGAATAGTTGTTAATTTAATTGCATTTTTAAAGCACTTACACCCCTGTTGAAGTGCTTTACGCTGGGCAGCATGTTGCTCTCGAATCTAAGGTTAGTGGTTAGTCCAGTGTTATTGAGTACTGCGGGCCCGAGAAATCCCACACGAAGAGCTGTGAGCCGACCGGTGGTTCGAAGAGGGAGAGTTGAGGGGCCGAGAAGGTTGTTGGGGGCAATGCTTCAGAGAGCTGTGGTCTAACTCGCACAGAGAGAGCAACGGGCCGACGGTCCTGCTAGCAGACACACAGCTACGAGCTAATGGGTTGGCTCGCAGAGGTAGAGCTGCAAGCCGACGGACTAGCTTCTAAAGGCATAGCTGCTAGCTGGTGATGTGGGGACAGGGAGCGTAAAAGGGGTATCACGCACAGACAGAGCTCCGGTATGTTTTCAGAGTTGCCTCGCAGAGGTAGAACTATGGACATAATGTCTTGTAGATGGAGAGATGCAAACTGATGTGGACTGAATCACAAAATGGCTGCCAACAGTTCCTAGTTTCAAAAGTTTGCACCTGGGCTCGCAGAGGGAGAGCTGCGACCCGTGGGCTCGACTCGCAGGGAGGGCCGTCCGCTCGCAAAGGCACAGGAGCGTACTGGCTCGCAGAGGTAGAGAGCTGCGAGCCGATGCAGCAGGGTACTGGCTCACAGAGGTAGAGAGCTGCGAGCAGACGGACTGGCTTCTAAAGGCATAGCTGCGAGCTGGTGATGTGGGGAGAGGGAGTGTGAAAGGGGTATCTCGCACAGACAGAGCTCCGGTATATTAAATTGCCCCAGAGACATTTGTTTTATTTTCACTCGATGCGAGGCACAAGATGGCTGCTAACACTTCCTGGTTTGAAGTGTTAGCAGCCAATCAGAGGCAAGCTCGTGCGTTAGGCTCCACCCAGCTATATATATACATATTTCCTTTAATATCTCAAAAACGACTTAACGGATTTACACCATTTCAACAAAAGCGTGATTTCTGGACCAAGACCTTTCGCCTTGCCAAATTTGGCATAATTCCGTTCAGCAGTTTGACCTGTAGCCTTGTCTAAAGTTTCCTATGGAAATTGCATGGAGAAAACACGTTTTGGGATCCCCCCTTTTTTCTCAGCCCCCCCTTGATGAATTACCCCCAAACTTTCAAGATAGGAGCTGATCTGAAAAGATTAACTTTTTGGAAAATTTCGTAAAGATTCGTCAAACGACGACAAAGTTATAAGCACGTCAAAAACTGCTTTTCCTATGGAAACTAGGTTCTAACTAACTATCTACTGGCGACTGCCAGTTGAATATATATATATATATATATATTCACAGAAAAAGAAGATAGGTTTCAGGGGTGTTCTAGTTAGCTGGCCATTTCACTCGTACAAAACCATAGAGATCCCTCTGTTATAGTTAGTTCTGCTAACTATAACTCGCGCGCCCGCAATGCACTGCTGAGGATGTCACATATTGCATCATTCATGACATGGCTTACTCATTCATGACCTCACTGACCCTTTCTCAAAGCGAGGCACTGCAGATAAACCAGCATTTTTATGTGCAGATAACAACTCAGGAAGAAATGGATGACCGGAAGCTTGTCTAGTGAAATCAGAGAGGATATGCTTTGTGCCTCAATCTGCATCTGGTCACAGGCAAATATACATTAGTCAAGCTGGGATCCCTTTATTTAGGGTTCATGGACCTGACGTCTGCCTTTGACTGGGTGCAGAGAGGAAAGCTCTGGGAGGAGATATTGGTAATGGGCATAGAACCAGCGATCGTGCTTTTTATAGCAGCTATACGTCGGGATGTCACCGGGAGGGTATGCTACGGAGCAGGTGGGGAACTTACTGCACCAATCAAAATGAGCCACGGGGTTCGCCAGGGCTGTGTGCTTGCCCCCTTTTTATTCTGTCTGTATGTAAATGATTCAGAAACTTATTACAAATGGGAACATGGATGCTCCTCACATAGCTCAAAGGTCACTACCGGCTTTATTATATGCAGACGATTGTGTTTTATTGTTCCGAACTGGGGTGGGGTTGCAACGGCTTTTAATTAGTTTTCACAATTTTATGACTGACCTTGGCCTCAAGACCAATGTAGCCAAATCCCACGTTATGGTGGTGGGCAAACATCCTACAATTGTAAAGACATGTTTTATAGGCAGTGAGAAACTGCTTCATGTATCTACTTTCTCTTATTTGGGAATCTTTTTTGATTCAGGGATGTGGAATTCCTATAGCCTGATGCCCAAGGCATATTGTTTGGGGTCAAGGGCAACAAGTTTTCATGTGTATTTTTTCCTGGGACAAGTAGGCCCAACCCCCTGCAGCACAAACCCTTTGGCTGCCAGTTTGCAGTGCACCATTATGGATCAGGGAAGGGCACTGTCTGCAGTTAATGTAATATTTTTGCCCATATGTTAATGCTGTCCAAACTTGCATTTATGGTTCATTAATTGAAAGCCTTTATTATTAGGATGAGCGCTCTAAGTAAATGTTGTAAGCTCCGAATGCACTACTGACAGTGGTTCCAGTATAAAAATGTGTACACACGTTTTCAAAGTTTAGCAATATAAGGCTATTTATAATGCTCCCAGAATGCTCTCTGATTTGATGCAAATATTTCCAAAAGCTTGGAAGCAAGATTGAGGATTCTTTGCTTTCAAAATAAAAGTTCATTAAAAAACATGAAATCAGGAAAAAAACATTATGGTAATTTCAGGTACCATTTTGCAGCATCATTGAGTAACGTGTTGATGCATGCTAGTATTTCTAAAAAATATTCATAATGGAAAATCAGTGCAACCAGTTTCAATAAGATTATGGGAAACAAACAAACAAGCATTGGTAAAGCCAGTAGGTCTGAAATTGGCGGCCAGCTTTTTAGTTTGGTCAATGTGTGACTTGATTTGGCATTGTTTTTTTAAAACCTTATTGGTGTGGGAGCTGCTGGGTCCTCACCATTATAACAAACATTGGCAAAAGCAAAAATAGTGTTTTGGTCTCAAAAAGCACACACTGCCACAGTAGTTACAGGTACTGAACAAAACTACTTTGTGTGCAGATATGCTGCTTGTGAAAGAGCAGAATGCGGTCACTCACATTGAAGCCAGCCGATACAGAGAGAGAGACAGGATTTTAATAAACACAAAAGGTCACAGTCAACGCTAGACCTAATTAGGGGTACAATTATTAAAGGAAGTCTCAAAAGGGCACCCATGGTATATGTCCTTGCATTAAGTGAAGCTATATGGCTTTTGTGAATTCCCAAGAATTAACAGAAGTAGGAAAAGAAATAGTACTCCTAGAAAATATTTATGAACTGCATTTTAGCATGAGCAAATTTGCATGTGTAGATTTGCTCATGCGAAAATCTAAGTGTTTGCAAGTTCACTTTCCCTCCAACCACTTTTTTACCAACTCTGGAAGAGGTTTACGTCTGCCATTGTCCGGAGTAAATTTTCAACATTTCTCAGTATGGGAAAAGATTATAGAAGTGTTGTTGAAACTCCTTAAAACATGCATGTTAGTAGGGTTGCACAGACTCAAAAGGGCGATCTAACCCTGGAACTATTCCTTACCACTACCTTCAGCCCCAGTATGTAGATCTGCAGGAATGTGGCAACATAAGGGGATTGCAAGTGTTCAAACACTACTATGGTACGAGCCTTCGCATAATCAGAGAGGCTCTATCAGAGCTCTTATATAATGAGATTGTTGCCATAATTTGTTGCTGCACTACTAGGCATAAAGGGGGCAAGTGGATTTTGTTACAGGACAAGTAGATTTATGAAGCAACCTGCCCCATGGACAAGTAGATATTTTATTAAATTCCACACCCCTGTTGATTCAAAAAGCACATGGCTTCAATGGAGGCAAGGACTAGGGGTTTTAATAAAAATCTGGAGGCCATTTTTAGATTTGCTAAAAAACTAGGCTCACGCCCATTAAAAACAATCATTGAAATCTACAAGGCATGCACGTGTGTCGCTACTTTGCACGGCGCTGGAGTCTGGGGTTTTTGCATTACTTTAGGCCCACAGAGAGCTGAAAACATGTTTTTTAAACGCCTGTTGACGGTTCCAACAAGTACTTCTTCCACTATGTGTCATAGTGAACTTGGCGTGATTCCCCTGTCCTTTCGCATACAACTAGCACCTCTTTTATTGTGGTATAATACTTGGGGAAAAAGAAAAAACAGTCCTGAACCGTGCCGTTATCACAGATTGTTTAACACTAGAGTGGGTAAACAAAATCCCTTGGATCTCATATGTTAGAGCCCAATTGAGGAATTTGGGACTGTCTGATTGTTTTGACAATCCAGGAAATATTGCCAAAATATCAAGGGCCAAGTTGGCGAATTTATTTTGGCGTACTCTTATCTGAAAAGAGATACACAGGACATGGGGAAAAAAGGGTTATTGAGCATTCACTTCTAGTCTGTTCTTTAGGTACCGAGCCTTACCCTTCTTTTTATTTTAGCCATGCTAAATTATAATATCTTTTAAGGTTTGGAACCTCTCATCTACTGGTCTCATATCCACATTATGCATTTTCTGATGGCAGACTGGATGTATGTCCATGTGATTCACAATCTATGCAGAGCACGTTGCACTTTATGTTCTTTTGCAAACTTTATATCAACCCAAGGCGAGCTTTTTTAATACCACTTTTAAAATTCCTAAATATAAGAAAATGTCAGGATGCATTGCACTATCTCCAGCTTTTAAAGGATGAATTTATTTGTTTAATGGTCTATAATTATATCTCCTCTGCAGTTCGACCTCGCAATATTGTTGGAAAATGAGCTCGAGCTCCTATTACTGTATTCCATACTTGTTGACGATGATGTTTGAAATTGTGGCAATTAAGTATTATGCAGGTAAATCCTTCCTTTCTGTCTTTTGATTATCTTCAGTTTAAACATCGTTCTGTCTAGATTTGTGATATTTATTTTAATGAGTTTGTTATTTGGATATCTGTAAATTGTTCCTTTTCTTTAAGGAATACCAATTTTATTGTGTTCTCTTAACCAGAAATTCTTTTTTATGATGTATTCTTTTATGGCTTGGAATATAGCCAAATAAATATTTCTGACTGACTGATATGCTTTTATCTATAGATGTTTTATATTTTTATATGATTGTATAAAATGGAATATTGTTGACACCATTGTATAGTATATAAATATGTTGTTTATTGACTGAAAAATCAAAACCTTTATATCAAATTGTGATGTATCCAGATTGCGCAGGTCTGAAATGCGCAGAAGAAAGTTACCTTGCATACACTGGTCGCTAAACTGGCATTGTTTTAGATAAATCTATTCTATTAATGTATAGATCAATGGCATTTTTATGCGATCCACATTTTTTCTATTATTATGCTCTTAATGAATTTATGACTGTGCACTTTAATGGTCATTTGGCCAAATTAAGTTAAATTGAATTGAAATCAGAGAATGTGTGAAGAGGCGACATCTTTCTTAACATTAATGTATAAAATCTCAGGTATCTGAATTGTGAAGGTTTTTATCTGCTATCAAGCAAGATTTCTAGCAGCAAAGCAGTGAGATATTCACATTTTCTTTGGACATTAGAAAGTACTTTGGAAGGATGGATAGTGGAGACCCAATACTACTGTGTCCTCTGACATCAAAATAGATTATAATTTACGGGATTAGGTCACATATGATCAACTATTATCAAGCTACTTGGATGACTCTGAGCCTGCATGTGTTTTTTGACCAGCTGGAAAGGGGAATGACAGCATAGAACACGCCTTCAATATCAACCAGCTTCAAGCAGTCATCCAGGAATCACTGATCACACAGAAGAGGTAACATCTTGGGGGCAATATCAGCTGTGTCAGACGTAGTGGCCGACCTTGATTTTCATATACTATGTCTCAAGAATTGTGAAGAGCCTACTGAGCTGTCTTTATCCATATTCTTAGAGGGTAAAATTAGAAATCTTTAGGTCCAAGACCACCTTTCAAAAATGCATCAATTGCCATCAAGTCGATTTGAAGACAATCTTATACCTCCATCTCAAAGGACAGGCTAGCATAATGTACCTCAATAGTTTGCCTGGCATGCTTTGATGGACCGGTGCTGCTCCCCTCGAACTTTGGGTACAGAATTTTTATGGTTTTAAATATGACTTCTTCAGCCAAATAAGGTGACAGAGTGCAGTACATTAAGTGAAACAAGTGTGGAAAGGCAACTATTTCAAACACACAACTTACAACAGATAAACCAAAAATTACCAAGGGAAGTTAAAACGTGTGCCAATGGTAAAATAAGTACAGAAAAGGCAACAATTTGCGACAAGGAGTCATGCTATATAAAAGGACAGCAGATTAAGCACTGCATTGAAAACTTCAGTGGGCAGTCCGGAAGACAAAAGGATAGCAATCAAAAACAGACACAATCCAGATAACTTCCAAATACAATTATAGATCAAGGGCAAACATGGATGTTGTGTAGACAGGAGAGGTTATCTATCCAATAGATTTAAATGCTGATGTTCATTAGATGAGTATTGAATGAGTGAGAAAGCATTTTATTCATGATGCAATAGTTTTTAAGCTGGTTGTTCAGCTCTAGAAGGGATGGAAGAGAAGAGTCCCAATCTCACTGTCCGGGTTCTCAGAGTTCTGAGGGAGATGGTCAGTTGCGAAGTCCAAGCTACTCGAGCCCTGGCATCCTCCAAGGGTCTTGTGGAACCGCTTGAAACTGGAAGCATTCCTGGAGACTCTCTCCAGACTGCCCTTTGCTGACACTATGGTTCAACAGACCTGGGTGACCTGTCATGGTTGGTGTTCAAAGGGGAGCCAAAATGTAGTCCCGGGTTGTGGGTCCTTCATTAGCATCCAGTCTCCCTCTTGGATGCTCGAGGGTCTGGCCAATTAGTGTTGGGACATTCGCTGGTTCAGGTCAAGCTGTTGAGGTAGCGCTTGGCTGGCTAGTGGGGAAGTATTCTCCCATGACGGATGATGGGGGATGGCATCTTGGACTGTCAGTTCGAAGCAGAGGATGCTATATGCCACTCTGGTAGTGGTGTGACAGTAGTGGTCACATGGTAGCCCTCAGGAACATATATATGGCCTTTTCTATTCATTGTTGTTCAGCCAAGGCGATGTGGACTGTCTTGCTGATGGTCCACATGAATCTCTCCACTTCCCCACTTGCTAAAGGCCAGCGTGGGGTGATCTTGCGGTGTTTGGTCCCCTTGACATGAGGTAAGTTGTGAGCTTTTGACCATTAAAGGAAGACCCATTGTCCATGTGTATTTCTTTTATCACGTCAGTTTTGGTATGATCTCTTCTGCAGATGTAGAATTCACAATCTCTACCTCGGGGTATTTGAAGAAATCATCTATGATCACGAGAAGGTGCCTGCCATCAGTGAGACTTCTGAAGTCAGTGCTGGTGTGATGCCATGGCACCTCAGGAATTGGCTCGTGGCAAGGGGATCCAAGGCACCAGCGGCTTGGCAGAGGTCATAGTGTCTGATGTTTCACTCAACTTGGTTGTTAAGGCCTGGGAACCATACATTATTGCAGAGTCGGTTTTTCATCTCGACAATCTCTTGGTGGGATCTATCTGTGAGGTCCACCATCCGTTGGGTTAGGATTGTCATCCCGATGAGCAGTGGCCCTCTTAGCAGGCCGCCTTCTGCTGTGACACTGAGTTCATCCTGCATGAGGTGCAGGGACACTGGAGCTTGCCAGGCCTTTTCCTTCCTCTGTGACAGCCCGGATGTGATGGCGTTCCAGAACCCTTATTTAGTTGTTGCTATGGCTAGCTGGAAGCAGTCATCGGTCTTAGTGGCCTCTACAATGTCTGCTAGAGGTATGGGAAGGAGTCAAAAATGTTCTACGACCACCTGCATGTATTCTTCTGTGTCTGCTGCTTCTCATGGGGTGGTTGGCCAGACATGCAGAGGTAGATAGGTTGAAGTTTTGTTGCAGACCCTTTGAACAGCGGGATTAGTGGTTTGTGGTCCGTGTTCACAGTGAAGGGATAGTAGTAAAGGTGGAAGGGTTTACAGGCCCAATGTACTGTGGTCAGCTCCTTCTCTATGTCGGAATAGCGCTATTTGGGGGGAGTTAGAGCTCGGCTAGAGTAGACAATGGGAGCCCAGTCTCCCCATTGCTGTTTCTGGGAAAGAATGGCCCCATGGCCTGTGGGGATGGCATCCACTGATAGTTCTGGGTCTTTGCTTGGGTAAAAGTATGCGTGAGGTGTATTCTCAGACAGCTCTTGCTTTGTCGCCTGAAATGCTCGGTCTTGTTCATCACCCCATAGACGAGGGATGGATGCTTTGGTAAGCTCACAGAGTGATTCAGTGATTTCAGTGAGCATGGTAAGTTTTGGCATGAACTTGCTGCAGTAGGTGACCATGTCTAGGAAGCATCTGACAACGGTTACCGTGGTTGCCGCTGGTACGGATTGTATGTCACAGTCCTTGACCGGGTTTGGGGAGGCTCACCCGATAGAGAAGCAGTATCAAAGCAAGCTTATCTCTTCATTGAGGAATTCACATTTATCTTTGTGTAGAGCGAGCTCGCTATTTTGGAGGTGCTTGAACACGACTATCAGCCTGTGGAGGTGTACTTTCAGGCTGGATGCATGGACCAGGATGTGTTTGCTGACATTTGGGAGCCCGCCAACATTCCTCTGATGATGTCCTGCAACACCGCGGCAGCCCTGGAGATGCCGAAATTGAGGCGTTTGCATCACCTTAAACCGAGGTGGGTGGAGAATGTTGTTACATGGTAGGATTTAGGGGCCAGATGTATGTTAATGTTAATGTTAATGTTAATGTTATGGGGTACTTATAAAGCGCAAACAATCATCCCAATGGGATATCACGGCGCTATGGTTGCAGACAAAATTGCGTAGGTAATGCGGGGAAATGCCAAGTGGTTACGTTTATTAATCGGGTTTGGGGAAGAGGAACGTTTTTAGCTGTTTCCTGAATGATAAGTAGTTAGTTGTGAGTCTGAGATGTACAGGTAAATCGTTCCATCTGTTGGCCGCCAGGTGAGAGAAGGCTCGCCCTCCCATCTTTGCGGTTTTGACGCGTGTGGTTCTGTATCTGGTGGTACCCTGAGCTCGGGTCGAATTTTGAGAACCAGCAGGAAACAGAAAGCACTCCCATGAAGTTGTAGACTCTCAGGGTTATGTGCCGCTCACATTTTAAGGCTGTGTTGGGGAGGCACATGTTGACACATATCCGCACTTCCCGGGGCTGTTTCTGCTTTCTGGCTACAATGATTGGCGAGACCCAGGGGGTCATCCCGTCCATTTTATCAGTGATGTTTTTGCCTTGAGCTTTTGTAGTTCTGCTTCTACCTTCAGTTGGAGATGGAAGGCCACTTGCTAGTGGGCAGTGACTGGTGTAGCGCCAACTGTAGCTGTTGATGCATGCTCTTGTGCCACAAGTGGGGTGAGTGCCTTGCCTTTTCAGTGATTCAGCAACAGGGCACAGTGTTGGCCTGTGTTTGGGCTTGTTCCACCACATGGATTATGTGTATCATGCCCTCAAGGGTATCATCGTCCATGTCCCCTTCGTCTGGTAGCATAGGCTCTGCTTCAATGCTGTTGACTGTTTTCTTTCTGGTGCCCCTGTGCATGGGGGCAGACCTACACACCTTAGTATAATGATTCATCATGCCACATACAGAGCATTTTTTTGCTTTCACCGGGCAGTCACTGGCATGTGGGTTTCTGCCTCTACACCAGCGGCATGGTCTGTTAGTTTGTGAGGTCTTCAGGCGGGACTTCTTCCGACTGGGCAGCTCAGTTTGGATAGGAAACCCTCCTCACTACTAAACCATTGCTTTTACTATTTTTTTTAGTTTTTAGGTCTTTTACATTATGCTGGTGGTGAAAAGGTGCAGTGGGCAGGTGGAGGTGAGGAAGTTGGTCCAGCTGGGACTTCCAATGGAGCCCCAGGCGCAGGAGGTATTGGTGGCTCATGCACGAGCAGAAGGCCGCTGCTGGCGGTGCAGGGCATGTGGCCACTGGAGGCAGGCGCTGATGGGTCAGCTTTTCTGCGGGGCCGGATAGGAAGGCAGGTTGCTGCCGTGGAGCAAGGGAGAGGGTGTGGGTTGCACCATCCCTCATGGCCAGTTGTTGTGTCTCAACTGCAGTGTCGGAGTGCGTCAAGAAGGATGGCATCAAGGTTGGAGCACACGCACACTGTTCAGTATTTGGTGTGAAACTACCTACAATCAGGTCCCCCATTTATTAGTAGCCTCGGGTCTGGTCAAGGCTTGGACTGAACCGTAGCTGTAGATGAGACCTGGGGTCACTAGAAAGTACCCCTTGGCTTAGGATATTACAAGGTTCACACTACAATTTCCAGAAATACACTAAACAAATACGACTTCAGGATGTGCCCAACATGAATCCGAGTGATCTAGCCTAAGTCACTGATTCAGTTTCTTGATTTTATCAATCCGTTCATTTAGAACTTCATGGTTATTTTAGGTGGGAGTAGGAGAAACTCTGTTTTATTTGGTGAGGTTTATCTTTCACATTCAAGAGCTAATATCTTAGAGGCAGCAGGAAGTAAGAGACTCAACTCTCTCAAAGCTATCAATCATTCACTAGAGCAGCTAATTTTCTTGATTATCCAACAGAGCACGACACATACATTTTTATTAATTATATAAATATTCGGGTTAGATACACACCTCTATCATCCCAAACAACTAACATGTCCATTCAATTAAAAAATGTAACATGTACACTAAATACTCTGCTGAAAATTACAAATTAAAAGTTCATACGGAGCGGGGAAAATGCCACATCTGTGTGGTAGAAAAAGCGAATGAGGGTACCAGGCAGTTCTTGGGGCGGGAACCTGTCTACATCATGCCCCATTTGGAAACTCTGCCCATCAATTGCAAATCGCATACTGATGCGTCCCTTCTCCATGACCTGTGGAACACTGCTCGCATCCTTGGGGGAGCGAGTGTCAATGAATTGCCATCTGTGCCGCTCCCTCACCCAAGGCCAAAAGCAGGGAAGCCACTCTTTCACTCGGATTTTACAGTAGTTTACCAAAGCAAGCATTTTACAGTCATGAAAATCTATTTGATGCCCAGGAAATACTAACAAAAATCTATTCCTCTTCACTATATGATCATTCCTCGATCACACACTGAAATGGCTCTTCCCTCGGCTAACAAGAATGGAAAAGCATTCGGCCAGGGCTTTGCGAGCAAAGGAAAAGTCACGTCCATTTAGAACTTGTTTGCTGTCGTATCATGCTGAAATGGATGCAAAATGAAATGCCAGCACTTTAGCAAAAGGCCACAATAAATAATGCATTGCAACAGGAGACTTCGATTAAATGCTTCCAAGCTGCCAGAATGAATGCCAAGACCTGTGCCTTGTAACAGTGTAAAACAGTAAGGAGGAAAAGAGATGCCCGCTGTGATTCACGTGTCCATATTGAAAGCCAGAGGCCAGTGCACCCAACACAGATTTCCAACAAGCGGTCCAAACCCATGAATCAGAGCTCGCCCCATGTTTTCTCATTTATTTTTAAAATAAGTTTGTTAATTAGCTAGTTAACACTGCACATCGACGGATATATTTTTTCCAATTTAAATTGGATTCAGCCTTACCAGGCAGTATTAACACAAATCGTGTCTCATCCATAAGAGTCAGTCGCATTCTGACAAAAGGCAGGTATCCCCCCCGACTCAATAACTGCCTCCGTCTTATTCAACGTGTATGAAGCACCACTTGCTGAGCTTATAAACTCACTTGTTACAAGTAACCTAATGACACATAGATTACCCCTAAACTGGAAAGTCCATCATATGTCAAGACACTTGAATCTACGAAGTGCCAACAGACCATTCAGAAAGGGATGCCACAAAACACTTGAAACTAAATCCCTCTAAAACTGAGATCTTGACACGAACATAGAAAATGTATGACCCAGCCACAGCCTGCCCAACAGGGATGGGATCTCCTTTTACCATATCAACAGAAGTAGAAAGCTTGGAGATGGTCATGGACTCTTGACCAAAAGATATGGCGAAAAGCACCTTTAACACCATGCAAACACTACTCTGATTTTTCCCTACCGAGCCTATCCCATAGGCTCCAAGCCTAAACAGCCATAGTGCTATCACGCCATGAATATCCCAACAGACTCCGTATTGAGTTCACAAAATTCCTGACCCTTCAATTTAAACAAATCTACAACACTGCCGCAATACAAGCTCTTGGTCTGAACAGCCATGATAGCATAACCATACCCTTCAAGCTCTTCGCTTGGCCCACAGGGTAATGAGTACCTTGGGCACAGGGCAAATAACAAATGGCCCATCTCCAATCCAAATTCACACACTAGACTCAAAGGAGGAATCGTAGATCAAGATTCTACTAATACTCATCATTACCTTCTTTCAGAAGAAATAGTGGAGGTGGAACATCATTATCAGCACAAACCAGCAAACTATTCAACTCCGTTCCCCAGAAATAAGGATGATCACAGCTAGAATTTAGAAAAACTATAAAAACATGGCTTTTTCCCAAAACATGACGCAATGTCCTGGATACTACTTTTATACCAAAAGGACCAAAGGCAATAGGAAAGTATCAAATGTCCCAGAGGGGTATTCCCACTGCGGGAATGGGTAGATTAGGAGAACACTACTGAGGTGCTCCTACTCCTGTCCTACAACTATATCAAGACAAACAGCAATCTCATAAAGCAATATCACATATTTGTACCATGTATTTGCATCTGTATCCATCTCTCAAACACTCTGCAACACTGAGGTTTGGCACTTGGAACCACACAACGCCTCTAGCCTGCTTCTCCGCATCACACAGTTTTTAGCACCAACTTGAGATGACCTACAATCAAATTCTTTTAATCATACAAATTGAAAGGGAGCCCAAGAACCCTGAAAACGACAGTGCTCGCACAGCCTCTTCCTGGGTACAGAGTGCTAAATAGGTTATACATATGGAGTAGCTATGTACTCAGTAACCAAAAAAAAGCTTTAGACCTCACAAGGGGCTATATGAAAGAAGCGGGGGTGGGGGAGGTTTTAGGGCTTTTTGCGTCATGTTAGTAATGTTTGTCAGGCACACATGTTCTGTTTCTACCCACTGTATCCTATCTTTCTTAAACCTTTTCATCTACACTTTTGCAACCATGGGAGAGATCGACAGCAGGTCTTGGGAGGGAGCAGGGATGAAGGACCATTGGGGTGCGACACAGTTAGCACACACCCGATCTGAAGAGAGGTGGGGCAATACTGAGCAGAAAGAGGAAATGACTTGGGTCAAAGAACCAATACCCAGCATATCATGATGACGGCAGACAATTCGAAAACACTAACGTCCAATCTAAGGATAGTCTCCTTAAACGCTAAAGGTCTAAACCACCCAGCTAAAAGAAAAAACATACTTGATTACCTAGCTAAAACTAAAGCAGATATCGTCCTCCTACAAGAGACCAGACTATCCCTTGACGATGCAGAGCGGATTAGGGCGAGATGGGTTGGACAGATGGCCTGCTCTCTGGCTGTAGGAAAGAAACGAGGTGTGATCACTCTGATAAAAAAGAACTCCAAAATAAATATTGAAGATCAGCAAAACGATGAGGAGGGGAGAACACTGCTGATGCACTTGAAAAGAGGGGAAGAAATCATCCATGTACTCAACATATACGGGCCAAACGCTGATAACTCCGGTTTCTGGGAGGGCATCTCTAAAAGGCTAGAGGCACTCCCACAAAAAGACTTCACTGTGATGGCAGGTGACTTCAATATGGCGTTAGATTACACTATAGACAGTCAATCACAGTGCCACTCACTACCCCCAGGTGCACACAACGTACTAAAAAATGTATGCACCAGATTTAATCTTAAAGACACTTGGCGGCTACAACACCCAGACACAAGAGATTACACTTTTTATTCAAACCCACACAATTCATACAGCAGAATAGACTACATACTGATCACAGGAACACACACCCATTTGATAGAACACACAGGCATAGCCACGGGAACTGTCTCAGACCACTCCTGCATTAGCCTACTGCTATGCGGGCGTCACAATGAGGATCATCCACGAAGATGGAGATTCAACAGTGATGTCTTGTCAGACCAGAGCAACAGAATCAAAATAGAGGAGGCCATTAAGGAGTACATTACCTTTAATGACACTGCAGACAGACCCTAAAACCATGTGGGACGCTTTAAAAGCCACAATTAGGGGGACAATTATGGATATTAATGGCAAGATGAACAGAAACGCAAAGGCATATTTGGGACAACTAGAGCTGGATATCCAAAGATTAGAGGCAACCCATATCTTGGACTCAAAGAACATAGGCGCACTTACAGAACACACAAAGAAGAAATACGAATTCAACAGGATTCTGAGCGAAAGAGCGGGTATGTGGGTTAACAAATTCAAGGCAATAAACCTATGCGAGGCTAACAAAGCGGGGAAGCTCCTGGCCTCTTACCTAAAACATAAGCAAAGACAGCATACCATCTCATCAATCACGGACTCACAAAATATCACACACACAAGACAAAAAGAAATACTGCGAACATTTAGCGAATTTTATTAAGAACTCTATAAAAAAGACCAAACTCTGGATGAGAAGGGCTGCGCCGAGTACCTAAACAGACTAAACCTCCCAAAGAGATCCTCTGATGAAGCTCACAACCTAGGAAAGGAGATAAGCTCAGCTGCAATTGAGATGGCAGTAAAGTCCCTTAAAGTTAACAAGGCATCCGGGCCGGATGGATACACAGCCACCTTCTATAAGACTTTCTTAACTCATTTACAACCCACTTTGAAAAAAGTTTTAACCACTGTGAGGGGGCGGGGGCGATCTCACACACCATGTCCGAATCCAATATTATAGTTATCCCCAAAGAAGGTAAAAACACCCAGCTACCCCAAAATTACAGGCCTATCTCGCTGATTAACGTTGATTGCAAGATATACAAAGAGATTCTGGCAGCAAGGCACTACCATGACTTATAAGTAACACACAAGTTGGCTTCCTCAAGACACGCATGTCACATGATAACACCAGACTCCTATACCATATCCTGGATAGGGCTGCCAAGTCTGACAAACCAGCGGTGACCGTCACACTAGACACGGAAAAGGCTTTCGATAGGGTATCATGGCACTTCCTAGAACAGTGCATGCGGACCGTAAACCTGGGAATCTCTTTCACGCGTAAAGTAATGGCACTATACGAAAAGCCCACGGCCCGTATCGTAGTCAATGGGCGGTCTCCGAGCCCTTCACCCTGCAGCGAGGGACAAGACAGGGGTGCCCCCGGTCTCCCTCGCTGTTCCTATTAGCTCTAGAGCCTCTGATTAAGGACATCGAGGCAAATGAAGAGATGAAAGGGGTCACCATCAATGAGGTCACAATCAAACTGGCCGCATACGCGGACGACATTCTCGTGGTCACAGAAAGCCCTAAATCCTCTATCACAGCCCTCATGAAATCCATAGTAAAGTACGCAAGCCTTTCTGGCTATAAACTCAACAAAGACAAATCAGAATGCAAACCACTCAATATACACACCACAAAAGACATACTGGGGGAGTCGGGCCCCGCCTGGCAAACTAGTTTCGTAAAATACCTGGGTATATATTTTGGAAACAACCTTAAATACACACTTGAACACAATGAAAAACTAATGCTGGACAAGATAAAGACACTTTTGGAGGGCTGGTCACCTAAATTCATTACTTGGTGGGGAAGAATTGAGACAGTTAAAATGATTGTCACCCCAATGGTCAACCACCTGGCAAATATGCTGCCTCTAATACTCACTGACGACTTCCATCGCAAACTAGATAAGATGCTGAATAAATTAATCTGACGGGACAAGAAAGCAAGGATTAGCCTTAAAAAATTAAGATTGGGGAAAAAACTGGGGGGTTAAACCTGGCGGATTTTAAAACCTTCCAAATGGCCTTTTTGGCAAAACAAGAGAGTTATTGGATCCTGCCCGACCAGGAGTACACACCTGCTTGGCTGGAACTGGAGAGAGCCCTACTTATCAACATTGAACCCTTAGCCCTACTGACAGCCAATAAACTCATGCTAGCAGCAAACCCAATATTCAAAAACACCAGAAACGCCCTACTGAACGTAGACCAGAAGATGGAACACAGCATAAAAAACTCAAGTTGGGAATCTCTGTGGGCAAATAATAAGATAAAATACAGGGGTAAACCGCTCTCTATGGATACATGGGGAAGGACAGGAATTTCAAACCAGATACAACCTGTAGAGGATGGGAATCCCACCACTTTCAATATGCTAAAAATGAAACATAATTTACCTGACATAGAATTATATAAATTCCTAAAAATCAAAACAGCACTGACCAAAGCAAAACTCTCAAATACCAAGCCAACAATCATCCAATATATGACCAACCTCAATAAATTAGGCCACCAGGTATCACACCTCTATAGTCTCCTATAGCCCAGCTCAACCAAACTTCATGAAAAGACACTCAAATACTGGGTAGCCCAACTTGGGGACTCACTTAGTGAAAACGAGACACAGTTGCTATGGTCCTCCCCCACGCAATGTAAGATATCCCCAGCACTAGCACAGACAAAGTTCTGGACACTACACAAAATATACTGGACACCAGCGCACCTGGCGATCCTGGGACTCAACACTAATGACCAGTGCTGGAATTGTAATAAAGGAAGGGGGGATCTGGCCCATCTCATATATTACTGTCCAAAAGTCAAATCTTACTGGGAGAAGATCTTCGCCTTTCTAAACAACATGCTAGGCTGCTCTCTTAAAACAGAGTTTGCCACCCTGGTAACTGCCTTTGTTAGGACAGATATAGACTCACAGCAGGACAGAGACCTACTCGATCTCCTACTAACACCAGGTTTAAAAATGGTTCTCAATAAATGGAAAGACACCTCCAAGGCAACGTTCAAGGGATGGCTCAATTGGGTGACACACCTCAGAGGAGCCGATACAGTGGCCCTACGAGACTCACCGTGGAGACAGCCCGGCAGAAAAATGTGGGCATCTCTGGACAAATACCTAGACCCCTATGACCCGCCCTGAAAAGGCCTAGCATAAGGACCGGGATAGCAACCCTCTTTGGTCAGAAATAGCAGACCAACTCTCCCTACATGAGATACCTCCTCTCTCTCTCTCTCTGCTCCGTTTTTTTTTTCCTTTTCCTTGTCCCTCTCTGTGTTTTCTATGACCCATACGAGGACAGTGGGTGGGGGGCAGCCAAAACAGTCAAACTGTACCATAACTAACACAGCCAGCGTGGGCTGTCCTGTAACAAGCGATGCGAGTGCACATTTTTTATGTTTTATGTAGATGCTATGTTTTGTGTTTTATGTTAAATGTCTTTGGTATGTGACAAAATAATAATAATTCTATTGAAATAAAAAATAAAATAAAAAGAAAAACCTCACAAGGGGAATGGAAAGGGCTATATAAACACTAAATGAATGCAATACCGTCAAGGCACAAGCCGACTACTTGCTCTAATGCAGTTCTGCAGAAACAATATCAACGAAGCAGGAAATTTTGAAAAAATGTAATGTTCATTGTCTCTCAAAAGGGTGGTGTGTGAAAGTGGGTCCTCGGTTGTACCCATGAATGGTGGAAGGATTAGCCCTGATGCAACCAAAAATGCCTCTTTGACAGAGTTGCTTCTAATCCCTGCCCACCGTACAGGACTGCATTTGCAGCTGCCAATGTGGTGCTGGTTGCTGTCATCTTCTGCTGGCATCATAGGGCAATTGCCTTATCTGCCTGTTTGGATTTGATGGCTATGCTTGCTCCCGCAGAGTTTCTGGTGGTGGCAGTGTGCATAGCGAGTGTGCCCGTAGAAGCCTCTATTGCTTAACAAGAAGACTATGATGCTCCGATGAAGAACAGAATCAGGCACGTTCAGGGAGTGGTCTTTCCTCTGTTGCTGGTAGAAGAGTAGGGTGTGTGCACATCAGAGCAGCAGACATGGATATTAACTTGGTGCCCCCTCCAGAGAGCCTGAACAGATTTGAGAGTGCCCAGCTTGGGGGTAGACTCTGACGATTCCCACTCCCACTCCCATAGGTTTGGTGAAGGGCTTCTCCTCCCAGATTGGTTATAACAGTGAGGCCAGGGGCCAATCAAACACATACAGGAAGGGGAAAAGGTCAGTAGGTGGAATTATGAAAAATACTCTGAGTGATCACGGTCCAGCTGTAGGGGATGGAAGAAGGGAAACGAGCACATTGGATGAGGTGCTAATGATCCTCTAGGGACGAAAGGGAAAAGGGAATGAGGTGTGGTGAGCATCAGGGCAAGGATAAGTGGGGCAAATGAATAGCAAGCAGGTATGGCCAGCATACACGTTCTGTACTAGCTACAGAACTCCTGCAGGATCTTTTCAATTCCTGTTTACTCCCTCTGCCAGTCTCTTATATTTTTCTTCCACCTCCTTTCTCCCATTTCTACATTCTGCTTTGTCTTGCTATGCTTCAAAGTATGATGATTGAAAAATAAGTTGAGTTGCAAAAAGTGAGTGTCAGTGACCATCACCTGCACAATTTAAGCACTGGCTCTAGGAGATGTACAAGAGAAAAGTAAGGATTTGTGGACTTTTCACCACGGGATAAACACTGACAAACTCTTGGCGTCGCTTTTTGCCATGCAAATATTGTGTATTTTTTCTTTTTAAGGGGTGTACAAAGTCTGAATACCAAAGGGAATATGATCCATTAGGGCATATTGGGAGTCGGTTTGTCCTTTCGTTAGATTAGAGTTGTGTTTTTCTAAACAGAAATTGGCCAAAAATCTAGTAGAATGTAGCCTAGTTGATCTCTTCATAGGTTGCTCGTTTATAACCTTACTATAATTATGAAGTAAGCGTTTCTGTTAATACTGGACATGTGGTAAAATGGTGGTTTTGTGAATGAGTTTGTACACATCAGCAGAATGAATATCAGTGTATCCCAAAATTGACATAACAGTTTAGCTGGTGTTAATCATAAGAAGAGAGATTAAGTTGTCTAACTGCAAGTGCAAAACCAAGTGTGCCTTCTCCCTTGTACTTGTGCATCAAAATAATTATCTTGTGCAGTTTGGAAAACATTCTAAGTGCATTTGGAAAGATTCCTGTACTGTCGAGCATTAGCCTACTCCATGAAATCTGTATCCATTCAGGGTACCATCTTTATGATTTTCACGCAGTAAGGAAAGCAATTTTACTGAGGAAATGTGTAAATCTGATGGAAGAGATTTTGGCCAGGGTAAATGATTTAGCAGTGGTATGGGCTCCAGAAAAGTCTGAAAGAAAGACCAGCAATGGCATTTTTAGTGATACACTGTGTTTCAAGGAGCAAGGATATCTAGGCTACATGCGGGAAGGCTGATGACATTGCAGCGAATGGACCAGAAGCAAAAGGGACCCAGAAGTGCGACTTGAGGAAGGGGACTCAATTGTTAAGTAAGCTATGTTATGGTACTAGGGAGGGATTTTTCTAGAAATGTAGCGCTTGCAATAACGTTGCATGGAAATGGAAATGTTTTTCAAATAAGTCAGAGAAATCTTGAGTTTGGAACAAATATTGGGAAGAATTAAAAGGTGTTTGTTCTGCAAACTCTTAAATTAGTTTTTTACTGCTGCAAGACCTACCTCTCCCATAGGATAACATTAGGTTAACTTATTACATTTAATAAGTGATAACTTTGATATGGGATCAAGTTGGAATTTGGAGTTTATTGTCTAACCAATTGTCATTTAAAACTCTTTAATGGTAAGGTGAGATTTTAAGTCACAGTTCTGAAAATACCACTTTTAGAAACTTAGCATTTTCTTGTCCTAACCATTTTGTGCCTGTATCTTGTATCCTGGGTCACATGAGTAGGTGTAGCTGGTAGTTGGTCTTTGTGTATTACTGCCTGGCAGTGAAACAAAGGGGTAATAGGTGGTAGCAGGATGGGCCATCTCTGAATTGATACGAGGCAGTACTGTCAACTACCACACTTGCACATCACAAAGACTCTGCCTCAGTACACTCACAAAGGGTTTCACACTAGTCTTTTGTGCCACCAGACAATGTGGGGCAAGATCAGGGAATTGAGGCAAGACATACCAGACACCTCTGTAGGGGGGAAGTCTCTTGAAGCTTCTCCTACATTAAATAGGGCACCAGGTATAATTAGAAGACCCTTGGACCCAACTCTTCAGCACACCTCTGGACCTGGGAAAGACTCAGAAGCAATGCTGTGCTACTCTGCAGCAAGGAGGCCTGGACTTGTATCTTGAACCCAGGACCACCAGAGTGACTCCAAGGCCTACTCGGCTGGCCTCCCGATCAGAGCCTCCGTGACAGATAAGGCTCCAACCACCTTAAACCCAGCACCTAGACTATCTGCTGTGATTCTTTCCCCCAAGTGGTGATATCCAGTCCTGGATCCATGAAAGTGGGCCTGAAGTTGCTCTGACAGACCAGCTGTGGTCCAAGCATCACCTCACAGCCTTACATCATAACCACCGCTGCACGATGCATCCCCGACACAGGACCTCACTGCTCCTTGGAACCATCTCTGTGCCACCCATACTCAACAGAGGACCTTGCAACGCAGCACTGCATCCTCTCCAAATAGTCACTATGTGACGTTTTCTCGACACAGGACCTCACATCTCCTCGGAACTTCTACTGTGTGTTGCATTTTTGATGCAGGACCTCGCATTGCAGCCCCAAATCACCACTGCATGACACATCCTTGATGCTGGACCTCGCTACGCTCCACTAACAGGATTTAAGGTACTTTGTTCAATGGGCCCAAGTTGACCCCTGTATCTAGCCTGCACCTTACCACAGTTGGCCGGAACTTGTGGCTTTGTCCCGGTCCGGCATGACGTGTTAGTGTTAGTGTTAGTGTTAGTGTTAGTGTTAGTGTTAGTGTTAGTGTTAGTGTTAGTGTTAGTGTTAGTGTTAGTGTGTGTATATATGTATGTATATGTAGTATATGTAGTATATATATCATATGTATATATGTGTGTGGGTGCCTACTTCAGCCATGTCACCTTATACAAAATGATAGATAGAGAGATAGAGAGATAGATAGATAGATAGATAGATCGATCGATAGATAGATAGATAGATAGATAGAATTTTGTATAAGGTGGCACGGCTGTAGTGGATCTCCTACAGCCACGTCACCTTATACAAAATGCTATATATATATAGAAGAAGCAAAAGGGTAATTACACTGGCATTTTATGCCGCTGATATGATCTATTTTGCTTAATTTCATGTGCAGTTATCCATGTTGGCATAGAAAATGTGGCAATGCAACGTGTAATCGACCTAAATAGAAGAGAAGGTTTGCACCACTTATTCCATTACAGTAAACGGACGTGACAATATATTCTCGTTGATCTAATTTTGAATGCCTTCTTTAATGTTGGTGCTGGACTGTTCTCACTTATGTTAGCATTGATGCAATGGCACTGCAAAACTGGCAGAGGCATTTCAGGCTAGAGTGATAGTGGTACCAGTACTGAAGAGCTGCCTCGCTAAAGACACAGGAGGACGTTGTGACATTGCCCTCGAAATTCATAAGTTGGCCTCAACACTGGTGGGCTTATTGATAAAGTCATAGATTCTAAGCGGGTGAAAGGTCAATGTTGCTACATTAATCTAGTGTCATCTGCAATTTGGCAAAGACACTTTGGGGTACTGTAATAAATGGTCACAGTGACATTGATGTACAATGCAGTGGCTGGTATTTTGGCAGAGCCCGGCACTGCCCTTGAGCATTACACTGGCAAGCCTGCTGCTTCTTCTTTCTAGACCAAAAATGCTTTGAAAGTATGCACTTGTGAAAAAAAATATTGAGGCAGAAACCATTGGTCGCCATTTAAATTGGTCTATGGCAACTAACCTTATTTGGAAGAATCAACATGTATGTAAATATGGCTGGAAACCAGTATTGTGCAGATATTTGTGTTTTTTATCACTCTGTGGTGGACTACAATTATTAGCAGTGACCCAGAAACCTTTCTCCATACTTCTGTTGGAAAGAATGATGTAAAGTGCCTAGTGTACTTTAGAAGACTGGGGTAGAGCAATCACTTGATGGAAACGTTGCAAATAACTTATTGGTAATGATATTCTTATGGCACCTCAAGCCAGCAGGAGACAACACTAATATAGCCTTATAGCCTCCCATATTGGGCTATTTCGGTCATTAAAGGCCCACTCAGCGAGCGCCTTTAACAAGGGAGTGGTTCTTTTATGCAGGTACAGCCCAACTACGGAGGACTATAAGGCTATTAGAACATTTCGCCACTAGAGGGCAGAATGTTCTAACAAATAAAAACAAAGGTCTCATGTTAGCCCGAGGGGAAATAAATCCCCCCTGGCTCCGAAAGGCCTTTGTTCACAGTAACATCTGTGAACAACTTTGGAATGCTGGGCGTCCGGGCTTCTACCGGCCATTAGAAGCCAGGGGCACTTTATTGTTTTCAATGGAGCTCCCAACATTCCAATGTTCGAATAAAGAATTATGATGCTTTAACAGCATAGTAAATTTATCTACGTGTGCCTGAGGATTTTTAAGCAAGAACCGAACTACAAAACAATGGAGAGCCGTACAAATGCATGGAATGGAAAGAGTGAGATGAGGTAAGTCATGCAGACACCCACTGCAGTTCAGTTCCCCCCCGAGGATCCGAGTACTCATTCACCTACTGTATATTCGTCTGATATGTTGGGGGTTCGGTAACCAGAAGGATCTTCCGGGGTAGTTCCCACCATCATCCCGACCCTTAACAGAAATACGTGTTTTCATCTTTAGCCTGAGTAAGATATGTGTCATTATTACATGTAATGTGCTAAAATTAACTGGTGTACTGCATTTATTTTCATTACAGTCACTGTTTATAAATTAGTCCTTGGACAAACAATTAGGCTCTAAACTACATGAAAAACAAACCTGTTTATTCCAAGCTCTGTGCACTAAGATAGCATTTTAGGTAAAATGTCCCAATACATTTAGCTGCCATTAGCGAGCTGAATGACCATGCCTTTAGCACAGAAAAATCATTTCCAAGGCTCATACCTCCATCCCTCATTGGCTGCCCTTGACAGAAAGTATGTCCGCCTCTGCCACTGAAAGGCACAAGCTGAGACTAAGGGGGATAAAACAAAAATAAGTTGTTGCTGCCATTCCTCACCCTACACAGCAGATACATTTGCATTCTGTATAGTGCATGAACACATGCAGACAGATACATAACATTCACACACATGTGCATAAATGACACATACATCCACATATGCGGAGAGCAATATATCTACAGACACCCACACACACCAACACAACCAGACCAACCCACACACTTCAATCGGCACACAATGAGGCATCACTTCACAGATCACCTTTACTGGTCACCCATACGAGAGACACATTTATGTGGGTTACATGTATAGCATTTTATGCTGCTCTAAAGCCACTAGATGCAATGGGAACAGTGAAAAGGAGCGAATAAGCTAGAGGGAATGAGGAAGGAGCATTTGGAATGGAATGATATACCACAAACATATTGATAGTCAGCAGCGGACCTTAGTCATCTGGTAGTCTAGAAGGAACCGGTAGAGGGAAACTGATGCAAGAGAGAGAAGCATGGAACAGTGGAGGGTGTGAAGGATAATTTAAGGCGGACAACAGTACTTATCAATCGGGGTCTGGCAGACAGCAATAGCCTACTACTGAGAGCTTCCAGGGTGAGATCAGAAAGTGCCAGGTGCCCAGGTCTACAAAGTAACATAGGAACGCAGACACACAAAGACAACAAACCTACCCACACACAGTCTCAAACACCACAAACCCAGGCACAGAGGAGGCTAACAGACTAGGAAGAAGGAAGAATGGGTGTATGAAGGTTTCATATCCGCCTAATATTTAAACCATTTGTTAATAAGACTAAATATAAGGTAGATGGAATTTGAATTCAATGCATAATCACTCTGTAGCCAAACCTTACAGACATCAGATCTAATGGGAGATGAAATACTTTGGCCTGCATACATTTTCAAAGACTAATCTCTTCATAACGATCATGTGACAGTGACATATATAATTATTATTAACTTACGCCCAATATCCAACATCCCCCACCATGACCAAACTGCTAAAAAAATGTGTTTACACACAGCTTAGCAACCACATAGACAACTTCAACCTGCTCGATCAATTCCAATCAGGTTTCCGTGCAGGGCACAGTACTGAATCAGCCATGACCCACATAATAGATAACGCATTAAAAGTCCTGAACCAAAACGAAGCCGGTTTACTAATCCTGCTTGACCTATCCTCGCCCTTCGACACCGTCAAACACGACAACTTACTAGATCTCCTGAAACACAGAATGGGACTATCTGGATCGGTCCTAAACTGGTTCACCTCCTTTCTTCAAAATAGAACACAAAGATTCAAGGTCAATCAATCCTTATCCAAGCTCACCCCAGTCACCTTAGGACAGAGGTCTTCAAACTTTTGGATGCCGAGACCCCCCTGTCAACATTTTGAGGCGTAAGGACCCCCTCTTGACAAAAATGTCTAAACCTGTTGACTAAATTGCGTGGGATGAAAATGTAAATAAGGTTATGTGATGCCGCGTATTTTGGGATAGCATTGCTTCATTATTTTGATATTTGTTACACACAGTAATGCTGAGGAAAGATTTCACCCAATCAGTACCCATTTATAACCAAAATACAGCAATTATCATCAGAAAGATTTCAAGTCAACCTTTGTGAAGGGCCTTCCACTCTGCAGCAATACGTGCTGCCACATTAGAAGCTCACCTGGCCCTGACCAGAAGAAGCAGGGGTCCCTTAAAACCCTGGCGGTTTTGTGTAGAGTTAAGCCTTTTACCCATGCAGCTTTCCTCTCACCCCCTCCCTTCCATCCCTCTCTCCTCTCCTAACCCCGGATCCCTCTCTCACTTTGCAGGTCATTTTCTTTCACCCCTTTTTACAACTTCTGAACTCTCCCCATTCAACCTCTCACTTCACCTTTAATCACCTCTTGCCATTCTGTCCTTTCACTGCCCTCATCTCTAACAGTCTCTCACATTTATCTCATGGCCTCTCTGGCCCTGTCACCTCCCGTGCCCCTCAGCACTTCTCATTCACCTCGTCTCTTCATTCAAATTTTTGTCTATTTGTATCTTACACCTCTCCAGTCCCCCCATTCCTCTTTCACATCTCCCCTTTGTTCTAACAGAAGCCCTCACCTTTGGATCACACTCACTTCTTGCGTGTCCACACTTCTCTTCGGCAATTCACATTTCTCCTCATCCCTGACCTCTTCAATCAAATTCTCTCACTCCCTTGCTGTCCTCTCTCATTTTGGGTGCGGATGCAAGTTCAGAATGGGATGAATGAGTGTATGATTACTGATGGGCTTGTTTGAGTGAGTTGCATATTGAGTAGTGAGGGGGACAGGTGAGTGAAGTGTCACATGAGTGCAGGATGAGTAGTGTACTCGTGTGACTGCAGGTTGAGGTATAGTGTGAGCAGGACAAGTGCATTGTGAGTGCAGAGTGATCACTGTGAGTGCAAGGTGAGCGGGTGAATGGTGCAAGTACATGGTGATCAGTGTGAGTGCATTGTGATCACTGTGAGTGCAAGGTGAGCGGGTGAATGGTGCAAGTGCATGGTGATCAGTGTGAGTGCATTGTGATCGCTGTGAGTGCAGGGTGAGCGGGTGAATGGTGCAAGTGCATGGTGATCAGTGTGAGTGCATTGTGATCGCTGTGAGTGCAAGGTGAGCGGGTGAATGGTGCAAGTGCATGGTGATCAGTGTGAGTGCATTGTGATCACTGTGAGTGCAGGGTGAGCGTGACAATGAAGGGCGAGAATGAGGAATGAGTTGTCTGAATGCAGGGTGCATTCCCAGACCCATGAAGTAACTCAGCATGTTATTGACGGGGGCGTAGACTTTAATATCTAAGTTAAACTATTGCGGCATTAATCGGGGATCGAGGGTGAAGGAAATAAATAATGTGCTGATCCTGCAACAAACTTCCAGTCCTATGGTTAGGGTTGCCAGCAGATTATTTTGGTGGCCCAGTCGGTACAAAAAAAAAGCAGTCACCTAAAGCGGTATTTTCAGCGCTTATCTGTGCATACTTCCCAGGGCCGGCTTTAGTGCTGGTGGCGCCCTGTGCGACAATGTTTGTTGGCGCCCCCACAATGACCACCCCCACCATGGATTCTCTCACTAGCACCCTTTAACAGTGACCAAGTCTCCATAACCCCACACTCTCAGATGCATTGAATTAGTTATATAGTGCCACTCATACCAGTATAGGGTGTCCGAGCACTTTGCATCACACACACATTACACAGAGACAATCAATCATAAGTGTGTAAATCAGTGTATAGGAAATGTTACATAAGCCAAAGGACTAAAAGTATAGGAGTCACATGTCATCCATACTGGTAGGCAGTATAGTTCAAGAGTGCTTGGTGTGGAGAAGCACAAACTCAGAGTCGAAAAAGAAACAGCATAGTTGGGAGTTTCGTTTAATAATAAGAATTGATTTCTAGCCACATTAACCCTTTTTGCAACATTAATCAATGGTCTAATAATGTATTCTTTGTAGTGTGCATGCTGTTCTAGGATGAAAGTTAATAGCTCACTATTCTCTATTAGGACTTTAAGTTATAAATTGCAAGTAACAAAAGGATGTCTCTTTTGAAAGCAGTAACCTGCTGATCTCTTCACATCATACGCACTCTGTAATCTACTGGGTACACGTTCTTTGCAGCAGGCATATTAACCCTCTGCACTAACTTCACCTAAGTCAAAACCTCAACTATACAACATTCTGATCTCTCCCCAGGAAGATAATTAATCACACAAGTTATCTTGACATTTATGTGAGGCCTGCTAATTGCCGGGGAAAGAAACGCTGCAGCAGGTGCTTCAAAAGCACAATAAACTTTCACTCACGGCGCCCCCAGGAAGCCAAATTTGTATACCTTTCCATGAAATGCATTCTCACACTACGGCAGTGAATGTAAAATCCAAATGTAAGGAATAGGCACAGTGGGGACCCAGGGGGTACTGGAACCAGCAAAAAAACCTAAGCCTCTGTAAGCAGTTTACAAAGGCATGTTAAATGGTCTTTAAAGACCTGTGAAAAAACACGGGGGTGCCGGAGATAGGAATCCAGACACTGCCCAGCTGAGCCCCCAGCAGCTCAAGTTTCACTGCAGCAGCCCGGGCTGACTGGGAAGGCGCGACCCCCTTTGCATCACTCCACGGCCCCCCTGGGGGTCGCGCCCCACAGTTTGAAGACCCCTGCCTTAGGAGTACCACAGGGATCATCCCTCTCCCCCACACTTTTCAACCTCTCTAAGGAACCACTCACCGAACTTCTCAGCTCCTCGAATGTCCACTATCACATGTATGCAGATGACACACAACTCTACATAAAGATCCATTCACTTGAGGACATCAAATCTCTCAATTCAACACTCCGAAAAATGCAGACCTAATTGGCCAAAAAACATTTAAAACTAAACACCCTCAAAACCGAATTCCTCCTAATCGCTCCCCCCAGCCAATCAACCATCATCCTCAAGTGGATGAAGCACCAACAGCACTCAACCGTCAACCTCTCTTTATCGACTCAGGGAAATCGCTGGGAATAACTCTGGACAATAAGCTAAATATGCAGAAACACATCAGCGCCTCGACAAAAGGAGCACATTTTCAGATGAACACCCTGAGAAGACTGAAACCCTGCCCGCAAATCACTTCAAACAGGCAGTTCAGGCTCTAGTAATTCCTAGAGTGGAGTATGGGAGTGTCACTCTCTGTGGCCTTCTCAGATCGACAACGGCCCCTCTAAGAGCCTCAATCAACGCAGCTGCTAGACTCATCACAGGCTCCAAAAGAAACGGTCACATCTCCCCTGACCTTAGTGCCCTCAACTGGCTACCTTTTGAGGCCAGTATGAATTTGAAAATTGCCTGTATGACACACAAGGCAATACATCACAAAACCCCGATATACCTAGCTGAGAAATTGGTGCTCTCGGGTGGTAAAAGAATCACCAGGAGCTCCTATAATCTTCTACTGAAACCACAACGATTTACCAAGAAGAAAAAATACAACCGGACCTTCTTAGGAATGGCTCCTAGGATTTGGAATGCCTTGCCCTAGAAACGAGACAGAACCCTTCCACGGCATTTTTCAAAAAAGAAGTGAAATTGATTCTCTTGGCCAAATTCACTTGAACTATTTGTACATTTGTGTATATATTTGCTAGTCTGTAATAGTTACTACATTTGTATTAGTCTAACCTATATTATTTTTATGCTTGTTTCGGTCACCTATATTTGACCTGTAAAGCGCTCTGATACCCGCAAGGGTCTTGTTCGCGCTATACAAAACCTTCAAAATAAATAAATAGATGAGTAACAGTGAATAATGGGGATGTCTTTCTCCAAGGAGTCCTAGATGATATCAAATAGACAACAAAAGGAAAGCTTGAGCGGTCTAGGATTCCACTTTGTACCCAGAGTTGAACAAATTCCTGTTATTCATTGTTACTAACATATGTAGGATAACAATTCATTACATTTATAAAAAATAAAAAAAGAGCATTTTAAATTTAGGTTTATCAGATTACTCCATTTACACCAAACGTGTATTTAGCCCTGGACTTTCCTTTACAAATCATTGCTATCAAATGTGCTGGTTAACTGACAAATGAAAACTACATCTCCCATAATGCACAGATGTTAAATAAGCTCCCAGAACGAAGAATTGTGGGCCTGATTCACAAAAGGCCCTGCACTTGTGGCGGAGAACCAGCAGTCGTGAGGGAATCTCCACACTGTGAATTCACATTGTGGGGATTCTGCCCAGAGTGCGGGGAGACTCCCCACGACTGTGGGGCCCCCGACACGAGTGCAGAGGCCCCTTATGAATTAGGCTCATAGGGGGTCATTAAGATGGCGGTGAGAATCCAAATCTGTCCCCGGCGGACGGAAAGTCTGCCCACCACGGTTCCGCAAGGCGGTCCTTTTCCGCCCGCCTTGCGGAACCAAAACACAGGCCAGCATTGAGGCAGTGCCCTGCAGGCACCGCCGTAGGGATTAGGAAATCCCTTTCTGCCTGTCTTTTCGCGGCGGTCATCCCACCCCGAAAACACAGGAAGAGGCTGGATTCGGGGGTCCGTTGCGGGCCCCCTCTTTGTTGGAGGAGTGCACTGGGAGGGTACCCATGGTACCACCCGACATTTCCCTGCACTGCTTGGCAAGCACCATGTGGTGCCTGCCACGTAGTGCAGGAAAATGCACAACATGGCATTTTAGTATTGTGTACGGTGCTGCAGCCGGCAGCACTGTCCGCAATGTTAAATGCCCTGCATGCGCATGCCAGTATGGCAGGTGCATCCTAATTGCAGTGGTGGGACCACCACACGTCTGGTGGGCGGTCCCAGCACCGCAACGATGGCGGGCGAACTTCTGTCCGCCCGCCATCGTAATAAGCCCCATAGTGTGCAAGTTACATGCAGCAATCTGGATAAAGTTGACTTATTTTTGTGTTCCTGATTTCAAGCTAAATGATTCGGAGCATTTCAGTAGATTGATAAATGATGATAAACTTATATTTGGTGTTTATGCCATCTCATTTTCATGTTCTAGTTTTCAGGAAAATTAAATGTTGCCATTTGCATCCCTTTCAGAAGTAGGCCCAGATGAAATTGAAATTACGCCAGCATAATTTGCGTAAATTTCAATAATTTTGTATACACTTGGTATGCAAAATACCCCAAATTATACCTTTATAGGTTGTTGTGTAATTACACTGACATTCGTGGTAAAATTATAGATCGAGAAGATAGGAACAACAAAAACAACCAGAACGCGAGCAGCTGATGTTCGCGACAGTTGTGTTTTTCGTGCTTTATTTGTTTTAGCTTGAGAAGTGCCCTTGTGTTAAAAATTGACACAAGGATGCAGTTCATGCATAAATGTTGTCCTAAATGAACTAATTATGCACATTTTTGAATAATTTTTCCCAAATTTTCAGGTAATTACACAAAAGCAAAATTACGCACACCCCTATTATAGCACCACTAGCGACTAGCATACTGCCATACGAAAACGCACTTTGTGGCATCATCAGTGGTATGAAGCACTATGTAAAGGCAATAAAATGCAATAAATATTTGGTCTTGTAGACAAGTGAGCGTTTGCAATAATAGGTCGTTGAACTGTGGAACACTTTGCCTATTTCTATAAAAGTCCTGGATGCTAAGGACAATTTAAGAAAGACCCATCAAGACAAGTTAGTTAGAAGGAATGAAGAAAGCAGACCCAGTTTAACTGGGTGGAACAGCCATTTACCTGGGGCCAAGTTCTACCTAAAGTATGCAAAAAATAGCTATAGGCTAGTATGAAAGATCAGTCTACCAGGTACGCTCATCTGGACGTAACTAGCGGGTCACAGGCTTAAATTAAGTCAGTCAAACAATTAGAACCACTGAGCAGTGGTAACTCTTCTGGAAGGGCGTTGTTTTACCCCTCTAATTGTTAATCTACTGACAACGAACAGTGTACAAACTTACACTATGCATGTTTGTGGGGCGTCTTGAAAGCTTCGCAAAATACCATGCACTGTGTGTGAGTTTGTTCTGGGGCCATTATAGCACACCAGAGTATTCACAGCGCATGAGCAGGCACATTTCAGCACCCAGAGCACCGTACCACAACACACTGAGAAGAGATGCAGACCTGGGAGCCCCAAAGGAGGGGTCCATATGAGGTTATTCTCACTATACAAACGGTCCATAACTAACCTTGCAGCTCTACAGTGTTTCTCTCACTGGCTCTATGGGTTTGACGGATATGAGCCTGGGCATACATGAAAAGGAGAGAAGCACGGCCATATATGTCTAAATATGTGTGTGTGATATTATTGATGTCATTTGAGATGTCAAATGTGATTTCATCAATTATGTCAATAAACAGGGCTGGAGTGATGTAATAATTAGACCAATAAAGTAGAATTGGTGAATTTCAATTTTATTTTGTTATGTAAACGTTTGTTTTGATCTCATTTCAACACCTAACGTCACTTTAAACTTTGTTTTTTCAGTGCATTTCTGGTTTTCTTTTTACAAAATGGAAAATGCTATTACTGTACCAAACGATAAGGTCTTTTTAACTTTTGTGTTTTTTCAGTGAATTTCAGTTTGTTTTTTTATCATATTCGGCTTTTGGTTGTGCACAACATGGGGTTTGCTTTAGGTAGGCCTGCCTACAGGCACAGTATGCACCTAAGCTTCTTTTAGTGGCCAACCCCCTGTTGTGGATGAGCTTTGGACGTAGGTAGCGGGGATGTTGGCCAGGCCCTGCGTTCACACTTGTTGCGGATGGCCTCGGACTGGCCTCTGCACTTTAGCCATGCATGCTGTGCCCACCCCCATGCCTGATGGCCAAACACCACCCCCAGGCCCTATGCACAACGCCCCCCATGGGCAGCATTGCCCTGCAGACATCTAACCCACATTTGTCTTTAATAGTTTTTTATTTTTCACTGGTACTGCTGTACTGCTAAGTAAACTTCACCCCTATTTTACCATGAGGGGGCCATCATGGGAGATCCACATTGGGTCCCCCGGGAGTACTGCGGTAGCGGCAGCCCAAATAGTTTTTTCTACTTTTGGAACTTCGGGGTGGAAGTCCATGACCTCACAGAGCCACTACTAGTCATGAGAGTTAATGGATTTGTAATGGCAGTTTCTGGCATTTTGTGAGAGTAATCTCCTAGGTACATAATGGTCAAACTGAGTAGGCAAGTACCTGACCATTTAAGGAGATGTGCACTTGAGCCAGAGCTCTGTCTCCCAGAAGCCACATCTGGCCTCTAATAATGAGCTAAACCCACTACTTGTATCCTAAAATACCAGCAAAGGGCACCAGATCATGCAAGGACAGAGGCTCAGGTCCTGAAACTCTCCCTGATGCTGTCATTTCATCGAATTGCTGTGATACAAGATCTGAGCACAGGGTGGCTTTGAACATGGCAGCTTCCATACCCACAATGCGGCAAGGCCGCGATAGAGGATCCGAAGCAATCGGCTAGACTACAATATCCCCATTCCCAGCTGAGTCAATCTATCCTGTACGGAAAAGGAGTGACTAAGGTTGCCAAGTTATTTACAGCAGCTCAGCTATTGTTTGTGCTAATATCTCCTTACTATCTGCGGCGGCTGCAATCCCTGCAATACATTGACCGTTACCACTATTACCATCAAATAGCCTTTAATCGAACAGCAAGCTCCTACCCTCTCACTCCATTGCTTGGTGCTATTAGCAGCACACCAGATGACCCCGCAGTGGAGGTCTCCCTCGGTCTGTCGCTGGATGGTCGCACCCGCTTGTGTCTAGCCACTTACGTACTTCTGAGCAGCATCAAAAGAACATGCTCGCGGTGCGGGCCACGTTCTCTGCTAATAAAGCCGCTTTCACCCCTGGCTCAACATAGTTAAAGTTAATGACTGATTGTGACTGGTTTGATTAGTGGTGTTCATAGAAGCAATACAGTAATGGTCACTGCCCACTCACCACTGCATAACGGGAGAGGCATCCAGTGCCAAGGCTTTTTTATGAAGTGATTCACTGCCGGATTCAATATTCTCACGAAAGCCCCCTAGTTCAAGGCTTCTCCTCTCTGGCCTTATTAATCTAACAATACTAAGAACACACACAAGCACTCACTTTTTACTTCCATTAGTGGCTGTTTAAAGACATCAGTAACCATAAAGGCACTATATGGCACCATAAAGATATTTACAACCTGCATTCATCATAGGCAGTTCAAGGGCACCTATAAATCATTAAAGCACAAGGCACCTTAAATACTGTATAGAGTCAGTGGCAATCTACTCAGCCTTGCTACACCTGATGTAAACCCATTGGTCTTGAAATTGCATTCAACTTTATATGTGTCTATGCTATTACCATCCTACTGAAAACTACGAGATCTGATATAAGGACTTCGATAATACTAGCGCAAGATGAACAAACTGACCAATCTGTGTGTGTAAGTTGATTAAAAACACAAAAGACACTAAAACATTACTCGCCATCGCAAGAATAAACCAAGTAGCAACCAACTTGTATGATTACACACTGCATGCAAAGTATGTCTAGTGGCTACTACTCCTGTATTGCAACTCTGGCCTCATCCATGAACTGAGGCTAGGTAGCTAGAAGTCTTATCTCCACACAAACGGACAGTACCCTCAGTAGCCTCATTGGCCACAATGACTAAAGGAACCTGGACATCAAGATGATTCCATCTGTCCATGCCTTTCAGGCTTCTCAAAATACTACCCATGTCAAAGAGTAACTCCATAAAAATTCTCTCACTTAATACAAAAGGGATGCATCACCCAGTTATGAGGAGGACAATTATTGAATACACCTACAAATTCAGATGTGACTTACAACTACTACAGGAATCTAAACTCGCTTCCTCAGATATAGCCTCCTTCAACGCCCCATGGTTTGCTTAAGTTATAGGCTCACCCACACACAAAACAAAAAAGAGTTTCTTACCATCATCGCCAAACAAGCAAATAATACTGTCTAGACACACTCTCAGACCAGAACGGGAGCTCAATACTTAATAAACTATCAAAATCTGGCAAAGGATTTTAACTATTGAACATTTATATGCTGAACACTAACAATACTGACTTCTGGAAGCACATCAACGAACTGATAGCAAGTCTCTCCAAAGACTCCCATCTGATAATGGTGGGCGATTTAAACCTCCCACTTGATCCCACCATCAACCGTGGTTTCAGAGCCAAATTTAGATCATCCCCATCACATAAATTATTTCGGTAAATATGTTCCAGCTTTTCCCTTGTTGATACGTGCTGTATTTAACACCTGGATACCAGAGACTATACAGTCTACTCCTCACCGCACCACTCCTTCTCCAGAATCAATCACATATCAGCACGCAGTAAAATGGCAAGATTGATCATTGATTCCGCCTTCGAACCCAGATTAGTCTCCAACCACTGTGCCATTTTGGCTGCTTTGGACTGGGCCACAATCACTCCAAAAGACAAAACCTGGAGACTTAACTCGGATATTTTACAAGATAAAAATCCCTTAGAGAAGATCCGCCAAGCCATTAAAAATGTTTCCCTCGAAAAACCTCCCCATTGCTGCTATCCCCAAGTTCACTGGGATGCTTTTAAGACTACCAATTGGGGGGTAATCATAGGCATCAGCGACAATATTAACAAATCTGCAAATGCTCAGTTGGTTAAGCTGGAAAAAAAGATAAACAACTTGGAGCCAGACTTCAATCGGAGAAAGACACACTTCTTTTAAACACATTAAATTAAACCAGAAAAAATATGAATATAACAAACTCCTCTGCTCCAAGGCGGGCCAATAGGTGACCAAATTCAACTCAGTAAAACTGTGTGCTGGCAACAATGCTAGGAAAATTTAAGCCCACTAATGAAAAAACAAATAGAACACCTCACAAATGACCCCTGTAAGAGACAAACAAGGTAAACTACACTTAGAACCCCAAAACATTTCTGCTATCTTTCTCATTTCTACAGCTCCTGTATGAAGAAAACACTAATATTAACCCAGAGGATAGCTTAACTTACCTTAAATAAGCTCAATCTACCCAGACAGGATGACCATTACCAGTCCTGGCTCAACCAGCCCATTACAGGCTCCGAACTACAATCAGCAATTAAGTCCCTTAAGGTTGGAAAGGCTTCTGGGCCAGATGGCTTCATTGCCCAATTCTTTAAGTCATTCACTGAAGAGCTATGTGCGCTTCTTTTGTCTCTCTTTCATGACTATGAAGACACAGGATACATCGGAGGCCACCAAAGCTCTACTCCCTAAGAAAGGCAAAGACCACACATATCTCCAAAATTATAGATCAATATCGCTCATCATTTAGATTGCAAGCTCTACACTAAAATTCTGGCTAAACGTATTGAAGTGAGTTTACTACTCCCAATCGGTCCATAGCAAGCTGGCTTCCTTAAAGGCAGACTCTTCAACCATAAAATTAGGCTTTTATGACAAGGACTACAGGTTTCCAAATCCAATAACTCTCCAGTTGCAGCCATAGCAATCGATGCTGAAAACGCATTCAACAAGGTTGTGTGGCCCTTCTTGAAGTCCACAATGCCTTGCTTTAACTTAGGTGAATCATTCATAAAAATGCTTATGGCTGTATATTCAAATCCAAGTGCCAAAATCGGGTCTTACGGAATTCTGTCTAACTCTTTCCCTTTCAAACAAGGCACAAGGCAGGGCTGCTCCTTATCCCCCTCCCTTTTCCTTCTAGCCATTGAACCACTTCTGGTGTCACTCAATGAACCTAACAACTCTATAGGTATAAACATCAATGGTAGATTTTTCAAAACCGCAGCATACGCAGATGACATCCTTATTGTAACAGAGCATGCGGATATTGCCATCCCTGAAATTACGGTCAAAATTGAGGAATATGCTGCAGTTTTGGGCTATACTCTAAACAAGGATAAATCTAAAGTACATCCATTGAATATTATTTGCACCAAAAAGGCTGTTGGAAATTTGGACTTAGCTTGGGAACACAAATTTATTAAATATTTAGGTCTCACATTCAATGACAACCGCACAGAATCTATCTGACATACTGAATGCCTAGTGTTCCAAAGGGTACACAAATGTCTCGAAGGATGGCCACCACAACTACTTACTAAGCATGTCCCTCATCCTTTGCTCAGATTAATTTTTTCATGACATGGACCGTCTTCTAAACAAATTCATTTGGAATACTAAGAAACATGGTATTTCCCTACAGAAACTTAGACTTAGACTACCTAAATACCTATGCGGTGCCGACCTTGCTGACTTTAGAAAATACCAGCTCGCCTTTTTGGCTGCCCAAGGGTTGAAATGGCTTGACAATATTCTCGACTTCACTCCTCCATGGCTCTCTTTTGAACAACTATTAACAGACAACCCACCTCTGGTGTCACTTCTAACCGTCTGTTAACATTAGGCCTGGGCGAAAATTTCGTTCCGTTCGCGGAAATTGCGATAATTTAACATTTTCGTGTTCCGCGGAGAGCGCGAAAATGTCAAAATTTCCGCTTTCCGCAGCTTGGCGATAATTTGTTTCTTGCTCGCGCTGTAAAATAATACATTCGCGCGCGCGATCGCCTTACCTGAATCCCTGCGTTCGCCACAAGTTTTCTTGATCCGGTCGCGTTCTCCATGAGATAATATTGTTTTTAGCCATTTGCGCTGTCTCGCGACAGTTTGCGCCCGCAGTGACGTCATGCGTCGCGCGATCACGTCTTTCTTCTCGCGATCATGCACCGCAAGACAACTCAAAACAAGATGGCTGCGCCCGCGAGCAACCACATGGGTAAGTTGGCGACCCGCAACCATGCAGAAAATCTCGCGAACATGCGGGAAAAAAAATTCCGCATCTTCGCGATATTTCCGCTTCTTTGCGATAATTGTAAACATTTTCGCGATAATTTGCGAAAGTGGATTTCGCAAATTCCTCCCACCCCTAGTTAACATCACCCTGTTCTCTATAACCCGATATTAAAACATACTAGACATATCCTATTATAGCTCGATCTTCACCTGTCAGACATGAAAATAAAACATTCCTTACATTCCTCAGTGTGGTTCAATAATGACATCAAACTTGACCCCAATCCACCCATCTGTGACCCGTGGAGGTCAAAAGGAATATCAACAGTAGGTGATCTTGGCTCCAGACTCCATCCCCTATCTTTCCACGACAACTCACAAACATTTGGAATACCCCATTCTTATTTTTACAAATTTCTCAAACTTAAAGTAGCCATTTCTAACCACAAAGCCTTCCCTTTTTAAACTGCCTCACTACCAATCTTCCTATCAGTACTTAAGAGAAGAGGTCACGTAGCCTCTAAGATCTACGCAAAGATCATAACCACTTCACTATTTGACGCCACCCAACTGAAATGGCACAAGGACTGGTCTTAAGATGGTCTATCTAACTCTTTGGATACCGACTGGCCTAAATTTTGGGCTTCCTCATTTACCAAGAAAATAACCCCAATTCTCGCAGACCAAAATACACATCCTACATTGAACTTTCTATACACCACACAGACTTAAACGAGGTCTTATGGACAAAGTTTCTTGCTGGAGCTGCAATTCTGCTCATGTGAATCTTCGCCAAATGTTATACGATTGCCCTCTGCTATACAATTTTTGCAATAAAGTACACAACACCACTGACATTTTCCAAACTAACCTTCCCAGGAACTTTTGATTTTCAGTATGCAGAGCCCTTAACCCCTCGCACACGATGGGCCTACAACATGAAGACTTATTACTAGATTACTTATTATTCACCATTTCCCTCAAAACCATCCTCTCGGAAATCATTGAGGAATGCCTCCAATAACACATGGTGGGAATGGTTGAGATAAAATAGAGGCTCATATTCTATCCTCTCCATACAATAACTCTGGATCTTGGCTCATAAGGCCCTATGGAACAACCTTGAACTGCTATCTAGAAGTAATTTATCCCCCATGTGAAGTGTTGTCTACACCTGTCTTATCCATCTCATTTACACCTCATAGCACTGGTTCATACGTGTGTCCCTTATATCTCATAACAATACATCACTGACACTGCCGGTTAAGTCTTGACAGATTTTTCCTGTCCACCCCCAAACTAACATTGGGTAATCATCTCTAGACCTTTTCATTTTGCTTTCTTCTCTACTATCTTCCCTACTTACTTCAATTTGTATTACTTTTTATCCTCACTGTTGCGCAACAAAGACAGTACCACATTGTTGAACTCTGTTAATTATGTGACATCAACTGTACTTGCCACCATGCATCTGTGTGACGATATATTATGTACAGAATGTTCTCAGCTCATGAATGTTTGCCAACCATCTGTTATGTATTAAAATCCTTAATAAAAACGTTTGAAATCAAAAAAAGAAACACTGAGATACACCCTGGAAGTATTCTTGCATGTAAGGGCAGCAATTCCACTCATATTTCATTTCTCTCAACTGGAATGTTATTAAGTGAGACATTAACATCGATCACTATCATATGTCGTGGCAAAGGACTGAAAAGTGGTGCTATTTCACTTCACATAGGATTTAAGACTTGATTTCTTTAGCTAGAGCAGCAATGAAAGACTACCAGACAGCAAATGGCAATGTGGAAGGTGGTTCAACTGAATACTCACCTGCCGCTAACAGACATACGCAAGCCCTTAAGCTAATTTCCAATATCTTCCTCCTCTATCCTGACTGTAGGGCACTCTTACAATGCAACACTAATTGACTACATTGTGTGTATTTAAGATCTTGATTCAGTGGTGCAACATAAAATGATGAGTGCACCCCTGCAGACTGTGAAGAGGGACCCCTGAGTCTCTGAGACCTTGGGGCACAATAGGGTCCCCTCTGAATGATTGGGGGCCACCTGAAGGCTGGGGGCCACCATGCACCACTGGGGCTACAGGGGCTTGTGTTACACCCCTGTCTTGATTGTCAATACAGTTCAGTTTTAAGGCAGTCTTACACTATTCTTATGGGGAATATCTCTTGAAGTACAAATTCTTATCCTTTTTTCCTCATGTCACATGTACCGAACACCAAGATCCCTTGGATAATGTTCTCGTGATACAAAAATAAAAATACATACAAATAAATACACACTGTTTGCAAGAGATACTCAATTTTCTGAAAATCACATACATGATACCCCTTAAGAACGGCGGCAAAATCTATGGCTTTTGAGCAAACTTCTTTGTGGAACTGTGTTGTAAACCTCACTGTGTGTCCAAGTTAGATTCAACATTTTTAGAAGTGGGATGAGACTGTGGGGCTGAGGCTGGAACACCCTTTCGCCATTTCTTTCATCCTACTTCTCAAACCCTTCACCTTTGAGGAGGGATTGACTTGCTCACTGCGATGAGTTGAACAGTGTAGGAGACCGAATATGGTCTCCTCTTATTAATTGCTTACTTTAATGTGGATTTGGCGAGCAACATTTTGGTGATTTCTGGTCTAGTTGCTTACACACAGATACATCAGCATCTACCTTGACAGAACAGCAGCCACCAACATGGATGCGCCATGATAGGTAACATACAAAGAAAGGGACAAGGACAGCATGTATGGAGTCTCCCCTAACCTTCATGACGTGACCTCTCGCAGGTTGCATCATTCAGGCAAATAAAACACCTGCGATCTTGTCTAAACAATCACACAAAAGTGTCAGGGCCACAAGAGAGGGGTTTTGGAGCAGAAAAGACTAGAATGATGAGCAGCATGGGAGTGCAGACATGCCATTAAAAAAAAAAAAGCATACATGCAAGGAACAAGGGGTGCAGAGAACAGGTAACAAAATGGTGTTGAAAGAATGTCTCCTATGGTTAGGTTTAATAAACCCTTCCAAACAGAAAAAAAACACATTTAGAAGAAAAACTCATTCCCCTTCATCCCTCATGTATTTCCACTTTCGCTTGCCCCTGTATAACTTTCCTTTGCTAGCCAGATAGGTTCACTCCATCTACAAGCGGACACAACACGCACACCATGTATGTACGTTTATTTCATCGGGTGTTATGAGAAACAAAAGAACATCGACTTCAGTTGTGGTCACAGAGGAGTCCAAGGCCAGATTTTTTAATTGTAAAATTTACAACCGATTGGTATGAAATTAACGCTTCGGATTTTCACCATTTTCCATACACAAGTCTAACCATTACAGAGTAGTAACAGCCAGAATATCGACGAACACAGAAGACCTTATCAGGAGGTAAGTAAATTCACATGGGTTCCCCCCTAGTGAGAATTACCGGATCCAGTGGAATTTTAAATTTAGCAGAATCACCAATGCTGTGGGTTTACCTGGTTAAAGCAGACTAAATCTATTGGTTAAGGATCTAAGACATGATGCCAGAATTGGCACAGTGAATCAGATTACTGCATGTCGCTACCAAAAACATATAATCTCGGTTATTTCCACATCATCTGAAAATACTAGGACCAAAGTAATGATATACCCGAGAGGAGCAGATTCCATGGTCTAAAATGCTCAGTTTTACTGTGGGTCTGGTAAGGTTACGCTCTTGATCCACGATTGAGAGGCCCTACTTCGATCACGCTAGAGTTCATGGCCAAGAGTTTCTGCTGGCACAGACCTTTTAGGACGAGATGATCTGATCCCCTCTTATTCTCCGGATTCCCAAAACTCATAATCCTAGAATCAAAGATAAAACCTTTCCCACAGTGACAGGCAGCTGAGTCCGCACTTACTGCTTCCCTTCTTAAACACATTTTCGTAATTCGCTTCAAATGGCTCTAAAGCCCTTTCTTTCCCTTTCATCACGAACGCACCCTTTCATCAAATCATCCTACGCTCCTAATCTCCTACTAGAGAGCAATTGTTGGTGAACGCTGCGCTCTATAAAAACACTGACTCACTACTGCAATGGCAACCTCACATTTGACACACTTGTAGGGCAATGGGGAGGTTCATACAGTCTTGTACCACCCGTGGCCCCGTTTGTTTTTACCAGAATTAGAACCCATGCAGGGAGAGACAGGGCAGGCACATGCATGGGTATAAACGCGACGATCACGCTGCGGGAACCGTCTTAAATAAATAACAGTGTGTGAGGAAAATAAATCAGGGCAAATTAAATGGTTAAGCACAACGTGCAGCAGCGTCTGAAGGATGAAATGCGAGGGTATGCCATCACCTCCTCCCCCTTTACTCAAATGGTACGGGCCGCGGCAGGAAAGGTCGAGGTTTCGATTTTTTTGCACCACACGTTATTCCAAAGTCAGATACCACAGTAATCGAAACAACCAGATCGATGCTTTGTTTTGGTATGTCACGTGTTTCAGGGAGCCACGTTTTCTAGAACAGTATTAAGAGGTGAGCTTGCCCCCTTTTAAATATATAAAATGCATTAAAACAATTGCTCCATTAGTATGTCTGATCATGTAAGGCTTCAAATTACAAGGCATAATGCGGCACATTCTGTGTCAGTATCGTTTCCCTACTTTGTCATTTTAAAAAGAATTAAAACTAATTTATGTGGTCTTGTGGAAAATAGTCTGTTCATTAGTATTAGCTTTTATATCAGATGTCAGCAATCACTAACTGAAGTTGGCCAGTTAACCTTGCACAGCACTGTTCTTAGAAACGTCTTTGATCCATTTAAGCTAGAAACATGTTTTGGGTGCAATATGTAAATTATACAGCAAGTAGCAGGCTCAGTGGCGGTTAGAGGTTATAAAATATAGTGAGGCGCGATGGCACCAAACTCACCATAAATGCCGCTTTTCTCCCCAACATGGCACTTCTCTCCTGCATCCACGTGCAGGAATGGAAAGACTTCCTTCCTGCCCAGTGGAACGCGAATCCAAACAATCCTGGAGCTGCTCCCATGCTTTTTAGGTCTCGCCTGAGCCAGCGCATGCGCTGCACTGGCGAGACATTTAGAAGCGAGTTTTAAAAGTGCTGCCCACATGCTTTTTCCAGCCACCAGCTTGCTGTTACGCGCACAAGCGCGCGCGACGTGCACAGCTGCCATGTGGCTTTATCGCGTGAATCCGATCGCAATCACCTTCGCGGCGCGTGTGCGCGCGCACACAACTCCTGGGCTTCTTTTCACGCACTGGAGATGCCCACTTCTTTTAAATCGCTTTCATGTTTGCGGCCGCAGAGCGCGTCCTGCTCCTCCTATTTAATTTGATTACTTTCATGTTTGCGGCCGCAGAGCGCGTCCGGCTCCTCCTCTTTAATTTCATCACTTTCATTTTTGCGGCCGCAGAGTGCGTCCCGCTCCTCCTCTTTAATTTGATCACTTTCATTTTGCGGCCGCAGAGCGCGTCCCGCTCCTCCCGCTCCTCCTGCTTTAATTAAATCACTTTCATTTTTGCGGCCGCCCTGTCTGGGGCTCCAATACTACACGTCCCAGCAGCCCCCGTTCCCACTGCTGCGCAGCCCACGGCTCATCCAAGACCCAGGCCCCCTCGCCGATGCACGCGGCGCACTTGTTGTTTCAGTTTCGCGCCGCGCTGCCGTGTTACTTTCACGGCCGCGCGGCCATTGCTTGTTAAGCATTGCTTTCAGAACACATTGAGGAAGCTCATCTGTGTTTACAAGGTGCGTTTAAGCCAGAAACAATCATATATCACAGTCCAGTGTAAAGTTGGGGTGTCTGTGGAGACACAAAGGTCCAACGCATTGTACACACTATACACTAGACGGAAGGAAATGCCGGGGTGCGGACATCCGGGTCTGTTGGTAACTCAAGCACCTTATTACTCCACTCTGACATGTCCTAAAGAGGTTACTTCCTCTCCGTGAGGGGTTTGTGTCAGATGAATCGGACCTCGCAGCAGCAGACTTGTTCTTACTCCTCCAGTCTCAGGACGGGTATCGGAGAGAAAGAAAAATGTGTTGCTAGCAGCTGGCATATTCATTTCTGTCATCGCCCGCGATGCTTGGCTGTCAGGAGCCCGCGTCCATTAATGTCTCCGCCCTTTACCTTCTTTACTCCTCCCACCTGTCTCTGTTCCCTCCCCTTTCTCTTCTTCTTCGCTTCCGTCCATCTGTCTCCTCGTTCCCCTCCCACAGTTCCTCTGTGACACTCGTGCTCTCCTTTCTCCTGCACCTTGGCTCATCCCCTCTATGCCTCACCTTCGGTTTCTCCCGTCTTTCCCTCCTATGCCCTCCTTGCTCCCAGTTCCAGCGCCGTCGGACCTTGCCCTTGCGCCCCCGTGTTTCACTCACAACGTTTCCTGTTAGTTCTTCTCGCGTGCCCTGTCTGCCGCCGTCCAGCTTTCTGATTTCCAGTCTCTCATGCCTCACAGCATAATTCTTGGACATGCACGTCGCCACTGTGCTGCATCTGTCCCTGATGTGCGAGGGTAGCACAAGGTATATTATGGACAACTGCTTCCGGGCCACCCTCCTTGCCACCCCCTTCAATAGAGCTGACAGGAGCTGTCCTAAACCCTAGTTGTGCATTATGTCTCCATTAAGGAGCCGATTCACCACAAAAGTAATAATTATTTCAGTGATGGGACAAATTTACACAAGCAGGGTTGAACTTGCCTAGCGCCAGGCTACTGCAATTATGTGATTCTGTTATGATGTGTTTTTCGCAGAAGTATGGATTTACCGCATTTGTCACGCAAGCCTTCATTTGCTGCATAATCTGTAGATGTTAACAAAATATGATTTTGTTTCTAGCTCAAATATATCAAAATTTACTCAAAATATTGTGTTTTGTGTTCCCGTGCAGTGAAAGGCCAGTCGCAAAATTAAACTAGTTATCTTTCAGTTGGTTATTGCCATATTTGATTGTGAAACTGGTACTAATGAGATGTAACCTATGCCCAGACAGTGTTACCAAGAGTACCAAGCATTGGCATAGCCAATAGGTCTCGCCTTTGGGACCTTATAAGTGTTTAGCCATGCAACAGTTGTTGTTGCACCAAGGATATTGTGCTGCATAACTAAATACTTATAAGGTCCCAAAAGCGAGACCTATTGGCTATGCCAATGCTCGTTTCAGCATGAGAGCAGCTCCGGGATTGGTGGGAGCAGGCTAACCCAGCGCTCATTTCGAGGCTGGGGGCCTGTGCCAGCAATCCCCTGGCTGTTTCACAGCCCGGAAATTGATGGGTCTACAGTGCGCATGTCGGGCCTGCTGTAGGTAGCCGGCCGGCCATCCAGACATATATACTGAAAGAGGCAGCAGTAATCCTGCAATTGCAGGATTCAGCCCTGCCCCCTGCTTCATGCTCACGCTGTACACAGGGCGAGATGGTGGCAAAATAAAACGGCATTATTATGCCATTTAATTTATGTGTGTGTTCACAGCAGGCTATGTGTGCGCTTATGTATGCGCTCACAGCAGGTGGGGCGATGCTCGTCTGCTCTTGTGGAGGAGCCACACTTGGGTGGACCATGTGGCAAGTACGGTAAATCCATAATAATGTGGAAAGCATTGAGGCTGCAGAATCTACAATCCTAAAGGCATTTCTTATAATTCACAAGGTATTATAGATCCTTTTCTCTTTGGGAACTGCTTTGACTATTCTGTTCCCACATTTCGCAACAACCATCGAATGAAGATCTATTGGCGGTGTGATGTTTCCAATAAGTTCATGCCATTCAACAAGCTCCTACAGTCAAGGTACCATCCTCATAAAACTTCATTCCCATTTGGTTACATAAATGATTGGATTACCTGGTCTTCCAAATCAGAGTAAGACTTTGCTATTTATGCAGTAATAGAATGCGCTACTGAAAACTACCTGGATTGACCCGCACCTGTTGTTCCATAAGCCCCAAGAAGAATTAGCTGGTGTAAGATTGTTGTATAAAGTAAATGAATAAAATAAAAACTGGTACAAGAAAGAACGATGTAACAGTACACCAGACTACCAAACCAGTAAATAAACAGGTATATAGAATATGTTAAACTGTGCATTGTCAAGGATACTGACATTTAAATGCTCAGGTGTCAATTATGGACATGAATATACTATCCAGACCATTAAACAGCGGCACACCTGAGGACCGCACAATGGATTTATTTTGTCAAAGGCTTCGCCGAAACGCGTCGTCGTTTGTGTGCACAATAAATCCACTGTACTGTCCTCAGGTATGCTGCTGTTTTCTTCGGGATTCTCCCGGAATGACTGGTTTCGTAAAAAAAAAAATATATATATATATATATACACACACACACACACACACACACACACACACACACACACACACACACATGGGGAGACATGGGAATCCAGGGATAACAAAATATCTGGAAGATATCATCATTGCTGCTATAATTTGCTTTTTGATATACATGGAATAGAAAGGAGAAAGAATATTAAGAACATTGTGTTCTTTAGTATGTTCGATATGGACCAATCTATAATCTTTTTTAATGCTTTTATAGTTGAGGACTATAACAAATGTATCCTTTTAGGCGGTATGACTGATACATTTTTAGAATCTAGTCATGATTTTTTTATCCAACTGTTATTGAAGGTTCAGGTGATTAATTATGTACTTTACAGTTAATTGTTCCTTGAATCACCTTTTGTATTAGATTTAGGTTATTAATGCACTAGTCACTTTACCAAATATAATGAACATAATGAAATATGTATATAACTGTTGGACTTTAAAATCAAAAGTCAAAATGTACTTTACAGTGAAAAAGGTTCACAAAATGGAGAATGACTGTCAAAAACATATTGCCTATATATGTTTGTCCATATGAAACAGCTATCACTGATATATAGACTGTAATACATACACTGAGATATATGGTAAGAATATACAATTTAAAAACCTCCCACTAACTAAAATTCACTATTCCTAAAATGCACTTGCACTTTACAATCACATAATGAATGTATTAAGTTGCCTCCAATCAAAAGCAATGGATTAATGGATTTATAAGGAATATGTTTTTAATTGGATTGATACTTTTCTGTGTAGTCTGTCTTCACTATCAATATAGGTAGTAACTGCACTAGCACTTTCAAAAAGACACTCTAGGCTCCAGGACTCCATGGTCCAGTAGAAGGCGGGGAGCCAAAACGCGTAGACTGTCCTCCACCGTTTATGTCACCATGGTTTAAATAAAACACTTTTGGAATTACCTGCCGGTTGTGGTGCTGTGATGCTTCGCCGAAGCTCCAGGAACTAGGAAGGTGGTTGAAGGAATATCGAACAGATATATATATATATATATATATATATATATATATATATATATATATATATATAATCACATTCCTTCTAGGAAAAATATATATATTTATTTATTGGTGGCGCGAAGTATAGCTACCTTAGGGCACGAGGTATAGTTACTTGAGATAACTATAACTGCTGAATTTCCATGGTTTTGTGTGTGTAAAATCTGAGCCTAACTAGAACGTTCCTGTAACCTTTGTTTAGTTCAATGAATTTCTATTGTTTTTTAATGCTATTTCCTCACTATAACATCACTGTAACTTTTGGTTCTGTGTGAGTGAGTGAATGGATGTGTGAGTGGGTGTGTAAGTGGCTGTGTGAATGGGTGTGTGAGTGGTATGTAATTGGTTGTGTGGGTGTGTGTGCAAGTAGCTGTGTGGGTTTGTGTGTGGGTCTGTGGCTGTGAGAGTGGCTGTATTGGTGTGTGAGTGGTTGTGTGGGCATGCAAATGGGTGTCTGACTGGCTATGTGGGTCTGTGAGTGAGTGTGTAAGTGGCTGTGTGGGTCTGTGAGTGGGTGTGTGAGTAGGTGTATGGGTGTGTGAGTGGGTATATATAGGTGTGTAAGTGGGTGGGTGTGATTGGCTGTGTGGGTGTGTGAGTGGGTGTGTGAGTGGCTATGTGAGTGACTGTGGGTATGTGAGTGAGTGTGAGTGGGTCTATAAGTAGGTGTGTGAGTGTTTTTTGGACATGTGAGTAGGTGTGAGTGGCTGTGTGGTTCTGTGAGTGGGTATGTAAGCATGTGACTGAGTATGTGAGTCACTGTGGTTTTGTGGGTCTGTGAGTATTGTATGGGTGTGTGAGTTGCTGTGTAGGTATGTGAGTGGGAGTATGCATGTGTGTGTGATTGTGTGAGTGAGTGTGTATGTGGGTCTGTGAGTGGATGTATGTGTATTATTTTGATTGGACTCTAGATCTACAGATCTGTTGCAGATTTACATGGGGGCCGCACTGAGCACTTCGGTGGATCCTCACATGCACAAAAAATTGTTTTTTTTTTTGCAAATTCATCCCCATGAGAAGTCCTTTACAGACCCCTCTATCAGACCCATGGGATAAGGGTAACTCTAGCCTGACCCCTTCTATCACTTTTCACTTTTATGTTCAGCCCCTGGGACTGTGTCCCAATATATAAAATGGCAACTTTACGGTCAGATTGCAGCCAGCCAATCACAGCATTGCTGTTTGCTTGTGGATCCACTGTGTCTCTTTAATAACTACTGAATAGATTTACACCAATGACAAAAAGCACTCTTTCTGGATCAAGATTTAGCTTTCTGCCACATTTGGTGTAATTCCGTTCCAGCAGCTCAGTCATGTTCTAAATCCCTATGGGGAAAACACGTTTTGGGACCCCCTACTTGAAAAATCACCTTGAAACTTTCCAGAAAGCACATGAACAGACACACTAGTTTTGAAAAATTTGTGAAGATTTGAAAAACAGTGCCAAAGTTATTACCAAAACAAATAATGCTTTTCCTATTGAAATAAGGTCTCAACTATAACTACCTACTGGCGACTGCCAGTAGGATGGAGATATATATACCTAAATATATATTTAGTTGGCTGAAATGCATCTTGCTGAAAGTTAAACTATTCCTATGCGACTCTGAGTGTGCACTTTTCTCTTGAGGATTCCGACCTCCATTTGTACTTTTCATCCAGTGAGCTCATCAAGCGTCTGTGCTCCACCCCTAATGGGCCCCAGGACTTATATGAACAGATATATAGATATATATATATATGATCAATTAATTTTAACTCACAAGCTATAACTATGCAGATGACACACAAATACTTCTTCAACCGGAAAGCCCCAAAAATGTTGGAAATGTTGGAAATTCCAAAATCTTTAATTGCCTCAGAGCCGTTGTTCAGTGGATGGCATGGAGCAATCTCAAATTCAATGCTTCCAAAATTGAAATACTCACATGTGGCGATTTAGAAAATTATGGCCCACTATGTGGCTGGCCTGATGATCTGGGGCCACCTCCAAATGTATCTAAGGAAGTAAGAACCCTTGGAATTACCATGGACTTCAAGTTATTAAGGAGCGTCACCCACTGCTTTTCAGCAGTAGAAAAAAGGAAAAATATAATGATAACACATTATTATCATTTTATTTTTCCTAACTTAGGCAGCTTTACGGGGAGGGTAGCTGGGCTGTCTCAAAGTCAGCAGGGGGAGGAGTGAGTCATGCACTTAAGTGCGCATGACAGTTTGGTTGGCCGTCTTGGGCCGGCCGAACAGTCATGCCCACTTAGCATGTTCTCCACCGAGCTGTAATGCACAGCCTGGCATTGTCTCTCCTCCAGAAGCAGGAAGCACTCAGGCTCCCCTCAGACCAATCACAACGCTGATGTCACCATTATATATAAATAAATAATTAAAACACAATTATAAAAATGCACAAATAAATTAGCTTTAAGGACCGCAACACTTGAACGTCTGAGTTTCTATCTATCCCTACATGCAAATATGGGAATTTATACAATAAAACATTATATCTATATTATGTTTCTTATACATGTAACTCCTTTCTATGTAGTTACGTATCTATATATTTATTACTCAACTCCTACTGTAAAAAAAAAAAAATCCAATCTCTCCAATGCACTATTCTGTCTCATTCTATACATCTCTCAATATATCCTCTACCTCTAATCTCTGACTCGTCGTTCACTACTATGATCTCCCAAATAACCCGTTCTAGACTCTTCCCTCCTGTACAACTCCATTTAATAATAGCAAGCCTCATTTTACTACTATTTATATCTTCTGTCTCAAACCACATCTTACTACTATGATCTCCCAAATAACACTTTCTAGACTCTTCCCTCCTCTCCCTTCTTCATCCTACTCCGTGAAACTAGCAGACTCGTATGTCCACTGCTCAAACTAACAACTTATATTTCCCTATACTAATTTACCACTAATCATTTTTGGGGTCCGGAGTAGCGTGCTCCCCACCGAAAAGCAGTCCAACGCTATATAAATACAGTTACATTTTTTTCCAGTTTTACTTAGTGCAAACTTGTCCCAAAAGTACTGGAGCACTTTAGATGAGCGCCAGTTACATTACATAAGGACACATTCATATTATTTTTAGACACCCGGAGATTAAGTGATTTGCCCAGAATCACAGAATCTATTCAGTGGGATGTCAAAACTCGAACCTTAAGCCCACAAACCAGCACAAGAGGTTCTTACAAAGTATGCTTCAAGAGACATTACGGCTCGGTTCGGCTCTTCCTGGTTGGTAACTAGGCTTCCTGAATCCACCCCTACTGGCAGCACATGAATTGGAGATCTGATAACAGTGCTTAATTTGTGCCGGTGCTTTCCTGGGCTAAGCATCGGCACTTAATTATCAGGGCCAGGTCTACAAGCATCTTGCTGCACGTCATTCATTGATATATTAAATTTACTTCACTACTGGACTTGGCGCAGAGTGTTGTGTTCAACTTCTCGTTCCACCCCGGTGAAGTGAGTTGCGGGCGCGGCTGTGAGACTGAGCCTGCCCTGCCTGAGCCAAGAGGTTCAATCTGATACGTTGATGGCACCTGCGCATCCCTCAGTTCAGTGTTCCCGGTGGGCGGGAGACTGATTAGGGCTGGATTTTGGTTCTGTGGGAGTTGGGGCTGTGTGGCAGCAGCAGCGTGCGCAGATTTTTTAAGATTACACTGCCACGCCCCAGCATACCTGCACCCCACCACTCGAGTCAACGTTCAACGGTTCAACTGAGTGCTGCCAGCCCGACCCGACGACGACGTTGAGGATTGGCAGGCAGCAGCCAGTACTAGCAACAGCACCAGGTGAGGCAGGCCTAATCAGTTAATTAAGCAAAAGGCAGTGCAGTGTGTGTCCCGGCCGCCCGGCCCGCTACGAACGGTAAATTAAGTACTAATTAATAGCCATGGGGGGTGGGGTTTAATAGAAGTCTGTATTTCAATGGTCTGATTACGAAAGTCCTCGACGTGTATTTGTATTTCAGGGCAGTAGGGTACGTTGTACAAACTGGCTTCCTTTTGAATCTGCTCTCTCCAGCTTGGCTAGGCTTTTGCTAACGCACGGCTGGGCGGTTTCATATTTATGCTGGATCCTTCAGTAATTGTGCTACACTGCTCGTTCCGCCGTCTTGGAGCCAAGAGAGAAAACATCAGGTCACCACCAATTAAGGAGGCTTGAAATGTGCATCGCATTACCGGAGTAAATCTGCAGATTTTGGAGTTTAACGTCAGCATTTTTTAAAATTAATTTAGGCGGTAGTTAGCGTGTACCCACCACATGTAACTGTTTTAAAAAACACAATTAAACTATTTAATGGTGTTTGTAGTCTTATTAAGAGACAATGAAGGTCTGTCAGCACCGAGACATTTGTTTAAATGTTCTCTTTGCACCTATCTTTCTGGCAGTCTCACGCTTTGTATCTGTTGCAATTTCTGTGAGAGTTAAGATGAGAACTTATTTGTAATAATTTAGGCCTGTGCCTCTGAATTGAGGTTGTTTCCCTGAGAATGCCCTATTTATGTGTATGTTTGTATAGCATTCACTGTACAATGTAGCTCCTTCTAGGCGCCACAGCATCGACTTGTACGGCGAGTTTGTCATCTTTAAAATAACTGGTCCAGTGCTTGGGGTTGCAAGAGATCTCCACAGTTGTAATTAGATCGGTGAGCGGGGTTTTCAAATACAGCAGTTACATACATTTCCCGAGGGGGGAGACAGATTGCGAGAGTGGCAACATAACATGACAATAGTTGAATTAAATTGCATTATTTACAGTGAGTTACAGTACACAGAAATGTGCTATGTTTAAAGTTAGTGCAGAGGTTGGCATGAGGCGTGAAGTGGTGCGGATGTCTGAGGGAAGGCTGTCCCAAAAGTGGTGTGCTATGACGTCAGATCTCTTGTCACTAATGTTCGTGTTTCTTGGTGTTACTAAGATGTTTTTTTTTCTGCAGTTTTATTTGGCGCGAACTCGACCCGAAGCGATTGGAGTGCTTTACATGAGCACCAGTTACATTGCACAAGGACACATTCATTTTTAGGTCTCGCCTGACCCAGCGCATGCGCTGATCTGGCGAGACTTTTAGTGAGGGCTCAAAAAATGCTTCCATGGCCAGCCTAGAGCTGCAGTGCATGTCCGCGTGCGTGCGCTTTGGAGTAGAGGCACCATATGGCAAACCTCGTCATGCTCATTAAGTGCCCGCGATCACTTTCACTTTCGTCCGCGATCACTTTCGTGCCGCCCCTTTGATGTTCTCGTTCAAATAACATCAAACATCAAAGAACATGTTGTTGTGTTAATGCTTTGCTGCACCCCTTTGACTTACAATGTGCTTTCTCTTTCCACAAACTCGATGTTTGTGGTCCTTTATTTTGAGATGCTTTTAGCATTACTGTTTTGTGACTTGACTTAAGGAACATTAAGGAAATGTTACCGTGAAACTGGACAACAAGTTCACAGTGTTTATTTCTGATCGCAGCGGCTGCTCATGTCCGTTGCACCATTCAGGGAGTCCTTTCGTTGGTGCTTTCATGAGGACATGATGAGGAAGCTGGAAACTTTTGGCACATTCTCTTTAAAAGCACAGCATGTTGGCGACTGGTTAGTCGATTAGACCTATGTAGCGCTTTAGATCTCAAAGCGCTATGCTGGGTGTAGCAGTTATAACTCATGAAATATGGGGTGCAACTCACAAGGAGGGGGCAGGTTTGAGTGCACATTGGCTGCAATCAAACTCTTAAGATGATGGGCTGTGTGTATCCATTATCAGCACTCAGTCTTCGCTAAGTGATCTTGTTTTGTTGTTGTGTCAATGCTTTGCTGCGCCCGTTTGACTTACAACGTGCTTTCTCTTTCCACAAACTCGATGTTTGTGTTCTTTTATTTTGAGATGCTTTTAGTATTACTGTCACACGCACAACCACACACACAACCACACACACAACCACACCCACACACAACCACACCCACACACACACAACCACACAACCACACCCACACAACCACACACCCAACCACACACAACCACACCCACACCACAACCACACACACCCACACCACAACCACACACACCCACACCACAACCACACACACAACCACACACACACAACCTCTCACACAACCACAACCACACACACAACCACACACAACCACAACCACAACCACACACACAACCACACACCCACACCCAAAACCACACCCAAAACCACACACACACACACACACACAACCACATACAAAACCACACACACACACAACCACAACCACACACCCAACCACACACACACACAACCACACACACAACCACACCCACATCCACACCCACACCCACACCCACACCCACACACACACAACCACACCAGGCATTGGCATAGCCAATAGGTCTCGCCTTTGGGACCTTATAAGTGTTTATCCACTCAACAGTTGATGTGGTTGCACCAAGGATATTGTGCTTCATAACTAAATACTTAGAAGGTCCCAAAAGTGAGGCTATTGGCTATGCCAATGCTTGTTTTGTTTGTTTTTGGTAGGCACGGAGAGACTAAATTATTTATTTGTCTAGAATCACCGCATGTTAAGCCGATGCCGAGACTCCAACCTGGTTCCCCATCTCCAACATCAGCACTTCTGACCGTTATGCTGCCTTGGAGCAGAGCGGGCCTGTGGAGGTCTTCATTGATTTACCTGTCAACTGACATATAAGTTGTAAACAATACTATAAGATTTTCAGTATAGGGTTTTGACATCTGCTTATTAATGGTGGTTGGATATTTTCAAGATGGCAACTTATATTTAGAAATAAACATTAGTTGTTTATTGTTTGTTTTTATAAGAGGACATGTATTATCCATCAGTCACTTTTAGGTATCTCAGAGTTTTACCAGCATTACTGTGCCATGACGTGTTTCCTTGTCTGTTTCCAGGTGCACGTGTTTTTGGACTGTGTGACAAAGGTTGTGTGAACAACATGTAACAGACGCTTTCCCACATGTAGCACAGTGGTTGGGGCTACGTTGGAAAGCTTGATATTGGGGGCGGGAGTCTTCAAATGGAAATCCTCGTCTGTGGCAGCTGACTCTGTGAGGGGTATCTGACCTTAGTTTAACTTGAAAATGCTTGTACTCAGTGCTTAATTTGAACCGGTGGTTTCCGGTGCTCGGTACGGGCACCTAATTGCCAACACCGGGGTTTATGATAGTCTGCCACATGGCCAGAAAGGCTAATTTGGGTATGAGCACAACAGCTGCTTATTAGTTTAGTTTACATTTACGTTGTTAGTTTATTTTACATTTAATACCTGCTTCCCAAGCCATACTTATAGCTTTGGGGGCCTGGAATAGTAGGAATTGTCACAGTTGTAAGAGTGTGATGATTAGTAGCTGTGTTTGTACTGTCACTGGCAATGTGTTGTGCACGCTGCAGTGGCGTCCAACGGGAGCCCGGCACTTATTCTTTTACAAATTAAGCACTGTCTGATAAGATTGCAATAAAACAGAGCAGAGCAGAGAGAAGGCGAGTAAGGGCTTCCGGTGACACAGGACAACCCAATGCTGGGGAGGGCAGGGATGTGACATTTGTATAATAAGCCATCACATCAGAGACACGTGTATGCAGTCAACACAGCATAAAAACACCAAACATACCAAAACTGGTTTACACTCAAATATTACACATTCCAAAAATGTGATGATGCCGATAGGGAAAGAAAAATAAAACTAGGTAACAACAAACAAAATCACAACCTGTTTGTTTTCACTAGATCGAAGCACAATAAGGTAAGACACACCAGCCATAGCCCACCCCTTTAAGCATACAAATCACGTTTATATTGCATTCTGGGATTTGTAGTCCTCAATTGATAAACGGGAGTTTAAACCCCAAGCAAAAACATGGGATCAAATTGGCCTGTTATGCATGATTTAGGCAACGTCAGAGCTCTGATTGATCAAAAGAAGTAGAGAAGAATTGAGCTGCCAAAGGAGATCTGAAGTTGTCTGAGAGATCCGTTATGGGCAGCAGTATCTCCAGAGCCTCCTTTTCACCCCGAGGGAAGACTACAACATGGTTCAGAAATCTGAATGTGCAAGGAATCCGTGGCCCAGCTGTCAACAGGGTTTTGAAGCAGCTACCTCGCCTGTAGAGTACCTAGTCTCAGGAAAATTGTTTGACCTGTTAGCACCAACGAAAGCCAACGACGGATGGCAGGGTCCAACGTTTTGATGGTGTCACTGGAAAATCAGGACTGTCCACAACAAAAGAAAATGGAGCGAATACACCCGAATATAGGTCATTTGGTGCCATTGCAGGGGCAGTTTAATGTAACCAGGCCCTGGTGTTTGGGCACAGATGTAGTTATCAGCGTGCTAGGAGGATAGATATACAACTGTCCTTAAAGGGAACTCGTATTGCTATTAATGCTTCCAGAATTCGACTTTTTTTTGTTGCAGTTTTATATAGTGCAAACTTGACTCAGATATTTAAGCGCCTTTCTTGAGCGGCAGTTACATCACACAAGGACACATCCCTTTTTTGGTAGGCAAAAGGAGATTAAGTGATTTGCCCAGAAATCACATGATGTTGAGCTGACGCCGAGACTCTGACCTGGTTCCCCAGTTCCAAAGTCAGCAGCTCTCTTACGCCACATCCTCTCCCTCTGCATTAGGGTCATGGACCCCCTGAGCTCTCGCACTACTAAAGAATGATGTAAGGAATGCTGTAAAGTTGTGCACAGCAGTGCATGCAGTGTTATAGTTTTGCTGTTAATCTTCAGGTAAGAGCCACCCACGGTCACTGCGCTGTATATTCACGCATCTCTGCAGCACGATCATAGATGCCCTGAGTTCACTCACTAGTAATGGATGAGGTAATAGCTTTTATTATTTTGCTGAGAGGGCCCAGTGAGGAGCTGCTCCATCACTGCACTGGATACCCACTGATTCCATATTTTTGTTTACAGTTTTATATAGCGCGAACTCAACCCGAAGGTATTGAAGTGCTTGACATGCTCACCACTTACATTACACAAGGACACATTTATTATATACCTTTTTGTTTTAAGCATGGGGAGATTATGTGATTTGCCCAGAATCCCAGGATGTCGAGTCGAACCCGATACCCAAACCTAGTTCCCCAACTCCAAAGTCAGCAGCTTAGGCAGTAACACAGCATCCTCGTTCCTCTTGGCTATTCTGGACCTTGCAGTCCGGGTGTGAGGAGGCAACCCAATGATGAAGCATGTCACCCTCGGGTGAGTGAGGGTTCTTGTCCTGAAAGGATTTCTTCCCCAGTCCTGCCACATTTTCACGTTTTGACATACCGGTCATTTTTTTGTCAAATATACCAGGCATATTTTGTGAGTTTTTTCCAGGAATAGGAGATTAGTGCGCTTCTGGTTGGGCCCATCCCTGTAGATCCCTGGTGTGAACACTATTTAGTAACATAGCATCCTCATTCCTCTTGGCTATTCTGATGCTCTGACAGTCTCCAATGAGTTATTATTCCAAGCTGAATGTCATTGTCTTTTGAGAAGTGCTGTGGAAGTTTCAAAGCCACAGAGGCAGCCTGTGAGATGGAAACTGTTTCAAAGAGATGTTAGTGATAATAATATACTCAGCCATATCGTAATGTCGTGGTTAGAAACCTCCATGTGAGATTCCCTAATTTTGAGACTAACTGTGCTCCTGACAGTCCCCCCTTCCGGATCATCAGCTTGAAATTCCAGTCAACATAGAGACCACTGAACAAAGAGGATGCGGTATGCCGCGTTAAGCAGCAATTAACTGGGTGCAAGCAGCAAGACGTGTAAGGAGCAAGCAATAAACAATGCAAAATAGGGGGTGAGCAAGCAACACACCACATGGGATAGGGGTCATGAATAAGCTGGAGGTGGTAAGCAATAACAGTGCAAGTGGACAATAGAGGAACCACCTACGAGGGAAAAGAACCCCAAAAAAAGTTCCTCAATGCGAGCGCAAGTAGCAGAAGGGCACGAATAAAGAGATTAATCAGTGCTTGGGCCATGTTCCATTAAAAGGATAACACACACAAGCAGGAACTGATGCCTGCATGCGCTGACCAATGAGGAGCAAGGAATTGCAAGAAATGAACAAGTAAAGGATGGGCTAAAAGCCCCGTTTAGAGTTTTATTTTTATAAGTTACAATAGAGCATGGGTACTCACAAACTTTCTCTCGGGGGCCAAATTTACAGTGTGGTTTCTGGCTGAGGGCCGCACCGGTGGGGGCGGGGCCAGTGGTGGAGGGGGCGGGGCTAGAGCAAAAAAAAAACTATGACCATGAGGTTGAACACAGGCCACTGCAGCGGACGCCTTCATCCACTGAGCCACCAGACCCGGTATGCACACATATCTATCTATCTATCTATCTATCTATCTATCTATCTATCTATCTATCTATCTATCTATCTATCTATCTATCACTCTGTCTCCCGCCCTCTCTATCTATCTATCTATCTCTCACTCTGTCTCCCGCTCCTATCTATCTATCTATCTATCTATCTATCTATCTATCTATCTATCTATCTATCTATCTATCTATCTATCTCTCACTCTGTCTCCCGCCCTCTCTATCTATCTCTCTCTCCGTCCATCACTCTGTTTGTCTCCCTTTCTCTCTGTCTCTCTCTCCGTCCATCACTCTGTTTGTCTCCCTTTCTCTCTGTCTCCCTCCCTGTTTGTCTCCCTCTCGCTCCCTTTGTCTCCCTCCCTGTTTGTCTCCCTCTCGCTCCCTTTGTCTCACTCACTGTTTGTCTCCCTCTCGCTCCCTTTGTCTCACTCACTGTTTGTCTCCCTCTCGCTCCCTCTGTCTCACTCACTGTTTGTCTCCCTTTCACTCTGTCCCCTCCCTCTCTCTCTCTCCCTCTGTCTCCCTCCCTCTCCCTCTCTCCCTCTGTCTCCCTCCCTCCCTATCCCTCCCTCTGTCTCCGTCTCCCTCCCTCTGTCTCCGTCTCCCTCCCTCTGTCTCCCTCCCTCCCTCTGTCTGCCTCCCTCCCTCTGTCTCCCTCCCTCCCTTTGTCCTCCCTTCCTCCCTCTGTCTCCCTGCCTCTCTCTCCCTCCCTCTCTCGGTCTCCCTCTCTCCCTCCCTTCCTCTCCGTCTCCCTCCCTCTCTCTCCCTCCCTCTGTCTCACTCACTGTTTGTCTCCCTTTCTTTCTGTCCCCCTCCCTCCCTCTCTCTCTCCCTCCCTCTCTCCGTCTCCCTCCCTCTCTCTATTGCTCTCTTTCCCTCTGTCTCCCTCACTCTGTCTCCCTCACTCCCTCCTCCGTTCTCCCTCCGTCTCCCTCCCTCTCCCTCTCTCTCCCTCTCTCTCTCCCTGTCTTCCCCCCTCTCCCTGTCTTCCTCCTCTCCCTGTCTTCCTCCTCTCCCTGTCTTCCTCCTCTCCCTCTCTCTCCCTCCCTCTTCCTCCCTCTGTCGCACTCTGTCTTCCTCCCGCTGTCACCTCACCCCCTGCTCTCACTCCCTGCTGCCCTCCATCACCTCACCCTGCTGTCCTCTGTCACCTCACCCCTCGCTGACAGCTTCCAGGGAACGCACACGGCCGCCGCACCCAAGTACTTCACAGGTCTTTTAAAGGCCATTTACTTGTTAATGAGGCTTTGTTGTATTTCACCTCTTCTTAGCGCCCCTGCATCTCCACTCATTCAGAGGGGAGACGCAGGGACGCTAAGAAGAGGTGAAATACAACAAAGCCTCATTAACAAGTAAATGGCCTTTAAAAGAATCGCCCGGCCTCACAGCTCCGCGCAGCTGTAACCTGAGGTGTTCGCTGACAAGCACAGGGCACAGGCACTATGTCTGCAAGGTCCGCGGGCCGCCAAGGAAGGCTTGCCGGGCCGCTGACGGCCCGCGGGCCGTACTATGAGTACCCGTGCAATAGAGCGTCGTCTAACGACAGCACATGTGCGCTGCCTGCAGGTTAGACCTAAAAAGATGCTCTTCTCTGCAGGGAGCCATTGGAGATTTTGCCTTAGGCAGATACAAGATCTTTTCTCTTGAACCTGAAGATCAGATGGATTGGAGAATTTTGCAATTCCTGTACTTTGCTAAATGAACTTTGGAGATGCCTAGGTAAAGACTACTACAATAGTCCATTCTTGGCAAAATTAGGACTTAAGCCACTAGCTTTAGACATTTGCATGCAAGACAGGACAGATTTTCTTAAATGTTTTGAAATATAAAATGACAGTGGACCTGCTGAGTGAAATATACCTTATCATCCAGGTATATACCATATTCTTCATAACTGGTATTGGGAGTGGGGGGGGGGGCGAGCTCCCCAGATCACCTCTTATAAAGAGGCCAAATTGTTTATAATAGTTCTTGGGGAGTGCCATTTCAGAGCAGAAAATCTCCTGTTGAAGAGGCCCTGCCTTCTGCTGCAAGAAAAATCATTACAGCGGGACGTGGGCAGAAGGGGTTTATGAAGATCTGAATTCAACGGAGGTGATAGAGTGATGTTACTCTACAATCAGGTGGGGTAATCACTACGTGCATCAGGAAATTAACAAAAATAAAATATATACACAATATTAAAACTAAATCCGGTACCAAATAAGATTATGCAACCAAACAATAGTAAACAAGTGCTTTTCCTAACCAGAGCGACAGAACAACAATAAAGATAGGAGGGGACAGAGCAATATACATTTTTAAAGACAAAATCTTACATTGTGTTAAATATACAGAGGCTGTGTAAGCGTTAATGAAGACATGCACATTATCAATGGCAGGCCATGTTCAGACGTATGTGTGCACTTTATTTCTATTGTTATAAGCCGCCATTTTTTTGTGTAGTTTATAAAAACAAGTCACCTTCCATGTATGGAGAAACCTCCTACTGGCTACTGCTACACTCTATGGACAATTCCTCAAAATCCTAAATATTGAGTACCGAAGTACATGGTTCTTGGGTTAGTTGAAAGAAGCCTCCAAAAATTATCTAAAGGTGATGGTAAAAATCCAACTAGTAGGGGCATGTTAGATTTGTTACAAATTGATGGCAAAAAACGAGATCCACATAAAAAATACATTTCTTAAAAGGGGGCGTGACAAATGCACTCTCCGCATATCAAACCCTAAAGCCCTTACAGCAAATATATGTAAGTGGAGGATGCATGGAACATAACCAGGGTTTATTTTCTGCGGATACCTCGATTTACATCTGGAAAATGCACACCACTTAAAGCCATGAGCTTTTTATTTGATCAAACCCCAAAAGAAAACATTGAAATGCTGAAGACTTTCAAAAGAATGTGGTAAAAAAGAACCTGTCCAAAAATAATATTTGCGCAGGCTGACCCACCAACCTCAAGATATACCTTCAGTTCTTTCTTAATAGTCTGTAAGTGAAAACATCTCCCCAGTACACGCGACGCAGAGGGACATTCTACAAGCCGCCCAGGTCACTTCTGAAAATGCCTCAAAAGCCTTAACCAAATTATAAGGAGGTTAATTATCATTCGCTCAATTCTTTTTGGTCAGAAAATGTCTTCCTGAATGTCAAATAGAAGGTATCATAAAATGAGCAGATTGAACAAATTCTTGGGCAACGTTTGAACATTACAGTCTAAAACTCCAATCTTGCCCCTGGAATTTGCATGTGCTCTGGAAGCTGGAGCAACAGCAGCTCCAGCAGTCAATAGGCGGTGGGACTGCAGACGTGGTGGGGAAAAGACTGTAGGAAATCAATGCAAGACCCTGCAGATGGAGATTGTGCGAAGGAACAGGCATCGGCGTAATATGATGGAACATGCTCCATGCTTTTGTACATTTGAACCCATCCTACCTACACTGCTGTCCGCAAGGGAGCAGCAAATAAAGAGCACACTTAGTTATAATTTAAGAAAAAAGATGGCAGAGCATTCCAGGTGTGAAAATAATTTAGATATGTGGCAGAGCTATCCAGTCAGCCGAGAGATGAACATATGAATAAACTGATGCTGTACTGCTGAGAAAAGAACAAATATGAATGAATTTGTAAAGATATCCAAAATCAAAGGCAAAAGTTAGAGGGGGAGCAAAATCACAAACCTCAGGGTGAAAACGCTACTACGCTCTTACCAAATGCCTTCATTTGAGCTATAGGGTCAAGATATGCTTTAGCCAGACCAATAACCAGCTTAATTTCTCATAATCATGCACATCTACATGCTTATGAATCACCCCTTCTATCCAATGCACAGTCCACCAGCAGTCACCTGATCATTTGGCATAAGTGTGGCCAAGATTGTGTCCAGGGATATCAGCAGGCTCGGTCACTTTGCACAACAAATACTAACTCTAGCCCTTTGGGTGCCAGGCCTTTTCCCCCTCCTGTGCCTGGCGATTCCCTAGTGGGTGGGTGTCATGACGAGATAGTCTCGTCATGGGCACAGCGCGACTGTGCTCCATGACGAGACCATCTCGTCATGGGCACAGAAGAGGCTAGTGCACCGAGCAGGTAGCAGCACCTGGTCAGAAGCAACTCTGGAGCACTCTTTGGACTGGTTGAACATGCCATAAGGGACCATCTTATTTCAAATTATTCCAAGTGAGTACAGCGCATAAATAACTCATCACTTAATCGGAGAAAGTTGATGTGTCAGTGGAATAACAGAGGTGCGAAATGAGGCTTGCACAGGCACACAAATCACACACCAGGACTGGTAGGGGGGAGGTTCAGTCCCATCCACAGATATGTATAGGACATTGTAAAACAACAACAAAAATTAAGGTGCGGATGAAACATGGCCAGGTTCAGAATCTCACAATGCCTGACCTCAGAGCACGTGAGGTAACCGTCATCAAGGGGACTCCACATCGCAGATCATGGAGCCTGAAGCCTTGCGGTGCTGCCCAGATTTAGAACCTCACTGGGGGCCCATGCACACGTGGTGAGAGTCAACAGCATAAATAGAAGTAGAAACATCCAGGTCTTCAGAAGCCAGTTTTATTTTCAAGGTCTGCTTTTAAAGGGTAAAGGTTGATAACTAGCACTGTAAAAAATACAATACTAAATGCAATCAACATTCAGTAATGAACGCAGTCAACTATTCTCAAGTACACCAAATATTCTTCCCAAGAGTCATCTCTTAGAAGAGGCTTCCTAGAAGCATGCTGTGGATTCAGCTTTTCAGAAAAGAAATCTGCGATTGGTCGCAGGCGAGCTAAAGAAGGACATTTAAGGTTTCCTCTCTGTTCTCAAATGAAGGGAAGCCCAAGTTTGGCAAACTGAGTGCCGCATTTCCCTGCCAGCTGAGTGCCATATCTCCCTGCCCATCACTAATGATTGGATGCCCAGGTAAACTTCGTAGGTGTCCCGGATTCTTCCAGCGAAGGAAGGCAGGTAGAGTTGCAAACAAGCACCTATTCGCCAGTGAGTGTTCTTTCTAGGTACCAAGGCACCTGGGTATGATGAAAATAAACTTGCAGCAATCAGAACATTGTAACCACTATCCAGTAATTTGTAAAAAATTAAGTACCAGGGCCTGAGGTATTACTAACTGGTCCACTACAGCGGTCACAACCTGTGGCACTTTAATCTGCATGTTTAAGGTTTCATCATTTATTTAAAATATGTTAAATAGCTTAATGCTCCAGTAATGAACCTTGCTTAAAAATACACACACAGCACCACCATGTGGTGGTTTTTCATAAATATGTGCCGGGGTTTATAAATAAGTGACAGTGCCAAGCACCAGAACTCATCTTCACAAATTAAGCACTGCAGGACACTACCCAGCCTTTAAGACATGGCTGGATACAGCTGCAACCAGTGAACCAACCTCCTACTGTGGTCAGGGAAGGTATTACACAGTTGTCCTTACTTGCTCGTGTTGTTTTATTTGTGCCCTGCTGAGCCTGTACAGTGAGTTGGCCTTACAATGTTTGGGTTGTTATCTGGACTCTTGGCTAATAAGGCATTTTGAAGCGAGCAGGAAATATGCCCTGTTCCCGAGAGAGATAATCCTTGTACTCGCATTCATACTACAAGAAACACTGAAGCTACCCTTTTCTTCCTGCTAACAGAATTCTAAGCGACCTGTCTTTCTTCACAAAATTGGTGCCGATGCACCGTGTAAACAGAAATGCCTGCAAAGCACGCAGAAAAAAAGGACAAGTGCATATTTATGCAAAGAGGGGGGTCTATATTCATAGCAAAAGAAGCAAACACAAGGAGTGATGGACGGAGCGCTGAAACTTTACAGACACTCACCCCCAGTCACAGATCTGGGTTGAAACCATCATCGTTCTTTAGCACACATCGCCATCCCAGTTTAGACTCAGCAATATGCAAATCAGTCTTTTTTTTTTTTTTTTTTGAAGAACCTTTATTACAGTTTCAGAGACATACAAGTATGGGCCTACAACCAACAGGCCGGCCGCTAATGCACACTATAAGCATAGATACATCTTAACAACCACATCGGTGAAGCAATAAGAGAGCTACTGGAGTGCTAATCAACTCAGCCAGCCGCTGCCGCAGTCCATAGACAAGCAAAGAAAGGTTTAATATTTTTAAGGAAAACGAAAAACATCACACACACAAGGCAGAGGAGGTCAATAGTAGTAACCTGTGCTCCCCGTATCGAAGGGGTAAACAAACCCAGGGAGAAAGAGGGGGGGGGGCAGGCAGAAGAAACCAAATGCACATGTCACAGGAGCATAGAGGAATGCGCGGGCTAGGGAGACAGAGCAGCATCCATCTCTCGCGTCTGGGGCGGGGCGCAAATACCTCCACGATAGGAGTTCCAAGGACCCCACACCTTAATCCACTTCCCAGGCTTGCCTCTCGCCACATACACCGTTTTTTCTCTGAACATACACCAGTCCATGTGTTCCTTCCACGCTGAGACCGTTGGTGGCCTCTGGGAGCCCCACAGTTGTGCAATGTCACGCTTCGCTACCATATAGCCCAGAGTCACCCACTGCGTCTGCATCACATTGTAATCAGTCGGCTCCCAGACATTCAGCAAACATCTCCTTGCCTCCGGCAACAAGGCAACATGCGTGACTTCTTCTAACACAGCATGCACTCTACACCAAAACCGAGTCACCTCCGGACACTCCCACAGGATATGGAGGAAAGTCCCCAGTAGTCAACACCCACGCTTACACAGACCATCAACCGAATACCCCATACGCATCAAACCAGGCCCCGTGACGTACACTCTGAAGTATCTTAAGCTGGACGAAATGCAAGCGGGCCGGGATAGCCACCTCTTTCGGGGAGGCCACCGCTGACACCCAATCCTCGTCGTCAAGTTCCAAACCGTCGGCAATCCATGTCTCCCGCAATGAGGTCAGCAAACCCATTCGATCATTGATATGCTTCTTATAAATCAGCGAAATGGTGCTATCCGGCACATAGCCGTCCAATACTCTATCTTCCAACGGGGAGGACTCCGGAATAGCCGCAACGTCCGGGAATACGGAACACAAGGCGTGATGAACCTGAGCGTACCGAAAGTATTCCCTATCGTTAAACTGATATTCGGTTTTCAGCATGTCGAACGTCTTAAATTTCCCTTTCGTCCAGAGATCCCCTACCTTGCTGATACCAATCATATCCCATTTCTCAAAGCCTTTCGTAGTCCACAGATAACCCAAACGCCGGGAAGCGTACAATGGCGTTGCCCGAGTCAAGCGATCCCTCTACCCAATCGCCGCATTGGCTGCATGCCACACCTGCACCGCGACCCGCGTCGGGCCTGTCAATCGCGCATCAAGGGACCCCCGAGTATAGTGCTCGATTATAATCCCCGCTTGGCAATAACAATTTGTCCATCTCAAAAGCCGGGTTCAAGGCAGGCCCATACATCCCGTGATTGACCGCAGCCAACTGGGAGGCCCAATAATATCGTTTAATATCAGGGAGAGCGACCCCCCATCGTACCACGGTAGGGTTAGTTTGGCAAGAGCGATCCGCGGCCGCCCATCCCAAAACTATCGACGCTGAAGACACTCCAGCTCCCGAAAATAGCGGGCCGGCACTACGTCCATAGTGTTCTGTAGGGCGTACAAAAAGCGTGGCAGCGACATCATTTTGAACAACGCCGCCCGGCCGAGCGGCGAGAGCGGCAGCCGCCGCCAACCCGCCACATCCGCCCTTAGGCGCTGAAGGGGGGGGGAGAAGATTCCGCTCATACCGGGCCACCGGGTCTAGGGTTATAAAGATTCCCAAATACTTAAACCCCGACTGTGCAACCTGGATAGGGCACCCCCGCGGAAGGGGGGGGGCATCCCCGGAGAGAACGTACACACAAGACTTAGCCCAGTTAATGACCAATCCGGAGTTGCGAGGAAAGGAGCTCAACACATCCACCAATACAATGAGCGATTTGCGCGGAGATGCAAGATACAAGAGGATATCGTCCGCATATAGGGAGACACGATCCTCGTACTCCGGCGTCCATCCAAGGCCACGCATCGAAGGGTGCCACCGCAGCCACTCCGCAAGGGGCTCCAAACAAAGCGCAAAGAGAAGAGGCGACAACGGACATCCCTGTCGCGTGCCCCTACCCAAAACAAAAGGAGCCGACACCCGTCCGTTGACCACCACCTGTGCCAGTGGGTTATTATGAAACAATTTCACCCAACCGATGAACCCCGGGCCGAACCCAAACTTCGCCAATGCTGCCCAAATATACGGCAATTCCAAGGTGTCAAACGCCATGGTAGCGTCCAGGGACGCCAAAATGGCCGGCTCACGCATGAATGGCGCTCTAGCGAGGACGCCATGCAGTCGCCGCAGGTTCAAAGCGGTATTGCGATGGGGTATAAAACCGGATTGATCCTGATGAATCAGGTCGCCCACGACCCGGATCAGGCGATTGGCCAGTACCTTGGCAAGGATTTTGGGCTCCGCGTTCAACAAAGAGATAGGCCTGTAAGAAGTACACCGATCCCGCGGCTTCCCTTCCTTATGGATAACAACAATAGTAGCAAGACGTTGGTCAGGGGGAGGGAGCCCGCCGCCTGTGCCTCAAGGAACATGTCCCGGAGATACGGCGCAATCTTATCTGGGCGCAACTTATATAATTCGATGGGAAGGCCATTAGGACCCATGGCCTTGCCAGAAGCAATAGAGCGAATGGCCAAAGCAATCTCATCCGGCGACTGGGCCGCGTCCATCAATAATTTATCCTCATCAGATAGAGACGGCAAAGCAATGTCTTTAAGCAGCAGGCGAGAGTCTTCCTCCGATCGCTCAGAGACCGGAGAGTAAACCCCGTGAAAATACTCCGCAAAGCAATCAACAATATCACCAGGGTATCCAGAAAGCCCCCCTGCCAGTTCTGGGCCCTAGGGAGGTCCCTAGGGGGGTGTCGATCTTCAACTCCGGAAACCACTGCGTTAAAATCCCCCCCCAAGACCAAAACCCCCCCCGGAAGCCCAAGTAGCAGGCGCCCCAAATCAGCAAGGTGGCCGTCTGCAGGCCCGGCGGCACGTAGACAGTAACCAGCGAAATCAACTTACCCTCCCATCTCCCCACCAGCGCAGTGTAGCGCCCTCTGTCGTCGTGGAGCACCTCATCCACCTCCAACGGGAGAGAGGTCCTAACTAAAATGCCCACTCCCCTCGAGCCAGAGGTGAAACCAGAATGGGACAGAAGGCGATATCCCTGCCTGTTCATGGCATGGAAAGAGTTCCCTATTAGGTGCGTCTCCTGCAGAAACACAATGTCCGGCGAAATATGTTTCAAGAACTGCAGGACCACCCCCCGCTTTATCCTGTCCCCCAGCCCATTCACATTCCATGAAAGAAGTCTCAACCCCTTACCCCCCATCCCCCCCAGCACAAAATATCCCCCTCCCGGAGAGCACAATCATAATAACACAACAGAAAACATTACCCCGCCTTGTGATGCAAACAAACAAACAAACCCCAACCCCACCCCATCAGCCCCAACAAAACTCCCCCCTCCCTGCACCCCTGCGTGAGCCCAAACAGCCCCCCCAACGTGCAGTGTGCCTGTCGCCCCAACATGAAACTCACTACAAAGAAGACAAGAAAAACCCCAGAAGGAGGAAAGGGCCCCAGCAAGCCCCCCGCAACCTCCAAATACCAAAGGGCAAAGTGTTACAAACTGGAGTCCAATGCAGCCACAGGTGCAAAACGTTACCAGTCCGGTCCATAGCCAGGATCCCAGTTCTATTCCTACTCCGCCGAGCACTCTCCGCTCTCCGCCATCCGACCTTCCCGACCTCGACCCCTAGGTAGGGCATCCAGCCAATCTCCAACCGCCTCCGGCCGGTCGAAGAAATGCGAGCGACCCTCTAACTCAACCCGCAGCCTAGCCGGGGAATAGCATCGCATATTTCAGCTCCATGTCCCTCAAGCGCCGTTTGGCGGCCAAAAATCCCAGCCGTTGCTTTTGAACCGCTTGCGTGAAATCTGGGTAAAAGCTAACAGAGTTCTCAAACTTTAATGGCCCAGCCACCCTCGATGCCTGAAGGATAGCATCTCTATCCCGAAAATTAAAAAGTCGGGCAATGATAGGCCACGGGGGAGCACCCACCTTGGGCGCACCACCCGGAATCCTGTGGGCCCGTTCCACAGCGAAGAACTTGCTCAGTCCCTTGGGTGCTAGATGAGTCACCACTAGATCCTCCACAAAAAGATCCGCAGCAGACTCCTCCGATCGTTCGGGCACCCCAATAATACGGACATTATTCCGCCTGGCCCTGCTTTCGGAATCCTCAAGGCGACGATCAGTCAAGTCACTGGCGAGCCGCAACCTCCGTACCTCCGTCTGCAAAGCGGCCACATCCACAGTTAGGCTCGACGCCGCTTGAGTCAATGAGTCGACCCGGTCATTTGTTTTGGACAGGTCCGCTCTGACCAAATTCACATCAATCAACACCGAGTCCAATTTATTAGCCAGGGTATCAAATTGCTGGTTCACAGTCGCCTTCATCTCCTCAATGGCCCCCATGACATCCAGCAGAGTCAATTCGGACGATGCGCCCGAGGCCTCCTTGGGCCGCTCACGCGATTTATGTGATCCACTAGGGGATCCCTTTGACTGCGCATAGCGGTCCATGTTGTTGGCCTGGGTATAAGCTCCCCTCCGGGTAGACTTGGGTGTCAGCTTGTCGCCGTCCACTCTCGCCGCCATCATCAGCGACCACCAAGGTCAGCACCCTCCAGCACCCGGAGGAAGGCCAGGCGACCAATGCAGGAGATCCGGGCCACCAACTGAAATAGGCCCATTTACAGTTCGAGAATCAGGCCATGCACTCCGTCCTCGGCGCTGCTTACCCGAAGTCCCAACGTCAGTTTCCGCAGATCAACTCAAAACCGAAAGTGAAAGTACGGGGTACGGGGCAGGCCCAGACTGGCATGCCGCTGTTGTTCACTTCGCACCCGGGCACCTCACCAACTCTATTTCGGGACCAAGGCCGGAGAAGGCCGCAAACTTCGGATCGCCACCAGTCCGGTTCCCGAAGTCCGATTTCGATTTGGAAAACGAGTGGCACCTTAGCGCAAGATCATACACAAAAGCCCGTCTAGAAAACCAGGATTATGACAGGATAGACGTGGGAGGTTGCGGAGGCCCTCGGGAGCCACAAGCCTACGCGGCCAACTTGGTTGCGCGCTAGGCTCCTCCCCCTGCAAATCAGTCTTGACCCTGTCCCTCATGGGAACAGTCCAGCATGAACTGCCAAGCCAGATCTTCCCTGGACCAGAAACAAGCATCCTGGGACCGGTTTCGGTGTTAACACTAACCGTGGGTGTAGTTTGCGTAGTAGCGCTACGCAAAGTGCACTTCGCAAGCTACAGGTAGCTACGCAAACTGCGTAGTGCACTGTGCAAAATGCTGTTCGCACTGATTGCACAGTGCCGGATGCATGTCCGCACTGTGCAATCATTGCAAACCGCATCCAGCACAGTGCAAGCGGTCATTTTCTGCCGCTCATGTAGATTTGTACTCGAGCGGCAGCTTTCTCAACGCGGACTGGTAGTTTCTCATCGCTAGCGGTCGTGAGCATACGCGACCAATCGCAATGAGAAACCTGACCTCCCCGCGTTGAGAATCTCGCCGGGAGGTTTAGTTTCCACACTCGCGATTGGCAACTTGATGTTGCTGATCACGAACGAGGAAAAAGTCTCGCCGGGATGTTATTTTGCTCGCTCGCTTTCGCCAACTTGACGTTGAGGACCGCGAGCAAGCAAAAATTGCCCACTACGCATTTTTGCACTGTGCAACTTGCAATTCGCGTAGTGCGTAGTTGCGCAAACTACGCGAGCGTAGCGTAGTCCTACGCCCAGGGATAATTAACACCCCTCATCAGCCAGGCTAGCTTGAATCCAGTGGTAATAACAAAAGAAGGACATTAAGACATAGGAAAAAGGAAGTTGAAACTTATAAATACCCCACCCGTTTCACAGCTTCATTGGGAAAGAATCCATTAGGTTCTAAGAACTGAAATTTCTTTTGCTGCTGCGAAGGTGAAGTGCCACTGCTGTGTTAGACGAGAAACTGTCAAAGAGACTCTCCCCGATTTAAGGTGTCAAGTCAGCTGCAGCAACTAGGCACCTGCTCCCTTCCATATTATGAAAAACCGTCAAGTACCAAGAGCAGCAGCCAATGCAGCACAGGTTTTCAAAGACATTCATTGCGTTTAGCATTCGTTTGCATACAGAGTGAATGAAAAGGATTGTTCCCAAAACGCTTGGTGGACATGGAGTGGGGTATTTTCGACACGAGTCTTAAGATTCATTTGCTTGGAAGAAAGATCAAAGAGTTTAGAATCCCTCTGCTAAGGTCTTGGGGAGCTAGGAAACTGTCCAGGAAATATGACCAGCCACATGTGCGGAGTAATTCAAGCCTGGGCTAGAAAAGACACTTTCATAACAAGTATTAGTAAAGCCAATAGGTCTCGCCTTTGGAACCAACTTGTTTACTAATGATTTTTACCTATGCTGGTGTTCATGCTACGGTGCTAAAGAATGTAAAAAATGTTTTAACATGGCTGTCTGGGTAATTTTGTAGACACGTATTCAACACATGCACCCCTAGAAAATGACGTAGTCACTTTTTTTTTGTTTAGTTACCTATCCGAGTTGGATTGGTAACTAAAAAGAAAAAAAGTGGAAAAGATGGGTCAAAGGAGGCAACATGGGGGGTGTGGAAGCTACCAGAGGGGTGCCGGACGTAACCTGGAGGAGGGGGGCTGAAACATTCCGGAGCGGGGCCAAAGCAACTCACGGGGCAGCTGGAGTAACCCAGGGTGACAGAAGTGGAGAAGTGTGGCTCAATGATTAGAGCGGCAGACCCTGATGCAGAGGTCTAGCCCGGGACCAGGGTTCAATTCCCTGCCTCGGTGGGTCTTGGGCTCAAAAATTCCACGGACCTGATAATTCTCGCCTCGGTGCCATTCCAATCATGGAGTCCCACTCTGCAACTCTGGGCAATAGCTTGCTTAATCTCCACAACGGCCCCCACAACGCTAAGGATGCCTGGCCTCCACCTTGGGGGTGCCCAGGAGTGGACGCCTCACAGGGAAAGCCAGGATGGGTTCCACAGCGGTATTCGTACAAGCGCCTTGAGACCCTTGCGGGTGAGTAGTGCGCTATACAAGTATCAATTTACAATTTTTACAGAAGCAACATGAAGGGAGTGGGTGGGGAAAAGAGAAGCAAGAAAGAAAGAGCAATGTGGAGGAAGAAGCGCATAAGCACACAGGTGAGCAAACAGGGTAAAGAATACAGGGGTGGGGAGGAGAGACAACGAGTGAGAAAGAAGGGCCCAAGTGAGAGGAAGTAACACAGATGGTGGGGTGGGGAGGAGAAGCAATGGCAGGATTGTCATGTGGAGCAGTTGGTAGAGAAACACCCGTGGGAGAAGGCAAGGGGGGTGGATGAGAAAGAGAGCAACATGGAGGGGGCAGAGAGAAGCTAGGGTTGTCACCTTTCCCTGAGAAAAATGCCAGCTATTTCTTCATGTCTTAATTTAAGATTCTGCAAAGACAAAAAAAGCACTGTACATAAAATCATCCATATTCATTTTTCTTATGGCTCGGCTACCGTTCTTGACTTTAACTATCGGTCACAGATCACTACGACAGCTCTAAGATACATTTTAAAGGACTTTCTTCTTATGTTTTCTTTTAAAGTATGTGTTGGGATAGAGGAAAAAAATACTGGTTTTTGGTGATTTTTCAATTTTTTATATCAGTGGGAGATTAAAAAACAGATCATGCTAGGAAACAAGAAAAAGGGCAGGTGGCTACCCTACGAAGGAGGTCGGCACGGAGTGCAAGGGGAAAGAAGCACAGGATGAAGACAGCTGCAAAAAGCATGCATTCTTATTGAGTGCAGTGGTGGCTGCTTCCGGATAGCAGTAGTGAGGCGGTCGGGGGTTTAAAAAAAACAAAAATTCACTTACCTGCCGGCTGGCCGGCTGCTGCCTCTCCTCCGTCTTCTTTCTTCTGTGGAAGCAGGAGGCACACAAGCACCCCTAAGCCAATCACAACGCTGCAATGCATGTTCTCCACCAAGGCTGTAAAATACAGCTGGTGGGGTACATGTAATGAGTGCATGACTGTTGGGCCAGCCCACGACGGCTGGCCAAACAGTCATGCATACATAAAGAGTGCCACCACTCCTCCCCGCAGCTCTGCCCAGCCCAGCCCCACAAAACTGCCTCAGCACGGAAAATAACATTATAATAACATTGCCTTATTATAATTTTATTTGTCCTTTTTTTGAAGTGCTGAAAGGCAGTGGGGCTAAGCTCCTCCACCTTAGTGGAGGAGCCGCCCCTGATTGAGAGCTTAACCAAGTACCAAAAAGTGGCGCTTGAAAACCAAGCTGTGGAAGTACAGAAGCCAGCCAATCAAAAGTGATGGCAAAGAGGCAATGCTTTGTGCATGGGATAAACACAAGATTGACAAACTCGGCCATGCATACGAAGCAAGCATATGGAGTGACAGGAAAGCCAGCCAATGGGAAGAAATATGGAGGCTCAAAGCCCCTGTATGTTCATGGTAAACCTGCAATATTTCTTAAAACAGACAGAGCATGTGCTGAATAGAAGGTAAACATAAAATGAGGGCTTGTATCTCAAATTACATTGGTAAAACCTAGTCTATGTTTATGCATTTTGAGCTTGTAATATCAGTATGGATTAAGTCCCAGTGCATGGAATTCAATATTGTGGTGTATTCTTCCCGAACATTTAGATGTGCCAGATGTCTAAAGAGATCTTTTTGTTTACATTTGCTTTGCAAGGGATTTAAGATGTCATTGCCCTGAAGAATAGCAACAAAAGCTACTTTCAGAAGCCTTGTCTATAAACAGACAAAGGAAGCAGAAGAATCAGAAACAGAAATTAAAATTACAGCATGAAATGAAGTGCATGAAAAAATTGTTTAGTGTGCAATCATTTTGTCTCTATGACGAAGCGAAGGAATATCTTTGGGTTTCTTGTTTCGTTTCCAGGAATAATCCCCAAATCTAGTGAGCATAATTTAGCTTTCATTTGGGCATGTTGACTATTGCAGCTAGCCACACTTACTGTACGAGCATAAGGAATGTCTAGGAATTTATATTACAGGTTTATTGTGGGTCGCCTCAGGCACTGTTCTATGTTCTCAACACCAGATTGGTGGAGGTCCTGCTATTCTTAAATATCTCTACCTTCCAGAGGAGTATAGTCCCCTACCACTAGGGGCAAGCAAGAGATACTCGTAAAAAAAGTAGCCCCCCACACTGCATCTTCATGGAAGGTTAGTTTAAACGATAATTGCTATGTTTACTCTTCTTTGGGATCCTTTTTCTCACTACAATGGCATAAGTATTATGTTTCTCGGATTGCCGCTTCTATTTATATTAGAAGTTAGGGTAGCTACCCAGCACCTTTTGAACAATAAATTGGCATTTTTCAATAAGTGTGGCGACCGTGGGGTGTAAATTCATCAGACTTCTTTCTTATCAATGACTTTACATAATAATAATGTATCTCGGGTGATTAATGAGCTTAGCACACAGAAGAGACTCAAGAATAAGTCATGAAGAATAACAAATTGTTACACACACCAGAAGCGGCTGCCTATTAACAGGAAAAAAAGTGACTTAGTGGGTGTAAGCACCTCACTATTTCAGGACGAAGGCCCTCAACCACCTAATAGCTGCCATGCTTCAACCTCATTCGCCTCCTGTCACTGACCAGAATGATCCAAGTGCAAGTTACTACCCACTGGATTGTTGGGGAGCTTCGGACGGTTTTGTTCAGAGGAATAGATCTATGCCACTACCTAAATGGTCACTTTTCATGATGAACCAATCAGGCGCAAGGCCTCGATCGATGGCTTTGCACCATAACCAACTCAGTCCTGCTGCATTAAGCATACACTTTCCAACAATGCAAAAAGTGCATAACAAGCACTAATTTTTCAATGGAAACATGCAACTTCTGTCCAATCAATTTCTGTACTAAAGATCATCGGCGTGTGGCCAGAGCAAAAATCCATCTTTCAGGAGTGTTTCTGAAACCTCTTCTTCTGGTGATCACATAAGGTCAAGACCAGAAGTGCAGTCAGCAGATCTAAAAATAAAATCGTGGCAGACCTGCTGAGAGTACAATCCAGCCTGTTATGATGAAAAGGATTTCTGGACAGCGGCAGTACAATACATTAATAGAATGACTAGACAGGCTTTATATGTTTCCTTAATGCTAAAGGAAAATTTGCATAAAACATGCTCAAGCCAAGCACAGGGCACACAGCATCAAGAGGAAAAACGCAGAATAGCAGATGTTCAAAATATATATAATGATCTATGGCAGGGAAGCGCTCATGATAAACATTCCTGTTCTACCCTCCTCCAGTGTTTAGCGTGTGAAACGGGGTTGCTCATTTTATGTTAATAGAGTTGGCATTTCCCATGATCCTACAACTGGACAACATCAGACGGCAAAGAGCTCCATGCCATGGGTGGATCAGCAGCATCCTTCACTGTGGCTCATACTCCTGGGCAGGCCTGCACTTGGCATGCAGGACACAGGAAAACCCTAAGAACAGTAATAAGGAAGATGCACCAACCAACAACAATAGGTTATAGCACTAAGATTGGGGGATAAGAGACTTTTTCCATTGCCGGGTGGGCCAAGTGATCCTCATCCCTTCCAGCTCCAAAGCAGCCTTGCATTAGAAGCACATTAGTGTACCCTAGCCACGGTCATGGTTTGCGGCTGCAGAGAAATAATGCTCCTGAGTACTGCACCAGACCCTGAAGTATTGGACTAGTTCAAGGCTTTCTCTTCAGTAAGCCTGCAAAACCTTTTAAGCAACTTGTGAAGTAAAACTGATTGTTTGGTCCCATTTAAACACAAATTGCATGGTTCTGGGTGGACCTGTGAAAACATTCTACAGAAGCACTTATTTTCTTGCTGTGCTTTGCTTGTTTCAATTCGAGTATGTAAAATATTTTCCTCTTAGCTTCCAGCACAGCCGAGAAACCTGGAAACGTGTTACGGAAAACCTAGAATCCAACATGTCAATGCCTTAAGGCCAGGCAACAGCTTCTACTCTGAGAGGTCTGTGTGTGGAAGAGCCTGCATTAGGGTGAACGAAGGAGTCTATTATTGTAGCTAAGCGATTGGTGCAACCCGATTTAACATGCACTGAAGGCGGTGTCACTCTGAGTGTGTAACTCAAACTCATCTCCGTTGGAGTGCACAGTTGGAAAACATCACATAAGGTCGCCTTAAAAAGCAAAAGGAATACAATAGCTTCTAAAAGAAATGCAAACGGAGAAAGAGAAATGGAAAAGGAGCAACAGTTTTTAAAAGAAACGCTTTGCTTGGGAACTTTATTTAAAACTTCAAAAAAAGGTATGTGAGGTTTTCATTCTTGATGTTCACGTGGGTTACAAGAGCTCACTGCTGCATTATGGGAGGCGCAGAGGTTTCTAAAGTCCAGATTGTAACTTCCTATTTGCACTGAAAACCCAGTGCAGTTGTGCAAAGGCATTGACTGGAGTGTCCCCTTCTTTGTCGCATAATCTGACCCTTATCCCTAGAGCCGGCAGGAGCCCTAAGAACATATCTCTGTTTGCAGTCAACAAACAGTAAATGTTCTTTTTTTTTTTTTTTTCTTGCATTGGACATAATCCAAGAACTTTTCCGTTTCTGTGTGTATGCAGCGTTGGAAAAAGTGAACAAAGGAAGAGAATGCTGTGATTTGGTTCTACCAGTGAAACTATAATTAAAGTCCAGGTAGCCCGGTTCTGTCAGCCTAACTCCTAGGCCATATACCCTACCTTCATTCAATGCGCACTTTAAGAACACGTTAAGTTTGTGGCTGTACAGACTCTTACAGATCCTTTCTCTGTGCAAAACTGTCCACAGAGAGGCATATGGATGATGTCCGACAAAAGCGAGCAGGGTCCCTTGGGTGCCTCCAAGTGTCCTTTCAAATTCAGGGTCCTGAGTCTCCGGGTGAAAGTGACCAGCAAGTGAACTTGACTCACAGTACAGTATGTCTTCTATGTGCATGGTCTGGTACAATGGGGGCTCTTTCCACTTGCCTGTAATCCATTGATCCTTCAGAGGTGGCAAGCGAAGGGATGGAAGGAAGGCCTGTATTGTCTACCACTAACTGCCATGCCAAGACTGCTGTGAGATACAACAAGGCCTGCGCTCAGTCTCCATTTTAGTTTCACGTTTTAGTTTGACATCATTTTCGGATGGTGACTTTTTACATGATTTATATTTACAAGATAATATGCTGAGAAGTTATTTTATATGCAGCTCATTTGTTAGTAAGCATTATGATCACACTATTTGTACACTCTGTACAAGGCTAGGCATATAGAACGATATGCCCTTGAAATTATGTTGTTTGGTTGGAGAAAGGTCAAGTTTCCAGACTAACCATCGCATCAGCTCTGCACTTTGACACAGTGTGATTGGAGCAGTGCCTTTATTATATAAACAGTCTCTGTGTTAGATTCGGCAAAGGAGCACATTTGCTGGGATCGTCCTGGAACGTGATGCACTGTGGCTGAGATGCAGTCCTGCTGACTCTGACCTCTATCCTGCAAAGGACAATAGCCTCTTCTACACAGTCTGGCTTCCTGATACATCATACTCAGGCATGGAGTTTGAGCTATCCCTATGGATCTGGCAGATAGTACTCCCACTATGCTCTCAATAATATAGGTAGTGTTAGGAAGCAGTATAATCATATAGTAATGTTATGATGGTTGAACTGTTTATCTTTTTCAACATTCTTTACTGCTGGTTACAACGCTTTGTTTCTTCTGCCTAATAATTGAAGCACATTCTTTCTATACAAGAATATGATTGTCACAATAAAGGTTTGAAAAGCCAATCTGTATATTTCTTGTGTTTACCCTGGGCATGTAAAAGTAAACAACCAAAGGGTAAGATCTGTTTCCACATATTTCTTGGGGGAATAATGAGTGGTCATGTTCAGGGTTGCTGATACTATCTGGAACCCTGGTAGGTTAGGGGTTCAGATGGGGCGCTGAGAGCTAGATAGGAACCAGGCTAACATTTCTGATGGTATGTGTGAACTAAGTTCCCAATTTCTGAAGCCTATGTTGTCCAGATAAACAGCCCTACTTAATTTGTAGGAACCATATAACAGAATGTTATACAATATTAAACACCAGCTAAGTTCTTTTCCAAAAAGCAAGTGGAGAAAGGGTTCACACTGCTTTATGCTCCCAGCGAGGAGGCAAGAAAGAGGGAGGGTCACATTGAGGCAGGTCCTTCGGGGAGTTATTAAGGGGCATTCAAATAAAGATGTGCTCCCCTCTGGGCTCGGAGTAGGTGTGGGATTTCTAGAGCAGGTGAACCTATGGTCTCAGCCAGAAATGTTAACATCTTCAGAAGCCTAAGAGTAGATACTCCACTTGCTGTCATGCAAGAACTAATAGTGCCTTGTTCTAGCAGGAACTTCCATAACAGCTCATGTTGTTTACCAAAGTCTTCATTGTTCTATATAATGTGCCATTGATCAAATGATGGTCTCCTGCATTCTGCTATGTGTGTCCTTTGTGTAAACTCTACCTGTGGAGAATGGGGACGAGTGGGGGAGGTCTCCAACCAAGGTTCACTCAGACAGGTGCAGTCTACTTGAAACTCAGAGCCACTCTACAATGATACTGAAGTGAAAGGCCATGTAGTAGTTTTTACTTCAAATGGAAAAGTACTTTGAAGCACACATAACTAAAACCTAAGTACAAAACTACAAATATGTACAAGATTTACAGATTGGAACCCTTTGGTAAAGGAGCACCGCAGAGATCGTGTATCTTAACAATTAATCAATCACAGGGGACACCTAATTCTTAATATCTAGGAGGTATCATGTATATTTCCCTTACCAGCGAGGGACCATGTGATAATTTGCACACAGCATTGCCTATACTTAAAAATCAGCACATCTTCATAAAGGCCTGTTGGAACAATATACTGCTTTTCACTACATCGATTAAGCCTACTGGCTGTTTCAAAATGTTTTACAAGACAATGGGAAAGGCCTACAATCTTTGACCCTCAGTAAACTAAGCCTGTTGGCTTTAAACTAGACAAAAGCATGATCATAAGTTCTTGGCCTTGAGAGACCATCCAGTAGTCAGGCATATTAAAAGCATTACATAAGCTCTACATCAAGAAATAATATTCAGCATGGCCAGACCAAACCAAAAAAACATAACAGTTGCACTGCACTACATGGCCTCCCCTTAGAGAAGGGAGAATCCCCGAGCCAGACTACTTTTTGTCATCAGGAGCTTGTGGGTTACAGCCGCAGAGGTTCTTTTGTAACCATGGATGCCTAGCAACCAGGGTACACCCACTCTTACGAGCATGCCGCTGCCCCTTTTGATCCAGCAATTTTACTGTTCTTTTAAAAGAGTTGTCATGGTGGCTTCAATGAGCACCGCCACAGACCTCTGGTGGACTGTATAGTGACTTCTGAAGCTGTGCAGTCTCTGGCAGCTCCACTGCGCACCAGATACTAGACTCTTGTGCCTTGCGGTGGAGCTGGCTTTCCTTGCTTATCCTGCTCCTCCCCACCTCTCTGCAATTCTCATCAGTGTTGGAGTGGTGGGAGACAGATGATGCTTCTGGTGTCCTATGGTGACTCACTTCAACAGGGCTTGGGGGCTCACTGTGCTGAGAGAGCATCTTACCTTGTCCCTAGGCTTTGGGGGTGAAGACCAAGTGACACACACTTGCACCCTGATTCACTGGGAAGACCACCTTTACAAAGCAGGGATTTCTGAAAAGGATGGGATCGTACCAGAGATTATTTTGGCCCATAAACTGCCCAGCCCTCACAGCACCCTTGTGGGGTCATTTTAAGCCACCTTGAAGTGGAAATCGTACATTTTCATTTCTCAGGCCATGCTGGACTCTTAAGCAGAGTGTTCTGTATTGTGCTTCTGGAAACCAATGTGACAACAGGACCAACAGCTCTAGGCCCTCTTGACCTTCAGATTCTTGGGCATTTTCCTCCAGTCCCAAAAATTATCTGACACTACTACTTCCTTCTGACAAACTGCAAGTCAGCCGCATCCGCTCTGGGCATGCCACCTTGCCCCATCCTGGTGACCTAATGACCTGGTGTCTTTATCAACGAGGCCTCACAAGACTTGAATGGTAGATCACTTTGATTCTTCCTGCAGGGTGACTGTACAACAATAGAAGTCTGTAATGCCTACTGCTCAAGCAAAATAGAAGGACCAGTCCTAAAGAAGTGTACAGGACACCCTCCTTCATGGTCCATAGCAAGTGCACTCGCCACTGGTCCTGGGCAGGTGTCCAGTAGCTGGTGACACCAGTACTGGATAGAGAGCACCAAGTCCAGAGTACAAATCAAGAGTTGCTGCACCTCCAACCAGTCCAAAAGAAGTCCAAAGGACTCTCTTATACATGATCCATAGCAAGTTCACCTTCCACTGTACCTGGGCGAGTGTCCAGGAGCTGCTGACACCAGCTCTGGATAGACTCCACCTATTCCAGAGTACAAATCGAGAGTGGCCAGCCCCAAAAACTGCTGACCAGAGACAATAACTGTGCTCCTCTTCTGCTCGCCTATCATGCAAAGGAGTTTAATGAATTAGGTAGGATTGTGTTGTGAAGCAACCAACCAATCTAGCAATGCCATATCATCCCTCTACCTCTAAATAACATTGAAGTCACCAGCCCACTCCCTGCATCAACAATGTATAGCATCCTTGGTAGAAATAAAAACAGCAGCTCCTGTCAAAAACAGTGGACACATTTCACTAGGTTGACCCCCTCCGACTCATGCTTGCTTTTTACCTCCAAAAACTGCTAAAAGAGCCCACTCCAAGGGCAGCAGGGACAGACATCTGAGCCTGTTCTATTGTCACCAAAGAAAGCTTCCCCTAATTGTCAAACAGATGTTGATGTCGACTATGTGGACTATAACCCTACACCACTCCTCCAGCAGTATATTCTTAATGCTAACATAATGGCGCTATTGTATACTAGGGCCTTTGTCTATCAAGTGCTGCTGAACAGTAATTAACTCACTTAGCCAGGCAGCTCCAAGGGTGAATTTCTTGAGGGGCTGACTCAAGGAATATGCTCTTTCATACAAACTATAGTAAGCATTCCAGCCATTATAAAAGCAACTTTAGATTTGGTATATGGGTCTCACAAAATATGGACAAGACAGACTCTGATCTCTGTGCGATGTTCCAATCTAAAGTTATAGTTTCAACACAATTCTATCACAAATTACACAATGAAAAAAAACACTATCTATTTGGACCCTTTTTCCCAAAAGAAATGAGATCACTGAATTATACAATAACAATTCAGACTAGTCTACATCTGCCACAGTGCTACCTGTGTGCAGATGCCAGGTTGAGTCAGGCAACAGTCTAGCTATCTCACCCAGTTCAGAGGTGTGCCACGTGCAACCTGCCCAAAACCCCTTACCCCAGCTGTAGACAGCATCTGACCATATTGAAAAAGAGGAGTACTGGGGTTGCATGTCAAACCCATTTTAAAATCGCATAACAGTGGGTGGAAATCTGATAGGGGTTCCCACACCGAGGCTAAGATTCAAATAGATGTCAAAACCAAAAATGTTAGGGAATTTCACAGGTTGAACCCACTCCAATACATATGAAATATCATATTCATGCGTAAAAAATATATATATATATATATATATATATATATATATATATATATATGTGTGAGCAAGGGTATTAGGTACCCGAAACGTGTCAGGTTAGAGGTTCTTTAAATACATAACATCTGGCCTCACATCTCTGTTCGCCAGGTGGATGGAAGTGCAGCGCTTAAGGAATATATATCTCCAGTTGAGGGCGATTGACGAAACGAGTCGGTCGTGGTTATTACTGTAACTGTTGTAGACCACATTAATCGTTCATTTACTGGGAATAAAAGGATATCGTATGTATCAAAAGGCCTGGATCATCTTTTCTCGTTTGTGCCACTGCAGGAGGGGCTGAGCCAGTTAAGCCGCTGTGGATTGTATATATTAGAAATAAAACAACTGGAGGTCACTCCCTGATCTAAACTATAGTCCAGATTTACTCTGGACTTAGGTTAAAAGACAGACAGACAGACACACACACACACACACAAACACATCGTAACCCTCTACCTTGAGGCTGCAGGATTTCTATATTTGAAGGACCGATGATAGAATACCAAAGAATGTATACACCCTATTCATGCATCATGCACACAGCGCAAAATTAATTTTGAAATAAAAAAGTGTAGTAGAAGCTCGACACCACTGTTGCCTAATGCTGCGGTTTCAAATAGCAAGGCTGCCTAGTCTTGATTCCACCTCTAGCCTCCCTCTTCAGCTATCCTACCCTTTCTATCTCTTTATCTTGCTCTTTCTGGGTCTTTTACAATCCTGATTTCCCTTGGTCATTCTCGTTCTATTTTTCTCCTCCTCGTTCTTTCTCTCGTTTGATCCTGTAAAAATCTAATGATGAGAAATAGAAAAGGCGGGGCCGGCATCGTACACGCCGAGAATATGGTGTTCCTGTCGGCCCCTGCCGACCTGGGAGGCGGGCCTGTTGCACACAGCAGTGACGAGACAGGCGCGCATCCACCATGATTGGTCGGGGTAATGGGGCGTGACCCGGAAGTGAAGCGAATCACTTCCAGGTCACGGAAGTGGCCAGCACCAGGCCGGCTAGAACCGGTCTGGTGTAAAGTGGCCATAAAAGGCAGGGGAGCTGAGGAATCTTCCGCTTTGCCTTCTGCGCTCCCCAGCTTGTAAACCAGCCTCGCTAGGAGGCTGCTATTTAATTTCTGTTTTTATTTTTCAGGTGCTGGAGTGGTTTGCGAGTGGTATTTTAAGAAGGCCGTGAGGAGCGTCGCAAGTGCTAGCCTCCTGAGATCCAGAGATCGTTGCTGGAGCGGTTCGAGTACCTACTAGGAAGCGAGGGCTTCCGGGAGTCTGCCGGAGCGACGTTCAAGTTTGTTTCCCCTGCTGCAACGAGTCGCTGTGGACGTCGGACTGCGGCGGGAACGGAGGCTGTCGGAGCGAGAGCGGGACTGGTTGCGGGCAAGACCGGGTGAGTGCTGACACGATCAGCTCAAAAGAAGGGCCGGTAAGAGTCACTGTGGTTAGGGTCTGAGAGTCTGGGGTGTGCACTCATTGGTTATCTGCGCAGCAGAATATGGGCGGGGAGCAGACAACTACCCAGAGCGGTACTAACAGAGAGGGGCACTTGGTTAGTGGTGCGAGCAGGTAGCGTCGAGGATTTGTTAATATGCTGGAAGCTGTATCGACTGTACCAGGCTGTAAAGGCGCATATACAGTCCTCTGAGAGTGCAGCGCTCAAGAGGGTATTTAAGCTCTCGCATCGTTTAAAGGCACACGCAGTGGGGGAGGCAGCGCATTTCCTTTAATTGTACAGATTGTTGGAGGAAAAAAAGGTACATTAATATTGAGGGGCAGCACACCGCCTTACTGTAACAGTGCAGTGTTATTAAAGAGTGGACAGTGAGCATCACATATAAAGGCTTGCATATTACGACCTATAGCAATTTGTGGGTCACACCTGGGTTTGGTGTTGACCAGTGGGTGGGGACTGCACATGATCTTGTTTGTTTTATCTATTGCAGTGAATGAGTGCTGAACATTCTCATCAACCAGAATAAGACGCGGGTGTATTACAGAGTCCAGCCATCAATTGGAGCAACCCAGGTGATATCCAAGGGGGGGGCACGTACAGGCCTGCATTTCACCGCTTCTGGGAGCTGCACGGGCTGAGATTACTCGCCTAATCCACTGGATTAGCTGGTGTGGCGCGGCTCTGGTTGCGTGGGTGCTTACGGCCGGTCGTGTACCTACAACAGAAGATAAGGGCCTGGACGGTGATACCAGGCCGTGAAGCAGAGTGGGGAAGTTGTTCCATTGGGTGCCATTGCCAAGTTAAGCGTGTAATCGGGGCTAGCATTGTATACGCGGTGGAAGTCACAGCACGGTCAAAGTAAATCGGCAGTAAGTTAAGCAGCAATGGCAAGTAAAATGAAACGGGGCAATAAGCACTCTCGCATGGAGTACATGATGGAGACAATGATGCGCAAGATGGTTACCATGGACAGGAGATGAAAGAAAGTGGATAAATTGGGGCAAAACCTGGCAGATCTCAGGGAGAGGGTTGAAGGTCAGGAGGGGGCTTTGGAAAGGCCCAGGCGCAACATAGTACCCCCCCAAACCTAGAGGAGAATTAGATCCCCTTCCTAAGTGGGTTAGGCCCCAAAAAGGGGTACTAAGCCGAAAGCACCGGTGCCAGTGTCTCAGCCCAGGGAGGAAGAGGTGCCTGGCCCATCAGGAGAGGGACCACTGGGAGGGGTTCCATTGGGTGCCCCGGTCCCGGCTGTTCCCGGGGGGGTAGTCCCTCGGGGGGGGGGTCCATCGGGAGTGGTTCCCCTGGGAGGTGTTCCATTGGGCGCCCCAGTACCGGTCGTTCCTGCGGGGGTGGTTCCAGTAGGCAGCAAGGCACAGGTTCCAGGGGCTACGGAGGGTGGGGTCCCAAAGGATAACCCGGCGGCACTAACCCGGTCCCACCAGATTTAGTGGCACATTTAGCATCAATTCTCCCTTGGTTGGGGGGGGAGCAGGGATGTTGTCAGCATCGGTGGGGGCGAAAGAAAGAAATGCGGGGGAACCCAGAGACAGAAGCAAGGAAGTTGGTAGCTCAGTTTGTGGCAACACCTGGGGGATCGCTAGGGGGGGAGGGGGGGGGGACAGGGTACTCCTTCTCTTCCCAACCCAAACAGTGGGGTTCCTCCACTGGAAGTCAACAAGGAAGTGCCGGTGGTCAGCCAGGTGAAGGAGAAGTTGACAGAGTCTGCTGGAACGACTTCAGTAGGTAAGCAGGTGACGTACCGGGAGGGAGAATGTGGCTAGACACGTGACGCGAGAGGTAAAATAACTCATATGGTCAGGCAGCTATGTTAGCATGTTCTCTTTGTTCGTGGATAAAAGGGAAAGGGAGGAAGCTAAGAAACAGAAGGACTGGATGCTTCCGAGAGAATGGGCAACTGAGTTGTTAAAATTCAGGATGGAAGAGAACTTGAATAACTGGATCAGGGGTTTCTCAGTATTCATGGCAGTAATGGCTGAACGTTTTCCTAACATACAGGCAGAGATGGCATGTTATCAGAACCGCTTTACTATGGCTCATGACAAATATGAGGGAGGTGGTTGGAAGCAGTATGACAGACTTCAGGAGGGCTAAGTCATCTGACCCAGCCCTTTCCTGGAACCAGGTCGACACAATCTCTTGGTTGGATCAGTTTGGGGCAGCACAGTCCAATAATCAGTTTGGTACAGCGCAATCTAATAACAGGGGACAGACAGTCCGATCCTTTCACCCTTATCAGCCCTTTCGGCCTTCCTAAAACCCAGGCCCTGCCAATAGCCCAGGGGGCGGGGGAGGACGGAAGGGGACAGGTTGGGATTTTAATAGGAGGACATGCACCAGGACACCATGCACATGCAAGTTCAAACACGCCTGCTCTATCTGCGCTAACCCATCACACCCAGAGTCCAAGTGTCTCAAGAAATCTAGAGATAAAGGAAAGAGGAAACAGGAATGAGGGTAGGGTAACACCAGGTGGCACACTTACCCATTGACATAATGGCTATGACCCCTTGGCTGAACAAGTACCCTTGTCATTCCACTGCTAGGACTCTGCAAGAAGGTTTCACGTATGGGTTTAGGATTCCTGCACCGGACTATGTTGGGGCACCTAAATGCAAAAATCAACTTTCGGTTAGGACCAACCCAGGCATGCCGGCAACTAAGATTACTAAAGAACTACGCCTGGGCAGAATAATGGGCCCATTTGACTGCATCCGTGTGCACAATTTTGTTTGCTCCCCTTTGGGGGTGGTCCCCAAAAAAGAGGAGGGCGAGTTCAGGTTGATTCACAATCTATCTGCACCTAAGGGCAACTCATTGAATGACGCCATCAGTGACGACATTTGTAGTGTAAAATACGCGTCATTTGACCAGGCGGTTGAAATGCTTAGGGGCCTGGGCCCTGCTGCATTGCTGGCAAAATCGGATATTGAGTCTGCTTTTTGTTTGTTGCCAGTTCACCCTGAACACTTTCACTTGCTAGGATTTAAGTTTCAAGAAAAATTGTACATGGATATGTGTATGCTCATGGGTTGCTCGGTCTCCTGCGCCTATTTTGAAAAATTCAGTTCATTTTTGGAATGGGTTTTTAGACGGGTGTCCGGGCATCAGTTTGTCATGCACTATCTAGATGATTTTCTTATCCTGGGGTCGGCTGGCTCCCGGAAGTGCGCGTGGGCACTGCAGGAATTCTGCACGCTCATGCGGGCTTTTGGGGTCCCCCTGGTGCCGGGAAAGACAGTTGGACGAACAACAACGATAGAACTCTTAGGCATTGAGTTAGATTCAGTCCAAGGGTGTTTCCGCTTACCGGCAGACAAGATTAAAAAATTCAGGACAGTATTGCAGCAAAGCCTAGCCAAGGATAATTACCTTGCATCAGTTACAGCAGACGGTAGGGCAGTTGAACTTTGCTCTCAGAGTGATTCCAATGGCACGACCATTCTCCCGCTCCATCTCCCAGGCCATGACCAGTCTCAAAGAAAAGCACCACCACACCAGGCTGTCGGCTGAGGTTAGGCAGGACATGCAAATTTGGATGGCATTCCTGCAGGACTTCAACAGCAGGGTAGTGTGGCCCGGTCCACCCACTACCTCCGCAGAGTTAGGTTTATGGACTGACGCTGCGGGTAGTGTGGGATTTGGCGCCATACGTGGTAATGAGTGGGTGGCGCATCAGTGGCCAGCATCATGGGTGCAGAATGGGTTAATAGCTAACATTGGTTTCTTGGAATTGTTCCCTATCTGGGTGGCCATAACAGTATGGCCTGAAAGACTGCGTAATCAATCGGTGGGGTTTTGACCGGACAACATGACTGTAGTCGAATGCATCCACCAACAAGCAGCAAGGTGTAAAATGATTTTCCGCCTGTTGAAAGAGATAGTGCTGTTGTGTATGAAAGAGAACATACTGTTTAGGGCTAAACATGTGCCAGGTGTGTTAAATCATGCTGCTGATGCACTCTCTCGCTTCAAGATGCAGGTCTTCAGAGAACACCTCCCCTCTGCAGAAGCGAATCCAACGTCCTTTCCAGAAGTACTTTGGCTGATTGGTGCCCCCAACTACCGAATCTCCTGGCAGCTAGCCTAGCTCCCAGGACCAGGAAAGCTTATGAAGGGGCGTTTTGGGCATATTGTGCATTCGTGGGAAAGGATTGGGCAGGGGAATGGCATGACACAGGAGCACTCCTGCGTTACTTAGGTGCTTTACATGAAGAGGGGCGCTCAGTGGCAGCAGCCAGGCGCCACGTGGCAGCAATATGTTTCTTCGCCCGAACCGGAGACAGGGGAGATCCCAACGATAGCTTCACAGTCAGGAAGGCTCTAAAGGGTTGGCAGCGCATCCAAGGGTCAGCACCGGACTCGAGCTGTCCAATAGGAGTGGAGTTGCTAACATCCTTTCTGGGGACGCATGACGCTGTCTGCAACACCAAGGGGGAAGCTCTGCTATTCAGGGCGGCCTTTTGACTAGCCTTTTATGGTGCTTTTCGCATAGGGGAATTGGTGGCCCAGAATAAATAGGTTGTGCAAGGAAGGGTTTACAGTTAGATCATGCAAAGGTGCAAGGCGACGCCTTATTGATATCCATTAGGAAGTCCAAAACTGGACCAGGAGGCCCGTTATGAGGGGTTAGTGCTACATCGGGCACATGGGAATCCTTGCTGCCCCGTAGCACAACTGGAGGCATTTTTACAGCATAGACCTAGTACAAGGGGTGGGGGGACATTATTAATCCATGCAGACGGTACCCCGCTCACCAGGTTTCAGGGACCTACTGTGCAAGGGGGGGCCTCTCCCTAGTATCATTATCTTACACCTGGGAGGGAATGATCTGGTGAATCGGGGTAAAAGAGGGCTAGTGGAATCCATAATCACGGAGGTGGGTTGGGTAGCTAAAACATGCCAGGGATGCACCATAGCATGGTCACAGATGGTACCTAGATGTCAATGGAGGGGGGGGGGGGCGAGTCTGTGAGGGCACTGAACCACTCAGTAAGAAGGATCAATAACAAAATAGAGAGGTTGTTTATGTCTCCTCAGTTACAGACGGTCACCCACGGGTGCATCAGGGGGGATCCATGCTTCTTAAATGACGGTGTCCACCTATCAAAGGTAGGTAATGCTATCCTCAAGAATTTGCTGGCATGGTTAGTGGACTTCAGAAGCAGGGCATGACCTTCTAGTTAGCATAGTGAGGGGGGGGGGGGGGGGGCAGATAGTCGGGCAACTATGCTGGCCTGTGGCGGTAAGGTCATGATTGGTGAGCAGTAAATTTAAGGTCCTTAGAGGGCGGCGCCATTCTTGAATGGGGTCGCCCAAGGGGGATGAACAAGTGGTCCCTCCTAGAACTCCAGGGGCAGTTATAGCCTTTTTGGCTGGATGGGTGCGGGGGCTAGGCTGGTTGGCCACCCCGCACGTGCACAATGGCGCCAGTAAAGGGCGCAGAACTGCAAGAGCCCCTTAGGGCGGGGCTTAATTGATAAGGATCTGACACCAGTTATTGACCTTGCAGTAGGTTCAAATATAGATACGCAGAAAAGTAATTGCCATTATGATTATTGTTGATGCTATGTTTAGATTCGGAAAGGAATAACTTGTATTAGAGTTATATTAAGGATAGTCATTTGACATCTGTACCCATCAAATGTAATCAATGATAATTGTAGGTTTTCTGCGTAATTTTGTAAATATTGTTATTATTAATTATTTAATTGTTTGTTAATAAATACGGCCGGGGGTTATCTACGACCCTCTTTTCCAAAGAAACTCTTGTTCTTGATATTATGTGGGTCTTGACAAGGGAGGAGGGGGTATAGGTAGTACCAGGCTGTATAGAAAAGGTGGGGCCGGCATTGGACACGCCAAGAATATGGCGGTCCCGAGGGCCCCTGACGACCTGGGAGGCGGGCCTGTCGCACACAGCAGTTACGCGACAGGCGCGCCTCCACCATGATTGGTCGGGGGTCATGGGGCGTGACCCGGAAGTGAAGCAAATCACTTCCGGGTCACGCAAGTGGCCAGCACCAGGCCGGCTAGAACCGGTCTGGTGTAAAGTGTCCATAAAAGGCTGGGGAGCCGAGGAATCTTCCTCTTTGCCTTCTGCGCTCCCCAGCTTGTAAACCAGCCTCGCTAGGAGGCTGCTATTTAATTTCCCCACCCACCATCCCCTAAAGCAGAGGTTGTGTAGTGTATGATTTGTTCCCATTTTAGGTTTTGTTATGTGCCAGTAACATGTTTTTTCCTTTTTTTAAGGTAATATATTGTTGTATTTTTAGTGCGATTCCTTGGTCAGGCGGTAAGGTCATGATTGGTGAGCAGTAAATGTAAGGTCCTTAGAGGGCGGCGCCATTCTTGAATTGGGTCGGCCAAGGGGTAGGGACAAGTGGTCTCTCCTAGAACTCCAGGGGCAGTTGCAGCCTTTTTGGCTGGATGGGTGCGGAGGAGTGGGGAGTTACGCTTTTCCTAGGCTGGTTGGCCACCGCGCATGTGCACAATGTCGCCAGTAAAGGACGCAGAACTGCAAGGGCCCCTTAAGGAGATAGTATACAGAGCGTACGGGGGTAACCAGGGGGTGGGGAGTACCCTCACGGTGAACGGGCCCTCTGCGCATGCACACTCCGGCTGGAGGGCGGGGCTTAATTGATAAGGATCTGACACCAGTTATTGACCTTGCCGTAGGCTCAAATATGGATATGCAGAAAAGTAATTGCCATTATGATTATTGTTGATGCTAGGTTTAGAGTCTGAAAGGAATAACTTGTATTAGAGTTATGTTAAGTGTAGCCATCTGACATCTGTATCTATCAAATGTAATCAATGACAATTGTCTGTTTGTGTGCTTTCTGCGTAATTTTGTAAATATTGTTATCATTAATTGTTTAATTGTTTGTTAATAAATACGGCCGGGGGTTATCTACGACCCCCTTTTCCAAAGAAACTCTTGTTCTTGATATTATGTGGGTCTTGACAAGGGAGGAGGGGGTACAGGCAGTACCAGGCCATACAAGTCCTGCTCGCCAAAAACGCACACCGGTGCCCACCACCTGCAAGGCAGCAACCACCCACACAGCAAGTCTTCCTCAGGAATTGTCCGATTCCCTGCAAACCTGTCAAGATCAAGGTCAAATCCGATGTCCTGTCGTCCAACAACCCTCCACAGAAAACTGCACAAGGACCTATGTACTTCACTTTCATCAAAGTTAAGAATTTATTTACAATGCAACATTTTTAATAGAGTTACAATTAGAAACGTACACACTAATCATAAAATACACAATCTCCGTTCTATATAGTCTACAGGCAAAACTGTATTTTTAATCAAGGTTTTCAGACATTTTCAAGTAGAGTATTTCTTAGTCACCGTTCTACCTGAAGTGTTTGAGTAGGCGGTAGAGTAACAAAACACATCCAAGTATCGAGAACGACTAAATTAATGAAAGACAAAGCTAACATAAAACCAGCACCACAAATGTGCGCAATGAGCACTTGGGATAATTTGAAAACATTTTACCCGTTATGACTGCGAGATTCAAAAGACTGAAGGAAAAACTGAAAAAAATAATAAATCTCTACAGGTGTTAAAACAATATAAAGCCTGCAAAATTGTTTAAGCTTTAAAAGTACTCCATGAGGCAATAGAATTGCACGCATTAAAACATAAATTGGTAGTCTGAAGTATATTGAAAATTCATGCTGCTTAAATTCAACAGTACACGTTCCCGCGGAAGAGCCACTGGTGCTCTCGGTACAGAGGCGCGGAGGAAACATAGAAAGACACTGAAGAGACACACACATCCAATAAGGTCAAAGAGAGATTGAAATTCAAATGATTCTGCCATAACTTGAAACTGAGAGCATCAGATACCAAGGCCAGCATGCCTCAATCACCTTTACTACCTATGAAAGTAAACAAAGGAGAAACAGGTTTTCTACATTGAAACCTAAATTATTTTTAGTTTCAATCCAGGTTTGTATAGTGGGGTTGTCAGGTTTTTTGGGCTCTGGGTGTCATTCACCACCTAAACATAACGAACAAGTTTGTGGAGAGAGGAAATCAAAGAATAGTGCCTGTAGGGGAATGTGTTGACTGTTGATCACACTGCCATAGGATGGTGAGGAGCGGTGGCGGCTGGTGATATTTGAAAGTGGTGAGGCGTAAAAACATAATGTCCTGCAGTGATGTTGCCTCGCTAGACCTTATTTTTATTTCCCTGGCGTTGTGAATTTGCATACGTTGCCTTTTTACAGCAGCTATATGTCTGACAGAATTTCTTTCAATATGCAATACATTCCTTTTTAACAGGTTTATATCAATATGAATGACAAGGTGAAAACAGAATATATAACGTAAACATGTAAAACACTTTGATAGCTCGCAACATTCCAGCCCACTCCCTCCACTGTGAATGGCATTTCCTAGTCCCCTCACGATTAAAACTAGTACATTAACTGAAAATACCCTTCACAGCTCAGAAATGGATTTTCCTTTTTCCGATGTGCCAGCTACATATCCGTCTCACCAGCAGAAATAAAACACAGTCACTAGCAGTTTTTACAGAACGCACCATACTTCATCAAAATCCGGTGCCAGAAAATGAAAACCTCATCTGCCGGAAATAAAATTTGAAGCAGGTACATGGAATGTCAGAACGTATGCAACACGGACTTGCACAGGAAAGCGCGCTGTCAGTAAAACGTCAAACGCTGCTATTCAACGCGTTTATTCTCGCAGAAGATTTCATGCAATCATGTAGCAGTATTAATTATGCCTGCAAATGGTTATTTTGCATATTGCCAAAATGCCAAATTAAATGACACGGATATGCAGTTCGGAGTTAAACTAGAAAGAGCCCTCTCAGCTAATCTTGCTGTGCATTTAGCCTCACAAGTATTCTTTGCAGACGACGTGCACCGCGCAAGTTCATGCATGGATTTTGTGCTCATGCACACGTCATACTATCAGACAAAAATAAATGCACAACATATGCCCCACGGTGTTCACCAGTTTTACGGAGTCGTGTGGGCCTCCCTCGGCACTGAAGCGTGTGGTAAACACAAAATGGACCCAGTAACCGCCATTCTACACTGAGGTATATCACTCGCATGACAGGCATCCTAGACTCTTGCTCACACATCGTTGTCCCTGCCTCTTCCCTACTGTAACACTCTGGTCACCCTTCGACCACCCCCCCCCACCTTCAACTGCCTCTTCCCTTCTACCCATTCCCGCTCCATCTACCCCCTTACTCCATCCTTCGCCTTCCTACCTTATGTGCGCTCACCTCTTGCACCCCGTCCCCGTCTAACCCTTGTGACAGAAACACATTTTTAAACCTCTAGCCTGCTTTTCCACCACAGAGTGCCTCGTGTACTGTGCAAACCTAGTAAAAATCTCACCAGTCGCGACCAGAAAGACGCTCGGGTAGGGGAGAGGGGGTGGAGATGGGGTCGTCCTTGGGGCGAGGCGGGAGGGGTTTGTTTAATTAAAAAATAAATACATAAAATAAGACTTAACTTACCGTCCTGCGCCGCTGCCACCTCAGCTTCTGGGTGGTCTGACTCCCGCCGTCCTGTGTTTTGATTCCTGCATCATCACCAGCCAGGAAAGGCAGCCTCCCTCCCTCCCCTCGCCAATCACAACGCTGCAATGTTGTGTTTGGTGAGGCGCAGCGGAGCAAGCCCCACCCGGGCCATTTTCAGCAGCCTACATAGAGAAAAAGGGAGAGTGGGCGGTCCTACTCGAGGGCAGGGGGTAGTGGCTTGCCCACTGATGAGCATACTGACTGTTTGGTCGGCCCCAGGGCCAACCAAACAGTCAGTACACACAACAGTGGGCAAGCCACTCCGCCCCTGCCCTCGAGCAGGACCGCCCACCCCCAACCAGGCACTTCTGCTCTCTTGCTGTGCGAGAAGGCAGAAACATAAAATGGTAGTTATTACCATTTATGTTTCTGCCGTCTCGCACTGCGAGAAAGCAGTGGGGCAACGCCCCAATGGGGGAGCCGCCACTGGTGAGGAGGGCAGACCCCATCTATCTATCCAACAGAGAGGTGGGCGAGCCGTGGGTAGGGCTGGTGTGGGAAGGGCACATGAAACAGCAGACACCCCAAAAAGAAAATAGTACCTGGTGTGGCACATAGATGAAGAACATCCAACAGAATAAGGTAGAAGGGACAAAGCAAACGAAAGAAGGACATATGGGTCAAACTAACTGTCAGAACTGAAAACAAATTGGTATCCCCTATCCACATACAACACTGTCCTTTCTCAACTGAGTACCCTGTTTGATGTCACCAGAAAGGAAAAATTCCTTTTCCTTACTTTAGACCCCCACTCACTCTAGTAGTGGCATGCTTCATCATCCGGTTTCATCCTGGTCCCTAAAAACCAGGATGTGCTTGACCATGTTCCAGCTAGAACTTTGAATATTTCTGTGATGGGGGTACCTAAAACGATATCAGAAAATTCAATCGGGGATAAGGATATCATAGTCCTACGATGATTTAGTGGGTCTAAGGACCATAATATCCTTATCCCTGATTGATATTTTTAACCATACACATACAACCACCAATAAAGAGAAAATGAGGATAGTTTGGAGGTATTTTAATATAGTTTTAGGTACCCTGGTAACAGAAATATTCAAACTGCTCCCTGAATGAACTGACTAATGTGTTTTTCTTTGTTAGTGTGTGGAATAGAGAATACTTTGCAATTGTGATAGGTGTAAAGTTTGTGAACACTCCACCATGTGTAGAATCCCTGGAGTTGCTGTCCTGCCAAGCTGTGTGACCCCCATGTGTGTACCTACATCTGTTTTGACTAGCATGTCCCTCATGGATCTGGTTCTGCAGTAGGTGATACTAGGAATGTTTCCCAGTGACATGCCAATGACCGGGTCACATTTAATTAAGTTCCAACCTTTTGCTAGGATTCCCTGCGAGACTCCTGACGCCCTAATGGATGTAGTGATTCATCATTTTGGAATCTCCTCACCATCATTCTGGTGGCTACTAGATCCAAACAAAATCTTGTCCCTAGATCTTATGGAGACTCTCCGAGTGGCCTTATCAAGAATCCATTTTTAGGTAGCCTCTCGGAGTAAAGCGTAGTAGCATTATGCTCTGATATCTGAGGAAAGAGCCTTTATCGCTACAATTGCGTTTGGCATGCAACAGTTCTCCCTATGGAATACTTCACTTGAGTTTGCTAGTCTGAATGCTGAGTATGTGCAGGAGGCTATTTCTTGCCATGGGCTTACGGTGTAATGTGGTGGAGATCCTGTTGTTCCTGATATGTACATCTAAGAAGTTGATGTGGTTCCTGCTCATGTTATATGAGTGTGTGTTGTTATGCATACGGTCGACGAAATCCTTGCCTCATTTTCACTACCATGCCAAATTAGGAACAGATCGTTTAAGAACCTGACCCAAAGTATGATCTTTTCCATATCAGTCTTGAAGTTAGGTGCGGTGGACACTTGCTCCTCCCACCAGCTCATCAGAAGGTTTGCATAAGTGGGGGTGAAGCAAGTGCCCATCACGGTCTCTTGTGTCTGTCTGTAATGTGTGTTATTAAAAACAAATATGTTATTGGTGAGACAGAATGCCATCATCCCTACAAGCATGCATGTGTGTGAAAAATAGCAGGCAGGTTGTGCTGTTAAAAAATGTTCACATGCCTTGATCCCATCTGTATGTACAATACTTGTATAGAGTGATTTGATGTCAAGGATGAGAAACTGAAAGCCATGCTCCAAGGTAATGTCCTCAATACGCTTGAGAAAGTCTTTTGAGTACTCTATGTGGGACAGGAGTGCTCCCACCAGTGGTAACTTTTGGACGTGGCCCTTTTTGAAGGTTTATCCCCAAACCTTTTGCCTACAATTTTCTGACCCTCTTTTTGTTGACTATAGGACTCTGGGCACTTTACCACTGCATATGCTCTCAGTTTAAATTGTGATTCTGACGAGTTATCCGTGATTGGAATATTTGATTTACTGGTAAGTCCCTAGTAAAGTGCACTATGTGTGCCCAGGGCCATTAAATCAAACGCTACTAGTGGGCCTTCAGCACCGATTGTGCAACCCAAACAAGTAGCCTTTCAAATGTGTATCATACCTGACACTGGAGTGCCTGCATGCGCAGTTTTTAACTATCAGATCAACCTGCCAAGTGTACTCACTTGCCAGGCCCTAACCTTCCCTTTCCTTACATGAAAGTCACCTCTAAGGTAAGCCCAAGGTACCCCCATGGGCAGGGTGCAGTGTATGTGAAAGCTAGGACATGTAGTGGTGTGTTTTACATGTCCTGATAGTGAAATACAGCGCATTTCGTTTTACACTATTGAAAGGCTATCTCTCCCATAGGTTCCCATTGGAGCTGCCTTGTAACATCCTACAGGTGTGACTTTCAATTCGGAAGTGATAGAGATTTGGAGTTTAGGTTCTATGAACACAAAGATATTGGATCACTGTGCATGAGCACCGGTTAAATTACACAAGATCACATTCATGTTTTGAGGAACGGGGAGAAGTGATGTGCCCAGAATCACAGGATTTTGAGCACGCCATTATTCAATCATGGTTCTCAAATTCGAAATTCTGCAGTTCTGGCTGTAACGCCACAGTCAACCCTGCAGCTGGACAGACGTGGAGATTAAGACGCACAGCGCCATTAAACGGAGCCTTGCTGGTGGTCGTGTACGACAACTTGTATTTTGCTGCTTCTGTCATTGCATACAGATACATAATAAGTGAAAGAGGACCGCGCTGCAGCAGGAGCATGGGTATCTCGTCTTTATGGGGCCATGTGTTTCTAATTAGAAACACATGGCCACATAAAGATAAGAAAGTGCTTTGCGACAGCAGCAAAGCAGGCCACCGAGTCCGGATCGGAGATGAAAGGGCGTGAACCCAAAACCCTCATTTCCAATGGTAGACCACCGTTTAGCATAAACGGTGATGCCAGCCAATGGAAATGAGGGGCAGGGCTTCAATCCCTCTTCTGAAAGTCCTTCTTAACAATAAATCTCGCCGAGCAAGCAGCGTATGCGTTGCCACGCTTGGCGAGACCTAAAAAACGATATTCTGCAGAGCTCCGCCCACCCCAGTTTTTACAATCTCTGCTGAAGCAAGACACCCAGGCCTTGCTCTCGCCATCACGTGGCTGAGTGGGCATAGCTGACGAGCTTCACCTGCTGCAAAGAATGGCACCATGTTCACTAAAATTACCAAGAGCATAGCGTGGCAATCATTCCTGTAAACAAGCTGCCCATATCTACACAGCTGGGAGGCCTGTATCCAATTACATCACATGGAGTTTGTTATTCCTCCTGTACTATGCTGACAAACTTTCCGGTGCCAAGCGCCTCACTGGCTATACTTCCATCACTGCTTGCCACTGGAGCGTGGAAGTAAAGCCTCCCCTCTTAATTTGCATTATGTTGTGTCTGTGTTTTGAGGAAGTGTGCACTGTATTACCTCATCATCCTGCTCAGGAGCTACACTAACAGTGGAAGTCTGTACTGTGTACACATATTTATCCAGCCACTGACATGTCCCCCACAGCTGTCGTAGGTTTTAACTTTTGTCCCACAGTTTACAGACCGGTGCATGCACCCAAGGCACCACGAGCCTACATCACTTTGTTAACAAATGCTTGGGAATCACACCACAGGGGAGTAATATGGTGGTTCCTGTTCTAGGACCATGACAGTGTGAATCTGATGCGAGAACCAAGGAGGCACTGCCCCCGATAGCACCCACTGGATTGATCTGACAATAAAGCTCAGATGCCGGTATATTACCTGGCTCATTCTACTTTATATGAATCCCAAAGGTGCTTGGTAACCTGGTGCACTGCCTGCCAACAGCATAAGAAGGTGAAACGCTGTGAGACCACGCACTCAGGCACCCTGCTGACTGCAGATGTCACATGGGCTGGTAACTGGTGATGGACTTGGCCCTTTTTGCAGGGTCATCCCTAAACTTTTTGCCTTCCTCCTGCATTTTTTCTGACCTGTTGTTGGCTGTTTTATGACTCTGGGCACTTTACCACTGCTGTTCAGTGCTAAAGTGCATATGCTCTCCCTATGTAAAATGTATATGTTGGTTGGATTCCATGATTGGCTTATTTGGTTTACTGTCAGACCCAAGTAAAGTGCACCAGGAGTGCACAGGGCTTGTAAATACAAATGCTGCTGGTGGGCTTGCAGCACTGGTTGTGCCACCCACAGAAGCGGCCTAGTAAAATGTGTCTAAGGTCTGCCATTGCAGAACCTGCGTGCAGTCTGGTACTGTCATGCTGACTGGGCAAGTGCACCCACTTCCCAGTCCCTAAACCTTCCCTTAACTTCATATTAGTCATCCCTATGGTAGGCCCAAGGGCAGGGTGCATTGTAAGCATAAGGTAGGACAAGCCCTGATGTGTGTGGCATGTCCTAATAGTGAATTACAGTGATTTTCGTTTTTCACTATTGTAAGGCTACCTGTTCTCCATAGGCCAGAATGGGCTGTTAGAATTGTTACATCCTATGATCCTAACAGACCCAGGGAACATGGTAGAAAATCGAGTTTAGTATGCCTGCACTCAGAATAATAAAATACATCTTTTAGTAAAGTTTATTTTAATATTCTGTGTTTGCAAATACCACTTTTAGAAAGTTGGTATTTGCTTGCCTAACCATTTCAGCCCGCCTCTGCTATGATGTGTATCTGCCTGTCTGGTTTGTGTGAGTGACAAGGCTGGGGAAACCCAGAGGGGCAGGGCTAGGTAGCCTGGTGGTGAATAGAGAGATTGACATCCAGATGGGTGGGAGGAATGCACCTGGACTCTGAATAGGGCTGTGCTCTGCCACCACAATGCTGGCTCCACCTCCTGTGGAGCGGCTGATGTCTCTGCCCTGCACCCTGAATAGAAAGGCAGAGTCATGTCAACAAAGTACTCAATAACTGGTTTGAACTGGGCAAAGGCCCCTCTACCCCAGAGGAACAAAGGAATTAGGGGTATAAGTATTGGGACCCTGCTCCCAAGAAATTAGATCCTGCTTGACAAGAAGAACCTCTGCCTGAGGAGAAGGAACCGGGAAAGCTGTAAGGAGGAGTACTGTCCCTGACCTGGGGGATTGGCCTGCAGTGGTTGCCTTGCTGCTGGAAGGAGAGGAGAAAGACTACAAAGACTTTATTTCAACTTGTGCTTAAAAGATCTCCAAGGGCTTGTGCTGAGCTTGCCCCCTGAACGAAGTCCCAGGACCAGTGGACTTCACCCCCCAGCTCCCCAGAGTTCTTTGGAAGTGCCTGCTGCTGTTGTTGGGCCTTCTGAGGGACTGCGTGTCGCAAGGAGCTGGAAGCGCGACTCAAGAAGGAGAAGCGTGCCGCCGTCGGAGCTGTGGTCGTCGCACCTCGCAAAGGGTGTCGCCGCTGCAGCATCGCATCGAGCGGAAGCGTCTCGCATCATTCCGGAAGTGTCGCGCAACGCCGAAGAAGCGCGTCGCCATCGCAGCCATCGTAGCTGAAGCATTGCACCGCATCAAGAGAAGAGTCTTGCATCGAGGAAGAAGCGTGTCGCCATCGTAGTTGTCGCATTGCACCGCATCAAGAAAAGCGCCTCGCATCCACAGAGAAGCGTGCCGCCGTCGGAGCTGCTGTCGTCGCATCGCGTAAAGGGGTGACGCCGCTGCAGCATTGCATTGAGCAGAAGCGTCTCGCAAACGTCGGAGAAGAGTGCCGCTGCCAAGGCCGCTGTCGTCGCATCACGTAAAGGGGTGACGCTGCTGCAGCCGATGCATCGAGACGAGTCTTCTCGCAACCTCGGAGAAGCGTAACGCATCTGGAAGATCTTCACGTCTTTATTTCTTTGCACCAAAAACTTCATCGCATCAGCATCGTTGCAACACTTTTGTTGCCCTGCGTGTCGCATCTAAGGTACATTGACTTAAAGTGTCGCATTTAAGAACTTAAGAGAACTAAGCAAACTTCTACCATCTAAAGTAACAGTATTGTGTATTTTTGTCGTTTAATGGTCTTGTGGTAACTCTATATAAAGAATCCTTATTTTTAATATAAAAATCTGTGTGGTGTCCATTTGTAGTGTTGTCACTTGGTTACTGTATGTGTTCACAAATGCTTAAACTGTAACGCTCTGAGATAAGCCTTGTCTGCTCGCGCCAAGCTACCTAGAGGGTGAGCAGGGGTTGTTTTAGGAGTGTAACCCCTTACCCTGACTAGAGGAAAGGTTCCCTGCTTGTCACAAGTACCTACCTGTGCCAACCAGAGAACCCGGATTCTAACAACTGGCAAAGAGCAGGAGGATCCAGTGTGAGACATGGTAACATCATTTACAGCAGCGAGAGAATGACACTGCACAGTGGGTTGAGTGCATGCTGAAAAATTCCTGTGGTAGACTGTAGACAAACACTCAGTCATCTGCCTTTTAGCCGTCGTAGATCATTAAAAAATGTATCTGGAGTGCTTCTAACTAGGGGTGGGCACTGGTACACTCTGCTGCGGGTGGGTGTCAGAGTTTTTATTGAACTCCGCGATCCAAGCGGAATGGCAAAACATAACGAACTCCGCTGGCGGATGAGAGTTTACCACCCACAGCGTAAACAGTGGAAGTTTGCTTCTGTTTAGGTCGAAGTATACAAGACAGCATAGCTATCTGGTTTGCTGAAGACATCTTGGGAACATTCTGAAACCTTCACTGGGAGTGTATTCCACCCATTGCTTACCATTGGCTTTGTAACTCACAGTTGCTTGTTTAATTTGTTTTAGGATGTCCAGCCTGAGTTAGTCCATCTTGAAGAGCATAACCTTTTTACAAGGGCTCCTTGTATTCATCCATGAGTAATAGTTTTCGGAAAACAGGCCTTTTAAGTTTTTGCTCTTATCTTGTTACATTTGATTTGCTTTCAAAGACAGAGGTGAAATGTCAGGGTCAGTCTTCTAAGCAAGCTTGGTGTTCACTTTTCTCTCCCATACTTCGAAGTGAGAGGATTTATGTGACAATCATGCTGGGTACCCATGTGAGACTAAAGGCTGCAGAATGTTATTTTACTAGCAAAAAATAAAATGTAAATGTTTTAATGTAGTGTGCAAATATTTCAGAATGTATTCGAATTAGCAAAGCACAAATGAAGCACGTTTTATTTTGTAATTCTGTACTGTGGAGGAAACAAATATTCTAATTGGATCAAAACAAATCAAAACACTTGGTGATGCCATTTACACACATTATCGTTTGTGCACTGTATAGTTTTATCACTAAAGCTGTATGTCTGTGGAAATAATGGCCATTTCAAGTGAAAATGTGTTGTCTGTAATGGTAGTGTGCCATAATACCATGATTAATCAACTTTACACAACTCCACTCTATGACACCCTACAACACCCCACAACACACTGACTCTATAACCGTCTACTTTATACCACTCCACTCCACTCTACTCACTCCACTCTACCCACTCCACTCTACCCACTCCACTCCACTAAACTCTGTAACTCCAAAACGCTCTACGCCACTTGAATCCACTACGCCACTTTAATCCACTCTATGCTTTGCCATTCTACTCCACCCTACTCCAAGGCCCTTTACTCCACAATACTCTCTGTCCTCCATTCTACGATACAACAATCTAAGCCACTCCACAAACCACCACTCTTCGACCCACCACTCTGCGGCACTCTACTCTGCGGCACTCTACTCTGCGGCACTCTACTCTGCGGCACTCTACTCTGCGGCACTCTACTCTGCGGCACTCTACTCTGCGGCACTCTACTCTGCGGCACTCTACTCTGCGGCACTCTACCCTGCGGCACTCTACCCTGCGGCACTCTACCCTGCGGCACTCTACCCTGCGGCACTCTACCCTGCGGCACTCTACCCTGCGGCACTCTACCCTGCGGCACTCTACCCTGCGGCACTCTACTCTGCGGCACTCTACAACACTTCACTCCACTTCCTGGCACTGAACTCCATGGCACTCCACTCTATGGCACTTTACTCCACTCTGTACTACGCCACTCTATGCCACTCCATTCTTTGCCACGCGACTCCACTTATGCCACAAACGTTTAGCCACGCTAAACAGCAGCCATGCTGGTGTACAACATGGCTAAAACACATTGGCAAAGCCAGTAACCCTTGCATAGGTGAGACTTATTGGCTTTGCCAACGTTTGTTTAAGTACAGGCCTGCCCCAGTCTGCAAACGTAAGAGTAGTGGGGCCTGTGGCCAGAGCCTGGGAGTGCCCGAGATGCTGATTCAAGAAGCTCATGAAAGTTAACTTGGTTCCGAAACTAAAAACAAACCCTCAGTACAGGAGTTGTTTACATTTAGCAAATAGCTTCTGCACTACATTGAGCAGGTCCTTCTGCATCATCAAGAAATCAGACTCAATGTTTGTATGGCCAAGTATCAAAATTCTTAAGTTTGGAACTGGGAGATTTTAGAATAATCAGATCAGAATATCTTGTGATCCTGGACAATTTACCCCGACCCTCTCTAGTGTCTTCAGATATTTAGCAAAACTGAGAGCACTTTGAAACAAGCTTCCTACAAGAATTGAGTATTATATAAAACATTGTTACAGTTCTGTTAACAGTACAAGTGCTTAGAGGAGAATCAGTTTACGGCTTTGCTCAATAAATCCATTAATTCATTCATTTAATCCATTCGTCTACTAAGAAGCTCATGAGATAATCCCCAAATTGTTCCTTTCTAGTAAACTCAAATTCAACTAACGGACGCATACTCGCAGAAACGTGTGACGTTCCAGTCGCATATTACACCATGGTTACAAAAATCCACCTCCTCCCCCGTTTAAACCGTATCTAGTGTCTTATAGAGCTGGAAAACATCTATGACTTCAGCATGTGATCCAAGACAGAAAACATATTAGAAGGTAAATTCCCTTTTTAATACAGATTACTGTGGGCATGTTATATAGAAGAATATTAATGCTTAAGTGAAGTAATAAAGATGGCATGGGCGTCATATCACTAAATATAATAATATATAGTCTTCACCTTATTCCAAAGCAGATGTCACAGTGCTCAGATGTAGGGCTGCAGATGTCAGGAAGGTCAAGAGAATGGGTTTCCATTAAATTGTGGTGGTATCTAATTTCTATAATTCTATGGCAATTAGACTTGGGTTAACTGGCTTTGCTTAGTGCCAGGGAACCCTTTTTGAGGGACAGATGTACTCCGTTAATAAGCTTCGTCATCATCATTATTCGGTCTCCCCATGAAGAAAACCCATACTTAATTTTGCATACCCCATAGGACTGCGTTTTTCCCTTTTATTAGTTTTTGGAATTATAGCCTCTTTCGATGGGTTCAAAAGACCTACACCAATCAAGATTTCAAAAATCTACAAATGTGTCAGACCATAATTGTGGCAGGCCGCTGTTACAGGAGATCGTGGTAGGTAAATAGTGTACCCACCTGTATAGAGCCACCCGGGCCCTCTACTACAATGTTGCAGTTTTCACGCATCCATACACCTCTCGGGGCAGGCTCGACCCGAGGGGATAAATAAACGGTCGGGGACCGCTCGGGGTCTTCCGGACACGAGAGTGAAAGTAAAGTGTCTCGTATCTTTCCTACAGCGCTGCTGTGACCTAGTCATACCTAGGCCGCGCCGCGCTACACCGCCCACCGACCTAGGTTTGTTGTAGGGCCCAGAGAGGGATCAGCAGCCAGAATGGAACAAGAGAAAGCACATTGACGAAGAGGATGTTCTTCAGTGATCCACAGCGTGACATGGAATGGGAGAAGTGAATGTACCACACTAAAAAGCAGGGATAAGAAGGCTGCTAAAGGTGATATTCGACAGCACACACCTATGGGAAGACACTTTTTTGCACAAATAAACACTTCAGTTAAATCAGCAAAATGCATAATTTGATAAAAAAGGTTTACTCCTCTTTGAAAAGGAATAAATAGATGCAAGGCATAAAACATGAGCAAACAGGGCACCTTAATACAAGTGCAACACAGGCAATACTCCCCAAAAGTTTGGCTTCACTGGCCTAAATATTTTAGAGCCCTTGCTGACAAGCGAAGTCACCCTGAAGTAAGAGTCCAAATGGGGAGGCAAACTTTGTCTAGGGAAGAACAAAAGGCAGGTCAGTGGTTAAAAAACATAAGCAGCGATTTGTCAGAAATCATAGCCTGACATTTGACCTCTGTCTTTGAAGCACAGCAAATGTGACAAGATAAACACAGATTTCAAAGGCATCTTGGTCTTTTTGTGAGCCACCAAAAATCGGTTTACGACCCACAGTGACCTCGAGGGTGAATTAATTGAAGGCTGCAGTTCCTCTGTCACACCACTGCAACGAGGGTCAAAACATAGTCGTTGTACATGTGGTCAGTTGTGGTGCTGGCAAGCCACTGCTCTGCTTGCAGAAACACAGTGTGCAGGGAGACACCAGCAGATGGGGAATCTGGTGGTCACTGGGTACCAATAAACAAAGGATCAGGAACATTGAGATGTGCTGCCACAATAGCCGATCCTTAAAATAACAACAAAGTGAGCAGCTCACAGAGGGTAGTTCATGTAAGACGACATCTCTCCTCCGACAGCCTCATATATTGGTCTGTCCCGATGAGTGGTTGGCAACTATCTGACTAATCGGTAGGGATAAGTGCACATAATAGCCAATGGGGAATGGTTCATGATATCTGGGCTCCTACCAGAATCTTCCAGGAAAGGTGATCATACCCAACTCCACAAACCAATGGGTAGACAGCATGGTCTACTTCCTTGTCAGTGCTTAGTTGCTTTCTGAGGCCTAGCAGTCCTTGGAGCCTCTAGGAAGTCATAGACTAAATTAGTACTGTGGTCAGCCCAGGGAATGACCCCATAGGTGGAGATGCTCCAAATCCAAGTTTGGGGATGCGGGTGAGGGAACCACATACAGATATCTGAGGACAGGAAAACAGCCTTACATAATATTTCCCAAATGCATAATTCATTAAACACTTTTTGGTATTAACACATACAATAGAGATTTTTCTATGGACATTTAAACTAAAATTCGAATGTTATTAATATTTAAAAGAAGGCATTAATGTGCATTCTCCACCATTTCTGCCAACCAACAGCAACTAAAACAAATAAAACCCCGTAGGGCCATTACATACATACAGTAGGGAACTACATTTCCCAAGAACCACAAGCTATCATATGACTATCAGATGGCAAAATCACTTATAAGACCAAAGGTCAACTTTTTATGAAAAAATTAACACAGGGGTGAGAATGACAAATACTCCGCTGGAATAAGAAAGTTACTCTCCATTTAAACGAATCAACAAAAAATACTGATCTGACGATTATCCTTTTCTTTACCTATCTCAGAAAAGGAAACAGAAGAAATTAAGCAAAGGACTGTAAACAACAAAAAAACTCTTGTACCCCCATCTCATTAATGAATATACGACCCGAAAATCTTAATTTTTAAGGCAACGTCTCAGACACCTCAAACTTTTCGGAGTCCAAACATCAAGTTCTTCACAAGGAAAAGGAAGCCAGGTGAACCCAATGGTAAAAGAACTTGCAAAACGCATTGGAACAGGACCATCTACCCCCGGCATCCCACTATGAACACCAAGTTCACAGAACGAACTCCAAAATCTACATTGTCACCTCTTTTCAAATGCGTTCAATCCATCAAGGCAACACAGTATGATCCACAAAGTCTAATAAAAAAGGAGCTTGTTTAATGCCACCTCTGTCCTGCAGAAGTAAGCAGATTGAACCATTCCCTCTTACATTAGCAAATGTGGAATAGTGAGGAGAAAGAGACCCACGATCATCACCCACTGGCAAAATAGAAAAGGTGCTCCTTGTGAGGTACTTGGCCAGGCCCGCTGTCATCATAAGCACTCCCAGGACAGACATCCCTACAGAGGTAGTAATAGTCATTGTGCACTCTCAATGGAAGGTCGGACCAAGCTGATGGCACCATGAAACAGGTCACTCTAGCAAAGAAGTGCCCCAAAAGTACAGCCAATGTCCCAAATCTAACACACTGCTTACAGAGGCAGCCAAAGACTAGACCGTGGTCAGTCTGTCATGACGCCAACCCATAACAAAGATATACATAGGAACAATGGTCAATTCAATTAAATTCTTTATTCGACCATAAAAATGCCACAAAAGGCACAGACACAGATAAAACATTATATAAACATTCCACTAATATAACATCGCCATAAAGATAATACACTAGACAGGATACATCGTACTATTATTATAAAACATCTCTTAAATAAATACATGAAATTAGGACAGAATTAGGGAGTCTCCTAAAATTATTATAAGTACATCTTGTTAAAATTAAAGTACATTTGGATCAGCTATCTAATTAGCAACCACTGGCCCCAAGAGTTTTCCTCCAGTTAATTGCACGCGGAATGGAACTAGTTGTCCTCAAGCAAAAGTTGATAAGAGGACAGTGAATGTAAGCAGAGCATGGCCTGCCTACATTTTCTAAGATTAGCTTCCCTCAGAAGAGGCAGTAAAATCGTTTCCTTAGGTCAGTGTAACATTTGCAAAATAGCATAAAATGCAGAGTAGTCTGCACAGAAAAGCCATCACATGGACACTTTAACACGCTCCTAGCATATAAAACTGGTTCTGGGAATGCAACCATAAAGTGCAGTGTGCATAATCTCAATATAGTAAGTAAACTCCCATGTATATTATTGATAACCCAAATAAAATACGATTCCATGTCGTATTTTTTTTTTTTTTTTTAACTGTGACGCTCTCAGTGTGATCCCAGATGTGCCTGCTCCATGCCCAGTATTGCCCCGACAATGTGCACTTAAATGAGGGTAAAAGGGCCTCTAGATTAATGTAGAGTTCAGGCAGGTCTATGCTGTGGGTGATGTGTTGTAAACCAGCGTGGGACTCTTTAACGCATTATCCAAATTCATACAAACCAACAAAACTCTATAGTTTAAACTGGTTTCAGGCTTAGTCCCCACAACAAAAGCAGGCAGAGTTTGCTGCAATCACAACCATAATCTAGACCTAATTCTGCATGGCAGATATGGGTGGCAGTGCTTTGAGGCACAGCCAGAAATCTTTTTAGGCACTCATTTTTCATTATCTGGATGATCGGGTGGTCCTTAATTCCCAATATATGGATAGACTTTTTGCTTTATAAACTTGCACCAGCTCTCTGAGGGGTTTAGAGCCTAAATTACTTCTACATGTAAAAAGTGTCTCCAAACTTCTGTTGAAGTTTGCTGCTGTAGTATGAACTTACTAATGATGCTTCCATGTGTATGCATCATCGATCAAGACCCCAGATAGGGGAAAGTCATAAAAAACATGACTTAGCCTGGTTTACTATGAAAGATTTGTTTTTGTTCCTCATTGAGCTATACACAACTATGGGCCTGCCACAAGGTGCAGAGATCAACAGGGGGCCACCATAGGTGTCCCCTCAGACCCCAACCAGAGGCCACACGCACAAGTGGGCCCTACTGGGGGCCCCCCAAACACGTTTTCCAACATGGTTTCCATGACAGACAGGCTGGCATGGAAACCATGTCAGAAACCATGCATCGTAATCCCAAGGGCGGAAAGGCCCACCCTTTGGGATTACGAGCCAGCTCTGACTGTATGATAGGCTCCATGAGGCGGTCGGATGCCAGCCGGAATGACCGGCCGGCTTACTTTCCGACCGCCAGCATCATAATTCGGTGGTCAGAAAGTAAACCGAGCGGCGGATTACGATGCAGCCTGTAAGGCTCCGACCGCCAGGCTGCATCGTAATCGGGCCCCTATATGTCTTAGATTGGTTTACTGTCAATTCTAGATCTGTCATATGAGTAACAAATTCGGCAAGCAGTTTCTGGAGGTCAAGTGGATCCCTGGGGATGAGCACTGCATCATCGGCATAAAGTAACATGAGAACTAGTCTAGTTTCCACTCTTGGGACACCCACGTTCAGGTTGACTAGCTGTCTTTCTAATCCATTTATATACAATGTAAATAAAAATGGTTCCAGCACAATCAATCAATCAATATATTTGTAAAGTGCACTACTCACCCGTGAGGGTCTCAAGGCGCTGGGGGGAAAGGGGGAGGGGTGCTGCTACTGCTCGAATAGCCAGGCCTTGAGTAACCTCTTGAAGGTTAGTAGGTCATGGGTCTGCCGTACGAGGATGGGGAGGGTGTTCCAGGTCTTGGCAGCGAGGTGGGAGAATGATCTGCCGCCGGTGCCGCTCTTCGGATTCGGGGGACGGCAGCGAGGGCGAGGTCAGCGGAGCGGAGCTGGCGGTTCGGGGTGTAGAAGGTGAGTCGTCTGCTGAGGTATGCCGGTCCAGTGTTGTGGAGTGCCTTGTGTGCGTGGGTGAGGAGCTTGAAGGTGATCCTCTTGTTGACGGAAAGCCAGTGCAGGTCTCTCAGGTGGGGTGTGATGTGGCTGCGGTAAGGGATGTCGAGGATCAGACGTGCGGAGGCGTTCTGTATGCGTTGTAGTCATTTCAGGAGTTTGGCCGAGGCTCCTGCGTAGAGGTTGTTTCTGTAGTCCAACCTGCTGCTGACGAGGGCCTGGGTGACCGTTCTTCTTGTTTCGGTGGGGATCCACTTGTAGATCCTGCGGGGCATGCGGAGTGTGCTGAAGCAGGAGGACGAGAAGGAGTTGACCTGCTTGGTCATGGAGAGGGTGGAGTGAAGGATGAATTCTAGGTTGCGTGCGTGGTCGGTGGGTGTTGGTGCTGCTCCCAGTGTGGTCGGCCACCAGGAGTCGTCCCAGGCCGAGGGGGTGGGGCCGAGGATGAGGACTTCCGTCTTGTCTGAGTTCAGCTTCAGGCGGCTGTTCTTCATCCACTAGGCGACGGCTTTCATTCCTTCGTGGAGGTTGGTTTTGGTGGTGAGGTGGTCCTTGGTGAGGGAGAGAATATGCTGGGTCTCGTAGGAGATGATGTTGAGGTTGTGTTGGGGTTGTGAGCGAGCGGTGCCATGAAGGCGTTCAGCAATGTCGGGCTGAGGGATGAACCTTGGGGTACGCCGCAGATGATCTCGGTGGCTTCAGATCGGAAAGGGGGAGGCGGACGCTCTGGGTTCTGCAGGAGAGGAAAGAGGTGGTCCATTCCAGTGCCTTGTCTCGGATCCCTGCGTTGTGGAGGTGTGTGTGTAGGGTGCAGTGGCAGACAGTGTCGAAGGCGGCTGACAGGTCCAGGAGAATGAGGGCCGCAGTTTCACCATTGTCCAGTAGGGCCCTGATGTCATCGGTGGCGGTGAATAGAGCCGTTTCGGTGCTGTGGTTGCTGCGGAACCCGGACTGGGACGGGTCCAGGATGCGGTTCTCCTCGAGGTAGCGGGTCAGTTGTCTGTTGACGGTCTTCTCGATGACCTTCGCCGGGAACGGGACCAGGGAGATGGGTTGGAAGTTCTTGAGGTCATTTGGATCAGCCTTGGGTTTTTTGAGTAAGGTGTTGATCTCGGCGTGCTTCCAGCTCTCCGGGAAGGTCACAGTCTCAAAGGAGCTGTTGATGGCCTTGCGGAGATGGGGTGCGATGGTGGTGCTGGCTTTGTTGAAGATGTGGTGTGGGCATGGGTTTGACGGAGAGATGGAGTGGATGGTGTTCATGATTTTGATGGTGTCGTCGTCGCTTATGTTGGTCCAGGTGAGCAGGGGGTCGGTGTGGATGGTGGCCGTGAGGTCGGAGGTCTCGGTGGCTGTCGGGGCAGTCATGGTGTTGAAGCTGTCGTGGATGTCTGCGATCTTGCGATGGAAGAAGGTGGCCAGGGAGTCGCACAGGTCTTGCAAGAATGGGATGTCGGTGTTGGAGCTGGGGTTGGAGAGTTCCTTCACGATGTTGAAGAGCTTTTTGCTGTTGTACGTGTTGTTGTCTAGGCGGTCTTTGAAATAGGTCCTTTTGGCGGATCTGATGAGGTGATGGTGTCTGCGGATGGTGTTCTTGTGGGCTGCGTAGTTGTCCGGTGTCTGTTCGCAGTGCCATTTCTTCTGTCGTTTTCTGCAGGTTTGCTTGGAGGCCTGGAGGTCCGCGGTGAACCAGCTGGCTTTCTTGTCGGTGTGTCTGTTGGAGGGTTTCTTGATCGGGGCGAGAGTGTTGGCGCAGTCGTTGATCCACTGTCTGAGGTTGCGGGCGGCGGTCTCAGGGTCGGTGGGGTCGATGGGTGGGCTTCGGGTAAAGGTGGTGTTTAGCTGGTCTCCAGTGACTTTGCTACAACAGCGGCGGAGGATCTGTTGAGAGCGGTGGTGCGTGGTGGGTGGTGGGTTTCCGAAGGGTGAAGTGGATGCAGCGATGGTCGGTCCAGTGGAGTTCGGTGGTATGGCTGAAGGAGACGTGGGAGCTTGCAGAGAAGATGGGGTCAAGCGTGTGGCTGGCAGAGTGGGTGGGTGTTGTGACGAGCTGTCTAAGTCCGAGGTTGGTGAGGTTGTCAATCAAGGTGGTGGAGTTGGTGTCATTGTTGTTCTCGAGGTGGAAGTTCAGGTCCCTGAGGAGGATGTAGTCTGTGGAGGCGAGGGCATGCGTACTGACAAAGTCGGCAATGGAGTAGCTGAACGGTGGCCGGGGTCCGGGGGGTCTGTAGACAAAGGTTCCTCTGAGGGTGGCGCTGGGAATCAGTGTGGATCTGGAAGTGCAGGTGGTTGGCGGTGCTGAGGGTATCGTCGGTGCTGGTTGAGACTCTGAGAGTGTTCCTGTGGACGATGGCGATTCCTCCTCCTGTTCCGTTGGTGCGGTGCCTGCAGGTGATCTTGTAGCCATCAGGGATGGCTATGGCGATGTCGGGTGCAGAGGAGGGGTTCATCCAGGTCTTGGTCAGGAAGGAGACGTCAGGGGAGGTAGAGTCGAGTAGGTCACAGAGTTTGACTGCATGTTTGCGGGCGGCGCGGGTGTTGAGTAAAATGCATCTGCGGTAGTTGCGTCCTTTCTCAGTGGGTGGGTTGGCGGATCGGATGCTGGTGAAGCTGCAGCTCCAGCAGGAGAAGGGTCCTTGGGTGCGTTTTGGGGTGGCCAGGAAGCAGGTGTGTGATCGTCCGGTGTTGAGTGCGTGGAGGGGGCTGGGATCGTAGCGGTGTAGGGCGTCGTGGCGTTCGCAGGGGCCAGGGGGTCTGGCGCTGGGTGCAGTCCAGGCGCGGACGGGCGCAGACGGGTTTGCCTTAGGAGCACCTTCGGTGCGCCAGCGGCGCGCCCGCTGCCAGCGGCCACGCAGCGCCCGCCATATCAGGGGAGGTGGGAGGTAGGAGCAGCTGGGATGCTGGAGCGGGGCGGTGAATGGGCGAGCGGAGCTGCAAGGGACGCAGCGGTGGAAAAAACTGGCGGAAAAAGCAGGGCACAGAGGAGAGGAAGAGTAACAAAAACACAAGAAGCAAGAAAAAACAAAACAGTGAACGGAATTAAATCAAATGCAAATCTGGGGCACAGAGGCAAAGGAAGACAACAATACAATTACCAAGAGCGAAACGAGGAATAACAACACAATGAAGGCAAAATTACAACCGAGGCACAGGACCTCAAACCTATGGCGGTGTCAGAGCAGAGGGACACGGGCACACAGGTGATGCTGTGCAGCGTGGGGGAGCGACCAGCCTGAAATCAGGGTCTAGGGTCACACACAGCCCTGTCGGACTTCTATAGATAGATTTAGTGGTGCAGTTCTTTAGCCCTGTAATCCAAACCTCCCGCTCCCTGTCACATCACCATGCTGTTGCCTTAGAAAGTTGATAATATTATCCACCACTCCCAGACCGGTCATAATATCCCAAGCTTTGAGTGGTTTACATGACCAAAAACCGATATAAGGTCTATGAAGGCATAGCATACTTTCTAAGGCTTAGCTACAGAATATATATTTGATTAATGAATATAAATAGAGATACTGCCCAACAGTTCCTACTCCTGCGCCCAACTTCTATTATTTTTGCAGCTAACTTATTTAATGATAGGCTGATAAAATTTAGATTCATGCATATCTCCCTTTTTAAATAGAGGTACTATTGTGGAGTGAAACTAACTTCAGGGAGCCAGTCCTGCAGAAAACATTCAAAACGTTTGTTAGAATAGTTGCCCATATTTCAGTGTCCTCTTTAAATACAAATGCGGGTACTCCATCCAGGCCTGGAGCTTTACCTGCAACGCATCTATTTATGGTAGCAGTAACTTCTTGCAATTCTATCTTAAGCCCTTCCAACTGTAAAGTCTGCCTACTCTCACCTAAAACATGGGAATAAATTGAGACAGCAGAATTTCCATATACTGCTGTAAAGTGGTCGACCCAGACATCAGGTGCAATCACCTTTTCAATTCCCGGTCTTTGAGGAATTAAAAAAAATTATAATAATAATCATATGCTGTTAGACCTGCCATTCTTATTCTTGGTGTGGTGTTCCCCTAACTTTATGCCTTCAGACCTCCTGATTTTGCTGGCCTTAGGTTTCTGCACACTTTACCACTGTTAACCAGTGCTAAAGTGCTTGTGCTTTTCCCCTAAAACATGGTAACATTGTGTAGGAAGCTGGCTCTGTGTGTACTATACCAAAAAGAGGTATGGTGTGCACAGAGTCCAGTGAGTTCCCAAAGGTATGCAGAGGTTTAAGTAGATAATTCCTTACTCTTAATTTAGTGGTAGCTGGGCTGAGCAGCTGGGTTTATCAGAGGGTAGTGTGAATACATTTGATATACATTCTCATACAAGGCAGGAACACACACTCAATGACTGACTCCAGGCCAAAGTTACAGGCAAGTAGACTTTTCAATTGCAATACTTTCAAGTGATTATTGGCAAGAGGTTTGTATAGCATCAAACAATACTTTACATGTGCATGAAATGCTTTTCAATGTAAAAAAAGATACTTTGTATTTATGATCAACATAGTACATACAATACAGTGAGAGACCAATGCAATCCTGTGGGAGAAGAGACAGGTGAGTAACCTACAGGTAAATAAACGGTTTTCAGATTCAGTCTCCAGGGGTTTTGGTCAACACTGGGCAGGGTCAGACTAAGGTAGGTGCTGCACTACCATCGGCCCTGGGGTGGCCAGGTGCAGAGGTCACTGGGCCCAATGTTGTTCTATGTATGCCGAGGGTGCTTCAAAGAGACACCAGTTACAGGTAAGTTCCTGCGGTTCAGGGCAACAGGCCCTGGGGATGGAGGTCAGCACTGGAGCGCCAATCAAATAGCACCGAGACTGCACCACCAGCGGCACAAAGGCGACTGGGTGCAGAGTGCAAAGGTGGCAGCGGGTGCCCGATTGAAACCAATGGAGCTCCTCAGTTGAAGGAAACGGCTCCAGGCTTGAAGAAGAAGTCTGGCTGAAGGATTCACATGACTGGAGAGGTAAGGTGGATAGTGGGGGATGCCGAGACACCGTTGGTTGGCATTCCTAGGCCTGGGGGTTGTGGGTGCAGGGGTATCTTTAGGTGTTGAGTTTCTCTCACCAGAACCGGTCGTGGTCAGGGGGACCCTTCAGGATGAGGCTGCAGGTGTCGAGAGGGAGGTCAGGAGAGGTCATCAAATGCTGGATCCCAGGTCATGATCGCTGGGGAGACTTCACTGGGTCGGAGGGCCACCTCGACTCTGGCCGTGGGGGTTGGATGCAGAGTGGTAAATGTGTTGCGGATTCACAGTACTCAAGCTAGTTTCTTGTTGGACAAATCCAGTGTCCACAGGAGAAAATAAACTTTGTTGAAGACAGCACAGGTTCCCGGGGTTCTTGAAGGTTGCTGGCTGTGGGCCATGCCGGTTTCTCGGAGCAGGGTCGCTGGAGGAGGAGAGATGGCCGGATGTCTGTAGTCGTCTTCTTATCCACTGCTGCACGGCTCTTCGGGCCTTCTTCTTTGTAGGTCGTTGAATCTGAGGAACATGGTTCAGGGGAGCCTTTAAATATTACATTTAAGGTTGTTACTGAGGTTAGAGGGCAGTAGTCAATGGCTACCGTCCCCTAGGGTGACTACACCAGTTAGGTGCGCCCTCTGTTTAGGGAGAGGGGCACATCCCTATTCCTATTGGTCCTAGCTATCTAAACCAAGATGGTGAATTCTGAAGAGAGAGGTTCTCCTCAGCTCCTGCCCACCCTATGTGTGTGCCAAGCCTATGTGGGCACTCCTACTCTGCTCAGTGAAGCACCTCCACCCAGAGCAGGCTTTGTTTCTGACCCCCGAGGGCACAACAGCTTTCACTCCATGAGGTCAGAAACTAGTCTGGTGCTGGTTGGCAGGCAGTGACTAGTCAGCCAATACACCTGAAGCTGGTAGTTTTTCAGGGAGCATCGCTAAGATGCCCCAGAGTGCATTTTACAATAAATCCAGCACTTGCATCAGTGTGGGTTTATTAGGCTGAGAAGTTTGATACCAAACTTCTCCGTCATCACTAAAGCCTTCATGGAGCTGTGGAGTAAGTGTTGACAAACTCTCAGCCCATGTACTGAAAATGGCTTCACTGCACTTTCAGTATCCAAGAGTGGACTCAGAACCTGTAGGGGCATATTGCTCATGCAGCTGTGGCCTCACCTGTGGTATAGTGCACACTTCCTTAGGGCTGAAAGGACGACCAGAGGGGTGAATTACCTATGCCACAGGCAGTGGTGTGTAGGCATGGCACCCAGGAATGTGTGCCATGTCGATTCTTTTGGTTCAGCTGCACCACAACACATTGCCTGCAATGGCAGTGTGTATGTGTTAGGTGTGGGGTAATCCTTAGGGTGGTGCAATACATGCTAAAGCCCTAAGGGACCCACTCTGGTCACAAGGCCCTTGGAACCACGGGTCCCTTTTACAAGGGACTCATATGAGGGCCAGAGGTATGCCAATTGTGGGAGAAATGGTACAGGATTTGGGAAAGAACACAGGTGCTGGGCCTAATTAGCAGGGTCCCAGCACACACTCAGTCAAGTTGGCATCAGCAATCTGGCAAAAAGTGTCAAGGGGGGTTACTGCAACAGGAACCCACTTTCCTACACATTGGTTTATACCCAATTGGTATTTTTAATGTACTTGTAAGTCCCTAGTAACGTGACACTACCTGTGCCCAAGTCCTGTAAAGTAAATGCTTCTAGAGGGCCTGTAGTACTGATTGTGCCTCACTTAAGTAGCACTTCAAACCTGTCTCAGACCTGCCAATGCAGCCTGTGGGTGCAATTTTTAAACTGCCAGTGCAAACGGGCAAAAAAAACCTTTTGCCAGGGCCAAACCTTGCTTTTTAATACATTCAATGTATTTAAAAAGCAGGACATGTAATTTTAAGTTTTACCTGTCCTGGTAATGAAAAACTGCTAAATTCATTTTTAAATGACTGCAAAGCCTACCTCTCTCATAGATTAACATTGGAATTACATTATTCCATGGTATAAGTGTAATTTCCGAGTAGGAAGAGGTGATCCCTTCATGTTTGATGTCAATGGAATTGTAATTTCAAATCCTAATTTATAGTGCAATTTGATTTTAAATTACAATTTCGAAAATGCCACTTTTAGAAAAGTGGCATCTTCTTGACTTGCCATTTTGTGACTGCAGCGTGTCGAACGGACGTATCACCCGACTGTGCGGTGCATCCCTAGCACAGGCCCTCGCATCCCTCATTGACGGCGGACTCAACGATGATGCCAGACTCCACACTGTAGCCTTATAGCTCCTCGGAACAGGCGCATCGCTTCAACTGCGTAACGCATCTTCGACACGGATCCTGGCAAGGCTCCGCAACCAGTACTTTGTTAAGCGGGCCTAACTAGGACCCTGTAGCCAGCTTGCACTCCATCGCAGTTGGCCTGAACTTGTGACTTTGTCCTGGTCAGACACGACCAGATATCCACAGTTGATGCTTTGTTCTTTTTGGTGCCATTTTCTCAAAAATCTTTACATTTGAATATCTCCTGATCTACTGATTAGATTGTCATTGTTTTGGTCTTGTTTTAGTTATTAAAGAAAGCTCTATTTTTCTAACTTGGTGTGGGATCCTTTTTGTGTATTTTTTTCACTGTTTTACTGTTTGAAATTTTGCACAAATAGGTTATACATTGCCTCAAAGTTAAGCCTGACAGCTCTGTGCCAAGCTATCAGAGGGGTTATTTTGGGGTTTGCTTGTGCCTTACACCGACGAGAATTGTGGTTGCTGCTTGGCCAGGGCTCACACCCCAGGCAACCAACCACCCAATTTCCCACACCTGCCAGAAAGCCCAGGAGTCTTTTAAACTGCTAGCTACTAATAGAGACTCACAAGCGGTGGTTCCAATGTCATTCTTCCTATTAGGAAAAGCTTTTTTGCATGCTTCGTAACACTGACAAAAGTGATCACAATCGCGTGGAACCATTTTCATGACTTTTAACAAATCAGCTTGAGCTTTGAGGTTAAAAGAGTCAAACCATCTGAGGTTTGGGCTCGCAAGCAGAGACAGAGACTGTCAATAATTCCCTAATAGAATCACACAATAAGTTAAAACACCTTGTAATATCTGCCGACCCCCGCTTCAACCAGGCATGTAAACAATTCTGCTTTATTGCTAGAAACAGTACTGCACATCAGTTTATATTTATCCACAAGCTTCCACCTGTTCAATAATTCATTATGTATTGGGGCAAATTTATGTGGAAGGTTGGCACTTCAAAAGATATCAAGAGTAAATTGTGATCCCTGAATATATTGTCCAATATCAAATAATTGAAGTAAGAATTAAGCAAATCATTAGAAAACAAAATGCAATCAATAATACTGTAACATTCCCTACCCGTACTTGAACAACTGTCCAACTGTTGGCAAGTTGACTTGGCAGTGAGGAAGGCCTGAGGTCCCTGCCTGCAGGCTAGGAGATGGATTGCTCCTGTCTTGAGTCATCAGACAGCATGGGCAAATGCAAAGGGTGCTGACTTACCTCACTCAGCAAGTGAAAAGGGGAGAAAGGGAAGTCATGTTTATATGAGTTGGTAAACTGCACTGCCACCACATAGGTTTATTGTAAATGTAAATGTAAATGTACAGATATTTATATAGCGCAAATCACCAACCGGTCTCTAAGCGCTTGCTTAGGGAACCCGTCCTGGTATTCCCCTGTGAGATAACCCAGCAGGGCATCCACAAGGTGAAAGCCAGGCATCCCGCCGCGAGGGGCCATTGTGGAGATTAAGCAAGCTATTGCCCAGAGTCACAGAGTGTGAACCCATGAATCGAGTATGCACTGGAGCGAGAATTATCAAGTCCATGGACAATTTATGGACTCAAGACCCAGCCGAGCCGGGAATTGAACCCTGGTCACGGGCTGACCTCTGCTTCCAGGTCTGCCTACTCTAACCAGTGAGCCACACTGGCACTAGGATTAGAATAATAAGAGGAATGCAGAAAGAAAGTTAAGTAGACCTAGGAAAAAGGTAACATTTTTGTCTGACTTGAATAAGAGAGAAGATTCTCGTGAGCTCACAGGGTAGGGCGCTCCAGAGAGACCCACAGTAGAACATAAGAGCCACATCTGGACTTGCAGATCTCAAGAGCACAATGTAGATCAAGGTCTAAGAGGCATAACCGTCGAGGGTAAGGAATAGAGGGCCACATGTATCAACCAATTTTCCCTTGCCAATGCAAAAAAGGCCATTTACATGTTTCAAACCCTATTTTGCGATTCGGTAACCTGTTACTGAATCGCAAAGGGGTTTCGCTATTTGGTATTTGGAAGGGGCGTGTTTAGGGGATCACTTCCAAATAGCGAATCGCAACAGTATATATGAATGTTTTGTGACCGTGAATGTGGTCGCAAAACATTCGCAATTTATCACCAACTTCAAGTTGGTGGCAATCCATTCGCAATTGGGAATTGGTGGCAAAAATGTTTTTTTAAAAGCAGGCATTGGCCCCATGGACCACTGCCTGCTCTTAAAAAAAAAAAAAATCAAAAGAAAACTTTTAATTTTTGTTCTTGAAACGCAAGCATTATCCTTTAAGGAAAACGGGCTGCATTTATAAGAAAAAGGATTGCTTTATTTACAAGCAATCATGGACATGGTGGTGTGCTGACCGCAGCAGGCCCCCATTCCTTTCATTTTACAAATTGCGACCTACTCCATGAATATTAATAAGGTAGGTAGATTTGCGAGCAACTATTAAATCGCTTAATGAAACTCTTGGAGTTTCATACATTTGAAATAGCGATTAACTAATTGCGATTCACTGAAAATCGCAATTAGGTAATGGCTATTCCAAACTTGATACAGCTGGCCCAAAATTCCTAGAGATAAAAATAGGTAAAAATTGAAAAGAAGTTTGGTGAACAATACAAAGAAATGTGAAGTCTATTCTAGTGCAAATCAACTGTTGGTGAAGTTGTTTAAGAATAGGAGCAGCTGGGAGCTGAGGTTAGCAAACTAACAGCTTGGTTCTGGTCTTCGTTTGCCACCTAGCCGCTTTTATACCAGCATGACCTGTATTTTATACTGCTGGTACAAAAATTGGGAGAAATCACCAAAACCGGTATCAGTTCATATTTAAAATAGTAGTTATAAAAAGAAAGCATGTTTAAAGGTGTTATACAGCTGCCATAATGACCCTGACAGATAAAGAAAAACAAAGCGAGAAAGACACAGTTAAAAATAAATACCAAGGATTTCATATAAAGTTTAACATTTGTATGATCTCCAGGCCTTGCAGAATCTGAACACATGAGAATATTACCAGTATTATTCTATATGCAAGTTTCTCTCTTCCTAGGTCTTCAGAGAGTGGGCTTTTTTAGATATGCTGGGTTCTCTATGGGTTTGAGCAGGTATCCACAAAATAGGCACAAGGAAATTCTTTTGACGGGGTAGAATCTTTGGAGGAGGTTTCAGCATTTGGGCGCAGGGTTGGCTAAACCCCAGGGAAACCAACTAACCCCCACCGGCGCTGCAACTACAGGTGCAGTAGGCACTGCAGTAGCTCCATTAAATCTAGGAGTTCACTATGAAACTTGCCCCCCCCCAGCCTTAAATAAGCCCCAAGACCTTCTCAGTGACTAAAAGGGATGTGCCCCCCCCCTTTGAGCTTCTAAAGGCCCTAGGGACCCCATCCCTTGGGCAGGCTTTCGGTTTGGTGACTATGTCCTGGGGAGTCCACCCGCTGGACACAGTAATTGCCCTGCCCACGCTATCATGGGCAGGAAAGCAGATTTTTGCTCCTGTATGGCAAAAGCTCTTTTTCAACAGCTCCCACCAAGCTAAAGCAAACAGCTATATCCCGGGTGTGGGCAACCAGGGACATAGCAGGAGCCGTCCCTGGGGGTGTCCCCAGGGCCATGTATGGCTCCTGAACAGGGGTAGTGCAGACTCCTCCTTTGTAGTTTACAGGCTGGCCCAGGAGAAGTGGTGGTCCCCATAGTCATATATGGCCCGGAAGGGGAGCCCCCCACAACGCCCCTCCCACTTTTAAAATGAAATGTTTGCACTGGGGAGGTGGCAGTCCCCTGGGCCCAAGGTGGTCCGTGTGCCCCCCCTTTACACAATATAAGCCCCAGGGAGGTGGTGGTCCTTGGTTTATTAAAATGCCTAAGGAGTGGGGCCTATGCACCCCTCCTTTCAATTGTATGTAAGCCTGCATGCCCAAGTGACCTGGCCCACTCAGACGCTATAATTAGATTAGTTGGAGCCACACTTTTTTTTTCTATATATATATTTTTGTTGCAGAAAAAGACCGCACAGGTCGAAACGCCTCAGCCATAATAAAATCCAATTTGACTATCTTAACAGATCCCCATTCAAGATTTGGTTGAAGGTAGATACGTCTGTTTATGCAGAACTGTGCAACAGGAAGTCTTCAGCACTACTGTTGGCGGTGCTCCAAATTCAGACAGAGAACAAACAACCGGTACATTGTAACACACACACACACACACACACACACACACACACACACACACACACCCCCATTAAGGGAGATAATGTATCTAGATTTAACAGCGATACTGTGGGTAGTATCAGATCACCAGTTTTCATATATTATCTGCATTTGGGTTGCTTTAGGTATGTCTCATAGCTGCATTCTCTTGCACTATGAACCTGGATCCAGAGCACCCGATACGTGGGAGCCTCTACAGCATACTACCATGTACTAAGTAAACAAACAAGACCATTATAATGTCTCATTTTGAGGATTAAAATATTTTTCTTTGCATCTAATGGAAATATTTCACATAAGAGCATGTATCATACAGGAGCATATGAAGTGTCCGATGTATTATACAATATGGAGACACATATCTTTCAAACAGCGGTATCCACAGTTCTTAAATCAAAATGAATTGCGTCATGATCCCGGATCCATTGCTTAGAAATACGGGTCCTCAAACTTTTAATTGGCATGCTCTATTTTCCTGGAGTGACCCAAGTTTGAATCCGAAAACTTACATTAATCAGTCAGAACAATGAAAATCAGGAGATTTAATCCCTATAAAACCTCTAACCGATGCTACCAATGTGACATCACCACTACAGCTTTTTATGTTTAACTATAGAGTCACTGAAAAGGCATTTTAAAAATGCATGAGTGATACTCAGTTATATTAGCCTGGTTTCTGACAGAAACATTAGCGGAATCCTATAACGTAAAAACTCAAACCTTTAAACATTTGTCATTTTTCTTACCAACATTCTATACAAATTGGTTACCACTTACGTAGCATACAGAAATTAAAGCTCAATGCAAAACATGGAATGTTGAAAAATACATCTAAGCCAAGGAGAGTTACAATAATCGTGTTTGATACAAATTGCCTGCATTTGAAATAATACCATTCTCAGGTCTCTGTGAAAATGGAACCAGAATACGATATTCAGGTACTCTAGCAGGGCTATGAGACTGGCATAGATGACACCAGCAGCGACTCCTCCGCTATGGCAGTGGAGCGCCGCCCCCCCTCCAGCAGCTGTAAATCTTTGAAAAATACTACTGTTTTATTATGGTTTTATTTTTCTGTCTTTGGCCAAGTTTTGGGGTCAGGGCCTAATCGGAGTCAGATTGTAGGAGGATTAGTGCACACTGCTGTCAGTGCACATGTCGGTTTGGTCGGACGTCTTAGGATAGCCAAACCGACATGCGTCCTGAGATGTCTCCAACCCGAGCTGCACTGCCAGGTTAAAGACAGCAGGCACAGGCTCCCATTCTCTCTGTGAGTGCACATCCAGGGCGAGAAGGCCAATCCCGACGCTGCTCGCATGCTGCCAGCAGCATGAGGGCAGCATCTGGATTGGCTGCAGGGGAGTCTGGGGGCATGTGCTTCAGAGGACTGGAGCCAGAGAGGAGCAGAAGAGCGGCAATGCGGCGGGCAGTAAATAGACCTTTTGGTTTCTTGTTTGTATTTTCATTGTCTGTCCCCCCCCCCCCCCACTACTCTGCCCGTTCTTAAAACGTACTTAATAGATAACTACAACACCCAAGTTCAAGTTCAAAAGACCTTTATTCGAATTTGTTAAAATTCATAAAAGTACCGACACATCAAAGAACATATGCATACACATAATACAAAGCAATTAAATAATTTACATTTCATAATAACAAAACAATTCATACAGAGGATAGACAATAAATTCCATTAGCTTATAAGGTTTTAGCAGTAGTATTTCTTGACTGAATCTGATTACAAGGACTTTCCATAGTCTTGCGTGCACGTATGGCTAGTCTTAAAAAAGTGCTAGTGCGAAATGTCAATTCATCATTGTCCAGGGTGAGCAGCAGCATGTAGGATTCCTGAAGTGTAAGAGGTCTGAGTTTTCTAAAATATGGGGTTAAAAGCCATTTGGTATATCTCACATAATATTTACAGAAAAACAGAAAGTGCAAATCGTCTTGAGTGCTTGTACCGTCACAGGGGCAGGGGGTAAGAACAGTATGGTGTTGATACCCCAGAGGAAAAGAGAACAGAAATTTAACAGTTCCTGCCCTTAAACGAAACAGTAGAGATCGTTCCCAATTTGACATAGGCAGTGATAGGTAGGATGGCATGATTTGCATACAGAGACCATTACCAATGTATTTTTTGACCCCTAATTTCTGTAGTTCAATTCCTAGCCGTTCATTACGATAAAGTGCATAGAGTGCCTTTTGAACCTCATGTTTGTCCTTTGGTTCGATAGCCGTTGGCTCAGTAAACAAAATACCTCTTCCAATTTCATTAAATATTTTAGAAACTTCTTTAAACCAGGGGATCTGTATGCCATTATCACTATTGAGGCAGTCCCTAATGATGTTTTGCGTAAGGGCAGCAGCCTCATTCCTCCAGATTCTAATCCAGAAGAGTGCTGGTCTTGCTTTAATAAAGTCGTTTATAAATGGGAGGTTAAGTTCGTTATGACAGATGAAATTGGAAGAGGAAATTGGTGCTCCCAGCAGTTTCCTGCAAAAACGGTTTTCCTCTCTTTGAATACCAATGCTGCTGGCCGATCCCCAAACTTCGGCTCCATACGTAGCAACAGGGGAACACTGTAATTTAAAAATTTGAACAATAGCTTTAGTGGCGCCGATTTTCTTAGGGCGTGGGAGACTCAGGACGGAGTTGTTGGCTTTCGAGAACTTGCTCGTGGCGTGGGCCACGTGCCCACTCCAGGAGCCGTTCGCAGCGAAAACCAACCCCAGATAAGGGAACTTATGGACAGATTCAAGTTTATCTGTTCCAATTTGAATAGTGCCGAGTTTCCTTTTGCCCGGCCCACAAGGCATAATAAAAGACTTTTTAAAATTAACTTTTAAATCCAGTCCCTCCATAAAATTTACAAAACTATGTACAAGCAGACGTAAGGCGTTTGGTGTACATGCCAAAAGGACAGCGTCGTCTGCATATAAAAGTACGGGCAAGGGATTTCCTAAAATGATTGGGACATCGGGGGTAGCTTTCTTTAAACAGTTGGACAGGCCATTAATATAAATGATAAACAGCAGGGGTGCTAGAACGCACCCCTGTCTCACCCCCCTCCCTATCTTAATGGCTCCCGATACCTCTCCGCCCATACCAATACGTACCCGAGCTTTCAAGTCAGTATGGAGATAGGCTAAGAATCTAACAAGAGTGGCATCGAGACCATTTGACAGGAGAGTTAACCATAGCTTGGATCTATTCACAAGATCGAATGCGGCTACACCCATTTTAAATAACACTAGTTGTCACCACATATATATTTATTGTTTTATCAAGTTGAAAAATTAAACAAGCCTTGCAAAACTGACAATCCAATTTATTAAAAAAAAAAGGTTTGTTTTGAAATCAACATAAACAAGCAAATATAAGTGGATTGTTCATCGAAACACCATTTAATTAGACTCCCCAAATTTGAACAATCATAACAACAATAGAACTTCTTCAAAATGTTTCAAAATTACTGCAAATATTTGGAGTCAAAGATGCAGACTTTGTTACAAAAGCAGTTCCGGGCATCACAGTTGGTGCATATATTTTATGGAAGAAAAATTGGTTCAATCAATTTTTGGGGGGACAAGTATGGATTGGAACCACATAATAAATGCAGTAGTGATTCTTGCCCAACCCCACAAAGGCTAGAGACACTTTTGATAGCAGATTTTCTGACAGGGCTGTACTGATACCACCAATATTGTGACTCTCCTTACCAGAGAGGATGGAATCCCAACTAAAAAACGAAGAAAAAAAAATCTCTTTGAATACAAGGATACAGCAGTTCAACAAATTCAGATCTTTAGTATATTTCGGTATCTTACACCATTTGTTGTGTTTTATTAACAATTTTAGCATATTTTTTGAAAATTGAAGATCCTCCTACAAGTCTGCAACTTGAAATTATTTTGCCGCTTGATACCCATTAGAAACATATATTTGTCCCCCTCAGTTTCACAGACCTCTCTTAATAGTAGATTTACTCCATTATAAAGCTAGATTAATTCAGACCTGCCAGAAGATTGAAGTACAGGGCAAAAAAAGTAGACATTTTGCAACAGCTAAATAACTTAGCATCTCGGAGACAAACCCAAAACCATTTTACTGGAAACACTTCCCATGGGTGCATAGTACCATTCCTTTGAATATTAACTTTACCATTAAAACTCCGGCCCTGGACAAGACACTGGCATCAAGGATTTACAGGGATGAAAAATATTGACAGCACCACAATAGTACCAATATGGATTACTCTGCACGTATATTTCTAAAATTGTAATTGATGTATGTTCACCACTTAGATGTACATATTGTTATCTCCTAGGAAACAATGCATAGTCAGCCATGTATCTGTAGAGCTATGTACCCCCACTGAGAGATCCTGAGATCTATACGCAAGACTCAGTCATTGCAGTGAACCAATACCTTTATTCTAACCTATAGATACAACTTACTATCTAAATAACAACAAATACTGTTTAGTCTACAGGAAAGACTAAGATAGGAATACTTAGATACTTAGATGGCATTTTATCATTTTTCCTCTATTGCCCCACAGGTGCACTTATTATAAAAGATTAAGTGCAGCAGCCACTTCTTTTGCTTTGAATTCAGGTTAGTACTAATATAATTTAATTGGTTTATTCGTCATGAGAGCCATAGCTATGACAGATATTCAGGATACCCACATATGGCCTTTGTATACAACAGATGAAAATCTAAATCTTCTTACAAACGGATACAAAGGGCGGTGTTTTCGTCACAAAGAAAAAAGTCACATGAGTTTCAAAATGTTACCAACACTCCTACTGCTTTATCTGTGCACTCCCCAAAAGAGTATCCGATTAAGGCATTCAGGTTACCTTGTGTCAACTCAAAACTAAATACCAGTAAACGTTTGCAATTCCCAGTCAATGGGCCCCTAAAGATACCAACCTTTTTATCTGACCCTATCATTTTGACTTTTCCTTATTTTATATTCCCAAAATTAATCACCAGAGGGTTTGAACTTGAACAGTGTTAGATCTAGCACAGCACCCTCTTAAGCATCAGTCAGGAATGCACTTTGGGGATTTCTAAATTATCAACACATCTAGCTTGAGAAGTGTTTTAAGCATATGACTTTGACAGGCAGTTTGCCCTACAAACATTAGCTAACAGTTGGCAAACTGAAATGTCTTCAAATATCTACTTACATCATAACTAAGACTAAGGGCCCGATTACGATCTTGGTGGATGGGATCCTCCATCACAAACAGCCTCACTGTGCAAAAACATCTTGGTGCAAGAACACCGAGGGCTAGGACAGGACTTCCTCCTTCTCTAGCTTCCGGTCCACAACATGCTTCCTGCCCCGTGCCTCAGCCTGCCCCACCTTATTCCCTTTTGGCAGCCTCTTGGCCATTTATCGAGAGCGTGGGAGGCGCCTCCTTCCCAGGATTGCTCGAGAACTCCCCTGCCGTGTTCGCAAAACCACACCCTCTCAGTGCTCCTTTGGAACCTCTGAGGGCTGGCTGCATGGGTTTCGCCATCACGCTCACTTCGCGACATTGTTGCTCATCGCCAGCGACCTCTCCCTAGCTCCGCACCACCCTTCTCAAACTGCAGGGGTCGCTCCGCGCATTCGCGGGCAGCCCTGAGAACTCACCCCCACCTCAATACAGCCCTGAGCGCTGGCCAGAAGCCCGCATCGCTAGTGGCGCGAGGGCCCCACCATCAACTACCAACTCCAGGTGCCTGGCCTTGGCAAGGAGCGGCAGCACCTGATGGACCCGCTCGTTCATGTCAGTAGGTTCCATTCCTGCCTAATGATAACCTACACACCAAAAAACTATTTCCTAATCTGAATGGGGGCTGCCAGCGTGTACATCAACCAACAAAATGGTGAGTGGCAGCCCCAAAATGGCCGTTATATACTTGTTGAGCTACATTCTATACCGGATGTAGCCCAAAGCATACAGCACTCTGTACAGCGCCTGCCTCACCCCAATGCCCCTGGGGGACAGACGTCCCTTTAGCACAATATGCCCCAAAGCACCATTGTGTTCTCTGGTGTCTTCTGAGTTTATCTCCATATAAGTGAGATAGAGAATAGGAAGGTCAGACGAAGCAGTAGCGTTCAGATGACTACCAAGGTAGGGCCAAAAGCCCAGGGACATGGACATGAGCATCTTCAGCAGTGAAGAAATGTCTGCTTTCATTAAGAGGAAACATCTAGGAATCCACTTATTTTCCAAGGTGAGCGAAAGTAACTGGGAGCTCATTGTCTTCACTCCAAGCAGGAAGGGCCAGTGTAGGCAGGGTTCCAGACAGACTACAGCGGGCATGGGGAGTCTCTCCGTCGCAAAGGTGCAGAACCAGGGGAACAATCTTGCAGGGCTCTTTCCCGATAACCGGATCCACCACATAACCAACCCATGAGTGATAGGCTGCAGACGACTTCCACTTAATCCTCGTTTTGCACCCACAGAATTCAAAGTTGCATAGTACAGTTTGGCCTCAAAATATCACTACTGTCATCATTTCCCTCGACATTGCCCTGCAGTTTACCTGCAAATGGGTGACTTGGGAAAGTCCTGTTTATGGACAAGTTTGCTCATCTAATTTCAACTTCACTGGACCAGAGGCCCTGGACGTTTTCAGCCTGCTCCTACATTATATTAAAATATTGTTCATTTTACACTCACCGTTTGAAAATCGCATCACGTTTCAGCTTGCATTTGAATTACAATTATAATTCTGTGTTCTCGTCCTTCCATTTTACAAAGAAGTATTTGCAATTGCATGACTGAAATGCAGTGTCCTGAAAATCACTTCAGGCTAATCTAATGTCGACCTTGGAGCACAGAGTTGAACATCATTCGCACGCCTGCTATTGTTGGAAGAGGCGAGCAAAACTAGAAAAATATAACCTCGTGCACACATTGTTTGCATAAAAGTTGCATTAGAGCCCAAGGATTTTGTGTCATTGTATTACCTAATAATTTTACGAAGTACTCCTTCATGTACATTTTTTTATTGCACTAGATTAATAAAAATCAGTAACCAAGCATATGAGGCAGGGGACAAAAACGTTATCATGTTGCTGCATTTTTAAGCGTTGTAACTAGCCCTGTCAATACAGAAGCTAAAAACATATTACTTAAGCTATAACATAGTATAAAAAAATGCAGAAACTATAATCTAAAAACAGCTAGTACCAAATTACATTCTTTCATTGGATTCCAGTTGATTATGTTTAGTAACTCAATTAAAATGTGTGCAGTAAATAAGTTATATTTGCCTTAGTGGGCAAGATTTAGATACCAAATAAAAAGAATTAGCTGCAAGACTTAGCTCTAATAAAATACTTGCATTTGAGGCGGTTACATAGAAAGACTTGTTATAAGAGCAATTGTCTTTCAGTCAGCACTCCAGGACAACAGCATAGTATGTGCAAAAATAAGTCACTTTTGTAGCTGCACAATCTCTAGATGCTAGGCATAGTAGCCTGCAGACGCCAGCCTGCCCCAAGTTCCCTTATTGTAATAAGAGAAATCGTATGAAATAATTGTATTTCTGCATATGCTATTCAACAACTCCTTCAAATAGTACCGCTTGTTAATATAGCCTTATACCCCGCCGTAGCGGGCTATACCGGCTGTTAAAGGCCCGCTGCAGAGTTAAAGGCCCGAGCCGAAGGCGAGGGACTTTAACAAAGCAGAGGGACTTTAAAAGCCGGTATAGCCCTGCTACGAAGGGCTATAAGGCGATTAGAACATTCTGCCACTAGAGGGCAGAATGTTCTAACAAAACAAAGCCTTCAGGGAGCGCGAGGGGATTCAAATCCCCTCAGGCTCCCTGAAGTCTTTGTTCACAGCCAGAGCTGTGAACAAAGAAACATCGGAATGTTGGAGCTCCGGGCTTATACCAGCCATTATAAGCCCGGAGCGCTCCATTGTTTTCAATGGAGCTCCCAACATTCCAATGTTCTAATATGCTATACGAATCTATTAGCAAATCCTTATACTTCATTTTTCTATATTCTGAAAAATCACTATCCCCAGGATCAATAATAACTGGATTTCACGACTCATCAGATTACCAGGTAGGATGGATGTCCAGTCCATGTTGAGGCAAGTCAAGGATATAACCCAATAGCTTGGCGATTACCTTTTAGCCCATTCTCCATGTGTAATATACGCCATAGCACTGATTTAATGGAGCCTTGCTTGGCATTTTAATCAAGTAGCAATATTTTAAATAAAAATACAGTCATACAGAATAGATTTTGGCTGGTAAGCTCACATTCAAAGGAATCTGGGAGTAGGTAACCAAAAGATTTCCTGAAAAACCTTTAATTGTAATAAATCCAGGCTGTAAATACAGCGTTCCACAGAAAGGCTACATAAAAGTTGCAGCTCTACACCAACATCACTCAGAAACAGCTCAGGAAACTACAGAACGTCCAAAACGCAGCAGCCAGACTAGTCCTTGACATCCCCCGCTGCAACCACGACACATACCTCTGAGAACTACACTGGCTCCTTATCAACAAGAGAATCACCTTCAAGCTCCTCAACATGCCTACAAAGCTCTCCACAACCCAGGACCAGAATATCTGAACCGCCACCTCGCCGTCCACACACCCGCCAGACAACTCTGCTCTGCCCAACTCACCATGGCCTCCGTCCCATGGATCCACAAGACCAGAACTGGAAGAAGATCTTTCTCCTCCCTTATCCTGACTAGAAGCAAGGATCCCTACTTGGACAAGGTACAAACCTGCCAACTAGTGACCCCCATTTCTAACAGCAATATAATCAAATATAATTTTTCGTTCACACCCAGATGTTTTAGAAATTTATGGAAGGTAGGCTTGTGTGAGTAGAACTAAACTATATGTGTCGGATCAACTGTGAGACTACTCCCACAACAGATCCCTCACTGGCGTCCAAATTATTTTACTGCAGAAAATGTGTACTAAAATGTTGTCTGTGATGCAAGGAAAAAGGATTAGTGTTTGCGTCTAGACAACATTCAATAGAAGTTGATCAACATAGGCATGGCTCTCACAACGTTCCACATCACAATATAGAACTGAGGGCTGACGGTCTTCGGCCAGAGGTCAAGCTCACCTTGAGATGTGCAGGGTACTACGCAAGCATGAGCATTACTTGCCAGGGATCCCCAGGCTGGAGAAGGTCTGCCTTAGAATCCTCATGTCAATGTGAAGTACAAACCACTACGAACACCACGATCACCTTGACAGTAGATTTAATATGTTCCTTTAAAGGATTGCATAATTTCTGGTCAGGCTTCTCAATAGATCACTGTACCAAGTGTTATCATTTTTTTTGGCTCAAGTGTAGAGTTCTCCATAGCAGCTAATTACACGTTGTACAGCGATGTTTTATAGCACTGCATGATGTAACCCTGTCTTACAGCCTTAATACTAAAAGATCATCCAGCAGTATTGATTGTTTTATAGCACTGCATGATGTAACCCTGTCTTACAGCCTTAATACTAAAAGATCATCCAGCAGTATTGATTGTTTTATAGCACTGCATGATGTAACCCTGTCTTACAGCCTTAATACTAAAAGATCATCCAGCAGTATTGATTGTTTTATAGCACTGCATGATGTAACCCTGTCTTACAGCCTTAATACTAAAAGATCATCCAGCAGTATTGATTGTTTTATAGCACTGCATGATGTAACCGTGTCTTACAGCCTTAATACTATAAGATCATCCAGCAGTATTGATTGTGGATACAAGGTCCAGTTGGCATTTTATCTTAAAAAGGACCCATCTCCTTTGTAGCTGCATTGTCATTGCTCTTTGCACACGTGGACACGTATTATGTCCCTCTGTAGGTTTTGAACCATGAGTGACCTTTTCGTGGGATGCCTATGGATTTTCCTGTTTCGTCCACAAGTGGTAAAAAAGATTCCACTGCAGCTACCTCCTTGCCCAGTGACTTGGGGATGCTGCCAAGTATTATGATTTGTGCCATATAATACCTTTAGGAGGGCTATAATGAAGTAAACAATTAACAGGCATGGTACACACTATTTTAGTCAATCAATCAAATCACTTTATTTTGGATACAAAAAGTAGCCATAAAAGCACATAAGTACAAAAGCAAAACAGTTGCAAATCCATTTAATAAAAACAATGAACAAAGCTACGTGGATGTATGACGTTACAACGCATACTTTTACAACGCATGCACTTACAACGCAATTTTTACAATGCAACATCCACTACAACACATTCCATTACATCGCATGACACTACAACGCATTTTAAAAAACTACCTTTACAACGCATTCCATTACATCGCATACTAAGTTTACAACGCATACCATTACAACGCATAATGTTACATTGCATTTAAGGTAAGTATTGGATAGTATAGGGGTAAAAATGACTATTCTAACTCCAGGGGGTGCAACAGTAGGGTAAGTGTTGGATAGTATAGGGGTAAAAATTACTATTCTTACTCCAGGGGGTGCAACAGTAGGGTAAGTGTTGGATAGTATGGGGGTAAAAATTACTATTCTAACTCCAGGGGGTGCAACAGTAGGGTAAGTGTTGGATAGTATAGGGGTAAAAATTACTATTCTAACTCCAGGGGGTGCAACAGTAGGGTAATTGTTGGATAGTATAGGGGTAAAAATTACTATTCTAACTCCAGGGGGTGCAACAGTAGGGTAAGTGTTGGATAGTGTAGGGGTTAAAAATTACTATTCTAACTCCAGGGGGTGCAACAGTAGGGTAAGTGTTGGATAGTGTAGGGTTAAAAATTAATATTCTAACTGGTATGCATTGTAATGGTATGCGTTGTAATGGTATGCGTTGTAATGCCTGCGTTGTAGTGACATGCGATGTAGTGTCTGCGTTGTAATGGTATGCGTTGTAGTGTCATGCGTTGTAAAGAATGTTGCGTTGTAATGCCTGCGTTGTAAGTGTAGTGCGATGTAAATGTTGCGTTGTAAAGGTTGTTTCCCAAGCTACGTACATCATGATCACGGCTGACAAAACTAATTCACATTACGATATCCCCACCGTTCCATCATATACCAATAAGAGAGGCCTATCAATTCCGGCCCCTCTAGCATAGGCACTAGTCACAGGCAAAGTTCCTAAAATCGAATAACAGAAAAGTTATAGCAAGCAACCCATGAATGAAGCCACATACTCAACCGAGTCACAAGTCATTAGAGATTATCAATAGACACAAATCATGGATTCCCCAAACCGAAATTATCAACCCTCTTGAATCGATCCCTCAAATTAAAATAACTATTTCCTTCCATTTTATTCATCTTTCCATGTAGTAATATCCATGTAGTAATAACACAGACTACTTTATTTGCATTTCAAGGTAACCGGGTAACGAGTGCTTAGAAGAAACGAAAGCTGCAGAAGAAAAAACCAAAACAAACGTAGGGCACAATGGGAGTCGATTGGACGCCACCATACTGAGCTCCCACAGGAGGGTGAGGACGGAAGATTAGGATGGAAAGGGAATGATTTCCCCAAAAATGTCAACCTTTAGAAAAAATATCATGAGGCGCAAAGTATTAATTCCGCTAATTCCCCATTTCGATGTTGAAAGTTGCTCTGGTAATTTTCTTATTTTATACCATACCCATCTCTAGATTATACTTTTTTTAAATTTACCCGGGATAAGCAAGTCTTCTGGAAACGAGAATTCCAAGATGGCTACTTCGGTTTCCATAACACCCTTGTGCTTTTAGTTTCACTGTGGCTTTAAACCTCATATAATCAGGGGCATCTTAAGGATTTGGGGGGCCCTGGGCCAAACATATTTTGGGGGCCCCTGTTCAGGACACCTTTGAATTTATGATCTAATTTGAGCCCCTGTTTCCCACGCAGTTTCCGCTTCCTCAGCTGCGCTAGCGATTCAGTTTGCATCATAGGCATTAGCCTATATATTCCCGATGTAAATGGTCATGTGCAGCTTACAGGTGTAGGATTCAGGGTTTCCTGCCCTGCTACTACATTTTTAATACTTTTTAAATTGTATATGTGTGGCTGAATTACTCTGTGCTTTTTAACAATTTCTCCTACCTATGCGCCCTTGCACTTTACTTGATTCTGCTTGCCAACACCTCCTTAGCTGCTCCGATTCGCATTTCGGTTTTCCTCCAGTCCTGGTCCGCTGCTGCTGATATGCCGATTGTGTGGAGGGCTGGGGCTACTATCGGGCTACTCACTTCCGCCCACGCAGTTTCCACTTCCTCAGCTGTGCTAGCGATCCAGTTTGCATCATAGGCATCAGCCTATATATTCCCGATGCAAACGGATGCGCGCAGCTGATAGCTGTAGGATTTGGTGTTTCCTGCCCTGCTACTAGGTTTTTATTACTTTTTAAATTGTATATGTCTGGCTGAATTACTCTGTGCTTTTTAACAATTTCTCCTACCTATGCGCACTTGCACTTTACTTGATTCTGCTTGCCTACACCTCCTTAGCTGCTTCGATTCGCATCTCGCTTTTCCTCCAGTCCTGGTCCGCCGCGGCTTATATGCCGATTGTGGAGGGCTGGGGCTACTATCGGGTGCCTCACTTATGCCTATGCAGTTTCCGCTTCCTCAGCTGCTTTGGCGATCCAGTTTGCATCATAGGCATTAGCCTATATACTCCCGATGCAAACGGACGCGCTAAGTGGACGTGCACAGCTGGCGCGCTGCTGGCGCCAAAGGTAAGCCTGTCTGCGCCCGGAGGCGTTCGGCGCCGGCCATGCTGCCCAGTTCCCCTCCGGTGAGTTTCTTCCACTATATTGCAATAGGGAAAAACTGCTTAGCCTTAGGCGGCTACCATTATGTCACTGTACAGCCGCTGATCCGTGGTTGGAGGTAGACTTTCGATGCAATAAGTGCAACTGGACTCTCAGCCCAGGAAACTCGCACCCAATATCCTCCCACGCAACAATAAGTGTAAAAACAATAAGAAAACAGAGGACTTAAAGGCCACCCTTTTAAATTGTCGATCTATACAAAAGCATGAACCATAAATTTATGGCCTACTTTTAGACTAACAGTCTGATCTTTTATTTCTCACTGAGACCTGGCTGTCTGAAGCCTCCGACCCTACTACCACCTCGGCCATCCCTACGGGTTATAACATTCTTAGGAGGGACCGATTGAATGGGAAGGAGGGAGGTGTTGCCATAATTTACAATAAAAAACGAGACTGCTTAGGCTTCTGCTGTACCTTATCCCCCCACCATAGCATAGCTGGATTTCTGATTTACAGACCTCCCAGTGCTATTGGAAATGTTATTACTACGCTTAATACAGCTACCACCTCCCTGGCCTTAAAATACAACAACTGCCTCATTGTGGGATATTTCAATATACATATGGACAATGGAAGAGACCCTCAAACAATTTCCTTGTTGGAGGCGCTGCAGGCCTGCAACATGTTTCCATCTGTTTCTTTGGCCACCCATGAGAAGGGCCATACCCTAGACCAAATCGTTCACAACTTTGACATATCAGTAAGCCTACCTCTTCCCATTACCTGGTCTGACCACCTCCTATTAAAATTTGTCATTCCCAACTCTGCCACAGCCCCTTGAGCTAACACAGGGCAGAGGGTCTATAATTACAGGACGTTCCATAAAATATCCATCCCGATGTTAGCAGACGCCCTCGGTCGTTCCTCACCAGAGCTGTCTGGCTGCCCCGACTCGGACGCCCTCTCAATAGATTCATGGCTCCGAACCAACATTGATGCAGTGGTACTGGTTGTTTGCTGCTCCTCAAAGAGGTCAGCCCCACCAGCTCCATGGTTTAACGATTCCCTTAGATCTCGCAACAGAAATTGTGGAACAATTGAACGGGAATGGCGTAAATCCTATCTACCTAAGGACAGGAAGGTGTATAAAGACACCTTAAATGCTCATTACATTCTCGTGAAGGCAGCCAAGAAAAACCTCTTTCAAACCAAGATAGAAAATGCCCAAAATAAGAGGAAGGAAATCTTTAGCATAGTTAAATCCTTTACTGCCCTGAGAGCCGGCACAAAGGAAGGGCCATGCACTGAAGAATGGTCTAAGTAAATAGTTGAATTCTTCCACAAAAAGATCTCCATGATCCAACAAGCCTTCACTAACATCTCAGAGGAAGAACTGACCTTCTACCTTAGTTCTAATAGCAAATTTCACCTCTTGGATCCTCCATCTTTACTAGCTTTCCCTGAGTTTCAGCTTGAAGAGTCACTGACCCCTCTCCAAAGCATTAAGTCTGGCTCTCCTACTGACCCATGTCCAGGGAATATCTTGAACCTATTAGCTCCCACCATAAACCCCACAGTAAACCAGCTATTTAATGCTTCTCTCTCCTCGGGCAACATGCAGAAATTATGGAAGAATGCTAAGATTCTTCAACTGATAAAAAAGGCTAACGCCAAACCGACGGACCCTGCCAACTACAGGCCAATCTCCCTTCTTCCGACCCTCTCCAGAGTACTAGAGAAGCATGTAAACAAGGCCCTCCAAAAACACATTGAAGATGGGAAGCTCCTTCATGAGTCCCAATCCGGTTTTAGGGCTAACTACAGTATGAAGTCCGCTCTGCTGGAAGTGACTGAATTTCTCAAGGGTAAGCTGGACCAGGGAGGCAAGACTGTTCTGATATTGCTCGATACATCGGCGGCCTTCGATATGGTCCCACATGAGAGGTTCCTGGAGAGACTTGCTAACATCGGTCTGGGGGGGCACCGCCTTAACATGGATGTCATCCTTCTTGGCAAATAGATCTCAAGACATCTGGCTCCCCCCTTTCTCATCTCTGGTTCCGGCCATGAATGTAGGTGTCCCTCAGGGCTCCATTCTCAGTCCTACCCTTTTTAATATATATCTATCCCCCTTGCATTTCTGGTAGAGGAAGACGGCGCCAAAAATGTTTCCTATGACACTCGGCTGATTTTTACGTGTGAAAAAGGAACCGACTTTGACGGGGCAATGATTAGGTCTTGCCTCACAAAGGTTTTTAACTGGCTTAAAATCAATCAGCTGAAGTGCAATCCTGACAAAACTGAAGTTGTTTTCTTTGGTAATCCATAAACGCCTGACTGGAGCGCTTGGTGGCCAAAAGATCTGCCGCCCCCGCCCGCTGAAAAGGAGAAAGTCAAACATGTAGAAATTGTCATAGACAAGACACTCTCCATGTGCTTTCAAATCCAAAATCTAAATGGCACTTGCTTTGGCATACTCTGGATGCTATTCAAAACTCCTGCCACTGTTACCGCTTGAGAGCAGAAAGATCGTGGTGCAGACTCTGGTGACATCAAAGCTTGACTATGTCAACAGCTTGTACCTCTGTCTTCCCAAATCCCTTATCCAGCGCCTACAAGTGGTACAATACGCGGCGGCCAGAGCCATCCTGAGACCTAAACCCAGATCTAGTATGACCCCTATTCTTAAGTCTCTCCGCATAAAAGAACGGATCTGCTTCAAAGCGATGACCATCTTCTTTATAGCTTTCCATGGCTTAGGAGCCGGCTACATAAATAAGTGCGTTAATCGCTACACAACAGCTAGATCCCTAAATTCTTCCAATGCCAACCTGGCCATCATGACTAAAATATGCAGTGCCCGCATTGGAGGCAGATCCCACGGCTTTCTAGGCCCAAAATTGTGGAATAGCCTTCCTGAGTCTCTGAGACTAACCACAGACCTACTCTCTTTCATTAAAGAACTTAAAAACCCGGCTTTTTGATAACTGATGGTCTTTTACGCATGTTTTCCTCCCACTGTCACGCGCCAGGACTCTCTAGTCTGAGTAGCTGTGCGCTTTATTAAATACACTATTTCATTAGGCCCCTGACAGTGCAAAGGAACACTCGTCCAAATTCTAAGGGCCTTATTTATGAGACCTTGCTTCACTTTTATGCCGCCAATGCGTCACTTTTTGTGCCGCACCGGCAGCGTAAAAAATGTGCCATGATGCGCCCTATTTACAAAGTGACGCATCTAGGCAGATGCTTCACTTTGTAAACCCCTGCACCGCAGTATACCTGCGCCAGGCATAATGTATGCAGGGTGGGTGTTGCCCCGCAAAATGCCTTGTAGAAGTGGCGCATTGAAATCTATGAGAACTCAGTGCGCCACTTCTAGGACGCCATTGAGTCAATATCTTACACCTGCCACACAGCAGGCATAAGACTGATGCAGGCCCTTTCACATGGGGCTTGCCCCATGTGAAAGGACACATTGCTGGAGTTGCGTCTATTTTCATACACACCCCAGCAATGCATCACTTTTGCGCATACAGATTCGTCAGAAATACTGACATATCTGTAACTCCTTGCGACATGATGCGTCATACAGTAAATATGACACATCCGTCATGTCGCAACGAGGGCGCACTAAGAATTGACGCATCCCTGTTTTCACACAGCGATGCATCACTTCTCATAAATAAGGCCCTGAATGTGTTTACATCTAATATTCAGGGATAGTTATGTGTGTTTTCAATATTGTAACACAGCAGCAGCTCACCAATATTCCTGCAAATAATCTCTGTGACGCCCTCCCATTTCTTATATGATGGCCTTGTTTTGATCTAAAATAAACGTTTTTTATGTATTGCATGAAACATAAACACAACATTTCTCTGCAAAATGGCTGTACTAGACACTCACACATCAGGTACATAAGAAATAAATGAAAGGAAAACAGAATTTAAAACAAACTGTTTAGGAAATATTCAAGGTCATTAGGGCAAAACTCTGGAGAATGGAGCTGACTGTCAGGGGGCCCCCTGAAAGGCTGGGGCCCTGGGCCAGAGCCCACTTTGCCCCTGCATTAAAACGTCTCTGCATATAATCTCACCAGGTTCCCCATACCCTTGATTAATATTTGCAATGCATTCGTTCTTTGCATTGGGTTTATCTTTGCTCTACGTTTCCCTCTCTTTGTGCTTGCACTTTCATCGACTGCACCCAGAAATAGAAGCTACTGGAATATCTTTTCTGACAGCTGATGTGCGTTATTGTTTGTAGGACCGCGACAACTGAATTCTAATCTCGAATTATTTATTTTATTTAGGAAGTTGTTTAGAAGTGCGAACAAGGCCCGGGGAGGGGTCAAAGTGCCTCACGTTTTTACAATTCCTATTACATTTTACTCTCGAAATATATTTGAGATTGGATGCCCAGATGCTGTGAGTTACAATAAAAGGAACACATAACGACAAGACACAACAGTGTGGTGGAGGACAAGTCACTGTCTCCCTTTAGATTTGAGCTCAGTGAACGTTGACCATAGACACAGGATGAGTAAAGCCCTTTGATACACCAGGGAGTAGGCTAGCTACTTGTAGTAAGTGTATTTCGAATGACAAAACACAGATAAGAGAACAACTCGGTGCCCACAGCTTTGTTAGAAAAAGCAACATTTTACAGGCATTTGAACCCTGGATACAAAGTTCAATTGACACATGCAGGCACTTTTACAGCACTTGGATTCAGTTGCTTCAATATACCCACAACAGCACCAAGAGACATTAAACTGTCCTGTGAGTGCAAGGACCACACTTCAAGAACCACTCCATTATCAACATAGCTACTAAGAGTGAAAAAGGCCGAACGCTGTGCCTACAGCTATGCTCCCATAAATTACAGTGCCGTATTTTTAAAAATGTCTTCAAACTAATTGAGTTGTTAAAAATAGTTTTGAATGGATCCCATTGAGGCAGATAAGTTTTTGTAGGAGTGTGTGAAATTCATAATTTTTTTTTAAGAATACACATAATTTTATTGTTGGCTGGCATCTCGTGAAAATCGCACGGACACACTTCGCACACAAAAACCATGCAAGATACTGGCAGAAAATTAGTTTGTGGGATATTTTCTACTTTAAATAGATTCATTTGGCCCTAAATCACACAAAAAATTGTACTGTGTGAAATGGAAAAACTTTGCAGAGTCCTAAAACACCAAATTGCCGAATTACTGAAGGTTACCGAACAGCAAAAATGACATACAGATCAAGTTTTTGGACGGTGATTATAACTATGTTAGCTAACTTCTAGAAGATTTCTATTGTAACTTTTAACTAATTATTGGCCGCTAGCAGTGGTTATTGGCGTCACCTGGCATTTTGAACCCACAGAATTTGGTTTACATTTTTCCTTCAGGGACACATATGCCTAAATGAGAAAAAAAAACACCACAACTGGATGGATCAAAAACGTGGTTAAGTAGTCAACTGGTATTTCTTTTGACGAAGGTCATTAACTGATGGTTTAACGGTTAATGTCCAGAGAAGAATGAATATGGAGAATGTCAGGGACTTATATTGAGACCATTCTTAAAGAGACGGAGGGGATGCGACCGTAGATAAGCCGCAGCCTTTGGAACATGTGGACCTCGACTCTAATCCTGGCCTCAGCACTTGACTGAAAATTTTATTATTCTGCACAAATCACTTAATCTGCCTAGGCCTAAACTTCTAAGTATGCAAGATCAAGTGTAATTGTGCAAATCAAATGTGCAAATCCCCACTTGATTACGCAATTGTGTATCATCTCCTTACACTGCATTAATTTAGAGCGCACAAATCAAATGTGCAAATCCCCACTTGATTACGCAATTGTGTATCATCTCCTTACACTGCATTAATTTAGAGCGCACAAATCAAATGTGCAAATCCCCACTTGATTACGCAATTGTGTATCATCTCCTTACACTGCATTAATTTAGAGCGCACAAATCAAATGTGCAAATCCCCACTTGATTACGCAATTGTGTATCATCTCCTTACACTGCATTAATTTAGAGCGCACAGTGCAGGTTATATATACCCACATACACACACCAAGAGAGAGAGAGAGAGACGGGTAAGTGGTCAGATTGTGTGGATGTGATTGCAACAGCATTTCCATCACTATGAATGAGCGAGTAGTTTATCTTTCTGTGGATTAATGTGTTCAACAGATCTATATATGTGTGGGGGAACTGGAGACATAGTGTGTCTCTGTCTTATGATAGGGTTGTTTATATAGCACATATTGAGCCATTGGTTAAGCATCATAAAGTTTCCAAGGCTACCATCATAGACGAGAGTCTAGTTCTGCTTGTCACAATGTGTGACTGGCATAGTGTTCTGGATCTATTCTAATTAAGTAATTTTGTCTTATTTATTGAACTATTACTATATGACAGGGTGTTAGCATTAAGACTGCAGGTTTTACTGGTTGCATATGTATTTTTAGGTTTCGCCTGCACAGCCCTTGCACTGTGCTTGAGAAATCTATTGTTTGTAATATAAACTTAAAAGCGACTTACATCCTGCCTCTTCTCTTTCCTGGCTTCTCATTGGTTCCTGTGCATGACACTTATCTTTCCTCCATTTCTATTAGCTGCACCATATGTTCCTGCATTTACCAATGCTTGTTCCTCATCTGCTTCTTTTATCAGTTTCCCACCGCCAAAATGCTGTTAACATCTGCTTTGGTGGGGCTATATTTTCATAAAGTTTTGCTTTTACTTGCAGCATATTTATATAACAATTTATCAACCGAAGAGATTAGGTGATTTGCATAGAATCACAGTATGTTGCGTTGCGCCCCCGAGCCTTGAACCAGGATCCCCAGCTCTCCAGTCAGCAGCTCTGGCCACCGTGACACATCCTCTCCACTCCCATGTTATCTGTCACGGAGCTCTTTCCTTCTCCCGGACGATGATTGATGAAAACAGCTCTTTATTGATTACATAGGCGAAACCGATGCTTAACCAATCGCTTGCTTAGGTTCGTGGACAAACAAATCGCCTGGCGGTTGGAAAGGGGAGTCTGGGGGTTATACATATATTGACAGTTTTTGCAGCAAGTCTGTAGGATACTGCAATAGGCAACTGGATGATCCATCTGATTCTAGTTGTATGTGTGGCTGAGCTGTGTCTAATGTCTCCATGCATGTGAAATGGAGGAATTGATGCGCAGTCTGATATCTCTTGCAGGAAATAAGAGACTCATCTTTAAATAGAGAGTGCTGTACTGAACCATGCTGTAGTTGGCTGTCTGGCACACTCGGCTGGGCTGGATGTCTGCAAGATGTCTTCTCTAGTAAGTTCCTCTGCACGTTGGAGTTTCCCGTGGGAACAAAGACAGTACAAAAAGTCCTGTTTATGACCCGAGAAGGCTGTCATTATGTTATGGTGAGCATGGAATATAAACAGTTACAAAAGGTAAGAGTGTTCCATTAGAGGAAAGAATGATGTTTGTGCTCCACAACATATCTAAATTTGCTGCGCGGAGTATGTTGCAAAACACATCTCATTACATTTGCAAAGTATTTTACTAATTTATCTTAAACGGTTGTCTGTGCAACATATTTTTTGTACCAGAGCACACGCTAAAGGTAAAGTCACATGCTGTAAAACTAGACAAGACACTCTGCCAGCGAAATTATGTTTACATATTTAGAACAGTGCTTAATTAAAGCATATAGTGACTAGGGGTGTGCGAAATTTGCGAAATTCACTTTCGCAAATTATCGCGAAAATGTTAAAAATCTCCGCAAACACGCGAAAATATCACGAAGATGCGGAAGTTTTTTTCCCGCCTGTTCGCGGTATTTTCTGTGTGGTCGCAGCTCGCCAACTTACCCATGCGGTTGCTTGCGGGCGCAGCCATCTTGTTTTCACCTGTCTCGCGGTGCATGATCGCGAGAAGAAAGACGTGATCGCGCGACGCATGACGTTACTGCGGGCGCGAACTGTCGCGAGACAGCGCAAGTGGCTATCAACAATCCAACATCTCGTGGAGAACGCGACCGGATCCGGAAAACTTGTCGGCGAACGCGGGGATTCAGGTAAGGCGATCGCGCGATCATGTATTATTTTACAGCGCGAGCAAGAAACAAATTATCGCTAAGCTGCGGAATGCAGAAATTGACATTTTCGCGCTTTCCGCGGAACGCGAAAATGCCAAATTATCGCAATTTCCGCGAACGGAACGGAATTTTGGCCCAGGCCTAATAGTGACCCCCATGTCTGCTCTTGGGTACATTCCATTCTAAGCCCACTCCATATAAACACAATATCCCATGGCTGAATGTTTGTGCCAGTGGTCGTAGGTGGTGGACAACAGTGCTCATTTGGGGGGAATGGGAATTAATTCCCATCCCTCAACTTTGACCCAGAACAACAGAGAGGAGGAAGAGAAAGATAGAAGATCGTGAACAGGGATGAAGGTGGGAGTCAAAAAGCACTTGCAACACTGAGACAAAGAAAGTGTAGAGTGGTCGAAGAACCCAGAAGGTGTAATCAACCTAAGCACCCTTGAAGGGAGGAGAGGGGAGGTGGAGGGCCAGGGAAGGAAAGGGGAGGTGGAGGGAAGGGAAGGAAAGGAAAGGGAAGGGAAGGGGGAAGGAAGGAATGAATTACTACCGCATGGTGTAACCTATCCCAAACATATCAGATTTCTGTATGATGAACTACAGATTCATGAGGATTGTTTCACCAGCACAGGCTTGTTTTGATTATAAGGGTGACTTCAGGCTGCCCTCTTTTCTCGTTATGTCACCGAAGGACAGCCATGATTGTCAAAGCAACACAGCCCCGCTGTCACCTTCCGATCGACATATAACATACCCAAGGGGAGAAAGGGGCAATCGTAGAGTTTATTCCAAATCTCGGGAAACCGACACAATGTTTCATAAAATGGAGGGATTACTAACAGCGACTGGTGTTATTTATTCTGCCTACTCAAGGGTGGCTGTACCAGCATTCTCTATGCCAATGTCACGACGTACATCGCAATGACACACGTGTTACTTTCTTCGGCAGCCTGGGAGGTTACCTGTTATTACCCCTGCCACTCCACCCAAAACCTGCCTTTAGAATTGTTCATCTATTAGAAAAATACCACATGCCATTTGGAAAACGTCACCTGCAACTTCCTAAAGGTGTTGGTTCCCTTCAGCATTCCGAATGAACTTTTTCTTAATTTAACGCTACAATAAAGAGTCTGTACAGCGCCGTACTCTGTAGCAGCAAGACACTGACTGACCTTTATATACATGTCAAGACTAACAGAGATTTCAAGCAACCCTGTGTCAGGTGTGAGGAGTGGTCAGTCCCGGTTTTACATGTCGTCCTAGATTCCTAAAGGGAATTTCAAGACGACATGTACCACAATGCACAGCGGGCGCTAGAACATGTTGCGTTATTTGGATCTGACAAGGAGCAACGTAAGATTTCTTAGCGTGAATGCTAGAATTACAAACGACGCTCTCCCGTCAATCAAAAGTGGTTCCTAGAGAGAGAGACTTGCAAATGATGCCCTCATAAACTATCTGTATGCAGAAGTATCTTTCCTCCGAGCCGGTCCAACGTGCCTCTCTCTCGGCATCACAGCTGAATACATGGAATGCATACACAGATCAACAGTACCTCCCTTACTGCACAGTTAATACACGATAGAGTGGAAGAAAGGGAACGCGTGCAGGTGAGACTAAGAGAGGAAAGGGAACTATGTGGACAGCGCATCCCACGCTATTTTCTCTTGTGCGAGGTGGGCAAGTCAATGACTTGCGAGACTGGCGGTCAAAAAAGTAAAAAACACCTCCCCCCCCCCCCCCCCAAAAAAAAAAAAAACTGCTAGCCTACCCCTAAAGTGGTAATCCTCCTTTTGCCAGGCACTTTATGAAGTAATTTTCATGCAATCGACCTTCTAAATCTATTGCACAAAGTATGTTACTGAGACAATTTGCAGATGGCATTGTTTTAAACCGTCTGATCTGTAAATATAAAGGATCGCTGTGTATTTAACTTTCTCTCCCCACCCCCCACCCAAAGAGTTTCTCCCTGCAAAAATGTCCAAGTGTCTTAGGGTCCTGTCTGCGAGCTGCCATCATCCCAAACTTTACAATTGGGGTTGTTTTAGCTGCAGTGCACTAGACAGTGCGATGCTCACAGACAGAAATGAAGGCACGGTAACTCATGTAACCGCAAAAGCGACACAGAGAGTGTGCGCACGACACATCAACATGAGATGGGGGCTGGGGGCACCCTCTCCTTCCATCTCTACAGGACCCCCGCAGACACCAGGCTTCCTCCTCGGTACTCACCGGGGATGGGGCGGCTGCTGCTGCTGCATGGCTCGGGGGCCTCCGGGGGAGGCGAGGCTAGATGTCTGTCTGGGCTTGGGTGTCCGGCTTCCTCCTTCCCGCGCCCTCGGAGCCTGCTGCCTGCGAACGTTCTCTCCCTCTTTACCACGGTAGCTCAGCTTCCCACCAGCCTTGGTGGATTGCAGGAGTCTGGCCGGAGCAGAAGGGACCCACTGGGCATGCGCGAACTACCCCTCCTATGCAGCTGTTCACGCTCTGCAAAAAGATGGGAGCAAAACAGAACTAAAGCGATGATGGAACGAGTACGGAATACACTGTTAGCAGCCACAGCGGAACTACTTGAGGTGCTGTGCAGTGAACCAAGCACTCACATCTGTCCGCCCCCTTCAGAACAAGTGAGAAGGAACGTGCAGCGCACTACAAAGATCTCAAGTTTCGAGGTCCAGGGACTATGCTTGAGCAGCTCTTCCAATCAAGGGGTCTTACTTTGTATTCTGGACTTGAAGTCACGGTTAACTCCTTATACATATCAAGACTACGTGTCCCAGAATCCAAAGCAGAAACTCTGGATGAGCTACTCTTGTATACATGAGAAACTCGAGGGCTCCGATACTGACTGCACCCTAAACACAGCTACACGTAGGCAACCACAAGGACATACTTGGGGGCAGATTTACAAGCCCCTTGCGCCACTTTTGCGTCATTTTTCCCATGTTAAAAGTGACGCAAAAGTGGCGCAAGGGGCTTGCAAATCTGCCCCGCTGTATGTATGACTTGTTGTTCACTTGAAACTGTAACTACCAATCGACCACTCGTCATGTGGGGCACCTGAAGCCAGCCTGGCTTGTAAACCAACTAATTTATAAAATGGGATTTTTGAAACTGTACAGTATTGAAGATTTACCTACAAATCCCAGAATGCAACTTTGTGTTGGCTGTAAAACTAGGACTGGATGACGGTCCTACCCTTGGCATTGATCACTTGGCAGCTAATCAAGTTGAAAACACTGCACAGAAAAACAAATGTACTCAATGACGTTCAAGTGCTAGGATCTCATCTCACCGTAGTTGCATTCTGGAAATTGTAGTCTTGGCTTACCCTAACCGTATACCTGGGAAAATACCAACATACTTTCTTCAGCCGCTTATTGTATCTGAGACGGCATTGTCATCCTCTTTAACTCAGGTTGGGCCAATAATTCCCACAGAGCGCATGGCAAGTAACGTACAATTGAATTCCAAAGTAAACAAGCATTTGCAATGCAATAGGTCTCGCATTCACGCGAGTTTAAGCTATTGGCATTGTAAATGACACTGCCTTTTATTTAAGTTTTAAAAAAGAAAACAAAAATAAAAGGCATTGTTATTTGTAATGTGAGTAGCTCAAACTTGCGTAAATGCGAGACCTATTGCATTGCAAATGCTTGTTCTGCAAGTGTAGAGGGGAGTAGAATTACGTGTTGTCAAGTAGAGTGGAAATATGCAGAGTGAAATTATGATGTGTGGGGTGAAATTATGTGGCATGAAAGTATGTTGAGTGGCTTGGAACTGTGTGGCATGGAGCTGAATTGTGAGATGTGGAATTCTTTGGCGTGGTGTGGCATAGACTGCAATTGTATGGAAATGAATTATGTTACCTGGAGTTAAATTATGTGGCACGGTGTGGAATTAAGGGATGTGGTGTGGAATTAGTTGGCATGGCGTGGAGTAGGATTATATGGTGTGGTGTGGAATTGTGTGGAGTGGAATTGTGTGGCATGGAATTGTGTGGCATGGAATTGTGTTGAGAGGAATGGAAGTATATGTCATGGAGTGGAAATATGTGGCATGGAATGAAATTATGTGGTGGACTTGAATTATGTGCCGCTAAGTGGAATTATGTTATTGAGTGGATTCATTAATAGTGGAGTGGAATTATGTGGCATGGAATTACGTTCCATGGAGTGTAATTATGTGGTATGGCATGGAATTAATTGGTGTGGATTTGTGTGGTGTGGCCTAGAATTGTGGGGTGTTGAGGGAAATTGTGAGACATGGAATTGTGTGGCGTGGTATGCAATTGTGTGACATGGAGTGCAATTCTGCGGAGAGGAAGTATGGGTGTGGAGTGGAATTATGTGGTGTGGAATTATGGGGTGTGGTATGGAATTATGTGGCATGCAATTGTGTGCCATGGAATGGAATTATGTGGTGTGGATTTATGAGAAGTGGAGAGCACTTTATGTGGCATGGAATTATGTGGAGTGGAATTATTTTGCATTCACTGAGATAGATATGTTACTGTGTGGCGTGAACTACAATTATGTGACGTGGTGTGCAATTGTGTGGAGAGGAATTCAGTGCCGTGAAGTGGAATTATGTGACATGGTGTGAAATCAAGTGGTGTGGCATAGAATTAGGTGGCAAGGAGTGGAATTATGCTCCGTGGAGTAGAATTATGAGATGTGACATGGAATGGTCTGGCATGGAATTGTCTGGTGTGGAATTGTGTGGTGTGAAATTATGTTGGTTTGGGGAGATAAAATTTAGGTGGTACAGTGTGGTACAATGTGGAATTATGTGGTATGGAGTGGAATTATGTCTCATGGAGTGGAATTATGTAGCATGATGTGGAGTCGTGATGTTGCATGGAGTGAAATTATGTGGGATGGAGTTGAATTGTGTGGCATGGAATTGTGGGGTGTTGACTAGTGGAATTATGTGGTGTAGAGTAGAATTAGGTGGCGTGAAATTATGTGGAGAAGAATTGTGTTGCATGGAATTGTTTGGCATGGTATTGTGCGGCATTGAGAGGATTGGAATTATGCGACATGGAGTGGAATTAAGTGGCTTGGATTGGAAATATGAGGGTGGAGTGCACTTAGGTGGCATGGAGTTGAATTGTGTGGTTCAGAATTGTGTTGCATGGAGTGTAATTGTGTTGACTGGAATTGTGCAACGTGGAATTGTGTGGCGTGAAATGCAATTGTGTGATGTGGAGTGCAATTGGGTGACATGGAGTGTCACTGAGTGGAGTGGAAATCATATAGCATGGAGTGGAATTATGTGACATGGTAATGAATTGTGTGGTGTTGAGTGGAATTACGTGCCGTGGAATTATGTGGCATGGAGCCGAATTATGTTGATTTGAATTGTGTGGCATGGCATTACATGCCATGGATTGGCTTTAAGTGGTGCAGAATTTTTTGGCATGGAATTGTGTGGTGTGAAATTGTATGGCATGCAATTGTGTGCCATGGAGTGAAATTTTGAGACATGGAATTGTGAGGAGTGCCACTGTGTGACATGGAGTGCAATTGTGTGGAGTGGGATTAAGTGATGTGGAGTGGAATTATGTGACGTGGTGTGGAATTATGTGGTGTGGAGTGAAAGTGTGTGGCATATAGTAGAATTATGTGGCATGGATTTATGTGATGTGCAATTGTGTCGCATGGCAAGGAATTGAGTTGAGTGGAAATATGTTGATCTGAATTATGTGGCACGAAAGGGAAGAGGCATTATGTGACACAGAGTGGAATTATGTTGTAGGGAGTGAAATTATGTGGCATAGTATGTGGCATGATGTGGAATTATATGTTGTGCACTGAAGTGGAATTATGTGGTATGGAGTAGAATTATGTGGCATGGAATTGTGTGAGTGGAAATTTGTGGCATGAGTGGAATTATGAGATGTGGAATTGTGTTGCATGGAACTGCGAAGCTTTGAGTGGTGTGGAATTATGTGGCATGGGGTGAAATGATGTGGTATGGAGTGGATTGAAAATAGGTGGAGTGGAATTATGTGACTTGGAGGGGTAATATATGGCATGAAATTATGTGGTGTGGAGTTGAATTACGTTGCGTGGAACTTGGTTGCGTGGGATTCTGTGGTGTGGAGTCGAATTGTGAGACATGGAATTGTGCAGCATGGAGAGCAATTGTGTGGCATGAAGGGCAGATGTGTAACTTGGAGTGCAATTGTGTGATGTGGAATGCCATTGTGTGGAGTGGAGTGGAGTGGAGTTGAATTACGTTGCGTGGAACTTGGTTGCGTGGGATTCTGTGGTGTGGAGTCGAATTGTGAGACATGGAATTGTGCAGCATGGAGAGCAATTGTGTGGCATGAAGGGCAGATGTGTAACTTGGAGTGCAATTGTGTGATGTGGAATGCCATTGTGTGAAGTGGAGTGGAGTTGAATTACGTTGCGTGGAACTTGGTTGCGTGGGATTCTGTGGTGTGGAGTCGAATTGTGAGACATGGAATTGTGCAGCATGGAGAGCAATTGTGTGGCATGAAGGGCAGATGTGTAACTTGGAGTGCAATTGTGTGATGTGGAATTCCATTGTGTGGAGTGGAGTCATGTAGGGAGGAGTGGAATTATGTTACACTTTGTTGAATTATGTGGTGTTCTGTCAAATTATGTGGCATGATGTGGAGTGGCATTATGTGATGTGGAGTAGAATTATGTGACATAGAATTGTGTAGCATGGCGTGGAATTGTGTTGCATTGAGTGGTGTAAAATTATGTGGCATATAATAAAGCATAATTATGTACAGAGGTCATTTAAGTGCCTGCTGCTTGTTTCCTCTGACAGATGGTCACTTGAGAGCAATGTATCGGAGTTTGGAGCTGATCAATAACGTGTCCACAGGACCTGATGTGTTCTCGGCTCAGAGGGGAAACAGCAATTAAGGAGGATGTCTCTGTCTCCCTTCACGCCCAGGGAGGAGGGAGATGCGAGCAGAGCATCAAAGGGGTGGGTGAGAAGGGAGGGGGGAATGCAAGGGTCAAAGCAGCGAAAGTGAAAGTAATCGAGCAGAGCATCAAAGGACTGGGTGAGAAGGGAGGGGGGAATGCAATTAGCAGAGGAGCAGCTGTGCACGTGCATGTGATCTCGTGCACTCAAGGTTTAGGCCAGCCAAAAGTGTGGGTAGCACTTTGAAAATCCCACATATAAAATGTCTCTTCGAGCCTTTGGCTCACGAGACCTAAAAATACAAAAAGGGACCAATCGCAGAATAAACGAGTTAGAATAACCCAACGGGTACAATAATTGGGGCAAGGGGTAGCTTCACTGGAGTGCGCAGTGCATGGAAGGCTTCGTGTTTGGACCAGAGCCACCCCCGCCTCCCCTGTAGCACACTACAAAGCAATGCAAGTGTATTCACAGAAACCAAGAACACCTCATCAACAGGTCTCTGAGTGCCAAATCAGGGACTCTGTGGCCAGACATGCTCTGCACTCACTAGCCCTTCTGTATTGACATAACCCACCGTCTCTAGGCTGTGCCCCTCAAAAATGTGTGCCACACCAGCTCTGTGCCTCCTCCTCACACACTTGCGTAACGAAAATTGAGGGGGTTCTCCCTGCAAGGAACTTGAAGGGGCCCCCTATGAGCTCAATCGAGAGCTCTCCGTCAAGAGTGCTGTGCTGAGGGGCCCCCTAGAGTCTGGGGCCCCCTGCACCGCGGGGGCTACGGGGGGCCTGTGTTACGCCCCTGTCCTCACACACTAGATCCCCTCATTCAGAGCCTATTAATGCAACCTGTGCCCGACCTACTCTCTGCCCGTTACCCTCATGCTTCTTCACCCACTCTTTCCCTTCTTCCATCTGAGAAAGGTTAATTAATTAAGTGCGATTTTCAATAATTAACAGCTATATGTGTAATGATTAATGTGCAGTTTAAAGAGAAAATTGCACACATTTGAAAAGCGCAAGCTACACCATGCAGCCTTAATTATGAGTATAGGCAGCAGAAATGCTTGAATACAAGTTTTCTTTTAGCTAGAAGTGAACTCGATATTGCTGAAATATGCACAATGCAATTCAGAATCTTGGCCTTAATATGACATGCTTAGAAATGTTCTTCATGACTGCAGAGTATTCCGGTTTTGATAAATGTATTATTTTACTAAGCAACATTATATTTGTAATGATTAAACTTCATATTCTCACCATATTTCACATAATGCTTGAATAGAATAACTGCACAATTGAAATCAGTATTTATTGTTCGCATAATTAATGAAATGCCTTACTAATCAGCATTTTGGTAGTTGATGTTTCTTTTCTTAAGCATTGTTTATTGTGTTCGCGATGAAACATTAACATTTGAAAGTTAAAAAATATTCGATGCCTATGGGAATGGAGATTTATGAATAAAAGAAGATATACGCGTATGTTATTTTGTGGGAAAAGAAGGGCCGAACTTGGCCCCAGATGTATGCTGTTACCCGATTGGATCCGAGGTGGAGTGACCTGCTACACATTTTGCAACATTATTTTTGCCTCTTATATTAGTGTGTGTTCCTAGTTACATGCAATGCCATTATTTTGTGGACTTCATCCTAATGGTTTCTCCTGATCATTCTCCCAGAGACTCATTCCTTGTCCCTTGCCGACAGCTGTCACTACTGCTGCTTCTGTCCATCCTACTTTACCTTGTGGCTTGGCATTTGGCAGATTGCTACTGCAACTATATACTGAGTTAGAAATGTCGACTTACACAAATATCAAGTTGTAAATATAGTGGCACAGAAATATCGACAGCAAGAATATCGATTTGAAGGTAAGAAATATAGTTTTTAAAAATATAGACGTCAATAATATAGTATGCAAAAATAAGGGGGGTCATTAGGATGGCTGACGGACTTTCGTCCGTTCGCCATCCAGTCGTATTTGGGACTGCTCACCTACGAGGTGGCGGTCCCACAGGGCAAATTAGAATGGGACGGCCACTGTGGCGGTAGCGTTGCCCATGTTTTGCATTGTAGTGGGTGCTGCGCTCTGCAAGCCAAAACAGAGACCCCACACATATCCCTGCACTATGTGGCAGGCACCATGCGTTGCCTACCACATGGTGTAGGGTTATGTATGGGGGCATCATAGGTGCCAACGAAGGCCTATGTCCCTAGCCCAGGGGGTTACAGGGGCCCGCTACACGCCCCCAAATTCATTTCCGCCAGCTGTTTTGCTGCGAGTTGACCGCCGCAGAGCAACTGGCGGAAAAGAATATTGTAATCTCTACGGCGGTGAGCAATTCTGGGATTCCAGGGAGGACCGACCGGCGGTCAGATACAGACCGCCTGTCGGGACCATGGCAGTTGGTGTTTCCGATCGCTATGTGTCAAAATGCCATTATTATATTGCGGACGGAAATTACTGTTACGATGGCCAAAAGACTACCACCGACAGCCTCGTAATGAGTCCTATTTGTCGGGTGCCTCACAAGACTTACCTTTGCTTGTGACGCAATTCCGCAGAGACGACAGGAGCACCCGTCTCCGTACCCACCTGACCCTCGTGGACAGTAGGAACCAGCAGGGATGAGATGGACGCAGGGAAGGGAGCCAGAAAGGACGTAGTGGCCTCGTGTGTGGGGTATCTCGGTGCCTTCTGGAAGACAGAAAGGACCAGATCACTAAGAGCCCCACTCCTGTTCTAAAGCACCCTTAAAACACACACTCAGAAATTGATGTCTTCCGGGGGACTCACCAATGCAATTGTGGACCACGGCACCCAGAATCAGCGCTGCTCCAAGGAAGGCTGCTCCAGGTGAGGTGCTCCTGGACACGACTACCTCAGTGACACCAAAGAAAAGCGCTCCTGCATGATCAGGCCAAAAGTAAAAAGTCAAAATCATGCGCCTTGATGTTCTTGTGCACTCTTTGCGGAAACTATAGGGGCAAGCTATAACAGTGGCATCCCAAAATGAAGTGGTGGGTATAAGAACAATGCTCCAGTTCTGTGGAGTTCTCTTTTCTTGCAGCGCGCCTGCGCTAAGAAAGCAAGGCAACCCCAGGCGCTCCTGCGCTTTGACAACAAAGTAACCTACAAGCGCTCCTGCGCTTACTGAAGCAAAACAACCCCCAAGCGCTCCTGCGCTTAGTAAAGCAAAACAACCCTCAAGCGCTCCTGCGCTTTGTAAAGAAAAGTATCCCACAAGCGCACCTGCGCTATGGGAACTAGGCAACCCACAAGCGCTCCGGCGCTACGAAAACAAAAGTGTCCCACAAGCGCTCCTGCGCTATGGGATCAAGACAAACCCCCAAGCGCTCCTGCGCAATGAAGGCTCTAAGGTGGGAGAGGATCACAATACTCGTTCTGCGCTCCAGCGCGGCGAAAGGATCTACCGGGGACGCCTCGAAGTAGAAGGCAACAGGTTGCTTGAGTCGCGACTCGACTCGGGTAACAGCACTCACGTAACTGGGGGAATCCAGTAGAATCCGAAGCACTGAACCGGCGGGAAACGCGAAGGTTAAGCGTTTCCCCCGGAAGTGCTTCTGCGATCTCCAGTGTGCTGCAACGACTAGACCGGGACTCGACCTCAAGCCGGAAGTGAGTCTCCCGGCGTTTCTGTGTGTGCGTTGCGGGGCTGCGGCAAGCGCCGCGGAACCTGACAGTACCCCCCCCAAAACGAAGCCCCCCTCCCAAACACCCCAAGGACTCAAACAGGGGAGACAGGGCGAGGGCTCAGAGGGTGACTCAGATGAAATGCACGGACCAGAACGGGAGCATGGCGCACATGGGACAAAGGCTTCCACGATCGTTCATCGGGACCGTACCCCTTCCAGTCCACCAGGTAGAATAGCTTACCCCTGGTACGTCGAGAATCCAGGATGGCCCGTGTTAAATGGTAGCGGCAGTTTCAGTCGATAACCTTTCAAGTATTGCCCGGCGGTAATCGCCTCTCATACCATTCGATAAATTACCAATGAAAGAGGCAGGCGCCGGAGACTGAAAGGCAGGAAACAAAGTTTTTATTCCGTCGGAGCAGAACACATCAGATCAGACAGCAAGGTATCGTCACGAGGTGCTCTAACTGCATCTCTGAGGCCTGGCCTCTTATACACAGGTTTATGACTTTATTGCAGGGTTATCATACATGGCACATTCTTGAGATTGTCTTGATACATGAAAGAACTTCCTCGGAATCCCCACTTCGAGCTCGTTCCCACACATATCTTCAGTGGAAGTCCCCACCCCATCCACAGAAGGAGATAGCTATCGCACAGCTGGACATTCCGCCAATTCCCGGGGGTGTGTGCGACCGGTCGGATCTCAGGGGGTGGGGGGGCCTTGATCTACTGTAATCCCTTTGATGTGGGGTGTTTCCCTTTCAGTAGGGGCAATAAATTGCATCCGCAGGGCTAGGTGATGGCCTGGGATCGGTTCAGACAATGGGGCGCAGAGGAAGGGGGTTATCAAAGAGATGCATGACCATGTATGGGATGTCGGTCAGGCGTGGGATGCGGTTCCATGGCAGGGTCGCGCAGAAGGAGAGGGTTTATGGCCCGTGTATGAGAGAGCGGGGGTGGCCGGCGCGCGGGGGATGCTTGCAGCGCCAGGGGAACGCGCTGGCGATCGACAATGAGCAGGGAGAGAGAGTGGGGTGCCTAAAATGGCGGCCGTGCGCTCGCTGTGCGTGGCGCTGGGGAGAGGCAAGATGGCGCAGATAATGTTCAGTTTACAAGCTAAATTTCCACAGTCCTCCCTTTTAACATCTCTCGCCAGCTTGCCTGGCCGACATTCACCTTCGTTAACCCTTTAGCTATAATATCGTGAATGTTTTTCATGCATTCCTTAGAAGTACAGAGTTTTTAGGACAGGCAGGAGCAATCTGACACATTTGTACATAGTTACGTACAGTTGATAAAGTAGGCGAGGAGGTAGTACATACAAAATTACATCAGCTGTGCCGCATGTCAGGCCCAGAGATAGGAGGAGGGGGCTTGTTTGAGCACAAACATGATACTGTAAAGCAAAAAAAGAGAGTGTTTCTGACAAAACAAGGGATATTTCGTACTTTACTTAAGGCCCAGACTTCGTGTGGATCAAAAAAAATAGTCAGTATAGCCGTGTGCATGGCTGGTGTTGAATGAATGTCATTATACAAAGTTAGATTTTCTTAACTTCTCAGTGTACAGTCGGAGGTGACTGACGCAGCATCATGAAAACTCGATAGGAAGATAGTTAATATAAAAAGGTGGTTGGGAGAGGAATTCGACTTAACATGAGTTCTTCTTTCCAGTGTCCTATTATAAAGAGCCATCACTGGTAAGCTCTTATTGTTGTTCTTCTTTCGTTGGCACTGTTGAGCACCGGCGGTGGAGCTAAGGTCCAGCTCAAATCCAATTTCTCACGTGGCAGGGTGTGACCATTCGCTGTTCTCCGATCACAGTCCTGTTCCCTAACACAGTTCATCATAGGTACTTTGAGACAGGGTACCCGCTTTTTTTTTGTTCTTCTGTAGTTAAGTCAAATTCAAAATCCATATAAAGGAGAGAGAGAGAGAGAGAGAGAGAGAAGGGTGTGACGTGCTTCTGGATGCCGAGGGAAGAGGGGGGTGGAGTGGGATCGGATCAAAAATGCGAACCAAGGAGAGCAGAATCTTCCAGCACTGGGCCCATCAATCGGGCCCGACGGGTTGGGACTTCAGGCACGCTGGTCAGTGAGCAGGGGGCCTCGATATAGCCCTTCGTTCTATCGCTTATCATCCTGATAATGGTGCCTCGTCTCACGCCCTTTTTGCTTCATTGCTTCCCCCTTGGTCGATGCCATAGATGTTCCATGGTCCGCAGCCAGGCTGTGCGTCACGTCCGACCCCTCTCTTCCGATGGCCGCAGGTTATCTTTGAATGGGTACAAGAAACAAAATCTTAGAGAGTTGGCAGGGAAGACATTTACACACTTCATCCTCCCTCCCAACCACCGAGTAATTGGGGAAATGCTTTTATCGTTTGTTGTATGATTGGTGTTTATTAATCATTGCGGTGGTGCAGGTTTCTGTGGGTGTTCCTGTCCATCGTCTGGCCTGCTAGTGTCGATTCCTGTGCCCTACAATCGTTGCAGGAAGCCTGACATCTGTCAACCTTCTGGTCTATTAAAGAAATTCGAACCGGCTTCTCCGGTAGAGATTCGTTCATCTCAACACAAGTTTTGTTAATACACATTTTCCTCCGAGGACTGCTAAGTTTATGAAAAAGTGCGAGGTGCTACTGTCATGGGTTCACAGGTATCTATTTCGGGAAGGGACATAAGCCAAACATTATTCTCGCTGGAGGCAATAGGTAACCCGTATCAGTTTAGGCGATGTATTTTTAGAGAATAAGGTCATCAGTTGTTTCGTTCGAAATACTCTGAGACGGCTAGTATAGGGCTGGGGTTATTTTGGGAGAACGGGGTGCTTTAGACATTCTAGTTCGGGGTAATTGGGCGGTGGAGATGGTGTTGTTAAAGCTCTGAAACGAAAACCACTGACATATAGTCCCCGTGATGAGGGCCAAATTGGGAGACATCAGTCGTCTTACCTGTCCTTTCTTTCTCAGCCAATTAAGTTCAACATTTGCAGAAAGGAGAGGTAGTAACGTGGTAAAGTACGGTCGTTTTTGTTTCTGTCAATTTGTTCGAACACCGCCGTGTTTCAGGCCAATTATACACTTACCGAAGAGGTATGTGTCGTTAATTTATTCAAAAAGAAAGAGGGCAAGGAAGCCTTCAGCGAGGGAGAGAGAGAGAGAGAGAGAGAGAGAGAGAGAGAGAGAGAGAGAGAGAGAGAGAGAGAGAGAGAGAGAGAGAGAGAGAGAGAGAGAGAGAGAGAGAAACGTGCGCATCAAGTAGGCTATTTGGCATATGTACGACACAAAACGAGAGAGAGAGACATGTGTACGATAATAGGCTACTTGGTGCACACACAACATGGAGTAGCATGGGTCGGTTCTATGTAAGGAAACACATGCGGGGGAAAGGCATAAATTCGGTGATCACGCATACACAAATACCGGATAGGGTGTGACAGTACATGCATCAAGCGCAGAAACTAAAGACGGAGACTCAGGGCTACGTTGAGTATGGGGACCTCTCCTTTCCGGTCCTCTTTCCTATGTATGCTGCGTATTTTCAGGATTTTTGTAGTTTATCTTGGAGAGGGGTGTTGGACCTTTTACTCCCCTCCCTTTGATCGATGGGTGAGCACTTCAATCATACGATGACGCTCTCTTCATGCGACCCAAGCATGAAATGCATACACATTCATACCGCATAATCGCAGCACACACGCACAATCATACCATACAGCTTTTCATGTTCCCAATGGTGGTCTGCACTTTGCGCATTATCCCACAACGTTTGTCTATGTTTTTCCCTATATTGAACATGGTGCGGTCCATGTCCACTCCATTCTTCAGTCGGAACTTCGTCGTGACCTATAGAGAGGGAAAAGAGGGGAGGGGATGTGCAGTATTCAAAGTACATTAGCGCGCGTAGACACGAAAAAGTTCTACTTACCACGTACCAGGCTAGCCGCAGGAGTGGGTAATACCACAGACCTATTATTCTTTTCTTCCGGGGCAAAGATGTTCTATTTCATTCATCTCCTAAATTCGGATTCCCTGGTCGTACATGCATTTCTCAATCGGTCGTGTATTATGGTGCAAGATACCATACCTTGCATTCGGCATATACCTTAAGCTATAGTTGACCATTTTCTGACAACTCTTGGAAAAAGACAGGTGTGACGGGTACAAATTCCGTTAATCAAAAAGATTCAGGCAAATGGGGTCTGCATTATCTGTTTTCTATTGCTTGGGAGTAACAATCATTTATTTAAAAGAAAAAAACCTTTACCAACCTAGATGATCTGTCATGACACTGATTCCGTAATTCCTTTAAGAAGCCCTTTATTTAAAATAATGTCAGTATACAAATACGGGCCTACAACCGCTATAGGCCGGCCACGGCGTGAGAGGCGTCGAGTATCATGAGCAACACTACTTTAGCATAAAATCGGTACCCTCCCCGTCCCCCCCGACCATCATGTGTGGAAACATCGCATACATATCTCTTTTTTAACATAAATGTCAAGTAATCGGGACGCCATAAGGAGCTGCAGGCCCCTCCTACATTGGCGCCATTTTGGGGCGAGGTCGGGTGGGTCCAGTGCACAGTCTAAGTCTTTCCACTAACTAGCTGCTGGACCAGAATCCCTTTCGGTAGTTCGAGAACTTGTGTTAGCGTCAGCTTGCGTCAGCATGACGTCACCACGATCTCACAGCGATGCCGTGATCCATCCTCAGGGCGGGACAGCAGGCAGGTCTCGCTGTCGCCGCCTTGAATCAGTCTCTTTCATAGCATCCGGCGGAGGCAAGGTGGTTGTCGCCCGGGGCAAAGAATAATGGCGGCGGCTTGCCCTCACCGGAAGTCCGCGGGAGTCGAGTGCCAATGACTCCCGCAGACTCTGCAAAGCTGAGGGGGCGTTTTGTCAAGGGTGGGGCCCACGCCCAAGCAGACAAGCTTCCGAGTCCAGAACCGTCTCACGGTGGGCTAGGCCTGGATCCGAAGAACCGACCGCCGGAGTCCAAAGGCAGCAGCAGCTCTTCGTTACAGCCACCGGGGTGGGTCCCCCGATCATTCTGCTGCGGGGGCCCACCTCTCATGTCAAACGTAAATGGCAATATTGGTGCAGAAAGGAACCCGCGCCTGGGCGGCTTTCCGGCAGGCAAGACGTAAATGGCTGTCTTGCTGCAGCTGGTCGGTGAGTGCAGGGGCGCCTACTCAGCTGGTCAGTGAAAGAGACGGTTGGGGTACAACTCAGCTGGCCGGCGAGTGAAGTGGCAGGGTGCAACTCAGCTGGTCGGCGAAAGAGACGGTTGGGGTGCCCTCGTCTGCTGGCGAGCCTCCACCTGGGGAGGTGGGGGAGGTCCGTCCGCGTCGCTTCCCCCCGCCAGGGCACCCTCCGTTATTGAAGGAAGAAGAGAATGGGACGATCCGCACGACGTGGCAGACCCACCTCGGCGTTGCCAGGGTCTTGGCGCTTCGTGTAGCCTCCGGCCTATTCGCACAGTCGTCCGCTACTGATGTCGATGGATTTTGCATGGCTTTTATAGCCCAAAGCCGACTAAGAGGACCGCCCAAAACAGGCCAATGTTGCAACTTCGAGGGAGGAGAGGCGAGGACGGTGTCACGTGGACGTAAATGCTTTGGGATGCAGGTCGCAGCAGACTGTCATGTAAATAGTTGTTTAAAACGTGTTTTAACCTGTTCACCTTGTCGGAATGTTGTTATACCTATAAGTTATTAAAATGTTTAATCATACTACTTTGTTGGAGTGTTGTACATATTTGTAATCTAGTCAGTGTAACCGGAAAATGGCATTGTCCAATTGTGCGTGACCCTAGTCAAGTTCGGTGACGTCGATGGTGGGTATCAACAGGCTTCCGTTTGTGCAGGATTTTGTCGTGCTTATTGGGCGGGGTGGGCAGTAGGGCAGACATGTTTAGACAGCGAGAGCGACGGGGTCGAGCTACCTCGTGGCTACCTCGACCGTGAGCTTGGTTCGTTCCCCTGGTTTTATATTCCTCGCAAAGGGCTATTTCCTAGCGTTACTTTAGTTTTGTGGGGTCAAAAAGGATCCCACCAGTGGCCACTGATTCTCGGGGTCCCCCTTTGTATATTTTATGCCATAGCTTGCTATAAACTACGGCGATTAGTCCATATTTAGTGAACATGTCCTTATTAGGGGTGCCCTCCAGTGGAGCCGGATGGTTCACCTCTAATAAGCGGTCCGGGCAGAACCAGCTACCAATCAGTGGGGAGAAGATAGGCATGACGGGTTTCAACGGGGACAAAAGTCAGCACTACCTATCTTTTCACTGCTTGCAAAGACTAGACAGAATATCTCTATTCCTCGTTATTTGTAAGCAGAGAATACCTCCAAAGAACCAATATCGAACAACTAGTGTTCGGACAATCAATCAATCAATGGGGAGATAAAGATAGGCACGACGGGTTACAATGGGGACAAAAGTCTGCGTTACCTACCCTTCACTATTTGCAAAGACTAGACAGAATATTTCTATTCTACGTTATTTGCAAACAGAGAATATCTCAAAGAGCACTATTCTTCAAAACAATCAATGTTCGGACAATCAATCAGTGGGGAGATAAAGATAGGCACGACGGGTTACAACGGGGACAAAAGTCTGCGTTACCTACCCTTCACTATCTGCAAAGGGAGAGAGAGAGTGTATTTCTACTCCTCTCCGTTTGTAGACAGCGAATATCTCAAAGAGAACAATCAATAAGCAATACTAGTATTTCAATCAATCAATCAATCGTTTCGCAATTTGTCGTGTTTCACGACCTTACCCGGACCGCGTGGACAGTTTCTCGTCTTCCGCCTCCAGCGCCCGATCGTCCTCTACTCTCCGTATTTGCCGCGGCACTCCTGATGGTTCCCAGTCAGGACCGTAGATCACTCGAGAGAGGTCTGCTCGGAACCAGTGAAGTTCGGATGATCGGCTGCCAGACGAGGGTCTATCGGGCAGGAGCTCTCCCGATCGTTGCAGTCGTTCACTCTGTCGTCGGGACCTCTCCCACTGGATCCACGTGTCGCTGATGGGCCCCACGTTTGGGACGCCAATTGTTAAATGGTAGCGGCAGTTTCAGTCGATAGCCTTTCAAGTATTGCCCGGCGGTAATCGCCTCGATAAATTACCAATGAAAGAGGCAGGCGCCAGAGACTGGAAGGCAGGAAACAAAGTTTTTATTCCGTCGGAGCAGAACACATCAGATCAGACAGCAAGGTATCGTCATGAGGTGCTCTAACTGCATCTCTGAGGCCTGGCCTCTTATACACAGGTTTATGACTTTATTGCAGGGTTATCATACATGGCACATTCTTGAGATTGTCTTGATACATGAAAGAACTTCCTCGGAATCCCCACTTCGAGCTCGTTCCCACACATATCTTCAGTGGAAGTCCCCACCCCATCCACAGTAGGAGATAGCTATCGCACAGCTGGACATTCCGCCAATTCCCGGGGGTGTGTGCGACCGGTCGGATATCAGGGGGTGGGGGGGCCTTGATCTACTGTAATCCCTTTGATGTGGGGTGTTTCCCTTTCAGTAGGGGCAATAAACTGCATCCGCAGGGCTAGGTGATGGCCTGGGATCGGTTCGGACAATGGGGCGCAGAGGAAGGGGGTTATCAAAGAGATGCATGACCATGTATGGGATGTCGGTCAGGCGTGGGATGCGGTTCCATGGCAGGGTCGCGCAGAAGGAGAGGGTTTATGGCCCGTGTATGAGAGAGCGGGGGTGGCCGGCACGCGGGGGATGCTTGCAGCGCCAGGGGAACGCGCTGGCGATCGACAATGAGCAGGGAGAGAGAGTGGGGTGCCTAAAATGGCGGCCATGCGCTCGCTGTGCGTGGCGCTGGGGAGAGGCAAGATGGCGCAGATAATGTTCAGTTTACAAGCTAAATTTCCACAGCCCGGACCTCATACTCAACGTGGTCCTCCACCACCACCAGAGAGGGGGGAGAGGGAAGAGCGCTACCAGAAGGGACCGCCCGCAGCAGGGAGACATGGAAGACAGGGTGGATCTTCATATGCGGAGGAAGCGAGAGCCTCATTGCCACGGGGTTGACCACCTTCTCGATGACAAAAGGGCCCACAAAACGGGGCAATAGTTTTTTGGGGCCATGCACGTTAATGTGCCGAATGGAAAGCCACACCCTGTCACCCAAGCGGTATTCGGGCTCCTTCTGTCTATGGGCGTCAGCATGCTCCTTGTAGGTGTCCTTAGCTTTGGCCAACTCGAACCGTGCTTGTTGCCAGAGGCGGCGCAAGGACCTATGATATGAACACACCGTGGGCAACTGGCTGTCCCAGGGTACCTCCCAGGCGGTAGTGCGAGGGTGACGGCCGTGGAGAAGAAAGAAGGGGGACGTACCAATGGCAGAATGCTTGCTGTTGTTGTACGTGTATTCCGCCATCCACAGCACCTCGGACCATTCCTTCTCAAGCATAAGCAGTAAACAACGGAGGTACTGCTCCATGGGGTGGTTTGTCCGTTCGGCCTGACCGTCGGTCTGGGGATGGTACGCTGAGGACAGGCGCACGTCCATCTCGAGGATCCTGCATACCTCCTTCCAGAAGCGGGACACGAATTGTGATCCCCGGTCCGTGATAACCACCGACGGAACGCCATGGAGGCGAACCACTTCATGCATGAAGATCAAGGTCAAGTCCGCAGGGGAGGGCACTTTCGCCAAGGGTACGAAATGCGCCATTTTGGAAAGGTGGTCAACTATGGTAAGAACTGTGGTGGGCCCTGTCTTGGTGAGAGGGAGTTCTACCACGAAATCCATGGAGATGGTGTGCCACGGATACGGCGGCACAGGGATGGAACGCAGCAGACCAACAGGGGGCTCTGACCTGTTTTTCCCCAACAGACAAACGGCACAGTTCGTTGTATGGGTTCTTATGTCGCTGGCCATTGCTGGCCACCAATACTGTCTTTGCAATTGCTGGCCACCAATACTGTCTTTGCACCAGCTCAAGCGTCTTGTGATAGCCAGGATGGCCGGAGAAGACATGATCGTGGCACATGCGGATTGCTTTTTGCTGACAGGGCACCCCAGGTAGGTACAACCGTTTCCCCCGAAACAACAAACCGTCCACACAAGTCACCCCTTCGTGGCCTTCTGCCAGGACACCTGGATCAGACTGCTCCATGTCGTGTTTCACCTGTGTCATGAAGTCCGAGGATGCAACTACGCCCTGGAAGTGCTGTTCCGAGATGATGGGAACAGGCTCGGTGTTTTTGGCCTCCCCGTCGGATTCGTCTAACCGTGAAAGGGCGTCTGCTTTGGCGTTTTCTTTCCCAGGTCGGAACGCGATTACGAAGTTGTATTCATTGAAGAACAGGGTCCATCGGAGCTGTCGGGCGGTGAGGGCACGTGCTGATCTTAAAAACTGGAGGTTCCTGTGGTCTGTGTAGATGGTTACTGTGTGTTTGGCGTCTTTGAGGAAGTGGCGCCATTCCTCGAATGCTGTCTTGATTGCCAGAAGCTCTCTGTCGGACACTGTGTAGTTGCGTTCTGCCGGTTGGAGTTTTTTGGAATAAAAAGCCACAGGATGCAGCTGTCCGGTACTGGTGCTTCGTTGGGACAACACGCCCCCTATGGCGTCCTTAGAGGCGTCTGCCTCTACGAAGAAGGGCTGCTCGGTGTCCGGGTGCACCAGGACCGGGGCTATGGTGAAACGCCTCTTTAGTTCTTGGAAGGCGCTGTCTGCTTTCTGATCCCAACTAAAACGCACCCCTTTGCGCAGCAAGCGTGTAATAGGAGCCACCATCTCGGAGAAGCCAGTGATGAATCTACGGTAGTAGTTGGAAAATCCTAAGAACCGTTGGACCCCCTTTACGGACTTCGGAGGAGGCCAAGATAAAATGGCGTCTACTTTTTTGTTGTCCATTTGGATGCCTGCCGGAGTGATGATGTGCCCCAGGAACTCAACAGTGGTGACGTGAAAAACGCTCTTCTCCAATTTCACGTATAAGCGGTGTCTTTCCAACCGCTGGAGGACGGAACGCACGTGTTGCACGTGTTCTGCTCTGGTCTGGGAGTAAATCAGGATGTCGTCAATATAGACGATACAGAACACGTCTATGTAGTCTCTCAACACCTCATCGATGAAGAACTGGAACGCTGCGGGGGCGTTACAGAGTCCGAAAGGCATGACCTGGTATTCGAACAGACCGAATTTCGTCCGGAAGGCGGTCTTCCATTCGTCACCCTTTCGGACTCTAACAAGATGGTAAGCACCCCGTAGGTCTAGCTTGGTGTACACTGAGGCGTTTTTTACCTGATCCAGGAGGTTGGAAATCAACGGTAGCGGTTACAGATTTTTTACGGTAATGGCGTTTATCGCCCGAAAGTCTATACAGGTCCTCAGATCGCCTTCCTTCTTCGATACGAAGAAGAGAGGAGAGGACACCGGAGACCTGGAATGACGAATAAAACCGTTGTCCAGAAACTCGTCCAAATAAGAGCGTAGGTGGATGTTCTCTTTTTTTCCGTGAGGGAATAGATTCTGCTGCATGGTAACTTGGAGCCGGGGATCAGATCTATTCGGCAATCGAACGACCGATGTGGTGGCAGGGTGTTGGCTCCTTTTTTGTCGAATACTTCCACTAGGTCCTGATATTCCTCTGGTATGGCTGCTTGGGAAACCATCCCCATGCCTTGTAAGGGCAGCGATCGTGCTTGTATGGGGCGAACCCTCACAAGGTCGTCCTTCGCATAACAGGCTCCACTGCAGTGCTCCGAATCCAGGTGTATTATCCTGGACACCCAATCGATGCGGGGATTATGCTTCACCAGCCACGGCAATCCGAGAATAACCTTGAATTGAGGGGCGTCGATGACGTCAAGGCAGATGGACTCTGCCGTCAGGTTCTCGGTTTGCTGCCTGATCGGGCCGGAGGTCAGGTCCGTTCCATCCACGGCCTTGACTGTTTCGGGTTGTGCTTTCGGCACTGTGTTTATGCCCAAGGTACGTGAAAAAACGGTGTCGATAAAGCTGCCTGTTGCACCGGAATCCACCATAGCGGTTACCAACCAGGATCTGCCCGCCTGATTTCGTAATGTTACTTCTACCCCTATGTGGTGGCTGCCATCGAACACAGCAGGGATCGCTGAGGAGCAAGATGAAGAACCCAGAGGACGGATCCCTTTGTCTACTGGATTGTCTCGTTTCCCGACTTGTCGCCTTTGGTGATGGGCAACGCAAAAGGCCTTCTGCCACGGGGTTTGGTTGGTTTCACCGGACATTCCCTGACGAAGTGTCCGCTTTTACCACAGTATAGGCATTGGTTCTGCTTCCTCCTTTTCTCTCTTTCTTGGCTGGCTTGCATGGGTTCAGGAGCCTCGCCTGGGGAGTGGATTCGTCTTTGGCTTTTTCAACACCCCTGTCCCCAAAGAATAAGAAACGGTTGTCACTGCCTTTTCCTTTCTCCTTCCTCCTTTCTTGTAGTCGGAAATTCATTTTCACCACCAAATCGATGAAGGGACCTATTTCATCAGGCGGATTGGGTAACTGTGATATGAGGTCTTTTAGTTCATCGCGTAATCCCCGATAGAACACGGACACCTTCTTATCCTCCGGCCAATGGGACTCGATAACCAGCCTGCTGAATGTGGTGATGTAGTGGAGGAGATCCTGGTTGCCTTGTTTGAGATTGAGCAACTCATTATCAGCAGCTTGCACAAAGGTGTGACGAGCGAACATACGTCGCATGGCTTCCTTAAAGGTCGGCAGGTGGTGCAGCATGGGGTCATCGTGTTCTACCAAGGCAATGAACCACTGAGCGGCGTCTCCGCCCATGTATGACAGGATGTAGGCAACTTTGGATGCATCGTCGGGAAAAGCCGCGGTTCTAGCCATGAAATGCAGGTGACATTGATGGATGAATATGCAGTATTTGGTGCTGTCACCGTAGAAGCGTTCAGGTGGGGCCAGCTGTACTGGGTGTGGTGTGACCACTTGTATGGCAGGAGTCGAAGTGGTGGCAGTGGAGGACCCCCCAAAGGTAAACGTAGGCTGCCGCAACAGACCTTCTTGTAATACTCTGGGACTAGGGGTGGTTCCCCAAGGACTGGTAACCCCCGATGCCATTTGGCCCTGTAGGGCAGTGATGTCATGGCGTAAGGTGAGGTTCTCGGCTTGCATGGCAGCCAACATGGCCGCTATGTCTTGTAATGTAACCTCCGGGTCGCCCATGTCGTCTGGGTGGAATAGAAATCGTGGGCTTCGGATTCTGTCGGGTGCCTCACAAGACTTACCTTTGCTTGTGACGCAATTCCGCAGAGACGACAGGAGCACCCGTCCCCGTACCTACCTGACCCTCGTGGACAGTAGGAACCAGCAGGGATGAGATGGACGCAGGGAAGGGAGCCAGAAAGGACGTAGTGGCCTCGTGTGTGGGGTATCTCGGTGCCTTCTGGAAGACAGAAAGGACCAGATCACTAAGAGCCCCACTCCTGTTCTAAAGCACCCTTAAAACACACACACAGAAATTGATGTCTTCCGGGGGACTCACCAATGCTATTGTGGACCACGGCACCCAGAATCAGCGTTGCTCCAAGGAAGGCTGCTCCAGGCGAGGTGCTCCTGGACACGACTACCTCAGCGACACCAAAGAAAAGCGCTCCTGCGTGATCAGGACAAAAGTAAAAAGTCAAAATCATGTGTCTTGATGTTCTTGCGCACTCTTTGCGGAAACTATAGGGGCAAGCTATAACAGTGGCATCCCAAAATGAAGTGGTGGGTATAAGAACAATGCTCCAGTTCTGTGGAGTTCTCTTTTCTTGCAGCGCGCCTGCGCTAAGAAAGCAAGGCAACCCCAGGCGCTCCTGCGCTATGACAACAAAGTAACCTACAAGCGCTCCTGCGCTTACTGAAGCAAAACAACCCCCCCAAGCGCTCCTGCGCTTAGTAAAGCAAAACAACCCTCAAGCGCTCCTGCGCTTTGTAAAGAAAAGTATCCCACAAGCGCACCTGCGCTATGGGAACTAGGCAACCCACAAGCGCTCCGGCGCTACGAAAACAAAAGTGTCCCACAAGCGCTCCTGCGCTATGGGATCAAGACAAACCCCCAAGCGCTCCTGCGCAATGAAGGCTCTAAGGCGGGAGAGGATCACAATACTCGTTGTGCGCTCCAGCGCGGCGAAAGGATCTACCGGGGACGCCTCGAAGTAGAAGGCAACAGGTTTCTTGAGTCGCGACTCGACACGGGTAACAGCACTCACGTAACTGGGGGAATCCAGTAGAATCCGAAGCACTGAACCGGCGGGGAACGCGTTTCCCCCGGAAGTGCTTCTGCGATCTCCAGTGTGCTGCAACGACTAGACCGGGACTCGACCTCCAGCCGGAAGTGAGTCTCCCGGCGTTTCTGTGTGTGCGTTGCGGGGCTGCGGCAAGCGCCGCGGAACCTGACACTATTGTTTAAAATGCCGATTTTTTTAAATTAGTGTTATGTATTTCACTATATAGTTTAAATGTATGTGATGTATTTTTTGTATAAATATTGTTTATGTTTTTTAATATAAATATATGTGTTAAATTTTTAGTAGTTATCCATTTTATTTTAATTACATTTTGCATTTTTTAGTTCCGTTGCAGGTTGTGGGTTTATAGGGGAATCGATTGGAAAGTAATTTAATTATAATAAATTGATGATTATTTTTTATTTATTAACATTTATTTAATTGAGATTTTATAGTGTTAATTGTGGGAAGTAATTTATTATTAATTAATTAATAATTAGTTGGTTAGTTAATTAACTGAAAATTAAATATGGAAATTGTATAATTAATTTTAGGTGCGGGTTGTGGGGTAAAGGGTGGGAAGTAATTTATTTTTAATTAATTAATAATTAGCTGTTAATATTAATTAATTGAAAATTAAATATGGAGATTGTGTAATTAATTTTAGGTGTGTGTTGTGGGGCTTATAGGGGTAAAGGGTGGGAAGTAATTTATGTTTAATGAATTAATAATTAGTTGATCATTATTATTAATTATTTAATTGATAATTAATTAGGGAAAAGTGGGGTACAGAGAGACAACAACAGATGGAGGAAGAAGGTTGAAATGGGCCCAGATAACCCCTGAGTCATTCTACGAATTATTAACTGCACTGTGTGATAATGAGTTAGTAATGTGTACAGCCTCGTAAACGGACCCGGTCGATGTGTAAAAGCCTTTAAGGTCATCCTGTGGAAAGTAGGCCTCAGCTAGGCCTACCAGTGCAAGGGGTTTGCCCTTCTCTGCACAGAGTCCTCAGACTATTAGAAATAAGTTGGCACAGAAACTGAAATAGAAAACACAGAGTTTAATAAACCTCATGAGGTGGAACCACATTCACCCAGCACCCTGTGGTGCTGAATGAAGGTAGCACACAGAGTAGAAGAACCATGGGTCTTTTATACCCACACAGGGGCTCAGAAAAAGGGCGGTGCAAGCATACATGAGAAGAGTTACATACATAGATGGTCATACAGAAATGCACAGTCGACAGTAAAGGAGGAGCTAGCAGTTGCTGACTCTGGTAGAAACAACCTGATAGTTACAGACTAAAAACAGATGCATGGACAGTTAGATATTCCTGCGCATGTGCAGGGTAGCAGAGTCTAAGTATAACCAGTCCTTTAAACAGAGCACAAGGGTAAACAAAATGGCTGCCAGAAATACAAAATGGATTCCACAAAATGTACAAGATAGCCTCTAAATACCAGATGGATTCTGCTAACTCTAATTTAATCGCAGCCAATTTACGACAGACGACCCTTTTAGCGTTAGCTGAAGACATCTCCCATAATCCAGTAGGAAAATGAAAAATATGCAAATTAATTTTTAATTAATTTTTTTTTTTTTCTTTCATAAATATCCTAATTCATTGCTAGGTGGGCATTTCTCATTCTAAATATTGTTAAGCGGGTATGTATGAGGTATAAACAGAAGTACAAAGGGAACAGAGAATTGGGTCATACAGATAGCAGGAGAGAGTAATTACTATTATCAGAAACAGAATTATTAGCTTTCTAGTCCTAAGCAAATCCTGGAACCATCCAGTAAAACATTTTCAAGGCTCCTATGCATTTCAGTTACCATCAATTTCAACTTCAAAAACATTTTCGCTAGACTTTTCCAGTGTTTCCTTTATGAGGGCTAGAGTATCTATCATTATACCCAATACAAACATTAAAGCAGTCAGACATATTATTTACAAAAATGATCCTGGATCCAGAGGACCAGGAGGACTACACAGGACCATGAGAATTAGGACGAAGAGCTGCAAAGGGTTGCTCCTCCTCAAAAATGGGACGATCAATGGGGTACATTTTCAACAAAAAGAAAAAGAAATCCTTTGGAAATTAAAGCCGCTGTACAACCAACCAGAGGGGAGTCTTCTCCCTGTGTCCGTTTGAGCCTCACAGGCAGGCTCTTGTTGTTCCCACAGTGGAGCTGCACAACTCGCAACTCAGGAATCATGGCCTAGTTTCAAGGGAAAAGTTTCTTCTTTCAGGATAGGGCAATCACCCACCAGGGCAAATGCGCTCAGCGATCCTGTCCAGTGTCTCAGGCAGTGCACCAGTTTTCTTCATTTCAATCTAACAGGCACCAGAGACACAGCACCTGTACCCTGAACTCCAGTCCTTCCCTAACTCCTGTATTGCTCTGCTGGCACACTGCTCTTTCGTTGGGGCCATATCTCTTGGCCAACAAAGGTGAAAACTTTGCAGCCACTTTAGGACCAGGATTCAGAGGCCTGATGCTAGGATCTCTGAAGCAACCCTTGTTTCAAAGGGGGTTACCTCAAGCAAAAACTTTCTCGCCTTCCTGGTCGGTCTGTGACTCTCGGCTGGGCATCAAAAGCTTGATCCACGATTTCTCCTTTCTGATTTGTGACCCCGTCTTTCGCCCAAGATTGTAGCAGGGGTACACTCATCTCAATGCTTCCGGCCTTCTACCTTCACTGAGGTCCTGGTTGCCAGCAATGCCTGTGCTGGTTACCTTCACTTTGACTTCAAGCTGGACTGGTGCTGACTCCTCAAGCTGGATCTGATGTCCGCGCCCCTCTGGCAATGGTTGTAAAGCAGCAAATATCTATTGGTGGACAGAACAAAAGGTCTTTAGACAAGGCACAGAAATAATCTATCAACAGAGAGGATAGTCTCAGAATACTTCCTAGTCTAGGGACGCCCCATATATTAACAAGGCACCCTGGAACCACTTTCATATATGTGAGAGTAAATAAAACAACAGCCTGAACCTATTGGCAAGTATAAAAGGAACTCTTTAGTGAACTGACAAGAGTAATACGTCACCCAATCCCAAGCAGTCAAGGAAGTCTGTGTTCATTTCTAAAGACCCTCAAGAAAAAGGAAATGTTATACACTTTTACTCCTAAACATTGCATTATTTGTACAGGACTGCAGACACTTCTAAAATGAATTGTCTTAATAAAAGCACCTACATTGTATACTCAGGACCATGCTCTCATGTTATAGGAGCAACAGGAAAATCTAACACTGCTAATTTAACAAAGATTCTTATTACATAAAGAACTAAAAACTTCAACATAATGGGTACACGTTCTCCAGTGGAACATCTTGTGACTAACAGACTCCTATAAAACAATATTTTCCTCAAAAATGTTTGCTAAGGATCACATATACCTCTTCCCTGCATTCTACATTTTCACAATCCAAATTATGCAACATTAGTTCTAGTAAGGACTGTCAGTTTATTTACACAGACTAGCTAATAAAACTAGCAATGCCCTTGCAAAACTGTATGTAGCATGAGAATAACAAACAATAGTGGTGTTGTCACCTGAGAATTTTCAAATAAAAACTACCCACAGCTAGTTCCCCTTACAGATCAAATAAGGAAGCAGCAATCTAGACTACTCATCCTCTCATAATTCCATCAGAGAGGATGGGTAGTAACATAGCAACATATATTTATTCATTTTATTAATGCCAATAGTGTTTAAAACAGTATTACTGAATAGCCAATTAAATGTCTCATGGCTATTTCACAGACAGTTTAGACAGGCTCGAAAGAAATTAAGAAAAAGAGAGAGAACACATAAATTTGCCTACCCTTAATTTGTAGAGGAGCTAGCCTCCTCTCCCCAGTTTTGACAGTAAGAAACCTGTACCAGGTTTCATTCTGTCAACACTATCAACCCCAATTTGTAGCAACTGGGCATAAACAAACTCTGAGGAGCTAAATAGCACATTTCAGCTAGCCAAAGAACATATTCCTTTAGCAAATGTACTAGTGCAACATGAGGCCGCATGAATTCAAACTAAATCCCATTGCTTCCTGAATTCAGCCCTAAAAGCATTGGTACCATATATATATGGCAGAGCCATTGTCTTTTAAAGAGAGGTCACATATACTATGTTCATTGAGTGCACACAAAAACTTGCTTTTGCCAAAAAGGTAAGCAAAAACCTCTTTCTTCCCCTGCCATTTCGTCTTTGAAATGTCGAAATGTCAAAGCTCATGTGAAGCCGAGCCCTGCCAGGCTTCTAAATGTAGGAGTTCGGCCTTAAACCTATGCAGCTGTTCCATCTTGTATGCAAGGTTGTCATGCGGTGCTCCCAAGTCAAAGTGACCCTAGAGACCGAAGGCGAAACAGCGAAACCCACTCTAATCGTGTGTCTACCAGCAATTTCAGAGGTAAGCTTAATAACTTCTGCCAGCTTTTGTACATAGATATATTTAGAATCAGTGTGCTGAGTGCTTGAGCAATATAGATGTCAGCTATGAAGTCTTATGCTTACATATGTGCATTTACTTGAGCCTAAGGCAGTTTAAAAGCTGCTCTGACTGGAGAAATCTCATTTAAATAGTGAATTTTTACTCAATTTCGACTTAGGGCACTTAAAAATTAATATCCTACAATCTTTTTGCATAATAGTCATCCCCAGAATGTCCTCTACATATCCCAGAGATGTGGCATCAGAAATGTTTAATGTATGCCCTTATAAAAATGAGTTTCGTACGCCTGGATAAAGTGACATTTTCACATGTAATTGACCCCCTATTGCTGTATAGCACGGCTTAAATTCAATTTGGATGCTAGGAGGTCACAGCATCATGATTCAGGCATTATGAATATTAAAAAACTAATTTTTTTGCACCTATTTGAAAGAACATTTTTTATATAATCAAAATATATATATATTTTTTAATAAGTCTAATCATTTTGATGAGTCCACATATGAAAAGCGAGCTGCATCCCTTGCCTATCATATGTAAACGCAATAATTCACAGCCCTAAGAACAGAAACTTAACTTGAAAGTCTGCGCCACTTTTAAGAGTCATTATTATTTAACATCAAAAACCACTCTTATCCTTATTTAAAAAGGCATTAACAAAAGAAATCCCTACTGTCAATCTGTCCTCTGTTTATCAAAAATAATGAAACTATATTTCTAACTTTTAAAACAGCAGTCTGAAATGCCGCATTTTACACCGTGTTTGACTTTAGCTGTTCTCTGTGGCCGGAGTCCGCAGAGAATAGAAATAGTCTTGCTGACACAGCTGTTTAACACGTAAAGGCGTCGAATTCACACGCCTTTCAAGTCAACCTTTCAAGCCAACACAACTCTGTCGCTCTGTATAATGTGAATGCCTTTGAATACCCTATACAAAAGGATAAATACTGTGACATTTTGTATCTGAATTTAATCTATTTATAAAACACACAATTTCGTTTTTTTTTTTTTTTAGCCTGCTTAATTTGTCAGGCTTAAAATCAATAACTGATTTTCTTGCCTTACTCACCCCCATCTGACAGTAGGTCATCTTTATGATGACCAGCTGTCAGCTGAACTGACTGTGTCGCTTCTGACACACAGGTCATCTTAATTTTAACTTTCTAAAGGTAAAACTCTTATCTGATAGTCCATGTTAGCTTTGCGCCACAATTTCCACTGAGAAAATTAATTCCCAATGGGAAAATCGTTTCTATATAGGCATATAGCCCTTAAAATTTCAAGCAAGAGCATCATTTTACTTTTTGTCTAGGATTAATGCAACAGTTTAAAAAAAATAAAAACAGTTTTCTATGGAAAGTCTAACTGGTCTTTGCACAAAATAGGGCCGAGGAAAGCTCCTTGAGTTTCGTCCCTCAGCTGCCCTGTCTTATCAGAGAAGCTAAAAATAGCCCCTCAGCGCAGAACCGGGCCACAGTGAGTGCTCCTGGCCCCCACCTCTCTCCAAGGCTGTCCTGCTGTAAGCATTACACATTTTCATGTCAGAGAAGCTTTCTAAGCAGTGATTTCACCTCCTGGTTCAGTCGCTCCTATTTCTAGCCCCCACCTTACAGGCTGCAAGGTCAAAATCTGCCTCGCACAGCCCTGAAGCTGTCAAAGACAAAAAGCCTTCCTAATTTCATCTAAACTGCAATAATTTGCCCTATGGAAAAATTTATTTTGATATACAATTTCTTTTCAGGGGTCATAAGTTTATTTTCAATTCTCAGATTAGCAGGTTCAGCTTAAATTAGAACCTACAACCCTGTGGACCCAGCACATTTTTTCACTGAACCACCAAGAACACAAAGCTGCATAGGAACAATTTGCAAATTCGAAATACCCACAATTTTTTCAAGCTAAACTTTTAACCGGTCTCTAATTACTCTTCATTAATACTTTTGTACATTAAGGGTGTCATCAAATCACAGGGGTTGCTCTTTCTCTAGCTATACCCCTCTCAATTTCATTTTGCGACTTATTGATGGTGATGAGACCAAATTAAATTTACTCCTTAACAATTTCACTTCTCAGAATTCTTTCACATATTCACAGTCATTCAATCACACGCTTTTTCCAGTGCTAGCAACATCCAAAACACAATTTACCACACCATAACATTTAAACACACATTTAACCCACAGATCAACACTTAAGACAGAAACAAAAGACAGCCCACAGACTGTACTTAAACCAAACCATTTGTAAATACTAGTTGCAAGTCATATTCACCAGATTTGGCTGGCAGAACACCAGAAAAACGCTCTGCATCTCATCACTTATGAATGTTACTAAGTGCACAGACCAGGATGCTTTTATGTACATATTTAGTTCCTTGGGGTACTAGTCACCACTTGCAAGTATTTTTATTCCATAATGCGCTGTACATTATAGAAGAAAGACCATACTTAATATACATATCCCTATTAGGCGTCCCCTCCGGGGGGGGGGGGGCGGTTGTGCTTCATCAAGTCTCATTTTGGTACCATTCCAAAAGCAACACATCCTTTGAAGTGTGCTAAAGACAGGCATGCCAAAAATAGTGCAGAATATGCAATATTATAATCAAAGTAGCACTTAAGGTACCTTTAGTACGATGTGCCGTTCAAATCATATCAGTTAGAGAAAATTCTCCTCATTACCTGCCTATGTGAATTGCAAGTCACATATGTCAAAACAAACCAAGTTGGCCAACACAAAATATACCATATTCAAAGCCACAGTAAGCGTTACTAAACTACCTTACCAATCACAGGCATCAAAACCAACAGCAAGCGCCGCAGAAGGACACTTACCAATCACTTGGTGTCCAGATTCATCCTGCCAAGTTCTAAAATCGACCAAATGGTCACTGCACGGTGAATCAACAGAAGAGATCTCAGTCGAGGACCGGCGCCACCTGGATGGTCAGATCAGAAAGAAAGGAAAAGCCGCCGTGGATGCCAAGACTCTGGTCTTATCGGGCAGTGATCACGTCCAGAGCGAGATTCCAATCCTTCGTCGCGACCAATCCTTTGGGCATCCGAGTCACCGATGAGTCCCACGTTGAGGCGCCAATTGTGGAAAGTAGGCCTCAGCTAGGCCTACCAGTGCAAGGGGTTCGCCCTTCTCTGCACAGAGTCCTCAGACTATTAGAAAGAAGTTGGCAAAGAAACTGAAATAGAAAATACAGAGTTTAATAAACCTCATGAGGTGGAACCACATTCACCCAGCACCCTGTGGTGCTGAATGAAGGTAGCACACAGAATAGAAGAACCATGGGTCTTTTATACCCACACAGGGGCTCAGAAAAAGGGCGGTGCAAGCATACATGAGAAGAGTTACATACATAGATGGTCATACACAAATGCACAGTCGACAGTAAAGGAGGAGCTAGCAGTTGCTGACTCTGGTAAAAACAACCTGATAGTTACAGACTAAAAACAGATGCATGGACAGTTAGATATTCCTGCGCATGTGCAGGGTAGCAGAGTCTAAGTATAACCAGTCCTTTAAACAGAGCACAAGGGTAAACAAAATGGCTGCCAGAAATACAAAATGGATTCCACAAAATGTACAAGATAGCCTCTAAATACCAGATGGATTCTGCTAACGCTAATTTAATCGCAGCCAATTTACGACAATCCCCTCCACAGTAGTAATAGACCTTCCCAGTGCCCCTGCGTGGGATCTGCTATTGTGGTTCCTAGATGGTTTGACTCTGTTTGCTCCTGTGCTGCCAGGAAATTAATGGAAGCGTTAGGTAAGAGCCCAAGGGATATAACCTTAGTCAAAACCTGTCGAAGGAAGTACAAAGCAGAACTGGGCAGCATTGAAGGAGGAAACATGGAGGGAGTTAATTGAGGCCAGCATCTTGAAGAGTAGGGCCAAGTTTTGGAGCATAATAAATAGTCCTTTTTTTAATGAGAATGCAGGAAATGTGGTGTGGGCCCTCATTACGGAGGAGGAATGGGTGCATTATTCCAAGTTTTAGTGTCCCCCGACATGAATAGACCTCCCAGGTTAGTGGCGGGGAAATCTGCCCTGGTGTTCACGGAAGAGGAGGTTGGGAAAGGTATTGTTGGGTTGTCCAATAACAAAACTCCGGGTCCTGACGGCATCCCACCGGATCTTTATAAATCCGATTTAAATCTTTGGGGATCTGGCCTCAGAGTTGTTGCTGACGCTGCGGTAAAGACTGGTCCTCCTGGTTCTTGGGCTACCTCCACTATAGTGCCAGTTTTCAAGAAGGGTAATAGAGATAGCACTCATTGATATAGACCAATTTCTCTGTTGAACTCGGTGGTCAAGGTGTGGGCCGTGTTCTTTTAGACAGGTTGACCAGCTGGGCAGGGGACAATGTTATTCTAACCGACGTCCAGTATGGTTTTCATCCGGGATGGTTAACCGTGGCCCAGTGTCTTAATTTACATTTCATCCTTAACAAATACACGGCTGCCTGCCCCGGTACCATTTATTTGGCCTTCATGGATCTGTCATCTGCGTTTGATCGCGTGAGCAGAGCTAATCTTTGGCAGACCATGCTGTCTTTTGGGGTGGATGGTGATATCGTCCATTTTGTGGAGGACCTGCATAGTGATACCAAGGCCGTGGTCCGATATTCACAAGACCTCAAGGTCTCCTGCCAGTTCTCCATAAAGAGAGGAGTACCTCAAGGGTGTTTCTGACCAAATCGTCCCCTTATTCTGAATGACCAAGTACAATGCGAGTAAGCCGTGCTGAACCCGAATCAGTCAGTCCAACTCGTTCGGAGACGATTTGTTCAGCTCAATGGGGCCAGCTTTACGATCGAGCGAGTACGACGCCTGATTCTGACAGCCATACTGACTCGGTTTTAACGAGATGAAACAGCTGTGAGAATCGGACTTCAGGGGGCCGTAGCAGGCCCCCCTTCATCCAGGGCCCTCCAAATCGGTCAGTGGGTGTACCCATGGGTCCCCCCTTTCCATTCATGCACAGTGTGGCAGGCACCATGTGGTGTCCACCACAGCGTGCACGCTTTTCCACGCCCATCCCGTTTTGCAATGGGAGCCTGTGTACATGCTCGGTACACAGGATCCCATTGAGTTCAATGGGAGTCAGACTGAATCGAGTCCGTCACTATACGGACACAACGAAATCGGTCATTTGGACTCATGGAGAGTGATTCATCTGGAAAGCTCTCCGGAACCGAGTCATTCATAGGGCTTTCCTAACGAGATCGTAATCTGGCTCTTAGCGCGTGCTAACATGGCCATTTTTAACTTCGACTCAAGATAAGGCAGGAGACCAGTGGCGGCACTCCTGCTGATATATCAGGCAAAATGTATTACTAAAGTCTCCTATGGCAGTGAAATCTGGGGCTATGTTGCCATGGAAGAACTACAAGAGGTTTAGAACAACTTCTTGAAACAGCTTTTATGTGTGCCCCAGGGAACCTCAAACTTAGTGGTTCATGAAGAGCTGAGTGTGTCCTATCTTTTCGATCTGTTTGCCCTTCACCCCTAACATTGTGGTTGAAGCTTTAGCTGAATCAAGGATAAACTTTAGGTAAACTGATCCTGAAGGAGTGTATGGCCCTTCACCACACCCATCATATTCCGTGGCTTAATTACATAAAGAGTTGCCTTGGGAGGCTGGGAAAAGATTATCTATTCTCCAACCTTGATTTAGTGAATAAGAAAGACCCAGGCCTGGTAAGGAAGTCCTTTTATAGTCTGAGGACAATAGACAGAGAGGAGTGCGAGTTGAGGAAACAGAGGGGCATTTCAGCAACGAGGCGATATAAAATTATCGCCGCTTTTGCCTCCGTTTTTGGGGGCGAAACGCGGCGATAATTTTATCGCCTATTCAGGAAGGTCACGCTATCGCGTGAAACCTTGCATTAGCGCCCGGATTCTTAACGCCCAGCTTTGCATCCCTAATGAGATGCAAAGTGGTCGTTCCTGCCCTGACATGACTGGAGAAATGTCGCTAAGCGACATTTCTCCTATCATCAAGCCCCACACTATGAAGCATAGCGGCAAGAAAAGTAGCAATAACCCCTGTTATCCCTACTTTCCTTACGCCTGCTTCAGGACTGACTTAGCCATGATATCCTATGGAAGGTGAATATCATGACTAAGTATGTGAGGCCCTATCATCAAGCTAATGCCAAACTTCGTGAGATTATCGCTGGGTTTCCAGCGATAATCTCACGTTTGGCAGTTAGCGCTAGGATTTTTATCGCTTTTGAGATAACCGTTGCTAATAGCACGCTATCTCAGCGATAAAAATCCACATTAGCCGGCGATAATTATCCTAGCGCTAAGTGCGCTTAGCGATAATTATCGCCGGTTGTTGCTGATATGCCTCAGAGTGTCCGTAGATTTGTTATCTCAAAAAACGTGCAATACATTGAGCCATATCTCTTAGGGCTCTTTAGTATCTATGATCGCTTTTGATTAGCCAGGTATCGTTTTGATCTTTTCCACCTCCTGTTGGCACAGCCTAGTGGGTTTAGTAGAGGTCAGAGCCTAGAGTCCTGTGGCTGCAACAGTAAGTCTCCACAGGACCTGCTCCATTTTCTTATGTTTTGTAATTGTTATGAGATTCCCAGGAAAAAATTATTATTCCCATTTTGAAAAAATTGGAGTTTAGGAAGGTGCGACCAGCTTTTATGTTTTTTACAAAGGCTATCTGGTAACACTGTTTTTTATGTCCTTATGTTTTTTTAAATCAGCAGTGTGGCTTGGAGTGTGCTGTGATTAGTTGATAGTGACTCATAAGTGATTGCATTGTGGCCCAGTATGTATGGTTGGGGCACATCCAGTTCAGGCAGGGATCCCGTACTTATTCCCCTCCTTTTTAAAGATTTATTACATACTCATTTTTAATACCGGCTTTTTAGGTATTGTATATCAGATTGTTAAGTAAGATTTGCTAATCAGGTCACTTTCCTGTATAAATGTAAATAAATGTATTGTTTTAAGTCACTCTTGGTCTAATGACTTGTCCTAGATTACTTTTATGGTTTTATGTAAAAACCGAATAAAGTGAAAATGATTGATTGAATTTGGGTATTTTTTTATTTTTTGTGTGTGTATGGGTTTTGGTTTTATAGGGTTAAGGGTGGAGAGTAAATTAATTTTACTTACTTTATAATTAGTTGTTAAATACTATTAGTTTATAATTGAAAATACATTTTTATTGTGTAATTAATTTTTTACAGTTTAATTTTAGCTGTGGGTTGTGGGGATTATAGGGGTAAAGGTTGCGAGGTGAATTAATTAAATTAATTTTTATGTGTTTTAATTCGTTTTTTAATTAATAATATTTCTTTATTTGATAATTAATTATGTTAATTATGGAAGTACATTAAAAAAAAATTGACGGGGGTTGTGAATTGTGTCATGTTATAGGGTAGGAAATAAAATAAAAAAAATCTTTGTGATAATTATTGTTTTTGTTTTTAAATAATTTTTTAATTAAAAATATTTATTTGTTTGAAAAGCATGTTTTTTTTATTTTATTTAATATAATATTTGTAGGTAATAACAATAATGTTAATATTAATAATAATAATAATAAGAATCTTTATTCGGCGGTAATCACAGCCATAAAAGATACAAAATACAAAAACAAAATTAATTTAAAAGTAATATATCATCACATGTGCAAAATCGCGAGAGTCCTTAGATACAGCGATAATTTCTCGAGTTTTTTGATCTTAGTACTGCTCTTAAAAAATTCGTAACAAAAAATACCGTGCGAACATTGGGCAATAGTTGCAAATACAAAAGGGCTACATGAGCTTGCCTGAATCCCGGCTGTTTTAAAATAGGTTTAAGATACAGTCGCCTAGGATGGGTAAAATATTAACACAAAAATACAAAATGTAGGGTATCCTGTGGAGACCTATTGCCTCAGCCACAGGGTCCTTTATCTTCTACATGTAAAACAAAACCTGCTGGAGATGCCAAAAAGTGATTTAACATATTTAGTCTGAAACGATGATTAAGAATCTATCATGGGCACTGTTTAAAATAGAGAGGTAAGTCTCCATGCCCTGTACTGATTTGACGAAGGCGAGTCATCTGACCATGGGTTTACTAAGCTCCTTACCCTCACGATCAGCCATTAATTTTTTATAAACCAGCTCTTTGACCAGTTTCTTGTCCTGTTGCTTCACAGTGTCATATCTCATAAAAATGCCTCCTCTTCCCAAGGCCGTAAGAGTCATCTTAACGTACCTTAACCATGGGATTTTAAAAGCTTGGTTGAGTGAGAGGCAATTCAAAATGACTGCTTGAATGAAGGATGCCTCCTCGTTAGACCAAACATTCACCCAACACAACAAAGGCTGGAAAGCAACTAGGTCAGTTATGTACTTGGTGCCTAGTTCTTCATGAACAGAATACAGAGGGGTACCCTGGGGAAATTTCAGAATTCGTCTAAGATATTTGTTTTGTGCCGTCTGTAATTTGTCAACCCCCATGTACTCCCAGACCTCGCTGCCATACAAGACCTTAGAGATACAAAAAGACTGATTTAATTTTAAAATTAACCCCAGAGACCACATGCCTATTCTGTGTGCATAATTTGCAATATCGCCTATTGATTTTTTCAAGTCCAATAGCTTCCCCTCCTGTATGTATTTCCAGTTTAGTTTGGCATCAAATAAAATGGCAAGATATGAAAAAGTCGGGACGTTAGCTAAGTTATGAGTCCCTGCCGTGTAAATTTTTGGTCTTGCCCCATGACTACCTAGCTCCATCACATATGATTTAGTAAAATTAGGGGACAGGTCCAACCCATCCACAAAGGAAACAAAGCAATCTATTAGTGCCTGCAGGGCCATGGGTGTGCACGCTATTAGTACCGTGCAATCCGTGTACAACAGGCCAGGCACCGGTCTCCTGCCTATTCTCGGTGTATCAGCCTATATAGATGTAAGGGCAGATTCTAATCCATTAATACATTAAATTAATAAAAAAGGGGCAAGAATACCCCCTTGCCGTACCCCTCTAGAACAATTAAAATTATCCGTCAGTCCTCCTTCTTATGTGAACCTAACTGCAGCTGTGGTATGGGCGTAAAGAGTTAATAAAACATTTATAATTTCCTGCTCCACTCCTAAATCACCAAGTAACAACCACAATTTGTTACGATTTACTCAATCAAATGCTGTAGTAAGGTCCATAAAACCCAGAAAAGGGGCTCCCGATTAAGCTATCATGTATTTAGCAATTAAAAGGTAAAGATTCAAACATTCACCTATTGTAGATTTACCAATATAGAAGCCATATTGCACCTCCGAGATGATTTGATTTCTGTCCGCCCACTCGGAGAGCCTATTTAAAAGAACCCTACCCCAAACCTTAACCGTGGAGTCAATGAGGAATATGGGGCGATAACAGTGAGGGTTATCCCTGTCTCCCTTCTTGAAGATCAGGACAATAGTGGCGGTGGACCATGAGGGTGGCATAGCAGATGCTACTGTGGCATTTAATACCCTGGTCAGGACCGGAACCCACATGTCAATATTGTTCTGGTACAGGTTTGGAGGAATCCCATCGGGAATAGGGGCCTTGTTCCGGGATAGTCCCTCAATGCTATTCCTAATGTGGAAATATGGATTTTTCTGGTCAGTTATGTCCCCTATCTTGGACCCCAACGGTTCTATGTGCATGTCACAAGTACATGTATGTTCCCTCCAGTTCCAGTTATGAAGACGCAAATACATGTGCGTCCACCGTCAACATGTCCTCTGTCAGATCCGCCATGAATAGGCCGGATATTCCATTCCTAAATATGAAAGGCCACCGGCTTTATATGGTTCACTTATGCCATTTTACAGTCCAGGCAAGTAGGCCCTGATTCTGTCATCAAAACTCTTCTTGCTTTCTGCCTCTGAAACCTCGAGTCTGAGCCTGCATCTGTGACCATGAACTTTGTCTCATTCTCTGCGCGGCTCACGAAGCCTGACATCAGCCTATTCTCTGCCAAGAACTGTATTTCACCTTCGAATTATCTGCTTCACTCCTTAGCCGATGCATTCCTGTCTAGCAGCTTAAGTAAACATTCTTCCAGCTACTGAGCAAAGGCTCGGCTTCTCTGTCCTCATGCAAGTAATTCATAGCCCTGTTACCATGGAATATTCCTACCCCCTCGCATTCAGTGTAGACACTTAGACGCTTGTACACGCACGCACAGTCAGTATAGAATAGATTCTGTCCGAGAGTCCTTCTTTTGTGGATAACATAGTTCTTTAAACATAGGATGTTAGATATGATTTGGGATTAGGTTGACTTGACCCCCCAGACTTTTTGTCTCCACATGTAGAGCTAAATGTCAAGTCCCCTTCACCCCCTAGTTACACGTCAATTACACGTCATGCTGCTGCGCGCGCATCTATGCCAAGTATTATCTTATAGATCCACCTATATGTGACATCATAACCAATTATGTTCCTTTTTACTCCTTAATACACCCATTTTTGGTTACGCAGATAAATCGTCATTTTCCTTATCAATTGTTACGCCTACTGCATTTGCTTCATTGTAATGTATGTACTATAAAAGTTACTTCTTGTCAATAACGTATGTACTTCACTTCCTGAACCTCCGTGGTGATGGAACTTGGAGCAACCGATTATAATCGATTATTGGAATAAAGCCCATTCCGAACCTCTAATACCACGGATTCTGCCTCTCATTTTACTGAGCTATTTTATTATGTTTCTGTATCAAATTAAGTCCAGGTAAAGGAATTTTATTTACCACATGATGGCGCCCGAACAGGGACACTTTCTCATCTCACGCGCCGGCGGTGCGTTGCAGGCCCGGTCTCCTGCCACAGCTGGACGGACAATAACGCGTACCAGCAGGATTTCCTGTATCTCCCTCCGGTCAAGCGGGGGCGACTGAGACTGCGATCAACACCCAGACGAGGCGGTGAGAAGTGCGAAGTATCCCGACCAGAGCCTAGCTGAGAGAGCAAGATCCGAGGTATACAGAGACCCACCAGTTCGAAGTCAAGCCCAGTTTCCGACGAGTCGAGTCGAGTCCAGTCCGGTTCAAGTTCAAGTTACCGAGGCCTTCCGTTTCCGAAGCTACCCGGTGAGTACCATTACTGGGGAGGCATTTCTGACGTGCACATAGGTTGTGCCGGTCAAGACGGGTTTGGGTACACAAATCCGGTCTGCACTGTTTTAGCAGTGTATCTGTACTGTTTAGCAGTATATCAAGTATTCCGAAGTATCTAGTTATTGTTAAGAATTATCTTGGTGATTAGTTATGCAGACGATCACCATTGTTGTTTATTTTAAAGGTTAAAAATGTGTTTTATGTTTAATGTTTAATGTGTTAAACGTCCTGCATATTGTGGTATGAATGGTTGTTCATTACTGTGCTTTTGTATTAAGTGTGTTCAAGATAAGTATCAGATCTGTTGTCAATATGCCGCTCTTTTCGAAATTAAGACAGATCACTACTAGAAAAGGGGTTCTCGAAGAAGCCGTCCCTATTCCTCCTAGGGACACTCCAGGGCACTTCATGTATCACAAACATGGCTTAGACGCTATATTATTTCTTGATTTATGGGTAGACTACACCAAGGGATTACCAGAAAGTCAGAGGTGGCCCGCAGCGGGGACCTGGGATGCAGAGTGCATCATGAAAGTCGAGGAAGAGTTATGGAAAAGGAAAGTCAGACAGTCATAGAAAGACGCCGTTGAGTTATGGCGTAAAGAATCTCATAGACGTACAGAAAAAGCACGTAGACAGGAAGAGAAGAGTAAAGAGAGTTCAAACAAAGATCGAGAAAATCTATTAATTGAGGAAGGTATCCGAGTGAAATCAGAACAAGTAGATAGGCAGAGAAATGCCTTATGAATGGTATGTACCCCCTTCTAGCCGAAGGATTACCTAAGGCTACTCCAGAGGTACCGAAAGACTTGCCACCTCCATTATTCCCAATTAAGGTACATCCTAAGGGGCATCCCAGAACCGCAGAAGATGTTTTTCTTTCCTCATATTTAGATGACGTAGCTCCCGAGTATGCTAATTCCGCCCCACATAGACCGCATACCAGGGAGGTCCCACGCCAAGATCCAGCACCCGTATCCCTACAGCAACAAATCGAGTCACAAGTTCCGGCAAGCACATCTGTTTCTGCATCCGTCCCTACAGCTACTTCTATAGCTGTGTCCACACCTGTAGTTGCTGTGTCACGTTCGACGAATCCTTTCACACCCGACACCCCAGATGGGGCCACGGGAGGTGCTACCAATATTTTTTCTACGCCACCCAGAATAAATAAACTTACTTTTCAAGAGTCAGCACATTCACGTACACCCAAACTCATAAGTGCCCGTACGCTGAAGGAACTTCTTATAGATTGCAGATATGACCCTGTGCCCGGTAAAGAGGACGAAATGACCCTGGCATCATTGCGTATCAGACGAGCCGCAGTGTATTTAGGGAAGTTACCAGGAATGACTGCGCATCTAGATAAAATATATCATTTTGTCCAAACAGGGCGAGATCCAGAATGTATTAACAGAGCTATGGAATACCAGAAAGTAGAGATACAGGGGGAACTGTTACGTTTCCTCATAAACTGTGTGATCAGAAATCAAGACCGACCGGGGGTAGACCCGGAAGCAATGCAAATTCTTACAAGATGGAGCCAGAATATATCAGAAGGGAGACATGATAAGCAAAATTGTATAATAGCCATGTGCCGAAAGATCCGTAAAGAAATAGAACGCCTACACGAAGAGAGATTAGAGGCAGACGAGTTCGAACAAAGCGAGGAAGAAGGGTCAGGACTGTCCACGGGACAGTCGGACACCATAGCCTATGTAGGTAGAGGAAGATCTTGTAATAGGAATCAGAATAGATGTCATACTGACTCAATACGTCCGATATGTCCAGATAATAACAGGAATTTCCAAATACCTATAATTAATATAAGGTCTAACGAGCATTCGTTCCAAACCGCCGACAAACTACTCCGAGAACGAAGGGGTTATCATTTTCTCGATTCTATGGATGAACAAGATTTAGCCAGGGCAGCTGTCCATTGGGTGGACAGTCCCGGAAAATATAGTGATGATACAGTAGTACGCACATTCTTGAATCTCACCCCAGATGAACAGAGGTTAGCTGGGATTTATATGATTCAACAACTCATTATACTATATCGGAGTCAGTATTCGGACCCTGGTCCCTTGCCTGACATATTGACTGAATTGCTTACGAATAAATGGAGAGGTCCAGGTACTAAATTAATTAAAGAAATTCTAGAATCAAGAAAGCAGTATATTCTTTTTGTATGTGCAGAGCATGTCTCATTGCCCGTCAAGGAAAGAACCACGTATCACATGGATAGACAGAATCCCTTACGAGAAGTGCACCCAATAAAAGGCGAGGACAACGAGTTTAGGCGCGTATTTTTATATACGCCCATATCAAAAATAGAATTGTTACAAATGAAGAAAGTGGTACCCAGTCATGACAAAGATCCAGCGGGTTTTCACCGAGAAATTAAAGACATGTTACTCATGGGAGAGTATACCTATCCCGACATTATGACAATATTAAAGGTATTGATGCCTGCTGGCATTTATGAGAAACTCAAGGAAAAAGAGTGGGAGGTAGGAGACCAAAAGATAGAATGGTCAGTGTTAGAAGCGGAAGAAAAGGCCCGAACTGCAGGAGCAGGACTTGGGGATAAAACTAAAGCATTACCAGGTTTATTAGTACAGGTACTGCCACGTTTATTAACTACGAAAAAGGAAGATTGGGGTACAATTTCAGCCTGTAAACAGAAGCAAGATGAAGACACTAGTGATTACTATGCCCGATTCGAAAAATGTTTTGGTATAAATAGTGGCATAAAAGCAAGTAGCGAATCATACCCGCATCTGTTTGTAACAAAATTAGTAGAAAATGCCCTGCCCCCAGTAAAAAATAGAATATTAAAATTCGAGAGTACCTGGCAAGGTAACACTCCATCACAAATGTTACAAATGTTACAGTACCATCACAATAGAATTAGAGAGGAACAAGAACATGAACACAGACGCATGAAAGACACGAAAATGAAAATGCTAGTTTCCCAGACAGTTCCAGCTGAAGGACATAAGAAGGGTATGACACATTCCGATTCAGCAGGACCTGTAAAAGGGACATGCAATTATTGTAAAAAGCCAGGTCATTACGTACACGACTGTCCAGTTTTAAAACATAATATCGCCATAGGTAAAACACAAGAAAGATCACGGCCACTCAGACAAGATCAGAATGAACAAGGAGCTCTGGAGCATGCACAGGCCATGCCAGCCGCACAACAGCCAATACAGTTTGTGCCAGCTGCACCACCGTTGCCTGTTGCTGCCACACAGACAACAACACGACAAATGTATCAGACCGCACAGTATGAATATCCTGAGTATCAGCGTTACGCATGAACTAGCCTAGAGAGGGAAGTTGACTTACCCCTTATCGAGATTCCTGTAGATCAAGAAGGACCTTATGTACATAGTGAATTATTAGGCCAAGATAGAAAATTTTTACTCGATACAGGGGCAAGTCGAACAACTATAAAACGTAGTGAAGTTCCAGGGGCACCCCTCTCAGGCTCTCAGAATATTTCCCTTGGTTTTTCAGGAAAACCTATTGTTAATGAAGTATCACAGCCTCTTCCACTTACGATAGGACCTCTGACCCGAACTACAGATTTATTGCTTACAAAATCATGTCCAGAAAACTTGTTAGGAATAAAAACTCTGAAAGCTCTAGGAGCCATAATATGTTGTTCTCCGGAAGGAGTAAGGTTGTTTTTACGTGATTTTAAAGGTCACTATGTGTCTAGAGACATGGATCCCCGACTGCAGACTTTACCTACACATCTATGGGCACAAGGCCCTACTGATGTTGGTTGCATGAATATTACACCATATCGAGTCACATTAAAGGCAGGAGTGGTGCTACCACGAATGCGACAATACAAGTTACCACCAGATGCTGTAGTGGCTTTACTACAAATCATTGACGAGCTCATTGCCCAAGGAGTAGTTGTGGAAACAGACTCCAATGTATGTAATTCACCGATAATTCCGATTCTTAAACGAACAGATCCTAAGGCCCCGCCAGTATATCGATTGGTTATTGATCTGCGCGAGTTAAACAAATGCATTGTGCCACAATTTCCTGTGGTCCCAGATATCTCGTCATTACTGACAGCTATTGATTCCGAAGCGACATTCTTTACTGTAATCGATCTCAAGAATGCCTTTTTCAGCGTCCCAATAGATCCGGAAAGCCAATATTTGTTCGGATTTAGTTTAAATGGGCGTAGCTTTAAATTCTCACGCGCACCTCAAGGATTTACAGAAAGCCCCAGCATCTATAGCCAAGCACTAAAACGAGAACTTGACAGTATCCACATGCCAGTTAACACTGCCTTGCTTCAATATGTCGATGATCTGCTGATCACCGCGAGAAGCGAACCGGAATGTGAAAAAGCATCACTGACAGTTTTACAATTTCTAGCCGAAAAGGGGCACAAGGTGTCCCCTTCTAAGCTGCAATTCTGTGTCCAGCGAGTTGTTTATCTTGGACACTCGCTGTCCAAGGAGGGAAGGCAGCTTACACCCGACCGCATTCAGTTAATAGCTAACATGCCAATACCCAAGACACAAAAGGAAGTACGAGCTTTCATAGGCCTCACTTCATATTGTAGGCAATGGATCCCTCAGTATGCATTTCTAGCAAAACCACTCATTCAGTTAACCACACAGGAGGCAGCCACATCGACTGTTCTCCCTTGGACTCAGGAACATACACAAGCTTTTGAAAGCCTAAAGAAAGCTTTATGTCAAGCACCTGTTTTAGCAACGCCATGTTACAGAAAACAGTTTACACTCTTTGTTACAGAACGCGAAGGTACTGCCTTGTCAGTACTCACACAGGAACAAGCAGGAGCACACAAACCAATTGCTTATTTTTCTAGTACACTAGATCCCGTAGCTCAGGCTTTGCCTGCATGCCTAAAATCAGTAGCAGCGACAGCTTTAGCAATCAGACAAAGCGATGCCATAGTGTTAGGACATCCATTGACAGTTCAAGTACCACACGCAGTAGAGGTTCTTGTAAATAGAACGCAAACACAACACTTGACTATAGCGCGACTTACAGGGTACGAACTTACATTGTTTCAGCCACATATAGAAATCAGACGCTGTAACACATTGAATCCTGCCACACTTTTGCCAGTAACCGGAACAGACCCACTAGCTCATGACTGTATTGAAGTTATTACAATAACGACAAAACCCAGACAAGACTTAACCGATGTCCCATTGTCAGATCCAGACCTGACCTTGTATGTAGATGGTTCATGTATGAGAACAAGTACAGGAGAGTTAGTGGCCGCTTACGCAGTCACAACAGATACTGAAGTCATTGAAACTAATCGTATAAATACTTTGTCAGCTCAAGCCGCAGAGCTTATCGCTCTGACACAAGCCTGTATTCAAGCCACGAATAAAAAAGTCAACATATACACTGATTCACGTTATGCATTCGGAGTTGTACATGACTTCGGCGTGCTGTGGCGAGAGAGAGGTTATTTAACTTCCCACGGTGCCCACATTCAGCACGGACCCCTCATTCATGCCTTATTAGATGCAATACATCTACCCACTGCAATATCAATTATGAAATGTAAGGCTCATACGAAGGTTACTGATATCATTTCCCAAGGCAATGATCTAGCCGACAGAACAGCTAAACAGACTGCTCAAACTCAAACCCCCGACATGACAAAGACAATAGTCCCGACACCGACACATTGTATGACAGTTAAAGATCCTACTCTTGACGTAATTGACATACAGACACATGCTACACCAGACGAAATAAAGAAATGGACTGAATTAGGAGGGATCCAAACGGACCAAGGATGGATGATGAAGGAAAAGTCTGTATGGTTCCTTCCTGATTCAATGGTCCAAGTTATAATTAACACTATACATAGTCCAGCACATCTAGGAGAAAAAGCTATGCTAGACAGCATTCAACACATTTGGTTCAATAAACATTTACGAGCAGCAGCCAAACAAAAGGTCCGTACCTGTATGATCTGTTGTCAGTTTAACCCAGGAAAAAGCGTTCCCGTAGAACCGGGTGGATTTCATCCTCCTAATCATCCCTTTGAAGTACTCCAGATGGACTATATCCAGATGGAACGATGTCGAGGATTCAAATATGTTCTTGTAGTTGTCTGCGCTCTGTCCCGTTGGACAGAGGCATACCCGGTTTCAGATTACACTGCCCCGACTACTGCCAAACAGTTGGTTCGAGAATTCTTCCCACGATACGGTTTACCACGTGTTGTTCACTCAGATAACGGCCAGCCGTTCTCATCCGAATTAATGAAACACGTTTCACTTCTGTTAGGATATCAGTGGAAATTCCACTGTGTTCGACACCCCGAGGCAGCAGGTCTCGTAGAAAGACATAATCAGATACTGAAAATCAGATTGTCCAAAATATGCAGAGAGAAAGGTGTCGACTGGGTAGTAGCGTTACCAGTTGCACTCTTTTACATGAGAATGGTAGCACACTCTCGAACAGGGCTATCCCCGTATGAGGTGATCTTCGGCAGACCACCAAATATGTGGGGGACGCCTATACCACGCAAAATAACTGATATTGACTGTAATATGCTGACAGATTACCTGGCTTCCTTGATGTCTGCACTACAATCTTGTCGTTCACAGGTTGCTGCAGCCTTTCCCGACAACACTGAGGTGAAACCCCATGACGTAGTTCCGGGGGACCTCATACTTGTGAGGAATTTCGACCGAAAGACTCAGCTGGAGCCCAGGTGGAAGACACCCAAGTTGGTTCTGCTCACTACAAGGACAGCCGTGAAGATCGAGGGCCGCAAGGGCTGGATTCATTCAAGTCATATCAAGAAATTTCATGGACTATCCTCGGATATAGACATTGTGCCCTGCACTCCCTCACAGACTGATTCAAAACTTCCTTTTGTTGAACAGAATAACTCTGAACACTACAAACTAAAGCTTAGGCCCAACAAGTCGAGCAATTTGATTGTTTAAGTCCTCTCCAAGGTGAAGCGGTTGAATTGTCTCTGACATGTATCCCTTGGACCTGAGTAGAGAAAATACCCGGAAAATGTTGAAACGACAGGCGTATTGTAAATCACTGCGTAGCCACTGCATAGTGACATTATTAATTTTGTTTTTCTTGAGTCTTTTAATAATTACTGCAAGTATATTGTTGCACATATATTACCCTATTTCTAGACATGTTTATAATGTTACTGCTGAACATTCTTTTAGTGACTTACCTCCGCATGAATTGTCTTATAGACTTGCGCTGCGCAATAACACTTTCATTAGTATGTTACATCATTCCCATCAGACTAGTAATGCCACCAATTGTTGGGTGTGTGGCCGACTCCCTCCCTATCAGAATTATGAAGGAGTCCTGCCTTTCTTTCCACACCCATTTACACATAATGGCTCCTGTGGAGCATGGTTTAGTTTAATCAATTCCATAGACTCAGACACAGCAGTTTACCAAGATCATTGGGTATGGGGAAACCTGAACCTAGTTTTACTCAAGGTCTGCTACCCTGACAAGGAGGGTCGCCCCAAAAGAACAGGAACTGATCTAGAAAATGAAGTATATGGATTAGGTAATTTTACACCTAATCTCATGATTCTAAATGTCGTATCCGAAGTTGAACTAGTCTTACCCACCATGTCAGTATTCCCAGCGAAGGGTGAATTGTGTGTAAGAAAGGTTGGTTCCATACATATGGGCCATAGTAAATGCACTACTATAGTAGAATTCAGTGATCAAGGCAAATCTTCATTTAGAGCTTATCGCCACTCCTACTTTATATGTGGTCAGACTGCATATATGCGTCTACCTCTAGATTGGGATGGTACCTGCTACATTGCATTCCTTTTGCCACCTGTTTTCCTAGCTCCTCCTGATTATTACAGAAATATTCATTCAGTACACAACAGAGAGCGGAGAGATCTCCCCATTGTCGATTACACTGAGACGGCATGGGACAAGTATGTAGATTTTAATAAAGGCATCTTTCCCTATATAGGTACTGTTACTAATAGTAAGCTGATACGTAGATTAACTAGAACCCTTGAAGCAGTAGTGAATGAGACTATTTCCGCCTTAGGCAATTTAACAGAAGAGCAGTCTGCTATGCGGATTGTTGTGCTTCAAAATCGTCTTGTCCTTGACGTCATCCTGGCTGATAGGGGCGGAGCTTGTAGGGTCATCGGATCAAGCTGCTGCGTATTCATACCAGAAAATTCGCCATCTGTATATAAAGCCATCACTCGCCTTCATAAGATTGTAAACCAGATACACCAGAACCCAGGCACTTGGACTTGGTCCAGTTGGTTTTGGAATATGATATCAGCCTGGGGATGGAGAGTTTTATCCTTCCTAGGTATTGGCCTTCTCATACTATTCAGTTGCTGTCTATGTCTACAATGTGGACCAGCGATCTGTGGTCTGTGTGCCACATCGTGTATTCCACCACCAAGATTTCATTCGTCACGGAAGAAGAAAGAAGAACAAATGATGCTATATGAACAGATCAATGGATTGATGAAGATTGATATCTCTTAACGGGCAAGTAGGGGACAAGGAGGGAATGTGGAAATATGGATTTTTCTGGTCAGTTATGTCCCCTATCTTGGACCCCAACGGTTCTATGTGCATGTCACAAGTACATGTATGTTCCCTCCAGTTCCAGTTATGAAGACGCAAATACATGTGCGTCCACCGTCAACATGTCCTCTGTCAGATCCGCCATGAATAGGCCGGATATTCCATTCCTAAATATGAAAGGCCACCGGCTTTATATGGTTCACTTATGCCATTTTACAGTCCAGGCAAGTAGGCCCTGATTCTGTCATCAAAACTCTTCTTGCTTTCTGCCTCTGAAACCTCGAGTCTGAGCCTGCATCTGTGACCATGAACTTTGTCTCATTCTCTGCGCGGCTCACGAAGCCTGACATCAGCCTATTCTCTGCCAAGAACTGTATTTCACCTTCGAATTATCTGCTTCACTCCTTAGCCGATGCATTCCTGTCTAGCAGCTTAAGTAAACATTCTTCCAGCTACTGAGCAAAGGCTCGGCTTCTCTGTCCTCATGCAAGTAATTCATAGCCCTGTTACCATGGAATATTCCTACCCCCTCGCATTCAGTGTAGACACTTAGACGCTTGTACACGCACGCACAGTCAGTATAGAATAGATTCTGTCCGAGAGTCCTTCTTTTGTGGATAACATAGTTCTTTAAACATAGGATGTTAGATATGATTTGGGATTAGGTTGACTTGACCCCCCAGACTTTTTGTCTCCACATGTAGAGCTAAATGTCAAGTCCCCTTCACCCCCTAGTTACACGTCAATTACACGTCATGCTGCTGCGCGCGCATCTATGCCAAGTATTATCTTATAGATCCACCTATATGTGACATCATAACCAATTATGTTCCTTTTTACTCCTTATTACACCCATTTTTGGTTACGCAGATAAATCGTCATTTTCCTTATCAATTGTTACGCCTACTGCATTTGCTTCATTGTAATGTATGTACTATAAAAGTTACTTCTTGTCAATAACGTATGTACTTCACTTCCTGAACCTCCGTGGTGATGGAACTTGGAGCAACCGATTATAATCGATTATTGGAATAAAGCCCATTCCGAACCTCTAATACCACGGATTCTGCCTCTCATTTTACTGAGCTATTTTATTATGTTTCTGTATCAAATTAAGTCCAGGTAAAGGAATTTTATTTACCACACTAACCTCATCAAGAAGCAAATGAATGGGTGCCTGTTAGAAATGGGGGTCTCTAGTTGGCAATGGCTGGCCACTGTCCAAGTAGGAACCCTTCTTCCTAAGTCAGAGTAAGTAGACTACACCCTGTGATAACCCCTGCTCAACCCTGTGGTAACGTAGCACGAGCAGCTAGACTTATCTCAGAGGCAGTGTGTGAAGCATTTATGACCATACACAGTAACACAGTGAAGAACACTACAAAGGGACACCACTTAAGTAGTTATAAAAATAAGTATCTTTATATATAGACTTAACACAAGACCAATAACAGTAAAAATCCACAATTCTAGAAAAATAGGGTTACTCTTAAAATGCTGCAAAAATAGTTCAAGGTGTGCAAAGAGGAGTTCAGTTCAAGGCAGTGGTCTCTGCGACCCTTATACTCACAAGATACCTGGATTCTGTAGCAAAGCAACAAAAATGTCACTAAGGAGTTGTAGCGATGATTTTCCTCACGCTAAGCCAGCGATGCGATAAAATCCTTGCCGCAAAGGGAGGATGATGCGCCGAGCCTGTTGCGTGTGCGATCTTGTTGCTATGATAGAAAATGGTGCTCCGCGAGGGAGCGACGATCCTGGTGCGATGTGATGAAAATGGTGAACGCTCGGCGTCTGCTCTGCGATGTCATGAAGCGATGAACTCGATGCGATGATCTTTGGTTAGCGAGCGCTTTCAGGCCCCCAAACATGCAATGCGATAATCTTCGGGTTAGCGAGCATTTGGCATCCCACAGCCAGGTGATGCGATGATCTCCGGTAGCGAGCACTCGGCAGCAGCAGCGCAACGATTTTCCTTACGCTCTTCAGCTGCAGCGGCTCGCTAATGGGCGTTAGCGACGATTTTCAGCACTCTCTTCTCCACAGTAGAACTAGAGGCCCTGGAACTCTCAGGAGCCTCACCTGCAGATAGAAATCCTCGCTGAGAGGAAACAGGAGTCTGGTGTGCCTGAGACTCCTGCAGGAGGCTAGCTCTCTTCTAGCCCTTGGGTGATTGCTGTAGCAAAAAATAAAAAGTTCCTTCAAAGTCCTTTTCCTCTTCTTCCAGGTCCAGTAGTAACCACTGCAGGCAAGTCCAAGAAACAGCACACGAGCACAAGTACAGTCCTTCTCCTGCAGATTCCTTCAGTTACACGGACAGAGGTTCTTCTTGTTGTCCAGGAGCAATACAAATTGTAGGGGTTTCAGCACAGATATTTATACCCCAAAAGTCTTTGTTCTAAAGAGTCACAAGTCACTGAACCCAGCCAGAACCAGCTCTGCATAGCCCTGGAGCACTTTGTTTACCAGGCTGCATCCTTCCTTTCAGAAAGAGGGGGTCTGCCATCAGACGCACAGTGGGAGGTGGAGCCAGCATTCACCTTGCCAGGCACAGCCCTATTCAGGTCCAGGAGCTACCCCTCCCCATACCCCAATGAAGATCTCTCTATTCAACCCAGGTCTGACTCAGCCTGCCCTGTCCCTCCAAAACCAGCCAGCCAATACACATAACAGCAGAGCACACTGGATGGTTTAGGCTAGAAAATACCTACTTTCTAAAAGTGGTATTTTCAAACACAGAATATTAAAATAAACTTCACTAAAAGATGTACTTTAATATTCTGAGCTCAGGCATATTAAATTTGTTTTTCTACCATGTTCTGTGGGCCAGTTAGGACTATAGAATGTAATAGCCAAACCTCCCATTCTAGCCTATGGAGAATAGGTAGCCTTACAGTAGTGAAAAACGAAATTGGGTGTAATTCACTACCAGGACATGCTACACACATCAGAGCATGTCCTACCTTACACATACAATGCACCCTACCATAAGGGTGGCTTACATGATGCCAAGGGAAGGTTCAGGGGTTGGGAAGTGGGTGCACTTCACAGCCAAGATGGCAGTTCTAGACTGCACTGGCAGGTCTGAGACACACTTTACAAGCTGCTTCTGTGGGTGGCGCAAACCAGTGCTGCAGGCCCACCAGCAGCATTTGGTTTACCAGCCCTGGGCACACACAGGCCACGCTACTAGGGACTAAAAGGTAAACCAAATAAGCCAATCATGGATGTACCAATTCACATGTCATCTTTACACAGGGAGCATTCGCGCTGTGGCGCTGAATGGCAGTGGCACAGCGCCTAGAGCATCTATGACCAGTAAAAACAGAGGAGACAACAGCGAAAAATGGAAGGGAGACCCATGCCAATGGTGCCAGGTCTAACAGTGCCTCGCAGGGAAAGGGCTGTAATTCATTTATAAATCCCTCCCCTTGACCGTAGTTGTAAACACCCTGAAAGTGGGCCTTTCATTGATCAGAGGTAATACGGTGACATAAGTTCAGTTTATCCTGTTCAGAAAAACAAGGGCTGTTAATGACCCTCCAAAAGAGAGTACCTTCTCTTAATTAGCTGGCTTGTGTTAGCTCGTCCCAGGGTTGTTCTTGTAACAGGCACCTCCTATCCTTAAAGGCCCATTTATAATAACGCTGACAACTAGCCACCCAAGATCTATTGCGTGGAGTATGTTTCAAGGCCATCTTAAGATTCCATAGCGCCCGGAAGTACTCGCTGTCGAACCATCTTGGATTTTCCGGGCACGTGGTTACTGCTGGGACAGTTAGCAAATTTGCAGCGGACTGTGCAATAAGGATAAATGAATTGACTATATCCTCTCCTGAGACTGACGTGTCTAGGCACTTTAAAAATCTAATGTTGCCGCAATTAAAAAAGAGAATGATCAAAAGCAATAGTGTCCACCTGCGACCACCGTAAGCGCCTTCCCTGATCTGTTGATGATAGTGTTCACACATTCATGCTACCTAGAACTGTCTGGGTGGCTTGTACATCAAGCAATAAAATCAAAGGATTGTGGTCGCTAAAGGGGCTATGTTGAATCTTAAAAATGATATAAGCAGACATAAGAATAAAGAGACGAAAATGAAATCAATGGTCTTAGCACATCCCCTCCCTTTATAGGATGGCGGCAGGACACAATTTGAGTAATTGGGAGCCTTATCTAATATGAATACCAAACCCTGGGTATTTAAAAGAGCATTTAATTCACGGCCATCTGGGGAGTGCTCCATATGCAGTTCCTCTGTGACCATACATATAGGAAGGTCTCGTAAGTTCTGTCCAGTGTTTGAGCATAAATGACAATTAAAATCTCCTAGAAGAATAAAAGTCTCCTGAGGGAGGCCATCACCCCGTAGTGATTCATATGGCCATATGGCCATGTCTGAACTGGGGTGGCAGAGTGGTCTAAAGAACGGTGATGGATCAAACCCAGATCTGTTGACTGGGTGTGAGTGTTTGATTGGTTCTGATGCTCTGTCCATCACCACCCCTTTTTGTACCGCTTTGTTTGCCATAAGTTGGCAGGGTATGCTCAGACGTGAGTCCCTTGCTCACTTTGCCACTGGATTCAAGCAAGCCTGGCTGAAGACGGCTGAAATGACAGAAACCGGTCCTAGGAAGCTTGTTTCCGGTCCAGGGAAGGCATGGCTTGGCAGTTCGGGCTGGACTGTTCCCATGAGGCACAGGGTCAGACTGATTTGCATATGGCCATGTCTGAACTGGGGTGGCAGAGTGGGCTAAAGAACGGTGATGGATCAAACCCAGATCTGTTGACTGGGTGTGAGTGTTTGATTGGGTCTGATGCTCTGTCCATCACCACCCCTTTTTGTACCACGTGATTCAAGAAGGCCACTCAACTCCGCAAAACTGGAGGAACGCAGCTTCTTACTTTTAGCGTTGTTAAACGTAACTAATGTTAAGCGCAACGCTCTCTCTACCACTAGTTTAAGGCCTTGTGCTACCTTGTAGTCTCAGTTTATTTGCTTCACAGACCCAGAGAACCCGGGGGCAATAAAAATAACTAAATCTCCCCTCACTCTGCCTGAAATAGAACCCTCTGCTGGTAGGACAGACGTCTTATCACCATCAATAAAGAATTTATTTTCCACCTCCCAGGTCTCCTGAATACAAATAATGTTAAACGATCTAATAAATTGAATCCACCTATCAATTCAATTCAATTCAGCTTTATTCGGTTAAATAAGTACAACCATAAAAGCATTCTAAAAATGAGTAATCCTCTTCACAATTCATCGTTGTCTGTACAATAAAACACATAAAAACTTTAAAGCCATTCTATAGGTGAATCAACACAGCATAATAATTAATCAGTTTCAGAGGAGGTAAATGCAAGGAATAATTTGTGCAAACCATCCCTGGCGATCACTACTCAGTATATATCCCATTTTCCTTCATAAAGTAGGGCTTCAAGCCGTGAATTGAGCTTTCTTCTTTTGATCACCATTTGGATATAAACCACTGATGCATTACAAACGTTCTCATTTTCTAGGCTACAGATAAAATCGAAAGCAATTTTATAGAAGGACGATTTTTCCTTAAGAAATAATGGACATAAGACACTCTTCCTGATGTCTCTATACAAATTACAGAAGAGGAATAAATGTAGGGTTGTCTGATCCAATTTTCCATCACAAAGGCACTTTGGGATGTTTCGATTCCACTTGCCCATGGTTGGAAAAGCTATTACAAAAGTGAATAGTACCCATTCTCAGCCTTGTGAGGTAAAACCTATGTTTTATGTTCATAACCTGGAGTTAATAAAGCTGAGTCCCGAGACTGATGGGCCTATCACAATAAGTCCTGATGAACTGTTTCGAATTTGCATCAGTATCTCTTAACACTTCTCTCAATTCAATGAGCCCAGTTTTCAGTTATTTTTTATTATACCCAAGGATTTGTGTGGGAACATTAAAATCAATGTTCTCATTGCATTTTTTTAAAAGGTTGTTAATGTACATCAGCCATGGTATTTTATTGTTGTGCTCAAGGGTGAGGCAATCCTTAATAATCTCCCGGGTAAATGTTCCCTCCTTGCTCCGGATCCCATACCAGACAGTAAGGGCTGCTACGCTAATATAATCATTAATGTAGGGAGATGCCAGTTCTTTATGTACGATATATGAAGGGTTTGAGTTAGGAACAGTTAATAATCTTCCTAAGTAGATGTTTTCTTGAGTCTAAAGGACGGCATGGTTAGCCGATCCCCATAACACAGCACCATAGCAAGTTCCAGTATGGCATTTACTTCTAGAAAGGGTCAGAATTTCCCTGATTGGCTTATTCCCCATGTTTTTGAGAATCTAAAAATGGCCTCTGTTGTCCGTATAAATTTTTATTTACAGGAGTCAATGTGAGCTTTCCAATCGCCCTGTGATGTAAATAACAGGCCTAGGTACGAAAATTAGTGTGTTTCTGCAATGGGCACCCTGTTGACATGGTGTGTCCTAGTCTCTAGCTTCCCTTTTCCACAGATCATCGGAAATATTTTATTTAGATTAAGTTTTAAATCCTTTTCATGCATATATGGCACACATTTTTCAATTAAACACTGAAGCCCGTTAGCAGTTCTAGATAGCAGAACCGCATCGTCCGCATAGAGCAAAATGGGGGTGACGCGGTTGCCCTCCCTAGGTGCATCATCATTTAACTTTTGCAGACATTCGTCCACTTGATATATAGGGAAAATAGGAGTGGGGCAAGGACACACCCTTGCCTAATCCCACGCATTACTCTGAATCGGGGAGCACACTCTCCTCCATGCCCATATTGAACTCTTGCGGTTAATAACTTATATATTTGTGACAAATAGGCAATAATTTCACTTTCGACACCCATCTCGAGCAGAGTCTGTCATAGTTTTGTATGATTTACTAAGTCAAAAGTGCTTGTAAGATCAACAAAGCACAGGTGCAGATGGGCTATTTTAGAGAGCGTGTATTTGCTAATTTTTAAATGAAGGTTGACACACTGTTCGGTGGTCCCTATTTCCCTTCTAAATCCATACTGTGATTCTGTAAGAATTAAGCTATCATTTTCCCACATTCCCACTCTCTCCAGGAGGATTCTACCCATCAATTTTTAGGTCGAATCGAGAGGGGGAAATAGGGCGGTAGCATTTGGCGTCGCCTCTATCGCCCTTCTTAAAAATCGGTACAATAATGCTTTCCAACCAGGTTAGGGCAAAAGGCCACCCGCTTCAGCATTACATACTCCCTGAGGATTGGGGCCCAGAAACCAGTATCTGTCTTAAAAATATCTACAGGGACCCCATTGGGTCCAGGTGCCTTCCCATTTACACATCTGTCTACGACAACTTTTACCTCCTCTAAGGTTATATGAGTCAGATTAGGGGAGTCTCTGATTCTAAGGTCTCTATCATCTGGAAGTGATAACATTTCATTATTTGGATTAAAAATCTGTCCAAAGTGTTTTAACCAATCTGAGGACTATACCAAGGTCTCTATTTTCACTACAGATTGATCTTTAAAATAGGAGTGGTTACTTGTTTCTAGAATAGAGAAACATCCCGTGTATTGGCTGCTTGAACTAGATTAGAATCCACCTATCGTCTTCAAATCTAGAGGCTAGACCTGCCACATTTCAGGAAATAAGACTGAAATCTCCTCCATTTTCCAACCTGTAGGCTGTATAAGGGACTATGACTTCCACATCGGGGTCTATCGGCCTAGTAGAATTTGGGCAACCAGAGTTATGACCTTCCTTTGCGTAGGGCCAAGGTTCGCTAATCTGTCTGTTTTGTGTCGATAATTCATTAAGCGCGACGCGCTGAACTTGTCGTGACCCGGAATCCTCAGGATCGTGCGTTGCTCAAAAGGGGTCCACCTCTCGACACCCTCAAGGTCTGATTAGATATTCACAGACTCAGTGAGGTGGTCCAGTGGGGGAAGGAAAGGATGGGGACAGCAGGGAGGGAGACCTGAAACGAGAAAGAAGAGAAATATCAGTACTCCCCTCCCTACAACTCCTTCTTGCTCAGTCCCTGCCCCTTCCCACTCCTAGCGCCCTGGCCCTACCTGTAAAGGAAAAGAATGCGCTGCGCTGGGTTGCACCTACAAGACGTAGGGAAGCCTTCTCTGAGATCTGGAAGAAAGATATAAAGTGGTATGAGAGTTGTCACCCACCCAAGGGCCTCACTCGCACTAAACTGACAATGGCAGAGGGGGTGGCAACGTACCATACACTAGAGGCTTCTGGCAATACAGGGGAGCGGATGAGCGGACCTCCAGCTCACTCTCAAACCCCTGCTACAATGACAAGAAAAGAAAACAGTTAGCCTTCTGGCCTAATGCCTAATCTCTGTCTCCGGAATCACACACTGGTTGATTGCATACATATTAGCATTACTTCATGAGAACATGTTGGAGCATACCCAGCGTTGCAATGACAGAGATTTCAGCCTCAATAACAAAGTTTCCTGCTAGAACGGAATTCCTCTCGTAATGCAGGTCAAATGAACTACGTCCTTTCTCCCCGCAAGAACCGGTTCGCCAACGCGGGAGAAAGGCGCACAGGGAGTACTGGGAAACGTAACCTCACGGAAACGAAATAGGATAAATGTACTACGCCTTTTTCTCCCCGCAAGAACCGAGGAAATATCGGTTCGCCAACGCGGGAGAAAGGCGCACAGGGAGTACTGGGAAACGTAACCTCACGGAAACGAAATAGGATAAATGTACTACGCCTTTTTCTCCCCGCAAGAACCGAGGAAATATCGGTTCGCCAACGCGGGAGAAAGGCGTACAGAGATCACGGGGAAAAAGGAACCTCAAAGGCTACCAATGGTTGCTTCGCATGGAAACCCTCCTGGGAAACCGCCAACGAAGCAACGGAGAATACCACGAAGGTATGGCCACAATACCTGAGCTGAAGAAGTCCTCGGATTAGAAAGCGCGGTGCCACAAGCACCCTTACCCGCCTTCTGCTCGCTCTTGATTCAGCTCCCGGCATGGAGTAATCGGCACCGTGAAGGTGTCCCGGAAGCCCTATGTCTGCTTCCGCTACCGTGCGTCATGACGTCACCGCCGTCTGCAGCCCGCAAAGGCTCTTGGGGATTGTAGTTTCTGTATCTTTGGCAGCGCTCTCGCGCGGGTCGTCAGTGTTCCTTGGACCCTCCTGACATGAGCCCTGACAGTACATCCCCTTCCCGAAGAACACTGACAGAGGCAGGGTTTCCTGGGATAACGTAGATGAAACAACCTTACACACCGTGGGGCATGAACCCCTTCCGCTGGTTCCCAGGAGTTCTCCTCATCACCATACCCCTTCCAAGCTATGAGATACCACAACTTAGAGCGGTGGATCTTGGAATCAAGAATACCCCTGACCTCGTATTCTTCTTCCTCGTTTACCACCCCCGGGGGAGCCCCCTGCTTCCTAGCTGAACGCGCTGGTTTTAGCAAAGAGGTATGGAAAGCAGGATAGATTCGTAAAGAAGAGGGTAGATGTAATTTGACCACTACGGGATTGATGAGTTTTACAATGCGATATGGACCAATATATTTGGGGTTGAAGATGCTGTACTTTTTAAAGCGGATGTTTTTGGTGGAAAGCCAAACGTGGTCTCCTATTTTGTATACTGGCCCTGGGCGTCTGTGTTTGTCCGCATATGCTTTATATCTCCCTTTTGCTTTTCTCAACCTGTTCTTCACGAACTCTAGAGTTTTCTGAATGTTTCTAACTCGTTCCTGTACTCCCGGGATGTTTCCCGCTTTCCCAGGGTGCAAAAAGGGGATAAACCGTGGATGAAACCCGTATGTGCGGAAAAAAGGGGAAACCTGAGTGGAACTGTGTGTTGCCCCATTATATGCAACCTCTGCTAACCATAAAGAGTCTACCCATCTTTCTGTTGTGCGATCGACGTAACACCGTAAATACTGTTTGAGTGTTTGGTTTACCCTCTCCGTCTGACCGTCGGTCTGGGGGTGGAAACTGGTGGAAAGGTCCGGAGAGATTTGTAGAGTAGCACACCATTCTTTCCAAAATTGTGCAGTAAATTGGGGCCCCCTGTCCGAAACCACCCTCCGAGGCAACCCGTGTAACCTGACTATATGTGTCAGTAATAACTGTGCTAACTGACTGGCGGTGGGGAGTTTTTTACATGCTACAAAATGTGCCATCTTGGTCAGGTAGTCAACTACTACCAGAATCACCGTGTGCCCCTGATCACTGGGCATGCCAACAATGAAATCCAGGGAGATGTTCTGCCAAGGACCTTCTGGAGTGGGCAGGGGTTGTAACAGTCCTGCCGGACGGGCGTGAGAGGCCTTCATTTGTTCACAGATCACACACTCCTGGACCCATTGCCGTATGTCGGCATGAATCGAAGGCCACCAAAACTGGCGAAGAATACGTTTAGTGGTCTTTTCAACCCCGGTATGACCAGCGCTTGGGAGAGAGTGACACCAGCGAAACACTTGTTTCCGGAGGGTGTTGACAGGAACCAACAACTGTCTTCCCCGAAGAGGTAGCCCGTCTTTCATTCCCCAATCTGAATGTTGTGACAACCATGACTTCCACTTGTCCGTTGTCATCGTTTTTGCTACGCTTTGTAAGAAAGGTTCGGTAACTGTAGCACATATGACCTTGCTTGGGTCAATAATGGTTTGTTTGAGCGGTTCTTCCATGATCTCGGAGCCGGATTGTCGCGTTAGGGCGTCTGCTTTTTTGTTGTCCTTTCCGGGACGATAGGTGACCAGGAAGTTGTACTCTGCGAAGAATAGTGTCCACCGCAACTGACGGGGTGAGAGATGTCTAGCTGCCTTCATGAATTGGAGATTGCGGTGATCCGTGAACACCGTTACCACGTGTTTGGCTCCTAGGAGGTAATGTCGCCACTCCTCAAAGGCGTCTTTAATGGCTAGAAGTTCTTTCTCCGCAATAGTGTAGTTGCTTTCTGCAGAGTTCAGCTTGCGGGACCGATAGGCCACAGGGTGTAACTGACCCGTCGAGGGGTGGCGTTGTGACAATACCGCGCCCACCGCATAGTCAGAGGCATCCGCCTCTACGATATATGGTTGGTCCGGGTCCGCATGGACCAACACTGGAGCCGACACGAACGCCTTTTTGAGTTCCTCAAACCCTCTCTGGGTTTCTTCTGTCCATTGAAAGGGTACCTTCTTTCGCAACAATTGTGTTAACGGGGTTGCCAAGCCAGAGAAATGCCCAATGAACCTCCGGTAGAAGTTGGCAAATCCGAGGAAACATTGGATATCCCGAACGGTCTTGGGGATGGGCCAATCTTTTACTGCCGCTATCTTTCTTTCTGACATCTCCTGGCCGTGGGGAGTGAGCATCACCCCTAGGAATTCGACAGTGGAAACACTGAATTCACATTTGCTAATCTTGCAATAGAGGTGATTCTCCTGAAGGGTTTGCAAGATGGCGCGCACGTGATGTACATGGCTCTCCACAGAGGGGGAATATATGAGAAGGTCGTCAATGTATACCACGACGATACGATCAAGATATTTGCGAAGGACGTCGTTTAAAAAGAACTGAAAGGCCGCGGGCGCGTTACACAACCCAAAGGGCATGACGAGATATTCGTATAAACCGTACCGTGTTTTAAACGCGGTTTTCCACTCGTCGCCTTTGCGCATTCGCACCAAATGGTAGGCCCCTTTCAGATCCAGTCGGGTGTAAATGACGGCCTTCTGTACTTGCTCCAGGAGCACCGGTATTAACGGGAGAGGATACCGGTTCTTGACGGTAATGGCGTTTAACGCCCTGAAGTCTATGCACGCTCTTAGTTCTCCGTTAGCCTTGGGAATAAAGAACAACGGAGAGGCTGCAGGAGACATAGAATTCCGGATAAAGCCAAGGGCGAGGTACTTGTCCAAGTATTGTTTCAGAAAGGTGTTCTCCGGCTCTGTCAAGGCATATACTCTCCCTGTGGGTACCACGGCTCCCGGGATTAAGTCAATCTGGCAGTCGTATTGCCTATGAGGAGGTAACCTTTCAGCCTTGCCTTCGTTGAACACCTCTTCGTACATATGATACGCCTGGGGTAACGTAACCGGGTGTTCCGCAGCGGTGGCTACATGGTGGACGACTGCCAGCGTCTTCGCCGGGCGGAGGTCTTGGGGGAAGCAATGCATCCTACAATAGTCTGATGTAAAACGCAGTTCTTGGTTCACCCAATCCACGAGCGGATTGTGTTGTTGTAACCAGGGCAACCCCAATATCAGTCCGTATTGTGGCGCCTGGATGACATTAAAAATCAGTGTTTCGACGTGTGCCTCTCCTAGGCGTATTTCCAAGGCTTCCGTCTGAAACCGAATTGGTCCAGCCTCTAACAGTTTTCCATCTACTGCATAGACGTTTTCTGGTGTCTTCTTAGTATCAAGGGTTATGCCTAAACGAGATACCACGGTCTGATCAATGAAACAACCCGTGGCTCCAGAATCCAACATGGCCGTCTCGTGGTAGGACTTTCCTTTTACAAATAGTGAGAGGACCAAAGTGAAGTGAGAAGTAGGGATCGGTGTCTTCGCACATAAGGAAGGGATGTACCACTGGCTTAAAGAATTCCCTTCTTCCTTCCTTAAGCACGCTCGTTTCCCTGGGGTTCTTCGGAAGTAGCCGCGAGCTGTTTGCGGGGCTCTGCGCGGGGATTTTTGCTTCTTAGGCTGCATTCCCTTATAAAATGCCCTTTCTTCCCACAGTATATACACAGGCCTTTCTTCCTCCTGTAGTCCCTCTATTCACTCGTGAGGGCAGAACGGACCGCGCCTACCTCCATAGGTTCCGCTCTAGTAGTTGGTGTTATCTCTGTACTACGGGGAACATCCGCCCTCCACGACCCACGGTCCTTTCTTCTAGTGTCCACCTTTCTTTCGCTGAGTCTATGATCCAAGCGGAGGACCAAAGATATCAGCTCTTCGCAAATAGTTGGCTGGGGGTCAATTTGATCTAAGATGTCCTTCATCTCCTCCCTGAGCCCTCGATGGAATACTGCCAACTGCTTTACTTCTGGCCAATCAGTTTCTGCGACTAAACGCCGGAAATCGTTCAGATACGCGATAAGATCGCGATTCCCTTGCCTCAGTTCTAGAAGATCTTTATCCGCTGACAGAGTGGCCGCCCGGCGGTTAAAGGTTTTCTCGAAATCCCTGATAAACTGGTCCCAATCATATAATAAGGGATCATCGCGTTTCACCAAAGGAACTGCCCATTGTGCTGCGTCCCCTGCCAAGTAAGAGATCAAAAATGCTACTCTCGCATGATTGCAGGAAAAGGCCTTAGGTTTGCAAGAAAAGTGCAACATTATCTGCGTAAGGAACACTTGAACCTTACTCCCTTCTCCATGGAATCTTTCCGGGGTGGCTAAGGGGACTGGGGTGGGGATCTCTACTACTAAAGGAGCCGAATGAGAGGCTCCAGGGCTCCCGATACTAAAAGGGTTTCTTTGAATTCGGTCTACCGTGGCCTGTAATGCCGCGGTTTCCGCTCGGGAGGCAGCTAACTCTGTTTGGACTAACTGTAAGGCAACGAGGACGTTTTCCAACGTCGCCATTGTACCTATCAACCAACGCACAACCGGGAGGATAAGAAATCGTGGGCCGATCACTCTGTCGTGACCCGGAATCCTCAGGATCGTGCGTTGCTCAAAAGGGGTCCACCTCTCGACACCCTCAAGGTCTGATTAGATATTCACAGACTCAGTGAGGTGGTCCAGTGGGGGAAGGAAAGGATGGGGACAGCAGGGAGGGAGACCTGAAACGAGAAAGAAGAGAAATATCAGTACTCCCCTCCCTACAACTCCTTCTTGCTCAGTCCCTGCCCCTTCCCACTCCTAGCGCCTTGGCCCTACCTGTAAAGGAAAAGAATGCGCTGCGCTGGGTTGCACCTACAAGACGTAGGGAAGCCTTCTCTGAGATCTGGAAGAAAGATATAAAGTGGTATGAGAGTTGTCACCCACCCAAGGGCCTCACTCGCACTAAACTGACAATGTCAGAGGGGGTGGCAACGTACCATACACTAGAGGCTTCTGGCAATACAGGGGAGCGGATGAGCAGACCTCCAGCTCACTCTCAAACCCCTGCTACAATGACAAGAAAAGAAAACAGTTAGCCTTCTGGCCTAATGCCTAATCTCTGTCTCCGGAATCACACACTGGTTGATTGCATACATATTAGCATTACTTCATGAGAACATGTTGGAGCATACCCAGCGTTGCAATGACAGAGATTTCAGCCTCAATAACAAAGTTTCCTGCTAGAACGGAATTCCTCTCGTAATGCAGGTCAAATGAACTACGTCCTTTCTCCCCGCAAGAACCGGTTCGCTAACGCGGGAGAAAGGCGCACAGGGAGTACTGGGAAACGTAACCTCACGGAAACGAAATAGGATAAATGTACTACGCCTTTTTCTCCCCGCAAGAACCGAGGAAATATCGGTTCGCCAACGCGGGAGAAAGGTGCACAGGGAGTACTGGGAAACGTAACCTCACGGAAACGAAATAGGATAAATGTACTACGCCTTTTTCTCCCCGCAAGAACCGAGGAAATATCGGTTCGCCAACGCGGGAGAAAGGCGTACAGAGATCACGGGGAAAAAGGAACCTCAAAGGCTACCAATGGTTGCTTCGCATGGAAACCCTCCTGGGAAACCGCCAACGAAGCAACGGAGAATACCACGAAGGTATGGCCACAATACCTGAGCTGAAGAAGTCCTCGGATTAGAAAGCGCGGTGCCACAAGCACCCTTACCCGCCTTCTGCTCGCTCTTGATTCAGCTCCCGGCATGGAGTAATCGGCACCGTGAAGGTGTCCCGGAAGCCCTATGTCTGCTTCCGCTACCGTGCGTCATGACGTCACCGCCGTCTGCAGCCCGCAAAGGCTCTTGGGGATTGTAGTTTCTGTATCTTTGGCAGCGCTCTCGCGCGGGTCGTCAGTGTTCCTTGGACCCTCCTGACATGAGCCCTGACAGAACTGTTATTATTATCGACCTCTTCTTGTCAATTCAGACCATTCAGATTCGACAGAGGGGGCGTATGGGTTAGGTGTTGCCTCCATTCCCACCAAAACATGAGCGCCCCCACCCGGGCCTAAGGCATGGCTATTTTTTAAGGTATTGAGGGTAGGCCTATAGAAGAAACCTAATGGAAGTAGCTCGATGTTAGAAGCATAAGACAGGAACTGAGAGGTATGACTCAAGGTGTCTCGTGCAAGTTCTGGGAATCTAAATGTGACAATCACACTTTCTACCTCAATTGTTTTATTGGACCGGCCAATCCAGGAGACCCTCCTGGCCATCAAAATGTGTCTATGATCTGCCACATTAACGTCCGCCTAGCCAATGCACAACTTTATTGATTAATTTGTCTGTGGATTCCTCTCTGTAAGCACCCAAGAATGGAACCCCCACCAAGAACACGGTATAGGGACAGCAGGATGGAGAGAGATCAATTACAGGTTAACGGGATTATTTGTAGTAAATTAACTTTCCTTAGCTGTTTCACTGACACATAACAGGGGACACTGGTCGCCATAGCCCATGTCCATACCACGTGCTTGAAGATTAGAAGATCTGTGGAGCGCCTTCCCCAAGTCCATTTTGTGAGTCATAACTCCATTCTACCGCAAATAATTAGTTGGAAGCAGCTTACTCTTCTGAGTGGCTATAGACGGCATTCCAGATCGTTCTACCTGTATCTGGGGGTTTGGAGAGAGGGGGGCTTTATTGATGGTAACCAGAATGCTTTCCACTCTAACAAGTGTGTCTCTAGAGTCTGACAGTACTTTATTCGACTTATCCCAAAGCTGAGACAGCAGACCCATCAATACATCAGTGATTTTTTGCCTTAAGGCATCGCAAAATTCTCCTGTATTAGACAGATTAATTGTTGTTGGGGGGTCCCCCCTCTGTGCTGAGTCTTGTTTCGTTTTTTGGCTCTCTGTGACCTCTTGGGTGCTGGAGAACCTCCTGATTGCGCTCCTTGTCTATGGGCTAAGGTCATTCTACTCTCATTGGGGCCCTGAGGGGGATACTAGGGCTAGCAGCTATTGCGGCAGGTAGTAGAGCTCCTTTTGCGGGTTCCTGAGGGTCTGAAGTTTGAGGGTTTACAGTCATGACATCTGAGAGTTCACCAGATGGGTATAGTGAGGGGCCAACGGTGCCCAAAGAGAGTCTCTTCTCTGCCTCTGTCTAATTCCTTGGAAATGGCCCCTACCGCTTTCACAAGAAAGGAGTCAATGGTCACCCTCTTGTTACTGTTAGAAATATCATTGGGAGCAACCTTCCTCTTCGCCGTCATGGCCGAATAAAGAGAGCCTTCCAGGGGCAAGAATCCAAGCCACAAATATAAGACAAGCCACACACTGTTAAAATAGTACTCACAGTCAAACTTCTGTCCGTGCTTTATCTCCAGTGACCTGCAACGGCAATAAAAATGCCTTTCCACAGATGAGCAATGGAGCTGCTCTGGTATGCTCCAACCATGAGTGGGTGAGCCCGGCATCGATCGCAGGGCCGCAGTGGTTCTATTAAGTGCCTCCGGGCGCAGAGCTGACATCACCGGGGACCGGGAAGTCTGGGAGCTGGAGTCCTCCCTGGCCCGGTCCCGATCATGGTCTTCTCGTGCTGATTGCAGTGGGTTGCGGTAAGCTAATATTTGTAGGCATGTCAAATGTATTTAACAATATAATATGTTTTTATCTATTAAATATATTTGTATTTTGATTAACATATTTATATATCTTTTCATTTATTTTGTTTTCGAATTTTTTTGTTGTTGTTGATATTTTGTTTGTTTTTAATTTTGAACTGACTGGAGTGGGAATACTATTTTTTACCCCTCTTCAATCCAACACTTTTCCACTGTTCTACTGACTGCAGTGGGGATAGTACATTTTATCCCTCCACTATCCAACACTTCCCCTACTGTTGCACTCACTGGAGTGGGAATAGTAATTTTTACCCCTCAGCTGTCCAACACTTTTCATACTGTTGCACTCATTGGAGTGGGAATAGTCATTTTTACCCCTCCACTATCCAACACTTTCTCTACTGTTGCAGTGACTGGAGTGGGAATATCAATCAATCAATCAATCACTCAATTAATCAGGGTCTGATAGAGTGAGAAACTCACCCGTGAGGGTCTCAAGGCGCTGGGGGGGAGGTGCAGCTCCGGTTCAGTGGAAAAGCCAGGTTTTGAGGCTCTTCCTGAAGGTATGCAGAGTAGGGGAGCATCTGATGTTGACTGAGAGCTCGTTCCAGGCCTGTGCGGCGACGTAGAAGGCTCTTCCACCTGCTCTGGGTCTGCAGATACGTGGGGTCTCTGCAAGGGCGAGGTCAGCGGAGCGGAGGTCCTAGTGGGTACGTGGAAGGAGACTTTCTCATTGAGGTATTTGGGTCCGGTGTTGTGGAGGGATTTGTAGCTGTGGGTGAGTAGCTTGAAGGTTACTCTCTTCTCGACAGGGAGCCAGTGGAGGTCTCGTAGGTGCTGGCTCATGTGCTCATGTCGTGGGGTTCCGAGGATGAGTCTGGCTGCGATGTTCTGGATGGTTTGGAACTTGTGTAGCAGGGCTCTGATGATTCTGGCGTAGAGGGTGTTGCCGTAGCCAGTCTGCTGGTTATGAGTGCGTGGGTGGCGGTCTTTCTGCATTCGGGGGATCCACTTGAAGGTCTTGCGGAGGGAGTTGAAGCATGTGGAGGTGACGGAGTTGATCTGGCGGGTCATGGTGAGGGAGGAGTCTAGGATAATGTTGAGATTTCGGGCGTGGTCTGATGGAGTGGAAGGGTTTCCTAGGGCGGAAAGCCACCAGGTGTTGTCCCAGGTGGTGGAGGATGGTCCAAGGACGAGGACCTCAGTCTTTTCCGAGTTGAGTTTCAGGCAGCTGTTGTTCATCCAGGCTGCTATGTCCTTCATTCCTTCCTGGAAGCAGATTCTGGTGTCTTCTGGGTTCTTCGTGAGGGATAGGATGAGCTGGGTGTCGTCGGCGTAGGATACTATGCTGAGCCCATGCTGTCTGACGATGACGGCGCGGGGGCCATATAGATGTTGAAGAGCGTGGGACTGAGCGAGGATCCTTGAGGGACTCTGCAGTTGATCTCCGTGGGCTTGGAGAGGAAGGGAGGGAGTCTGATTCTTTGGGTTCTACTGGAGAGAAAGGAGCGGATCCAGTCCAGGGCGGTTCCTCCTATTCCGGCATCATGGAGTCTGGCTGCGAGGGTGCGGTGTGAGACGGTGTCGAAGGCTGCAGAGGGGTCTAGCAGGATGAGCGCCGCAGTGTGACCCTGGTCGAGTAATATGCGGATGTCGTCGTTGGCGGTGAGGAGGGCGGTCTCGGTACTGTGGTTGCTGCGAAATCCAGACTGGGAGGAGTCAAGGATGGCGTTCTCTTCGATGAAGGTGTTCAGCTGGGCGTTTACGAATCTCTCTGTGACTTTGGCTGTGGAGGGAAGGAGAGAGATGGTCTGGTAGTTTTTCAGGTCCGTCGGGTCGGCTGAGGGCTTCTTTAGGAGGGGTTTGACCTCTGCCTGCTTCCAGTCGTCGGGGAAGATGCTGTATACGACGGAGGCGTTAATGATCCGGCCTAGTTTGGGTGCTACGGCGGCGTCTCTGTGGTAGATTGTGGTGGGCAGGGGTCCATGGGGGCTCCTGAGTGGGTGATCTTCATGGTCGTGGCGGTGTCTTCGGTGGTAGCAGGTTTCCAGGCGGTGATGGTGGGCTTGTTGGTGGTGGTGGGGAGGGGGGTGGTTTCTTGAGTCTGGTCACTGAAGTTGTCATAGAGGGCCTTGATTTTCAGGTGGAAGTAGGAGCTGAGCTTGTCGCAGAGGTCCTGGGAGGGTGTGACATCCGGGGCTTCACTGGGGGGTGTGGTGAACTACTGTATGACGTTGAAGATTTATTTTGCATTACTGGCGTTGGTGTGGCTTTTGTCCTTGATAAAGGTCCGCTTAGTGGTTCTTATGCGCTGGTGGTATTCAGTCAGGGCGTTCCTGTAGGCGTTCTGGTCTCCTGTGGTTTTCCCGTAACCCCAGAGTTTCTCGAGGCGTCTGCAGGAGTGCCTGGCTTCTTGGAGGTCGGTGGTGAACCAAGTGGCCTTCAGGGGGCGTTGCTTGACGGGGTACCGGAGGGGTGCGAGCTTGTCTGCGCAGTTGGGGATCAAGCGGTGTACTTCTTTGGCTGCAGAGTTTGCATCGGTCGTGGTGGAGGGGGTGTCATGGAGGAGGGTAGTGTTGAGGTGTTCCTCCGTGATCTTACTCCAGTTCTTTTGTGGCAGGCGAGGGGCGGGTTTGGGTGCGGTGGTGGTGTTGAATGTGAAGTGTACGCAGTGGTGGTCTGTCCAGAGGGGCTGCGTGGTGTGGCTGAAGTGTATGTTTGTCCCTCCTGGGAAGATGGGGTTGAGGATGTGTTTGGCTCTGTGGGTGGGGGTGGTGATGTGCTGCTTCAGTCCGAGGTTGGCGAGGTTGTCAAGGAGGTTGGTGGAATTGGGGTCGCTGCAGTTGTCGAGGTGGAACTTCAGGTCTCTGATGAGGATGTAGTCCGTGGAGGCGATGGCGTGGCGTGCGGCGAGGTCAGCAATGGCGGTGGCAGGAGAGGCGCAAGGCCTGGGGGATCTGTAGACAAGGGTCCCGCGCAGTGTGGTTCTGGGGCTGGTCTGGATCAGGAAGTGGAGGTGCTCTGTGTTGGAGAGGGGGTTGCTCATGCTGGAGGTGGAGAGTTGGAGGGAGCACTTGTGTGCAATGACGAGTCCTCCTCCTGGGCGGTGTGGGCGGTCATTCTATGGATCTTGTATCCGTCGGGGGTGGTGATGTCAGGGGCGGAGGTGGCGTTGGTCCATGTTTCTGTGAAGAAGGCGACGTCTGGCGAGAGTGTGTCGAGCAGGTCCTAGATCTCTACGGCGTGTCTGTGTAAGGAGAGCACGTTGAGGAGGATGCACATCAGGGCTTTGGTGGTGTGGGCATCCGCCGTGTGTTCAGCGGTCGTTGGGGCACTGTCGATGGTGAAGGCTCGCCGGCAGTGTAGGCAGGAGAACTGGCCATGGGTGGTGTTCTGCATCGATCTCTGGCAGTTGTTGTTCCTTCCGGGCTTGAGTGCGAGGAGGGCCGCTGAGTTGTAGCAGTGGGAGGTCATACATCCAGGGTTACTGGCGCTGGCCGCGGTCAGGTCGCGGACGGGCTTACCTTTGGCGTGCCTTCGGCATGTCTGCCATTAAATATGGGAGGTGGGTGGGAAAGCGCAGCTGGAAGGCGGGAACGGGGAGTGTCCAGGGGTGGTGACGCGGGGGAAGAAGCGGCAGAAAAAAGGGCAGCGAAAATCGGGGCACAACAGATAGTGAGGCATAACTCAGGGGCACAAAGGATTAAAAAAAGGCACAATTAAGCAGCAGCAACAATAATACCTAAGATGGCACAATTAGGCAGCAACAACAATAATACCTGAACCGGCTGAGAGAGGACTCAAACCCTGCTGATCAGGGCAGAGTCCACACTGCTGAGATGGCACACCAGCAGAGCTGCGGGCGTGAGAGCAGGTAACTGACCAGGAGGTCAAAGGTCTTGCCCCACCACACTTGGAGCGGCCGCCATTACATATGGGAGGTGGGTGGGAAAGCGCAGCTGGGAGGCGGGAAAGAGGAATGTCTGGGGGAAGGGCCGCGGTGGCAGCTGCAATGGGAAAAAGGGCAGCAAAAAACGGGGCACAACAGATACTAATGCACAACGCAGGGGCACAATGGACAAAAAAGGCACAATCAAGCAGCAGCAACAATAATACCTAATATGGCACAATTAAGCAGCAACAACAATACCTGAATCGGCTGAGAGGGGACTCGAACCCTGCTGAACAGGGCAGAGTCCACACTGCAAAGTTGGCACACCAGCAGAGCTGCGGGATGAGAGCAGGTCCCTGACCAGGAGGTCAGAGGTCTTGCTCCGCTACCCTTGCAGTAACCGCCATTAAATATGGGAGATGGGTTGGAAAGCGCAGCTCGGAGGCGGGAACGGGGAGTGTCCGGGGCCAGGGGCCATGGGAGCAGCAGCAGCAGGAAAAAGGGCAGCGAAAAACGGGTCTTGTCAGGTTGAGGCAACCTCAAATTAACCTGTGCTCAACTCTCTGGTAGCTTGGCACAGAGCCCTCAGAATAGCATCGCTGTCCACGAAGTTTAGGATTCTTATGAAAATCAGGTGCAGTGGGGCCCCCGGAGGGGAATGGGGTGTTAGTGACCTGTGCGCCCACATCACCATGAAGCACGCCGAGACATCCTCGGCTGGAACCCTTGATTTCAGCCATTGCAGTGTAAACTTTGTAGGGTATATTCCCTCTGTGACATCAGATATGACAACTATGCATGATAATGTCAGACCACTCTCAGCGTGAAACACGTTGATAGAGTTTTCTGCCTACAATTTGAGTCCCTCCGCTTCTGCCACTCTTTCCACTGTGAGTAGTGACAGATCCACATTCAGCTTCCCGAATTTACCTTCCAGGAATTGATGAGCGTTGTGTATCTCTTGTAAGATTGAAGCTGTGCTATCAGGTGCCTCTGCCACTTGTGAGTCACCACCCGTGGAGCGGGTCAGTCTGGTAAATTTATCTATGCACCCTTGTGTGAACTGTGGCACTGTTTTATCTTTTCCCATTGGAGTAACCCAACTCGGGGCATAGCCACCTTCCAGCAGGTGCCAGTCCAACAGAAGGGGCAGATGGCCATCCCCATGGTTTATCATCAGAACAAGAATGGCAGGTGCGCCACAGAGAGTAGAGGGCAAGGTTGAGAGCCTTCCCCTGGATCTAGGCAACAATACAGGGCACAGGCCCAGCCCCACCCCCACTCAGGACTTCTGGGCAGGGGCCACACCCCAAGTTTGCAATATCACAGGGGATGCCCATCCACATCTGATCCCACGTCCCAAAGATGAGAAGGGTAGTTTGGCAGAATTCTGAAACTGTGGAGTGCCCCAGTTCCTGGTTGTGAGACCCCCACAACCTTCCACCATGGGGTAGCCAAATCAGTCTCTACAGGGTGTCTCACTCACCGGCACTGTGGTCCCTGACTCTCCACGTTGCTGTCAACAAAGTTGGGTCCCAGCACTGCCTTCAGGTCAGACACTCCGGTTGTCTGAAAGGATGGGCCCAGCAGTTCCACTCACCCAGTGGACAGACCCTCATGAACAGGTCTCCACCTGAGCCAGTCAGCCCCATGAGTCTGCAGGGTCTCTGGTGCTCTGTTTCCAAAATCTTGTGAGCGGCCTACACGTCTCCCTGTCTGGCTCTCTCAGCTTCACCTGTTGCTTCCCAGGGTCCCGCCAAACTACCTCTCTAGCTGCAGTTCCCGTCACCTTTTGTTGCAGCCTGCTGCATCCTATCTTGAGGTCTTCACACACCTCCTCTGCTGCTCTTCAGCCGCAGGCTCAACAATCTAGTGAACCATCTCGGGTGCTCTGTGCCTCATCCAGGGTCACACTCCCAGTGGCCACCTGCACTCCCAAGCTGCAGTCTCAGCAAAGACGCAGACCTCACCTCATGGAGCCAAATCTCCAATGTGGAGGAGGTCACTCGCACACCATGCATGTCCCCATGGCACCAAGGCTGCAAGATTCGTAGATGTTAGTGGGAAAGGTGGGGGAGCTCAGTCAAGAGCAACCACCACCTTGATCCCACTCTTCAATTGGTAATCTTGGAAGTTTGTCATGAAAACTATTCATGATACCAGGTTGGCTGGTCATCATGGTCAAATAATTATGGAAGATTTGGTAACTTGAAAAGTGTTGTGGCCAATACGCAAGGATGTCAAGAAGTTTATTAAGTCCTGTGATGCATGTGCCTACGCAAAAGAGAGTGCACAGTGCCCAATAAGGCAATTACAACCAATCCAATTTAGAGATATAATGAAAATAAAGGTATACAGCACCTATTTGATCTGTTCTTATGTCTTATGTAATATGCCCTAGTTAGGCGTCATGAGTCCAAACGGGGAAGAAGGGATGCCTGTAGTCATACACTTGATGAAAGTATGACTACAGGCGTCCCTTCTTCCCCATTTGGACTTATGAGGCCTAACTAGGGCATATTACATAAGGCATAAGAACAAATCAAATAGGTTCTGTATACCTTTATTTTCATTTATTTTCATTATATCTCTACATTCACTTATTTAGAGACTTGACGACTGAAGGAGTGGTAACAGGGAGTAACCCCCTTAGGTCCTGATGAAAAGCCTTGGGGTAGGGCTTGAAACTAGTCGACCAGAGAAACCAAGGGGGATTTACAAAAAAAGTCATGCAACGCAATGCAGCCCCCGCAAGCCTGCGCTGCATTGCGCAACAGGGAGGGAGCAGGAGAGTGCCATATCTTCAGAGATATGGCTCTCTCCTCCCCTTTCACTTGCTCCGGCGCTGATTTCAGCTGCCGTGCGCAATGCACACACCCTAGTGCCAGGGTGTGCGCATGAGTCTAGAATAGGTTTTTTACAGGAAGGGTACCCTTCTTGTGCAAAATACTATGTCTAGACAAGATGGAAAACTTTACCCACTTTGTATGCGTGCTGCACAGTGTAGCAAACATGCAAAGTCGGAAAAGCACGGATAAATGAAAGCATTTCTCCTGTTAGCACCTCCTTTGCAGGGCATTACCTTTTGGCGCAAAACCATTCCTACGAATCTTTGTAAATATCGTTTTGCGTCAAAAGGCATGGGTGGTTGCATGGGAACGCCAATGTTCCATATATGTAACGCCCCCTCTGCGCTAACTAACGCCAAGCAGTGCTTCGCGCTGCTTTGCGCTACTTCGAGGGTGCTTTCCAGTGCAAAACAAGTTTTACAATGGAAAGATGATGTTTTGTGGACTATGAGCTGCAACCTTAGAACTTTAGGTTCGAGTCCCGTCGTCAGCTCAAAATCATGTGAATATGAGCAAATCACTTAATCTCCCTGTTTCTAAAAAAAAAATCCTGACCTCGTATATTGTAATATGGCGCTTATATAAAGCACTGTGATGTTTATGGGTAAAGTTCGTGCTCTATAAATCTGCAACAAACATAAAGGCGATGATACTTTTTGGTGACAATGAGTCAATGATAGTCATTCCGAATGGGGTGAAGAAATGGCACTTAAAGGTGATGAGGTTGCTAAGGACATTTGTGTTGCATTATGTAAGATGGTAGCTGATATGAAGAGCACAAAACATGCACTGCATGGAGATCTGCTTAACTGATGCTGTCTTGTTCTCAATGGTTGAGATTCTGTAGACATCATAGAGGAAAAAAGCCAGTGAAACCCCAGTGCTCCATAAACACTGGCAATATTGAGATCAATGGGGTGACCCTGTGTCCCTCGGAACCTGGGTATTAATGCTGTGTGCTACAAAAGGTTCCATTGGGAAGAACCAAAAAGTTTTCTTCTGTGAACAAAGTACAATTTTTAAAGATAAAGCAATTATAAGTGGTACTGTCGTTTATATAAGAACTGATGTTTTTGTCTCATCGCCTAAGAAAGGATCTTCCAGCCCCATTCCAAATGGCCAGAAAGTCACTAGCAAAGGGAATGTTGGGTTTAAGTTCGGGTTATATTTGAAGGAGACTTGAAGGATACCAACAGGTTTTTCGATACACTATTGATAGTGTACTTAGTGTGCCGACTTGGAAGAAGACTGCTATGTCCAGGGGAGGAAAAGTTCAATAGATTGAAAAAGATTAAGGAGGGGCTGAAGCTTGCTGAAGACCTGCCACTGAAAAGAATCCTTCAAGAAGGCAATAAGGTCACCCAATGTTCTCAAAGAAAGGATGACCAAGTTGGGTTGAATGAATGTTGGAGGGTTATGCTATAATTGATCTATCTGATCAAATGTATCTTTTTTTAACGGGGTTTTATATAGTGCGAACTTGACCCGAAGGTATCAGGTATCAGAGAGCTTTTACATGAGCACCAGTTGTGTTACATGAGGGCACATTCATTTGTGTTAGGCACAGGGAGATTAAGTGATTTTCCCAGAATCACAGGATATTGCGCATCCTTGACTAGAACCCGGTTACTCAGATTTGAAGTCGACCACCCTAGCAGTTTGGCCACATTCTCTCCCCTCTCTGCTTGGCCTTAAACATTTCTTGTACTGTGTAAGGTAAAGAGGGCAGACAACGTGGATTTGTGAATCCTATTTTATCTCAGAAATAGAGCGACCAACCTTATATCAGCTTTGAATGAAATGGCTGCTGGTTTTCGACCTAATGCTCAGGGCATGGGATCATCTCAGGCCAGGACGCTCCCCCCACCGCTCCAGCGTTCCCTGCTGGTGCTGTGTCCTCTGTCTGCTGCCCCTGGCTGCTGCTGGGAGTTTGAGGCCCTCCTCCACCTGCAGGCTCCCGCCTGTGCCTCATCCCTGGTGGCCCAGTGGTGGGCGGTAAGTATTCGGTCTGATCTGCTGCCTGTTTCCTGTATTTGTATTGTATTTGTTGCCTGTTTTCTCTGTGTGCTGCTTTAGTCACTGTTGCCTGTATTTGTTGCCTGTTTTTCTGTGCGCTGCTTAAATAACTGTTGCCTGTGCTTTTGTTGCCTGTTTCCTTTCTGCTGTGCTTTAAGTTCTTCGCCGCCCCGCTCCCTGCACTCCCAGCATTCCTTTCCCGCCGCTGCGTCCCCTGCGGCCCTGCCACCCTCCTCTCCCATTCGCTTCACGCCACCCACCTCCCAGCTTCTCCTCCCTCCCTCCACCCCTTCTTAATGCAGGACGCTGCAAGCCCGTCTGCGCCCGTCCGCGCCTGGACCGTGCCCCACGCCAGAACCCCTGGACCCCGCGCACCCCACCGCACCATACTCAGCCTCAGCTATGACGCCGACTCCCTCCACGCTCTCAACACCGGCCGAGACCAACGCTGCAACCAGGCCGCCCCGAAACGCACCCATGGACCCTTTTACTGCCGCAGCTGCAGCTTCACCTGAGACAGAACCACCAAACCATCAAGGACCAGACCCAACCACCTCCGCTGCATACTCCTCAACACCCGCTCCTCACGCAGACATGCCATCGAGCTCTGGGACCTGCTCGACGCCACTGCCCCGGACGTAGCCTTCCTGACCGAGACATGGTGGAATGACTCCTCTGCACCAGACATCGCCATTGCCATCCCAGACAGCTACAAGATCACCCGCAGGGACCGCGCCAACGGCATCGGAGGAGGAATTGCCATCGTCCACAAGTCCACCCTCAAGGTCACCACCCACGCAGACGACACCCTCAACACCGCCGAACACCTGCACTTCTGGATCCACACCGACCCCAACACCACCCTTAGAGGGACGCTTGTCTACAGACCCCCCCGGACCCCGGGCCCAGTTCAGCGACTCCATCACAGACCTCGCCAGCACCCACGCACTCGCCTCCACGGACTACATATCTTCCTCGGGGACCTGAACTTCCACCTCGAGAACAAAAACAACATCAACTCCACCACGCTGATCGGCAACCTCGCCAACCTCGGCCTCAGACAACTCGTCACTGCACCCACCCACGCCGCCGGCCACACGCTGGACGCAGTCTTCTCCACAAGCACCCACGTCGCCTTCGACCACACCACCGAACTCCACTGGACCGACCACCGCTGCATTCACTTCACCTTCAAAAAACCAACCACGCACCACCGCACCCAACAGCTGCCTCGCCGCAGCTGGAGCAAAGTCACCGAAGACCAGCTGCTCACCACCCTCTCCCAGATAAACCAACCCACCGACCCCACCAACCCAGACACCGCAGCCCGCAACCTCAGACAGTGGATCGACGACTGTGCCAGCACCCTCGCCCCACTGAAGAAACCCTCCAACAGCCACGCCAGCAAGAGAGCCACCTGGTTCACCGACGAGCTCCTGGCCTCCAAGCGCGCATGCCGGAAACTGGAGAAGAAATGGCTCCAAGACCGTACACCGGACAACCACGCAGCCCACAAGGACGCCACCCGCAGACACCACCACCTCATCAGATCAGCCAAGAGGTCCTCCTTCAAAGACCGCCTGGATAACAACACACACAACAGCAAGGGGCTCTTCCGAATCGTTAAAGAACTCTCCAACCCCAGTGCCAACACCAACGACATCCCGCCCTCACAGGAACTGTGCGATTCACTGGCCATCTTCTTCCACCGCAAGATCGCTGACATCCATGACAGTTTCAACACCACGACCGACCCGACCACGCCAGACTCCACCACTCCTACGAACACCAACAATGCCAACCGCCTTACCTCCTGGTCCAACGTCAGCGACGACAAGACACGCAAGGTCATGAACTCCATCCACTCAGGATCTCCGACAGACCCGTGCCCACACCACATATTCAACAAGGCAGACGCAGCCATCGCCCCCCAACTATGGAAGGTCATCAAAATCTCCTTCGAAAGAGGAACATTCCCGGAAAGCTGGAAGCACGCCGAAATCAACGCCCTCCTCAAGAAGCCCAAGGCGGACCCCAAGGACCTCAAGAACTTCCGGCCCATCTCCCTGCTCCCGTTCCCGGCGAAGGTCATCGAGAAAATCGTCAACATGCAACTGACCCGCCACCTCGAAGACAACAACATCCTGGACCCGTCCCAATCCGGATTCAGACGAAACCACAGCACCGAGACTGCCCTCATCGCTGCCACAGACGACATCAGGCGCCGATTAGACAATGGCGAAACATCAGACCTCATCCTCCTGGACCTCTTGGCCGCCTTCGACATGGTCTGCCATCGCACTCTAAAAACACGCCTCCAAGAAGCCGGTATCCAAGAGAAGGCCCTCGACTGGACCACATCCTTCCTCTCCGGCAGATCCCAGAGCGGCCGCCTCCCACCCTTCCGATCCGTAAGCCACCGACATCATCTGCGGCATCCCCCAGGGCTCCTCCCTCAGCCCAACGCTGTTCAACATCAGCCCCCCTCGCACAAGTGGCCCGCCACCACAACCTCAACATCATCTCCTACGTCGACGACACTCAGCTCATCCTCTCCCTCACCAAGGACCCACGCACTGCCAAAACCAACATCCATGACGGAATGAAGGCCATCGCCGACTGGATGAGGAGCAGCCGGCTGAAACTGAACTCGGACAAGACGGAGGTCCTCATCCTCGGACCCAACCCCTCGGCCTGGGACGACTCCTGGTGGCAGACCACTCTGGGGACAGCACCGACACCCACCGACCACGCACTCAATCTAGGATTCATCCTCGACTCCTCGCTCTCCATGTCAAAACAGGTCAACGCCGTCTCCTCCTCCTGCTACAACACCCTCCGCACGCTTCGCAGGATCTAGAAGTGGATCCCGACCGAAATAAGAAGAACGATAACACAGGCCCTCGTCAGCAGCAGGCTGGACTACGGCAACGCACTCTACGCCGGAATCCCAGCCAAACACCTACGACGACTACAGTGCATCCAAAATGCCTCCGCCCGACTGATCGTCAACGTCCCCCGCCACAGCCACATCACCCCCCACCTGACAAACCTACACTGGCTCCCCGTCGACAAGAGGATCTCCTTCAAACTCCTCACCCACACCCAAAGCACTCCACGACACCGGACCAGCCTACCTGAACAGCAGACTCAGCTTCCACATCCCCACCCGCCAGCTCCGCTCCGCCAGCCTCGCTCTCACCGCCATCCCCCACATCCAACGAACAACCTCCGGCGGCAGATCCTTCTCCTACCTCGCCGCCAAGACCTGGAACACCCTACCTACCCACCTACGGCAGACCGAAGACCTACTCGTCTTCAGAAGACTCCTCAAGACCTGGCTCTTCGAGCAGTAGCGAAACTCCCCCCCCCCCTCAGCGCCTTGAGACCCTCACGGGTGAGTAGCGCGCTTTACAAATACTATGATTGATTGATTGATTGATCTCATTGCATTGTTTTCCAGACGTAATGCACATATTTTCATGAAAATATGCCCATGACCAGAAACATAAGTGACAATTTTCACTAATGGCGTACTGCATACTGATTCCATGCTCCAGTCTTGGACAGACACCATAATGCTATGCGCTTCCTTCACAAATGGACAGTTGCATACTACCACTTTGTTGCTACCTGACTTTTTGCTCCTTGCGCCACTGTTCAAGACACTGAGGCCAATTGACTTCTCTCAGTTAGTAAAACTATTCCCCAGTCTAAGAAGGTTACCCCCAACCCTTTGAGTTCTCACCATTATTTCATGACCTGTAAACTAGGCATTAATTTCCCTACTGTGTGGGTTCTCTCCTTCATAACCTCACTTTAATTTTCAACAGACCCAATGTGTCCTTAATCTTCTCTTCTCTGCCCTTACCTTATAAATGCTTTTATAGGTCGAAAATTCATGAACAATATAAACATTCAGAGCATATCCTTGATGATCATTCTTTGCTCTTAGCTATGGACTGTTGTAAATGTTATCCAGCTTTAGTTGCTTGTTTCACTATGTGCATACACACATGCTTCTATATTCACTTCTGGTTTGAGGGATCACTGAGGACACTGAGCACTCCTGTTTTCATTTTGGTTAGATTTTATGTATTTTATTGATCAGAACTAAGGGCCCGATTACGATGACGGTGGGACCGCCACCGACAACCTGTCAGTGGCAGCCCACCGCCATCTCAATCATGTTTTCTGCCCACCATATTTGAAGAGCAACCACCACGGGTCTGACAGTCGGAATGATTCTGACTGCCCATCGGACCTCCTGCATCCCACAGAATGGCGGCGGTGCCTGTCAGGCACCGCTGTAGGGATGATATCCCTTTCTGCCTGTCTGTCAGCTGCAGTTAACCCGCCGTGACCAGGCAGGCAGAAAGGGACTTTGGGGCCCCGTAGCGGGCCCCCTTATCCCTGTCCCTGAGCTGTGGGCTTTGGGGGAACAAGTGCCCCCTACATATTCCTGCACCATGTGGCAGGCACCATATGTAAAGTGTCCCACTTTTGCATGGCGGCTTGTGCCGCAGCCACAAGCACCCGCTCCATTGTAAAAGAAAGGCATTGCGACCGCTGTGTTGGCGGTTGCATCCTAATGCTTTTTGGGGAACCGCCGACAGCCTGTCTGGCGGTCCCGTGTACGATAGGGCGACCGCCATCCTAATCACCCCCTAAGGTATTTGTGCACATACAGTGGTTACACTTACAATTGTTGCAGAGAAAAATTGAAATGTGCATAGTAATGGACTTGCTATGAATTGAAGAAAAGTCCTATTACTGAATGTGTGCTTGGTGAACTAGTGTTCTCTATATGATTACCCAGGTTCCCTTGACATATTGGGCTACTCTTCTATTTTTGGCAGAAACATAACTGGACAGTCATCTGTATGTAAAGTGTACATGGGGTGCGCCCTCGGGTACCAAAGACATTACCTGCTCAATTCAATAAGAATATTTTGGGATATACTGTTCAATCTATTTATATAGCAATCACACAGTAGCTTCATATACAAAATTAAAACATATTTATTTTGTGTTCATAGTCACATCATATATGTAAAAAACAATTTAAAATGTCTCTTTGTTCAAAAATTCCAAGTAAAGTATATCCAATTTCAGTATATTCACATTTTCAATTTGGGGAATCTAACGTTACATGTGGTTTGATAAGTCCTTCGGGTCAATGTGTTTATCTTCTGTTTTGATGCGGCAGACCTGGATTGAAGGTCAAAGATAAGATTCAAATCTTAACAACCAACACTTGTTTGGCTGGAAGCTAATTTAGAAGACACTCAAAAGCAGTACGACTCCCATCCAAAAATGTCTCCATCTGAGCAAATCTACCTTTGAGTGCACACCAGGTGTTTTCCTTTAATCATAATAAGCCATTTGAGCTAACCTTTATTGAACCCTACGGACTAGATGTAGTGAACTTCGGGGTACGTTTTCTATTAGTTGATTCTCTTCAAACAACTGCAACTAAGCTTGTTCCATCTACGGAAAGTTTGGATGGGAATATTTGTGAGTGGACCTTTCATAAACTTACCGATAGCTGCTTTTGAGTATTTTGATTGCTTAAATACCACCCTCCCTCCACAAACATTGTCTTTAACTGTGGTAAAATGGATGTCAGTTGGATTTTCTGGCATTTGAATTGCGAATTTAAGAGCTACTAGTGTCGATAAAAATCAATTGATAAATATATATACCTGCTCAGTTTTTCAATTCGGTATCTAAAGTGCAGCACAGTTTCACAGTTCCTGCAAGAGATTTTCTACTTCAACAAGACTCCCACAAGCGAAAAGATTGCGAAGCCGCGTGTAACAAAAACGAAAGTTATGTGAAGATCACAAAACGCACTGATTGGTATTTACCGGAGATTACTTTCTCGTAAAAAACACGCGAAGGCCGAGTATGCAGCCAACACAAATTAGTTAAAACACAAATCAATTAAAAGAACATATATGTGTACTAGACTCTCAGAGAACTTAGCTAATGTTGCTGCAAAGCATTGAATCCTTTGCAGTCATGGTTGGACTCAATATTTACTGGCGTTTAGATGGTCAAATCTGCTTGCTTCCCCATCGGGGTGGCTCAAGCGCGTTAATGAGAAAAAAATAAAGCGCTTCTATGTCTCTATCACTTAGCCGTCTGACGAGTGACGTGTGTTCAGAATTGCTGCCTCTTGGTCGATGTGGCCTGTCCATGGTCATATATTGATTGCTCCCCTAGCAAAGCGCGCCACAAGCCACGTGAATTTCGCACCTCATCCCCACATTCTGGCCGTCGGGAACGGCTGGTTTTTACACAGCGCGAGAAGCGTCTGGAATCCTGGGTTTCAAGGGCGCTGGCATCTGCTGTGCCCCAGAGTTCAGAATGTGCAGTTCAGAAGGAAGCAGTGCTGTAGAGGGGGGACCTGCCATGGGGAGGAGAGGAAAAGACAGATATATATCAGGAGAACCAAGCTGATTTTTTTCAGGTATGGCATTTTAGGGCCAACAATCAATGAAAAGCTGAGGTCCGCGTGGCATGTTCTGAAATCAGGGGAAGGTCTCAAAGGAGAGCGATAAAGACAAGAGGGGATAATTGCATATTATAACGTTTCTGTGCTAACCTCCTGCAGTGCTATCGCTTGAATGACTAATATATACTATAACCAGTTGGGGCTCAAGTCCTAAAAAATGAAGTGGGGGGACTTACCAAATTAGGCAGACATCACCATGCGTGACAACACAGGGCACAACATCACAGAAAATGACATCACCGCGTGTGGCGTCACAGGAAGTAGCATCACAGTGCGTGGCAATGCATGTGGCATCACAAGAAGTGACATCTCAACCCATGACCTCATAGATGTTTAGCAGGTCAGTAATGAGTACATTTGAGCACATTACAATATTTAACAAATTCGATTTTGCGATGGGTTGTGCCAAAATATTGCCACACAATCTGGGCTTCAGGGTATACTTTTCTTTTTTAAACCCTTCCACATTGAAATTGGCAACAAGGAGAAACATGGTAGTAAATCTGTTCTGCTTAGTTGGTTGAAATGTCTGTATTTTAAAATATCTTGTGGGGTTCAGGCAGCACTGCAGAGATCTTTGTGTGCCAGCTAAATCCTATGGAATAATAATAATGGTAAGATAACTCCCGAGGATATTGTATTTGAGGGAGAGATCTGTGTTTTGCCTAGTCCTAGTTTTGAATCAAAGTAGCATAGAAGGTTGATATGTCTCCTGCAAACCACATTTTGTATCACGCAGATGACAGATTTTTATTTTATGTAAATGGGTAAGTGGGTTACTGCTTTTAAAACAGAGATCCTTTTTTTACTTGCAGTTCATAAATTGTAATCCTTCTAATATAGCACAGTGAGGTATGAACAACATGTGGCTCCTACACTTTGTAACCCTCACTGTCTTATGTAACATATCCTTTATATTGATGTACACACATATTATTTATTGTCAATGTATATTCTGTATGTGTGATGTAAAGCGCTTTGACACCCTACATTGGGATGAGTAGTACTAAAGCACTATAAAAGAAATAAACCAAAATAGTGTTATTTGTGTAAATACTGGGGCGACCAACACATCTGACATTCTTACAGTGTATGCATATCTCTTACATACAGGGACTGAACAAAGTCAAAAGTATTTCTCTCTTAAGTACTGTGAACTTTTTACTTTACTTTAATAACATTTATTTTGGCCAAATGGCCACAAAAGCAGTTATACAGGTCCCGAAATACAGGTACGATCATAATTAAAACATTAGGTAAGATCAGCTAAAATCGTTTTATGTCTGTCCAAGACCAACAATCTCCTAAGGCAACTAGACTGCTTGAAACATAAATGTGGACATGTATCACAGTCTATTTTGTAGTTTCATTTACAAATTAAAATACTAAAAGGAAATTTTAGTCAACCCCACTCATTGTAGATCTATCAGCAAATAAAGTTAATACAATACATAAGACTCATAACTTCTATTAAAGTGCTCTGTGCATGTGCGAATAAAGTTACAGCAGGGCCATTATGTTTAATGAATAGCAACCATTCAAGATATTTAGTGATAAAGTGCAAAAATGAACCATTAACTGTAAACATTGACCTACACCCATGCTAACCAAGTTGTCATATGCTGGGCAACGAAGAGTTAACGTGTAGGCTAACCTGCACATCCTTATGCTGTACAACCTATTTCTGACAAGAACGTCAGCAGATTAACTTTATATTATAAAAAGAAAAAAATGAAAAAAAATGCCTAAGATTAATAAAATATATTACTCATTAAAATTTGAGCGTTAATTATCACAATGCAGTGGGGGACATCTTAAGTAAACTCTTCGTGTGCACCACATTAAAAACAAGAAACCTGCGACCGAAAAAGCTATGTGTACGCTGGCATTGTATTTCAGAATCCTGTAAACCTCTTCGCAATGCCTGGTTCCCAGATTTCTGCAGATCTGTATAATCCATTGTTTTCTGGCTTTATTAAACCCAGGGCAAAAGAATAGTACGTGTTGTTCAGCTTCAACTCCAATATTACATGCTGGGCAGACCGTGCATTGTGAGCCAGCCCATTTGGACGTAAAGGCATGTAAGGGGAGTACCCCATGCCTAAATTGCAAGAATAGCTTCCTAGCCACTGCCGGCTTCATGTCATCCGGAGCCGGCTCTAATCTATACTGGTCTTTGATTTCTAGGAACGCTATAGTAAGTCTGTCGGTTGTACAACTCCCCTGTAGCAAAGTCAATTTATGCTCCCAGTAGAGATCCTTTAACATCTTCTTTGACACAATAGGGCAACTTGTTTCTGGATTAGTCCACATATTACCCACTCCCATGGATACCAGCATGTTTTGTATGGAGGATAACCATGGTATCTTTCCTGCTCCGGGTAGACTGATCACCTCCTTTAGTTCTTCTCTAAAGCTAGCCAGTTCTGGGGAGGCCCAAAGACGACGCCAGAATAAAAGGGGTCTAAGGGCAACAACCTCTGCAATTGATCTGACCCCCAAATCTAGTCTAAGTGGAATAAGGGGGAAGCTACGGGGGAGACCGTATAGTTGTCTTACAAAATATTTTCAGCCTGAGTAAGACTGCTGGAATAACCGTACCCCTAGAGTTCCGCCCCGTAAACAGCTACTCCTCTAGCTTGGGTCTTATATATTTCCAAAACTGGGCCAACTGGTTTGTGGCTAGAGTTTCGAAAATACTTTGGACAAACCCCCCATTGTCTGGGCTAGTTTCAGACTGGATTTTTTGATTTGTGCCCCCAGTCCATTTTATAGGTGATCGTTAAGCCGAGGTACTCAAAAACAGGTACCCTTTCTAATGGGGTGCCATCCAGGCATGGATTTGGTCAAGTACATTTTCCTTCATTAAACACCATGTACTTCGGCTTTTGTGAAATAATCTCGAGACCCCTTTCCTTAAAGAAAAGGACAAATTGATTGAGAATCCTCAGTATGACCATGGGGGATTTGGAGATTAGAAAGGTGTCATCGGCGAACCTCTTTGCCGACATTTTACGAGTCATCAGTTTGGGTGCATCCAAATCTTGCTCTAGATGTAAAAATTCAATTAACCCATTTATGAAAAGACAGAAAGGTTATTGGGGCTAGGACACATCCTTGTCGAACTCCTTTTGCTACTGGGAGAGGTGTGGTGAGTTCCCCGTGTTTACCGAACCATATTTGGGCAAAATTTCTCTTATGAAGCCGCCTCAACATTTGGCACAGATATACCGGAACTCCTAACTCATAAAGGATACCCCACAGTTTGTCTCTCGGTACCAAGTCGAATACAGATCTCAGGTCTACAAATATTAAGTAGAGGCTGCCACCCTCAATACACACGCTCTTCCAGTGTAATAGTTGTAGCCTGAAAATCTGATCCAGAGTAGACATTTTTTCCCTAAATCCTGCTTGTAGCGGGCTCACGACGTTAAACTCCTCCATCCAACTTTCGAGGCAGCCAAGCAGTACTCGTGCAAACATTTTTGGGCTGATATCGATAAGGCTGATTGGCCTGTAATTGGAAGGGAGCGGTGGAGAGCCTTTTTTGAAGACAGGAATGATTTCCGCACCAGCCCAGGTTGCGGGGCTGTCCATGCCTTGTAATATTGCGTTGAATAGAATCCATAAATATGGAGCCCAAATAGAAGGTTCACCACGGTAAAGATCCCCAGGTATTTTGTCTAGCCCAGGGGCTTTAGCTGGGGCTATTTTGCTCAAAGCACCAATTACCTCTTTAAGGGTAATCATTGGACTGTCTTGATTACCCCCAGGAAGTATTATATTACCAGCAGAAGTGCTGCCCTGTGAGGGGGAGAGGCCGTTATTTTGACGACCAACCTCTGTTTAGCCCTCGAGTAGAGGGACTCAAAAGTGGACCATCCACACATCCGCCCCTAAATTTGGAGCTACAGCTGAATTACCATTGGCACTGCCAGTATTAACTGTTGACCAAAAAGTCATCATATCATGAGGACCTAAAGCACTTCTTAGGGTGTCCCACTTTGCACTCTCCCACCCTTTTTTGGCCTTGTCTATGGTTTAACGGTAGGCCGCTCTGCTAGTTTTAATCATGGATCTATCCTTGGCCTTAATAGCATCAATGAGGACAGTTTTAGATTTTCGACATTCCCCGCTATACCAGGGATGTTTGGGTTTACTGTTAGCCCTAGGTTTTTTAATCTGGTAAAAAAATTCTTCCATATTGGATGTCAAGCTAGAATGGTTAGTGGAGACCCTCTCAAGGTCAATTGTTATGCCATCCTCTTGCACAGATTGCATTGAATTTTCAAGGAAGGGAATAGCTGTCTGGTTTAGGAGTGCCAGTTTTTCTTGGGATTGACTTAAGTCTGTCCATCTAACTCGCCTCCTGCAGCTAGTGAGAGTTAGTCTGTCATCAATTGGTACTTCCAGACCAGGTGCACTCCCCGAGCATTGGCACTGATAATTCTAAAATTAATGCATTATAATCGCTATCAAAGCGTGGTTCAATGTTAAAATCCACTACCCTGCACCAAGATTTAATATCTATCAAGATATAGTCTAATATAGAGGAGTGCCAGATTCTGTTAAAGGTATGTCCCCCAGGTGTGTCTGAGCGTGATCTTCCATTGCATGCCCTCATGGAGTGTCTGAGCGTGAGAGAGTTCATTTGTAGCACCAGAGGAGTCCAGACTCTTACTGGTGCACATGACGTCTCGGGGATGGCCCAGTGTTGATCCTCTTCACAGGGGTTATCTTCATTCATGCCGACTAAAGGCTCGTATTGGCAATTGAAGTCCCCTCTGAGGATCACAGTGCATTAGTCAGGGATGGTAGCTAAGAATGTCATAAGCTCATTCAGGGTTTTGGAGTCTTGACTGCGACGTACGGGTCGCGAATATACATTTATTAGGGCAATTGTAAACTTTGTGGGGAAATTAAGAAGAATACCTTGGATGTCTTTCGAAAATGTATCCAATTGATTTACAGTGCATCCCAAAAGGGTGCCCGCCCAGATACAGAGCCCTCCTGTCTCCAGTTGTTTCTGTTTAAAATGGCTCTTGCTACCTGTGGGTTTCTAAAATTTATAACAATACTGTCCCCCTGTCTATCCTTAGGTCTCCAGCCCAGCCAGTTGAATCTTCCATTCATTAGGATGTCTCCTGCTTCCTTGTATGGGGATAGCTTCTGACTATTTAGCCAAAACATACATTTGTTTTTTAATTCCTGGTGCGATTCAGAGCACCCCCTCCCCAACTCCTTGACACCAGAGAGAACAGTGACATAGGGTGTTGAGGCAGGTGGTACATTAATGCATGGCAAGGGTGGATTATTTACTGGGCTCTTGATAGAACCTGCCCCCCGAGGTCTTATTTCATGCCCTGATCTAATATTGGGCACTGGTGGAATGGTAGAATTTCTCTTAGTTATATTGTTGGTAGGCAAAGTGTCTTGATTCCCAGCATTACTAACAATAAGGCCATTCGATACTGGTGGGGGGTCATCCTTGGTTAAACTGGGTGTGGCCTGTCCCTCTTGGGTTCTGCACTTTGTTGCAACCCCGTTTGTTACCCCACAGTTACCAACATTAGCCTCAAGCATCACGCCCAACTTTTCTACCCTTTCAGACAACTGTTTAAGCTTGCCTTTTACAATATTCCTGACTTGCAAGTTCACCACTAAACTTGTAATCCAGATTGGTTGGTCAGGGACCGTAGCTGCAAGACTTAAGGTGCTGTCTACTCCCTTGGCTGGGTTTATTGTAACTTCATCCGTTCCCTTGTTACGTTTTATCCCCGCTTTTACTGTAGCTTTGGGCTTTCCCCTTTTGGCTTGGCGTGTTAACCCGGCCCCCCTAGGCGAGTCATCATTGGGGGAGTCATCTACAGTTAACTGTGGCAAAGATGTTTCTGAGACCAAAATTCCTGAGGCCTGCGTCGCATTCAAGTCAATCAGGGGGAAATCCATGTTTGGGGTTAACGATAATCGTCTCTTGGTCAGGTCGATTTAATTTGACTCTAGCCCTATTGCTCTTTGTAACATTCTGTCAATCAAGGTAGGTTGGGCATTAGGCATCGATTTTGAGGGTGCGATTTGTTTCTTGTCCACACAATTGCGCTTCCCTATGGTTCAGCAGATGTATTTAGCCACCAAAGGGAAGGATATAGAGAGGGTCACTGTTGGAGATGTACAAAGGGAAGAGGATTCAATCACTAACCTTTCACCAGCAGTGTCCTGGTTCTCGCCCCTCTGCCTCCTGGAAAAAGGAACTCAAGGAGGGTGGCCCTGCCCTGTTTCTTCCTGGCACTGATGGGCAAGGACGGGCCAGCCTTTGGCCTGTGCTTTGCCCGTGCGAGTCCCGCTCCGCGGGAGCCCGGTATGATTCTTATCGCGCCTCTGGGCGCATAGTACAGCGTCAGCAATAGGCGCCCAAGCCTGCTGGGTAGAGTAGTTCAAGCCGTTCCCCTCACAGCACGTAGATTGGTCAGCCAAGCCGTTCCCCTCACGGCTGTCACGGGCAGAGTAGTGGCAGGCCGTTCCCCTCAAGGCAATGCTCCTGCTGGTTGATAGCGTCCCGGTGCCCCAGCAGCCCTGCGTGATTCTTATCGCGCCTCCGGGCGAGTAGTACAGCGTCAGCAGCAGGTGCCCAAGCATGCTGGGAAGAGTAGTTCAAGCCGTTCCCCTCACGGCGTGTAGATTGGTCAGCCAAGCTGTTCCCTCTTTTGGACATTCACCATCTGTGGCAGTGCAGTATCACAAGCACCTTGGGAGCACGTATATTGAACAGTGTGCAGAGCGCAGGTATTGAGCCAAGAAAGTATTATACATCTATGTTGCACTGCATCCTGAACCAACGTTATTTCTTCCCCATGGTGCATTTTGGGTAATGAAGGACTATTGGACTACAGAGTATAGAGGTAGTCTACCTTTAAATTTTGACCACTTGGCAATACAACCCATCCCCCAATGATTAAGGCTATTCAGCCGAAACGTGTCTGGAAGTGATTGGAATCTGCCGCCCTATGTCAAATGAAGAGCCCTGTTTTCTCTGATGTTGAGCCTTGGCAGTTCTTTTTGTGCTGTTGTGTCAGAAGCAGGATGCTCCGTCTCTGCAGCGCCGAGGCCCCCCTGTGAGTGCCATTGGCCCCCAGTAAGGAGAAAGCTTGTGCGGATCAAATTCAGAGGCATGACCCGCCTGCTTCATACAAAGATGAAACAAAGGATTTACCTGAAAAAGTTCTGAAAGGCAAGCAAGGGAGTTGAGAGGGGTATTTTACCACCTCTTGACGATGTCGGAGGACTGGGCTCTTTTGGACATTCCCTATCTGTGGCAGTGCAGTATCGCAAGCACCTTGGGAGCATGTATATTGAACAGTGTGCAGAGCGCAGGTATTGAGCCAAGAAAGTATTATAAATCTATGTTGCACTGCATCCTGAACTGGCGTTATTTCTTCCCCAAGGTGCATTTTGGGTAATGAAGGACTATTGGACTAAAGCATATAGAGGTAGTCTACCTTTAAATTTTGACCAATTGACAATACAACATGTCCCCCAATGATTAATGCTATTCAGCCGAATCGCATCTGGAAGTGATTGGAATCTGCTGCCCTGTGTCGAATAAAGAGCCCTGTTTTCTCTGATGTCGAACCTTGGCAGTTCTTTTTGTGCTGTTGTGCCAGAAGCAGGATACTCCGTGCCTGCATTGCCGAGGCCGCCCTGTGAGGGTCGGTGGCCCCTCAGTATGGAGAAAGCTTATGTGGAGATATATATATATATATATACACACACACACACACACACATACACACATATATATGTATATATTATCTACTGGCGGTCGCCAGTAGATAGTTATAGTTAGGACCGTGTTTCCATAGGAAATCCACAACATTCTATTTGGAATAACTTTGGCGCCGGTCGACGAATCCTCGTGAAATTTTCAAAACTAATGGGGCGCTAGGCTCCGCTCCTACCCTGAAAGTCTCGGGGGGATTCGTCAAGCGGGGGCTGAGAAAAAAGGGGGGTCCCAAAACGCGTTTTCCCCATGCATTTTCCCATAGGACCTTTAGTCCGAGCTACAGCCCGAACGGCTGAACAGAATTACTTGAAATTTGGCAGAGAGGTAGTCCTCAGGTCAAGGATGTGCCTTTTGTAGGTCTGGTGTAAATCTGTTCAGTAGGTCCTGAGAAAATAGCATTTAAATCAATATATATATCTGTAAGCGCGCTCCGTGCGCTTACCGTAAGCTTACCGTACGCGTACGGTGCCGTGCGCGAGCTCAATTCTGATTGGTGGTTACATGACTGTAAACATTCGAATCGGTCGAAATCAGGAAGTGTCGGCCGCCATTTTCTGTCTCTCGCACTGAGAAACAAAGGTGGGGAACGTGAAAAGGGGGCAACGAAGAGAGTTGCAGACCCCCTAGTGTTTGTCAGGGGGTCCAAGAAGGACCCAAAAGTACGAAAAATACATTTAATAATTTTTAAAAAAAATCGCGGAGTGCGCGTACGGTAAGCTTACCGTACGCGCACGGGAAAAAAAAAATAATAAAAATAAAGAAGTAACAATCACATTTATTAAATAAATTAAAGGACCCACAAGGGAGAAAAAAACAAATGTTACTGTGTTAAAAAAGGCGAGGCGCGCACGGAAAGGACTGCGCAACGTGGGTGCTCGCTGCGCGAAGCGCACCGAGCGCCCACAGCGCGCGCACGAAGCGCGAAGCGCACCGTGCGCGCAGGGTGTGCGCACAGTGAAAAACCAGAAAATAAAATAAAAAATAAATACACAACTTAGCATTTAAAAAACCGTACAAATTCACTGAAAAAACCATAGGTTTCACACACGTTATAGTTAGGAATTATCATTTACAAAACCTTGCAAATTCACTTAAAAAACCATAGGTTTCACACATGTTATAGTTAGCTGTACATTTCACTCGTAAAAAACCAATGAAATTCCACGTTATAGTTAGATCAGGTAACTATAACTTGCGCGACCGCAATCCACAATGTGTAATTTCAGATGTCATCATTGATGTCATGAGTGATGTCACTGACCATGTCATGAGTGATGTAATATGTGACGTCATCAGCAGTTTATTGTGGGCGCGCAAGTTATAGTTACCTGATCTAACTATAACGTGGAATTTCATTGGTTTTTTACGAGTGAAATGTACAGCTAACTATAACATGTGTGAAACCTATGGTTTTTTAAGTGAATATATATATATATATATATATATATATATATATATATATATATATATATATATTACCTACTGGCGGTCGCCAGTAGGTAGTTATAGTTAGGACCCCTTTTCCATAGGAAATCCGCAACATTCTATTTTGAATAACTTTGGCGCCGGTCGACGAATCCTCACGAATTTCTCAAAATAGGTGGGGCGCTCCGCCTCGCTCCTACCCTGAAAGTCTCGGGGGGATTCGTCAAGCGGGGGCTGAGATAAAAGGGGGGTCCCAAAACGCGTTTTTCCCATGCATTTTTCCATAGGACCTTTAGACAGGGCTACAGCCCGAACGGCTGAACAGAATTACTAGAAATTTGGCAGAGAGGTAGTCCCTAGGTCAAGGAAGTGCCTTTTGTAGGTTTGGTGTAAATCTGTTCAGTAGATTCTGAGAAAATAGCCTTTAAATCAATATATATATCTGAGCCAGCTTACGGTACGCTTACCGTAAGCTTACCGTACGCGTACGGTGGCGTGCGCGAGCGCGATTCTGATTGGCTGTTACATCTAAGTAAACATTCGAATCGGTCGAAACCAGGAAGCGGCGGCCGCCATTTTCTCTCTCGCACTCTGAGGGGGGGGCAGTAAATAAAGGCAAAAAACATATAAAGGGGCTGTTTAGACAGCGCCCATGCACATAGCCATGTTAGTTGAGTCCTCAAAGGCCAAAAACGGTAAATTTTTATTTTTGGAAAATTTCGCCGATTACGCTTACCGTACGCGTACGGTGCGCTTACGCTAAAAATTTTAATAAAAAAAAAAAAACTCTCTGTGTGAGGTTCCGTGTGGGACGGAACGACACTTTTTGGGTGGTGACGAATATGGGTGAGTTGGGTATCTATGAACCGCAAATGACGAGTATAGTGGGTGTACGCAGTTTCGCTACGCAACCACGTATGGTTCATCTGATTTTTGGGTTTGTTCATCTGACCCCTCGGGTTCCATTTTAGATACGGCATCCATTTTGTTTCTTGCCCTCAAGTAGCCAGCGAAAGGACTTTGTCCGCTTCGTGACCCTGGGACTCCCAAGCTTACATGAGGGACACGTGTTCTTTGGAGTATGACTTTTATGACGAGGGAAACGACACGACGAAGGCAGATGGCCCCTCTCAAGGCTCATCTTGCCGTGCCGGTCTATTGTTTCAGCCATGCATACATTAGACACGGTGTCTCTGATCCCGTTATCAAGTTCCCTTTATTACTCCTAACACTCTTCTCTAATCTGTTGTGCATCCTTGTCCTTTCTTTGCATCTGTTCTTGTCCCTTCTCCTAATGTGTTTACGATCAGGATGGAGTGTGTTTTATTACAGAGAAGATATGTTTTTACAGTTGGGAACCGGCAATACTGTGGTGATTATGTTCCGGCCTCTTGAAACATGAACGCGACCCTTTTGAAGTTTATTATGGGAACCGGGTTGTAATCTTTGTTCACTATACTGTTCTATGGGAAAAACGTGTATAAAAGGAGCGATCTACTTTTGCAAATTGAAGCAGTCTCCGAGAACCTACACGCTGTGTACTTCTTGTGACCTCTGTATCCCTGCAGTAAATAAACGCTGATCTCTGACGTCGCTGGAAGTGTCCCGTGTCTCTGTGTTTGGTACGCCAGAACAGGTAACCCGCGAAGGTTTCAGGTGTTGTTCCCTGGCACCGCTGGGTCTTAGAAAAACCCAGTCCTTCAGTTGGCGCCCAACGTGGGGCGACATCAGCGGTACCGGTCCAAAGCCCGACGATCGTGAGGAACTTCGTGTGAAATCTCCGAGGGAAGGTGCACCCCGCTTCATCGATCCAGTTGTCGAAATAAGTGGCCCGACGTCTTTTCCCGCGAAGATCCCCGCCTCCTGACGGCTGCGACGGACTGATGCCCTGACTGTCGACCTGTTTTGGCGCCTGGCGTAGTCCTTTGTACGGCGAGACGATAGACGGGCCTTCCTGGTGACGCCATTGTTCTTTCAGTTAAGTATTTGTGGGTCACTCCCAGTGTTCCTTTGTTGTTTGCATGGTACCATAGCATTAGTGGTTCTTAGTTGTTGGGTTTTATTTGACGATTGCAATTGCCAAAAACCGAGGGTCTCGCAAACTTTTTGCGAGGATATCATAAATTCGATAGCCCTTGAAGTTTGTAAACTCGGTTAGTGTGCGCGATGCCTAGCCGTAGTCCTTTGTTCAGGTTTCTCAAATGTTGCAGAATGGATTCCCGGCTGGAGGATTCATGTCCGATACCTCCGGTTGGAACTCCAATTTACGAGCTCTATAGTCGCCATGGCGTGGGTCCTATCGTGTATAATGAATATTGGGTCCGCTACACTAAAAATGATGGGGTTCTTAGTTGGCCATCTCATGGTAGTTTCGAAACTGCCGTTTTAGATAATTTGGAAGCTAAATTGTTTAAAAAGAAGGCTAGGCCGGCCATGTTTGATTCCTTCCGGTTGTGGCGGAAAGAGGCCAAGCAGAAAGAAATCAAACAGAGTAAGAAAAATAAAAGAGACGGTGTTATTGCGGTGATGCAAGATGCTGAACAGTATCAGCGAGACAAAAATGAGAAAGAGCAGGAAGTTAGGGCTCGACTTCATCATATGGCGGTGGATAAATGTTATCCGGTGCTACCGTCTAATGACGATAAGTCAGGTGAAGAAGCGGTAGAGGATTCGCTATTGTCTTATCTGTTGAAATCACCACCTCCCTATGCTCCCGATACTCTGGGTCCGGTGATTCTACCTCTTCCTCCACCTGCTGTTTTGGCGGCCGCTGGTCAGCCCGCTGTTCCTCCCGCTCTCCCGAATCCTCTTGTACCGCAGATCGTTCATCCTCCTTTACCGGCTTTTCTTCCTACTGCGCCTCTCCAAGTCCCTCCTCAGTCTGTCGTTCCCGCTACTCCTGGTGCCGCGTCTACTTCTACTGCCTCCACTCCTACTGTCGCTGCGCCTGCACCTTCTTCCTCTTCTCCTTCTGTTCGTAGTCGTCTCCTGACTGCTGTTGCTACTCTTTATTCCCCGCTTTTTGGGCCAATACTCGGCTCAACTCTTTCTGATGTTGCCCAGAGGCGCAGCCAGCTTCCTGATGATAGGGAACGTTAATCGCTGGTAAAAATGGCACGTAAATGGATACGTAATCCCGTTAAATACTCTTCACGTGTAGTGTTTGACACATTTTCTCAGTTTAATGCGCCCACTCAACGATTCGTGTTCGAGGAATTGTGTAAATCGTTGAAGGAGGAGTGGGATTACGATGTGGTAGATAATGTACCGTCAGAGGTTTCTGATCTCCAGCATCGGTTCACAACTGGTGTGATCGTGGGTGACAAGGTTCGAGAAGCTCTAGAACGTCTGTTATCATTTCGATGTACAGTGCAACCTCGAGCATTGTTTAAGGAAGAGACTGCAGAGTGGATGGCGAAACCTGGTCAATATCCTATGCGGGAAGTTCCCCCAGTATGGATGCCAGGTGATCCTAATGCTAACCCTGCTGTCCCAGGCCGTTTTCAGAGAGTGTGGATACACCTCCCTTGGAAACGATCGGAAGTCTTACAGGTGAAGCAAACTTTGCCTGATCCCCGTAAAAATCCAGCGGGTTATTATAAGGAGTTGTCTCAATTGGTGGATGCTACTGTTATGAACCTTGCTGATATTGATATGTTGTTTGGAAATGTAGTGCCTCAGCCGATTTGGGCGAAAATTCGTCACGAGAATCACGCGGCCGAGTTGGGCGGTGATTGGGCTGCCCTTACAGCGGCAGACGCTCAGCAAGTTGGTGGAGCTAAGCCTGAGCAGCTTATTGTGGAATTGCCCCAGAGGATAATTACCCTCATGAAAACGCTTATGCCAGCGATGCGCGTCAATTGGGACAAGTTGTCCGCGTGCAAGCAAAAGAGGGATGAAAGCGTGTCTGACTTCTTTACGAGATTTGAGGAAGCATTTGTCGATCATAGTGGCCAGGACATGGGTTCAGAAGGTGGTCAGCGGTTGTTTGTTGATAAGTTTGTATCGAACTTGTTGCCCGAACTTAGCAATAAGTTGAAAAATTCTGGGAGTTCATGGGCTGTTTCTACCACTGCTCAAATATTGGCTACGGCCCAATATTACGAAAATAGGGAAAAGGAGGAAAGTGAACGTGCAGATAAGAAAACGAAGGATCTTAAAACTAAGGTCCTATTGCAGCAAGCGTATCCTCCGCGCTCAAATTTCAATGATTCGCACCAGCCAAATAGATCGCAATCACAGTTCTCTAGATCGCAGACACGGAATGACTCTCCCGCACCTCGTTTTGTGTTGGGATATAATCAATGTGCGTACTGTCGAGGGGAGGGCCATTTGAAGTTTAATTGTCCGGTTCTCCGTTATATGAATAATGGTGTGTCAGCTCGAGGAGGTCGTGGTGATCCTCAACAAGCTTCACGTGGTAGAGGTCGTGGAGTTACTCAGCATCAGGCCGAGCGTTTTGCCACTTCCTCAGACTCGCAGAATTGTTTCGATCGACGTGAACCATCGTCCGGTAGATCTGCGCAGTATCATGTGGATGACCATTACGTTGAGCATGATGTTGATACGGATGGTATCTACTAGGACAGCCATAGACAAAGGAAGGGAGAAGTATCAGTTCCGGTTGATCAGAGAGGGCCTTATGTTGCAGTAGCCACATTGGGCGTCGTTGAGCCTTTTCTGTTGGACACTGGTGCAGCAAAAAGTTCCATTATGCATTCGAAACTCCCTGGCGCGCCTTTGTCTGGCTTAACGAATGTTTCCGTTGGATTCTCTGGTGCCCCCGTTAGCAATCCAGTTTCTAGCCCCTTGCCCCTTACGATTGGGTCTCACGAGTTAGAAGCTCCTTTGATTTTGACTACTGGTTGTGGTGAGAATCTTTTGGGCTTGGATTTGCTGAAGAGGTTACATGCGACTTTGTACTGCTCTCCTACGGGTGTGGAGCTTACCTTGGGTGAGAATGTGATCTCCCCTATGTACCTGTCAATCGATAAGCTCCCGCCGGAATTGAGTTCTCTTCCGGTTTCTTTGTGGGCGACAGGTCCCAATGATGTGGGCCTACTGAGCATCCCACCTTATGTTGTTCAATTGAAAGCTGATGCGCGCTTACCACGCATACCACAGTATCGTATTTCCCTTGATGGTGAACGGGCACTATTAGCGATCATCTATGATCTGATCGGTAAAGACGTTATCGAGGAGACACGAGGTAACGTGTGTAATAGTCCCGTGTTTCCTATTTTGAAACGAACTGATCCGTCCAAGCCTCCCGTGTACCGTCTAGTTATTGACTTGCGGGAAGTAAATAAAATTGTTGTCCCGCAGTTTCCTGTGGTTCCAGACATTACAGCTTTACTGACTCTGATTCCAGCCTCTGCATCGTGGTTCTCGGTAATCGATCTGAAGAATGCGTTCTTTAGCATTCCGATTGCTGAGGAAAGCTGTGATTTGTTCGGATTTTCGTTAGGAGGTCGCAGTTTCCGGTTCAAACGCGCACCTCAAGGCTACTGTGAGAGCCCATCGATCTACAGCCAAGCTCTTAAAAGTCAACTAGATGCATTTGTGCTGCCAACTGGTGCGGCTTTGATTCAGTACGTTGACGATCTGTTGGTAGCTGCAGATACTGAACAAGTTTGCCGGACTGCTACTGTGTCACTATTGCAGCATCTCTGTGACTTACACCATAAAGTGTCACCTTCTAAGTTACAATATTGTTGTCAAGAAGTTACCTACTTAGGTCACTTATTGTCAAAGGCGGGAAGAAGGTTGACCCCTGAAAGAATTGCAGCAATTGCTCGAATGACCGTGCCGACGACCCAGAGAGATGTGCGTGCCTTTTTAGGTATCACGTCATACTGCAGACAGTGGATTCCGAATTTTTCACTGTTAGCGAAGCCATTGATAGCTCTTACGTGCAAGGACGTTTCGACTCCTTTGCCATGGACGGAGGAATGTCAGAAAAGATTTTCTGAACTACGTGACGCACTGTGTTCGGCTCCTGTGTTAGGTACTCCTGATTATAGCAAGCCATTCACATTATACGTTCACGAGAGGGAAGGTTGTGCGTTGAGTGTTTTAACGCAACAATTTGGTGGCAAGCAGCGCCCGTGTGCATATTTTTCCTCGACCTTAGACCCGGTAGCGAGAGCGTTGCCAAGTTGTTTGAGGGCGACAGCGGCAGCAGCGGCGTCTATTCGGCAGTCCGCAGGTCTTGTGATGGATAATATGCTCATGGTGATGGTTCCGCATGCAGTTGATACTCTTTTGAATCGGACAAAGACTCAACATCTGACGAGTGCAAGGTTGTCTGGGTACGAGCTGACCCTTTTGGCAAGTCATATACAGATCAAACGTTGTAATGTACTGAATCCGGCGACATTGTTGCCGATTAATATGGAATCAGATGATGTGCCACCACATGATTGTTATTTACGAACTGAGGAAGAAACAAAAGGTCGTGTGGACCTAAAAAACACTCCCTTGACAGATCCCGATGGTACCTTGTATGTGGATGGGTCGTGCTTTAAATTGCCGAATGGTGATGTGACGACTGCGTATGCTGTAGTGACGTTGAGCACGGTTGTGGAAACTGCGAGATTGAATCAGAATTCAGCGCAAGCTGCAGAGTTGATTGCATTGACAAGAGCTTGTGTCTTGTCTAAAGGAAAGCGAGTGAATGTGTTTACCGACAGTCAGTATGCATTCGGTGTTGCGCATAACTTTGGAAGATTGTGGAGAGAAAGAGGATTTATGACATCACATGGTACGAAGATTCAGCATGGGCAGCTTGTGAATGACCTTTTGGATGCACTTACACTGCCTAAACAAGTGGCGATTGTTAAATGTAGTGCACATCGGAAGGTGACGGATGATGTTGGTCGTGGTAATGCGTTCGCGGATGAGATTGCTAAGGAAACGGCTAAGGATCTTGCGACCCGAATGTATGTCACGAGTTCAGTGAGGTGGCCGATGGAGACTGGTATGTGTGAAAATACTATTGAGAGTGTGAAAGCAATTCAGAACGAAGCTACTAAAGCCGAAAAGACTAAGTGGAAAGAAAGTACGGGAAAGTTGGACATGCATGGATGTTGGGTTGACCTGACGGAATGTCAGAGGTGGATGTTACCAGATGCGTACGTATTAGCTGTTGTGACGATGGCTCATGGGTTGGCACATATTAGTGCGAAAGGAATATGTAGGTTTTTGTCACCTGTATGGAGAAATGAGGGTATTGCTAAGTGTGCCGAGAGAGTGGTTAAGAACTGTATGGTGTGTTTAATGCACAATCCCGGCAAGGGCACTCCCACTCCACCTGGTCATTTTGCTCCTCCCGTTTGTCCCTTTGAGGTTATCCAGCTGGACTTTATCCATATGGAGAGATGCAATAACCTAAAGTATGTTTTGGTTGTGGTTTGTGCGTTCTCCAGATGGATTGAGGCCTATCCTCTTAAGGATAACACTGCCCTGTCCACAGCAAAAATCCTGCTGAAGGAATACTTTCCTCGGTACGGAATGCCACGGATTGTATGGTCGGATAATGGAAGTGAGTTTGTGGGAAGTGTAATGCAGAGTGTGTGCAAGGGTCTTGGAATTCGCCAAAAGTTCCATAGCGCTAATCATCCACAGGCAGCGGGTTTGGTTGAAGGGTACAATGGTACCCTAAAACTAAAACTCGCCAAGATCCAGGCTACGACTGGTCTATCATGGCCTGATGCCTTGCCTCTGGCTCTCCTATCGACCAGAGCGACCGTACACTCTCGAGTAGGGCTTAGCCCATATGAGATTGTGTTCGGCCGCCCTGCGAATATTTGGGGGGTCCCGAGACCAAGGGCTTTTAATAGTCTTGAGTACCCAATGTTAATTGATTACCTGCATGATTTGACCACTAAACTACGGTTAATCCATCAACAGGTCTTTGAAGCTCTACCGGCGCAGACAGAGGGCCCTGGACACCAGCTCCGGCCAGGAGACTGGGTTGTTACCCGAAATTTTGGTCGAAAGCGCAACTTGGAGCCAAGATTTGTAGGCCCCTTTCAAGTCTTATTGACGACGAGGACTGCGGTTCGACTGGAGGGCCGGAAGAATTGGGTGCACGCCAGCCATACGAAAAGGGTACCGATTCCCTTACCGACGGATGGTTGGGTGAGGACTGGGATTTTGACAACAGAAACTGAGACTCCTTTGCACTTTGTGCCGTTTAGCGACGCTCAACCTGTGGGGAATGATTTGTCACTGCCAAACCCACATGTGGAGTTATCGGTAGCAGAAAGCCCAAGGTCTGACTCGTTGTCCACTTCATCGAATACTGTTGCGCCAGCCGAACAATTGTTTGTAGAGCAAACTCGACCTGGAAGAAGTCGATACTTTCTTCGTTCAAGGACTAATAAAAATTAGTTGTATATTTGCTTTTGATGTTATGAACATTATGGACAATTATATCCTTCCTTTTTGAGTTTTTATGTGCTTTCCCACGGCTTAGAGATTTGTAATCTGAACTTTTCGAGGGAACCTCTCCATCCGGGTCACCGTAGGGCCGTGCGGGTACTCCTTTCTGTTTAGCAGGTTTCTGACGCTAGGTCGGTTACTTTTGTCGATTCCTGGGAACTCCTGGGGATTGATAATCGCTACTCAGAACGAAGTGCGTCAAATACGTCACGGACGGTTTGTAGAGGATGGCATTCCCTAAGCTGTTGGAAGTAGAAAGGATGTCGGCGCAGAGATCAGAATTAAGAAGAGTTGTATGTACAAAATGCTTTTTGTTTCAGGTGTTCCTATTGTTCCTGATCGTATCTATGTTATTGGTGGGTGGAGTGTATTTTGGAGTACAGTTGTTATTGCCTTCTGTTTCACCTACCTCTGCTCCTAAACTGAGCTCCCTCACCACTGTTTCCCCACATTCTTTTCATCCCCTGCCTCAACATGAACAGGTTAGGCGTGCGGAATTTATGAATAACTCCTTCGTTCAACTTCTACATCAGCATCAGTTGGTGATGAATACTACCAATTGTTGGGTGTGTGGGTTAATGCCACATACCATGGATAGGGGTATTCCATATTTGGTCTTTCCTTACAGTTCCCAGGGTTCGGCTCGAGCATTCCAAACTATGTTCCGTAGTGCACTAGATTCCCACCCCAGTCGAGAGCCACGTTCTGCCAATTTTGGTCCTGGGCCGTATCACAAACCTTTGGCGATAGCGATAGCGGATTTAGATAGAGATGTTTTTGATGCATCGCTTATCCCAAATGAAGAGGTACAGGCTTATAAGGATCTGAGCGAGGCTGAGTATAGTACGTCAGTGGGTGATAGACAGCTTAAGAGCTCGTCCCCAATATGGATTGTACCACACCTCGGTAATTTCTGCTTGAAAGGTCTGGGTCGAAATCCGAGAGCACAACTTGGGAACAGTGCTTGCACTGACACGTATGTTCTGCCGATGCTCTCCTCCCCTGTTTTTCTGACCGCTAAGGGCACTTATTTTGTATGTTATGAACGCGCCTATACATGGTTACCCCGTGATTTTTCGGGTACATGTTATATTGCGAATCTTTTACCACCGACTTTCACAGTTGCCTCAGATTATCACAAGACTAGAGTTGTGAGAGGCGTTATTAGCAAAGAGGATACTGCCAGTCAAGAAGCAGGAGACTTCTTTAAGGGTTTCTTGCCGTTTTGGGGACCTATGGTTAATAGTAGGAACCTAAGACAGCTGACACGTGTAGTAGAGTCGACTGCTAATATTACTGCAAGTGCCCTTGGTAATCTCACAGCTGAACTTCAGGCGGATAGACTCATGACGTTACAGAACCGTATGGTTCTAGATGTTGTTCTCGCAGATAGAGGTGGCGTGTGTAAAGTTATCCATTCGAGTTGTTGCATTTTTATTCCTGATAATGCTCCAACTGTCTACCAAGCCATCTCGAAGTTGCACAAAATCTCCGAGTCCATACACGTGGACGAAGGTAATTGGACGCTACTAGGATGGTTTTGGGGCCTGATGTCAACTTGGGGTTGGAAGATTCTGATGATCGTAGGGGTTGTTGTGACGTTTCTGTTCACGTGTTGTCTTTGTGTACAGTGTGGTCCTGCCTTATGTGGCCTATGTGCTACAACGTGTATAAGACGACCATCTGTTACCAAGGAGACGTTGATGAATAGAATAATGTTCCAGCAGCAACTGCACGATCTGATGAATATTGAAATAGATTCCGATCTTGACTAGTGCTTGCCTACATGAGGGCAAAAGGAGCGTCTGAGGTTCCGTGTGGGACGGAACGACACTTTTTGGGTGGTGACGAATATGGGTGAGTTGGGTATCTATGAACCGCAAATGACGAGTATAGTGGGTGTACGCAGTTTCGCTACGCAACCACGTATGGTTCATCTGATTTTTGGGTTTGTTCATCTGACCCCTCGGGTTCCATTTTAGATACGGCATCCATTTTGTTTCTTGCCCTCAAGTAGCCAGCGAACGGACTTTGTCCGCTTCGTGACCCTGGGACTCCCAAGCTTACATGAGGGACACGTGTTCTTTGGAGTATGACTTTTATGACGAGGGAAACGACACGACGAAGGCAGATGGCCCCTCTCAAGGCTCATCTTGCCGTGCCGGTCTATTGTTTCAGCCATGCATACATTAGACACGGTGTCTCTGATCCCGTTATCAAGTTCCCTTTATTACTCCTAACACTCTTCTCTAATCTGTTGTGCATCCTTGTCCTTTCTTTGCATCTGTTCTTGTCCCTTCTCCTAATGTGTTTACGATCAGGATGGAGTGTGTTTTATTACAGAGAAGATATGTTTTTACAGTTGGGAACCGGCAATACTGTGGTGATTATGTTCCGGCCTCCTGAAACATGAACGCGACCCTTTTGAAGTTTATTATGGGAACCGGGTTGTAATCTTTGTTCACTATACTGTTCTATGGGAAAAACGTGTATAAAAGGAGCGATCTACTTTTGCAAATTGAAGCAGTCTCCGAGAACCTACACGCTGTGTACTTCTTGTGACCTCTGTATCCCTGCAGTAAATAAACGCTGATCTCTGACGTCGCTGGAAGTGTCCCGTGTCTCTGTGTTTGGTACGCCAGAACAGGTAACCCGCGAAGGTTTCAGGTGTTGTTCCCTGGCACCGCTGGGTCTTAGAAAAACCCAGTCCTTCATGTGCATGGCATATTATTGTCATCACTTACAAATTAAATTTAACAGATTACCTATCACAAGGAAGCGCATAATATGTCCTCCATGTGCGCACGGTGCGTAACGTGGGCACGCGGTGCGCGTAGCGCACTGTGTGCCCACCTTGCGTGTACGGCACTAACTGCGTAAAGTGGGCGTGCACGCCACGAATGGCGTAAAGTAACTTAGCATTTAAAAAAACGTACAAATTCACTGAAAAAACCATAGGTTTCACACACGTTATAGTTAGGAATTAGCATTTAAAAAACCTTGCAAATTCACTGAAAAAACCATAGGTTTCAGACATGTTATAGTTAGCGGACGGAAATTTTACTGATAAAAAACCAATAAAATTCCCCCGTTATAGTTAGTGCAGGCAACTATAACTGACGCGACCGCAATCTTCTGCTGATGACATATGTGTCTTTATGAAAAAAAAATATTTCTAATATATGTATAGCTAAAAATTTATGGAAGAAGACATGGGCAAATAAGTGTCTAAATACAGTATTAGCATCAGCAGAGGATTGCGGTCGCGTGAGTTATAGTTGCCTGCACTAACTATAACGGGGGAATTTCATTGGTTTTTTATCAGTAAAATTTCCGCTAACTATAACATGTCTGAAACCTATGGTTTTTTCAGTGAATATATATATATATAAATATTTTCAGAAAAAACATATGTTTCAGGGACCTTAGTTAGTTGGACATTTCACTCCTACAAAACCATAGAAATGTTGCTGTTATAGTTAGTTCACCTAACTATAACTCGCGCCCCCGCAATGCACTGCTGATGACGTCACATATTACATCATTCATGACATGGTCAGTGACATCACTGATGACATTCACCAGGTCGCAGGCAGTCAATGGCTTTTTCTGTTGCAGAGAAAGGATTTTGGAGGTGGTTTATGAACTTTAAAAGAGGCCCGACTCACTCCTGGATAAAGAAGGGATTTCCCAAGCAAACCACCAGTGAAGGACGAGTAAGGGAGGTGAGCTGAAATGCCTTTCATGCTCACTGCTTTTAAATAGACAAAAGATGCTGATTTTAATAATTGGTAAAGAGACTGCCTGCGACCTGGTGAATACAATGTTTTTTTTTGCTCTCTGAATTGGCATTTAAAACTATGGAAATAATGCGTGCAAAGAAGTTTCACGCTGCAAAAAAGAAAGAGATAATTTGAATTCACTGCGCAAGCGCCAATGAAATGACACTCAGGTTTTGCAAATCATGCATTTAATGAGACGTATATGAACACAGTCATTTCTGGAAGCATGCTGGTTATTTCCCATGAGCAAGGCTTGATACCAGAGCTGAAATGCGTTGGGACAGATAACTTTTGCAGGCAATCTGAAAATTGTGTTTAAGTAAAGCACTTTGGATACCATTGAATCAGGTGTTAATGGCTTTTTCTGTTGCAGAGAAAAGAGTGATGGATTGAAGGCAGGAAGTTTCGTGCCTGCCACATTGACCTGCCCTGCCAGAGTAGGTGGCCTCTTTCACAAAGCATTTTGGAGGTGGTATACGCATATGTAAGCGGGTTGCAATGAGGAGACTGACGCTGAAGTGTTTGCGGGGGTTGTTTATTGAGGATTCACACAGTCACGGGCCGTCTCCGCTTCCCTTGGTGTCAGTATCACGAGTCCTGGTCCTCCGGGTCTTCGTCTGGGACTTGCTGAACTTCGCTCCCCTCAGGCGCCGGGTTCTTAGGTCGAGGTCTCCCTCCGATCCATGCGAGATAAAGAGAGAGATGCTAGGGTTAGGACACGGCTCTTCCGTAACTTTTTACGTGAGGGACGGGGGTGAGGGAAACACACAGGTGCTACAGTGCTCTCGTCAGGCGGTTGTGACTCAAAGGAGTGAGTGAGAGGGAGGGGGTCAAGTCTAGTGGTCTTTGAGGCGGTGAGCGTTTAGCGGTCAGTGGCGAGCACCCTTCTCCCGCCTCCCGACCCAACCCGCGAAGCGTTCCCGTACCTGGGAAAGCCACGCACCTCCTCCTGGGGCGTGGCTCGGCGGAGCGTGGTGTCCGAGGTCTCCTGCCTCCGGTCTCCAGTCCTCCTTGCGGTCGCTGCCTCTCCTCGGCTGTTCCTCTCTCCTGGTCCCGTCTTCCTCCTCCGATTCACCGTCGTGCTCCTTCTCCGTTCTCCCTCCGGTGTCGTCACACCCCCTGGTTCTCTTCTCCCGTCCTCTTATTGGCGGTTGTTCCTCCACGTTAGAATAGAGGGCGGGACTGTCGTGGAAGGCGTCCCAGTTAAAGGTACAGAGGTCCGTTTTAGAGGTGTCTGAATCCTCGGTGGTCCACGGATCCTGGGAGACAGAAAGCACATGATCGTTCAGATCTTGAGGAGACCACTAGTCTCCCCCTTTGCAGTCCTCGTCCCTGCTGTCCCCGTGACACTCCTCCACCCCTGGATTCTCCCGCTCGGGGAGAGGGGATGTCCGTGAGAGGTAATCGGCGCTGCCGTTTTCAGACCCCTTCCTATGCCTCAAGGTGAAGGAAAAGGGCTGGAGAGCGAGGAACCAGCGTAGCACCCGGGGATTGTTGGAGATATTATGGCACATCCATTGAAGAGGGGCGTGATCAGTATATAAGGTAAAGTGCCTCTCCTCCAGATAATATCGGAGCTTGTCAACGGCCCACCTAATCGCGAGGCACTCTCTTTCGATAGTGGGGTATCTCATCTCCCTTGGGAACAGCTTCCTACTAATGTATAACAGGGGATGTTCTATACCGTCTGCTCTCACTTGGGATAGGACTGCCCACAGGCCGTGGTTTGACGCATCCGTGTGCAGGATGAATGGTCGGGAGAAATCTGGGGAGGCTAACACCGGGCTGGAAGTGATTATGTGTTTTAAGGCCCTGAATGTGTGTCTCATTTCTGGTGTGGGATTCTGGAAGATGTGTGGTTTTACTTGCTTCAGAAGGGTGTCTGTTAAGGGGGAAGCCTGTTCTGAAAAGTTAGGGATGAATCGCCTATAGTAGCCGATCAGACCCAGGAACGCCCTCATCTCCTTTTTTGTGGACGGGAAAGGAGTATCATTGATTGCTTTTACCTTCTCCGTCTGAGGGGCGATGAGACCATGACCCAGGACATACCCCAGGTAATTCACCTTCTGAAAGGCTACCCTTGATTTTTTTGCGTTTATATGAAGGCCAGCGTTATGCAGTGCGAGAAATATGGTCTGTAGATGTTGGAGATGCGTTTTCCAATCAGGGCTAAACACCACGATATCGTCTAGATATGCTGACGAATAGTTCTGATGTTCCCTCAAGATGGCATTCATCAGCCTCTGGAAGGTGGACGGGGCTCCATGGAGGCCGAAGGGGAGGACCGTAAATTCATATAGGCCGTCTGGTGTAGAAAAGGCGGTCTTCTTGCGGTCTTCTTCTCTTAAGGGCACCTGCCAGTAGCCCTTGGTAAGATCAAGGGTGGTGATATACACGGCCTCTCCCAGTTTCTCGATCAGCTCGTCAATACGGGGCATGGGATAGGCGTTGAAGGAGGAGATGTTGTTGAGAGCACGGAAGTCCATACAGAACCGTATGCTTCCATCCGGCTTCGGTACCATCACTATTGGCGACGACCAATTACTTCGGGATGGCCGTATCACGCCTAGTTGTAACATGTCCCGGACTTCTTGTCGAATCGCTTCTCTGCGGGCTGCAGGAACTCGATACGGCCGTAGTTTGATGATCTTCCCTGGGTCAGTTTCTATTTGATGTTCCGCGAGATGTGTCCTCCCCGGGATGTTGGAGAAGAGGGAGGCATGGGACTTCAAAACCTCGCTCAGTTCTCTGGCCTCGTCTGGGCTTATCTCGGGGTTGATGACTAGGTGGTGAAGCGTTGCTTGATCCGTCTGTTGTGTGGGCACCGTTAGGCTGGTTGGTTTGGGGGGTGGTCCTATCCATTTCTTTAATATATTGATATGGCATACTTGGGTCCGCCGTGGTGTAATCTGCAACTTGTAGGTGGTTTTCCCGATGGTTTCTACCACTTTGTAGGGACCTTTCCACTCTTTTTGGAATTTCGGGGCGGAGGTCGGCAACAGCACCAAGGCCCAATCGCCCACGTTTAAGGTTCTCCATTTCTTCCCTCGATTGTAGAAGAAAGCTTGTTTTTCTTGCTGTTTCTCCAGGTTGGAGTACGCCAGGTCTCGGAGCTTCCCCAGCTTTGATTGTAGGCCCTGTGTGTATTCCAGCATCTCTCGGGACTCCTGGCTCTCTTCTTTTTCCCAGGCCTCTTTCGTCATGTCCATCAGACTTCGTGGCTGGCGACCATACAGGAGTTCAAAAGACGAACAACCTAGGCTGCTTTGCACTTGGCTCCTTATGACATACAAGGCCAATGGTAGTAGCTGGTCCCACTCTCTTCCTTCTACGTTGAGCATCTTCTTGAGGGTGGTTTTGAGGGTGCTATTGTAGCGTTCCACCAGCCCGTCTGTTTGCGGGTGATACACAGACGTTTTGATTTGTCGAACGTCGAGTAGCCGGCATACTTCCTTCATCAGGCGAGACACAAACGGTGTGCCTTGGTCTGTGAGTATTTCTTTCGGAAAACCGACCCTAGAAAATAGCTCCACAAAGCGGTCGGCGATGTTGCGGGTTGTGGGGGCTCCTAGCGGAAATGCTTCGGGGAACCTTGTGGCGTAGTCCACCACCACTAGGACATACATATGGCCTTTTTTTGTCCGGGGCAGAGGTCCTATAAGGTCCATCCCTACTCTTTCGTATGGTGTTCCTATCACGGGGAGCGGTTGTAGGGGTACTGCTGGAGGTATACGGGTGTTCCTCTTCTGACAGACCGTACAGGTCTGACAGTGGGCTTTGGTATCCTTCTAGATGCCTGGCCAGTAGAAGTGTCGTAGTATGTTTTGTGTGGTTTTCTCAGAGCCTGAGTGACCGGCCGTGAGGTGGGTGTGTGCAAAGAATAGAATCTGCTCTCTGAAGGACAGGGGAACCAGAAGCTGATGTGGCTCTGAGGGACCTCCCTGGCAATAAAGCAAATCGTTTTTAATAAGAAAGCGGGGATATATATGTGTGTCAGTGTCTTGTGACCTATGGGCTTGTTCCCAGGCATTGAGGAGAGTGGCATCGTTGGCCTGTGCGAATTTAAAACTGCGGTCCAACAGCCAGGGTTCAGGGGTGATCAGGGCCTTCACCGTTGGGATCTCTCTGGTGTCCTGCTCCTTCTTCCCTCCCTGTAGACCCCCTAGAACTAGGCGAAACATATCTTGGAACGCCGGGTTATCGGTTCCGATGATGAGGTCTTCTGGTAGGTTATCCAGGACCCCTACTCTTACAAGACCCTGGGCCCCTGAGGGATGAACTACCGGGATGTCGGCCACGGGATAAGGCTTAACGTCTCCGTGCACACACCGAATGTGTACCGAGGATTCCGGTACCAACTGCTCCGGTGACACCCATAGGCTTTGAACAACGGATTGCCTACATCCTGAATCTAGGAGTGCCTGGAGGGAAGTACCGTTCACCTGTACCTGGACATGATAGGCTGACCCCAAATCTGCGGTATAGAGGATTGATTTGGGCACGTAACCCACTTCCATGGGTTCCTCCATCGTTCGTTTCTTGGGGCAGGCTCGGGCTATATGACCCCATTCCCCACAGTCGAAGCACTGAGGGCCCTTCATGATGGGTACTTCATATCTCTGGGGTCGGGCCTTTGGCTGATCCTGTTGTTTCGGTTTTTTCTCTGTCCGAAAGGGAGTGTTCCGCGTTTTCTCCACATCCCCTACATAGCCTTTCGGCTGAGCCCTAGAAAACGTGGTGGCCATCTCCACGGCCTGTTCTGCGGTTAGGTGCGTATGCTGCCTCAACCATCTCTGGGTGTGGTAGGGTAAGGCTTCCAGGTATTGTTCCAGGTAAATCTTTTCCATGATCTCCTCCTTTGTACTGGTGCCTGGGTTCAGCCACTTATCTGCAGCCATCTTCAATCGGAAATACAGGGTCTTTGGGTTTTCCCCGGGCGCCCCCTTCTCTCTTCTGAATCTTACCCGGTAGGCCTCCGCGTCAAGGCCCAGATGGTCTAAGATGAGCGCCTTGATGGACCCATACGGGGCATCTCCGGTAGCGTTAGCCACCTGATAGGCTGCTTGTGCCTCTCCGGTCAGGAGAGGGGCCAGAAAGAAGGGCCACTTCTCCAAAGGCCAGCTACATGCCCTGGCGACCCTCTCAAAGTTTGTGAGGAAGGCGTCCGGGTCCTCCCCCGACAAGTACTTCTGTAAAGAGATCCTGGCTGGTGTGGGGTGACTAGGGCTGCGTATTTCTCGTCCTGAGCTGCTAAGGGGGTCGGTTACAGCTTTTTGGAGTCCCTCTAGCTGCGCGGCTATCGTGTCCTTAAAGACTTCGCGATCCGCGCTGGCAGAGGCCATTTGACGTTCCACGGCCCATTCCAGCTTCTCTTGCCCTTTAATCATATGTTGGATTAATGTGTCCATCTTCGAATGTTACAGATGGGTCCTCTATGCCCGCATTCTCCACCACTGTAAGCGGGTTGCAATGAGGAGACTGACGCTGAAGTGTTTGCGGGGGTTGTTTATTGAGGATTCACACAGTCACGGGCCGTCTCCGCTTCCCTTGGTGTCAGTATCACGAGTCCTGGCCCTCCGGGTCTTCGTCTGGGACTTGCTGAACTTCGCTCCCCTCAGGCGCCGGGTTCTTAGGTCGAGGTCTCCCTCCGATCCATGCGAGATAAAGAGAGAGATGCTAGGGTTAGGACACGGCTCTTCCGTAACTTTTTACGTGAGGGACGGGGGTGAGGGAAACACACAGGTGCTACAGTGCTCTCGTCAGGCGGTTGTGACTCAAAGGAGTGAGTGAGAGGGAGGGGGTCAAGTCTAGTGGTCTTTGAGGCGGTGAGCGTTTAGCGGTCAGTGGCGAGCACCCTTCTCCCGCCTCCCGACCCAACCCGCGAAGCGTTCCCGTACCTGGGAAAGCCACGCACCTCCTCCTGGGGCGTGGCTCGGCGGAGCGTGGTGTCCGAGGTCTCCTGCCTCCGGTCTCCAGTCCTCCTTGCGGTCGCTGCCTCTCCTCGGCTGTTCCTCTCTCCTGGTCCAGTCTTCCTCCTCCGATTCACCGTCGTGCTCCTTCTCCGTTCTCCCTCCGGTGTCGTCACACCCCCTGGTTCTCTTCTCCCGTCCTCTTATTGGCGGTTGTTTCTCCACGTTAGAATAGAGGGCGGGACTGTCGTGGAAGGCGTCCCAGTTAAAGGTACAGAGGTCCGTTTTAGAGGTGTCTGAATCCTCGGTGGTCCACGGATCCTGGGAGACAGAAAGTACATGATCGTTCAGATCTTGAGGAGACCACCAGTCTCCCCCTTTGCAGTCCTCGTCCCTGCTGTTCCCGTGACAGCATATTATATAAATATATATATATATTCTTATATATATTTTATCTACTGGCGGTTGCCAGTAGGGAGCTATAGTTAGGACCTAGTTTCCATAGGAAAAGCGTTTTTTGATTTGCCAATATCTTTGGCGTCCTTTGACGAATCTTCGTGAAATTTTCCAAAGACTAGTGCCGAACCACTTAGTTTGTGTGTTGAATGTTTCGGGGTGATTCATCAAGCGGGGGACGAGAAAAAGGGGGGTCCCAAAGCACGTTTTCTCTATGTTATTTTCCATAGGAAACTTTATTACAGGCTACAGCCCGACCTGCTGAACGGAATTACACCAAATTTGGCAAAAAGGTAGGTCTTGGTTTAGAGTGCGTCCTTTTTAGGTCTCGGCTCGAAGGCTGCGCTTGCGCAGTCTCGCTCCGAGATTTAATGTTTAGGAGTGGGGCTTTAACCCGCCCCTTTTTTTACCTCTTCTCCATTGGCTGGCCTCTGAAATACTGGTCAGCCATTGGAGAAGAGCATTGTCTCTCCAAACAAGCCCCATCTTTTTCGGATTCGGGGGCGCGTTTTTTCGATTCTTTCTCTCCTTTGGAATGTAAACTTTCCAGCCAATGGCAAGAGGAGAGAAAGAAAAACACGCCCCCGAATCCGAAAACGCCACTGCGTTTCTCCGAGGCATTTCTGCTTGACCTCGGAGAAAGGCGGTGGTGTTCAGGGCGATTCCCTCAAAGACTGGCAGCTGGGCTCGCTCGCCGCGGCAGCACGTAAGACTTGTTAGAAGCAGCAACCTTGAAAATTAAAATATAGCTTTTCATTGTTTATTTTTGAATCGCGCTTAAGTGAAAGCGCGATACAAAAAGAAACAGCGGGAATGGCGGGCGCTTGGCTTGTAATAACTCTAAGCATAGCTCCGCCTCCATCGTTTGGCCTGTTAGCTCTGAGGCTAGGGTCTTGCTGCACCCTTATTAAGAATGTATTCGCACATCGAATTACTGCAAATAACTGAAGAGAATGCATGTTGACGATTTCACATGATGTTCAAGCGTTTCCGTAAAGAACGTTCCTTTTCCCTTAATCTTGTGTTTTGTCATGTGTACCTAATATTAACAATTTACTAATTAAAAAATGTAAATGATTTCAGCCTGAATACCGTTCCCTCTCTACTGTGCCTCCTCGTGGAAGGCACCGCTAAGCCTAACTCGCAGTCTCCGGTAAACACACATCGCGATTCGGTTACAAACCACAGTGTAAATGCTTTCAGCCTGAGCACCGTTCCCTTTCTACTGTGCCTCCTCGTGGAAGGCACTGCTAAGCCTAACTCGCAGTCTCTGGTAAACACACACAGCGATTTGGTTACAACCCACTGTGGTTAGCAAGAGCCTATGACGGCGTCGCTCTCCCCTATGTTTTCTCACTCTTTTACTTCCGGTTGCGCTCCCTCCCAGTCCTCTCTTTCTGAGAGCAACTTCCGGTTGGCTCTACGTTCTAATTTCTCCCACAAAGTACTTCCGGAGCCGGACGCTCTTTTACCCTGCCTAGCCCGAGTGACTGCACTGATACCAGGCTCGGCGGAAGATTGCCGGCTCTTTGCTGCTTGCAAACTAAAACTTTTGGACTCCTGGGCTCAGGCGGTGGATCAGCAGGAGTTGGCAGCGGTGATGGTGAAGGAGCAGTACTGTCTTGCGAGCTAAAGGGGGTTGTGGCAGAAGCTGTCATGGCAGAAGCTGTCAAGGGAGTAAAGTGTTTGTAGGTTCACGAAGACTAAGTGGGTTGTCGCAGAATGCTAGCTACCTTGTTTCCATTTACGTGATTACATTTAATAAATCAGTGCCAACAGGTAACTATTTAAAGCACAGAACAGTGCCGACCCAATATTCTGGTGATTTGATGCTACTAATCTAGAGCCATTGGATTTTTGTAGCTTAAGCACTCAATGCGAGTGCATGTGTTTTCCAGTCGTCTTGATAGCGTGCTTCTCTCCCCTCTGTGTTCCGTAATCCCCTCTCGCCCGGTTGCTACCCTGCATGCTCCACATTTCTCTCTCGTCTGTGTGCTTTTCTCCCACCCGCACTTGTCACTCTTACTTGCCTCTGTCCTATTCTGCTTTGATGTGCACTCTTGCCCTTGCGATATTCTGCCCCCTAACTCTGTTCTTCTCGACCATGTGCATTTCTACCAACCCTCCTATCTGTGTTGCTCTCTCTCGTCTGTGTTCCTCTTTTCCCTCACCAGTACTTGCGTTGCTCTCTCACCCGTGTGCTTCTCAACCACCCACAGATCTTGTGTGCTTTTTGGACCCAGCTCACCGTTTTCGTCTCTCGCCGATATGCTTCTCTGCCACCTACTCAGTGTGTTTTTTTTCTCTTGCCTGTGTGTTTCTCTTCCCACTCCTGTGCTAGTGTTGCTCTCTTGTCTGTGTGCCTCTCTTGACCATGTGCTTTTCAAACACCACCTGCGCTCGTGATTCTCTGCCACAGCTCTCCATGTTTCTCTTTCTTGCCCATGTACATTTCTGCCCCACTCTCGATATTCGTTTCTTGTCTGTGTGCATCTCTCACCTATGTGCTTCTCCCTTTGCCTTGTGTTCTATTCTGTTGCATCCCCCATCCTCTAAATGACCGGCTCTTCTTTTGAAAGATTTTGAAGTAAAAAAGGTTTGATCTTACGCTCCTGTTATTTTTTCAGCAATCCATCTCATATTGGTAAATAAAAAAGGCACCTGTATCATTTGGTACGCATGCACAAGCATGGTGATGCATGTATATGACTGTCACTGCATTTTTTCCCTTTTGCCATGCTGCACAGCATCGGCTATGCTGCATACTATTGGTAAAAAAACATAGGCGCTGCATAATCCAATCCCATGTGGAATATCTGTGCTGTTTGGGTGACAGTTCAGAGTGCTGGTTAAGTGTTGTGTTGAATATTTGTGGTGGGGGTTATGAGCAATGCCAATAGCTCTAACTTTAACAATGCCGAGACCATTGCATTGTAAATGCTTGTTCTAAATGGTGTAAATTCGTTCAGTAGTTCCTGAGAAATGTAAAAAAGAAAAATATAGATATCTGAGCACCGAGGAGGAGTCGCAAACACTCCTGAGCACGAGCTCAATCCTGATTAGCTGCCAACACTCAAAACCAGGAAGTGTTGTCAGCCAGCTTGTGACTCGGTAACCGAGTCACAAGAAAAAGGGTGAAACAAAGATAAAAAAACATGAAAAGGGGGCACCTCCCTGGCGCATTTATGTAAATGGACGGGGGGCCTCGTGGGCCCCCCGAGCCCAGGGACCGTCACCTCCCCGGGGCTATAAATAATAATTTGTTTGGGGGGGCTCAAGCCCCTCCACACTGATCCGGCCGGAGACACCACCTCCCCGGGGCACTTCATATTTAAGTTCGCTTTAAATACGTTGGGAGGGGTGACGCGCGACCCCCCTCCTGGAGCCCTCGATGCCCCTGGGAACCGCCACCCCCCAGGGCTGGCTCCTGCAATGTCCCAGGGTGCCCACCCCCGGGACATTGCTGTTTGCTATGTCAGGGTGGGAGCATGGCTCCTGCCCTTTCATAGCAAACTCTGCTTTGACCTCAGGACACAAGTGGACTTCATCCCCCAAGCAGCAGTGCGCCAGGAGCTGTGTTTGCAGAGTGGTGTAAAAAAGGGACGTGACCTCGGACCACCTCTCTGCAACGCAGCTCTGTGGCGCATACTGGAGGTACCTGGTGGGCTAGTTGGCCCCAGGGACCCTCAGGAATGAAGGGGACTTAATACCCCAACTTAGAACGCACCAGGGGGCGCGTTTTCAGAGTGGTGGGGAAAGGGGGCGTGGCCTTTGTCCACCTCTCAGCAATCCCACTGTGTGGGGCTTACTGGAGGTAAGACGTAGGTTAGTTGGCCCTTAAAGGACCCCCAGCAGCAAAGGGGGCTTCAATCCCCATCCAAGAGCGCACCAGGGAGCGCGTTTGCAGAGTGGTGGGCAAATGGGGCGTGGCCTGCTATGAAAACTTAGCAATCCTGTTGTGTGGGACTTACTGGATGTAATAGGAGGGGTAGTTGGTCCCCAAGGTTGTAGTTGGGGGCTAACTACCCCTCTTGTTACCTGCAGTAAGTCCCACACAGTGAGATTGCTAAGACGTCTAAGAAGGACATGCCCCCCTTTCTCCACCACTCTACATACGCACCTTCTGGCAGACTACGGGATGGGGGATGAAGTCTAATTTACTCAGGAGGGACTTTGGGGGCCAAGAAGCCCTCTTGGTACCTCCTCTAAGTCCAATGGAGCAGAATTCCTGAGCGCTGGTCGGAGGCCCAGCACCCTTTCTCCACCACTCTGCAAACGTGACTACTACTTAAAGAAGCATCTTTCTGCACCTTTGACTTAGAGGTAGTTTTAATCCCCCTGCCCTCTTATGTACTAGGGCCTTGCAGAGGAGGTCATGCCAATCACAGGGGTACCCCAGCGCATAGTGTACCCTAGTGTATATAGGTGTTTTCACTGTATTCTAAGTGTCTTTTAGCATAGCACTGGCTCTAGGCCTGGTTAGTCAGAGTCAATTACCACCAGTACCCATCAGCAAAAAGTTGGGGGCACAGGATAACCTTGCAACAAGGCCTCTTTCTGCTCCTCTGTTGGTTCTTTGTGCACATCTCTTGCTTCTTTCTGCACCTTTCTTCATCTTTCTGGACTTCTGTTGCCTCGTTCTGCATTTCTCTTGTTTCTTTCTTCGCCTTTATTCCTCTTTATGGACATGTCCTACCTCTGTAGGCATAGTTAGAAATTAGCATTTAAAAAACCTTTGAAATTCACTGGGAAAAAAAACACAGGTTTCAGGGATGTTATACTTAGAAATTAGCATTTAAAAAACCTTTGAAATTCACTGAAAAAACCATAGGTTTCATTGACTTTATAGTTAGAAATTAGCATTTAAAAAACCTTAGAAATTCACTGAAAAAACCACAGGTTTCAGGGATGTTATAGTTAGAAATTAGCATTTCAAAAACTTTTGAAATTCCCTGAAAAAACCATATGTCTCAGTGACGTTAAAGTTAGAAATTAGCATTTAAAAACCTTAGAAATTCACTGAACAAAACAGGTTTCAGGCATGTTATAGTTAATTGGACATTTCAGTCGTACAAAACCAGTGAAATTTGTCCGTTATAGATAGTTCAGCTAACTATAACTCGCGCCCCGCAATGCACTGCTGATGACCTCACATATTACATCACTCATGACATTTTCAGTGACATCACTGATGACATCTCAAATGACATCACTGATATATATATATATATTACCTACTGGCGGTCGCCAGTAGGTAGTTATAGTTAGGACCCCTTTTCCATAGGAAAACCTCAACATTCTATTTTGAATAACTTTGGCGCCGGTCGATGAATCCTCGCGAATTTCTCAAAACAGGTGGGGCGCTACGCTCCGCTCCTACCCTGAAAGTCTCGGGGGGATCCGTCAAGCGGGGGCTGAGATAAAAGGGGGGTCCCAAAACGCGTTTTCCCCATGCATTTTTCCATAGGACCTTTAGAACGAGCTACAGCCCGAACGGCTGAACAGAATTACTCGAAATTTGGCAGAGAGGTAGTCCCTAGGTCAAGGAAGTGCCTTTTGTAGGTTTGGTGTAAATCTGTTCAGTAGATTCTGAGAAAATAGCCTTTAAATCAATATATATATCTGAGCCCGCTTACGGTACGCTTACCGTACGCTTACCGTAAGCGTACGGTGGCGTGCGCGAGCGCGATTCTGATTGGCTCTTAGATCTTAGTAAACATTCGAATCGGCCGAAACCAGGAAGCGGCGGCCGCCATTTTGTGTATTTCACTCAGAAAAAAAAGAGTGAAAACAAGAAAAGGGGGCAATGAGGAGAGTTACAGACCCCCTTACATTTGTGAGGGGGTCAAAGAAGGACTGTAAAGTACAAAGAAAACATTTATTGATTTTAAAAAAAATCACGGGGTACGCGTACGGTAAGCTTACGGTAAGCGTACGGTAGAAAAAAAAAAAAAAAAAAAATGAAAATCAGATTTAAGTGTTTAGATATTAGGGGGCTCTAAAAAGAGCCGTTGTGTTTATGAAATGATTTTTTAGTGGTACCTACAAGTAAGTACCGATGCAGAGTCTAAGGTTCAAGAGGAAGACTCTGTTCCCTTCATCATTGAAGTGCACACCATCTCCTCTATAAATGTCTTGCATGTCATAACGCAAGTTGTTGTGGTAAATGGCACCCATACCATAGTCACGGAGGAAAGCAGAAACAGATTTGTTGACGTGCTTTCTTGCTTTGTCATCGCACCGCGTGCCCACCGTGCGTGCACTAACTGCTCACTGTGCGCGCACGGAACGAACTGCGTTAAGTGGGCGCGCACGCCACGAATGGCGTAAAGTAACTTAGCATTTAAAAAAACGTACAAATTCACTGAAAAAACCATAGGTTTCACACACGTTATAGTTAGGAATTAGCATTTCAAAAACCTTGCAAATTCACTGAAAAAACCATAGGTTTCACACATGTTGACCTGGTGAATGTCATCAGTGATGTCACTGACCATGTCATGAATGATGTAATATGTGACGTCATCAGCAGTGCATTGCGGGGGCGCGAGTTATAGTTAGGTGAACTAACTATAACAGCAACATTTCTATGGTTTTGTAGGAGTGAAATGTCCAACTAACTAAGGTCCCTGAAACATATGTTTTTTCTGAAAATATTTATATATATATATATTCACTGAAAAAACCATAGGTTTCAGACATGTTATAGTTAGCGGAAATTTTACTGATAAAAAACCAATGAAATTCCTCCGTTATAGTTAGTGCAGGCAACTATAACTCACGCGACCGCAATCTTCTGCTGATGACATATGTGTCTTTATGAAAAAAAAATATTTGTAATATATGTATAGCTAAAAATGTATGGAAGAAGACATGGGCAAATAAGTGTCTAAATACAGTATTAGCATCAGCAGAGGATTGCGGTCGCGTGAGTTATAGTTGCCTGCACTAACTATAACGGGGGAATATATATATATACATACACACACACAAACACACACACACAACCTACTGGCGTTAGGTAGGTGTAGTTAGGACCATGTTTCCATAGGAAAGGCATTTTTTGACTTGCCTATATCTTTGTCCTCGTTTGAGAAATCTTCATGAACTTTTCAAAAAAAGTTTCCTGGAGATTCTTATTGTGCAAGGAAAGTTTCGGGGTGATCTGTCAAGTGGGGGCTGAGAAAAGGGGGGGTTAAGGAAAGTGTGTATTCTGTGTAAATTCCCATAGACTCTTTAGACATGCCTACAGCCTAATCCGCTGGACAGAATTACACCAAATTTGACAGAAAGCTAGCTTTTGGTCCGCAGATTGTGCTTTTTGTTATTTAGTGTAAATCTGTTCAGTAGTTTGCAAGGTATTAAGGGAAATTCAAATTTGGATATCTATGATTGCAAAGTCCTCGCGGTTAAGGAGGAGCTCGAGCTGCTGATCTGCTTTGCTCTGATTGGCGGCCAACACTTCAATCAGGTAGTGTTGGCAGCCTGTGGGACACGGTTTCAGCTGAATCCCCCCAAAAAAGGAATACCCTTGTTTATACTAAAGCCCCCAGGTGGGCCTGGTCATTAGGACATGTACACACATTTGTAAAAAAAAAAAAAAGAAAAGGAGGGGGCGCATGGGGCCCTCCTCCTAGGGCATTTTTATTCCCTTGGGCTTATGTTATCATTATTGTGGGGGGCTGCAGGGACCCTCCTGAGCCCCAGGGACAACCACCTCCCCAGCTCTTTAATTAAAAAGGTTGTGTGGGAAGCTGCGAGGACCCCTGGGCCCCAGGGACCACAACCTCCCCGGGTCTAAACACATTAAAATGGGGGGCCTCGCAGTCCTCCGTGACCCGAGGACCACAACCTCTCTGGTGCTAGATTAAAAGTAATGAGGGGCCTCGCAGACCCCTTGGGCCCTGGGGACTACCACCTCCCCACAGCAAATAACTTTAAAAAGTGGGATGGGGCACCCTCCCGGGCCATATACAGCCATGGGGACCACACCCTCCCCGGGGCTGGTCCGTGCACAAGAATTAATGGGGGCCATGCTGCCCTACTCCTGGAGCCATCGATGGCCCCGGGGACTGCCACCCACAGGTCAGGCTCCTGCTATGTCCAGGGGTGAGCCCACCCCCGGGACACAGCTGTCTGCTTTTACTTGGCAGGAACTGACAGCTCCCACCAAGCAAAAGCAAACTCTCTGGTTCCAGCGGGCGGGATCTGTCAAAGTGCACCCACCAATGGAAGCCGAGGTTTCATCTCATTCCCAGCCCGCAAACATGCGGGCAGGGAAGGAGATGAAGCTATTGCTCTTGCACAAAGGGAGCTGCATTTCCAGCAGATCTCTGTGTATAATAGCAATGCCGGCTCTCGCAGGAGGCAGGGAGCCTGCTTGGGGTGGCGGGGGGACTTGAGGCTCCCCTAGGACCCATAACATACAGGGTGACCTGGGTAGGCTCCAGGACACCAATGGAAACATGGACAGGCCTGGGTGATAGGAGAATGGGGTTAAATTAAAACTAGGAAGGCTAGACAGGTGGCTGGAATTCATGCGGTTTAGATAACAAAGGAGGAGTAAGCATGACTAGACCAGCCACCTCAGGGTCACACCTATGAGCATATATTTTAAATGTGTTTGTATCATACCGTGAACACTGATATGAGATGAAATCCCTTACACACAGCACATGTGCCCTTTTAAAGTATATAGGACACAGGAAGTGAACTGAGCAGAACTGTTTGTGTGTATATACTGTTACAGGTTCACAACAAACAGAAAAATGCTTGTCACGTGGAGAGATGTGCTTGTTTTTGATACATTGTGACTTAGTTCATGAGAAGATAACTTTGGGCCTGATTTAGATCTTGGAGGACTGGTTACTCCGTCACAATGGTGACAGATGTCCCGTCCACCAAAGTATAAACCCCATATGATATAACGGGATTTATATTTCAGTGGACAGGAAATTCGTCACCATTGTGATGGAGTAACCCGTCGGCCAAGATCTAAACCAGGCCCTTAGTCGTGATAAGAAACAGAAGTTGCCAAGGAAGGGCTGAAGTATTGGCACAATGCACTGTACCAGCCTGTGCCCTTTATTGGCCATGAAACCAAATATAAGTTTTAAAGGAAATGCAAGCAGATAGGGAGGACCTGGCCTGGCAGTTCGGGCTCAATTGCTCCCATGGGTAGCAGGGTCAAGAAAAATTTGCACATGGCTGGGATTAAACTGGCATGGCTTGGGGAGCAAAAAAACGATGGATTTGGGCCCAGATCTCTGTGCTGGGGTGAATGAATGACATTGTTCAGCAATCTGTCCATCAAGTGTTCTTTATGTATCTCTCACCCCGCGCGGGACAGGTATGCCCAGACGTGGGTCCTGTGCTGTCCATGAAACTGGAGTCAAGCTATGGTGCTACCCCACAACCGATCCCAGGATGCTTGTTTTCAGTCAAAGTAGGCCCTGGCCTGGCAGTTCATGCTGAACTGTTCCCATGGGGAGCAGAGTCAAGACTAATTTGCATATGGCTGGGTTCAAATTGAAATGGCATGGGGAGCAAAACAAGATGGACTTAGGTCCAGATCTCTCTACTAAGGTGAATGTTTGACATTGTTCAGCATTCTGGCCATCAATTGTTCTTTTAGCATTAGTCTGTGAGGAGTGTCAGCATTATCCCATGAGGACACACTATGTACTTAGTTAAGGATGGACACATCTTACTCATTAAACAATGCTCCAGGAATCATTCCTTAGAAGGGCACTCTTCCTTCACCTGTGAATCTTGATGGTTTGTTTTCCCTAATGAGGGTACTGAAAAAGTGGAGGGCAGCATTAATGACACAAATTGTTCATTTATTTATTTATAGAACTTTTTCATGTGAACGCCCCCACTCAGAACCCCCAGCCCGCATTACTGACCCCCACTTAATGTGCATAAATTGATGTGTTTACTGTCATCACCATGCACCAGTCACACCAGTGAACAGTCTCAGCCTCCTCCCCCAAGAATCATAGTGCTCGCAGACACTCAACCTTTTCTCTAGGACTCTGTCTCCGGCCACACATGAACAACACTGCATCAGTTTCTAGGAGCTGCTCCACCTGGCTAATATGGGTCCCAGTGCACCAGCCCTGAAGTTACTCCGACCCCTTTGCATGTTCTCAAATAGAACTCATGTGCAGAAAGGTGCTCTTCGGTCACAGCACACATGAGCGGCACAGTGAACTTGACCCGAGCAGCTGGTTTACAACCAGCCAAGATCACTATATCGCACATGAACCAAAGAGCACACATTCAAGTATGGACCAAAGAGAATCATACTTGTGCACTATTTAAACCAGAGCCGGACTGGCCGTAGCGGTCATCAGGCGTTTTCCGGGAGTCGGGAAGGATGGGGGCCGGTTTTGCATCAATGAGGGCCAGTTTTTAGGTCTCGCCTGACCCAGCGCATGCGCTGGTCTGGCGAGACTTTTTGTGAGGGCTCCAAAAAGTGCTACCATGGCCAGCCTAGAGCTACAGTGCATGTGCGCGGGCGCGCGCGCCGCGCTTGATCGCGATTACTTTCACTTTCGTGGGCGCACGGCCGCTTTGATGTTTGATCGCGATCACTTTCGCGGCCACTCGGCCGCTTGGCATAGCCAATAGTTCTCTCTTTTGGGACCTTAGAAGTATTTAGTTATGCAACTGTTGCATGGCTAAACACTTATAAGGTAACAAAGGCGAGACCTATTGGCTATGTCAATGCTTGTTTGTTACTGGGGGCCGGATTTGCAGCCGTGCTGCAATATCGGGCACCAGTAACAAAAGCAGCAGTGCTTCACACTTGCACCTCTTCAGCCCCCCCTTCTCTTGGGGTCTAATCCTTCAAAGCTGCCAAAGCTGCTTTGGTTTCCCAGTCCGGCCTGAATTTAAACTAACATAAATCTCGCCTACTGCTGTCACTGTCCAAAGAGATGGCGGGATGCGACTCTAGTGAAAGATCGGCAGGGGTCAAAATAAAACAAAAACAAGCATTGGCATAGCCAATAGGTCTCGCTTTTGGGACCTTATAAGTGTTTAGCCATGCAACAGTTGCATAACTAAATACTTATAAGGTCCCAAAAGCGAGACCTATTGGCTATGCAAAGCGGAAAGTGAAAGTGATCGCGATCACACATCAAAGCGGCCCTGCGGCCGCGAAAGTGAAAGTAATCACGGTAAAGCGCGGCGCGCGCGCCCGCGCACATGCACTGTAGCTTTAGGCTGGCCTGCCAGCACTTTTTGGAGCCCTCTCAATAAGTCTCGCCAGACCAGCGCATGCGCTGGGTCAGGCGAGACCTAACAATCACTGCTGAGGGAGAAGCAAGGTACACACCCCGGTAAATGTCTATTTACTGCTATTGACCAGCCCACTCCCTACAACCCCCACATTTAAGTATGGCAAGCATCTGACAAATAGGGAGCTCAAAGCAAGTTATCCCACAGTGTACCAGCCCTTCTGCCGCTGGCACATGCAGCATAACACTCTATTTCTGTTTTTCAGCTGTGATCAGCAATGCAGCCGCTGGAGCTTGTGGTGACACAGCAGGGCACTATAAGCTCCATAGCAGTTCATGACGAATGTGGGAAGGGGTGTGGGGGTTCATAGGGCAATCAGGGGTTACCAGGCTCCAAATAAGACAATTGGAGTCTTTTACCTCTGGTGTCCTGTGGCCACCGTACTATTGGTCCCCTGATGAGCCCCAGTTACGTTTGTTTAACACTTAGCCCTCAGTTGGTGAGAGAGAGACATTTAAGGTTTACTTAAGAATGTAGTGTGCAGGAGAATCCCAGTATTCTGCAAAGCACACAGTGACACAATAAACCATGGGTGGCCAATGCTTTAAAAGTTGAAAAAGTCAAAGAACATTAATTGACACACAACGTACTAAACATAAAATTAGAAATGAGTATATTGAAATTAGAACTTTGAAGCCCCTCCTTATCAATAGATCTATGTAATAAGGTTTATCAGTGTTAAACAATTTTTGCAAAGTTATTTAATACACAGCGTGAAGCCCATTCTATGGTGCTTGTCATGAGGTTCACAATTAAAACCCAATCCTAATGCATTTGCTGGAGAGTTTACAATGTACAAAACACCTTCATATTGCATTTATTAGACCTCACAATGTTAAACCGCTTCCTACTGTATTTGTCACGTGAGATCTGTGCAAACCCCCATACACCTGTGTTTGACACAGGGTCTGCATTATCAGTCTATGTCAGTTTTGAATAGTAGAACTAACTCATAGGCAGGCTAGCACAATTGCTACCCATCAAATACCCGTAAAGAAGAGGATCAACAATCGCTTTTTAAATTCATTTTTGTGTGATTCTTTCTTCCCCTGGAAGTAAACTGAAGCTGTCTCTGGTGAGACCTAAACCCATTTGGACTTAGAGGTATGAAGAATTATATGAAATTAAAGTATATATTACTCTGCCATTTTACAGGACACTGTGATTACAATAAATTCTAATAACTTCATAAAATATTATTTTTAATGTTATATTTGTTTAAAAAAGCAAAATATACTATGTAATCAACCTAAAGTGTCCACCTTAGTTTTCTAGCTATGAATTTATCTTACAAAAATGGAATCACAAATAATCTTTTTCAGCAATTCTGTATCGCATACTGTGACCCTATTTGATTACTGTATATGTATACTGTTATTAATTTTTTTTAGGAAATGTCAAATCATCCTAATTCCCTCTCACGCAACGTGTAAGTGCATTCTCCTTCACTCTTGTGTATTTGTGGCTAAAAAACCATCATTTAATATACTCGCATTTTATTAATTTTTTGGCTTTGATTCTCATTTATTTATACAAGAAAATCTTACTGCAAGTCTTTTCCAAGCAGGCTGCATCATTTGGCATGAAAGCTCAGTATTAATATACTATTCAAGTTGACCCGGTTTATATTCTGGGGGTTAAATTCTGATCTCCATGCTAATAGGAGCTTGAGCAGGAATTCGTAATACTGAGCTGTGCAGTTATTGCACCCCAGGGCTTTCCTAAAACCTCAGTAAACCTATAGAGTAAAAGGCAAGGCATGTAGAATGTGTTGCTTCAAATGCCAATTTGGCATATTATGGCGTATTTCCATGTGGAAACCATGGATTATGCAGCATTTACCAAACCAGGTAAACACCTCACCCAGGGCCGGATTGGCCATAGTGGGCACCAGGCGTTTTCCCAGTGGGCCGGAACGGTGGGGGCTGGTTTTCCTGCAGTGGGGGCCGATTTTGTTACGGGGGGCTGGTTTTGCAGCAGTGCCGCTTACCTTACCCCCAAGGTCAGTCCAGCACATTTGCCAGGGCTGATCTGTGTTCACAGTCCAGTCCTGACTTCACCCCGGGATAATGGCATTTACTGAGTTCGGTAAATCTCTCAACCCATTCCAACCTACTTTTTATCGGGGTATTTGACTGCCAAAGTAATAAATTCATGACATCACTTTCTCCTCCGTAACAGGTAAGAGACAAATATCACATCGAAACATCGAACACATGTTAAGCTGAACAGTTGTCACGGCTGGTGTCGGGGAACAGTGGCGGAGCGGGAGGAGGACAAACAAAAAACAAACAAAAAAAGCAAAAAACGTACCTGAATCCTCTGTCTCAACTGCAGGCACAGGCTCCCAGACTGCCTTTGCGCTCCAGGGATACTGGGAGCCTGAGCCTGCTTTGTCGAACCCTGCAACGCAGCTGGGGTTGGAGAGAGCTTCAGTGCCAGGGCCGTTTCTAGGTGTTTTGCCGCCTTAGGCGAGAATTTAAAAATGCCGCCCCCTCCCTTTTACTTCCTCTATTTCATTTTTTTCCTCCTAATTTGCTCAATTTTTTAGCTGTTTGATTTAAAATTTAAATGTTTTTCCCCCTTTTGCCGCCCTAGGCGGCCGCCTAGTGTTGCCTAATGGTAGAAACAGCCCTGTTCAGTGCGCATGGTGGTTTGGCCGCCCTGAGACGGTCGGCCAAACCGACAGTGCCCACCACTCCCCCTCACGTCCCTGTCATCCCCTGGCTCCGCTGCTGCTGCTGGCAGGGGGGGAGGCGACACCCCTCCGCCATAGTGGAGGAGCCGCCGCTGAGTGCAAAGGTAAATTCCAATTCCAGCATAAACAGTTATGTCCACAGAGATGGGAATTTAACCCCTTGAGTGCCACGCCCTTTCCCCCTCCTGTGCCGGGCGTTGCATTAGCGGGCGGGGTTCATGACGAGATGGTCTCGTCATGGGCACAGCGCAACCGTGCTCCATGACGAGACCATCTCGTCATGGGCACAGAAGAGGTTAAACGTTTGCCGTAAACACGGCACCCCCATAATTTTACCATGACAACTTTTGGCGGGTCAATACTGAATACATTTAGAGGGGGGGAAAATGTGCAGGAAAGCTCTGAAACACGTTGAAGTCAAAGAGGTGATCAACAATTATACATTTAATGCATTAAATATTAGACTATTGGGTAGTTATTGAGTCTTATAAACACCTCATCCCTGACCATCTGTGTTTAGAAGCGCATAACTCATCTTTTACCAGCCCACGCATACAGCGTTAATGTTTTATTTTTCCCCTAATTTATCAGTTTTATCATACACTAGCAAACTTATCGCAACAAAATAAGGGTCCAACCATTAGTAAGGAGAACAAAATTCGTTCAAGCACTGCTCAGTGTGCAGCATCAAGGAATAGGAAAATGAGAATGTTATCATTCATGGCACAGAGATCAGAAACATAGCAACGCACATGAAACCCTAGCAACCAGTTTGAAGTCTGCCAGGTGAACAGCACTGCTGCCGTCCCTCTCCGTTCCTGCATTGTTCATATTTAAATGCCAGGTATTGCTGAGGCTTCCCACCATCGGTCTAGTTTCTGGAACAGAGTGGAACAATAGCATCCCTGCTTCCCATAGCCTGGCAGGTTTTTCCTTTCTAATCCATGCGAATTGAAATGTAACGGTATTAAAGCAGAACCCCTTCACACGTGCAATTAAAAAAAAATACAATGTTTTCACTTTTAGATCTGGCTGAAGATGAACCTTCCACTCTCTCGTACAGTGGTGTTATGTTATTTCCTAGCAGGTGGTCTCTGTGTCCAATAGAAAAGAGTGAATTGTGAGGTGGGGATTGGCCACTCTGAAGAACAAGCTGGGCCTAAGAGGGACAACCTGCAAGGGAGTAGCCAGAAAATTAGAGTACCCCCTCACCCCCACTTTGAAATGAAAGTTTTGATGGCACAAAGCAAGTGAGCCAAACTCCCTAGAAGAGCCCCCTGTCTCTTCCATTCGGACATTTATCCAGTCATCCTTTCACCCTTCCATCCACCCACTGATATCCACTACTTCACCTTTACATTCTTACATCCATTCATTGTTCATGCATCATTCATTCTTTCCCCATTCCTTCATTCCAATCACTCTGCTATCCACCCATGTACTCTGCCATCCACCCATTCATCCATCCAGTCATCCATCCATCCACCCTGCCATCAAGCCATCATCCTTCCATCCACTCTACCATCCAGCCATCCATCCAGCCATCCTTTCACTCATCCATACCCTCTGCCATCCATTTGCCCATCCTTTTACCCACTTATCCGTCTATCCATCCCTTTACCATTCTTTCACCTGTCGATTCACCTATTCGTTCACTCATTCACCCATTCACCCACACATCTATCCACCCACTCATTCATCCACCAACGTATCCTTCCATGCTTCCCTTCACCCTTCCTTCTATTCAATATTCCTTCCCTCTTTCCCTTTTCTGTATACCCATCTCTTGTTCCCTTGCACTTGACGCTGTATTCCTTACAGTGTTGTTATTGATGAGATTTTGTCTGTCAAGCTGCAGACAGAAGACGCCCCTAAAGAGCCCCTCCCCCGCTGTAGCTGCCAAAGCGGTAGGTTCACGACGCCCCTGACAACCTGCCCTAAGAGAGCCAGCATATGATAAAACTCGCTGGTCGTCACATTATTACTCAGCTCAAATTGAGCTGCACTGTTCAAGGTGTTTGAGCAGCTAAAAGACACAAGCGAAAACTCTGTTCCTGACCTGATCCTGAATTTGCCCTGAAAAAAATGAAATAAGATTTACCCAGAGAGAAATTGTGCTATTACGAAGGAATTTCTATGTGAACAGATCTGCAAGGGGATAGACCATGGGGACGTCCCAAGCAAAGCTGGCCCCTCCATGAGATGAGGTATAGTAGTTAGGAAGGAAAATTAACCCCCTAGTAATTAGTGGATGGGGAGCACTCTAACGGTGACATTATTTTGCTGGTGAACTGAACACCTTAACATTTTTGTTTTTTGGAGGACCTAAAGTAAATATTGGTGAACGCCTGAAGGCTTGCAGGACTAGATATTCAGAACATTTTTGGAGAAAAGATCCCATCCTTAAATCTACTGTGGATGTACTCATATCAAGGGCAAGAAGACCCCAATACTGATGGAGGTTTGAGAGACTTGTTTTTAATTCATGTGAAAATTTGTATCCATGTGGGGAAACAAAAGCAAAGATACAATAATGCGAATGCATTTTACTATCTCGTGCCTGTATGCCGAAATACACATCTGTGTGTAATAGATACATGTGTGAGTAACCCTGCTAAATTGGGTAAGTCTCACCTTTCCAGAAATTATGCAAAAACACTCGAAAATGTCTGAAAAGTTGCAAATGCAAACAAAACCTAGGTGTCAACTTTCTCTTCAGACTGGTCAAATTGCAGATCATTTTCCTTAGAAACGTATCTTTCGTGCGGACACGATGCTAGCTAGCTAGGTAAGCTAAATATTTTTGGATGCCTAAATAATTGGTGTTTAATAACACCCAAATAAATGAGATCAGAAGAATGAAAGGCCGTGTCTTTTGTCGCGGTTTTTTAACTCATTCTCGGATCCCAAAACAGTGAGGCCTAATCTTTCAGCAACATAACAGCTTTCTTATAGGACAGGATCTGGGCCTGAAGGGCCATTAATAGATGAGAAAATAAATAGTGTATGGGATTGTTAAGTCTAGAACATTTGTTATCATTTCTCAAACTCTGATGAAAAATTACTAAGGAGGTAATTTAGACCCTGGTGAGTAGCCTGTCATCCCAAGTCAGCAAAGGGCCTGACCTCTGATCTCTTGGGGCCTGATTACCAGTTTGGCGGACGGGTTACTCCATCACAAATGGGACCGATATCCCGTCCACCAGGGCTGGACTGAGAACCACACCGGCCCTGGCAAAGTGCGTGGCCATCCCGCCCCCCCCCCCCCCCCCCAGGGCCGGTTTTCGGCCGATTTTGTTACAGGTCCGATTTTGCAGCAACCGGCCCTGTAACAAATACGGCCCCCAGGGGACCAAACTGGCCCCCATCCATGCGGCCCACCGGGGAATTGCCCGGTGCCCGCTACGGCCAGTCCGGCCTTGCCGTCCACCGTCTTACGAGTTCCTTTATATTCCATAGGATATAATGGAATTTATTGGAACTCGTAGTACGGAGGATGGGATATCCGTCCCGTTTGTGAGGGAGTAACCCGTCCGCCAAACTGGTAATCAGGCCCTAAGTGTGGAACTGGCCACATTATGAAGAGACCCTACCTGCCTGGTGGGAGCACTCTGCCTTATATGCACCCCTCAGCTGCAGAAAACGCACTTAACTCAGCGCTGTATGCCAAGTAGGTGAAGATATATTTTTTTGGGCCACTCAACATTTATTTTAGTATGTCACAAATAATATCCAAACTCAGATTTTGTTTTAAAATAAAAATAAAAAACAGTTGCTTTGAAGTGCACAGTACTTTTCTCACTGTGTATCAGAGCCATTGATTCATTTTGCTGTTTTGCATGGCCGTTCAGGACAGGGAGATCCAGGAATGACCACCTAGCTAATGAAATGCAGCTACTGCCCCGCGACCCGATAGTCCTGTGGCAAGACCCACCAAACCCAACTCTGCTTAATTGTAATGTATCGGATGCAATAAATACCAGTCAACTACAGGTTTTCCTTCCAGAAATGGGAAATAGCACGTGGGTTTTGCCAATCCAAAATCTGCATCTACCTCTGATAAATATCGACAGGTTTAACCTGCCGAAATGTATCTGGGAATGTGATTTTTATCGCGCTACTTATGATTTTGAAATGTGCAGTAACCAAAGTTTAGTGGCAAATTTCTAATCAGGGCTAAATAGGGAGAGGGAACCATGAGATTGCCAGACTGAGCATCATCTATTTTTTAGTAGATGCCGCCCATCCGACTATCTCTAGAAGTCGTAATAAAGCTTTTTCCAGCAAGAAAATTCATTTTCTAGCTCCCACTTTGTTTTTGGCTGTGCTTTCGAAGCCATAGCTCAAGGTTTTCAGGAGCGCTTCTCTTCAAGGCGCCCTCCTTACTGTGCTGGTGACTCTTCTGCTCTCACAAGGCTGAGAGAGAATGACAATGACAGCCTTCAGGCTCTGACCTTTGATGTCTTTCAAGGTATCACATCAAGACAGATTCAGGGAACCCAGGGGCGGCCCCTCCACAATGGCGGAGGAGCGTCGCCCCACTGGCTCAGATCCAGCTGCAAAAAAAGAACCAATCTTTCAATATAATTTTATTTTTAAGCCACTGGCTCTGCCAGCTTGTACAAGGAGGGGCAGGGCTGAAGCATGGGAGGGGGAGGACGAGGGCTAGGTGCACTCTTTAAGTGCTCATGTGTGTTTGGCCGGCCGTCTCAGGCCGACAAAAACTCACTTTCGCACTTTGGTTTCTCCAACTTCGGCTGCATTGAGCAGCCTGGCTGGAGAAACCCCACAGACTCCCTGGTCTCACCCCTCCTCTTTTTGTATATGGCGGCCGCCATTGAGGGATCCAACCAGGAGCAGAAAAAGTCATGTGGTTTCAAGCGATTCACACACCTTTCCTAAAAAAGAATTCCAGCCCAGTAGCCATGCAAGCAAGCACAGCAACTATTCACCTTGCCACGGAAGGAAGTACTTCTAAGATGTTCAGATGTGGTGGGTTTCAACTTGCAATGTTATGAAAGAATGCTGACAATTCATTTCTGGGGACCCCACCTACAAGCTAAATATGAAAATGTATTCGTAAATGGGTGTCCACCCACCTTTCTTTAAGTGTGACTTGGGCAACTCTGGCAAGACTTTTTGATTTCTGGCTTACCAAATGGGAAGAAACACATTCTGAACATTCCAAAATGTCACTAACCAGTCTTCCTATATATCAACTCATCATTCACTTTTGTATCCTAGTGAGTGTATTTCAAAGGCCGCTTGCGTTTGGTTGTCAGGGTGGTAGGGTCCCTCCAGATATTTTATTGTCAGAGACTGATGTTACTCGCCTAAAAGACATAAGACGTGTACCCATCAGGCCTAATCAAAATACAACATCTCTAGTTGCTAACTAATAAACAACATCCCAACAGGTCGCATTGGCATTAACATTGGATCTCCCAGACACTGGTCAACATGCGGTTTATAGTTAAAAAAAATTGATTATTGCTATCATGCTGGAACCGTGAACAGACACCGGACAGCTACGCAGCCCACAAGAACGCCATCCTCAGACACCATCGCCTCATCAGATCCGCCAAAAGGGCCTTCTTCAAGGACCGCCTTGACAACAACGCACACAACAGCAAAGAGCTTGTCAACATCGTGAAGGAACTCTCCAACCCCAGCTCCAACACCAACGACATCCCACCATCGCAAGACCTGTGCGACTCCCTTGCAACCTTCTTCCATCGCAAGATCGCAGACATCCACAACAGCTTCAACAACCTGACCACACCGACAGCCACCGATATCTCAGACCCCACGGCCACCACCCACATCAACCCCCTGCTCACCTGGACCAACATAAACGACGACGATACCATCAAAATTATGAACACCATCCACTCCGGCTCTCCGTCAGACTCATGCCCACACCACATCTTCAACAAAGCTAGCCGCACCATCGCACCCCATCTCCGCAAAGCCATCAACATCTCCTTCGAGACCGCGACCTTCCCGGAGAGCTGGAAGCACGCCGAGATCAATGCCTTACTCAAGAAACCCAAGGCGGATCCAAGGGACCTCAAGAACTTCCGGCCCATCTCCCAGCTCCCGTTCCTGATGAAGGTTATCGAGAAAACCGTCAACACACAGCTGACCCGCTACCTCGAGGAGAACAACATCCTGGACCCGTCCCAGTCCGCGTTCAGCAGCAACCACAGCACCGAAACTGCCCTCATCGCCGCCACGGATGACATCAGGGCCCTGCCGGACAACGGCGAAACCGCGGCCCTCATCCTCCTGGACCTATCAGCCACCTTCAACACGGTCTGCCACCACACCCTATGCACACGACTCCCACAATGCAGGGATCCGAGACAAAGCTCTGGAATGGACCACCTCCTTCCTCTACGGCAGAACCTAGAGCGTCCACCTCCCCCCTTTCCGTTCCAAAGCCTCCGAGATCATCTGCGGCGTACCCCAAGGATCATCCCTCAGCCCAACATTGTTCAACGTCTACATGGCTCCACTTGCCCACGTCGCCCAACAGCACGACCTCAACATCATTTCCTATGCCGACAACACCCAGCTGATCCTCTCCCTCACCAAGGACCCCCTCACTGCCAAAACCAACCTCCATGAAGGAATGAAAGCCGTCGCCGAGTGGATGAAGAACAGCCGCCTGACGCTGAACTCAGACAAAACAGAGGTCCTCATCCTCGGCCCCACCCCCTCAGCCTGGGACGACTCCTGGTGGTCGACCACACTGGGAGGAGCACCGACACCCACCGACCACGCACGCAATTTGGGGTTCAACCTCGACTCAACACTCTCCATGACCAAGCAAGTCAACGCCGTCTCATACTCCTGCTTCAACACCCTCCGCATGCTCCGCAAGATCTACAGGTGGATACCCACCAAAACAAGAAGAACAGTTACCCAGGCCCTCGTCAGCAGCAGGCTGGACTTCGGAAACGCCCTCTACGCAGGAACCTCGGCCAAACTTCTGAAACTTCTACAACGCATACAGAACGCCTCTGCACGTCTGATCCTCGACATCCCCGCCACAGCCACATCACACCCCACCTGAGAGACCTGCACTGGCTTCCAGTCAACAAGAGGATCACCTTCAAGCTCCTCACCCAAGCACACAAGGCACTCCACAATACCGGACCAGCATACCTCAACAGACGCCTCACCTTCTACACCCCGAACCGCCAGCTCCGCTCCGCCGCCTTCGCCCTCGCCACTGTCCCACGCATCTGAAGAGCGACCACCGGCGGCAGATCATTCTCCTACCTCACCGCCAAGACCTGCAACACCCTCCCCATCCTCCTACGGCATACCCAGGTCCTACTGTCCTTCAGGAGGCTACTCAAGACCTGGCTTTACGAGCAGTAGCAGCACCCCTCCCACCCCAGCGCCTTGAGACCCTCACGGCTGAATAGTGCGTTTTACAAATTTCTTGATTGATTGATTGATTATCCTCCATTAAAATTCTTGTAATACAAATGATTAAAAAATGTTTAAAAAAACTACAATTGGCTTTCCGTTACAGATTTCTCAGTTTGATAGAAAAATAAACTTAGCCCAAGAAACAACCCTGAAGACACACAGATGCGAGCTTAATTAAAGAGAGAGGCCATTTTCAGCATGGCCTTATGGCCGTGTGCTATATTCTTATACACAATAAATACATTGGGACTCTGGAAAATGATAGATTGATGCTAATGCATGTGAAAATGTTGCACTGCTGCTTGCCAGCGTTGTCTCCCCAGACTAATCAGTTAAGGCTCCTTTACATGTACATTTAAATTAGAACTTGTTGTGAAGCTATTAGGCCTGTGAGTAGACAAGACATCACTACTGATGCCAGTTTATCTAGACAGAAGTGACGAGTTGTCCATCCAGCAGAAATATATGAGGATTGAGCATACAAAAACAGGCCTCAATCATCAACTGAAGTCCAAACAAAAAATACAAAGTGATCTCCTGCAGTGAAATAACATCTTCTGACGACAGTCAAGTAGGGTGACCAACTGGCATAGCTGCAAATTTAGGACGGTAAGTGTAAAAACAGAAGGTCAAAATTCAGGACAAAAATTCCTGACAAAAGGTACGTTTTACAGACACATCAGAGGAGGTCACGCAATAGTATATAAGTGAGTAAGTAGATAACCAACATAAGTAGAGGGGTGCAATGTACAGCAAGCAAGAGAAAAACAGTGCTGTTCTCTTTCGGACCAGCACAATCACTAAGTATCTGCTACTCTTGCCCATTAATTCTGTCCTAGCATTGCAAGATGCTGGTTCAAACCTAGGTACTGGGTAAAGGAGCAGTGCTTTACAGAGTGCAACTTCAGATAATTAAAATAAATTCCACCCTGTGTGATCGGCACACTTGCATACCAGAACCAGCTGGGTGCACTGAAGTTGGTCTAGTTCTCCCCACTCTTTCTGTCTGATTTCCCTCATCCGATTCTCTCACTTGCTCTCTCTTTCTTTACTCTTTCGTCCACTCTTCCTTCCTCAACCGTCTCTCACTGTTTGTTTTTCCTTCTCTTCCTTTTTTCTCCCCTGCATTCTCCTTTCTTGAGCTTCCATCCATTCTTCTTCTCATTTCTCGCACTGTCCTCTCTGCCCGCTTTTCCTCTTTAACTTTTATTCTCTCCCTTGTATTCTCCTTTCATCTATCTCCCCTCCATCCACTTTTTCTCTTTTTCCTATAAGGTCCTTTTTTACTCAATTTCCTCTTTTTATGACTTCACCTTCTTACTTTCACTTCTTTCTTTTGTCCCACACTTTCTCTCTCATTGCCATCCGCACTCTCCTTTTTCAGACTCCTTTTCTGTCTCTCATGCTGTCTTCTCCCTTCTCTCTCATGCTTTCTTTCATAGTTCTGTTCTCTCCCTTCTCCCTTGATTTGTTCTACATCTTTTCTTCCTCACTCCTTTAGTCTACTTCTGCAGCAGTTATTGCATTACTCACTATAATCTGTGGTGGGCCAGTGTGTTGGTTCATGCACCCCACCAACAACCTGCAGAGGCACAAATAAACAAAAAACACCACTGCAAAAACCACGGACATTTGACTTAAAAGATCTGAATTTCAATTAAAAAAATTAACCTAACCTCTACTGAGAGGACTTCTTGGTCTCTCCTAGCACACAGGCAAAAATGAAATGCCTTTCTGCACTTGAAGTTGAAGGCATTGAGTAAACTTAGTGCTGCACTACTGCTATAATATACAAGAAATGCATTGCATTTCTTACTACCTCAGTGTTAATTGATCCAACTTTCGAGTGCCATGCTACATGCATTAGCTGCAATTCCCACACTGAAAACGTCTGCATTTTTCATAGTTATAATTTTTTTAATATTTCCTTACCAGTGCTTTGGTAGCCATAGTTCATTCAGGGCCCCTGTTCTCTTTTAAACTGCTTGTCATTCTTGAATGAAAAACAAAATCAAACAGCCCTGAGCACACAGAGCAAGTACTAAAATCTACAGAGCTCCTAAACTGGATGTGCTGTCAACGGTGAACCCCCACAGAGTTTTAATTGCTGGACTGTAACCAGCTCATAAGGAGACAGGCCTTTCTGTGTTTCCAAAGTAGTAAGGAAAAGGAGTGCTGCATGTGAAAAAAGAGCCCCTGGCAACAGGGAAGGTGCCACACCCCCGGGGATTAATGTGCTTGATTTATGTCGGACTCTCAGTGAACAACAGGCACATTACACAAGGTCACAATTTCCCCATAGTATTCTGATGGAACAAGCTCCTCTGCTACAGTCTACTGGCTCCAAATGAGTCACTCGCCTCCAAGGCACTCACTTGCGTGCACATGATATGTTAAAAGGCCACTGTCATCCTAAATGTGATAATCAGCTGCAGTCAGAATGACAATGGGCCTGTCCATAGCCTGTGCGAGGTCGGGAGGGGCTGCTGCATCCTGCGAAGTTCAAAGAGAAGTGCAAGCTGGCTCCAAGAACTCTTGAACTCATGGGGCTTCTCGCAGGGGAACAGCACAGTTTGGTGAAATGCCCCGAATTACGGACAAAAGGCGTCCATAAAAGGAATGATGATGGACAACGGACATGACACCAAAATGACGGACGGTCCGTGAAATTTACAGACGGTTGGTCACGCTACAGGCAAGTGCAATCTGTCCCTCTCAGGATGAATTCAATTGGCGAAAGTCACTGAACGGGGTGATCGCGACATCTCCCATCAGTGCTTTGAAACTTTGCCAGTTAGACCCGAATGAAATATCGGTTATTATAAATCTATTGAAATCAAGACTCACAACAGTTGACAGGCAGACAGCTGAAATGCCAGGTCCCCCACTCTCGCCCCTGCTTCCTGAAGATTTCTGCCATAGTACGAATTTCCCTTCCGACACGTCATCAGCAGGAACAGCTTAAAAAGCCTGGCATATGTTTTCACCAAACCAGTGCTTAATTTGTGCCAGGGATATCTGATGCTCGGCAAACAGCACTTATTTGTAAACATAGGCAACTATTTATGGGATTATACCACCTGGTGTGTCTATATTTCAGCTGAGGTTATCAATGCAGTGTTAATTTAAAAATGATAAACCTAGCACATAGGTAATGCTGGAACCAGCATTCAACAGCAGTAGCAAGGTTTTTGATGGTACCAGCTGCAATGGAGTCCTATGAAGTGCCTTGGGCCCTGGCTTTTTTTTTCTCACAAATTATACACTGAATTTGAATTTAAATTTGAATTTTGAATTTGAATTTAAAATTATTTGTAGAGCGCACGGACACCAAGCGGTTTCATGGCGCTGTGGAGTAATTGACACCTGAGTGAGTGGGGGTTGCGGCCTAGATTTCAAAAGCCTGTACAAACAAGTTGGTTTTCAAGGTGCTCCGGAACTCCTGATACAACGGTGTTGACCTAATTTGGAAAGGAAGAGAATTCCAGAATTGTGGAGCAAGAACGGAGAACATTGAGCCTCCCATTCTGCGCTTCTTGAATCTGGGCGCCACCAATAGGGACATAGAGGAGGATCGAAGTTGTCTGCTGGGGATGTAGGGGACAATTGTTGACGTAATCAAAGCTGGGGCTGTTCCTGCAAGAGCCTGGAAAGTGATACATCCCAGCTTGAATAGGGCCCTTTCTCTGATTGGAAGCCAGTGAAGGGATTTAACCCCTTCGCCGCGGCAGGAATTCCACCGCGGCGCTGGGGGGGTTTGGGGGCAGATGCAGTGCCGCCGTGCTCGTGACGGAACCACTCCATCATGAGTCACGGGTGAGCTGTGCTCATGACGGAGTGGTTCCGTCACGACTCCGCCCACTGCGCTAATCGCCCGCACCGGCGGGGAATTAGCGCCGAGTGGGCGAAGCGGCCGCCAACGGCCGCAGCATGACGGAACCACTCCGTCATGAGCACAGAGCACCCGTGGCTCATGACGGAGTGGTTCCGTCATGAGCGGGGAAGGGGTTAAGAAGGGGAGTGGTATGGTGTGATTTGGGTAAGCCATATGCCAGGCGGGCAGCTTGGTTTTGCACCAGTTGGAGCCTCCGGATGATGTATGAGGGGGCGCCATTGTATAGGGCATTCCCATAATCCAACCGGGAGAGAACCATGGGCATCAAAATCAATTTAAGGGCTGAACGAGAAAAGAACCGTGAGATCTTGCGAATGATGCGCAAAATAAAAAAACAGGAAGAAACCACAGTGCTAATCTGGGAATGTAGAGTCAGTTGTTGGTTGAGGGTTATTCCCAATGCCTTGACAGTGGGAGAGGGAGAAGGAGGGGGACCAAGGATGGGGGGCCAAAAAACGGGAGACCAAGGATTGAGTTTGCCGCCAGTGAGAAGAAGCTCGGTCTTGTCAGGGTTGAGCTTGAGGTGGTTAAAGCACATCCACACTGCACCAAACATGTGAAGATCTAACAGGTCTGGAAAAAGAGGGTGAGGAATATAGGCTGAATATGCTGTATTGGAGAATTCCCTTCATCATGACAGAGATTAGTCACAGACAGAGGTGAGGGATGGATAGCCAAACTCAAGATTGGAACCATTTGGAAGTTCTTAGAGATGTAAGGCACAGCATTAAACTATTCAAATAGTTACTAAGTTAAAGAAAAAGCACCAAAACAACATAAGATGCAGAAATAAAAAGAATATATCATTTTTCACACATCTTGAAACTTGAAGCAGCACTTTATTTGTACCTTCTTCAGTGTCCCAGTCTTCAAAGCAGCAAGATACAATTGACCCACTCTCTCTCTTTTATTTCCACTAAGGTCAAAGAACCAAAAAAAGGATCACTGATACAGGGCTGCATAAATAAATATCGTAAACAAAAATGTCGCCAAAAATTATCAAAGACACAAATATAGACTTTACATACTTTGTATGCAAAGTCAAAAAAATCAACTACAAAAATATAGACTGACACAATATAGTCTAAAAGGAGGTCAGTATATTGAATTCCAACTATCATAAATTATAATAACTTTAAAATATATATTAACTTTAGAAATATTACATAAAAAATATATACTTATAATATAAATAATATATATATATATATATATAAAAAAAAGTATAACTTAAAAGCATAAAGGGCCAGATGCATCAAAGGGTTTTGCCCATTCTGTGTCTATGGGAAGATGTGTTCATGAATATGGCCCAGAATTCTTTGGAGTAATCCCCAAAATAATAACCAGTATTTAAACATAAATAATAGCAAAAATACTAATTATAATTAATTATGATTGCAAACACTAGATATTGAAAGATAAAAATGCAATAATACTATTCAAATAAAAAAATAATAACAATAGAATTACTATAGAAAATACAATTAAAAATCATTTGCATTAAAACTATCGTTTGAAAATTTTGTTTAAAAAATATGAATTTAAACAATTTAAAAAAGTTCTGACAAAAAATAGAACAGGAGGACTCAAATTCACTACTCCCCCTACAACCTGAATAGTAGTAGGGAAAGTGTTGGACTTTGGAGGGATGACATTTACTATTAGGATTACAATGTAAGCATGGTCTGGAAACTGTTGTACTTCGGAGGGGTCAGAATTACTATTCCCACTGCAACATAAGCCACAATAGGAAAATTGTAAGACTTTGGAGGGGTTAGATTTACTATTTCCACTCCAACCTAAGCAACAGTAAAGACAAAATTGTACTTTGAAGGGGTTGGATTTCCTATTTGTACTCCAGCCTCAGCAACAGTAAAGAAAGTGTTGGGCTTTTGAGGGGTTTGATTTCCTATTCCGGTTCCATGATGGAATATCGTTAACATAAATATCGTCATAAATAAATATCGTCACTAAAATATCGCTTACATTAATATCGTCGTCCTATACTTAAACAAGGATTCGCACAAATATCGCTTTTTTTTTATCGACAACCCTAATATCGTTCACACTAATATCGACAACATAAATATCGACTACTACATGATCGACTTTATTTTAAATAACATGTCCTTAGACATATATATCGACTACACTAACATCGACGACCTATCTGCTTATAGAAATATACAAAAAATATCGTCTTTTTATTACCAACTCGATATGCACTATTCTTTTATGTTACACACTTTTTTTAACTATTTTACTTTACAAAACTATTCACACATATAATTATTTAACGGTTTTCTAATTCAAAATAACGTTCTCGACCAATGATTTTGAAATTTCACTAATTGAAACAATCAAAAGCTACCATTAATTAACTCACTAATATAAAAACAATTATACACTTAACGTAATTTACCATTTTTGGGCCAAACTTGGACAAAAACGGTTACCTTGCTGATAGAAGAGAATACAAACCTACGACTACAACTACAAAACGTCATACTACACTTGAAGTAAGTAAAATCCCATTGCTTTTTTCATTCGAACTTAGCATAAAGTAAATAAAATCCCTAAATTAAAAAGTGTTCTTCTTTAGAGTGAAAAAAGAACATGTTGAACTTATCAACAACGACCAGAAAATTACATGTAAAAACATTTAGTAACTACCTTATCCATGTCTACTTAGATAGCTGATACAAATTATTTAAACTTGCTAAGTAAATGTACAATTTACTTCATATATTAACAACTACTATCATCCAAATACTATAAGTAACACAATGATTAGAAAAAAAAAATGAAGGCTGCGCTAGGTTGCTGTCCAGTAGCACAGGCGCAAAGGACGATAGTTCAGTTAATCCATGAATGTATAGGCAGCATACGTGGCAACTGCTTCCAACAAAAAATCGTTTGCAGGGCCACTAAAAGTCTCAGCCATCCAATTAATTAAAGAAAAGGAACATACGTGTTCTTCAACCAACGGAGCCTCTAGCACAATCAGAGGGCAACCGGAATGTTCCTCTAAATAGCTCATAGCCAAGAAGTCGTAGGCAGCCGTTGATATGTCCCAATTACCCAGGATACCATGCGCCGCACCACAAGCCATAATCCGGACACCAGAACAGGCCAACTCGTGAGACACTAAGGGCCTCATCAGTCGATCGAAATCCGGCACCGGAGACACCGTGTTGGTCAAGCACAAATCCAGAGGCCATTCAAAGGGACAATCCAGGCAGTGAAATACAGGTTGCACGCAGGTGAAGTAGGAATACCTGAAGGATAATCCATATGCCAGGCTTAAACTCGCCAATGGCAGAGTACCATAAAAGTCAAGCATCCTATCACGAAGAAGATGCAGACGGGACAGGTGCTCGTGTGGCACAGAAACAGCAGCCATTCCGTAGTATGAAAAGTAAAAGCAGCACACCTGCCACCAGCGCCAGAAGCAGCGGAACACCTCCAAATATGCTCGAGAAAATCGAATGAAAAAATGCCGGAATAACACCAAAAATAGTTTGGAAAGAGGTCACGAGGCCTGAGCCTACAAATTTAAAAAAATGAGCCAGGCCGGTCGTGGACGAGGCATTGAAAATAGTTTGGATCAAAGCTCCGAAATGTAGGGGGAGGTCAGTATTCAAAACCGCCTGTACCTCAGTGCGCGTATTAGCAACGTGAAGGACAAATGTTTCACGAGAGGAAGTCAATGGCACCTCTTTTTGGGACAATACAGCTCTTATTCTGCTCAACTTGTTGAACTCTGCTTTCAAGGTTGGAATCGAAGGCCAGATGGAAACATCCAGCCGCTAGTGCGGGGGTGAAAAGAGAACATTATTGCAGCAGACAACCCTCTGCGATACAGTTACTATATATGGGATTCCCACTAACATCCCGCAGCAAGCTTCATTATTCAAAATTAAATAACTACTTTTTGCAAGCAGCGTCAAAGAAGGCGTAATCACAGGCACTGGGACACCTCGTAGGACGCAGGCCAAAATCGGGGCTTGTACATTGCATGCACCGTGTAATTGAATGTGCCTTCATACCAAGAAATTATCTGGTGTCGTGGTACATTCCTCACCCTTCAGATAAACCTCAGTTCCGTCCCTAGTACATCTATACGTAAAGGGGAGGGACCAAACCTCATGTATGAAAGCGGTGCCCAGCTGTTCATATCTACCCAGAGCATAATGTTTCATACAAAACGTAAACTTAAGAAGTGCGAACGGTAGAGTTATCAACCCATGTATAAGCCACGTGACTGAATTGATTACCGCCACAGATAAAGGTAACGGTTCTAATTTTTCAATATGTAATAATGAATATGTAGCATCTTTCATGGACATAAATAGCTGCTTATCAATAAGGTTATAAGAAATGAATAACGATGTAGTGCTCAAATAGTCCCAAGGGACCCTCCCTGCCTTTAACGTCTGCAATGTCCATGCAAACTGCATAACAGAACGCAACTGGTTTTGACCATTATATAACACAGACATATCATCATGCACAATATCAACAACTGACGAAACAATATTATCTAATGTATAAATTCTGGAATAGAGAGTGCTAATGCTGTTATCTATAACAGCTAAAACCTTTTCCATGTTTGCTTGGTCAATAGCTCTCAATCTTGAAGCCGCCTCAATTTGCGAAAATTTCCACACTTCGTTGTAAATAGCATACGCCCACCTTTTGGTTCTGCCACCCACAGGACCTTTAACAAAATAATTCAAATCTATTTTGTCATGTAACTTCGATAAATAAACTTTGACAGATGCTAAGGTGGAATGTCGCAGCCAGGATTGACATAACTTTCCCACAGAATATGTAGTTACAGTATGTGACGACTCAAACCGAGGGTCTACGCGTTCCAGAAGACTAAATACCCTTTTGATCAAAAATAAATTGTAAACTCAGGGAAAGTTCTGGATAGTAAACCATAATAAATTACTATTCTAACTCCAATACAACATAAGTCAGGGAAAGTGCTGGATAGTAAACCATAATAAATTACTATCCTAACTCCAATCCAACATAAGTCAGGGAAAGTGCTGGATAGTAAACCATAATAAATTACTATTCTAACTCCAATCCAACATAAATCAGGGAAAGTGCTGGATAGTAAACCATAATAAATTACTATTCTAACTCCAAACATAACATAAGTCAGGGAAAGTGCTGGATAGTAAACCATAACATAAGTCAGGGAGAGTGCTGGATAGTAAACCATAATAAATGACTATTCTAACTCCAATCCAACATAAGTCAGGGAAAGTGCTGGATAGTAAACCATAATAAATTACTATTCTAACTCCAAACATAACATAACTCAGGGAAAGTGCTGGATAGTAAACCATAACAAATTACTATTCAAACTCCAATCCAACATAAGTCAGGGAAAGTGCTGGATAGTAAACCATAATAAATTACTATTCTAACTCCAAACATAACATAACTCAGGGAAAGTGCTGGATAGTAAACCATAATAAATTACTATTCTAACTCCAATACAACATAAGTCAGGGAAAGTTCTGGATAGTAAACCATAATAAATTACTATTCTAACTCCAATCCAACATAAGTCAGGGAAAGTGCTGGATAGTAAACCATAATAAATTACTATTCTAACTCCAAACATAACATAAGTCAGGGAAAGTGCTGGATAGTAAACCATAATAAATTACTATTCTAACTCCAATCCAACATAAGTCAGGGAAAGTGCTGGATAGTAAACCATAATAAATTACTATTCTAACTCCAATCCAACATAAGTCAGGGAAAGTGCTGGATAGTAAACCATAATAAATTACTATTCTAACTCCAAACATAACATAACTCAGGGAAACTGCTGGATAGTAAACCATAATAAATTACTATTCTAACTCCAATCCAACATAAGTCAGGGAAAGTGCTGGATAGTAAACCATAATAAATTACTATTCTAACTCCAATCCAACATAAGTCAGGGAAAGTGCTGGATAGTAAACCATAATAAATTACTATTCTAACTCCAAACATAACATAACTCAGGGAAAGTGCTGGATAGTAAACTATAATAAATTACTATTCTAACTCCAATCCAACATAAGTCAGGAAATATGCAGGTTAGTAAACAATATAAATTTTTCTATCTAAATTATTTTTTAGACCCTATTCCCCTATAATACCAAAATAACGCTTCTTTAATATTAATTTAATATTTTTTATTAATATTAAAAAATAAATTTCGTGTAAAAATTTTAATTTCGATATTAAATTTTGATTTCATGATAAATTTCAAATTTATTAATATTTTATACAATTTTTAAAGACTACATTTTTAAATTACTACCCACCCTAATCCCCTATAATACCAAAAACCCGCTCCTAAAATTTTTATTTGAAATTTTTAAACTTAATTACAAATTTAAATTCGTAAACAATTAGAAATTTAAAATTAAATTTTAAATTTCTTAATTATTTTCTAATTTGTTTATATTTTATAATAATGTACTATTCTTACTCCAATCCAACATAAGTCAGGAAATGTGCAGGTTAGTAAACAATATAAATTTTTCTATCTAAATTATTTTTTAGACCCCATTCCCCTATAATACCAAAATAACGCTTCTTCAATATTAATGTAATATTTTTTATTAATATAAAAAAATAAATTTCGTGTAAAATTTTAAATTTCGATGTTAAAATTTGATTTCATTATAATTTTCTAATTTATTAATATTTTATACAATTTTTAAACACTACATTTTTAAATTACTACCCACCCTAATCCCCTATAATACCAAAAACCCGCTCCTAAAATTTTTATTTGAAATTATAAAATTTAATTACAAATTTAATTTCGTGAACAATTGGAAATTTCTAATTAAAATTTGGATTTCTTAAATATTTTCTAATTTGTTTATATTTTATAAATTTTTTAAAAACCAAATTTTAAATTACTACCCACCCTTATCCCCTATAATACCAATAACCCGCTACTAAAATTTTAACAATTCTTTTGTAGAAAATATTTTTTAACACATATTATTACTAGTAGGAGTTTTATAAGTTTTTTAAAAACATAATACTTATTTTTTTATAAATTTTATAACAACTTATATTTTTCTGTCGATATTATATAAAACGACATTTTGATCAACGATATTCTGTTCATCGATATTTTTTTATGACGATATTTTTGTCATTCTCACGAAACGATATTTTTTACAAAGATATTTTCTATTACGATATTTTTCACAGTCGATATTCTTACCACGATATTAATGCTAGTCGATATTTTCCCGTCGATATTCTATCTTTATACCTCCTATTCCTACTGGAACATAAACAAAAAAAGGGAAAGTGCTTAACTTAGGAGGGCTAAGATTTACTATTCCCACTTGAATACAACCAACAGTATGGAAAGTGTTAGATTTTGGGTGTCTGTGCTTTCAGGTCTTCCGTGACACCTACAATTGCCAATGCAACAGGTAACAGGAGTTATCAGCCACACATAGACATTTTTAGGGAATGGGCAAAGTGGGCTCTGGTCCAGGGCCCACACCTTTAAAGGGGCACCATCATTAACCTTTCAGAACAGCGTCCACACTGTCTAGGATTAAAAATAACCAGTTTGTTTAGTTACTTACAATGTTTGAGCCAGCTTAGGCTATCCAGCCAGTTCGGCCACTGTCTGAGATAGATAGACTTAAGGAAAATGCCTATTTTAATCTGGTTTGATTCAGCAAGCATGATAACCTTTCAGGGACCATAGGCTCAGCCTTGCTACACTGGCCTTTGTCTTAGTTCATTCTGTGACACCTATTGTGTATTATAGATTGGAATGGTGTGGTTCCTCTGTGATTGAAACGTCCTTCTGGGGCTGCTGCCAGGTGGTGCGGTCACAGCTTGTTGCTTCCGGACTCTGAGTACCTGTCACTCACAGCATAGGCAGTGCAGTAAACTAAAGCACCCATTAGCACCGAGTACCTGAATGGCTCTGACAAACTAGCTACAGTGTAACAGCATATATTGTGAGCAGAAGGTTTGTCTGGACCACAATTCTTTCTGCTTTTGTGGCAGGAAGACCATGTGTCAATGTGCAGTGCATCATTATACGCTCCCTCCATGGTTGTATCACACACGTGGAACCGCTGCTGAGTTGGCGTGATCACAGCCCAGTACCACCTCGCACAGAGTCCCTGTTCCTCACATAGTAGGAACTGAAGTGCAATCAACAACAAAAAAAACTCTGAATGCACAGGCCCAAAAGTTGAGGGAACAGTTCACAGCACCACAAGCAAAAGGCATTTTCAGACTGATAATCTTTCTGTTTCTCTGGTGCTGGTCAGCCAGAGAGAAACTGTTTGCACTAATGTTGGGCCCAGATGTAGGCTGGCCAAAGAAGAGGGTGGCCAATGATACAGCTAAAGTTTGTTGAGGGCTTAAATTAGCTGAAAGTGTCATAAATTCAGAGTTGTTCGGAGCAGGTGCCCCCAAATGATGTTTGGCCCAGGACCCCCAGATACCTTATGATGTCCCTGGAGCCACATCTGCTTCTCTACATGAGGGAATTACTGATTGCTCCTAGGTTTTGTGTCTGAAACTCTGAAAAGATTTGGAAAAGTGACACCGCGTCAGTCTGCCTCATGATTGTCAGTAATGCGGAATCAGATCAGTGCTTCCATAGCCATGCACAATTCGAGACGCTGATGTAAGTTTCAACATATTTTAAATCAATGTTACTTTTCCTTCTAATTTAGGAATTGCAATGGCTCACTGTAGTGCGATTTATTTAGGTTTCAAAGTTGAGTATTCATTACTGAAAAAATTTGTAGTTTGTGATTTTATTATAAAATGTTTTTCTTTGTTTTATAAATTTGATGTCGCGTTCCACAACAACTACAAAACATTCATAGTCTGTCGATGTTATTTTTGTCTCAGTAATTGTTTGAGCCATATTTAGCTTAAAAAAACATTTTTATGTTTTTATAAAAGTCTTTGTAATACATGTCGTAGTAGACATTGGATGCTGCCATTTTTGACATTTCTACACTACAAAACGGCAGCTCTTGCAACATTTTTCTTCGTTAAACATAGCAAAACTCTTAAAACCGTTGCAGAGACCCAATATCATTGTGCGCATATAAAGGATCAGTCTTCCACGTTATAGGAATAATACACATTAAAAGTAAAAACTGCACATCTTTCTTCCTGCAGATAGTAAAATTCTCTAACTGCCGATCACTACAAACCTGTTGTATGAATGGAAAATAAAAACAAAATCAAATAAAGAAACGACAACATAATTGTTACAATGTAAAAATGTAAAAATTGTAAATTGATACTTGTATAGCGCACTACTCACCCGCAAGGGTCTCAAGGCGCTTGTACAAATACCGCTGTGGAACCCATCCTGGCTTTCCCTGTGAGGCGTCCACTCCTGGGCACCCCCAAGGTGGAGGCCAGGCATCCTTAGCGTTGTGGGGGCCGTTGTGGAGATTAAGCAAGCTACTGCCCAGAGTTGCAGAGTGGGACTCCATGATTGGAATGGCACCAAGGCAAGAATTATCAGGTCCGTGGAATTTTTGAGCCCAAGACCCGCTGAGGCGGCGAATTGAACCCTGGTCCCGGGCTAGACCTCTGCATCAGGGTCTGCCGCTCTAATCATTGAGCCACACTTCTCCACAATGTAGCTCAAATTAGTTTACTCTACAAAACACAGCTATCAGTTTCTATTCTCAAAACTGTGTGATGTGTTACTTTACATAATGAAGAATCCTAAATCAGTACTAGAGTCTTCCTTCATAATGACAAATTATGAAACTGCAATTTTCCGTGAGAAAATGATGAATAGCACATGTTGTATTTCTTTACGGCTAGCGTGCACAGCGTAGATGTACTGACTTTGGGGCTTTCAACAAGAAGGACCATCTACTGAACAGGATCACTAGGACTGGTGCAGACTTCTGTCTCTCACAACATAGAGGAACTGGTACCCAAGGTGATACTAGACCCTTATCCCTAAATGATGGCCCTGACAAAAGCCAATGAACCAACTGGACCTAGGACTCAGACGGCGCTGGTGGAAACTGAAATAGCTTGGTAACCCAGCCTGAACCATGTTGGGCTCACCTAGCAATCTATAATTATCTAACAAGGACAGTTTGAATTCACCAGACAAACTGGTAAATTTAGAGGAACATGGTGACTGCTATCAAGTCTCAAATTCTACCTAGAAGGAATCTCACTAGACTTGACAAGCTATCCTGGAACAGTGAAGAGAAACATTATTTCCCAGAAAATATGTTACTCACCACCTTGGGGCCTTTGAGCACTTCTGTCAGAAGAGAACTCCTGACCCCGCTGCTGCTTGAACCTCCTGTTGATCTAGGCTCTGATGCACTGTGGTTGGCACCTCTGGCATCCATTGGATGTCCCTCAACAGGTCTCAACTGTTTGCTGGGGTTTCGGTGGAAGGCAAAGTTCAACCCTACATTCCCTTAGGCACTCAGGACCAAATACATTCTGCTTTCTAGAAGAGTTAACGATTAGCTCATTCCCTTTTCTGCAACTGGTTTCATTAAACCCAATATCTCGATTTGTGCCAATGCTAAATGGAGGAATCTCTAGATCAATTAGCCCTTCAGACCCTCATTATGAGTGTCCCACTCTAAGTTGCAGATGCTGGGTGCATCAGTAAGTCCTGAGGGAGGCGTTAACTGGGATTGCAGGTGGAACTCTGAGGTTCCTGTGAGAAAGGTGGACTCACCTGGAGAATCTGACATTTTGAGTCTCATCCCGCAGTAATCGCTCACTTTCTTCTAGAGTTCAACCAGCGATTTTAGGTGCTTTGATCAAACGAAATCTCTAGCTGAAGCTAACCACTCCGCGGCGCTCAAGCCGATCTCATAAGTCTGAAAATAGGCCACTCAAGTGGTTGAAATGTGGCACCAAATGGTCAGATCGCATCTTGAATTGCAGTGAATGAGGCCGTAATTGCACATAAACAGGGTAATATGCATCCAGGTTAAAAACACTGCATAAATCACATCCAAACGGTCCAAAAAAAACAAGGGCCTCATTTACAATGAATTGTTCTAGGGCAGCACCACAAGTTTTTCGTTGCACTGCCCTACGCCAATTTGAAAGGGCAGGAATGCATTGTATTTGCGAGATAAGGGGCATTCCTTTCCTTACAGGTGGCGCACAAATTAATGCATAGCACCAACGCAAGCACCCTCGCACCATGGCACATAGGTGCCTCCATTGCAGGCAGGGTTGCTTTGTGCAGGAAGGGACACCTTCCTGCACAAAAACAATCCATGGAGGCGTCTTCCTCTTCTTATGTGTGCTGCAGGATGTAGCACACATAGAAGGAGGAAAAAACAAGGACAAATAAAGATATTTCTCCTTGTTAGCCTCCCTTGGAGAAGGTGCACAGTTTTGACACATTTCCAGGTTAATAGATCCTTGTAAATCTGGGAATATTTCAAAACTTATGGGTATTGCTTGGGAAAACCCACTGCAACGCCCATGGAATGCCCCCTGACAGAGTGTAAGGCAACTTAGTGACTTGTGCTGCCTTACACAATATCTACAAGGCCATGAAAAGCCACGCAAAGTTGCTTTGCGTGGCCTCGTAGATATGGGTCTGCACTCTGCGCCACTGGAGCGTCATAAGAAGTGATGCACCAGCGGCGGAAGGGGCATGTTAATAAGCACCCAAATGTATTTTTGTTTTGGGGTAGATATCCTCCCCCTCCTATATGGACCGGTATGTATATATGGTTTGAGACTACGTGTTGGCAGCTGTGCTTTGTTCAAGGTCACTAAATTGCCTGCTGTGTGATTAGGAGATTTGGCAAAAACTCGGCAACCTAGAATGACCAATCAAGAAGGCACGTGCTCATTCCAGCCTATAAAGTATCCTTTTTTAAGCTGCTATAAATGCAGACATGTTTTTTACATTTTGTGTTAACAAAAATATGCAACACAATTTATGTTATCCCTAATAATATGTGCCCTCGGGTCTCAATCCACACACAATGGCTATCAAACAATGCCGGTTCTTCGTCGAGAATGAGATTCCAAGACGAGGACGTCAGGTTCAAACTATCCAGGGGTAACAATGGGGACCTTTATCCTGTCTAATAGAAAAAAATGCAAATTTACTAACCATCCGTGCTTTAATCTGAAATCTCCCTGGTAATTAACCTCTGCCATGGTGTTTTCTCTTGCCCCTTATTACCACAGTTTCATGTTTTGTCATTCCCACATTCGAATATATTTTTTTAGTGCTGCATACATTTGTCCTCTTTGCAGCCTACGCCTTATGTTACACCTGTGCTACTGTGTCATTAGACCTATGATATCAGGGTTCTGTTCATCATTTATTGGAAGGCTCATCACTAATTAACAGCGCCCTGAGGCCTGGCAGCGGAGGCAGATCATGGTCAGGACATCTGGCTACTTATCGTCCCTTTAAATCATAGAATATCCACAATACCACATATTTGTGGGCCCTGATATCTTGTGTATTGTTATTCCGCATCAACAAAGAGTAAAATATCACGTAGTAGTCAGTGCTTAATTTGTAAAATATGAAGTGCCAGGGCTCTGACCAGGAGGCCACTGCAGCTTGCACCACCCATCGCCCCTGTCACCGCTGCCAAAACAACTACTGACCATCTCTCTCGCATGTGAATGCGACAGTTCAGATTATTCCAGGTCCCCAAAGCTAAAGGTATGGCTGGGGAGGCTGGTATTAGTAATTTTTTTTAATGTATATTGTTTTCCTAAACACTGCTATACTGCTAATCTCTAAATTACATGAGCAGCGCCACCTTGTGGCAGACTGCCCTAAGTGTGGTCTTGACAATTGGGTGCCGGTGCCGAAGAATCCTCATGGTATATCAATGGAAACTATTTCGGTGCCACCATAACAAAATGGAGATATTTTGCTGTATATGACAAGTAAAGTACTGTTCTGGTGATGATCACTTTGAAGGTTAAACGGAGACTGTAGTCATGAAAGGTGAGCAGTAGGGGGCAGTCAAGGGCAAGTGCATGTTAAATACAGTCTAGAGCAGATCTGTGGATTGTGGTGGTTGAAAATGGTATTTAGCAGATACTTTCACACAACTTAGAGGCCCGTTGCTTGATTTGGCAAACCCAAAGGTGTTACGCCTTATGTCTGACATACTTTGCAGAATCAGTGGCCATCTGTTTACTGCCAGTTGTTGCTTTTATTATTCCTATATGTGCCTGGAATTATTATTGTTATTTTCATAACTATGTAGGATAGTGTAGCGCAACAAAGTTTCATTTGTGCCACTCCGCAGCGCTTACCAACTAAATAAAATAAATTAAATATAATAAAATAGCGCGCCATCTCCACTGATATTGTTTCGCAACACTCTCAGCACTTCCGAGTGGTTCGGTGGCGTCCATTGTGGGCGGAAGCTTGATTTGGTTTGTGGAGATGTTGTAACAGGTGCAGTAGGGAGTGGATTTCAAGTTCGGCGCATCTGTCGAATTTACCGATTTGAAGAGAGGTTGGATGGCTGCACCAGATAGTTTACGTTACGTATCTTTTCAAAGGGTAGCCATATTTAAATAGTTGGTAGTGATTTTTAGTGGCCAGATCATTTGATTGTTTAAACAGCCACTGGGGACTTTATTTTTTTTTAAGTTTAGAAAGCTTTATTAAAACAGATAGAGAAAACATGGTACAGAATTATAATAAAGAGTATGACAAATCCAAAGGATAGCAAAGAATAAAGATGAAAAACAAATGGTGAAAAACCTAGGACATCATACATTGTCGGGATTAAAAACCAATATTGAGAATAAAATAAAATCAAAGAGTACCATAATAAAATTAGCAGTTTTGCTTTTGAGTTTTAAAGATCAGAGAAGGGGTGAAAGAAAGAAGGTGGAGGAAAGAAAAAGGGGAAGAAAAGAGGAGTGGAGAAAGAAAAAAGAAAGAAAAGGAAAGGAAGAAAGGAGATAAAAGATAAAAGGTATCAGCAATCTTATCATATAATCTAGTAAAGCTTTCCAATAACAAATAAAACAGAATCGCAATTAGCAATATACAATCATAAAATATGAACATTATACAAAGAAAAAAGAAAGGAATAAGCACAGCACTCACGGTGGCTGAAAAACAAAGTTACTGCCCTTGGCATGCAGTGCAGAGGAAGAAATATAATTAGTGAGAGGAGACCAGAAGGCCTCTTTACGAATAAGCTGCTGCAAGGTGGTTACATAGGCTCTATCAAGCCTGTGATGGTGACATAAAAGATTCCACCAGGCAGAAAAGGAGACTTTGGAGGCGTCCTTCCAATTAGAAGTTATAACCTGAAAAGCAATAGCAATGGATAAATCTATAAATGAGCCAAGTTTACGAGCACCCAATCAGCGTATAGAATTACTACCCAAAAATATGGAGTGAATATCAAAAGGAAAATTAAGTTGAGCAAATAGAGGCAATTGACTACTGCAACTGAGTAGAAATGTTGAGGCAAAGAAAAAAGGAATGAATATATGTGCCAGGAGTATTCTTACGGGACCAACAGTTAGGAGATAGGTCAGAACTGAATTTAGAAACCGTTAATGGGGTTAAAAATAAACTCTGTTAAAAATAATAGAGCGTTTGAGTGGTACTGGCGTATGGTGTATCGTAGCCCAAATGGAGGTCCATGGTGTGTATAGAAAGAGTATGTTGCAAGTCTGTTTCCCATAAAAGTTCAATCTTGCTTTTGGTACGAGTGGGTAGAGAAAATTAGAGGTATTTATAAATATGAGAGGCTCGGACAGAAGGGGAAGTAGGTAATGATTGTATAGAAGGGTTAAGTGAAGAGGAGGAAATAAAGAAAAGAGAAAGCTGTTGAGATAAAATCAGTCTCTACTGGGGACTTTATTAACAAATGACGGGAAAGGAAAATGCTAATTTTGTGGTGTTTCGGGTAAATATCCACCTGCTATAAAATTTAAATTACATGGGCTGTGCAGAGTGGATATTTTAATATATTCCTTGTAGGAGAATAACACAGGACCCGCTAAGTAATCAAATTCACTTTGGAGTGCATGAGACATAAAAAAGCACTAGTTATATGAATTTCCAATTTGTTACCTTTTTTGGATACCACACTATCGCTCGAGAATGGATGGTTTATGTGTGAAAAAAAGAAATCGATGTAGCCTGCAATCAATTTCCATCCAAGAGCCTTGGTCCAAAACCCCGAGAATTATAAAATTCTGCAGCTACTACATTTTGCACATAATTATGGATTTACTACACTTGCCACATAATCCATCATCTTCTGTATATTTTTCAGATTGTAACAAAAATATCGGTTCTAGCTAAAGCAGATCGAATGTTGATTTTAAAAAAAGCAACCCCACATGTTGATCAGTGGCAGGCCTTTTCTTGCACAGAAGGTCTCCTGTAAGTGTTAAAGTGATATTAATGCGGGGAAACATTTGCCCATATAGTATTATCACGTTAAAAAGCGAATTCGTGTATACTGCTTTACAATGTGACACATTTTGCCACAAAAGTTTATTTTTCTTGCCTGCAATTTAGTAGACCCTGCTGAAAAATGTGGTAGTCCCATGCCATAGTTCTAGAGGACTTGCCTACAGCCTATCAATTGTTACGGGTACGTAGGATAGTGCACAATGAACAGATTTAACTAAATCACGAAGAAGAAATTTGTTAAAAAAGTTTAGCTCAGGATTTAACCAGACACTCCTTTACAAAAAGCGAAAGAAGCAAAATAAAAAATAACCAGAGAGGAGACTTTGCCCACACCGAAATCTTAAAGTGGAAGGATATTTATCAACTTCTGGCAGGACTCATGAAATAAGTGGCACATTTACTATTATTTGATGCAACACAAAGCAGCAAGGCAACTTGCTGCACTCCATTGTGTGAAAGGGAGAATGCAGAAATGCTCAAGACTTACAAAGATATAGTACATTTCTGCTCTCTCCTTGCGCTGGCGCATTGTGTGCTGCCTAGGGCCAAAGCAGGCATCCTTGTTCTGTGGTGTAAGGATGCCTGTGTTACGGGCAGGATTGTTTTTGTGCAAGAAGGCATGCCTTCCTGCACAAAAAAGTCCTTACAGACATATTCCTTTTTCTATGTGTGCTGCAGAACATCTACCCGATGCAAGGTAAACCAAGGCAGGGCTGTACTCTGTGTTGCGTTACTTTGTATTTATTAAACCACGCAAAGCCAGGCAAAGTGGCTTTGCAATCCTTATAAAATGCCACAAATTATTTTGCGTTGGGGTCCACCACAACAGTGACTAAACTCGACCCAAAATCATAAATCATTGTTAAACACTCAATTGAAATGAAACAACAGATGGCACAAATGAGATAATCAAATGTATGCGAAAATATTTAAACCTCTACCTGGAGGCAATATAAAGAAATTCTTGTTGTAAAGAGTATTGAGCCATATCCACAAATAACAACAGTTGCTGTGCTTTCTGTGAGAAATCTTGAAGGCATCCAAGAATGAGCTAAAAGTTGTTGTAAGGAATTAGGTTGTTGGTTGAATGGGGTGTAAGCCCTAGTCAAGCAGCAACCACAATCCTTGTCAGAGTAAGGCACAAGCAAACTCCAAATCAACCTGTGCTCACCCCCTTGGTAGCTTGGTATAGAGCAGTCAGGCTTAACTTAGAGGCAATGCGTAAAGTATTTGTGCAACACTTCAAATAGTAGAATAGTGAAAACACATCACAAAAGGAGCCCACAAAAGATTTAGAAAAATAGAGTAATTTTTAATACATAAAACAGGAGCAAAATGACAAAAATCCAATTAGTAGAAAAGGAGATACTGAAAATAGTGAAAATAGCGTCAAAAGTCACAAAGTGCCAACTGTGAATATCTGATCACGGAAGACCAAGATAAAGTCACAAGTTCAGGCTGACCACGATGGTGTGGGGGCAAGCTACAGGGACCCAGTTAGGCCCGCTGAACAGAGTACCTTATATCCTGGATGCAGAGCATTGCATGGAACCGGGTTGAAGATGTGTCACTCACCCAAAGTGATGTGTCAGTTCCGAGATGCAATAAGGCTGTGCTGCAAGGTCCTGTTGCATCATTGTGGAGGGTCCCATCAACAAAGCTTGCGATGCGAAGTCCGTCTTCGAGGATGTGGCACGCAGTGGGCTATGTGCTAGTTCCGAAGAGCTGTGAGGCTATGATATGAGTCTTTGTGAAGGGTCCAATCCATGCAGTAGCGGAGATGTTTTGGTTCTACTCGGGGATGCATCACTCAGTAGAGAAGATGTGCTGGTTCCACTGGCAGGCACCTTACGCCTTCTTACAAAGGTCCAGGACTGGGGAGGCACCATTTGACACGGTAGACTCACAGATGGTAGAGTCCAGGTGCAGGTGCATGGTGGTTGGAAGCCAGTTCTTTCTCCCCATGTAAGAGGGCAGCAGGCAGCAAATAAGCACAGCAGGGCAGCATCTCCTTCAGAGTGGCAGTCCTCTCAGCAGCACAGCAGTCCTTCTTTCTGGCAGAGTATCCACAGGTCCAGAAGTGTATTGAAGAGTTTGGGTCAGAGGTCCTTCCTTTATACACCGGTGTCCTAGTTCTGGTGGTGGAAGAAGCTTCTAAACAGTGTCTTTTAAGTGCATGGAATACCCTACCTCCTCTGGCTGCCTGAAGTGACAATGCAGTTTCGTTAGGCCCTATGTGGGGAGACAGGTCACAGCATATTCAGGTGTAAGTGAGACTGGATCCAGGTCACCCCTCCCGTCCTGCCAGTGATGGCCCATTCGGTAACACTTTTGCTCCCATCGTGTGTGGCAATCTAGGACGAATACACAAATCCCACCTGCCAACTAAACCCAATTATGTGACCAGAGACAGGCTGCAGGCACCTAATGGATAGGCAAGAAAATGACAACTTCCTAAAAGTGACATTTTCATTATTGCAATTTAAAATCTGAATTCACCATAAGTTAGGATTTTGAATTCAGATCTCAAAGATACTAAACTTGAAGGTATTGGGCTCGATTCACAAAGGTAAGGCGAGACAAAAGTCTAACTTTAGGACTTTCGGTTTTCACAAAGTACATTTACAACACGTAAATGCCCTTTGTGAATACTAAAATTCGTAAAGTTCGACTTTCGGTATTCAAAAAGGGCTTTTACAAATAGTAAATGCCCTTTGTTAATACCGAAAGTCCTGAATTTAGACTTTCGTCTCACTTTACCTTTGTGAATCAGGCCCATTATCTCTTCCCATTTGGAACTTACACGTATGCAATGTAATAAGGCCCCTCCGATGTTATCCTATGGAAGAGATAGGCTTGCAGTACTGAAAAAAGAATTTAAGAGTTTTTAACTACCAGGACATGTAAAACTTAAAAGTACCTGTCTAACTCTTTTAATACACTGCACCATGCCCTTGGAGCTATCTAGGGCCTACCTTAGGGATGTTATATATGTATTAAAAAGGATGGTTCAGGCCTGACAAAATGTTTATTTTAGTAGGTCAGCATGGCAATTTAAACTGCCCACACTGCAATGGCAGGCCTGAGACATGATTAAAGGAATACTTCAGTGGATGGCACAGTCAGTGCTACAGGCCCACAAGTAGCATTTCCAGGCCTTGGGCACATGTAGTGCACTTTACTAGGGACTTATAATTAAATTAAATATGCCAATTGGGCATAAGCCAATGTTACCATGTTTTGGGTAGAGAGCACACACACTTAAGCACTGGTTAGCAGAGTCCTAAGGTCAGCAAAAACAAAATAGTCTGAAGGCAAAATGTTCAGAGGAAGCCACACCAAGGATGCCAGGTCTAAAAACCACCATATTTCATTTTGGTGAATATAGCTGTGCACTCCTCCCCACCCCACGCTCCCAGAGAATATAGTGCAATTGTTTAACAACATGCTAACTAGAAGCTTTTGCATTGATTATAAATACTCCCAATCTTTTCAAAAGGGAGCTGAGGAATACATCTAAAAAGCAATTAAGGAGGAGCACAAAATTTGGCCAAATGGGAGGCTGGGATTCTTAATAAAAACTGTGCCTCCTGGTTCCATGTTTCCAAACATTCCACTTAGACACCAACTGGATTGGCACAGATTCTGATGCCAAGGCCAAGGGACTTTCCTTCCCTGGTAAATGTATCTGTGTTACAGGCCCTGTCTAGCTTTAGAATACAGTGTTGATGTCCAGCATATTTAGGTGAAGTGACAAAGCTAAGATTAGATGTCAAGTATCCCAGTTCAATGTTTAAAAGGTAGGCACTAGACTACATCTAGTTCTGTTGTTTGCCAACCATGGTGACTTGCCCACCTGCTTTGGGGCCCTGTTAATGTTTTTATATGATTACCTTTACTTTGGGTCCTGTGGCAGCTAGTGGTTACTGGGCAGTAGAAATAGAAAACCTCCCACTTGACCTATATTTCTTTACTGCCAACAAGGGTCAGATTAATGGGTCATCTCCTGTTGCATAACATAACTCCAAACTTTGTTCATAATACACATTTTATTTTATCCATATGGTTTAAAAACAAGAAACAACTGTTTTGCTTTGTGGTACATGATTTAGAGAAGGCTTCTCATGTCCTAAACAGTATATACACTTGATCAATTTACTTTTCTCATTTTAACATACATTATCAGTGTATGACTTGTAAATCCATTGTACATATAACATATCGTTCCAAAGGACTGAAATCCACTCTCATCTCAATCCTCCCCATACTCACATCTCATTCACGTACTCTTCAATCGTATCACTGACACATACTACACACACTCATACACACCCCAGTACAACACAGCATACACAGGTGGAATCACAAAGGGTGAAACATCAACCCTCAGTGGCTGTGCTGGTGACTGGGATGTCACACCATCCGGTCGACGTCTGTTTCAATGGAAATTACTGATGATCTCCATCTTCATCAGGACCAATAATTAATGTTTTGATACAAGTGGAGACTAGGGATCTAAAAACAACAGGGCAGCAAAAGAAATTTGATATAAGTGACCCTAAGAGCGGTCTCTCATTGCTCTATGCATTTACTTAAAATGTGAATTCTTTCCAATCCTATGTGAATCGAGAGAAAAAAACTGTCAGAAACACATCACCAGTGCTTATTAAAGTCAGACAAATAGTCATACTTCAGAAGGAGAAAGAAGATGATACTGTTGTTCAGAGTATGACGCAACTACTAGTGATACCTAAAGAGCCGCACAATAATGGACTCTCCAATAGATCTTTATATGTGGTCTAGGGAGAAGTCCAAAAGACCCCCTTAGGTGGTCAACGTGGAGCCAACAGGTTTCCTCAGATCCATACACATACGCCACAGTAGATAGGGTGGACATACTTAGAACCAATAGGTGTCATATATGCATACTCACAGTGCCACCATCACCTATGAAGTGTGATGTGAATACAAATTGAAAACAGACCTGATACCCGGATTGTGGATTTAGAAAGTGGGGGGCAAATTTGTGATATTATGTATCACAAACACCCTTGCTAGAGGTGTCAATACCTGTTAGCACTAGTCCAGCGGGACTGCAATGTAACACTCCAGCCAGAGTGTTGGGGCGTGAGGGCGTCGCTTATGATCTCATGAGACCAGAGCCTCTGTTATTGGCCTCAAGAGTCTGAAAGGATGAAGAAAAGAGGATTTGACCTATTACTTCTCTGACCCTCTTATCTTAAAGGTTTGAGCTCAATCTTTTAGTAATTACCTAGTGATGCTCTCAAATAAGGACGTGTACGGTCCTCCCGTGGATGGATCTGCGTTCCTCCACAAAACCCTTTTCGAGGACATTTTGATACTGGGATAGTGCTTCGGATTTCATAAATGTAGGCTTCTATGATGTGTCACCGATGTCTGAACAAACAAAAGGGCACAATTACTTTACCTATCCTATCTGTACATAATGCGTGATGTTGGTGGAGACACTATCTAGTGATAATTAACATGTAATAATGAAGGTCCATGTCACTTCCTATGTTAGTCACAACTTGAATTGGGAAAGACAGTGCCCTGACGAGCTGCTCAATACTGTATCGGTACTTGCTGTTCTCACTGATACCGAGTATGAATTCTACAAAACGAAATAATGCCAGATGAATATTCTGTTAACTGAGAGAAATAACCATGTATGTTCTAGGTGGAGGCTCTATCTAGTAATAATTACCATATAATGATAATGGTCTGTGTGGCTTCCATTGTATGTGACCACTTGGATTACGAGAGACAAACCCCGTCGGATAAGTCACACCTGAGTCGCTTATGGCTGCTCTTACTGGTTCCGTCTGTAAATTCTAAAGAATGAGACAATGCCAGACAAAAACTCTGTAACTAAAGGACACACCCATGCTAACTAGGTATTTTGTTTGAAATTTACAGTTCCTTGATGATGGGGGACCAACCTAAGGATACCAAGCCATGCTCCACCCAAGAGCCTGATGCAGGAAACCTGCATCAGCTGACTGTTAATGATCTACCCGTGCGTCCTCATGGACAATCTTCTTTAAGATCGGGCAAAACCTTGGCAGAAATACTCACTTACTAAGAAGTTTTAGTTCGATAACCTGCATTACTGACAACGCCAAACATGTGTAAAGCATGAAAGTTCTCTAGCTAATAGAGAACCACCGTACCATTCCCAAACCGTGCTGAGCCCAGAGATATACTGCAGCCCTTGTGATCTCCCTTCACGGAAGCTCACGCTTGCCACCGGATCTTACCTGAAGTCAGCCATAATTCTTGATGCTTCAATCGATTCACTGCCGTCAACCTCTCTGGAAGAATTAAACCATAACTGGAGGCCCTTATTTAAGCGGAAGTGTGTAAGCGGGAGAACCATTACTCTCGCGATATGATGTCCTAGGGTAACGCTTACGCTAATCATGCGAATATTGGGCACCATCTTAGAGTGGAGTGAGATTATAGTAACATTGAGTATGTGAAACATGATGGTATTGGGTCTCTACCGAGGGCGCCATCTTTCCATGATGTATTCTACAATCCTTGATGTGTGAAGGAATATTCAAAACAAGCGTCATTATCAGAATCAGGCTGCTAGTATGTCAGGAGGGGACATGCTCTATGAATGTAATTTGTGCTGGTTGCGTACTAGTTAACAAGGATGTCTTACTACTCCGATTGGATGTGAGTTGAGGGTACAGTCTCGGCATGCAATAATATACATGAAACTTAATCTTAGTGGTATTGCCATCCCATGCGTCATCCTAAGATGTTCTGAAGGAACATGTTAGAATGCGTGGAAGTGCTGAGTGTGCTAAATACATGAGAGACATGGTGGTAATATCTAACAAGCGCACCGTATGACTGAAGTATGGCAGGGGAAAAACAGGACCTAAGATGATAAATATATAGGGTTTACAGTACACAGTCCTATGATACATAGAAAATATTGGATAAGACAAAAGCACAGTATGATATTCCTCTTTCAGGGGGAGGCGAGCTACAATGACCTGTATGTTTTGTATTAATGTGTCTAGAGGGAAGTGGGGGAAGGGATCATGTAACCTTCCACACAGTCTCCTCATTGAGACCTTCCTTTACTGTATTAAGTTTGAATATCCAAAACGTCTCCCTACATTTACGGACATCTACTGTGGCTTGACCAATGATAGGTCTTACCTTCTCCAAACACAGCCATCTAAGATCGTTTTCATCATGGTTGTGCTCAATACAATGTTGGACCATAGGCGATGACAGTTTCTTTGTCCTGAGGGCCGATTTATGTTCAGAGAACCGTACTCTCAACTCCCTGCCTGTTTCGCCAACGTATCCCATTTTGCAAGGACAGAGAATGAGATACACTCTGTTCTGACTCCTGCAGTTGGTGAAGTCTTTCAATATGCCTCCTAGGCCCTTGTACTCCCACCGTTCTGTGACTAATGCATAGTCACATGCCACACATGTCCCACATCTATGATTGCCTTTAATGGGTGGAAGACCTGTGATCGATTGTTGGGTTTGCTTAGTAGTGTGCCTGTCTCTGGTGTGGACTAATGTATCCTTCAGTATGGCATTTCTATGATAAGCTACAATAGGTTTTTGCAGGATACTAGGATCTTCATTGACATTCAAAATGTGCCTGTTTTTGTTCAAGATTTTCTTTACCGTATAGTTTAAGGTAGAATGGTTGATGGTGCATACTAAGTTCTCTTTCTTCTTGCGGATGGTACCTGATAAAAGAGCATCTCGATCGTAGTATCTTGCTCTTTTAAACGTGATCCTAACTAGGCGTTTGGGGTATCCTCTCTGCAAGAGTTTCTTTTTTAACTCATCCCCATGAACATCATATTCTTAGAAGTCTGAACAATTACGCCTAATCCTTAAAAACTCTCCAAATGGTATGGAGTCTTTCTGGCTGTTAGGATGATAGCTGTCGTGCTGTAGTATAGTATTTTTCGCTGTAGGTTTGCGGAAAAAACTCACCTGTATGCATCCAATGTGGTCTGTGATGACTATGTCTAGAAATTCAACTGCCTTGGTACTGTAATGAACTGTAAATGTCAAATTTTTGTCACTGGAGTTCAGCCATGAGATGAACAGTTGTAAGGTCAATTCATCTCCTTCCCAAACAAAGAAGATATTGTCTATAAATGGACGCCATAGTTTGACATTCTCGAAGTACGGCACCACTTCATTGAATATATGCTTAAGTTCATATTCACCCATGTAGGTGATGGCAATACTTGGGGCACAGGAAGCGCCCATACTGGTCCCCTTTATTTGTTGATAGATATTTCCCTTAAACTCAAAATAGTTATTCCTGAGTATTATTTTTAGACTCTCTAAAATAAAGTGGTCCGGCCTGTCTCCTGTTGTTCTGTTAAGGAGGGCTGCTACTGCTTCAATGGCTTGCTGTTGAGGTATGTTTGTGTACAGCACCTCCATATCCAATGTGATGAGGCCCTCACGTTCTGGATTGAAGGGCAGATGCTCTATTTTACTAATGATGTCACCCATGTCCCTAATGTAAGATTAGTATTTACTAGTCAGGGGGCACAGGAACGCATCTATGTACTTCGACGGGTCTTCTGTGCTAGAATTGATGGATGATACTATGGGACGCAGAGGGCAGTTATCTACACTCGTGTGTTTTGCGTACACCGTACATGGCAGGAGTGACCGGATTCGTTTTGTTAAAGAATTGATGTTCTTTGCTGCAAATGATGCCATCTTCTAAGGCTTTGTTCGTGACAATACTAATCTGTGCATTCAATTGGGTGAAAACAGATGCCCTTACCGGTCTGTAATGGTCAGGTACTGCCAACATGGTAAGGATCTTGTTATTGTATTCTTGAGTGTCCATTAGCAATATCCCACCACCTTTATCACAAGGTTTAATCGTGAGGTCAGGACTGTTCTGAAGTCTCATGAGTGCACATTTCTCTGACTTAGTCAGATTAGAATTGCTATTGTGGGAGTATTTAGTAATTTTTTGCAATTCTTTGAGCACAGCTTTTTCGAAGATTGCCGTCTCAGGGCCTATCATTTCCAAGGAGGGGGTGAATGTTGATTTTGATTTACATCCTTAGAGGTTGACATCATCCTCTTGCATCTCTATTTGAGAGAAATATTTTTTCAACCTAATATTTCTGAAAAATGAAAAGGTATCCTGATTGAGTTGCAATCTATCACAGAAAGTACTTAGTACAAATGATAAGCCTTTACTAAGTACTGCTATTTCAACTTGGCTGAGACAGTGCTGAGACAGGTTAAAAATGGGTATGGTCCTACACAAGAGGTGCTATTTAGGACCTCCAATATTGTTGGTTCCGCGTTCTCATGTATAGTTGCGGAGGTTGAGGGTCCATCTGTTGATATACCCCCTGGCCTGTCTCTGAAATCTGATTCTACCCCTGTTCCGACCTCTCAATAACAAAAGGCGGTGGTGCTTGATAGTACTGGTATACGTCACCTGACCTCCCCCTTTGGGGTCAGTGACTAGAGCTCGCTCCCTCAGGCATGTTGGGGCATCACCATCAGACTCCGAGGAGTTGGTGTCTGAAAAGGTTAAGACTTTCTTCCTCTGACTATATCTATAGGATTGGGCCTCAGGCTCTTGTTGCCATTCCTGATAGTATTTTGTCCTCAGGTATGGATACGCTTTTTCTTGCATATACCATCTTATGTGCTTTTTTAACTTGTCGGTTTTTTCTTGATCAGATATTCCTAAAAGTCATGTAGTTCCCTATTAAGGTTTTCCAACCTTTGTTTAGCTTCTTCTAGTGCTGTCGAGTTTTTTTAGCTTATCTTCAAGTTCTGAGATCTCCTGATTAAGAATAGCTACTACTTCCCTTGCCATCTCGACAATTAGAATCATCCAATCTCTTGAACATCTGTTTCCTATATGCGACCATTTCTCCAGAAATTTACGTATCTCTACGAAGAGTGCTGGTGTATTACGAACTCTACGCCCTGATAGGATGACACCTGCCCGCAGGTACTCAAGCATGAATGTTGCATGCGACTCTATCGTTTTAGTTTTTTTTCTGAGATTCTGTAATTTGGTCCATTTGTTGTTATCTACACTCGACACGGTCACCCTTTTGTTAGTAGTGGGTGTTTAACCTATAAGTGCTGAAAAGTCTTCATCTGTGAAGCCAAATGTTTTCAGGGCATCCATATTTCTACTATCCTGCCTGTGTCTTTGGCTCCGAAGAGGGGTACTGGTGTCCACAGATTGGTGGGTGCCCCTTGCCTATATTCTAATAGTACAACAAGTGCAATACTCTAAAATGAGGATTATGGTTCACACAGATTAGGGGAAGAACAGTTTCTGATATTAGAACGAGAATAAGACAACTAAGAGATCCTAGTACCGGAAACGGGGTGTTTTCAACTAGCTGAAGATGGAGACGAAGGCAACACCGGACAAGAGACAAGGCGGCTCCTACATTCTACAAAATAACAGGATTCTTCAACTGCCAAAAAAGTGATCGGACCTGAACTACATGTCAGTCCTTCTCCTTACAGCCGAATTAGAAGGGTAAAAGGTAAAAGAAGACGACAGCACCCCCTCACCCGGGAGTATGAAAAAGATGTCCAATTGGAACAATACACGAGCCCTGACGAAGACCTTACGATTATAATATAGGTCCACAATACCACAGGTCAAAACGCGTCGGCTAGCAGAGAACGAGACACATTTGGGATAAAAAATCATACAATAACGTCCCTAGAAGAGCCAAAACAACATACTTAGTCAACGCTCTCCAAGATTACGGTGGAAAATACTTTTCTCTGACCCTGCATAGGACCATAAAAATTATTTAATGTGGAGGCAACGATGAGTTAGAATCCCCACATTGTAAAACATAGGATATCTGAGTACTGAAGCGCAACAAGTTTACTGTTTGTTTAAAGTATTGTCTGTCCGAAGTATTTTGTTCATGTTTATTGAGTTGTCATTAAGTTATTGTGAAAAAAGCAAAGTCTGTTTTCTGTTAAATGTAAAGGACACGTGTTTGTCACAATGAAGAAGTGTTCTCCCTGTTTCAAAGTAATTCAAATTGACATAAACTAAATATAACTCGCAGTCAATAAATAGGCTTGCTGAGAAAAGAGTAAATTGTGATTTATGGTGTCAGAGGCATTTGCATTTAAAAAAAAAAATAAAACTAGTGAAAGAAGAGCGGAAAAGAGACAGACGCCGATCTAAATAGACAGAGGAAGAAAAAAAGTGTTAGGATAAAAAGGATAAGTATTCACCTCCTTACTATGGTAATGAGGTACAGAAAAAGCCTGTGATTAAACAACCACTCAAAATTCTGAATAAGAATTCGCCCCCCTGAGAAGAATACCTATGCAGGTCTGGGAGTAAGGGGAAAAGAAACAACTATAGAAATAGAAAACCTCCCACTTGACCTATATTTCTTTACTGCCAACTAGGGTCAGATTAATGGGTCATCTCCTGTTGCATAACATAACTCCAAACTTTGTTTATAATATAAATTTCATTTATTTTATTTTATTCATATGGTTTAAAAACAAGACTGTTTTGCTTTGTGGTACATGATTTAGACAATACTCCTCATGCCCTAAACAGTATATACACTTGATCAATTTACTTTTCTCATTTTAACAGACATTATCAGTGTATGACTAGTAAATCCAATGTACATATAACATATCCTCCCAAAGGACTGAAATCCACTTACTGGGCACTATGCATGACGCATACTGATATTTACCGTTGGTGTTTTAAAGCCAAAGACTACTTCATTCCATATGGATACCAGACTTGCTCATTTTCTAATCTTGTCTCTCAAAAGTTGAAATAGCGAGCAGTCCAGGCTTACTCCAGGAGGTGAGAAAAGGGATTAGAACTCAAATACAGCATAAATAGTAATCACACTTCATAAACCTAAATATCCTTCTGAGTTATATATGATCTGCTTCATAGCAGAGAATACCACTCGTGTGATTCCTCTAGTTATGAAAACAAACAAAATGATTTGATTATCTCATCAAAACTAGTAAATACTTCACCTTTTAATCTTAACAAAGGGACCAACTTTTCAGATTCTAGGGGTTTGAATCCCCCACAGATGAGTCCCCATTTCAGGGCCGGCTTCAGTGCGGTGCAACCGGTGCCGCAGTAGCAAGTGCAGAGCTCAAGGCGTCCTGCATTTTGAAAAATATTACAGGGTTAAAGGCATTTGGTGGAAAGTTCCTTGTGTGCCCATCAATTTATATGCAGTAAAAAAATGTCAAGCTATCTCTAGTGACTAATACACCTACTGGAGAGATGTGAGTTTTGTCTAGTGGAAATTTTGACTCATCATAAAGCAACACAGAGAGCTAATGTTCCTGCTGCAAAGTAAGTGTAACATGCAGACCACAGAATTGTATTTCATGCTGATAGCTGCAATCCTTCCAATATAGCACAGTGAGCTATAAACTGCCATCAAAGAGCTGCATGAAAACTGCAATGCATAGGCTTAGGGGCTTATTACAAGTCTAACAGGCCACAGACTGCCAGACTAACGGGGGTTGCGACGGTGGAGGTCTACCAACCGCCCTATTACAACCAGGGTGGTTGGGCCGCCCTCGGACCACCGCAACCGCCTAGGATGAGAGATACCTGGCAGTGGTACGGTGGCTTGAGGCCGCAATATGCTTGGTGGGCTGCTGTGGCCCGCCAAGCATATTATGAGTTTCCTCACCACCCCATTTTTCATGGCGGTTGCACCACCATGAAAAGTGTGGCGTCAAGGAAACAAAGAGGGCCCTACAAGACCCCCTTGTGCCTCTGAGCCATGGGGGGCATGCATGGGGCACATTTTGTGCCCCCCTGTGTGCATGCACCCCAGTACCTGCACAGCATGAACTGCATTAGTCCATGCCTTGCAGGTACTGATTTTGATGTTCCCATTGCAGTGCCTATTTCATAGGCACCGCCATGGGAACCCCATACAACCGCCGCCCGACAGGACAAACTCCTATTCTGGCTGGCGGTTCAAACATGGGTTTAGTGGTGCGGGAGCTGGGCGGTCCCGCACCACCAAACTCATAACATGGCCCTTAGACTCTTTTCATTTTCCCCCAGACTTTTGCTTCTCTGCAGGGTTTGCTTGGGTTGAAAACAATGTTATTACTAAAGCCCACCACAACCACTGTGTTACATTTTAAATCCTGACTGTGTGCTCCTCTACATTGATTTACACACCATGTATTGTCTCTTAATGTGTGAGTGATCTAAAGTTCTCTGACACCCTACATTGGTACAAATGTAATTAAATTAATGTGAGAGAGGGGCTATGGAGAGAGGAGGGGCGCCATTAAAGGATGGGAGTGAGGAAATCCTTGGAGAAGGAGGTCACTAGGGGGCGCTGACAAAGATTGTTAGTGCCATTATGCTAAACCCGGCCTTTTCCCATTGGAACGTAAACATATATGTTTCTAAATATTGGCAACTATTCGTCTGTGCCCTATTTGAACACTGGATGGCGCTGTTACATTACTGGCCTCTTGGTCTAAAACTGTGCCGCGAGCGAAAGACACCCACCATGACGCTATTGTCTAATCCCTGTTTACACGTCACATTATACAAATAAATTAATCTTGCCTGCAACATTTTGTCAGTAAACAGGGACGTCATTTATTTGATTGTCTTTAGAGACTTTTCGAAAAATAACATCCACTTCAATGTAAATTAAGTCTTATAGTTTTTAACAGCATTTGTAAGACATTTGCACTACTTAATAAAGCCCCAAAATAACTAACAACATATTTTTAAAGCATATTTCATTTTAATTTGCAGCGCACTTTTTGAGAATTTCACACGTGGCTAGACCGACGGTCAGTTTATGTGCAATCATCTTTTTATATAGTTTCTTCAACATCAATACGAGGGAAATATTAATTTTTAATCCATAACTTCACTCCTCTACGAATAGAATCACATTCTAAAACGCTATAACTTTTGTGCCAATGTTCCTACAGCTGGGTCATTCTTCTTTCTCTGAATTAATTAAAATACAGCATTTTGAGCGGCGTTGTAGCACTCGATCTGATGCTAAGAGGTGTACACTGTAACAGTGTGTGTTTAAAAAAGTTTACTTGGTTTAAAACACAAATTACATTTCTTAGATTATAAATATCTCAGATTCATCATTGACATACTAAATAAAACATATTATGGCCAGTGTCACTTCTTACAGAAGATAAACTGCTATTTGCAAAGGTAAAATATTCTACATTAAGAAAGGATATGACGTACAGCCATTCAACAAAGAAATCCCTGATGTTAGAACAATAGGGCCATATTTCTCAAAGGGGTTGTACACTGGCGTAACGAAAATTGAGGGGGCCTCCCTGCAAGGAACGTGAAGGGGCCCCCTCCGAGCTCAATCAAGAGCTCTCCGGCAAGAGTGCTGAGGGAGCCCCCCTGGAGCTTGGGGCTCCCCCCCCCGCACCACGGGGGCTGCGGGGGCCTTTGTTACACCCCTGGGGTTATGTCGCTTTTGCACTACACAGCGTAGTGCAAAAGTGACGCAATCAGGACCAGACTGGCTGTAGCTGGCACCGGACATTTTCCCGTTGAGCCGGAAAGGTGGAGGCTGGTTTTGTTACCCGGGGCCGGTTTTGCAGCAGTGCTGCAATACCGGCACACTGTAACAAAACCGTCAGCAGGGCTAAAGCGGAAGCAGTGCTGCTTCTCGCTAGCCTGCCCACCAAATCTCCCTCCCGCCGCCAGTCCGGCAGAATTGCCAGCGCTGGTTTGTGTTCCCAGTCCGGTCCCGGAAGCAACACTTAAGATGTGATTTATCAAGCCACACAAGTCCACCTTGCCTGGCCCTGAGTGTCTTGATAAATACAGAGAAACGCAACGCAGCACAAATCTCTGCGTTTGCTCTACTGTGCTTCAGGGAGGCATTCCATGGGTGGTACGTGGGTGTTCCCACACAACACCCATGGATTTTGGCACTTATTAGATTTACCATAAGTGGTAGACCTGGAAAAGCATCAAAGTTGATAAACCTCCACAGGTGAGGTGTAGCGAGGAAAGTGTGTGCTGCATTCTGCAGCACACATAGAAAGAGGAAAATGCCTCAGGGGATTCTTTTTGTTCAGCCCCTCCCTGCACAAAAACAACCTGCTTTACAACGCAGGCACCCTTGCTCCATGGTGCAAGAGTGCTAGCGTTGGTGCTAGACAGCACATTGTGCACCAGTTCTGAGAAAAGGCAGGAACAGTAGCGGCACATGGAGGGAGTGCTGCGGGGCGGTCGGGTAGCAAACTACGGCATACGGCCGAACAGAGTTAAGTAACTAAATAAATAAATAAAACGAATCTTGTTGCACGCGCTGCATCACATTTGGCAATGCAGCGCGCACAATGTAATTTGTTTTATTTCTTTATTTAGTTACTTAACTCTGTTTGGCCGTATACGCCGTAGTTTACTATCCCCCACCCTGCCCCTCCCTTGCCCCAGCACTCCCTCCACGAGCCGCTACTGGGCAGGAATGTGCCCTACAGTGTTCACTTGCTGTGCATCTCTGCATTATATAATGATAAATATGCTCCGCAATTTTCTTGACCATGAAATCATGAAACAGTTGTCATGTCTTGTGGTCTCTGCTCTTCTTTAAGGCTCAAAATAAACCGGTTCACCTCGGTAGCATCATGAGGTAAAGCTCAGGACTACCTTATAGGAGGAGGCATTGGCTATGTGTTGGCGGCACAGTGGAGGGAGCTTCATCAGTTAGAATGTCGGTACTGCAGGGCACCATCAAATGGCCACAAGCCACATAGGAACTCTTCAGTACCCAGGAACATTGCTCAGCAGCCATTTTGGTTTGGGAGATGCCGAAACGTGGCAGTCATTTTGGGAAAGGAACTACATTTGTAATTCTTTTGTTTGTTTTGAGATTCACTTCTCCAATGGCTGACCCTATTCTGGAAAAAAAAATGCGTGCACATCGAGTCCATCACCAACACTATGTCCAGAGAGTAACTTGAAAATGAGTTTAAATAGGGAACTGTTGGCATTTATAGCACAGCCACAAAAGGAAATGTTGCCCATTCTTTAAATGTTACTGAGTTGTTGATGAGTATGATTCTTTCACCGACTGAGAAGTTGAGTTATTTATAGATGTGATGAAAAAGAAGATAGTAGATATGGTATGAGTAAAATTGAAACTTGCAGGAAACAATAACATTGTCACTTCAGACCAGCACTGCCACAGCCAATAGGCCTGGCCTGATGGGGTACCCGAGGCAGAATGCATTTGTGCATGGCTTTACCAAAGCTTGCAGATATTTGCAAAATGTAGGCAGAAACATAAATATAAGTTGTTTTTCCATCATTAGGATACCTTTCACATGCCTCCTCCCTTTTCCACCTGTGAAATAATACACAAGGTAAGCCTTCAACAACTGCCTCTTGCTACACGCGACACATGGTGTGGTGCTCACCATCTCTTGGAACTCATTCCTGCTTCCCTGCTGCTTTGAGTTGGATTTTAGGAGATACAGAAAATAACTGAAGCCCTTTCACTTCAAATGAGAGACTACCATGTCACTACACTTGTTTACTTCAAATGTTACTGTATCTCCCTTCCTCTCTTACAGAAGCAAACTTAGTGTAGTGTGAGTGTTCTGTAAAAGCACTAAAATTAAATTAAAATCCTGTGGAAAGCATACCAGGTCAGTACCTACGTACACCCATAAAATACACATTCACAATTCTGCTACTACGTGTTATCATTTCAGAAGAAGAGCCATCTACATTGCCAGAAAGAAATGTGTGCAACATTCCTACTTAGAAAAACAGATAATACGGTCGGTGGGAATTTCAAATGAGGGCTGCAGAGATGAAAGAAACAAAACAGATACTCTCAGAAAGATTTCTGTCTTGGCCATTTTGACACTTAAACAGTACGACCCCTTGAACTACTATCCTTAGTATATGTAGTCACTGAATACATTTTTCGACCTGTCATTGCTGGAGAGGGTTATGCAAAATTTTGTATACCCACCCCATTTTGCATGTTGTTTTATTAATTAGATTAATTAATTAATTATAATCGAACTAATGGATTGGAGTGATGTGGAAAATATTTACCAACCTTATTAATATATAAATTACACGTGGGATTTGCATCTGCATGGCCGAATTAATTACGTAAACTAAACTTTGTACGCATAGACAATTAGAATATTGCATGATATATGTAATTGTGATTCGTGCTTTATTTAGTAAGTATAAACCACATTGAGTGTTGCTTTTGGCTAGATAAATACACACACATATGGGTATTAGCGAGGGAATAACATTTAATTAGTCATTTTTATGTATTAATTACGTTTTTGTGTTTCTTTGCTTAAGTTGACCATTTTGGCCTATCGAAAGATGGCTGCCTTGGTGCCTAACCCGACTGCCAACACTGAACAAGGCTTGGGTGAAGTGCGCCTGCGCTGACATCAGCTACACAGTGGCCTCGTCATGACCTCAGATGAACATGTACCCTTCAAGGACAGCTTGGGATATCGGCCAAATATTCCGAACAAAGACTGTTGTGTGAGCCGGCACTGACAAGGGTCATAACCCAAAAGACACTTTCGTGAGAACTTAAAAAGGATGATCCCTGATTGACCAATCAGCGAACTCGGATGCCCAAACTTTGATACATTTGATAATGATTTTTACTATAAATTATGGTAGAATAGAGAGGTGGGAGCAGGTTCGTTTCTGGCCTTTCTCGAATTCCTGACGTTATGCTGACAGAGAGGACGGTGACACTGCAGGACAGCTGTTAGCCTGAATCTTTGACGGACTGAATTAATGCCCAAACTCCTGATGAACTGAACCTACTAAATTGATGGGCATAGATTTGCGAGACTGCCAGATTTGACATAGAGGACAACATTTAGCCAGAATAGGTAAATATGAATGGCAACTTGATCAAATGAATGATTTAATTTGCATTATTAATATAAATTTGGATTTGAATATCTACAGGAATGAGTTGGGTTGTTTATTCATTGAAATGTGTTAATGAAAAGGTTAATTAGAGAATTAGAAAGTCACTTAAACCTACAACTAACTGATCCGTCCCGATTTATGAGAGGAATACTAAAGGTGAAGTTTAAGGCCTAATGAGTAACAGAAGGTGGTGTAGATTTGCCGCTCATTAGGGAAGAAGTGGTATTTTCCCTCTCATTTCCAGCGCTTGGAAGGATAATCGCCTCCCACACGGACTGATGGTGAGTGAATGTTGGTGTTATGGGCCCCACCAGCGAATGTATGGATAGTGTGTGTATGTGAGATCTTTGGTCCCTGACGGTAGGGAGGGATTTTGCACTCAGCGCAGGAGCAGTTTTTCTGGTAGCAAGAGGATGGTTGTTATTGTTTTGGTTTAGTGATTATTGCTTGTACATTGCTTATTAATTTTTGGGTATTGATCGGTATTGATTTATGTACTAACACTCTATGTTGAGTTAAGTTGAGTTATATGTTGTTTGCATGGCTTCTGGGATGTAGGAAGTCAGAAGTTTGTAACGGTTCCGTAGTAGGGCAGAGGTAAGCGCTGCTCTCGGGAAAGACGGAATTGTTGTTGCCCTGTAGGTACACAGGGGAAACATGTGACAATTGAAGTTGCACGGCGCATTGTCTGGGTTCGTTTCGGTGACATCGTCGTGTGTTGCCATTAGAGACATTTACAGTGTGAGAGAAGTGTGTATGATAGCGAAGGTTACCTGTGAAATTCTGGTCTTAGGTACCAGGGATCCAACTGGCATTCCGATAACGCTTATCACTGGAAAGGTAATAGGTACTCTCTGAGCTTGTTAGAAGGACAAAGGAGAGGTAAGCGCTGCGTTGTTAACGTATGACATAATTCTGTAGCAGGACAGACTGTTCGCTGTTCTCGGGAAAGACAGGATTCTGTGCGAATGTACTACATTTTCTTGTGTGAACAAGTGTGAATGCAAAGGAAGATCATACGGACATGAAACGCATAATGATCGGATGAAAAGATGGCGAGATGCGAGTATGACTGAGGGTGTGTTCCCAGTAAGAACTGTAGGAGAGAATGAAGGATGACAGTGTGTAGAAAAGAGGCATAATGTGGAGTCGAGAGGGTATGGAGCGAATGAGTCTGAGGATGATGTTCTTGATGATATGTTCTATAAAAATCCACCACCGTATCGACCAGAACCAGAAATATTAACTCCAAGTGCCCCATTGAGAGAAACAATGCGAATTATAAAATCGGAACCAGAATCCCTAAGTTTAAGTAAAAACAGTATTGCCAGGGAAGTAGAAAAGAGATCAGAAGGAAGAACAGATGGAGAAAATTCTGCAGAATTAGCGAAAACAACACTGGAATTAACTGAGAAAATAAGAGAATTAACTAAGAATTTAGAAGCGGTAACTGTTCCAGTAACGATAGGTCCAGTAATGTCCATTTTCTTGACAGACAGAAGGACAGTGAGCATTGTTTGACAGTCCCTTATAGAAATAATGAACCAGTAGAACAACCAAGAGTGAGTCAGAATGAGAATCCATGGAGGCAGACTATGAGTGTAATGGAACCAAATTTTAAAAACAATCTATTTGTAGATCAGAATTGTGCAGAAAGACGTATGACAATGATAGAGACAGTGTCAGAAACACAAAAAGATTTTGGACACGGAAGTATAGAAAAACCAGTAGGACCATCAACAGACGAGTTAAGTGAATGGTTAAGAAGCTTGCAGAGGAAAGACAAAGAATCCCAATCAATTGATGTGGCCAAGTTACGAATGGTATTGGAAGAATTAATCGTAGGGACTATCCCGACAGAAAAATTGAAAACCTATCAGGATGAAGAACAATTATTTTTGTGCAAAAGTGTGACCTGGAGAGCGAAAAATGTGCATGAAAGGTTAGAAGAAGTAGCAAATGAAATGGGTATTGATATTGAGAAGGTAAAAGCCTTACAGAAACCATATCGAGTAGAATTCACTGAAAAGGATATTGAGAATATGAGCACCACAGGACGAATAAGTCAAATTAAGGACATAATCATTTTGCTGAGAAAATGGGGAGACGTGGATAAATGGAGAAGCAGGTGGTATAGAAAACGAGATGATGCCTCAGATAAGACATTTTCAGCCTTTCCTGTAAGAGAAAAGGAGAAGGTCGTGACAGAATGCCCTATGAGAGAGATTCCAGGAGGAGGATATGTACATGTCCCATGGACGAGACAGGATATTTTGTCTTTTACGAATGATTTCCCTCGACTACGCGAAAAGCCCGTCGAGTGGTACAGACAGGTAGACAGATTTGTGAAATTGTCTAAAGTACTATGGATTGATTTGAATAGTATATTTGACATAATTGTACCAGCAGATCTATGGTCAGAGTGCAAGCTAATGATAAATTGGCCAACCAAGGAATATCCTAGGGATCCTAAAACAGGAGCACCAGACCCCGAGGTAATGAAGAAATATGAGCAGGAAATATGAGCAGGTTATGGTATTTTTGAAAAATAAAGTGCCCCCTAAAGAAACAGACTGGGTAAAAATTGATCGAACACACCAGGAAAGTAAAGAGTCAGTACATGCATACTACGAGAGGCTAATACAAGCTTTTAAGCAGTTTAGCGGAGATGAGAATCTGAGTGAAAAGGATTTGAGCCATTTTGTATACAGATTTGTATATGGTTTACGTCCAGAAATTGGTGAGATGATTAAACAGCATACGGTAGATTGGCAAAACAAGAAAATAGATGAAGTATTGAGACATGCTAAATACTTCAGTGATGAAATTGAAGCAAAACAGCGGAAGTTAAAGGAGTAGGCAATGTGGGCACAGGTAAAGGTAGCGGAGAGACAGGAAGCACAATTGGTGGAACAAGCAGGGACCAAGCCAAAATTTAATAATGGGAAGTACAAAAGGAACATTGAAGAAGCTAAAAAGAAATTTCCGTGTCATAATTGCGCAGGATAGGGCATTGGAAATCCGAGTGTAAGTTTCCCCCCGAGTACTAACAATGAAAATCCATCATTGAACCCACAGGTGCAGCATGAGGTGAGTGGTCAACTGCAGCAACAGCAGCAAGTTGTTCCCCCACAGAATCAGGTGACAAAACCGCCATTTCCACAGAGCAGAAACAAACAGAAGTATAGTAGTGAATCGGGATTCTACAATGAAGAACAGGTAAATAAGCCGCCACGCGCTAGCGCTGTCTCGCAGTATTGGCTGCAACGCGATGTGAGTGACGCAGAAGAGAGCTATTGATGGTGCCGAAGGGAGGAAGAAGAGTGCGTACTTGGCGCAACTCTAGAAGTAGACCAGTCAGGACCTTTTGTAGATGGGAGGGTTAATGATGAAAATATTACTTTCCTAGTGGATACTGGTGCTACTCGATCAACTGTTAGATCAGCTGATGTTAAGAATCTTCCTTTCTCAGATGAAACGATCCAAGTAGTTGGTGTGTCCAACAGACAGATTAAGACATACCTTACAGAACCAGTGAAGGTTAGCATAGGGAAATTTTCAGAAATGCACCTCTTTGTGGTGTGTGACTCCAGTCCTGTGAATTTATTAGGTAGGGACCTGTTGTGCAAAATGAATTGCACTATATTTTGTACTCCGGATGGAATAGCTTTTGAAACACCAGATGATGATGTATTGTAGAAGATGACCATAGCTAACCGAGAAAGTGAAGTTACCGAAACATATGCTGTATTCAATCCCGATGAATTACCTAAAGAATTGAGACAATCTGTAAAAGCAGAAGTTTGGGATTTCACTGGAGAAGATGTAGGACTAATGAGAAATGTAGATCCAGTCAAAATAACTGTAAAAGAAGGAGTAACATATCCAAATGTTCCACAGTACAGATTGACACCTGAAATAAATGAAGGTGTAACTCCTGTAATAGAGAAAATGATCAGGCAAGGAATTTTGAGAGAAATAATGAGTAGTCCATGTAATTCACCGATAATGGGACTGAAAAAGCCTAATGGGAAATTTAGGATATTGCAAGATCTGAGAAAGGTGAATAAAAAATTGTGGTATCATGTTGTCCCATTGTACCAAATCCATCAGTGATTTAATATCAGATTCCCCATGATGCAGAATGGTACACAGTGATTGATCTGTGTCATGCTTTTTTTTCCCATTCCCTTGCATCACGACAGTCAGCAAATTTTTGCATTTCGTTTTGGTGAGCGTATTTTGGCATGGTGCCGAATCCCACAGGGGTATACAGAAAGCCCCTCAATATTCAATCAGCTATTAAAGAGGTCTTTGGAGAGTCTAGAAATGCCCAAAAGCTCTGTTTTGGTCCAATATATTGATGACCTTTTAGTAGCGTCAAAAACACGTGAAGCCTGTGAGGTAGATACAATAGCCTTGCTGAATCATTTGGCAGATGGAGGACTTAAAGTGTCACCAGCAAAATTACAGTTTTGCAAAAAGGAAGTACAGTATCTGGGACACAACATTGAGAAAGGACTATGGAAAATAACCATAGACAGAATTAGAATAATCAAAGGAATGAGAGCTCCCAAGACTCAAAGAGAAATGAGAATGTTTTTGGGAATGGTTGGGTATTGTCGTCAGTGGATAGGCAAGTTTTCCTCGATCGCAAAGCCTTTGGTGCGATTAACGAGAAGTGACGTAAAAGATCCCCTTGAATTAAACAAAGAAGAATTGGCAGCATTTAGACAATTGAGAGATGGTTTGTGTGAAGCACCTGTATTAGGTATGCCTGACTATGAGAAATAATTTGAGCTGTATTGCAGTGAGAGAAATGGATGTGCACTTTCTGTGTTGACCCAGAAACATGGAAAGATGAGAAGACCAATTGCATATTTTTCATCAATGCTAGAACCAGTAGCTGTAGGTTTACCTGGATGTTTGAAAGCGGTGGCTGCAACATGTCGAAGTTTGGAGGAGAGTGAAGGAATTGTGATGGGATATCCATTGAAAGTGTTTGTACCCCATGATGTAGCAATTCAGTTGACAAGGAGTCGTACTCAGTATATGACACACAGTCGGCTGACTAAGTATGAAAAGGTCATATTGGGTGCCACTAATGTGAGTCTTGCAAGATGTGTGAATGTGAATCCTGCAACTTTGTTGCCTGATGCTGAGATTGTGGAGGTAAGAGATGAAGTTGATCATGATTTTCTGGATGTACTTGATTTTTGTACAAAACCACGGCCAGACAAAAAAGATGTACCTTTGCCAGAAAGTGATTTTGTGATGTTCGTTGATGGGTCATGTTTGAGAACAGATGAAGGAGTGCTGAGTGCAGCGTATGCAGTATGCACAGTCGCAGCAGTAATAGAAGCATCATATCTGAAAGGAGTGAAATCAGCCCAAGTAGCAGAACTTGTGGCTTTGACTAGAGCATGCAAGATTGGGAAGAGTGTGAGAGTGACTGTGATAACTGACAGCCAGTATGGATTTGGAGTCGTCCACGACTTCGGCCAACTATGGCTACAAAGAGGTTTCCTGACCTCGAGTGGAACTCCCATTAAGAATGCAGAAGTGGTTGGGAAGTTGCTTGAGGAGATACAGCTGCCTAAATAATTGGCTGTTGTAAAATGTGCTGCACATAGTCAAGGTGGTGATTATATTGCCACCGGGAATAGGTATGCTAACGACATGGCGCAGTATTGTGCACGAAATCAGAATTCGGTCAATCGGGCCAAGGAAAGAGAAATGTCTTCTTGCTCATTGATGTTTACTAACATTGTGGGAACTTGGGAAGAGGTAAGACAATTGCAGGAAGAGGCAGGAGATAAGGAAATGAGACAGTGGGTAAAAGCAGGATGTGCCCCAAGGGAAAAGGATCATGTGTGGGTCTATCGAGATGGAAGATCAGTTATGCCTGATAGCATGATGTCTACCATGGCACGGATGTATCATGGCCAGGGACATATTGGGAGAGATGCCATGATCAGGTCATTTAAGCAGACCTGGTACAATGCAAAATTCAGACTTGTAGCAGAAAGTCTTTGTCAGAGATGCTTAATATGTCAGCAGTACAATCCTGGAAGGAAGACAGTAGTGAGTCTGGGAACAATAGGTCGAGAAGGAGGGCCTTTCACCAGAATGCAAGTAGATTTCATTGAGATGCCTACCTGTAACAGACTGAGGTATGTTTTGGTTGTGGTCTGCCTATTCTCCAGGTGGGTGGAAGCCTTCCCAACAAGACGAAATGATGGGTTGACCGTAGCTAAGCTACTGCTGAGAGAGTTCATCCCCAGGTTCGGGTTCCCAGTGACAATTGAGTCAGACCGAGGAGGACATTTCCATAATGAGATTGTAGGATTAATTTGTGAAGCATTGAATGTACAACAAAAACTACATTGTGCCTACCGACCAGAGGCTTCTGGTGTGGTTGAACAGATTAATGGTACTATCAAAAATAGAATAGGGAAAATGTGTTTGGCCACAGGTATGAAATGGCCTGATGTCTTGCCTCTAGTACTCATGACAATAAGGTCAATTCCACACAGAACTACAGGATTGAGTCCTCATGAAATAATCATGGGACGTTCTATGAGACATGTGTTTATACCAGTCAACAAGCTGATGACAATAACGGATGACATGGTGTTGGAATACTGTAAAGGCCTGGCTGACGCAGTTCATTCTGTGTTTCATCAGGTTGGACCAGATGCCACCACACTTGAAAAGAAGCCAGCCCATGATCTGAGCCCAGGTGATTGGGTAAGGATAAAGGTCCACAGAAGAAGAAATTGTTTGGTTCCAAGGTGGGGAAAACCACGACAAGTCATTTTGACCACGACCACAGCTGTGAAATGTGCTGGACTGAAGAACTGGATCCATGCAAGTCATACATTGAGAATTCCAAATCCGGTGGACAGCACAGGAAAAGAATACTTTGATGAATCAGAATCAAGTACTGAGTCGGATGACGAAGGGCCAAAGACACGAGGAAACTCTGAAAGGGGGGAAACAGAACAAAGTTCAGCTTTAGTCCCCAGAAGTAGCTCTCTGAGAAGAAGATTGCAGATTTCTGAATCCAGCGATTCTGGAAATGAGCAAAAAGCGCAGGGTTCTAAGAAAGAACACAGAAAGAAAAGAGGAAAGAGTACTGAAGACACAACAAAAGAAATTCGTGAAAAGGAAGTACCAGATGAGAGACTGAGAGAAATTCCACCTGAAGTAACAAATTTAAGTGAACAAGGGACAGGTACAGAGAGAGAGGGACAGACTTCTGCGGAAGACCCCCGAGGAGGTGTAGGGAACTGCAACATCCAGTTAGGTGAAGGGACAAGTAGCCAGCAGGAAGATTGCGTGTCGGAGATCCGAGGAGGGACAGAAGTAGGGAAAACAAAACAAGTGGTGGAAGAAGAATTCGCTGAAAAGACAAAGCAAGTTGAGACAGAGTCTGAAGAGAGTGAAAATGAAATACCTGAAGGTCGAGTTCTAAGAAAGAGAGCTTGGAGGAATGAAAAGAATGACAAAGGGAGCAAAGTAAAAAGAGTTGCAAGACATAATGTTTGGCCCAATAAAATAAGGAAACTGAGATACCGACTGACAGTATTTCAGTGAATTCACCGAGAGCTGAACAGGTGAATGAAGTGACAAGTCAAGAAAAATCAAAAGAAGACAAATTAACTGAAAACAAAGAGAGTAGAAGAACAAGGAAACCTAACCAGAAGTATAAGTCACCAGAATGGACGTACGTGGCTCTGCCTGAAAAGGGAGAGGAGGCAGATAGTCAAGGAAATCCAGAGGAGACTGTACTGAAAGTGGTTGAGGATGAAATAGAATCGGAAATCCTGAGAGTTCTCTTGTCCGACATTGGAGAATAAGAAACGGAAGTTCAGGAAAATCCATACGTGGATGACGAGAGGAGAGTGAAGAACGATGAGATGCCAAACTGAATAAGTTAAGAAAACTACTGATGAAGAAAACAAAATATTGAATCAAAGATAGAGACTTGTAGAACCAAATAGGTGTTAGAACCTTAGGTTAGAAAAACTAGTTGTGAAGTAAAAGAGGCTAAGTCAAAAGACACGGTCCATTTTAACAAAGATGGCTAACATAGAAAGTAGTAAAGGTAGATGTACATTCATGAAAAGATGGTGTAAAATGTGTTGTTGTTGTACAGGATTATTAATGCTTTTATGGAGCATACTTGCTCTTGTCATTTCTTTTAAGGCCACTATAGATACATTAGAAGGACATAGTGAGAATAAAACTAATATAGGGAAGATTTTAAAGGTAGTTTCAACTAGGATAGATAATAGCTATTTACATAAAGACAGGTCAATAACAGATTTTTCTAATAATGTGTTTTCAAAATTATTGTATGAATATGTAAAGACAATGGACGTACGGGACTGCTACGTATGTATGCAGTTACCTGCATCTGTTTCTGAAGGAGTGACTTATCATCACCTTCCTGCAACATATGGAATAACATGTAGTGTAATAGCTAGTTTATTTTATGAGACGGGGAAATTAGAATATTATTTTTCAGATGTAGATAACATTTTTGCGCAAGTGCCTTCTTATAATAAATTAAACAAAGTAAAGCCTGCTAAGGTATTAGGTGAATTCTTCTTAGAAACTAAGGAACTAACATTAGAGTATATTTTTAGAAACAATTTGACATGCAGTTTGAAGAAGGAGGAAAAGACATTCCTAGACATGGTTGAGGAAAGAAGATTGAAAATGCAAAGAAAGGCAGCAGAAGGAAAAGTGGAGAAAACAGTCTGGGATATAGAGAAAGAAAAACATTTGAAAGGAGAAGCTAGTCCAACTATAGCTTTAGATTGGCCTCAGAAAGGGAAATTTTGCATTCGAAGGAATCAAACTGTGTATGATAATGATTTTCTAGGTAATAGCGAGTGCCATGATACATATCGAATCATGGGAGGATGGGGATTTAAAGGTGGGAGAGATCCAGTCTTTCCAGGATTATATTTTATTTGTGGGAACAGGGCATATTATCGTTTGCCAGACCATTGGTATGGCACATGTTACGTAGGCCTGGTCTTTCCAAAAATCTTTCATATGGATAGAGGAGAAGATGGTGTACATAGCTTAAGTAATCATTTAGCTAGAACCAAGAGAGAATCTTGGGCAGAAATTGTAGGTAACATTTTTCAGGCATTGATACCAGCAGTGGGAATAACTCTGAATGCTAACAAAATTAGAAAATTATCAACAGTAGTGGATCGCTTATCAACAAGCACCGCTGGAGGATTTTTATTGGTTAACACTGAAATGGTTGCCATGCGTGCTATGATAATGCAAAATCGACTTGCCCTTGATATATTATTGGCAAAAGAGGGTGGAGTCTGTGGAATGCTGAAAGTTCAACATTGTTGTACTTACATTCCTGACGAAAGCAAAGATCTGAAAACTTATATTAAGAATACTACTGAATTGCATGATAAACTTGCACCACTGGAGGTTGAAGGTGTTTGGGGGAGAATTGGAAAGAAAATAGCTGCTATTAAGAATTTCTTAGTAAAAATAGGTAGTACTCTTATAGGTAAAATATTGTTTCCATTAACATGTGTAATCTGCATAATTTTAGTGATAAGATTAGGTTGTATGTGCTGTAAAAACAAGAAAAATAAGAAAAGAATAAAAAGAGAAAATTTAAAAAGAAAAGACAGGAATCAAGATAGAGATTTGGAAGAGATAACATTAGAAGTTTGGAAGGAGAGTATGTATAAAACTGCAAAAAGAGAAGAAATTGGTGAAACTGAATTATGATTAAGAGCAAAAAAACATTTTAAAGATTCCGTACGACAGAACAAAATTTTGAGTGGTGTGGTGATAAAATCACCAAAGGGGGGATTGCTGGAGCGGGTTATGCACAATTTTGTATACCCACCCCATTTTGCATGTTGTTTTATTAATTAGATTAATTAATTAATTATAATCGAACTAATGGATTGGAGTGATGTGGAAATTATTTACCAACCTTATTAATATATAAATTACACATGGGATTTGCATCTGCATGGCCTAATTAATTACGTAAACTAAACTTTGTACGCATATTAATGATAGACAATTAGAATATTGCATGCTATAGGTCGCTTTTGTGATGTAATTGTGATTCGTGCTTTATTTAGTACGTATAAACCGCATTGAGTGTTGCTTTTGGCTAGATAAATACACACACATATGGGTATTAGCGAGGGAATAACATTTAATTAGTCATTTTTATGTATTTATTACGTTTTTGTGTTTCTTTGCTTAAGTTGACCATTTTGCCTATCGAAAGATGGCTGCCTTGGTGCCTAACCGGACTGCCAACACTGAACAAGGCTTGGGTGAAGTGCGCCTGCGCTGACATCAGCTACACAGTGGCCTCGTCATGACCCCAGATGAACATGTACCCTTCAAGGACAGCCTGGGATATCGGCCAAATATTCCGAACAAAGACTGTTGTGTGAGCCGGAACTGACAAGGGTCATAACCCAAAAGACACTTTTGTGAGAACTTAAAAAGGATGATCCCTGATTGACCAATCAGCGAACTCGGATGCCCAAACTTTGATACATTTGATAATGATTTTTACTATAAATTATGGTAGAATAGAGAGGTGGGAGCGGGTTCGTTTCTGGCCTTTCTCGAATTCCTGACGTTATGCTGACGGACAGAACGGTGACACTGCAGGACAGCTGTTAGCCTGAATCTTTGACGGACTGAATTAATGCCCAAACTCCTGATGAACTGAACCTACTAAATTGATGTGCATAGATTTGCGAGACTGCCAGATTTGACATAGAGGACGACATTTAGCCAGAATAGGTAAATATGAATGGCAACTTGATCAAATGAATGATTTAATTTGCATTATTAATATAACTTTTGATTTGAATATCTACAGGAATGAGTTGGGTTGTTTATTCATTGAAATGTGTTAATGAAAAGGTTAATTAGAGAGTTAGAAAGTCACTTAAACCTACAATTAACTGATCCGTCCCGATTTATGAGAGGAATACTAAAGGTGAAGTTTAAGGCCTAATGAGTAACAGAAGGTGGTGTAGATTTGCCGCTCATTAGGGAAGAAGTGGTATTTTCCCTCTCATTTCCAGCGCTTGGAAGGATAATCGCCTCCCACACGGACTGATTTTGAGTGAGTGTTGGTGTTATGGGCCCCACCAGCGAATGTATGGATAGTGTGTGTATGTGAGATCTTTGGTCCGTGACGGTAGGGAGGTATTTTGCACTCCGCGCTGGAGCATCATCACCACCATAATACTCGAAGACAAATTGGACCTGTAATCCTGTAATGTCCATTTTCCAGTGATGAAAAGTACCACAGACAAGTAGTCCAGTAATAACTTTCTTTGATTTTGTCTTAAAATCATAAAAGTGCATAAAATGAAACAGCACAACAATGAAAAGAGAGTATGAATCTCTAAATAAAAACATAAATGTCTACAACAATTGAATTGTACCGATTACAAGTAGTCAAAAATCCAAAATGTGTCAGACTGGTACATCTATGTGATGTCGAACTCTGATTGACGACCACAGGATCAGAGCCAGGTGTTCCACATGCATTTACATAAATACATGTCAATGAAATGAATCTATTTATTGGTTATCCAGAAATTCTGGAATGAACTAGCCTTCTTATTCCTATGTTGGATACCCACAATCCATAAGCACAAAAAAGACAAGGGGAGTTTGCAAACACCTTTGATCCAAATGAGTGAATTAACTGCTCGGAAATGTACACTTAAAATGTTGTTTTTGTAGATTGAAGATAAGAAACTTTTGTTACCTTTGCACCGTATGTAGGAGTTACATTTATGGAAAATGTTTGGCAATGTCATGCGGTTTAGCACTTATACATCACCTAATTAAACTCCCAAACAGCTAACTGCAGTTATGCGTTTACAAAACATGTAATGTGCGAGTTCCTCGAGTGAAAATAGCGGGGTGATACGAAATTGGGAATAATAATCCCATTGTGCGCCTGAAAGGCAGATCATCGCACTGTGAACACGTTCCATGGGATAATAATAATAATATAATAATCCACATTTGTAAAGCGCGAACAATCACCCGTAAGAGTCTCTAGGCGCTGGAGGCCGTCAGGAAGATTAAGCAAGCTATTGCCCAGAGTCACATGGTGCTGGGCTAAAATGCCGCCGGCACCGGGGATCAAGCCGTGATCCCCGGAGTCTGGAGTCACTCACCCTGTCCGCGGTGCCACACCTCTTCCACAGGATTGAAATTAGAATTCACAAAGCAGAATTTCTTAATGAATCCGTATCTGTAATAAGTGAACGTTTATCACTCCCCTCTGCAGTACTGCAAAATATGGCTAACTCTGCCAAAGCTACAATGCAGGTGTATGCTGGAGTTGGAGGGCTGAGTCTATTATAAAATGAAATAGGTGAAATGGTGCATGTCTGCCGTAGACTTGCACTTATTGTAGCTAATGGAAGCAAAACACTCTAAAATGATTAACCAATCCTACCATGGTACTGGCCCGGGCAATTTGCATTGGCAGATTTTTTTAAATAGTTTCCTTTGGCGTTGAAAGGGTTCAAACCGCCTTAGTTCGATGAAGGAAAATGAGACCCCAGTAAATGACAGCCGTGATGCAGTGTGCCTCTTACTCATTGGCACCTATACAAATGCTTCTGCTGCACCAATGATAACTATGCTCCGGATAGGTACCCCATAAAATGGGACCAGCATGGTACAGCAATAGGGGTTAGAACCAGTGGTCGAAGTGGGGAAAAAATAGTAGGGGAACTGTGGGTGGAGAATCAGAGAGTGGGAATACCCCCAGGATTGGATCAGTGGGCGGGGTCAGAGGTGTGGCCAAAATGCACAAAACATACCAATTTTTTGTATTTGTTTGGCATTTCACTGACCAGTTACAGTTTATTAAATTATGTAATTCAACCAATAGATACACTTGATTATTTAAGGTTTAATATCAGTTATTGACGTTAAAATATATTCACAAAGTAGGATATGCTTCCAATCACAAAATGTCCCAAATATGCTTGAAAGTGGAATAACAAGCCATTTGTCTCCGATCCATGGAGTTTCTGTCATCAGCACTTCTCCTCCCTTTTTCCACAAAAACAGTTCAAACATGAATGGCAAAACATCCTAGTTTGCAAATGCTTTCTATATAATTATGTTTGTTATAAACAAGGGAACCCAAAAGGTAGGAAGGACCCTGGGTGTCAACTAGTTGTGAAAAACAATTGGTCCTTCAAACACTTATAATTCAAAAAACAATGAATATAGACCAGAATCAGTACTATATTGAGTTAAGATGTCCAGCCGGACATTTGGATTTAATACATTCCAAAGCGATTGTTTGCGATAAATCAGAACGTAATTGAGTGGGACACAATCCTGTAAGAAATCCAACCTCAAATTGACACAAATCACAGACGGCCTGGCTAAGTTTTTTAGAAAGACTTTCTATAAGCCAGTTAGCCCGCTTATGGAGATCTATAAAAGCCAGGCGAGGAGCGCTGCCTTATATGGGGTTGAACTTTGGGGGCACTCTAATCACAGAGAATAACTTCCTTAGACAACTGCTTGGGCTACCGACAAGCTCCCCCTTGGTTCCATTGCGTATGGACCTAGGGGTTAGATCCATTGCTGAGGTAATTGCCTGCAGGCCACTACTCTTCTGGCGACGCCTTTAGGCAACTCCGGAATTATCCGAGTACAGACTAGAGCTTTCAGAAATCCTGAGACTCCCCGGCTCAGGGAAGCTGCCATGGCTTCTATTTGTCAGGGAGAGCCTCTATGAAATAGGTCTAAAACAACTATGGGATAATCCCAACATAGCCTGTTTAAGTATATCACGAAAGTCTCTGAGTACTAGCTATTGAGGCAGAATATCCGCAAAACTTCATGCAGAACCCGCACATGGCACCCTCACAACACTCTACCTGGAAATAAAAGACACCTGCAGGTTGGAGGCATGTCTGGATGAAATCCGCCCGGCACTAGGAGGGAAACTATATGTGCAGTTTCGCCATGGCTGCCTCCCTCTGCGTGCTTTCACGGGCAAATAGTCGGGTGGAAGTACAAGTGGGTGTCCGGCATGTAATCTGTGTGATGAGACTGAAGTCCACGTCTTCTTTTTTTGCCGGGGCTATCAAACAGCAAGACGTAGATGGCTGCTTCAGCTGTGCAAAAATCTGGGCACCACACATTGCAGGGAAGCATTTAGAATCTTAAAGTACAACACAGATTCTCATATAGTCTTTGCAGTTTCACGTTTTTTAAGCTCCATGTGGTGGTTCAGGGGAAACTTCCTCAAGATTCAAGATCATGGACTTGATTGTGCCTGATTATATTGTCTTTTTTTAACATTGTAATATCTTTGATGAACTGTTTTTATTCTTCTTAAAATGTTATCTGCTTGTATATATTTGTGGCTGTTCTTTTATGGTGAAATACCGAAATAAAGTAATATTGGTATGGTATGTATCCTTCAAGAACAAAACAAAGACATTCACAAATAAACACATATTTTTCCAGGCAAAACAAAAGAGCTTTTCGCCAATGCAAAATAGTGGGGGCAAGCTTTTTAGAAGTAAACAGTAATGCACTTGCTTTAATAAATGAGTTTAACGCGCATGCTGTTTAAAGAGTTGACGACGTTTCGATCTATAACTAGATACATAGATCATCATCAGGACAAGAGTGTTTAGCAAGCCTGAAATTATGCTGCCTGAATGGCGAGCGCGGGTGAGGAAGGATCCAGGGGTTATAGAAGTACAATGTACGAGTTAATTGTATTGGAGATGGTTGGAACCCATTGCCGATGTTAATTGGTGCCAGTAGCCGTTTTTTCACCCTGGGCACTCTACCAGACACTGCTATGGCACGGGGGCACCCCAGAGGCACCCTGACGGGGGAAAGCAGTTATAGCAGGACCCCAGGAAGGGTCTTAGCAATCCTTGAAAAGGACCCATATGTGGGGACCCACAGGGGTTTTCACTCCTTGCCTGACCTTAAGATGATCGCCAGGGGAGACTTTTCACCATGAGGAGCTGTGAACTTGGAGTCTGTCCCTTCCTCACCTCTCCTCTCACCATCGTTGTCTCAGTGGCCAGCTGGAAAACGTAGCTGAAGGCTCTCCCCAGTAACACCGGACCGATTTCTCTCCTGACCTTACTTCCCTCCTCCCCTTTCTCCCTACCCCTACCCCTCTCGAGTCTTGACTTTGGATCACCTCCTGTTCCTCTCTCTATTCTGGTGGAACCGGAAATGCATACATGGCTGATTCCCGGTGGAGCTGCACCGACAGCTATAGGGAAGATTGGCTCCGGCACACCGCCATGGCCGTCACCTACCCAGCCGGACTTCTGACATTTGTCTTGTTTCTTCCCCGCCGCTGCTTTTGCTCTTTTATTGTTTTCCCGCTGAGACCTAGCTGTTTGGCTGATGCCCGGTAGAGCTACCTGATAGCTAAAGAGGAGATGGACTGTGGACTTCCCCCTCGTTCGTCACCTACCCAGCCGGACTGTGGGCAGACCCTCCTTCGTCTCTCCATTCTATCTAACTCCTACCCCTTTACCCCACCCCCTTACCCTTCTAAACTCCATTTATTTAGTCTTCTACACTCTTGAAATGTTTTTCTAGTAACTGATGTAACGTGTAACTGAAGTAATTTTATAATATCTGTGGAACCTTATGTAAAGCACTCTGATACCTCCGGGTCTAGCCAGCGCTATATAAAACCTTTCAAATAAATAAATTAAATAAATAAAAAATAAAAATTGGTGACCAACCAAAGGTAAAATACGGTGCCGGGGGTAAGGAGGGTGTCCGCAGGATTCAAGACGGCGGCTACTTGCCGATCACAAGATAGGCGGCTACTTGGCGATCACAAGAATTGCCGGTAGTTCCTACAAGCCATCAGGAGCAGACCAGCGATTCTGCTCTTGATGGCTTGTAGGAACTACCGGCAATTCTTGTGATCATTTTAGATCGAAACGTCGTCGACTCTTTAAACAGCATGCACGTTAAACTCATTTGTTAAAGCAAGTGCATTACTGTTTCCTTCTAAAAAGCTTGCCCCCACTATTTTGCATTGGCGATAAGCTCTTTTGTTTTGCCTGGAAAAATATGTGTTTATTTGTGAATGTCTTTATGTTTTGTTCTTGAAGGATACAGGACTGTGTCCCACTCAATTACGTTCTGATTTATCGCAAACAATCGCTTTGGAATTTATTAAATCCAAATGTCCGGCTGGACATCTTAACTCAATATAGTACTGATTCTGGTCTATATTCATTGTTTTCTGACTTATAATTGTTTGAAGGACCAATTGTTTTTCACAACTTCTATATAATTATGGCTCTTCCATATTTGTCACATAATACATCTGCTCCATAATCTGAGAATTTTAACTAATACATTTTTTGTAGCACAAACGAATTCAAAGTTACTAAAAAATGTGACTTGTATTGCTGCAAAGCGGACAGCCGCTTGTAAATGTTGACTGATCACCTTTCTCACTGCTGCATTTGTATGTTACACTGGTACTAATAAGGCAAAATCTTTCCAGAGACTGGTAGCATGTGTAAAAATGTCAAAATAATGAAGTATCAGAAAATATGCTGCTGCCTTTTTTTGCTGCATAATTTAGTCAACACTGCAGCATAATTTTGTCCTCCTTTGCTGAATAATTCCAGTGGTCCCAAAGCAGGCAGCACATGTTAAAAGTGTTTGTGCATGAAGCAGAGAGACTGTGAAGTCTGCAAACTTAGTTTGGTGTGCGTGCAAATCCTGCATTGCCGATCCTTGGTGAGTTGCAGCTACTACTGCTGAAACAAGGCCAATGGAGGTACCAATGGGTAAGGCGGACTGGCCTCAATGGCAGGGCTGGCTTTAGCACTGGTGCCACCATGTGCAAAAATGTTTGTTGGTGCCCCCCAATGACCACTTCCGACATGGATTCCCTCACTACCACCCTTTAACAGAGCCCCTCAAGGTTCCATAACCACACTCTCTCTCAGATGCATTTAATTTGATTTACAGCGCCACTTATACCAGTGTAGGGTGTTGGAGCACTTTCCATCACACACATTACTGAGAGATAATCAATTATACATGTGTATACCACTGAATAGGAAATGTTACATAAGACCAAGGACTACAAGGTGTAGGAGTCACATAACAACTATACTAGTAGGCAGTATAGTTTAATAGTGATTGGTCTGAAGAAACACATACTCAGAATTTAAAACGTAATACCATGGTTGGGGGTTCTCTTTAACAATCAGAATTGATTTATATCCAAATTAACACTTTTTGCAACATTAAACGAATCAAAGACTGGAGGAGAAAAACCATAACACTAATTTATACCTTGCAGTTTGCATGCAGCTCTTAGATGACAGTTAATAGTTCACTGTTCTACATTAGGATTTTTACTTATAAACTGCAAATAACAAAAGGATCTCTCTGAGAAAAGCAGTAACGACTGACCTATTTACATTATATGCACTTTGTGATCTGTATGGTACATGTTGTTTGCAGCAGGCACATTAACCCTCTGTGCAACCTTTCCATGAGTCAAAACTTCCACCTGGAAGAACATTAATCAATGGAGTTATCATGACATTGTTATTATGGCCGAAATTGCTGGAGGCCAGGAAGGAGCCAGCAAGCCCTTTTAAAACCATATTATACTTGCAAACACGACGCTCACAACCAAAGTCAGCGCCCGTTGCGGTCACACCAGTCACACCATCCTAGAGCCTGCCCTTCTCAAGGGTCCTGTGACCTCAGTGGTAGAGTCGCTGTTGCTCTAGGGTGTGCTGCTTCATAGGCCTGCCTGCAAGACTGGAGGTGAACTTCAGTATGGATTGTGGTCGACAGGCTTTCAAGGTTAACCCACACTTGCCACACCTAGGGTCCACCTGCTGGTGCTAAGACACCAGTGCTTTTAAGGTCTTGCTGGGCCTTCTAAGGTCAAGCATGGGAATGTGCTCCCTCAGCAGCATGGTCTGGGGGACTGGTCATGAAGGCTGAACCTGGTTCCCCAGATTCAAATTTGGCACCTCTGGCCATAGTGGCACATCCTCTCCCTCACTGAACACCATAATGCCCCACTGAGAGAAACTTGCACTGCCTTCAACTACAACCCAATTGTGCCCCGCTATAAATACCTGGATGCAACTCAATTCAAATTACACACTAGACAAGAGCAATATGCTGCCTAAAAATAAAAGTAAAACACACAAGATGATGGACGGAATGTTGTACATTGGCAAAACATGAACTGGGTTGGCGTGGTGAGCAAAATAACGATGGATTAAACCCAGATCTGTGACTGGGGGTGAATGTTTTGGCAATGTGCAACATTGCGTCCATCATCTTGTGTGTTTTGCTAAAAAATAAAAGTAACAACATCCTGGAAAAAGCAAACACTCATGTTAGCAGTATGGTTTAAAAAGACCACATCCGTGAACACAGAACCGCTGTACATATTTTGTTTTCCAATCCACCTCTCAATCAGGCATTGCAGTACCTCCAGGATTGGTGCCTTTCCCCACCCAGGCAAAACAATGCTGTTCAAAGAAAGACAAGAAAACAAAAGTAGCGCTTCACTGGCAAACTCTATAAAGTGATGCTAATATGTTTGGGCATGAATAAAATCCATCTAGACACTTTGCCACCACTCTGTCTTGTTTTATTTAGTTATTTATTTATTTTTCATATTTTGAACCTTTTATTCCCTATGTTGCATTTTGGAAAAGAAAAATGTCAGAAAAAGACGACATTTCCAGCAAAAGTGTTTTTCTTTTTTGGATCCATTTCACAGGGGAACAAATAAACGAAAGGAGGAAAGAGAGGGTGAGAACAGGTGAGGAGAAGCTAGACAGAAATAGAGGGAATAAGAGGAAGAAAGAGAGAGGGGGCAGCTGCCAGCGGCAGAGCAGAAGTGGACACTGTCCTTGTCTTCTCTGGGCAAAAAGGAAAAGATAGAGTCCTTTTCCTTCTCTACCCACTTGCCTGTGCACGAACGGCTACGAACGCCGAGCCTAACATGTAGGCTGTGGCTATTTCTGCCGTCCTGGGACGCATGTTTAAAATAAAAAAAAGAAAGGGGAACAGAATCTATTGCATTAAAGAAGTAGGGGCACGCTGTGCCCTGCCGATCGTGCGCACTTGGACCACTGGTTAGAACGAATCCCACCCTTTAACCCCCAAACCATCCTTGGCTCTGGAAATGCGTGGCAGTGTGGGCGCGGCTTTCAGTTCTGAGTGATAACGGCCTCTCCTCTGGCTGGGGTGATGGCCGCTCCTGCATTCTTTGAATTGTAGTCTTGCATTACTTGCAGTAAACCGTCAGCCAGATTTCAGCCAGGGTGGCACTAGTAGAGGTAATGGTACTGGTGGTGCACTGGATGTAATGATACTAGTGGTGGTATTGGTGGTGGTACCGTCATGGTGGTACTGGTTGTTGTGAAGATGGTACTGGTTGTGGTGGTGGTCCTGGTGGTGGTAGCACTGGTAGTGGGGTGGCACTGGTGGTGATGATGGTGCTACCAATGGTGATTGTACTGGCGGTGGTACTGGTGATGGTGGGGATACTCTTGGTACTGATGGTGGTACTTTTGGTGGTGGAACTGTTAGTGGTGTCAGTGATAGTTGTAGTACTGGTTGTGGTGCTGGTACTGTTAATGGTGATGTGGTACTGCTAGTGGTGTTACTGGTGGTAGTGACACTAATGGAGCGATACTGGTGGTCTAGTAGTAGTGAGGTAGTACTGGTGGTATGACAATGGTTTTACTTGTGGCACTGGTGATGGTGGTATTGGTGATGGTGATACTGGTGGCGATGGTACTGGTGGTTGTACTGGTGATGGTTATACTGGTTGTGAATTGTTTTGCTGGTGGTGGTACTGGTTGGGGTACTGATGGCACAGGTGGACATGCTACCAGTGGAAGTGGTTTAGGTGGTGCTACTGGTGGTGGCGGTGGTAATGGTGGTACTGTATTGGTGGTACCGGTGGTTGAGGTGGTGGTACTCGAGATGGTGGCACTAGTGTCAGTAGTACTGGTGGTGGTGAGAGTGGTGGTTCTGGCACTAGCGGAGGTGTGTTACTGGTGGTGGTTGTGCTGGTGGTGGTTGCGGTAATACTGGTGGTGGTCCTGGTGACAATGATGGTGAAATTAGTGGTGTTATTGGTGGTGGTGATACAGGTAGAGCATCATACAGACATACTAAATGAGCCCCCACTAACACAGGGACATCGAGCCAGGGCACAGAGCACAGGAGAAGTGATGTAGAAGGAAAGGTCACCTGTCTGACTCCATGCTGATGTGCAATATATATTTATAACCTTTTCTTACGACACACATACTTTTTGTGCCACCTGGCAACATATGTGGAGTTTCCTTTTCAACTTTCACGTCAATGAAATCAGGGATGTTGCAAGGAAGAGGTTGGCTCAGAGAAGGCTCAGACTGGAGCAATTAGTTTTGCTTTTTTTTCGAAATCTTCATGAGTGTTTTCCTGTAGCCTTAGATAGCTTTTTTCCCTCTTCAGTTTTAATTTGATTTATGAGACTTCCCAATATAAGATGGCAGAGAGACTGATGCACCAACATTCCTAGATACAACGTTTTTACTTTCACAGTTTTCAAAAAATGTCTTATAAATACCTCTTATTTTAACCAAGATAACACATCTTATACAGCATATCACCACCATATAATGAAAACATCGCTGGCCTGTGCTGCAAATGGGTCATTGTTCTCACTCATAGGTGCCAGAGCAACTTGAGACAGACAGTTTAATGGCTCAGCAAAGACAATGGAACTACTTTGTAAACAGACTAATACAACGGCTTCCCATTCAAACTCTGTACTCACGACAATCAACATGTGGGTGGAGCCAAATTCTCTCACTTAGTAGTGCTTTCTAATTCTCTGTTTTTAGTGATCACAGGAGTGGCGACAGCTGAGCAATAAAGTCAAACCTAAAAACAATAAGTTGCATTTGACTTTAAACTTCTTGGGGGCTCTGGCCTGCTACGGTGGCTCACTTGAAGCATCTCACTCGAGTTTTCCCCTCTCCTTTGTGAGTTTTATTTAGCTATATTATTGTGGGAAGGGCTCATTCATTCCTGGAAGAGGGTGTTTTTTTGTGGTTAAGAGTGAGATGTACTTTTTAGGTCTCGCCTGGCGTAGGCTGCGCGCATGCGCAGTCTCGCTGGCGAGATTTAATGATATGGGGATTTTTTAGTAAAGGGCATTAAGCCCCACCCCTCTTTTCCATTGGCTGGCGTCACCGTTTATGCTAAACGATGGCCAGCCATTGGAAAAGAGCTGTTGGTGACGTATTTGCTCGGCTTTCTGAGACGTCCCATTTGGAGAGGCTCGTCTGCCTTCCTTTTGTTGTGAAAGGTTTCTTATCTTTATGGGGCCAAACACATGGCCCCGAAACCTTTTAGCAGGTGAGGCCGTCCAAGTGGGACGGCAGTAAAAGCCGAGCAAATACGTCATGCGAGCGCTTGTTGTCATCCTTATCGGTAGTCGCCTGTTTTTGGGTTATTTTGTTGCTCGGTTTGACTCATCAAACAACCTGGGTAACTTTTTGTCATGCCTGCCAGTATTGCATATATTTTTTGCCATGTCTGACTCCCTTGAACCTCTTTTTTGCTGCTCCTTTCAGCCGTACCTTCCAGAAGGACACAGCCCTCTTTTGCCCAGAGAGTGTGGGGGCTCTGGCCGTTTTATCTCATCGTCCCTTTGTCGCTTTCTTCTGCGCCCGCTGCTGTTGCACTGTGTACTTTACCCCTTCACAGGCCCAGTCCCTCGAGCGCCTACGTCTCCCCAGACGCCTCCCCCCTCTCCTACCCACCGCCCCAGCTCGCTGTTAATTGAATTGTGTCGGCGGCCCATTGACGGCTCTGATTCAGCTTCGGGCGATTTCAAACCACAAAAGTGATCACTGAGGCCAGATCTGAGGGAAAATCAATAGCAGCCGCAGCCCGGGGATTAACAGCCAATGGAGGGGGGCAGAGGGAGGAGGGATGGGGCGGAGGGACAGGAGAGAGAGGGGAGAGGAGATGGAAAGAGAGGACACTGTCTAAGAGAAGTGGAAGGAAAAGGGACATGCACAAAAAGAAAGTAGCTCCAAAGTGACGACATTTTGCTTTAAAAAAATGGCAAGTTGCCTGCTGCGACCCACAGGATGTCATGGGGAATGTTTCTCTTTCTTGTAGTAATTCATTAAAAATTGGATGTATCAGTTTATCATCTTTTTATGTTACTGCGGTACTTGTATTTTTTTTCTAATGCTGTTTTCCTTCTCATTTTTTTGTGTTATACCTGCTTATAATTCATATTGTATTTTTAGCATTTGCCATTTTTGTGCAGATAATTGATAAATGATCGTTTGCTTACAATTGTTAAAAATGTAATAAAGAATTTAAATACAAAAAAAATAAATCGGTATCTGAGACCACCCGTTGAGCAGATGCTTGGTAAGGTGCCATGGCCCCTAATGCAAGCAATGACAAGCATTGGCATAGCCAATAGGTCTCGCCCTTGGGACCTTATAAGTGTTTAGTTATCCAGCACAATATCCTTGGTGCAACAACATCAACTGTTGCATGGCTAAACACTTATAAGGTCCCAAAGGTGAGACCTATTGGCTATGCCAATGCTTGTTTTATTTGCTTCCCATTCACTTTTTGTTAAGCAAAGTTTATGTTGTTGTGTTTCTATTTCAGGAAACGTGTAGTATGCTGTGTAGTGTATCTTGTAAGAAAAAGCGTATTTGTTTTTATTTTGTTTGTGTTTTTGTATATTCAATTAACCTCTTGAGTGCCCATGACGAGATGGTCTCGTCATGGGCCGCGGTTGCGCTGTGCCCATGACGAGACTATCTCGTCATGAACCCCGCCCGCTAATGAAAGGGCCGGCACAGGGCGGGGAAAGGGCGGGGCACTCAAGGGGTTAAGACATGTTTGTGTGTTATTCTAAAATCGGATAGGGACTATTTTAAACCACAACATTTTTCATTTTTTTGCTGTTTCTTTTTTTCCTTTCATGTATGTGTACCTTGATGTTATTTTCTTGTTTTGAGTTATTTGTGGTTTAATGTGTATTTTTGTGTTGAGGGTTCTCTTCATGTTGTGGGAACAGAGTGGCTAGGCTCAAGCCTGGGAGTGTGGAGATGCCAAGGTCATTCCTTGAGGATACAGCAACCGTGTATATTTGGTGGCTGATGTGGATATGTTTTGCATCCTCCCTTTGAGTAAGAACTTGTCATGGGAGTTTGGGCAAGTCGGTAGAGCTCAGGTGTGATTTAGGAATTATGCAAGATTCGGATGAGTTTCCCATGTGGTAATACGAGCATTAACATGAATACGTACTACGTGCTCTATTTTGGGATTGATTTACTACAGTAGGGTGGACAGGGTAGATCCAATGCCAAAGAAGACATTTTTGGCAAAAAGGTGCAATGTATTACTTTTATGGGTTTCTTGTTTATTTTCTGTTGGGAGTATTATTTGGTGTGTTCTTTTCAGGTACTGTATATTTTGTTGTGAGTGTCTGTCTTGTTACAAAAAGCTTGTTTTGTTTTACTTTGAGGGAAACCTTGTTTCATCGTGGGTTATTGTGTACAGCTCACAAAATATTAGGGTTAGTGGGTTACCACACGTTAAATTTGGAGTGACTGTCTTGCAAGTCGCAGGTTCAATTCCTAAAATGCCCTTTTTGCCTCCTGATATTATGGGGCTTACTACGATGTTGGGTGGACTGTCACGGAAACGGGACCGACTGGCCTACGGTCAGCGGTCCTGACCACCAAAGTACGATGCGACGGCACATGATGCTGTCGCATACTTACATTTCCCTATGGGAGCATGTGCTATGGTCGTAAACTGGCCGTAGCACAGGCTTCCATAGGGCAATTAGCGGTTGTGTTCATCCCTGCACCCCATTGCAGGCACCTCAGGGTGCCTGCCACACCGTGCAGGATCAACATGGGGGCATAACAGATGCCCCCAGCCGGGAGCAAACCGAAGGGGGCCCCCAAACTCGCTCTATGACAGGCTTTCCATGTCAGAAAGCCCAGCATGGAAAGCCTGCCGGAAACCGAGCATCGTAATCCAGACAGTTTAAAGTGCCATCCATATGGATTACGGGCCGGTCTCCGGCTGGCCAATGGGCTCCTTGAGCCCATCGGAAGCAAGCCAAAATTACCGTCCGGTTTCACTTCCGACCGCCTAAATTATAATTTGGTGGTCAGAAGTGAAACCGACGATCTCGGTCGGAAAGCCTCTGACCTAAGGTCGGAGGCTTTCCGACCGAGATCGTAATTGGCCCCTACATGTGTGACAATGAGTTGGTAATATTTCTGCCTGTAATTTTACTGCCACACATCTGTGCTACACTAAATAAAAATGAAACAGGTGTTGGTAGCACACCACATAGTCTGACTGCCAACCATGCCGTGTGCTACCGAAACCCATGCAGGCACTCTCATTCACTTAATACTAAGATTTCAATGAGAGTCAAGGGCGCAACGGGTCTAGATAGCAAATGTGTACAAATATAGGCAATAACAGTGATGAGGGAGAGAAATGAAAACAAGGTGATTGTGAGTAAAACTGCTAGTTTGATAAAAAATAATCCACTTCTTCTGGATAGTCACCAATCAGCACATGACAAAACTCCATGAGTTAGCTTGAAGGATTTAAGAATCTTGTATGGTGTTGTGGTGAGCTTTTCATTTTAAAGCACCTTAGATAATGGATGTGTTTCATAACTTCTGAGGTTCCGAATTTACAGCGCAGCTGCTGCTAGACCTTATGTGATCAACAGGAATATAGCTTTAAGAAGCACTCCTAAGAGAGCTAAGAGTGGGGCTTTGGCTTGACCCACATGTTGATTACCTTGAGCTCAGTAACTGATTGGGCTGAAGTTGTGTGCTGCAGCCAAGAAATAGTACTTGTTGCACTCCTGTTGGCTCCTAAGGGGTGTTCTCTCACTTAAAAAAATAAATCATGTATCACTTTGCAAGGGGAAGACCCTTTCTCCATGATATAATGGTATTGGTTTAGAATATTGCTCCATGAGCCAGCAGCATTGTTACTGGTAGCAGTAGCATGACATGCTCCCTTTGCACATTAAACAGAGCACAGATTTTGTTTTGAATATTAAGCTAATGCTATTCTCAAATAAAGCTTACTCACAATCAATCAATCAATCACATAATTTGTAAAGCGCACTACATACCCGGGAGGGTTTCAAGGCGCTGGGGGGTGGGGGGGTGGGGGGGAGGGGGGGGGGGGTAGAGGAGCTCTTAATGGTCGAAGAGCCAGGTCTTGAGTTGTCTCCTATAGGTCAGCAGGTCTTCGGTTTGTCGCAGGTAGAGGGGGAGGGTGTTCCAGGTCTTGGCAGCACGATGGGAGAAGGATCTGCCTCCAGAAGTAGTTCTCCGGATGCGTGGGACCATGGCCAGGGCGTGGTCAGCGGAGCGGAGTTTCCTGTTGGGTACGTAGAAGTAGAGTCGACTGTTGAGATAGGCTGGGCCGGTTTTGTGGAGTGCCTTGTGTGCGTGGATCAGGCGCTTGAAGGAGATTCTTTTGTCGATGGGGAGCCAGTGCAGGTTCCTCAGGTGGGGGGTGATGTGGTCGCGGCGCGGGACATCGAGGATCAGGCGTGCAGAGGCATTCTGGATTCGCTGTAGTCTGTTGATGAGCTTGGACGAGGCTCCGGCGTAGAGGGCGTTTCCGTAGTCGAGTCTGCTGCTGACTAGGGCCTGGGTGACTGTTTTCTTCGTGTTTGTCTGGATCCATCTGTAGATCTTGCGGGGCATGCGGAGGGTGTTGAAACAGGTGGAGGAGACAGCGTTAACTTGTTTAGTCATGGAGAGTTTCGAGTCGAGGATGTCTCCCAGGCTGCGTGCGTGCGTGCGTGCGTGCTGGAGCAGAGTTTTCTGTTGAAAATTATTGAGTTTTAAGCTTCAGTTTCGTCTATATGTTATGTTTAAAATTATTAATTTATAATCACTAATTATTTGTTTTGTTGAAGGTCTAAATTAATCAACATTACTAATGAGAGAAACTACACGTGGGATGCATATATGTTGCTTAAAAATAATGTGCAATTTTATTAAATGAGTGTCGCAAAGTGCTATTTGTTTCGAGTTTACGCTTTTAAAATAACGTGTGCTAATGCTTCTTTGTGTTGCAAACGGCTAGGTAATTACATACACATAAGGGTATTAGTGGGGATTAACACTGTTTAATCATTATGATGTGGTAACGTTGTTTTGTGTTTCTTTTAATTAAGATGGTCCGTTTTGGCCTAAACAAAGATGGCTGCCATTTACAGCCTGCGCTCGAGTGATTGAGATGTGACAAGAGGCCTTGCTGAACATGGTTGAAAGTCACCTGACCACAGCCTCTGTCTGATTTAAAAGTTTCCGTGAGAACAGCAGCTCTGGGCATGCTTCCAATTGCCCTTGGAAAAGAATAAAGCCACAATGAACAATGATAAATCTGCGGTGGCTCTGCTATGGTACCAAGGAAGAGCATTCATAAATGTATCGCTTGCAAACTCGAGTTTCCTACTTCCGTGTTTTTATTTTTGTGATTTTTTCTGAGCGGAGGTTTTCTAAATGTTACCAAGTTACATCCTTTCCTGCTTGCTCTGCTCAGCGGCTCAACGGATATTCAGAATTTGTTTGTAACTTTTATTCCGTTAGTTTTGGTATAAATATACTAGACTAGAGAGGGTCTGTGTCATTGCATTTTGGATTTTGAGGCCACTTCTTCCTGAACCTATGCTGAGGACGGCAGCTCGAGAGACTTTACCGAGAGACCTGTCCTGACCCATTTAGCTAGAATAGGTAATTATGAGAATAATGATTTTGCTATTGATTGACTTTCATTTTTGAACTAATCTAGATAAAAAAAATGATCTTTGTTTGAATATCAGTGTCGGGTGGTTATTTCTTTGTCATTTATTGAGTTTCAAATGTTTTCCCTATGTTTAAAATCATGACTCAGGACAATAACTTTATGGTCGCATTGACCTAGTTTTAGATGCAGATTGGTTTAGGTTTCTCTCCTGTATTCAGTGTGGATAGAGTAATAGTGTGAATTTTAGTGTGATGGGCCCTAGCGTATGATGAGTGTATGTGCGTGCGACTGTGGATTTACTCTGTCCGTGGAAGTAGGGAGAATTTATATGCGCCGATCTGCAGCAGTTTCCTGGTAGCAGAGGATGGTTAGCTTATTGTCTTGATCTGATAGATTGCTTGTACATAGGCTTTTTGATTCATTGATTTATTGGTTGATGTTGGTATATGTACTAATACTATATGTTGAGGTCGTCGTATTGAGTTCTATGTAGTGTGTACGGCTTCTGGAACTTGGGAGCTGGTGACGGTTCCGTAGTAGGGCAGAGGGAAGTGAGTGCTGCTCTCGGGAAAAACGGGATTGTTGGCCCTGTACGTATGCGGGGGAAAACGTGTAACAATTGAAGTTGCTCGTCACATTGTCTGGGTTCGGAATCAGTGACATCGTCGTGTGTTACTACTAGGGTCATATTTTCGGTATAAAAGGAGTGTGTATGGTAGCGAAGGTTATCTGTGAAACTCTGGTCTTAAGTCCCAGGGATCCGTAAGGTTTGCCGTTAAAGCTTATCGCTGGGGAAGTAATAGGTATTCTCTGAGCTTGTCTGAAGGACTGGGCAGAGGTAAGCGCTGCTTGGTTAACGCGTGTTATAATTCTGTAGTGGGACAGACTGTTCGCTGTTCTCGGGAAAGGCAGGATTCTGTGTGCATGTGCTACATTTTTCTGGTGTGAAAGTGCGTGAATGTATGAGCATTTAGTTGATTGTAAGACTCTTTGGAGCAGTCCTAGAGGAAACAGTTAATGGATGCATGTTAGAAGGGCAGAGTAGAGGGATGTGCTACTGTGTCAACGAAAGTAATAATTCCATAGTGGAGCAGAGGTAAGCGCTGTTCTAGAGAAAAGTGGGATTCTTGTGAGAAAGAATTTTCTTTACTATTCTGTGGTTAGCAAAGCAGACAATGGAGATGTTTATATGTTGTAACTAATAGATTATGTAGAATCTGAAACGAAGTCTACTGAGAAGGCTTTGTAAAGGAGGGGTAGATGAGTGACAAAGGACAGGAGCAGAAGCGACTGCAGCGACTGCTGACGTCATACAGACCGCGCTGTGATTGGGTAGTAGATCAGAACAGTGCTCGCGCTAGGATTGGTGCGTTAGTTTGAGCCGCGCAGGGATTGGAAGGAGTACAGGGTGACGTAGACGCTCCAGGATTGGTGCGTTGGTGTGAGTCGCGCTGTTATTGGACAAAAGATCGTACAGTTGCGGAAGGGACTAGAGAATATTGGTAAACGTTAAAATGTATTACCAACCTGAGGAAAAGAAGAAGAAATCCTTGTTCTGTGGAAATGTGGATTTTCCTGATCAGTTATGTCCCCTATCTTGGACCCCAACGGTTCTATGTGCATGTCACAAGTACATGTATGTTCCCTCCAGTTCCAGTTTCCAAAACGCAAACATATGTGCGTCCACCGTCAACATGTTCTCTGTCAGATCCGCCATCAATGGGCTGGATATTCGATTCCTAAGTATGAAAGGCCACCGACTTTATATGGCTAAGTTACTCCATTTTTACAGTTCAGGCAAGTAGGCCCGATTCTGTCCTCAAAACCTTCCCTGCTCTCTGTCTCTGACAGCTTCAGCTTGAGCTCGCATCTGTATCCATGAACTTTGTCCTACTCCCTGTGCAGCTAACGGTGCCTGCCTCGGCCAGTTTTGCCTGCCTGCCAAGAAGCTGTATTTCACCTTCGAATTATCTACTTTGCTCTTCAGCCGATGCATTCCTGTCTAGTGATTTAGGTAAACATTTCCTTTAGCTCACAAGCAAAGGACTCGGCCTTTCCGTCCTCCTGCAAGTAATTCATAGCCCTGTTGCCATGGAAAGTTTTCTGCCCCTCGCATCTCATAAAAGATGGTTCGACAAGGATAAAAACATAATAACTAGAGAAGGTGAATTGCTACCTCCAACGAGAACTCCTGCATCCTTCATGGTTGCGAAATATGGGTATCATACCTGTATATGGTTAGATAACTGGGCTAAGTATACTAAAGAAGATGGTGTCTTAGCGTTCCCGGAACATGGTTCATTTAATCTGGCCGTGTTGAGAAATTTACGGGAAAAGATGATGTGTTTAGAGCCTAGACCAAGGCCGACACAGTTCGAGGCGTTGGTGGAATGGGAAGATGAGGTGCATGAGCGAGAAAAGCAGAGGAGTGGAGGCAACTATAGGTATATGTTCGGGAGGAAATATGATCGTGAAACTCATCATGATCGGATGAGGAGATGGCGAGATGCTAGTATGTCAGAGGGATTATATCCTATGAGGACAGTTGATGAGAAGGAAGAGAGGAAGGCTACAGAAAGGGTGCCTGATGCAGAAGTGAGAAGGTATGGGTCTAATGATTACGAAGATGAGGTCTTGGATGATATGATTTACAAGAGACCACCTCCGTATAGACCAGAACCAGATGAGAGCACGCCCGTTGCTACTCCTGTAAGAGATACTTTGCGAATTATTAAAACTGAGGTTATGACACCTGATCTGAAAAGTGGTAACTCTTTCACGGAAAGGGAAAGAGAGAGAGAGCGGGAGAGAGAGAATCGAGTTAGTGACGAGAAAACAAAAGAATTAGCCAGAACCACATCTGAACTGACTGAGAAAATTAGAGAGCTGACGAAAAATCTAGAAGCTGTTACAGTGCCTGTAACGATAGGTCCGGTTGTGCCTATTTTTGATAAGCAAAGAATGGGTGAAAATGGTTTGACAGTTCCCTATGTTGGAAATGGTTTGGTTGGTACTTGCACTTTGGAGGAATCAGGAATGAGAACGGGAGGAAATAATTTGAGACAGTCAAGACATGACACCTGTAGTGGAGGATTAGATGTGCAGCCTAATTCAGGATTGAATACTGGTTGTTTGGGAGGACCGATTTTGGAACCACAGAGGATGACAGAACAAGTGGGTGCAGTGAAAAAGTCTACTGAAATAACAGCTGAGGATTTGAATGATTGGTTGAAAGTTCTTCAAAAGAAGGATAAAGATTCACAGGCGATTGATGTAGCCAGGTTGCGCATAGAATTGGAGCAGCTTATTGCAGGAACAATTCCTACAGATATATTGAAAAACCATCATGATGGAGAGTGGTTATTCATGTGCAAGAGTATCACCTGGAGGGCTAAAAGTACACATGATAGGTTAAGAGCAATAGCGAGTGAACAAGGAGTTGACATGGATAAGGTAAAAGCTTTGCAGAAGCCTTACAGGGTGAATTTCACCGACAAAGATATTGAAAATCTAAATGGCGCTGGTAGAACAGGACAGATTAAGGAAATGATTGCCTTATTGCGAAAATGGGGTGATGTGGAAAAGTGGAAGGATAGGTGGTACAAGAAAAGGGAAGATTCAGTGGATAGGACTTACTCAGCTTTTCCCATGAGAGAAAAAGAAAAAACAGTGGATGCTTATCCTTTGAGAGAGATTCCTGGAGGAGGATATGTACATGTCCCATGGACTAGACAGAATATTTTGTCATTTACGAATGATTTCCCTCGACTGAGAGAAAAGCCCGTCGAGTGGTATAGGCAGGTAGACAGGTTTGTGAAATTGTCAAAAGTGCTGTGGATTGACCTGAATAGTCTGTTTGATATAATTGTTCCAGCAGACTTGTGGGCAGAGTGTAAAATAGTTGTAGATTGGCCTGCAAAGGAGTATCCAAGAGATCCGAAAACGGGAGCACCAGATCCAGAGGTAATGAAGAAGTACGAGCAGGTTATAGTGTTCCTGAAAAATAAGGTACCCCCGAAAGAGACAGACTGGGTGAAGATAGATCGAACACATCAGGAAGCGAAAGAATCAGTTCATGCTTTTTACGAAAGGCTGATACTGGCTTTTAAACAGTTCAGTGGAGATGAACACCTGGGTGACAAGGATTTGAGTCATTTTGTATACAGATTTGTATATGGCCTGAGACCTGAAATAAGTGAAAGAATACGTGAGCATACAGTTGATTGGCAGAGTAAAAAGATTGATGAAATCTTGAGACATGCAAAGTACTTCAGTGATGAGATAGAAGCAAAACAGAGAAAGCTGAAAGAGAAGGCAATGTGGGCACAGGTGAAAGTTGCTGAGAGACAAGAAGCACAGTTGGTGGAACAGGCAAATAATCTAGGAAATAGGCCCAGATATGCGGGAAAAGGAAAGGGGAATCTTGAAGAAGCAAAGAAAAAGTTCCCTTGTTACAAATGTGGACAATTGGGGCATTGGAGATCCGAGTGTACCAATCCACCATTAGTGAGTAATGAAAATAAACCCTTAAATCAACAGGTGCAGAACGAGGGGTGTAATCATCAGCAGCAACAGCAGAAGGTTGTCAGACAGCAGAGTCAAGAGCCAAAACCGCCCTTGCCGCAGAATAGAGGGTCCCAAAAGTATAACCAGGACTCAGGATTCTACAATGATGAGCAGGTAAACAAACCGAGACGTTCTAACCCGGTACAGCAGTACTGGTTAAAGAATGAGGGGAGTGAGTCTGAAGGGGATTATTGACGGTGCCGAAGAGAGGAGGAAGAGTGCATACTTGGTGCAACTCTAGAAATAGACCAGGCAGGACCATTTGTAGATGGAAAAATAAATGGGGAGAGTGTTACTTTTTTGGTAGACACAGGAGCGACGAGATCAACTGTCAGGTCAGCAGATATTAGAAATCTTCCTCTCTCGGACGAAGCAATCCAAGTGGTTGGTGTAGCCAATACACAGATTAAGACTCGTCTTACCGAACCAGTAAGGGTAAGATTAGGGAAATTCTCAGACATGCACAGGTTTGTAGTCTGTGACACTAGTCCAGTGAACTTGTTAGGTAGGGACCTATTGTGCAAGATGAACTGTACAATTTTCTGTACTCCGGATGGAATAGCTTTTGAGACACCAGATGACGATGTTTTGTACCGGATGACTCTAGATAATAGAGAGAGTGAGATTGTTGGTACATATGCTGTGTTTAATCCAGATGATTTGCCTCAGGAGTTGAGACACACAGTGAAAACAGCAGTTTGGGATTTTACTGGAGAAGATGTGGGATTCATGAATAATGTAGATCCAGTGAAGATTTCAGTGAAAGAGGGGATTGTTTATCCTAATATCCCACAATACAGATTGACACCAGAGATAATTGAGGGAATAACTCCTATAATTGACAAGATGATTCAACAGGGTGTTTTGAGAGAGTTACTGAGTAGCCCGTGTAATTCACCGATAATGGGGCTGAAGAAACCTAATGGAAAGTTCAGGATTGTACAAGATTTAAGAAAAGTTAACAAAATTGTGGTGGCATGTTGTCCCATTGTGCCAAATCCTTCAGTGATTTTGTATCAGATTCCTCATGATGCTACACGGTGATTGATTTGTGTCATGCTTTCTTTTCAATTCCATTGCATCATGACAGCCAGCCGATTTTTGCATTTCGGTTTGGACAGCGTATTTTAGCATGGTGTCGTATCCCACAGGGGTATACAGAGAGTCCTTCGATATTTAATCAGTTGTTGAAAAAATCATTGGAGAGTTTGATCATGCCTGAAAGCTCAAGTAGAAGAAGGAGCAGAGGAGCGCAACGTGGGACGCGGCCGGCTGAAGGCGTCTGCTGGCACATTAAGAAAGGTTGCGTCAAAAGAAAAGCACAACGCAGTCGACGTTGCCTATAGTTCATTTCTAAAAGAAAACATCACAAGGAAACAACGGAAAACCTCTGTGAAACAATGAAAAGGGGGGAAATCTCCAAGACCTACTTGAAGAAGTCTGGCTTGTAACAATTGAAGATATCACGTGAGGACGCTGTGGACCGACTCTACTCCTCGCGGCCACCGCTTCGCGGGTGCCGCTCGTGGGCTGGTTGTTCACCTGTGCCGCTGATAAGTGCGGGGACGCTTTGGGGGTCGCTCTTGCCTGATTTGAGAGGACGCTTTGCTGACACCTGAGGGACCCACCGGGGAGGCTGATCGCACGGAACTGCGAGGCCCAGGGTGCACTCTGCCAACTCTTCCTGCACACCTGATTCCTCTTCCCGGCCCCGCCTCCAGTGACTGATTCCCCGCTTTCTCATAAAGTGTTGGGATTCTGCTGAGTTCGTTGCTACTCACCCCCTGAGGACGCTGTGGACCGACTCTACTCCTCGCGGCCCCCGCTTCGCGGGTGCCACTCGTGGGCTGGTTGTTCACCTGTGCCGCTGATAAGTGCGGGGACGCTTTGGGGGTCGCTCTTGCCTGATTTGAGAGGACGCTTTGCTGACACCTGAGGGACCCACCGGGGAGGCTGATCGCACGGGACTGCGAGGCCCAGGGTGCACTCTGCCAACTCTTCCTGCACACCTGATTCCTCTTCCCGGCCCCGCCTCCTCCACGCCCTCCCTTTCTTTTTATCATCCTCCCTGTCGCTACGCGCTAGCGGTACGCGCGCGGGACGCAGACCGGGGCGAAGACCGGGCAAAGAGCGGGCCGTTTGAGGCCGTTCGAGATCGGTCTCGGTCAGCTATCCTGTTACTTTGCCCTCCCGTGCCCCCTCCTGCCTGTCAGAGGATACCCGCTGAAGAATGGCCATGAGGGAGACCCGAAGCAAGACTCAGAGTGCTGCAGGGAATCCTCAATGTACTTTGGACTCATACTTTGCCAAAGCTGGCACACTATTAATCGAGGACATCACCACACTGGAACGACGCATCTCCCAGGAAATCGAATGGGTAAGAAGATCATCGTTGGGCCCCCTGGCCGCAATAACAACCCCGACTCAGAGACTTGATGTCAGCCCAGAAATGGATGGGAGCGAGGGTTTACATGAATTGCTTGAATCGGCTAGATCGCCATGTCCCACTCTGCAAGGCACTTCCAACTCTGACTGTACTATTTCATCTCAGGTTGATCTTAGTATATTGCCCCTCCCCCTCCCTCAACTTAAACCTCCCCATTCTAAGACTAGTTCCAATACTCCCATACTTCGTAGGGAAGACAATAGTTTGGGGCTTACGCAGCTCGACCGCAATGGGATAGGGGTGAGGGAAGGAGCTATTTCTAAAAATAGTAAGAAGCCCCAGACGCCACGGGGGAAAAAAGGTAAAAATAACAAACTTCTAGCCGCACCACAGGCCAAGAATTCTGAGTCTACCAATAAACGACAAACATCACTACAATCTAAAGGGCACCCATCACTTAATTTGACATCAAATAAACCAGATATTACGGGTTCAACCCTGGGTGAGGAGGACATTACACTCTCAGATATCTATAATCTGATGAGGAGATTACTTAATCCCCTGGAAGCACGTCTGGGGAAAATTGAAACTTCCCTAAAACGTATTGTCAATGATATGACTACATTAAAAGCTGCCTGTGCAAAAGACAATACAGCCCCAGACATTGTCTCAAGTGGCGCGACGAATAATTTACCCCCCCCAGCGACCAGTCTGAATCCTTCTACCCTTCCTTCTAAAACCTATATACCGCCTCTTCAACGCAAAGTACCAGCTTCTGACTCAATACCAAATAGAAGCCCAAATAAGAATACGCCCGCATGTTGCACCAAGGGCTTGAATAAGAGCATTAGTGAGATACCAATGATTATTAATCTACCGCCCGAGGCCAGCCCCTATACTATAATTCTAGCAGGTATTCCCGCTTTAAAAGAACCATCCAAAGAGTCAGCTGAATCGCTCAAAAACAAGGTTATCAATTGGCTCACAATTAATAGACCACTCCCCGCTGGAATAAGTAGCCAGGTTTTGATGGTAAGAAGAGTACAATGGTTGGGTGGCCTGAAGAAATCTATACAGGGAGACTGTGTCTTGGTCAATTTTAGAGACCCCAGGACAGTCTCTCATATATCTAACTGGCCCTACCGTGACAGGGGAACCACAATCCAAGCTCTACCATTATCTTTCTTTTACCCACCTCTAGTACAAGTGCAGGGAGAGGGCGACTGGGAACTTGTACGCTGTAGAGGCCATAGGCAGAGCTATGAGAAAAGGGGCATCCCCTCTACGAACGACAAAACACACCTTGACTACTTCCCCACACAGAATAGATTTGGGAGTTTAGATTGGGTGGACTGACTGATTAGGACGAGCAATAAAGAGGAAAGTGTCCCACTTGCCCTAACAAAGGAACCCAACCTATCGGAGGCTGAGCCCAGGAACCTGGTAGACTACAACTTTTCAATCTTGGATATTCAGCCAGATGAGGTGGTGTTTACCCCAGCCCCTGTCCCTGACATGTGTATATCTCCAGTAAATGATCTGGGTACTACCCTACTTACAGATGAATCCAATGGCACTACTAACCCCCACGTTATCAAAGTGCTATCGTGGAATGTGGCGGGCCTTGTAAATAAGTTACATTGCCCAGAATGGAACACATTTATCAGGAGCAAGGACATCTGCATGTTCCAGGAAACCTGGGCATGTGATGAGGTGACGTATCAACGATACGCTTCATTCACCATGAAAGCAAAATGGGGAGGAAAAGGACGACCCTCGGGTGGACTGGCAATATGGCTAGCAGCTGACCTGGGATGCAGTGCCGCCCTACATTCACTTTCCACAGAGGATATTCTTGTGGTACTATTGGAATGGCCCAATTCCAACAGACTCATGCTGGTAAATGTTTACTCCCGCCCTGTAACCCACGGGTCGGAATCCCGTACCATTGAGGAACTTTCTCTAGTTTTAAACGAAATTCCTGTGGATACGCCCTACCTAATTGGTGGCGATTTTAATTGTCACTACGAGCCCCTTTCTGGCCTTTTAGATGGCCTGGCCGAAGAAGAGGATGCGATCTGGTCCATACCTCCTCTTGAGGCACCCAGACCAAAAGCATGGACACCTCTCGCGGTCCAACTCACAACACTCACCTTAAAATTCGGTTTACGGGCATGTAATGGCCGGAAAAAATCCGATATCCCACCAAAACACACATTTAGCAGGGGTGGGAGGGAATCAAAATTGGACTACATTCTTGTCCCGTTAGCATCCTGGTCTTCCATCATAGACTTTAGGGTTTTGCCAGGTGTGGATAGTGACCACCGTGCTCTTGAAGCAGAATACATTTTACCTGACCGTGAGGTCATGAGGGAGCAGACCACGTCACTTCGGGCGGGCCTAACAATTACCAACAACCGACGGAGAGTGAGATGGGAAAGACTACTTCTTAATCCAGACAATCTCCCCAGTCTTTATGCCCGGGCGATTCCTATTTTTACTAAGGCTCTGATTGCCCCGATAACTGGAATGAGTGGGGGACTCTTCATACAGACCTAACCCTGGCACTATCTGACATTCTTTTTACAACACAGGGAGGACCCATTAAATGCCCACATACTCCTAGATGGTATAACTCCACATGCCGGAAGGCTAAATCAAACCTCCTGGCTGCACTGAAAGAGGGTTTAGGGACTGAGGTTATCAGGGCTAGGCGCTCAGTTTACAAACGCATGATTGGCGCTGCCCAAAAGGAATGGGAACACAATAGGTGGGAGAAACTAAAATTGACATTAGCAAAAGGTGATTCCCGCTTATTTTGGCGCCTCGTAAACACAGGGACAGATACACTACCTGATGCAACTGAACCTAATATCTCAGCTGATGCATGGCGCGATCATTTTAAGTCCCTATATAGCACACTAAATCAATCGGAGACGTCCAATTTTATTATTGATAATACCAGAGGGCACTTTTTTACTCTAAGGGAGGTACATGATGCGATAGACAGATTAGCACCAGGCAAGGCACCGGGTCTTGATGGACTGCCTGGTGACTTATTTAAAAATGAACCAGCGGTCTGGGCGCCATACCTACTGTGCTTATTTAATTCCATTTTGGCCGGCATGGAGGTCCCAAATACTTGGTTGGGAGCAGAGATTGTCCCAATATTCAAAAAGGGATCCCCTCTGCTCCCTTCCAATTATAGACCAATCAGCCTAATAGATGTCACACAAAAGTTGTTTGGTAGACTACTATTGAATCGTCTCCAAACTTGGATTGTAGAGAAGGATATACTGAGCCCTTTTCAGGCTGGGTTCAGGGAAGGCGTCTCTACAATAGACCAGATTTTCCGATTCAATTACTTATATTGGAAAACTGTGACTGTGGGCAGAGGCACGCTGTATACGGTCTTTGTTGACCCGCGGGCAGCATTCGACTTGGTCCCCCGTGCAAAATTATGGCTGGTACTAAAAGATTTAGATGTTCCAGGCGATATCTTAACTATGCTGATGAGGCTCCACCAGGGCAACTATGCTAAAGTCAGATGTGGCAAGGGAGGTGCACTAACAGAGAACTTTCCCGTGGACACGGGGGTCAGACAGGGTTGTGTGCTCGCACCGACCCTGTTCTGCCTCTTCGTGAACGGTGTTATAGACTTCCTGACAGGGCTAAGCTATATTGACGCCCCAGTGCTGAATGGCAGGAGGGTACCCGCAATCATGTTTGCGGATGATACCCTCCTGCTTTCAAAATCACCAATGGGCCTCCAGAGAATCTTGGATGGATTTATTAATTTTTGTGAGCTTCGTGGTCTGGAGGTGAATGCGACCAAAACTAAATTTATGACCTTCAACCCACCCCTTACAACCCGCCCAAACCCCTCGATCGGACAAGAAAGTTTGGCCCGGGTCTCTACATTTGAATATCTAGGTGTTACCTTGAATCAATCTTTGACCTGGGATACGCATATTACCAGAGCAAACTTGAAACTTGCCCAACTCGCAGGTGGTATAACTAGGCTGATCTCAAGATCCTCCTACAAGCCTCTCGGCCCACCTCTTCATATCTACAAAACACAGGCTAGAGGGGCAGTAACCTACGGGGGTGAGATATGGGGACATGTAGCATGTCAGAAGTTGCAGATAACCGAGAACAACTTTATCCGACAACTGACTGCCTTACCATCAAGCACCCCGCTCCTCCCGCTGAGATTGGATCTTGACCTAAGACCAATCTCTGAAGAATTAGGACTGAGGCCCTTGATGTACTGGCGCAGAGTCTGGAGTTCACCAGAGTTATCCAGTTATAGAGCAGAACTAGAAGAAATTCTGCGCTTCCCCAAGGTGTTGCATATACCTTGGTTTAAATATATCAAGAACACCTTTGAAGCGATGGGGAATCCAGAGTTGTGGCTTGACCCACGGAGCGCCTGTCCAAGGATCTCTCGTAGATCATTGGCCGACGCTTACCGCGAGTACAAGTTACAGGCAGCATTCCAATCACTTCGTCAAGACTCGTTGTCCATTCATTTTATTGCTCTCAAGGACCATTGCCATCTGGAACTGGTCCTTGATGATGTTGCTCCACCATTAACACGCAAATTGTACTTACAGTGGCGCTATGGATCACTTCCGTTGAGGGCATACACAGAGCACTGGCTTAACACGCAGACTACACCTAACTGCCAGGCTTGCCCTCTCACGAGAGAAGACGATTTACATATGATCTTTTTCTGTCCTGCATATAACAAACCACGTAAATACTGGCTTGTGCCCCTCCTCAGGAACTTAGGCTTTAAGGAATACCGTCCTGCATACAGAATCCTAAAATCCGACCTGTCTGCCCCTACTGTATGTGCCATAGCCAAATTTTTAACCTCAGCATGGTTTATTCGCAATCGCCTTATGTCCAGATAAAACTCCATTTTAAATGTTTTTATGACTGTTTTTACGAGGTATTCATTGTTCAGATATGTTAGGTAATATTACAGCTTAAAAGTGTTTATTTTACCATGAAACTATTATTGTTCATGTTTTACTGTTAAATTGACATTGTATTTTTTTGCATCTTTTATGGTCCATAGTGACCGAAATAAAGATTTGATGATGATGAAAGCTCAGTACTAGTGCAGTATATCGATGACTTACTTGTGGCATCGAAGACACGTGAAGCTTGTGAAGTAGATACCATAGCTTTACTGAATCATCTGGCAGATGGAGGGTTAAAGGTATCTCCAGCCAAATTGCAATTTTGCAAAAAAGAGGTGCATTATCTTGGACACAATAGTGAGAAAGGTGACTGATGACAGGATCAAAATTATCAGAGGAATGAGAGCCCCGATGACCCAGAGAGAAGTGAGGATGTTTCTGGGGATGGTGGGTTATTGTCGTCAGTGGATAAGTAATTTCTCCCTGTAGCAAAGCCACTGATTAAATTGACTAAAAGTGAGGTGAGAGACCCATTGGAACTGGATGGAGAACAAATGGCAGCATTTGAGGAGTTGAAGAGCAGAATGTGTGAAGCCCCTGCTTTGGGAATGCCAGACTATGAGAAAGAGTTTGAGTTGTACTGCAGTGAAAGAAATGGTTGTGCACTTTCAGTGTTAATTCAGAAACATGGACAACTGAGAAGGACGATTGCGTACTTCTCATCGACACTTGACCCCATAGCTGTGGGTTTGCCAGGTTGCCTGAAAGCAGTAGCTGCTACATGCAGAAGCTTGGAACAGAGTGAGGGTATAATAATGGGATATCCTGTACGGGTATTCGTACCTCATGATGTGGCTATTCTTTTGACAAGAAGCAGGACTCAGTACATGTCACATAGTCGGTTGACTAAATATGAGAAAATCATTCTGGGAGCATCAAATGTGACTCTTGAGAGATGTGTGAATGTGAATCCAGCAACGTTGTTACCAGATGCTGACAATGTGAATGTGGGAGATGATGTTGATCATGATTGTTTGGATGTGCTTGATTACTGCACGAAACCAAGACCAGACATAAGAGATTTGCCATTGCCAGAGAGTGATCATGTGCTGTTTGTGGATGGATCGTGTCTAAGAACTGATGATGGTGTGCTGAGTGCAGCATATGCAGTGTGCAAGGTTTCAGAAGTTATGGAAGCTTCGCCTTTGAAAGGAGTGAGATCTGCTCAAGTGGCTGAATTAGTGGCATTGACGAAAGCTTGCAAAATTGAAAAGAATCTGAGTGACTGTGATCACTGATAGTCAGTATGGATTTGGAGTCGTTCATGATTTTGGCCAGCTTTGGCTACAGAGAGGTTTCTTGACGTCGAGTGGGACTCCAATAAAGAATGCTGAAGTGATTGGAAAGTTGCTTGAGGCGATACAGCTGCCTAAAGAGTTAGCAGTTGTGAAGTGTGCTGCTCATGGACAAGGAGATGATTTTGTTACTCTAGTTAATCGTTTTGCCAATGACATAGCACAGTATGGTGCAAAGAACAATCATTCGATTAATAGGGCACGAGAAAGGGAAATGTCTTTTTGTTCTGTGATGTTTACTAATGTCCTAGAAACGTGGGATGAAGTGAAACAGTTGCAGGATGAGGCAGGAGATGAGGAAATGAGAGATTGGATCAAGGCAGGTTGTGCCCCAAGAGAGACAGATCATGTTTGGATCTATAGAGATGGTAGACCAGTCATGCCCAATTCCATGCTGTCGACAATGGCAAGAATGTATCATGGCCAGGGACATCTGGGGAGGGACGCAATGATTAGGTCATTCAAGCAGACCTGGTACAATGCAAAGTTCAGGTTGATTGCAGAGAGCATCTGTCAGAGATGTTTGATTTGTCAGCAGTTCAATACTGGGAAAAAGACAGTGGTGAGTTTAGGAACAATAGGCAGAGAAGGAGGTCCTTTTACCAGAATGCAAATAGATTTCATTGAAATGCCCCAAGTGAACAGATTGAGGTATGTTCTAGTGGTAGTCTGTTTGTTCTCAAGATGGGTGGAGGCCTATCCGACTAGGAGAAATGATGGAATAACAGTTGCAAAGTTACTGTTAAGAGAGTTGATTCCTAGGTACGGGTTCCCAGTGACAATTGAGTCTGACAGAGGTGGACACTTCTACAATGAGCTCATGGGTTTAATTTGTGAAGCATTGAGCATACAGCAAAAGCTACATTGTGCATACAGACCAGAGGCTTCTGGCGTCGTTGAACAGATGAATGGCACAATAAAAAAACGAATTGGTAAGATGTGTTTAGCCACTGGAATGAAATGGCCTGATGTCTTGCCTCTAGTGCTGATGACTATTAGGTCTACTCCAGATAGAACCACAGGTTTGAGTCCGCACGAAATATTAATGGGACGTGCGATGAGACATGCATTTGTGCCTGTCAACAAGTTGATGACAATAACTGATGACATGATTTTGGATTACTGTAAAGGCCTGGCTGACGCAGTTCATTCTGTGTTTCACCAGGTTGGAGAAGACGCTACCACACTTGAGAAGAAGCAAGCCCATGATCTGAGTCCAGGGGACTGGGTGAGGATTAAGGTGCACAGAAGAAGAAATTGCTTGGTTCCAAGGTGGGGAAGGCCAAGACAAGTTATTCTGACTACAACGACTGCAGTAAAGTGTGCCGGTGTGAGAAACTGGGTGCATGCAAGTCATACTCTGAGAGTTCCAAATCCAAAAGATGGGACTGGTAAGCAGCATTTTGAAGAGTCAGATTCCAGTGATGATGCAGAAACTGAACCAGTGAGAAGAAAAAAGAATCCTGAAAGGGGTGAAGGGGAAAGAGAGTCAGGTGAGTCTTTTTTCTTTCCACGAGAGGCTTCAAGAGAAACATTGAGAGTCTCAGAGGACAGATCAGATTCTGTAAGAGTGCCTGATGTTCCAACAAGCAGTGGAGAAGAAAGAAGAGAAAAGAGCAATTCCACAGAGACTATACCTGAATCAGATGAGGAGGTTGAAAATCCACTTGAGATTACACCTGAAGAGGTAGGGTCAGAAGACGATAGAGAGGGACAGATTGCGGAAGACTCCCGAGGAGGTGTAGGGAACATTCCTGATAAGCTAGGTGAAGGGACAAGTAGACAGCAGGAAGATTGCGTGTCGGAGACCCGAGGAGGGACAGAAATAGGGAAATCTCAATCAGTGGTGGAAAAGACTGTGGAGCGAAAGAAAATTGTTGAAGAACAAGAGGCAAATGAGACAGAATCAGATGAGAGTGAAAATGATAAATCAGAGGGTCGAGTTCTGAGAAAGAGAACTTGGATCGGAGAAAGAAATAATAAAGAAGTGAGACCAAAGAGGATTGTAAGAGGAGATCTTTGGCCCAACAGGATAAAAAGACTGAGGTACAGACTGACACGAGCAAATTCATCGAAAGCTGAACAGGTGAACGAGGTGTCTAGTCAGAATCAAGCAAAAGGTGAGAAACAAAAGGTCTCAAAAGAACCAGAGGAGATCAAGAGAATCAGAAAACCTAACCAGAAGTATAGGTCACCGGAATGGACGTACGTGGCACTGTCTGAAGGTGAAGAGGCAGAAAGTCAAGGAAATTCAGAGGGGACCGTACGAGAAGTGGTTGAGGAGAAAACTGTTGGAATCCCGAAAGTTATCCTGACTGACATTAGAGAAGAGTCGGATGCACAGGATGTTATTGAAGATTTGATACAATTTGATGTTGCTGAAGAAGGAGTGAAAAGTGATGAAAATCCAAATTGAGTGAACTAAAGGAGTCACTTGGAGAAAAGTGAAGAGAAGAAAGTCTAAATTAGCTGTTTGAAATAATCTAGTGTTCTAGTGTTTCAGTAGTGGAGTAGAAGAGGCTAAGTCAAAAGACACTGCCAAAGTAGTAAAATGGCTAACACACAGAATAATCAAAGTAGATGTGCCTTCTTGAAAAGATGGTGTAGAATGTGCTGCTGCTGTACTGGATTATTAATGCTATTATGGGGTATACTAGCTTTACTAGTTACTTTTAGAGTTACAATAGACACTTTTGGAATACATACTGAGAATGTGACCAATGTAGAGAAGAGTTCACAGAAAGTAGTTCCGACTAGAAGTAGTAACATTTATATACATAAAGATAGGTCAATTAATGATTTTTCTAGCAATGTTTTTTCAAAGTTGTTGTACGAATACGTAAAGACAATGGAAGTTAGGGATTGCTACGTTTGTATGCAATTACCTGCATCCGTTTCAGAAGGTGTTACTTATCACCATTTACCAGCTACGTATGGAATTTCATGTAGTGTGCTTAGTAGTGTTTTTTATTTGTTAGGGAAAATAGATTATGAGATGTCTAACAAAGATAACATTTTTGGGCAATTGCCTATGAACAAAAAGCTGAATCCAGCTAAAGAAGCTCACATTTTTGGTGAGATTTTTATTGAGAAAGAAGAATTACCATTAGATTATATTTTTAAAAACAATTTAACTTGCAGTTTAAAAGAAGAGGAGAAGGCTTTCCTAAACATGGTAGAGGAAAGGAGAGTGAACATGCATGAAAAGGCAGGGAAATATAAAATGAGTGAGACAATTTGGGATATTGAAATGGGAAAGGAATTGAAGAATGGGGCCAGTCCAACTTTGGCTTTAGATGCACCACAGAAGGGTAAACTATGTATTACCAGAAAGAAATCCCAATATGATAATTACTTTTTTGGGACTAGTGAGTGTCATGATACATACTTCATTGCGACAGGATGGGGTTTTAAAGGTGGAGAAGATCCAGTTTTCCCAGGAGTGTATTATGTTTGTGGGAACAAGGCTTATTACAAGTTGCCTGACCATTGGTATGGCACGTGTTACGTGGGCCTGGTCTTTCCAAAGATTTTTCATATAGATAGGATAGAAGATGTAGAACACATTAATTTACTAACACGTTTTAAGAGAGAAACTTGGTCAGAAATCGTAGGTGATATTTTTGGAGCTTTATTTCCAGCAGTGGGAATTTCTTTAAATGCATATGGGATTCGGAAACTGTCAACAGTGGTGGATCGCTTATCGACAAGTACCGCTGGAGGGTTTCTTTTGGTAAATACGGAGATGATTGCCGTGCGTGCCATGTCTATGCAAAATGGACTTGCCCTTGATATTCTATTGGCTAAGGAGGGTGGAGTCTGCAGAATGCTGAAAGTTCAACATTGTTGCACTTACATTCCTGACGAAAGCAAAGATCTGAAGATCTATATCAAAAATATTACTGATTTGCATGAAGAATTAGTACCACTGGAAGCTGAAAGTATCTGGACTAAAATAGCTAATAAGATAGTTGCTGTTAAGAGTTTTATTGCTAAGATAGGTAGTACCATTATTGGTAAAATATTATTTCCATTGACATGTGTAATTGTTGCTTTATTGATACTAAGATTGGGGTGTTTGTGTTGTAAAAACAGGGGAGGGAAAAAGAGAATAATTAGAGGAAATACTGAAAAGAAACAAAAGAGGTCAAGGAGAGACCCACAAGAAATAGAATTAGAAGAATTGAGGGAGAGTGTTTACTTGGAGTCGAAGAGGGATGATGTGAGAGAGTCTGGTGTTTAATGTTGTGTCATAAAAGACATTTTCAATTTCTCCTAAAAATTGGGACTACATTTTTTTTTTTTGTGGTTGGTTTTTGTGGTGATAATATATCACCAAAGGGGGGATTGCTGGAGCAGAGTTTTCTGTTGAAAATTTATTGAGTTTTAAGCTTCAGTTTCGTCTATATGTTATGTTTAAAATTATTAATTTATAATCACTAATTATTTGTTTTGTTGAAGGTCTAAATTAATCAACATTACTAATGAGAGAAACTACACGTGGGATGCATATATGTTGCTTAAAAATAATGTGCAATTTTATTAAATGAGTGTCGCATATGTGCTATTTGTTTCGAGTTTACGCTTTTAAAATAACGTGTGCTAATGCTTCTTTGTGTTGCAAACGGCTAGGTAATTACATACACATAAGGGTATTAGTGGGGATTAACACTGTTTAATCATTATGATGTGGTAACGTTGTTTTGTGTTTCTTTTAATTAAGATGGTCCGTTTTGGCCTAAACAAAGATGGCTGCCATTTACAGCCTGCGCTCGAGTGATTGAGATGTGACAAGAGGCCTTGCTGAACATGGTTGAAGGTCACCTGACCACAGCCTCTGTCTGATTTAAAAGTTTCTGTGAGGACAGCAGCTCTGGGCATGCTTCCAATTGCCCTTGGAAAAGAATAAAGCCACAATGAACAATTATAAATCTGCGGTGGCTCTGCTATGGTACCAAGGAAGAGCATTCATAAATGTATCGCTTGCAAACTCGAGTTTCCTTCTTCCGTGTTTTTATTTTTGTGATTTTTTCTGAGCTGAGGTTTTCTAAATGTTACCAAGTTACATCCTTTCCTGCTCGCTCTGCTCAGCGGCTCAACGGATATTCAGAATTTGTTTGTAACTTTTATTCCGTTAGTTTTGGTATAAATATACTAGACTAGAGAGGGTCTGTGTCATTGCATTTTGGATTTTGAGGCCACTTCTTCCTGAACCTATGCTGAGGACGGCAGCTCGAGAGACTTTACCGAGAGACCCCATTTAGCTAGAATAGGTAATTATGAGAATAATTATTTTGCTATTGATTGACTTTCATTTTTGAACTAATCTAGATAAAAAAATGATCTTTGTTTGAATATCAGTGTCGGGTGTTTATTTCTTTGTCATTTATTGAGTTTCAAATGTTTTCCCTATGTTTAAAATCATGACTCAGGACAATAACTTTATGGTCGCATTGACCTCGTTTTAGATGCAGATTGGTTTAGGTTTCTCTCCTGTATTCAGTGTGGATAGAGTAATAGTGTGAATTTTAGTGTGATGGGCCCTAGCGTATGATGAGTGTATGTGCGTGCGACTGTGGATTTACTCTGTCCGTGGAAGTAGGGAGAATTTATATGCGCCGATCTGCAGCATGCGTGGTCGGTGGGGGCCGGGGGGGACCCCGGAGATGTGGGCCACCAAGGCTCGTCCCATGCGGAGGGGTTGGACCACAGGATGAGGATTTCTGTCTTGTTTGTGTTCAGTTTGAGGCGGCTGTCCTCCATCCAGTCGGCGACGGCCTTCATTCCCTGGTGGAGGTTGGATTTCACGGTGAGGGGGTCCTTGGTGAGGGAGAGGATCAGCTGGGTGTCATCGGCGTAGGAGATTATGTTGAGGTCGTGCTGTCGGGCGATGCGTGCTAGTGGTGCCATGTAGACGTTGAACAGCGTCGGGCTGAGGGAGGATCCTTGAGGGACGCTTCCCTCATTCAAAATGGCCAATGCATCCAGGCGATGAACCCTGCATGAGTCTGTTTTTTTCCTTCTCCATTTATGCTCAGTTCCCTCTCCCCAACTACAAAGGCTAATTCAGGGCCAGCCTTCTCTCCCACCCCAGTCCACACAGCCATAGGAATCATTTTCACAAAGTTATTAGTAGGGCCTGGATCACAAGTCTTGATAGGTAAAGAGTGCAACTGGCTTAACCACTTTTGAAATGTATGCAGCTTTTTTTCCATTTTAAGATTAGACAATGCTGTGGTTTCATTGTCAGATCTCTGCTCCTAACCTCTCTGCACACAAAGTGCCCTCTCTGTTCTTACCATGACCACTCTGCATCCTGCCGGTTCTACTCCCTATCAGTGGCTAGATATCTTTGAAAGTGGTTGGGTTTGATACTTCCCTTAAATTCCATAAAGCAAAGTGGGTAAACAGATTTTTTCTAGGTGGTTTCAGGGGAATTGGGGGTTCTCCACTGAGAATTTTCTTTTAAAAATATGGGACCAAGAAATGCATTTTACAGGACAAAAAATTGGTAAAAAGCTATAGACCCTGAAAGGACACTCATAAAACAGTGTAGTATTTTCATGGTGTGCCAGGACGTTGACCTTACTGAGGAACAGAACCCATTTTTTCCAATCTTTGATGCGGGTTACGCTATATCTCTCAAATTTCCGTGGGCATGGCTAACCATGCATGAAGATGGAGGCACGGCCTTGAGCTCCCTGGCCAGACCTCCCCAAATCTCCCATTCCCCTGTATTTTATCCTACCAAAAGGGCGAAGAGAGTTGCGGGTGAAGTCCCGAGTCCTTAGGGCAGAGGAACGGTGACCCCAAGCGACAGCAGTAGTGTCAGGGTGCCACAGATTGAAGCCATTGGGAGCAATCACTGTGGCCACAAGATGGGGGCATCCTTGGTAGACCCCTAGACTAAGTACACTGAGTGCCTGACAGCTGTCTGAAGACATCACTGGGATGCTGAGACCTCAGACCGTCAAAAAGACCTGGTGTGACTGCTGGAGAGGGCAGCTCTCAGTGCTGGGCACAACGAGCTAACTGGCCCTCCACCTGTGCTGAACTCCCATTGGTGGTAATGTGATCATGGGGGGGGGGGAACTGCCGATTGTGGGGATTCAGCCGCCTGCAGATTGAAAACCCCTGGGTCTTTCTCCTGTCGGAGGCCAGCCAAGACTGATTACTGCCAGAGGGGAGGGAGGGGAAGTGCAGCCCCGGGGGTGTGCGGCAGAAGGAGAATGTCCTTGCCCGCACCATGTATGTATACTATATCTGCAAGTGAGTTCCCGAGATTTCACTTTTGTTAGGACATGCATGCACACTCCAGGGTTTCCTTGGGATCACTACCGTGCTTTGAGATACATGGTTTATACAAGTGATACTCAAAGCATGGCCTATGGGGCTGCGTGTGACCCTCCTGACCTACACATGCGGCACACTGCTGACCAACCAAACTGGGCTGCTGTTTACTTAAGAGAGCACTAACTTTCAGAAAGATGTTAAATAATGGGCAAGCGTTTATTTAGAACATTACTGAACCAAAAGAAAAGAAGCAAAAAAATGGTATCCAGCACCACCTAACTTTAGAAACACATTCATTTTTAAAACATCTTGGGGCACACATTTATAAAAATGACCGTCTCTTCAAAGATCAAAAAGTTTATTCATTACCACACAGAAGGATTTCATTTTCAGTACATCAGATTATATCAGTGCATTGAGAAGTATATTTTAAAAGTGATAGCTTTAAAAAATTCACATAAAAACACTTATGGAGGAGGAGCTTAGCGCGCATCCAAGATGGTCGCGTGAGCACAGGGCTCCCCGGACCCTCGCCGCTCCTCGCAACTTATCCTGATGATATCCTGATTTCTTGGACAGGCTTTCGAAGGCGAACCTAGACTGAGTCCATAACTCTTTCCAGAATTTGAATCGGACTTGAGGCCGTGCCAGGGACTTGGTGATCTGTGGAGCCGGGACGTAGTTGAACAACAACGGCATTGGGACTTCCTCAGTGGCCGTGTCCCCACTTTCGGTTTCGCTTTCGGTTTCTGGCATGGTCTGATTGAGGGCCTGTTTCGCTCGGCCAGGGACCAATCCAGCCTCCTTCTGTTGTCATCGCTGCTTTCTCATCACAGCGTACGGGGTCAAGTCGCACCTCTCTCTGGACCCCACGAGCCAGCTTCTTGGCCGGCTGGTGCCCGACCTGCCGGCGGCCATTTTCACTCGGTCTTGTGGGCCCCTCCGGGGTGCATCTTCCACCATGGCGGGCAGGGGTGAACCCGAGAAGCGGAAGACCAAGACGTCTCTTCGTGGGGGACAGTTCCAGACCAATGTTATGGACCGCTATACTCAAGCCAAAGGATCCCCCGGGCTTTCCAGCAGTACCCCGGAGGGTGCCAGAGAAGACCTATCTGCTCCTGTTGACTTGTCCCTGCAGGACATTATGGGCGCCATCACCGGCATGCAGGAGACCCTCGGCCAGCAGTATGAGGCCCTCGCTCGTAAAATTGACACGGTCGCCATTGACGTCACTCTTATCAGGGCTGACCTGTCCAAAACTAACGAGAAGGTGAAGTCGTTGGATTTGAAGACCGCCAGCCTCACGGCCGATGTGTCGGGACTTCTAACAGACCTTGGCGCTCTAAAATCGGCCAACGACTTGATGTCCCATCGGCTGGACGATTTTGAGAACAGGGCAAGACGCAACAACATCCGCGTCATAGGTGTTCCGGAGAATCCCGTGACTCGTTCTTTTGACCTCCTGGTCGAAGATCTAATCCTTACTCATCTTGCCCCTTCTGGACTCAGCAAGTTATTCGCTGTGGAGCGTGCACATCGTGTTCCGGGCGGCAAGCCCAAGCCTGGCGCTCCCCCGAGGCCTATCATTGCTAAACTTTTTCATTTCAGGGACCGTGATGCAATTTTGCAGGCCTCGAGGGTGCATGGCCCGGTGAAATTTGAAAACTCCTCTGTCAATTTTTTCCCGGACTTCACTCAACTTGTGCAGAGACAGAGGATGGGCTTTCAGGGGGTTAAGCGACGTCTTCAGGACCTGGGCTTGAAGTATGCCATGCTTTTCCCTACCAGGCTTCGAGTGGAACATGAGGAACGGACCTTCTTTTTTGAATGACCGGACAATGTGAGTGACTGGTTGGATTCCCTACCTGGCCGGGGCGATCGAATGGGGCATCCTGGCGGTGCCGAAGGTGGTGAGCCTCTACAGAAGTGACTTTTCGGTCCCTAACCTTGATAATCGGACATTGCTCAGTTGGGTTCTACCTCTTTTGTATATTTTGTCTGATAGTAGTTCGCGTCTGGGTGGCGGGTGGAGACGGGCCTTTCTCCTCCTCCGGGGTCTTTTTGTAGAATGGGATTGTTAGGGCGACAGGCACACTGCATTTTGGGGTGGTTTTGTTGTTTGCAGGGGTGCAGGGAGGGGGGAGTTGTAATGGGTTTTGGTTGGGGTATTTGTGTTTTCTTTTCTCAAGGCGGCATATTGGTTCTTTCTTTGCTTCTGGTGTCCTGCTCTTTGTGGGGAGACTCCTGCTACTTTTGTGGGGATGGGGGGTAGTGGGTTGAGGTTGATATCTTGAAACGTCAATGGATTGGGGCATATCAAATGGGGTGTTGTATTGCAATATTTGCGTCGTTTGACTCCTGATGTGGTACTCCTGCAGGAGACGCATTTGGTTGGCAATGTGTGTCATGCTATGAACAGGTGGGGATACCGATTGGTTGCACACTCTGGGTTCACCACTGGTTCCAGAGGGGTTGGTATCCTTGTCCGGTCTTCCCTCCCACTAGAGATTGATAATGTCATCCTTGACGACAGAGGGCGTTATGCTGCCCTAACTGGGAGGTGGGAGGGCAGGACCCTTTCCTTGGTCACGATATATGTTCCCCCATGCCTCCAGACCTCTACTTTCTCTGATGTTGGCCGGATGTTGTTGGAACTCCCCGATAGTCTTCTCCTCATGGGTGGGGACTTTAACTCGGTGCTATCCGGCGATCTGGATCGTCACCCCCCCAGGGCCCTTCCCGTTTCCCAATCATGGCTCGGTGGGTTCTTGGACACCTTCGGTCTGGTGGATTGTGTGGTACTGTAAATTTCGGAACCATGTTGGTAGCATGGTCCTACCCTGCCGATTTTGGTATCAGCGAACCGCAAATGACTAATGCGGTATGTATGAGTGTTTTCGTCATGTTTCACCGATGAATTCACCGCGTACACGATACTACATGTCGAACCCTTGGGTTCCATTTTAAAAGGGTAACCATTTTGTGGTTGCCCTCACATAGGCTGCGCATTGAGGCCATGCCTAGGCCTAAAGGACACGCAATCTTTCCTTGACTTCTGTGTGACCTATGCAAACTGACTCCGCTGCCCGGGGTCAGTCCTGCCCGGCCGGTTCCTTTTACTGCGGCCTTATGGGATTAGCATCAGGGCCCAACACATCATAAAGTCGTGTATCCCACGCGACTCCTGACTAATCCCTTTCACACCTGACTCTGTTTCCTACTTTATGGCTTGTTTTACGAGTAGGAGGTGTCCGTTTTATTGGGGTCTGCTGCTATCTGATGAGGGTTCTGAGCCTCGCTGGGTAAATAATTATGTGCCGACCGAGCTGAAATGTGGGATTATCATCATGACTGTGCTCTTTCTTTGAAGCGAAAATATGTGAACGACCACTTGTAAAATAGAGGCGGTGTTGCCCAGAGCATAATATTCTGTATATAAGAAAAGACTGGTTTTTGGTTAGGGGCAGTCTCCTGAGAACATACATCGTGTTGTACTTCTCGGATACCTGTGATTGGTCTGCAGCCAATAAAAACGATCTTTGACTTCAGCTAGAAGACTCTGTGTTTCTGTGGTCCAAGACAGGAAGAACTCGAAGTCTTCGGGTGTGTCCCCTGGCACCGCTGGGTTGGTTCTGAAAAACCCAGTACTTCAGTTGGCGCCCAACTCGGGGTGATTTCAGCGGTATCGGTCCAAGCCAGAGGTTCGCGAGGAGCTTCGTGTGAAAATTCTGGAGGAAGGCCGCCACCTCATCGACCCCTGCATGTCGACGTGGTCCAAAAGTCTTTACTGCGAGGTTCTCCGCGTCCCGACGGCTACAAAGGACTGCTGCCCTGACTATCGCCCTGTTTTGGACCCTTGATGATTTGGTAGAGCGAAACGAATTAGCGAGTCTTCTGGTGACGTCATCGATACCTCAGTTAAGTATAAGTGGAGCGTCTCCCAGTCCTTAGTTTGGTTTGGTATCCCTTCGGGATCGCTTTGATTTGGAACTTGCAAGTGCCAAAGCCGAAGGACTCGTGTATTCACGAGACTATCGTATTCGATAATCCTTTGAAGTTTGAAACTAGACTAGTGAGCGAAGATGCCTGGTTCTAGTATATTTGGAAATTTGTTTTGTTTGGGTTGTAATAGGGACTCCCGATTAGAGGATTCGTGTCTGGTTCCGCCAATTGGAACTCCAACGTATGAGCTTTATGTGAAACATGGCGTGGGCCCCATTGCGTATAATGAAGTATGGATCCTATACACCAGGAAGGATGGTGTTTTAAAATGGCCCCAAAATGGTAGTTTCGACACAGAAATCCTGGATAACCTAGAAGTTAAATTATTTAAAAAGAAAGCCCGGCCGGCGATGTTTGATTCTTTCCGCCTATGGCGAAAGGAAGCCAAACAGAAAGAAATTAAACTAGCGAAGAAAAATAAAAGAGAGAAAGGTATGTCGATAATGCAAGCAGCCTTACAGTTTAAAGATAATGAAGAAGAACAAATGAATGAGCAGCTGCACAGGCAACGTAAACTAGTGATTGATAAATGCTACCCAGCTTTGCCGCCCCTTCAGCAAGATGCGTCAAAAGAAAAGGAGAAAGATCCCCTAATGTCACATTTGCTGAGTTCACGACCCCCGTATGTGCAGAGTGCTACAGCACCTCCGCAGCTTTTAAATGTACAGCCTCTAGTTAATTTGCCACAAGCCTTCCCGCAGCCGCCAGCTCCCCCTCAGCCGGCTCCTATGCCTACGACTCAGCCCTCTCAAGGGACGCCGGTTTCACTGCCTATCTCTTCTGCGCTCTCTGCGACTTTACCTAGTGCATCAGCTGCCTCCCTCGGCGCTCTTCCCGATACGACCCCTGTACCTGTATCTGCACCCGTTTTTCTTCCCTCTGTCTTTCCCCCTTGTTCTTGCCTCAACTTCTCCTTCTACACGACAACGAATAGCTAGTGCGGTCACTAGTTTTATGTCACCTCTCTTCGGGTCATCTAGTATGACCCCTGGTTCACAACGTACGCAGTTGCGTAGTCAGCTGCCAGGTTCTGAAGAGAAAGAAGTATTAGACCGCATGGCACATAAAGGGGTTGTTTTTCCTTCAAGATATGATGTGGAATCTGTTGTAAATGTTTTTCATCAATGGGAAGCACCAAAACAGAGATACGTTTTCGAGAAAATGTGTGAATTCCTCTGTGAGGAGTTGGAATATCATGGTCTAGATTCAGGCCCGCAGGAGTTGTGTCATGTACGGTTTGATTTCGAGAAAGGCATGATTGTGGGACGCGATGTTGATAGAGCAGTTGCGACATTGTTGTCCATCAGGAATGGGGATTGTCATCAGTCATTGTTCGAACAGGAGTTCCCTGTAGGGAAAAAAGGTAAAAGCGCGCCAATATCCGATGCGTGAGGTTCCTCCAGTTTGGAGACCTGGGGATGCAAATGCTAATCCACCTGTTCTGCCACATTTTCAGCGTGTTTGGGTACACATGCCGTGGAAGTGAGGCGAAGTGATAGCGCTTAAGCAGACATTGCCTGACCCCCGTAAAAACCCTGCAGGATATTATAAGGAGTTATCACAAACCGCAGAATCGTGTATCATGAATTTAGCTGACATTGATATGTTGTGCGGGAATGTTGTTCCACAGCCTTTGTGGGGATTGATTCGTAATACAGATCATGCTGCAGAACTAGGTGGCACATGGGCTAATATCATTGCTACAGACACTAGACAAGTTGGTGGTGCGAAACCTGAGCCCTTAATAGCAGAGCTCCCTGGTAGAATTATTACCTACATGAAGACTTTAATGCCGGCGATGCGTGTGAATTGGGATAAATTATCCGCATGCAAACAAAAGAAAGATGAAACAGTGTCTGATTTCTTCACCAGGTTTGAAGAAACATTTATCGACCACAGTGGTCAAGACATGAGTACGGAAGGTGGTCAACGGTTATTTGTTGATAAATTTGTGCATAATTTGCTCCCTGAGTTGTGTAAGAAATTAAAAGATTCAGAGAGTTCTTGGGCTATTTCTTCATCAGCGCAAATACTGGCTACTGCACAGTATTACGAAAATAGGGATAAAGATGAGAAGGATAGAGCAGACAAGAAAACAAAAGAATTAAAGAAGAAGGTTCTTTTACAGCAGGCTTACCCGCCACGTGGAGGTCAGAATAGCTATAAGCAAAATCAGAGTAACTATCAACAACCCCAACAGTTTCAGAGTAACATGCAAAGGTTCGGGTATTCCCAACCGCGTGTTCCTGTGGGTCCCAATCAGTGTTCGTATTGCAAACAAGAAGGTCATTTTAAGTATAGTTGTCCTATATTGTTGCAGTGCACGAATAATGCTTATGGCGCGAGAGGTAGAGGTGGTCAGCAAGCTCCTAGGGGTAGAGGGCGTGGGAATGATCCCCAGAACGCGCGTCCTCTTCCGCCTCAAAATACGATGAACAGTTTTGATCAGCAGGCCAATGTAACTGGCTGGGACAGCTCAGTACTATAATAACGACTATTATGCAGAGGATGGAAATGCGGAAGGTTATGATTACTAGGACAGCCATAGACAAAGAGAGGGAGTTGTTTCAGTGCCAGTGGATCAGAGTGGACCGTATGTTAAGGTGAATACAGCGGGTGTGTCAGAGCCTTTTCTGTTGGATACTGGTACTGCAAAGAGTTCAATTATGCACTCAAAACTCCCTGGCGCGCCTTTGTCTGGCGAAATGAATGTTTCAGTAGGTTTTTCTGGCGCCCCGGTTAGGAACCCGATCTCTAGTCCTATGCCACTTTCTGTTGGACCTTGTGAGCTGAAAGCACCCCTTATCCTAACGACAGGATGTGGTGAAAACCTGTTAGGATTGGATTTGTTAAAGAGATTACATGCAACATTATATTGTTCCCCCTCGGGAGTACAACTTACACTGGGTAGGGAAGTGACTTCTCCAATGTATTTGTCGAAGAATAAACTGCCAGCTGAATTGTCGTCTCTTCCGGATGTCCTTTGAGCTACTGGTCCTAACGATGTGGGTCTCTTGGAAATACCGCCATATGTGGTCACTTTGAAAGCCAATGTTAAATTGCCACGCATTCCCCAGTAAAAGATCCCTAATGAAGGTGAGAAAGCGTTGTTAGCGATCATCTATGACTTGATTGAAAAGGATGTAATCGAAGAGACAAGAGGCAACGTTTGCAATAGTCCGGTTCTGCCTGTTTTAAAACGTACTGACCCTTCTCAGCCACCTGTTTACAGATTTGTGATCGATCTTAGAGAGGTCAATAAGATAGTTTTGCCACAGTTTCCAGTTGTCCCTGATATAACTGCATTGTTAACTATGATCCCAGCTTCCGCTGCCTGGTTCTCAGTGATTGATTTAGCATTCCGATTGCAGAGGAAAGCAGGGATATTTTTGGTTTTAGTTTAGGAGGTCGCAGCTTCCGCTTTAAACGCGCTCCACAGGGCTACTGTGAAAGTCCATCAATATACAGTCAGGCTTTAAAGGTGCAGCTTGATACAATTGTCTTACCTAGTGGTGCTACCCTTATTCAGTATGTTGACGATTTACTAATCGCCGCGGATACTGAGGACATTTGTAAAGAAGCTACATTGTCATTGTTGCGTCATTTGTTTGCCTTTCATCACAAAGTGTCTCTCTCAAAACTACAATATTGTCGACAAGAAGTAACCTACTTAGGTCATCTCTTGTCGAAAGAGGGAAGGAAACTGACCCCAGAAAGAATTCAGGCCATTGCACAATTGAGCGTGCCAAGAACACAGAGAGAAGTGCGTGCTTTCTTGGGTATTACTTCCTACTGTAGGCAGTGGATCCCGAGTTTTTCTTTGCTGGCAAAACCTTTGATAGCATTAACATGCAAAGATACACCGAATCCCGTCCCATGGTATGAAGAGTGCCAGGAAAGTTTTTCAGAATTGCGTAATGCATTATGTTCAGCTCCTGTATTGGGTACCCCCGACTACAGTAAACCTTTTACATTGTATGTTCACGAGAAAGAAGGTTGTGCGTTGTCGGTGCTGATACAGTCTTGGAGACAGACAGCGTCCATGCGCGTATTTTTCGTCAACTTTGGATCCAGTAGCTAAGGCATTGCCAAGTTGCTTGAGAGCCACAGCGGCAGCAGCTGTGTCTATTCGACAGTCTGCTGGGTTAGTAATGAATAACACGTTGATTGTAATGGTTCCGCATGCAGTGGACACGTTGTTGAACAGGACCAAGACACAGCACTTAACTAGTGCTCGATTGTCAGGTTATGAATTAACACTGTTAGCGAGTCATGTGCACATAAAGAGGTGCAACACGTTGAATCCAGCTACATTATTACCGATTTCAGCAGACACAGATGAGATTGAACAGCATGATTGTCTGTTCAGAACAGAAGAAGAAACAAAAGGGAGAGTGGATCTTAAAGATACTCCCCTGGTTGAGTGCGATGGTACTTTATGGGTGGATGGCTCGTGCTTCAAGCTTCCGAATGGTGATACGACTGCTGCATATGCTGTCACGACTTTGCACACGATTGTTGAAACTGCACGTATACCGCATAATTCGTCTCAAGCAGCAGAATTAATTGCACTTACAAGAGCATGCGTGTTGTCGAAAGGAATGAAAGTGAACATATATACTGACAGTCAGTATGCCTTTGGCGTGGCCCATAGTTTTGGGCGCTTGTGGAAAGAACGTGGGTTCCTGACTTCGCATGGAACTAAGATTCAGAATGGTCCGTTGGTGAATGATCTCCTTGAATCACTGACCTTACAGTTACAAGTCGCGATTGTGAAATGCAGTGCACACAAGAAGATTGTTGATGATATTGGTTGTGGTAATGCGTTTGCTGACGAAATCGCGAAAGGAACAGCAAAAGATGTGACGAATCGAATGTATGTTACAGGCCCTGCAAGATGGGTTGGTGATGTTGGAATATGTGAAGACACGATAGAGAGCGTGAAGTCCCTTCAAGCTGAAGCCACAGAGAAAGAATTGAGCAAGTGGAGAGAAAGTAAGGGAAAATTGGATGAAAATGGTTGTTGGATTGATTTGTCAGAGCACCGGCGATGGTTGTTACCTGATGCATATGTGCTTCCAGTGGTCACGATGGCACATGGAATGGCGCATATCAGTGTGAAAGGGATTTGTAAGTTGTTGGCTCCAGTATGGCAGAATGCTGGAATTCCCAAGTGTGCAGAGAATGTGGTCAAAAATTGCATGGTATGTTTGAAATACAATCCTGGTAGGGTAACCCCAACTCCAGCTGGTCATTTTGCGCCTCCAACGTATCCGTTTGAGGTTTTGCAGCTAGATTTCATCCACATGGAAAGGTGCAATAATTTGAAATATGTACTTGTTGTTGTCTGCGCTTTTTCAAGGTGGATAGAAGCATATCCCCTAAAAGACAATACTGCCTTATCGACAGCTAAAGCCCTTGTCAAGGAATTTTTCCCTAGGTTTGGAATGCCAAGAATGGTATGGAGTGATAATGGGAGTGAATTTGTGGGACGAGTGATGAAGAATGTATGTGAGGGACTAGGTATAAGGCAGAAATTCCACGCTGCAAATCACCCCCAATCAGCTGGACTAGTAGAATGCTATAATGGCACATTGAAGCTCAAATTAGCCAAGATCCAAGCGAGTTCTGGTCTTAAATGGCCTGACGCTCTGCCCTTAGCACTCCTATCAACAAGAATGACTGTGCATTCACGAGTGGGACTTAGCCCCTACGAAATCGTGTTTGGCCGCCCGGCCAATATATGGGGAGTGCCAAGACCGACAAAATTCAGTGAGATCGAACATCCAGTACTGCTTGATTATTTGTATGAATTGACGGCTAAATTGTGTGTTTTACACCAACAGGTGCATGATACCCTGCCTCAGGTCTCTGAAGCTCCGGGACACCCCATCAATCCTGGATCATGGGTGCTGGTCAAAAATTTTCAGCGGACGACAAATGATGAGCCCCGCTGGACAGGCCCCCATCTCGTCCTTCTCTCGACGAGATCAGCTGTTCGAGTGAAGGGGAAAAAGAACTGGATACACGGCATTCACTGCAAGAGGGTCCCTTTGCCTTTGCCTTACGACCAGTGGGTCCAGGAAGGGATCGCTGACTCAGAGACTGAGAATGTGCCCCGTTTTCTGCCGTTTAGTGATGCACGAGTAAAAGGAACGCTTTCTGAGAAGGAAAGCGATGACATCTTGCAAGAAACTGTGCCACCGTCAATTCAATTGGACACTACAGAGCCTGAACTCTTGTTTCAAGACCAAACAGTACCTACAAGAAGTCGGTACAATTTGAGGCCGACAACTATGGACAAATAAAAATTATTTTTCTTTGATATTTTTGAGTAGTGCAACTCTCTCTTCCATCTGAGAAACTTTCTTATTTTTGCTTTTTCGAACCGCCATCCGGGTTCAGCTGTAGGGTCGCGGTGCCAAGACTTTGGGGTACAAGCCAGAGACGTTAGGTCAACGGTCTGGTTGGTCTAGGGCGTTCCCTGGACTGACAGGTGTACTCCTTAGCAGAAGACACTCATCCGCCGCGGACAGCACGATTAGAGGATGGAGTTTTTCCAGATGAAGAGACCCGCTGAGGAAATACATTTTAAGAACAGAATATGTAAAGTAATGAATAGCAAACGTTTTGTAATATTATGTCTGTTTGTCCTATTTAGCATGATGATGTTTTCTATAGGTTATGTATTATTGTCTTTTCAAGTACCGTTTACACCCATTACACAGCCCATACCTCCTCCTACTGTTTCCTCACACTCTTTCCACCCTCTGCCTGAACACGAACAAGCTAGACGTGCTGAGTTCGTAAACAACTCGTTTACTCAACTCCTGCACCAGCACCAACTAGTTATGAATACGACAAATTGCTGGGTGTGTGGTTTGATGCCACATACCATTAATAAGGGTATCCCATATCTAGTGCTGCCGTTTTGCTATAATGGGTCATCATGGGCATTCCAGACCATGTTCCTTTTTGCGCTTGAAACCTACTCCCCGCGACCACCGCGTTCCACTAGACCTAGCACGAACAATAAGGCCTTGATGAAAGGAGTTGCTGATATGAGCAGAGATATCGATGCATATTCATCTATTCCCAAGGATGAGTTGCGAGCTTATGTGGGTTGGAACGCGATGGGGTATAGCATTAGTCTGGGCGAGAAACAGCGTAAAAGTTCATCCCCGATTTGGGTCGTACCCCACATAGGTCGGTTCTGTTTACAAGGTAATGGTCAGAATCCAAGAGCTCAATTAGGGAAGAGTGACTGTACTAAAACGTACACTTTCCCATCACAGTTTTCCCCTGCGTTTTTGGCTGCCAAGGGTACATACTTTGTTTGTAATGATCAAGCATATACATGGTTGCCCCCTGATTTCTCGGGCACGTGTTATGTTGCAAATTTGCTACCTCCGACATTTACTGCCGCCTCTGATTATCACAAGACCAGAGTTGTGAGAGGCGTTGTTAGTAAGGAGGATACTGCCGGTCAGGAAGCGGGAGACTTTTTCCTGGGTTTCCTGCAGTTTTGGGGACCAATGGTCAATAGTAGGAACCTGAGACAACTGACTCGTGTAGTTGAAACCACTGTTAATGTAACGGCTGGTGCCCTTGGTAACTTGACAGCTGAGCTCCAAGCGGATCGCCTCATAACGTTTCAGAACCGTATGGTTCTAGATGTCATACTTGCAGACCGTGGTGGGGTATGCAAGGTTATCCAATCAAGCTGTTGTATTTTCATACCGGATAGCGCTCCGACAGTCTATCAAGCCATCTCCAAACTGCATAAGATTTCCGAATCCATTCATGTGGATAAAGGAGACTGGTCGATGACGGGGTGGTTCTGGGGACTGATATCAGCTTGGGGATGAAAGATTCTAATAGTCACTGGGACGATCTTAGCCATTCTTTTCCTGTTCTGTCTATGTATACAGTGTGCTCCTGTAATGTGTAGTCTCTGTGTTACATCATGTGTAAGGAAACCTGTATCAAGGGACGAACTAAGCAATAGGATGATGCTACAGCAGCATCTTCATGACTTTATGAATATAGACCTGGACTCAGATTAGTATGAGTATAGTTATTGCCTATGTAAGGGCAAAAGGAGGGTCTGTGGTACTGTAAATTTCGGAACCATGTTGGTAGCATGGTCCTACCCTGCCGATTTTGGTATCAGTGAACCGCAAATGACTAATGCGGTATGTATGAGTGTTTTCGTCATGTTTCACCGATGAATTCACCGCGTACACGATACTACATGTCGAACCCTCGGGTTCCATTTTAAAAGGGTAACCATTTTGTGGTTGCCCTCACATAGGCTGCGCATTGAGGCCATCCTAGGCCTAAAGGACACGCAATCTTTCCTTGACTTCTGTGTGACCTAAGCAAACTGACTCCGCTGCCTGGGGTCAGTCCTGCCCGGCCGGTTCCTTTTACTGCAGCCTTATGGGATTAGCATCAGGGCCCAACACATCATAAAGTCGTGTATCCCATGCGACTCCTGACTAATCCCTTTCACACCTGACTCTGTTTCCTACTTTATGGCTTGTTTTACGAGTAGGAGGTGTCTGTTTTATTGGGGTCTGCTGCTATCTGATGAGGGTTCTGAGCCTCGCTGGGTAAATAATTATGTGCCGACCGAGCTGAAATGTGGGATTATCATCATGACTGTGCTCTTTCTTTGAAGCGAAAATATGTGAACGACCACTTGTAAAATAGGGGCGGTGTTGCCCAGAGCATAATATTCTGTATATAAGAAAAGACTGGTTTTTGGTTAGAGGCAGTCTCCTGAGAACATACATCGTGTTGTACTTCTCGGATACCTGTGATTGGTCTGCAGCCAATAAAAACGATCTTTGACTTCACCTAGAAGACTCTGTGTTTCTGTGGTCCAAGACAGGAAGAACTCGAAGTCTTCGGGTGTGTCCCCTGGCACCGCTGGGTTGGTTCTGAAAAACCCAGTACTTCAATTGCTGGAGGTTAATGCACCCGACGCAATGTCAATACACCTTCCACTCCGGGGCTCATGGGAGTCTCTCTAGGCTTGATTACTTCCTCATGCCCGCGGCCCAGTCCACCCACGTTGGGGAGGTTCGACACTTGGCCCGGGGCATTGCAGACCACTCCCCTGTGTGGCTGCTTTTTGACACGGGGACGCAAGCCGCGGGGCGGATCGCCCCTATTAACCCTTGGTATCTGCGCAACCCCAGGACTCGCGACAGCCTCATTAAGTTGCTTGACCACTACTTCCTGGAGAACGAGGGGTCTGTCCTGTCCTCAGTGTCCCTGTGGGAAGCTTTCAAAACTGTTATTCGTGGACAGGCCCTTTCTTGAATAGCTGAGACCAAGAAAGCTAGGAATGGGGAGGTTGTGAGGCTGGAGGCTGAAATACTTGAGTTGGAGGCTGAGCTGGACTCGGGTGTCACCCAGGATAGGCTCCACGCCCTTGGTTTGAAACAGTTCGAACACAAATCCCTTGTTACTGACGCTGCCAAGACACTGTACAGGGAACAGCAAGGTAGACTGTATGATGTTGGGGATAAGGCGGGTAAACCGATTGCGTGGCTCGATAAGAAGGAGAGAGTCACCCGCGTGGTCCCTGTGCTTCAGGATTCCGGCGGTGTGCGTGTGACTGACACTGGTGAGATTGTGGAGTGCTTTGCTGATTATTTTCGTGTGGTTTACTCCCCGGTGTCCGACAGAGGTGAGGTTGACTCTCGTTCCTTGTTGAGGGACATTGCGCTGCCTTGCCTGTCTGAAGAGGATCGAGAGTGCATGGAGGCATCGTTGTCAGCCGACGAGATTGCTATTGCGATTCGTTCCCTTCGTACTGGTAAGGCTATGGGCCCCAATGGATTGCCCATTGAATTGTACAAATTGCGTCCGGATAAAGTCGCGCCTTTTCTCCGTGATATGTTTTTGGAGTCACGTGAGCTTGGTTCCCTCCCTAGTGACCAGCGTCTGGCCACCATAGTTGTGATTCTCAAGGAGGGCAAGCCTCGTGGTCGTTGTGCCTCGTACAGGCCCATCTCCCTACTGAATGCTGAACCAAAGATCCTCGCCAAGGTCCTCGCTAATCGTTTACTCGCTGTTATCTGTGACCTGATTCATCCGGATCAATCCGGTTTCATCCCGCACCGGAACACCGCTCTCAATCTGCGGTGTTTGCATGGCGTTCTCGCCAGGGCGGAGTTTCTTTCCGAGCCGGCCATCTTGGCTTCCTTAGACGCCACGATGGCCTTTGATACGATAGAATGGTCATACCTCTGGGCCACACTGGCGAAGTTCGGTTTCGGGCCGGGATTTATTAGTTGGGTCAGACTTTTATATACGGATCCGCTGGCTCAGGTTGTTGTCAATGGGAGGGTGTCCCAGCCCTTCGCTCTCGGGAGGAGTACTAGGCAGGGGTGTCCGCTGTCCCCCCTGCTCTTTGCTCTTGCTTTAGAACCGCTCGCAGCCTGGCTCCGATGGGAACCGTCGATAAAGGGCATTCAGTGGGCCCCTGGCTTTGAGGACCGAGTCTCGTTGTACGCCGACGATATTCTTTTGTACCTCACCTCCCCGCGTGAATCCCTTAATGTCCTTTTTGACGTCCTCACTTCTTTCGGGAAAAACTCCGGGCTGATCATTAACTGGTCCAAATCCTGTGTGTATGTTATTTCCGGTGACCTTCCCCCCTTGCCGAATAGGTTTCCCATTCAAATTTCGCAATCCGGTTTCAAGTACTTGGGGATCTACGTATCGCTGGACCCGGCGGTCCGCCATGAGCATAATCTCCTTCCTCCTCTCCGGCGATTGAAGTTGGACGTGGCTCGCTGGCGTAGGTTGCCGTTGTCGCCATTCGGTCGAGCGGCGCTTTTTAAAATGATGTCCCTGCCCCGATTTCTCTACGCACTCCAGAACTCCTTTGATATTATTCCGGCGGCCTACTTCCGGGAGGTGGAGGGTCTACAGAGGAGACTTATTTGGGATGGTCGCGCTCGTATCGCTCTTGCAAAACTGACTCTCCCTTGGTATGACGGGGGCATCGCGCTCCCGGACATCAGGAGGTACTATTGGGCCTCCCAGCTGTCCGCTGTCAACCATGCTACGTATGCACCCGGCCCAAATCCGGTTTTCGATATGGATAAATATCAGTTGCCTGGTGGCAACTTCACTAGAGCGCTCTATTCTCGGACGGCGGGGACGAACCTAACGGGACCCACTAAGATTGCAGTGCGTGCGTGGAAGGATGCCAATGTGGCCATGCGTTGGAATGATCGCCTGACACGAGCGACCCCCCTGTTTGCGTCGGACGGATTGGGATGCCTCTGGACGACGAAAGGTTTTGAGAACTGGGATATGATTGGCATTAGCAGAGTGGGTGATCTCTGGGTGAAAGGTACTGTCAAGTCCTTTGCGGCGCTTCAGAGTGAGTATGAGCTGAGTGAGAGGGAGTTCTTCAGGTACGCACAGGTTCGCCACGCTTTGCTGTCGGTTTTCAAGGCCGGTACCACGATCCCCGCAGCTTCACCACTCGAGGACCGTATACTTGATGGTCATCTGCCCGATAGTACGATTTCTTTGATTTATAAGAAGTTATTCAACAGTTGGGCGGACCTTCTTGTGCATCTTCGGGAGGCCTGGACCGGAGACGGGTTAGAGTTGGATGACGAGGACTGGCAGTCTGCACTGTCTTCCCCGAAAGAGGTCGCCATTCCTGCCCGTCTCCGTCTTGTCCAGCTTAAAATTCTTCACCGTGTGTATGTGACGGGTCCTCGTTTGGTTGCGATGGGTTTTTCTTCTGATGGGCTGTGTAAGCGCGGCTGTGGTATGAGTGCCACCTTCCTTCATATCCTTTGGGAGTGTCGCGAGGTGGCGGCTTATTGGCGCCGTGTGCATGCGGTAATGGAGTGTGTTACTGGGGTTGCTCTGTTGCCTGAGGCTCGTCGATGTTTGCTGAATGTATGGGAGCCGAATGATTACAACGTTGCCCAGGCCCGGTGGGCGGCACTTGGGAACATGATTGCAAAGAGGGATATTGCGCAGCTTTGGGGCTCCCGACGGCCTCCCACCGTGTCAGTGTGGAAGGAGAACATGGACTGGTGTATGTTCAGGGAGAAGACGGTATATCTGGTTCGGGGCAAGCCTGGGGCGTGGGGTAGAATTTGGGGTCAGTGGAACGCCTACCGAGGCAACATTTGTACGCCCCCTTATGAAGATACTTCTGATATTTCCCTGTCCCCCTGATCCTGGGGTTCCTTAGATACTGTACTTTTTACGCTGATCGTTCTGGCTTCCCCGCTGCCTCCCCCTCCCCCCCCCGGTCATCTTTATTGACCTCCTGATTCTTTACCTGGTTGGGTGGGGTCCCCCCGTCGGCGCTTGACACTGTCTAGACTGTTTCTCGCCTTGAGTTTTGTTTTTCTTTTTGGTCGTTTTCTTTTCTTCAAAATTTAAAATATCAGTATTCTGCCTAACTTCTGAGTTGCCGAGCATAACTTTTGTAATCCTGCTGCACCTCTGGGGATCAGTCGCTGCTTTGTGACGTCCCGTAATTGGCATGCATGTGCTAGCGGCCGGCCCTGGTGGTTGTAGGCCCTTGTTTGTACTGCTGGTTTTCTGCACAATAAAGTCTTTTTTTTAAAAAAAAAACATTTATGGCTCCTCCCAACCTGATAGCAATACCAATAGTGAACTTAGGGGCAAATCAACTATCACGTCGAACCCTCTGGGTGGCCGGGGTTGTTATTATACATGGGCAACATTATAGTTTATTAAGCGAAACACAATAGAAGGTTTTGTACAGTGCATATCCTGAACACATATATTTCATGGTACTCTTACATGTGAAATGAAGAAAAGGAAGAGAAAGTGAAATAAAACAATTGCCTAGGATCACACAATTTGGTCTCTTGTCTTTAACAGCCAATAAGGTCTCGCAGGGGCTATACCAAGCTCTCTTTTGCGCTCTTTTCACCAAGCGGCGTCGATAACCCCTTTCAAGAAGGCGTTGACTCAGGTCATCAGATTCCATCATGTAGTCTGTTTTCCTAGAACAGTTCCTACGGATGCACAGGAACTGTCCCACAGGTAAATTGTCCCTCAGACCCCGAGGGTGGTAACCCTTTCAGAATTGGATACAGGATGGTTCCTAGCTGACGAATTTGGGCAGGAATTTGATTAATATGGTTAAGATTTGGAAGGAAGACGCTGGAAGCTTTCCACGTTGTGCGTAAGTTCTTTCATCTTTGTACTACTGCCCTACTACTAATTTAATTCAACTTTTTTATTTGCCCTTAACTATGCATTTGGGCTTATACATCACACCTTATCTTTTCAGGTGTTGATGTCGCTCTCTAGCCTTTGGAGCCAGTGCGCCCGATTCGTTTACTTCATAGTCCTCATTGCAGGACTCATTATGGTAAATCAATGAACCATTTTTTGGCCTTTATATTAATTAGGATATCTTTTGCTTTCCTCTTGTTTCATAATTAGTTTCTCATTTTAACTTTTAGGTGCCCTTTCCCTTATCACAGTGCTGAGGAAGACCCCCGTGTAAGGTGTTACACGACCTACATTGTACCTTGGGGTCAAAACGTCGGCACTCTGTCCCTTGTGCTAGCCTTTTGGAATAACAGAGACTCTGTGACTGTGTTCCCTTTGGATGGTCTAGCCACTGATTTATATGAACATTATATGTATTTTTGGCGAAATAATTAGGCCATAATTGATTACCTTGGTCATTTGAACTTGGCATTATTTGCGGACACGATTTCCTTTACACTTCTTTATCCTCACGAAAATCACCCACCTCCTTTCCTTTTTCTTTCCCTGTCCTTCTGGGCACTTAGCATGTATGAAATGAAACATTGTTATACGTATTAATGTATGTTTTGAATGAAGCAGTGTGATTAAATAACACTTGCTGTCTATCATTGTCATACAGTGTTGTTAATTTTGTGTTTTTATGTGTTGTCTAAATACTGTTGGCTGGGACCACTCTATATTGTACTGATAGCTACCCAGGTCCCAGTACCATTGGGTTTACCCCTTTATGTATAATGGAAATCAAATGGTCATTTGTTTTTAAGATTTAAGAATCGTAAATATTTACAAATGTTCATCCAACAGTAAATCACTATGTAGGGTGAGGTGCAAATGTGTCTGTGCTTGGTACTCAAAAGAGTGAAACACTCATGTGATATAGCAAATTAGTTGAGTATCACAAAGCTTTCTTAATAGGTGACCCAGCTAAAGTTTAGATACAAATTTCATTGGGTTCATCGAATTAGCCAACAGCGTTTCAAGCCCTATTGATGAAGTGACATATAAATATATATGACTATTTAAGTATTTAAAAAAATAGTATCTGATTTCCATTACATTCTGTTGGTAATAGGGAGCACTGTCCTCTCTTCTTTGAGATACATGGGTGTCAGGGCCTCCTTCAATAAGTACTGGGCTCATGGAATCCCAAAGGATTACCCCCAGTCTGGCCAATATACCTAGCAGGTTAAGTGGGGGAATCCTCAGGCATTTTCTAAGCCTCAGTGAGGGGTTTTGGAGGGCTACCTTCAACTCTTAGCTGGTGTGTTCCATCACCATCTTTTTGTCCACCATCCCCCAAGCTATGTAATAATCAGGTGGCTAAAACCACCAATAGTCTTGCACATCACTTTGGGTGGCAGAGGTGGTGATACCACTCCATAAGGATGCTATTTCACCTGCGTCCTTGACGTTGTAATTGATGGTGAGTGATGGCACCTTGATGGTGGGATACTACCACCTCTCTCAGCCAAAGATTAAAGTGGCGCTAATGTTTCTGTGGCAGATTTTGTATTTTCTCAAGCTCTTTTTCTATGAAACATAAATAAATCAGTCCTTGGATAAGTGCAAAGAGCTTCATGAATGCTGTTTTTCCACTCACTGATACCCCAAATTCGCCCAACACTCCAGTCATCCACAACCTCCGAACCACTTACCACTGCTCATAGTTGGAAGTACCACATTGATGGCCAGGAAATCACAGACTCACCCCCTCACTCCCCAACTCACTGACCAAGATATAGCCCTTGTTAAAGATATAGAGGTCTAAATGTAAGCACTGCAGCGCATACCATACAACCGCAGAAGGCGGCGATGTTGCAACATTCTCTTAAAATTGAAAAACATATCCTCCTCCACAAGGTATAACACTTCCCCAGCATGGTGGCAAAAAATAGTGAAAGCAAAATATAATCACTTAAACCAGGGCTACTGGAATTATGATTTTCCACATGATTATGGATTTTCTACCTTTTCACATAATACCTGCTGCATAATCTGCATATTACAACCAACAAAATCGTACTAGGTCAATCTGAAGTATTACTAAAATGCTGCGCTGAGGCTGCAGCTTGTGGTATTCAGCATTCAATAATGGACACTGTTGCCCATACTGTCCGATTGTCTGCTGCAGGATCCAAAAACCCAAACCAGTTGGATGTCATTCCAGACAGGGTGGAAAGGATGATTCATTATTTACCTTGAAAATATTTTGTTTCACTGTTCCTACAAATTCCTCTCTTACACAACGGAACTGTTGTCAAGTGAGAAGTTATTTAAAGAAGGTTCTCACAATTTAGAAGAATCGCAAACATTTTGCACCTCTTTTTAAGTTGTAATGTAAAGCATTTTAAAGTGCCTCCTAATGTAGCACGCACAGAATGGGGGTACATTAAGTGATACTTTTCTACAGTGCTGCTTCTGAATGAAAAGAGGTGCTTATAAAGGCAAAATTAACTTTGAATCGAATCTGCTAAATGTACATAGCTTTCCTTCTTAAGGAACAAATAGTTTCTCTTCAACATTAGTCAAGTCAAGTCAAATAATCTTTATTCGGATAAAAATATCCATAAAAGCACAGTTCATCACTACCAATAGCAAATACAATACAAGTTTTAAAACGTATAAATATACAATATCATCCAGTACAAATACAAAGTTACAGTAGTAAAATCACAGTAAAAAGGTTGGACGAACCTGCAAAATCTAGCAGCATTAATAAGAAAGTATGAGGTTTGGATCAATGTGCAAAGTCAGCAGTATGTTACAAATAAAGTGCGATAACGTGCAATAAATCAGACAATGATAGGCATCAAGGTACAGATATAATTTAACAAAAACCCCATTTTCAATTCTACCAATACTAGCAGCATTATCAAAATATTTAGTTACGGGCAATATTAATGACTATTATAAAGGCAAAGATGAAAGGTGAATTTCACTAGGCAGTGTTAAAAAAATTTGTGGCACATTAGGATTCGTTCATAGAAGCACGTGAGCGTACCGCAGCTTGTAAGAACGTGCTTACTCGGAAAATCAAATCATCACTTCCTAGCCGTAAAATGTCAAAATATGCTAATTTAAAATCAAAGATAGCCCATGCCTTAAAATAAGGAATTAAATGCTGTTTTGTATATCTGGCGTAAAATTTACAAAAAAGTAAAAACAATGTTTGTTTACTACCAATACCGCATGGGCAACACAACTGCTCAAGGTTGCTATTAAATCCTATCGGGAAGCAAAGTGAATATTTTATACTTCCATCCCTAAGACGGAAAAGTAAGCTCCTTTTCCATCTCCCTATATTCTTTCTGAGGTATTTCTGTGGCATATGATGTTGAGTGCTCGGTGCCTCCAGAAAGGGCAAATACCTAACAATCGATGATTTATGATGCTCGATGTTCTGTCTTTCTTTAGGATACAGGTCATACAGCGCCCCCCTAAGTGATTTTGTACTCATGCCTTCCAATGCTAATGGACATAAGAAAATATGCTCCAACTTCACACTGGCTAAACTGTTTTTAACTGCAACAAGCCACGGTATACTACCACCCTTATCGCATTTAAGGCAATCTATAATTATCTCTCTTGTTAAAATCGCAGCGGGGTTCTGCCATATTTTTAGCCAGAATATAGCTGGACGAGACCTAATAAAATCCTCCACATAATGTAGGTTCAATTCATTGTGGCATATGTAAGTTGGAGATTAAATTTGAGCCCCGAGAATTTTTCTACAAAATCTATTCTCTTCAATTTGGATCCCGCTACAATTTACATATCCCCAGGCTTCAGCACCATAGGTGGCCGTCGATACACATTGCAATTTATATATCTGGTTTAAAGGTAACACCACTTCTGCTTGTTTTGGCTGCCGAAGGCTAATTATAGAATTAACCGCTTTGGAAAGTTTGCTTCTGCTGTGGGCTACATGGACTTGCCAAGAGCCTGATTCTGAAAAAACTAAGCCCAGATAAGGAAAAGTGCTTGTGCGTGTTAGGGATTCGCTACCCGATGTTATAGAATTAATGCAGTGTTTTTTCGGCCCACACATCATTATATAAGATTTTTTTAAATTAGTGCAAAGGTCCAGTTCGGCCATAAAAGACACGAACCCCGTAACTAAAGTGCGAAGTGAGTTGGGGGTGCGGCCCATGAGGACCGCATCGTCTGCATATAAAAGCACGGGGAATAATTTGCCATTAATTTTCGGTACATCATTGGTCAGTTTAGACAGGGAATTATGTAATTCATTTATATAAAGAATAAAAAGTAGAGGGGCTAGAACACAGCCTTGTCTAACCCCTCTACCAATGACAATATCCCCAGAAACCTCCGCATCATTGCTTATCCACACCCGTGCCTTTAAATCCCTGTGCAAATACGCCAAAAAATGGACCAAGGCCTCATCCAACCCATAATTTAAAAGAATCTCCCATAAACGTGATCTACTAACAAAATCAAAGGCTGAGGTTAAATCCATAAAACCCAAATAAAGTGGAACTTTTTGAGCGATCGTATATTTGCCCAGAATAAGATTTAAGTTCAAACACTGTTCGACAGTTCCGACATTACTTCTAAAGCCCAGCTGACAACAGTTTAAAATTTGGTTGTCTTCAGCCCATTTCCTGATCTTATTAAAGACAACGCTGCCCATGATCTTCAAAGTATTGACTATCAAGGAAATTGGGCGGTAACAGCTGGGATTGGATCTGTCACCTTTTTTAAAAATGGGCACAATGATACTGGTCAACCAAGTGCTCGGAATAGCCGTATTGGTCAGGTTATTAAAAACCTTGCATAAAAGGGGAGCCCAAAAATCTGGTTCATGTTTTATGAGGTCGATTGGTAGCCCATCAACATTAGTATATGTGGCAATTTCACAATAGCTATATAATGACAGAGAAAGCAATATAAAATGCTTCTAATGCGCCATATTAATTTCCTATCCGTTACCACACAATGTAATCACCCCAGTCAAAAACTTTAGTTCTCCACTCAATTGAGTTCTCAGTACAAAAAACTTCAGGGCTCATTACGATCGCGTAACGATCGCCGTTACGCCATGGTAATGAGAATTACCCACTGCCATATTAGGATGGTGGTGGGTATCGCGGCAGACGCAAAGTCCGTCTGCTGCTTTTCCGCTGGTGGCAATCATTACGATTGCTTGCTGGGCGGAGCTGGGCAATATGGTGGCGGTGCCTGGCAGGCACCGTCCGCCATATTAGGATGAGTGTGATGTATAGGCCTTTCCATGGCGGCGATGCCGCCATGGAAAGGCTGGCGGGGATTGGCTTTGAGGGGCCTATTGCGGGCCCACTCTGTGGTGAGTTAGGGGGGTGCACTGGGCAGTTCGGTGCCTGCCACGTGGTGCACGGAAATGCTGTGCATGCTCTTTTACCATTGCGGCCGGTGCAGCAGCCAGCAGCACCTTCCGCAATGGTAAAAGGCCAGGATGCTTCCTAATTGGGCTGGTGTGACTGCCGCACGTCTGGCGGGCTGTCCCATTACCATTATGATGGCGGGCCAACTGATGTCCACCCGCCATCATAATGAGCCCCTAAATTCGGCCGAAAAGCCAAATAAGATGCCATCAAAAAATTACACAGATTAAAAAACAGTGCAAGATTATAATTAATAAAACATTCAAAGAAACATACCAAAGACACATATCTTTCCTAATCCTAACAGAAGAGCGTATAAAACTGATGGCTGCATGACATAGAAAAGCAGATGGCAGACGCTGCAAAAAAATCTCATTCTCTTTAGCAGAACTACAGTTATGGGCAACTAAAATGGGGCATAAACATTTCCTCCTAGAAGCAGAATAAAAACTACACAGAAACATTAAATGCTCATAGGATTGCTAGCAGGTGCCATTACATGGACAGTAGGGAAGAGATGGAAACCAGCTGCCCTGTGAAGGGTAAGCAACCAAAATGTGAACAAGATTCAGCCTAAAACGTGTTAAGTAAAAACAAAGCTCTGTGTTTGGGACCCAGTCTAGGTAAAATTCGGGACAGGCCGATGTGACAATCTGCATGTGATAGCTCACTGTGTCCATCTCTGAGCATTTGTTTGACCACATTAAATTATTTTTACATACCTTTGAATTCCTGTCCAACTCAGTAGGTGAGTGAATAACCTGTGGCACGTCCAAGTCAGTAAACAATTTTTTAATGCAGGGCAACCAGGGAATGTTAGACCATGGTCTAAAGTGATGCAATCAGAAAGAACAAGGTGGGAACATTTTGTAATTGGTGAGCTCCAAACCTTTAACCATAGTGAAAGGGGGGCTCGTCAAAGGCTTCAGGCTAAAAATGCAAGTGCACCCAGACATGGAATTGGACAAGGAAGATGTGTCGGGCTACATGCACAAAATGATGGTAGCCACAGAGGCCAGGTACTGGTCGTGGAAGTCCAAACAGTCTTTTTGCTGGAGCCATTTCAAGGTGCAGCATGATAAACAGAAGTACTTCTTCAAACAGAAATGGCACAGAAGTAGGAAAGAAGGCCACCAGGGAAGGGCTCCTCAGCGGTCTGCTTTAACCCCTTCAGTGCCACGCCCTTTCCCCCTCCTGTGCCGGGCGTTGCACTAGTGGGTGGGGTTCATGACGAGATAGTCTCGTCATGGGCACAGCGCAACCGTGCTCCATGACGAGACTATCTCGTCATGGGCACTGAAGAGGTTAAGTATGATAAAGTCGAATAGACCTGAGGCCATCATGTAAATTCAGGCACGTGTACTCCACCTTAGAGGGGTGAGGGGGGCACCCAGCAGCAGACTGCAAGGGTAGGGATGACAGAGAAAGGGACTGGAAGGAGAAAGCAAAAAAGAAGTAATGCAGAACAGGGCACAATGTAAGGGTATGGGGGGACGTTCAGCTATCAATACCCCCAGGCTGAGCAAGCTAGCCAACCAATATGACAGCAATTCAGACGCACATCTATCATGCAAAGGACTTGAGAAAAGTTTTAAAATTCCATTCACAGGGTACATCAGGATGGAAGATGCAAAAAACCTACGCTCATCTCGCCAACACCCCAAGATGGTGCAGGGCAAGATTCAGAAAGAGAAGCAGTTGGGAGAGAAGAAGGATTCCTGGTCTCCTGGCACCCACCAGACTGGTGATTTCCCCTTTGGGGGGGATGCCCAAGAATACACCACCTATCAATCCCTGGGGGGGGGGGGGGGGGGTCAGTGAATGACAGGCTCAACCCACAAGACTGCGCGGTAGAGTATGCATTAGTGTATGACTCAATCAATCTAGTGCACGCAGCCTGGCGGGGAGCCTTGATGGCAACGACGGACATCGAATCCATGTTCAGGCTCCTACCAGTGCACCCAGAAAGCTACTATCTACTGGATTTCTAATTTGAAGGGGAAACATATTTTGTCAAGGCCCTCCCTGTGAGGTGCTCCATATCATGTGCATACTTTGAGCAATTCAGTACATTCCTGGAAAGGACAATACAGATAAGGCACTCTAAAGGGTGCGAGCTCCGCTACGTGGGTAACTTTTGTTTGGGGGTAGGCAGGGGTGGGCGAAGTCCAGAAGCTTATTGAGCACCTTTCAGTGCCTAGCTGCTGAGATAGGGGTACCACTGCCCGCAGAGAAAACAGTGGTACCTGCAACAAAGATGGTTTTCCTGGGCATAGAGTTAGACTCCACTTCCGGCACATCCCGGATTCTAGAAGACGAGGTACATTACATAACAAAAGGGATAAAGGTGATGGTAAACAGAGAGAGCTATGCTGGGGGAGCAGCAAGAACTCATAGGGAAGTTGAATTTTGCAGCAAGGGTGATCCTGGCTGGGAGAGTTTTCCAAGGTGCCTCACCCAATTAACTAGGGGGCTACAGAAGAAACGCAACCATACAAGATTGGGGTCTGGGGCGAATCAGGACCTCACAACCTGGTTGGCCTTCCAAGAAGACTTCAATGGTTTGCTCCTATTGAGGTATGGTTGGTTGTCAGACAGGCAAATTGCACTGTGCACAGACGCATATGGTAGCGTGGGCTTCAGGGCAATCCTAATGGACAGCTGGTTCCCAAAGAAGTGGCCCCAGGAATGGGCCACAGCAGGGCTAACTAAGAACATAACATTCATAGAGTTGTTCCCCATAATAGTAGCACTGACATTATGGCAGGAGAGGCTGAAGGATATGAAGCTGATGCTATGGTCTGATAACCAGACAGCGGTGCATGCAATCAACAGTGAGGCAGCCAGGTGTCCGCGTGTGCTGAAGGTCTTAAGGCACATGGTAAAGCTGCAGTTAACAAACAACCTGGAGTTGAAAGCGAGGCATGTCCCAGGGGTCTATAACACTCAAGCAGATGCACTCTCTCAATTCCAGATAGACAAATTTAAGAAGCTGGCCCCAGAGGAAGAGCGCGCAATGACCCCTTCCCCCAGGCGAGCTCTAGTCCCTGGCAGATGTGACCTGTCCCAGCTGATAGAGCATGCCCTTGTCCCAAAAACAGTGCGGCGGTATGTGACATACACAAAAACAGTACAGAGGGTCACTGGACTAGAATCTATCAAAGATGCTCGAAGCACTGCAGGGGCAGTGGAGCAGATTGTGAGATGGGTTTTCGGGCAGAAAAGACAAAATCTTGGACTTGGGGACATCTGGCAGCAATAGCGCACTTTTCAAAGATCGCCACCAGGGAGGACCCCACTGGCTCTCATTACCTCAGGACGGTGTTGAAAGGTTGGCAGTGACTGGAAGGTAAAAGACAAGACAAAAGGCTACTCATTGAATTCGATACCCTTGCATCATCTGGTAGGGTTCCCGACCAAAAGGCGTGCAGATACCTACAAAGTTACTCTATTTAAATCCGCATTTACACTGGCATTCTTTGGGGCATTCAGGGTTAGCGAACTGGGAGCCCCATTCAATCGCTAGTCAACGGAAGCCTGCCTCCAGGCACAAGACATACAGCTAGGTATGGGGCAGGTTGAGACACTTCTGAGGAGGTTCAAGACACACCAGCGGGTCAGGGGGACCCGGATAAAGCTACAGAGCCTTCCCAGCTAAAACATTTGCCCAGTACGCTTGATGTATGAGTATTGGGCAATACGCCTTGCAGGGGAAGGTCCCCTTTTCAGACACAGCAGTGGGGAATGCCTAGGCAAGTTCCAGTTCTGAGCAGTGCTGAAGATGGTGCTGGGCATGGCAGGGCTGCCAGCAGCAAGTTTCAGCAGGCATTCCTTCCCCAATGGGGCAGCGATGACGGCAGCACAGCTGGGTGTCCGAGTAGAAGGCATTATCGGTTGGGCAAGTGGTGCCCCATGGCATACAAGATCTATGTATGGACACCATGAGAGGAAAGGCCTTAACGCACACTACCCTACATCCTGAACCAACCAACAGAAGCAAGCTGACATTGTTTGTCTTGGCAGGAGCCAAATGCACAATGATGTGAGTTTTCTGACATTCCTTTATTCAAAGGATCCAAGCAGGGTGAAGCAGTGGGGCTAGCCAGTCTCCCCAGGCCTGATAGGACGTATATCAGTTGGATGGGGTCATCTGGAATGCGTTGGGATCAGCTGGGGCAACATTGGAGAAAGCTGCACATGGAACGGCCATCCAAACCACACCTGCTCAGTGTGCGTATATGAGGAAACAACCTGGCCCAACTGGGAAGGAAAGAACTGCTGATGTGTATCATTCCCATGGTTGCCAGATTATTCGGCAACACCAGTCTGATATGATCAGAAATTATTCCCAGTCAAAGATGGAGGGGAGCTCGGTCCACTGGGGCCTTGGACAAATCCCAGAAAAAGCCCAATGGGTGGGAAACCATCAGGCACAGCCTGATCAAGATGAGGCGCCCCGAATACTATAGCAGCGATGGGGGGCACCTCTCAGATGCCAGAACAGAGGTCTTCTGGGCCAACCTGTGGGCTGCCTCGGCTCTGGCAGGGTTCAAATAACAGCGACGGGGAAGCTGCCCAAGGACGTAAGCCCACGGACAGTGTGGCGTTAAAGGAGATAAAAGGAGAAGAGCATAAGGAAGGTTTAAAAGGCAACACCACAGCGGGGTGGCAGACCAGGCTACTTACCTTGAGATGCCTTACGGCAGGGTAAGGCGGTCACAGATCCGGGGGTCATGAAACACGGCACTAGCAGCCCAGGCCCACCAGGCGGCAGACCACACCGAGCAGGTGAAGGTAGCCAATTCAGCCTCAAAGAGGTTGTGGGATGACTCCCGCACTAAAAGTAAACTTCAGCTCAAAGACTTCAATGACATCGCCAACCGTCAAAATGATTTATGGGATGGTTTAACTACCTGATTTATATATAGCGTGATTTATGATGACATCACTGGTCTTATGGTGTGGTTTAGGCTGATGCTTAAACACTGATATTTGCAATGACAGTGATTGATTCATGACATGCCAGCAGGTTGGGTGATTTATGACCCCCCAAATAAAGTTTATGGGGTGCACAGGTTGTGAATCCAGTAAACAAAGCTGCAGTCAAAAACTTCTGAACGCCTACAAAGGGTGTAGTGTACTAGCGCTTTATTACAATGGGAGTGGCCACGGGCGAGGTTTAGTGTGACTAACCTCTCACTGACTTTCCAAAACATACCTCTTTTGCTCAAGATCAGTACTTAATTTGAGCTGTGTTTTCCGGTGCTCGTCACAGGCACTTATTTGTCAGCATCCGCACTTACAACAGTCTATCACAGGGTGGCGCTGTTTGGCCAATTTGGTGTTGAGCACAACTGCTGTTTATTAATTCATCCTACAATGAAAATGACTACCTGCCTCACATGCCATAATTAAAAATTGGGGTCCTGTAATAGTCTGAATTGTCATGCTCGTAGGAGTGTGATGGTGAGTAGGTTTGTTGGTACTGTCATTGGCAGCGCTGGCAAGTGCGAAGAGAGGTGCAAGCTGCAGAGACCTAGCCAGGGCCCTGACATTCTTTTTGTTAGTATTACAAATTAAGCACTGATATAAAAGCTCCAAGGCCTGAACAAGCTACAGAGCTCAGGATTATTTTCCACTATTAAGGCAAATTTGCTCGCGCATTGTTTGGAGTTGGTATTTGGACCTAGGATTTGTGCAGGGCGGGCTCTTAATAACCGCTATTTATAATTAAAGTGGCTGCACTGTACTTAAGACACCTATCAAAGTACTCATGACACGCGGGCGCCGCCGACTGTCAGCGGCTCTGAATTTACAAGACAGGTGTAATTCTCGCCTCTTCTCAACATGTCTCTCCCTCCTTCCCAAAGATGCAGGTGCAAAATAGGTGTCTGCTCGCCTCCAGGGCCAGGGTTAAGCCTGTGCTGACCGTGGGGCCGCGCGCAGCGATTGGCCGTGGGCTCTGAAAGTGCCCCTGGGCTGCCGTGAAGAGCTGCTTTAGTATAAAGGTCCGGGGGTGACCGGCGGGCCCTGACCACCCACACGGTAGCCTCCCGCGCCACAATGCAGGACTTTATCGCCATTCTCCTCAGCCTGATACTGATACGGGCTGCAGGGGGTAGCTGGGGGGCAGTCAGGCGGCCTGTGCAGCAGCAGCCGGAGTTTGGGGGCCAGAGGACCGACAGGGCTCCCCCACCGCTCCGCTACATGGTGAACCTCTTTCGGGACTTGCAGCCAGGAGGGAGGAGGGCTAAAAAACATACGCCACTCGGACAGAACGCAGAAGTCGTCAGGAGCCTGGTAGCAAAAAGTAAGCTCGCACTTCATTTATTTGCCAGAAAAATTCAAATGTCCACATGTTCAGATGGTTTGCATGCTCTCTCGGGCGTCGACAGATGCGAGAACCGAAGCGCACGTCACTTGTCCAAGATCGGAGAGTGTGGTGAAGGGGAAAGCATGCGCCGTTAGATTAGATATCGTCGTTCTTGGTTCAGAGGTCAACAATTTACTCAGTAGACCGTCCCGCTACGGGGCTTTTGACTTCAGCAGACGGGTGGGTGGTGTACGCACACCTCTAAAGTGAGAACCACTCTCTGAGCCTTGCCAAGGCTCTGCGGTGATTTAGAACAGTTTTCTGCGGTGCCACCGGAGACAATATTATTGCGGTGCTATTGAAAGAAATGATGTGTTGCAGTCACGCGTATTTATGGTAGACACAGGGCCGGCTTTAGGGCGCTGCGACCGGTGCCACCGCACCGGGTGCTGGCTTCCTGGGGGCGTCGTGTTTGAAAGTTTCTTAAGCTTTTGAAGCACCTGCTGCAGCCTTTCTTCCCCCTGGCAATTACCAGGCCTCATATAAATGTCAAGAAAACTCGTGTGATTAATTATCTTCCTGGAGAGAGATCAGTGTTTTGTAAAGTTGGGGTTTTGACTTAGGTGAAGTTAGTGCAGAGGGTTAATATGCCTGCTGCAAAGATCGTGTACCAAGTAGATTACAGAGTTCGTATGATGTAAACAGATCAGCAGGTTACTGCTTTCAAAAGAGACATCCTTTTGTTACTTGCAATTTATAATTTAAAGTCCTAATATAGAATAGTGAGCTATTAACTTTCATCCCAGAACTGCATACACACTGCAAAATATACATTATTAGAACATTGATTATTGCTGCAAAAAGGGTTAATTTGGCTAGAAATCGATTCTTATTATTAAAGAAAACTCCCAACTATGCTGTTTCTTTTTCAACTCTGAGTTTGTGCTTCTCCACACCAAGCACTCTTAAACTATACTGCCTACCAGTATGGATGACATGTGACGCCTACACTTTCAGTCCTTTGGCTTATGTAACATTTCCTATACACGGAGTTCCACACATATGATTGATTGTCTCTGTGTAATGTGTGTGTGATGCAAAGTGCTCAGACACCCTACACTGGTATGAGTGGCGCTATATAACTAATTCAATGCATCTGAGAGAGTGTGGTTATGGAGACTTGGTCACTGTTAAAGGGAGCTAGTGAGAGAATCCGTGGTGGAGGTGGTCATTGGGGGGGCGCCAACAAACATTGTCGCACAGGGCGCCACCAGCACTAAAGCCAGCCCTGGGTAGAAATGTGGGCTCTATTACTGCCTTGCACCCAAGACCATTTTAGAGATCATATAAAATGGTCCATTTTAGAGCGTTATTGAAGAAAATATACTGTCCTTTAACATTTAGGTTGCAGCTGCTGCTTACACAACTCAATTATTTGTACTATTTTCATCAAAACGGTGGAAAAATGAGTAACATGTCCAATATGTAAAGTACCGGTGTCCTAAAGTTTGCGAACAGGTCGCCGCACGCTCGCTGAGCTATGTTACTGCAATTCTTGGGTTTACGCAAATCCCTGCAGCAGGCGCCTTCGCCTCTTGAGCTATTTTCTGCATTCCAGGACTTTTGGTGGATATGGATCGCGTGAGCAGGTGCATTAAAGTACACTGCGGTTTTGCAGAGAGCTGGAGCGGAGTCGTGTCATGCCGGCTGCACACACTGCGCTTTAGTGAACACGTGCAGGGGAGACGCCGCACTCGGGACATTAGCCGGTGATCTGATGTCCATGCCGGCAGAAGGGATTATCGACATTTTACCGACACCCTTTCTCACCCCGCGGCGATGTGGCGCTTTCTGCACGTCTACAAAGCTGCAGTCTTCAGATTCCAATGCAAAAATAAGCAAGACTCTGTCATCATGCGTGACGATGTAGGGCACAAGGAGGCTTGGAACTTGTTAACCGTTCTTTATATCTCGGGATTGATGTAATTGGTGTTCACATACAGCGCATTGAAACAGAACACCTGCAGAAACCACTTTATCATAAAGTCTCGTCTACCCTTTCATGACAGCAGGAGATATGCCTTTCACACCGTCCCTCTCACCGCCCCTTCTTTCTCTCTTCCGTTGAAAGAAATATGGCGCTATGTAAGAAATACAAACGAATACAGCACGCACAAACCACCAGCACCGTCCCCGAGATGCCGCGAGCGTAGTGCAGCAGCTTTTAAGAAAGGCCCAACGAGCTCCACCGGCCGAGCAGGGTGCCCCATGGAACCGTACAACGAGCTGTCCTTTGTTCCGATAATATCCGGGGCCAAACCAAATGTCTCCTATATTGAATTATCTATGTGTCCCAGGTCGGCGCGAGACTTCTGCGGGCAACTTCTGCGGGCAGCTCCTGCACCCACCTGGCGGTCAGCGCCCTGGGCACAACTTGCACCTTCTAAAGGCCGGCCATGTTCCTGCAGGTCACGTGGCGCCGGTGTCTGACCTCAAAGGTCCGACGCAGACATATGACGTCTCTGGGCCTGGCCTCGAGGGAGGCCTCTGGCTTCTTCACTTCACACCTACTTTTGGAAGCCTTGGGTGGGAAACACGACTTAGTGGAGATTGGTGGTGGGACGTGCAGGTGGGGTTTTGTTGACCCGTCTATGATGGTTCGGTGCAATTTTAAATTTAAAGTACACAATCAGGGCCGGCTTTAGGGCGGTGCGACCGGTGCCACCGCACAGGGTGCTGGCTTACTGGGGGCGCCGTGTTTGAACGTTTATTATGCTTTTGAAGCACCTGCTGCAGCGTTTCTTTCCCCCGGCAATTACCAGGCCTCACATAAATGTCAAGATAACTCGTATGATTAATTATCTTCCTGGAGAGAGATCAGCAATTTGTACATTTGAGGTTTTGACTTATGTGAAGTTAGTGCAGAGGGTTAATATGCCTGCTGCAAAGAACGTGTACCAAGTAAATTACAGAGTGCGTATGATGTAAACAGATTAGCAGGTTATTGCTTTCAAAAGAGACATCCTTTTGTTACTTGCAATTTATATCTTAAATGCCTAATATAGTATAGTGAGCTATTAACTTCATCCTAGAACTGCCTACACACTGCAAAGAATACATTATTAGAACATTGATTAATGTTGCAAAAATGGTTAATTTGGCTAGAAATCGATTCTTATTATTAAAGAAAACTCCCAACTATGCTGTTTCATTTTGGCCTCGGAGTTTGTGCTTCTCCACACCAAGCACTCTTAAACTATACTGCCTACCAGTATGGATGACATGTGACTCCTACACTTTTAGTCCTTTGGCTTATGTAACATTTCCTATACACTGATTTACACACGTATGATTGATTGTCTCTGTGTAATGTGTGTATGATGCAAAGTGCTCTGACACCCTACACTGGTATGAGTGGCGCTATATAACGAATTCAATGCATCTGAGAGAGTGTGGTTATGGAGACTTGGTCACTGTTAAAGGGTGCTAGTGAGAGAATCCGTGGTGGAGGTGGTCATTGGGGGGGCGCCAACAAACATTGTCGCACAGGGTGCCACCAGCACTAAAGCCGGCCCTGTACACAATGGTCCACTCATGAAGGGTACAACACACCGAGAAAGTCTGAGGCAGACCACCACCCTCCCGCCTATCTGTGGACGTACTCTGTACCTGAAATCTCTTTGGAATTGTACATGCAGGTAAAGTAGACGGCATGATCCCTTGATAGGGGAGGGAGGAACCAAGGGATCACAGCTAGGGGATGGCACACCGTGTTGGTTTCTGAATATTGGAGTTCGTAATGTCGTTTTACATGAATATCGGCGCCGAAATATGGCTTACAAAATATCATCTCATTAGGTATAGGCTTTCTATTAATAACTTCAGTGGAACGATATTGTGGCTCTGGTACCATGTTGTCATTAAATTGCCTCACCCGTGCCATTCTGGGTTCCGGATTCAGTACAGTTATTAGATTAGTGGCGGCCTCTGGACCTAAAATAAGTCCACTGTGTGTATGAGGAGCGGCTAAAAGAGGAATGGTGTGGCCTTTGGCAGCATGAAACTAATGTTGGAGTATAAAAAATTCACCAGAACCCCAAAACTTCATTTTTGGGGCATAAAGTATACATGGCACATAAAAGACATCTACGATGTATTTCTACATTTCGGTTACATATTTTACTTAACGTGAATTATGATAAATAATTCCTGTAAGAGGCCCAATTCCCGGGAATGATAGGTTTTACGTAACAGCATTTCCCAAAGCGCGGGAGACGGATAGAAACCCGTGTCCTAGGCTTCTGTGGGGCTGCAGAGAAATATTACTCTGTTCATACTAAACCACAAAGATGAAGTACGTTATCACAAGGTCCCAAGACTGCATTATGGGACCAGGATACACATACTGCAAATACAATATGAGGAATCGCTAGTTAAATAAGACAATCGCGTGTTTTTCGAGATTCGGCTTGGCTGGGATGTTTGGGAAATAATTCCAGCATATAACATGATTCGTCTTCAAAGGTGTTTGAAAGACAGCCGTACCAAAAAGAGCCCAGTGTAGTAAAGGCAAGCAGACAGAGGAGTCTGAATTATAGGCCAATAAAGCTGCTGTTGATATGACAAATAACAGAGCCACAGTGAGTATCATCAGAATAACTAGGCTGCAGTATTGCATGACAATGCCTTTATTATATATAGCGCTCCACAAAGGGATAGTAATGAGTAAGCGCTATAACAATGCTATACTACAACACATATCACGTTAAGAAAACAAACATACATTTTTCTAGACTTTGGGTCAATATTTTACCTTCAGTGATTTATGGGAAGTGCTTTCCGCAGGTGAGGTTCTTATGAGTAATGGGGTTTTGAACCCTTGATTTTCATAAAGAATGGGAAATGCGCCATTAAGGACGGACCGATGAAACGAGAGCTGGCAGACCGAGCGAGGCGAAAGGCACAGATGTATAGAAAGAGGAGGGATGGGCGAGAGACCTATGGGACCGAAAGGACACTTTTTACACCAATAAAGACTGTTGTAACACCTGCGCAGTAGGATCGTGGTTGGGAGTCTGTTGATAAATCACAACCATCGAAAGGGCGCGGGGTGTTTCACCCCCAGAACCCCGAGCATGACCAGGGCCGGCTTTAGGGCGGTGCGACCGGTGCCACCGCACCGGGTGCTGGCTTCCTGGGGGCGCCAAGTTTGAAAGTTTATTATGCTTTTGAAGCACCTGCTGCGGCGTTTCTTTCCCCGTTAATGACCAGGCCTCACATAAATGTCAAGATAACTCGTGTGATTAATTATCTTCCTGGAGTGAGATCAGCATTTTGTATAGTTGAGGTTTTGACTTAGGTGAAGTTAGTGCAGAGGGTTAATATGCCTGCTGCAAAGAACTTGTACCAACCAAGTAGATTACAGAGTGCGTATGATGTAAACAGATCAGCAGGTTACTGCTTTCAAAAGAGACATCCTTTTGTTACTTGCAATTTATAACTTAAAGTCCTAATATAGAATAGTGAGCTATTAACTTTCATCCTAGAACTGCATACACACTGCAAAGTATACATTATTAGAACATTGATTAATGTTGCAAAAAGGGTTAATTTGGCTAGAAATCGATTCTTATTATTAAAGAAAACTCCCAACTATGCTATTTCTTTTTCGACTCTGTGTTTGTGCTTCTCCACACCAAGCACTCTTAAACTATACTGCCTACCAGTATGGATGACATGTGACTCCTACACTTTTAGTCCTTTGGCTTATGTAACATTTCCTAAACATTGATTTACACACGTATGATTGATTGTCTCTGTGTAATGTGCGTGTGATGCAAAGTGCTCGGACACCCTACACTGGTATGAGTGGCGCTATAAAACGAATTCAATGCATCTGAGAGAGTGGGGTTATGGAGACTTGGTCACTGTTAAAGGGTGCTAGTGAGGGAATCCGTGGTTGAGGTGGTCATTGGGGGGGCGCCAACAAGCATTGTCACACAGGGTGCCACCAGCACTAAAGCCGGCCCTGAGCATGACATGCGGGCTCATGTGTTAGCAGCAGGTCACACTGTGTGCTCTACCGCATGCTGCAGGAATCCGGCCGCATTCCTGCCTTTTCCCAGTGCCCGAGAAGCTCTGAATGTTGCCATCAGAGTTCAGCATTACTCAGACAGCGTGTGCCACCATTGTCCCAGCTGCTGCCATGTCCTCTCCACTGACCCGTGCTGAACTTGTGCCCTCTGCCCCAGACAGCTCGAGCTCTGCCCGATCCACACCTTGAGCATGATAGGAGAAGGGCTTGTTCCGACGAGGCCTGCAGGGCCGCAGAGCATCCCCGAGTCTGCCTGCCTTTGTGTTCTCGTCTCAGTTCTGGGTACCCGGCCAGACAGGCCTATAGAAAGCCTCGCCTCGCAATCCACATCCTTTCAGGGCGGATTTGATTGGATTATGTCAGGCGCAGGCCCACCTCCCTGGGGGGTTGAAAAGGATTCCCTGGGGCTGGGGACTCGTAAGGAAGACAATGCGCGGGGCAAAACACTCCAAGGGAATAAATACATACTGCGACACTTTCTTTCCATGCGCACCCTAGCCTGAACCATAATCCTTGAAAAGCAGGGGTGCGAACATTTAAATGCCCCAAAATGGTTGTCTCTTAACGCAGTTCTCTCTCCTGTAAACTCCTCCACAAGTGTGTCTTAAGAAAACGATACCATTATTAATATTGCACTTTGCAGACGTGTCAGTGCTGATTTCGTAAAAATACGTTAATACATTAAGTGCAGGGGTCCAAGATTTTCTATACTAGCCCTCCGTGGTTGCCTATCCTTCATTCTACCTAATTTTCATCCTTTCACGACCCTACACTTCCTGTTTTTTTTGTATCTTACTCCTGTAGGTTCTTTTTCGCCTAGTTTTCCTAGATTGCCTCTACTCCTTTCTACTTTTCCTTCTCTTGCCCTTGTTCGAAGTCTAATATGAAAAAGAATTCTCTTTCCCCGAAAATGAGTGCTGGTGACCACACCAGTACACAGGGCTGGCTTTAGCGCTGGTGGCGCCCCCACGCCCCAAGACCGCCTCCACGGTTTCTCTCACTACCACTGGGCAAAAGTGCTCCTCATCTCTCCAATCATAAGATATTGCTAAACACAGTGCCCCCCCCCCCTGATGTGAGCCGCCCTATCCACAGGCCAGCGCCCAGTGCGACCGCACCAGTCGCACTGCCCTAAAGCTGGCCCTGCCTGTACACATTCTTTGCTGAGTTGTATATGTTTGCATTATTAGGAAGTGCAACAAGAATCTGGTGCTCACCAGCTCTTTGCCCTACCCTCTATCGCACTACCTCTAAAAATAACTCGAAATCCTCCACTTGAAACATACTTTGGCTAAGACTGTGTCTGCTCCAGTCCATTCTGACTACCAAGTTGCATTGCCCAGTTTCCACTGAATTAAAGTAACTGCATTGTTGTGATACTTATAGGTTTGTATTTGTCGACGGTTGTCCGTAATCCAATTCCCGTTCTCTTGTAAAGTGTGTATTTGGGCCACTTTTGCATGATAGATAGACAGACATTTGTAGACTTTTCTACTGCTTTCGACAGGGTCGATAGACAGCACTCCAGGAAACTAGTGCGTGTGGGCATCCCTAGGGACTTATTATGGCTGATTGTTGCACTGCATTCATCCACTTGGGGCAGAGTATTTTCTTAATGGGGAGGAGCAAGGGACTGGCCACTAAGAGTTTAACTCACAATGACTTGGAGAAGAGATGTATTTTAGCCCCACTTTTATTTTCGTTATTTCTTAGTGATTTACCAGTCTGTTTTAATAATATACAAAATGTCCCTCCACAAATGGCACTTCATGATGTGCATACTGTATTGTACGCTGATAAAGTAGTCATTTTCGACCAAACACCTATTGGACTTCAGCTGAACTTGAATGGCCTTTTTAAATATGCAGAAGACAATTTCTTGAAGATAAATACTTTCAAAATAAGGTGGTACCTTTTAGAGGAAATGGTAGTTCTGCCCTTTTAACTGGAGGTTGGGTGGAAGGCCCGTAGAGGTAGCCACTGCATATACATACTTGGGTAGGGTCTTCTCCCAGACCTTAGAAAATACTTCCCACTTCTCTCACGTAGGTCGCGAGGCCACTTCTCACGTCAGTGCTTTAAAAAGATTGTACTGCTCTTTGGACAGAGGACATTTTAAGACCCTTTTAGACATTTATTGAGTAAAGATACCTCCCATTCTATCCTATGCCCTTGAATATATTCCTATAAATAAATGATTGGTTTTAAATGTACGCGAAGGGAAGATTTTACAGAAGATGGTCTCCCTGAGTCAAGCAGCCCACGTCCAAGCATTAGGATTAGCGCTTTCCCTCCCTAGCGCCTACACCATATCTTTGGCAAATGTGATTAGATGGGCATGCAATCTACTTCATGCATCAGAAGGTCCACTAACAGTTCTGGTAAAGGTATGAAACTCTCAACGATTAATGAGGAATTTATACTTTTAGAAATAATTTTGAGATTGCACTAGTAAAATTCTAGTGCTCACTTGCAGTTATGGACTCCAGCACAATTAAAACTGGTTTTGAAAAATGTGACTGCCAGACTGTGTCACACGCAGGACATTACACATTGTTCACAGCTAGGAATGTACAAGGACTATGCTGATAGCCAATCTTTTAAGCAGAATCAGAAACATCTGTCATTTACTTTGGAACACAGTACTAGGCGTTTTTTAATTATTCTCAGACTTGGCATTTTACCTCTAGACACTTCTAAAAAGCATTGGTTGCCTAAAGGGGATATGACCGGAGCGTGTGGACTCTGTAAGGGCGGGATTCAAGATTTTAAGCATGCACTTTTTGTCTGTCCTAGTAAGACAGGTATGGAAGCTAGGAATCGGTTTTTTAAAACCTTTCTGTCTTAGATACAATGTACATAAAGCCAATGATTTGATTGCCTTAGCGAAGTCACCTCTTGATGAATTCATACGTTACAATATGTATACGTTTTTAAAATCCTTTTTTAAACCCCTTTTAGCCAATGAACACATTTATAGATAGATAGATAGATAGATAGATAGATAGATAGATAGATAGATAGATAGATATAGATAGATAGATAGATAGATAGATAGATAGATAGATAGATAGATAGATAGATAGATAGATAGATAGATAGATAGATAGATAGATAGATAGATGGATGTATGACGTTACAACGCATACATTTACATCGCGGTACACTACATCGCGGTTTTGACATCGCAAGTCGTTACAACGACTTGCGCTAGATGGCGCTCTAGGACAAGGAATAGGATTTAGGAGTAGTATAATTTACTATTCCAACTCCAGTGTACGTACAGTAGGGAAGGTGTTGGATAGTAAATTATACTATTCCTTGTCCTAGAGCACCATCTAGCGCAAGTCGTTGTAACGACTTGCGTTGTAAAAACCGCGATGTAATGGCATCGCGATGTAATCCCCGCGTTGTAAACAATGTTTCCCTAGATAGATAGATAGATAGATAGATAGATAGATAGATAGATAGATAGATAGATAGATAGATAGATAGATAGATAGATAGATAGATAGATATTTGAAGGCACATGGGAAATGAAAGTCCCATCTAGCGGGCCCATTGACCTTTATGCTGCGTTATCATAGGCTAGCTTGTCTCCAAGCCTGCCTTGCCTGTGCTTTTCCAAAGCCTCTTTGCAATCTGTTTGTGGTTTTGTCACTTTGCAACACCCCACCAGAGCTTCTAGATTGTTCTGTCATACAGGTATGCACCTAGAATTGGATTGTAAGGCACCTGAACCTCCCGCCATCATCTCTTATTTTATCACAATTGCACTGTAAGGAAATATGGTTACCCACCGTCCTTTCGTACCTCCTTTCCTTTATTATTTACCTCTTCCCCCGCCTGTCCCCCCAATACTAATTTTACTTCTTGCATCTGTCCTTCAAGGATTCTTGGTGCAGACCCTACACTTCCAATGTATCTCTGTCTGCTAGTCTCTGAGGTTTAGATTGAATAAAAAAAAACGTAGTTTGATTAACATTAGCGTTGTGAGTTTCCCATGGGCCCTGGTGCAAGCAAGGAAAATGGCCTCTTTGACTGCCATCAGGGTAGTAATATAGGCAATTCTGAATCTTCAATGCCCCCTCCTCGGCTGCGGACCCTAGTGCAACTGCACCTTCTGCACCAATGATAGCTATGCCCAGGGCCAGCTTTAACAGGGGTGGTGCCCTGTGCGACAATGTTTGTTGGCGCCCCCCATGACCACCTTTGTCACGGATTCTCCCACTAAGCACACTTAAACAATGTCTTTCAAGTCTCCTTAACCACTGTCTCTCTGATTCATTTAGTTTTATAGCACCACTCATACCAGTGTAAGGTGTCAGAACACTTTACATCACACACACATTGCACAGAGACAATCATAGGAAATGTTACATCAGAGAGGACTACAAGGTGTAGTGTAGGAGTGACATGTCATCGATACTGGTAGCCAATATAGTTTAAGAGTCCTTATTCTGGAACAGCACAAATTCAGAATTAAAACAGAACATCATTGTTAGAGGTTCTCTGTAATAATAAGCATCGTTTTGTACCCAAATGAACCACTTTTTGCAAGGTTAGGATAATGAAAGACTGGGCAAAAAAACATATAGCTCTCACATGTACCTTGCAGTTTGCATTAAGCTCTTTGATGACAGTTAGTAGCTCAATGTTCTCAGCCGCGGTCGATAGTAGGAGTAAATGCAGGGCGGTGACGTGGGGAGGGGGAGGGGCACGGTGGGGGGTAGTAAACTATGGATTACGGAGGTTTACAGGTAAGTTAACATATAAATTAATAAAACGAATTTCGTTGCGTGCACTGCATCTCATTTGGGGATGCAGTGCACGCAACGAAATTCGTTTTATTAATTTATATGTTAACTTACCTGTAAACCTCCGTAATCCATAGTTTACTACCCCCCCACCCTGCCCCTCCCCCTCCCCACGTCACCGCCCTGCAGTTACTCCTACTACCGACCGCGGCTGAATGTTCTATATTAGAATTTTCACTTATGAACGACAAGTAACCATAGGCGCTCTCTGACAGAAGTAACCCACTGGCCTATTTACATTATATGCACTTTGTTAACTGCATAGTACACGTTTTTAGCAGCAGGCATTTTAACCCTCTGTTCTACCTTAAAATGAGTCCAAACTTCCACGTGACAAACCTCCGGTCTCTTTCCAGGAAGACGACTGATCACCCGAGTTATCTTGGCATTTTAATTGAAAATTGCTAAAGGCCAGGAAAGCCGCAGCAGGAAAATGATAATATACTTGTGCAATTGATGCCCCCACCCCAAGTCAGCGCCCGGTGCGGTGGCACCGATCGCACCACCCTAGAGCCGGCCCTAGCTATGCCCCTGCTTAGGCATCTACTGGGATGACCAATACATATTAGAGGTGATCCCGAAATGAACGTAGAACTCAGCAAGTCCGCTTCTTTCATTTAAATCACTCTCTCCCTCTAACTGCAGCTGTTTCAAGGTAATTCACCCAAAACTACTTTATTCATTATTCAATTAATTTCCCTCTCTAAAAGTTCAGACCTAGAGGCTTCTAGGTGCCCTGACACCTCAGCTTCTACTTTGTTATGTAGTGCAACTATGTGAAATGTTCTCCACTCATCTGACCCTACCCCCACTCGAGCAAGTGTGTAAACACGGTTGGAGTCGTTGCATTTAGTACTTCCCTGTGCCCCATCTACATTCCAGACTGGCACCATTCCACACATTACTGCATTTCAGCATTAATGTATCTAAAAAAGCACATCGTCTGTTTTTCTAACTCTGCCATTTTTATTTCGGGTTGGGTGTTTGAGATTTTAATTACATCCCTTTATTGCATTTCATTTTACAAATGCACAGTATGGTCTTCTTGGTGACAGCCCTCTGAACTTGCAAAAACTGGGCTTTGTAATCTTGCCACGGGTACTTAATTTGTGGCAGTGGTGCAGGTGGTGGGCATCTGCACTTTTTTTCATCATCAGAATTTGACACAGAGCCAACGGGAGAAGTCGGGGAGAAAGATAAGAAAGCATTGACAAAGGAAAAGGGCAGAGATGAAAAATAATCTGCACAAATGAGACAAAGAGACAGGAAGGGGCAGATGTATCTTTCGGAGTTGTACTTCGTGACAGGCAGAGAGCAGGAATGTGCCGTATCTACTAAGTTATATTGGAATCCTGCTTTCTCCCCCCTTCGCTGGCGTACTGAGTGCTGCCTAGCGCCAGCACAGGCTTCCTTGTGCCATGGTGCAAGGATGCCTGTGATATATGCAGGATTGTTTTTGTGCAGGAAGTGACACCTTTCTGCACAAAACGATCCTTAGAGGCCTTTTCCTCTTTCTACGTGTGCTGCAGAATGCTGCCCAAGTAGAAAGAGGAAATAACGAGGAGAAATTAAGATATTTCTCCTGGTTAAGCCTTAGTTGGGAAGGTGTAGCATTTTAACCCAACCGAAGGTGTACTGCCCTTAGTAAATCTGGGTTTGCGTCAAAATCCATGGGAGGATGCATGGGAACAGGAAATATATATTTCCACTCACTTTTGCGGTTGCCGGTCTACACCTGAGCACAGGTGGTGCAAGGAAGGACGCTACCACTGTGCATCTAAATGTAACCCCTCCTCCTCTAAATACCAAAGAGTCCTTGCACTTTAGGGAAAGAGAGTCTCCTTTCTTTATTACATGTTGCCTTACATTACATAGACGCGTTTTGGCACTATAGTGGCTTTTTCAATCTGAAAATTCCCTGAAGATTGTATGATTATGCAAAATGTTTCTCCACAAATAGCAGAAGAAAGACTCTCCATTTGTTTCCATCAAACTGTCTCGTCATTATAAACACCATGCCCAATATATATAATTGTTTCTAAGCATTGCAAGTTACAAGCTGCCTCATGCCCTTATCACACCTGGTCTGGTCTGCGTTTGCATTCTGCTACTTGTAGTCCTGCAATGACACCAGGAAATACTGGACTAGCAATTCAAGACAGCACCATGAGTGGATAATCAGTCACGTGAACAACTGATCATCTCTGGCATCATAGAAGCCAACCTCACTCTGCTGCCCAGACAGCACAACTATTCTGATAATCAGTTATTAGTGTAATGCGACAAAAGCAGAGTCATGTAGCAGGACCTGCTCTTTACTCTCCTCAGTAAGCCGCCAGTGAAGTCCACTTTCTGTATATATTAACACATATATATATATATATATATATATATATATATATATATATATATATATATATATATATATATTCGAAACTGCAAATAGAGTTATAAAGGAAAAAATGAGCGACCATATGGGAAATCAACATAACACCGTCACGATAAAGCATAAAATAACTCTGAAAATTGAAAGGACATTATAGTACATGCCGCGGCAACCATGGATACATTCAGCGACACTTAATAATAGCCTACAACATGTTTAAACTAATATTATTAGCACTAACGCGCAAGTAAATAAATACATAAAATAAACAAAAGGGAAAGAAAAGAGAAAAAGCTAAGGCTTGGTGAAATCTCAAGCCCAGACATGCCTCGCGGCAGTGCAGTCGCCCCCTCTACCTCCCGCGGCTTCCTTTCTCCTCAGCCCGCCAGGGGCACGTTACCCGAGGCGTTTGACCCGTTTCCTCGCGCTGATATAACGGCCCCAGTCCACACTTCCGCAGTGTGACGTCGCTTGTTCCGAAAGGGGCTGTAGGGCAGATAAGGACCGCTCAATTTCCCTGTATACACAATCAAATAATGGAGGTTTAACGGGATACTTTGGAATCCCAGAGGTGACCTTATTTCAAAACCAATAGAAAGCAATTTGACTTTGTGAAGGCCATACTCATTTACACACAAATTAGAACAATGCATCACCACATAGGAAAACACAAAGTGGTTCGTTAAAGTGTAAAACATTTCTGTACTGAAGTTAAATGCAGCTTTACCGACATAGCAGAACATGTCAGGCATTTTGGCAGGAGCACGGGTAGATTTTTTGCTACTTTTTAATGACTAGAATAAGTGCATGACCTGTTATTGTAAAGCGCTTAGAAATGGCAGAAGTGGCCATTGTAGGCGTTATAAATTAAGGCATTATTAATCATTTATGATGATGATGATTTGGAGCAGCAGTTATCTTTGTGAGGAATTTCAATGTCTACAGTTTTGGAAGACCTTTCATGTTTTTTGGATTCTAACTACTTTCACGCTTAAAACATTAGAGGTACATGACTTCCAAGACCCTCGGAAAACCATATTGTCATCATTCATAGAGAGGGGAGCCAATGTCTGTAGGGGTTGACCCAGTTCCCTGTATGCTGTGGTGACCGGAAGCACCGTGAGAATGAAGGTTTAACGCACTAATGGATGAAGACCACTGACCAAAAGCCCCTCTACATATGTATATTGTATATTAATAATAAAAAAACAACAGTGGCAGCCATGTGAGAAAGCTTAAGCTGTATTAACGGCTAGATCTAAAAACAGCTTCAACCTGAAATACAGATATAGTTGCACATATGGTCGGGAAGCTTGGGTCAGCGCCAGAAAATTAGCTCCCACCCTAAGAGTGTGGTCATATTCATGAGGCTAAGGGCCTGATTACAAGATTGGCGATCCAGGAGCGGACCGTCACGCCAGTGCTCGACTCCAGGACCACCAAACCTGTAGTCAGACCGCCCACCAGATTAGGAGCTTTCTCCTGGTCTGGCAGGCGGGGCTATTCCAAAGGCACTGCAATGGGAACGCAAAGCTCGTCCCTGCATGGTATGGACTGTAAAGTTCATGCAGTGCAGGAAAGGGGTACATGCAGACAAGGGGGGGCCTAATGGCCCTGAGGCAACATGGGGCTAAGTTTCCTCACCTCCGCACTTTTAATGGTGAGCTCACCGCCATTTAAAGTGAGGCAGTCAGAAAGATCCTAATAGGCTCAGCCGTGCCGCAGCGGCCCTCCAAACATATTCTGCATCTGACAGCCACACCACCGCCAAGAGAGCCATGACACCTGGCAGTTGCAGCGGTCCTGTGGTGGTCCCACCGCAGTATTCGTAATACGGCAGGTGGGCCATCAGTCTGGCGGTCCAGGGACCCCCACCACGGGACCGCCAAACTCATAATTTGGCCTAAAGGCCAAACACTGACACTTCGCATTTACTTTGAGACTTTAGGGCCATAAACTATGTAACTAAGGATGGTCATATAAATTGCACAAGGTGTCATTTCTCCAATACTCATTGGATTTCAAGACCCAATCTGTAATTTCAAATGTATGGGCAATGTTGTGGTGCTGGGTGAACTCCATTGCTATAATGCTGCTATAAATAGGGCGTTACAACAAACAAATGATGGACGGAATGCTGACAATGCAGACATTCTCCCCCAGTCAAGAGATGTGGGTTAAATCCATCGTTCTTTTGCCCACTACGCCACCCCAGTTCAGACATGGCCATATGCAAATCAGTCTTGACCCTGTGCCTCATGGGAACAGTCCAGCCCGAACTGCCAAGCCATGTCTTCCCTGGACCGGAATCAAGCATCCTAGGACCGGTTTCTGGCTATCAGCCGTCATCAGCCAGGATAGCTTGACTCCAGTGGCGTAGTGAGCACGGGTCCCAGTTCGGGCTGGACTGTTCCCATGAGGCACAGGGTCAAGACTGATTTGCATATGGCCATGTCTGAACTGGGGTGGCGTAGTGGGCAAAAGAACGATGGATTTAACCCAGATCTCTTGACTGGGGGAGAATGTCTGCATTGTCAGCATTCCGTCCATCATTTGTTTGTTGTAACGCTTTTCGCCCTAAGTGGGATGGGTATTCCCAGACGTGGGACCCGTGCTCACTGCGCCACTGGAGTCAAGCTATCCTGGCTGATGACGGCTGATAGCCAGAAACCGGTCCTAGGATGCTTGATTCCGGTCCAGGGAAGACATGGCTTGGCAAAACTGATTTGCATATGGCCATGTCTGAACTGGGGTGGTGTAGTGGGCAAAAGAACGATGGATTTAACCCAGATCTCTTGACTGGGGGAGAATGTATGCATTGTCAGCATTCCGTCCATCATTTGTTTGTTGTAACGCTATAAATAGGGCAGCATATCTGACATTGGCAGCCTTGTGGCGGATGGACTGCCAGCAGAGGCTTTCCTATGGTGAAGCCTGCAGATGTTCTGCATTGAGAAATTTGGCAGTTCTCCCATCTCTTAATGAGATAAAGGAACCAGAAATTTGGCAAAGATGGAGTCGGCTGATTAACAGTGGTTCCCACATCTTGACAATCTCTAAATGACCCGCTAAGCTTGCAAAGATGCAAGGGAGGTGATCACCTCAGTCATGTCTAAAATAGCACTTGACCTCACCCTTGATGTAACAGATGCAATTACAAATGCCATAAGGTATGTTACAGGTCAGATATCACATTACATAGCTCATTACCAGAGCACTGTCGAAGAGACAATTATGTATATTATATTTATTAGTTTGAGTATTTTTATTTAAAGATGTTGCACTTTTTAGGCATTGTTGCTTACTGCGACACATATTACAGGGTCATAAGCACTGCCTTTGATGTTCTAATTATGGTTTATATGACTGACTTCCGATTTATAGATTACAGAGCTACCCATAACTTGCAAATTTAAGAGTTTTTTTGGTTTTAATTCAAAACTATGATAGCACTTTAACTGTGTGATTTTAACAGAATTTCTGAGTGTTTTTTAAATGTATCTTAAGGTGTTTTAACCGAAGCTAACCATAACTTCCCTTTCTCCTTGGCATTGTCAGTGAACTTGAGTGGTTTTCTTGATCAATTACCACATCCCACTATTTTCTGCACCAAACCGTCTGAAGGCGGCCAACTCCTGCTGCGCCCAGCTGTCAGCTGAGCACAACAGGGCCTTTATTTTTTAAGGATTAGTAGGCCTTGCTGTTGGCTTTTCAAACACTTGCAGACTCATGGACCCTTATTGGATATTCTTTGGGGTTTGCAGACTCGATGTCAGGTTGGCACACCCAGCTGTAGGTTTATCAAAGATCCAAGACCCTTTACCATGGATTTGTAGATTCTTGTACAAAAACACAGGAGAGAGAAAGGGATTTCCACGATGTGGAGGGGAATATTCCTTGTTCCCTTGGTTAGATAAACAAACAATAGGGGGAGTACGACCAGAAGACAACTCAATGTCTCCAAAGTATTGGGAGAAGTGCACAAGAAGGGAGATTGTCTTTTCTTAAGAAGACCCCTCACTCACCAACCTGGTTGGTGACATGCTTCATCATCGGGGTCCCACCCGAACAGCCGAATGCCATCCGGGTGTGCTTCGACACCTGATTACAGTGGAGCGGGTTGTTTTTTGTGGAAGTGAGTGAAAAAGTGATTTAAAAATTGGCGAGATATAACTCACTGAAAAGTTTTATTCTGGAGCAACTGGACAATATTGAAAAAAGGTTGATTAGATACCTTTTTGGGTAAATTGACCTCTGGTATCTTTGAAGTGATAGTGTGCAAAAAAGTGCATAAAAAGGTCTACATGTTTCAACCTTTAGTGAATAGTACTAGGTTTTCGTCAGGACCAGAAAAGGAGGTGATCCGGGCGGTATACACACGCTAAGGCTGGGGTACTCACAAACTTTCTCTCGGGGGCCAAATTTACAGTGTGGTTTGTGGCCGAGGGCCGCACCTGTGGGGGCGGGGTCAGTGGTGGAGGGGGCGGGGCTAGAGCAACTAAAAAAAAATGACCATGAGGTTGAACACAGACCCCTGCAGCGGACGCATTCGTCCACTGAGCCACCAGACCCAGCATACACACACACACATATGTATACAGTTCATTGGGGATTTGTGCATCAGAAGAACCGCACTTGAACACAAGCTGCTTTTCCCCACAAGCTTTTATTAGGTATGGTTCGTCGCGCTTGCTTGTAATTATTCACACCTGACTGAGCCCGACGCGTTTCGATGACTCTCTTCCTCAGAGGCTCACACAGTCAGTAGTATGCGAATGAAAGTTCCCCGAGTCCTTGTTTGGCAGTATATCGTACGCAACGTGCTGTCTCATATAGAGCAGCCCATTTGGTCATACGACATACTGCCAAACAGGGACTCTCTCTCTCCCGGTCTCACTCTCTCTCTCCCGGTCTCCCTCTCTCTCTCTGTCTCCCTCTGTCTGTGTCCCTTTGTCTCCCTCCCTCTCTGTCTCCCTCCCTCCCTGTCTCACTCCCTCACTCTCTGTCTCCCCCTCTCTCTGTCTCCCCCTCCCTCTGTCTCCCTCCCTTTGTCTCCCTCTGTCTCCCTCCATCTCCCTCTGTCTCCCTCCATCTCCCTCTGTCTCCCTCCCTTTGTCTCCCTCTCTCTCCCTGTTTCCCTCTCTCACTCCCTGTTTCCCTCTCTCTCTCCCTCTCTCTCTCCCTGTCTCCCTCTCTCTCTCCCTGTCTCCCTCTCTGTCTCCCTGTCTCCCTCTTTCTGTCACCCTGTCTCCCTCTGTGTCCCTCTGTCTCCCTCCCCCTCTCTCTCCCTCCCTCTCTCCCTCCCTCTGTCTCCCTCCCTATCGATCTCTCTCTCTCTCTGTCTCCCTCCCTCTCGCTGTCTCCCTCCCGCTCGCTGTCTCCCTCCCTCTCTCTGTGTGGCAGCTCGGGATGAGACAGCTTCCCGGGCATGGGTGAGTTTAGGGAAGCCGCATTGTGACTGAGGCCGCAGGTAGGGCAGCACCAGCGATGCTAGCCTGTTCGCCACAGAGGGGTAGGAGCAAATCGAGGCTCGTGGGCCCTGGTGAGAGGCATAAGAGATGCCTACGGTGGTGTGCGGCCCGCAGAGGAGAGACTGCTGAAAAAGCTGGTCCTTGCGTTGCTGTTCACTCGTCTTATCTCCCATCGAGTTTTAAGGGCAGAGGATCTGCGAGAGGTTGCTTGGGTAACACAGGCCATCAGGCGCGCAACACCCATTGGACTCAAAGGGCTTCAGCCCCCCCCCCACCCCCGTCGCGTGTGGCAGCCGGGATGAGACAGCCTCCCTGCACACACACAGCCGCACCCGAGCACTTCACAGGTCTTTAAAAGACCATTTGCATGTTAATGAGGCCTCGCTGTTTCACCCCTTCTAAGAGGCCCTGCAGCGCCACTCTGCCTATTGCTTAAAGATTCAGGCACCCCCCCCGAAATCAGCTCCACTCTGCCTAAAGCTTAAAGATTCAAGCCCCCACCCCTCCCCCCGCCGCCGAAATTTAGCTCTAGTTGCGCCTCTGCTTGCGAGGCACTGGTTTTGCGGATGCTTCTTTACCCAGTGAATGCGGCCCCCGAGGAATAACAACAGGTGGAATTGCAGTTGATTGCCAACTGTCTGTTGTTTTACACGAGGGCCGCATGGAAAGGGCTGGCGGGCCGCAACTGGCCCGCGGGCCGTACTTTGAGTACCGCTGCGCTAAGGTGTACCATACCCTTGGTCACTTGCACCTAACCGTGTACTTACAGTCAGGTATCCTTTCATCTGATTGTTCGAAAGGAAAGAACCTGAAAAGACAAATGTACAATCACAAGCAAACATGATACGTAGCTGTAACGTTGTGTCTCCAGGAATCGGTGTTCCTTAACTTCCCAATTATGTGTATTAAGAGAGCGTGAAAAATAAACATTTCATAACGTCTGTCTCATAGAATAAGAGGCAGAAAATGGTAATATTTATACTGTGCACATTCATTCAAGTGACACAATCAGTCACTACGGAATAAAGTAACGCCCACTCATGACAGTCAGTCCGGTGGGGGTGTGTGCACTCAAGTTCGCTTAACTTGCCGTGAAATGCAGATGTATTCATCAAAACACACGGATATCACTTGAAACCGTGAAAGTATGTTACAACACCACTTTCATACATCTTTAAAAGTGGGTGTCTACGCTCTCATATCAATGGTGAGGGCGTACTGAGAATAGCATGCATGCTGATCAGAAGAGCGTTACATTCATGGTACCTAAAATGATAGGAGCAGGGAAATAAGGGTGCTTACTACAAAACGCAGCTATTCGTGCCTCATGGGAGTCGGGGTCTTGGTGCTGGCTCAATTACACGATCTAAACAAATGAGCCTAACGGATAGAAACGTCTCGTAAATCGAGTGTGACCAAAAGGGGGTAACAGCAGAGCCCACCCGCATAGGATGTGAGTACTTACTGCATGTGGTCAGTCACCGGCTGTTGCGCCTATAATAGACCCGCTGTCTTCTTAAGAAAGGACAATCTCCCTTCTTGTGCACTTCTCCCAATACTTTGGAGACATTGAGTTGTCTTCTGGTCGTACCCTTCCTATTGTTTGTTTTTGTAGATTCTTGACCAGGGTTCACAGAGTTAGGCGGCTGTGCTGGTGACTGCAAACCCAGATTCAGGGTCCACAAACCCCAAAACTAAAATACGCAATATGTTTTAAAAATGTTTTACTCTCAGGGCGTTCAATATCAGGCCTCTCTCCTAAGCCTGAGTTCGGGGAATGCTCCCAGCGACTCCTTACATCTCCATAATTTTTTTTCATGCATGTCCTGTAATGGTAACAATTATATATTTTTCTCTGTTGCAGCTAGCAAACCAGAGAGCTTCAGGTCTGTGAGACGTCTTTCAGTTTGTGTACCTGAAATGAATGAGGAGAGAAAAAAAATCACTAGTCCAATCGGATTCCGTTATTTTTTTTAGTTTGGGCCCATGGCTGGTTCATGAATTCGGGTTAGCATGTCTTTGGGCGGATTTAGAGCGACGTAGTATTCTACTCCAATAAAGACCCCACACTTGGGGAGAAAACTCAGACATACAGTGGACGTACAACAAACAGTTTATACATTTAAATAAAATGCTATGTAGGATGTTCCTTTCAGTATACAGCGTGGACTGCCAGGTCCGTGGACAACTCTTAATTTGGGAGCAGAGTAGCCTCAGGATTGCAGTGGTAAGTCCTCAGCCATTTCGATGGACACTTCTCCATCTTCATAACTCTAAATCAGTCCCAACGGGTCCAGATATATCCCTCTTCCTAAGTTTGTTTGACAGATCGGTTCAGTTTGAGACCTAGAAGATTAGATTAGTTTAGATACAATCAATAAAGCGCAACGTTTGCCCGAAGGTATCTTGGTGCTGTCAACTTTACTGCAAGGACTTGTATGAGCAAAAGCAAATCAAGACTTTATCATGGAGAAGAAAAAAGCCAAGTTTTTACTGTTTTCTAAAGTTTGTCATGTTTGTCGGAGACCTACGGTGCAGAGGCATTTGATTCTACCGCAATGCTGTGGTATAATAAAGCTTCTACCACCCCAGAATGATTTACAGATCCTAGGTACTTACATGGTTTCAACAGAAGCTGATCGCAAACATCTTCTGGGGGTATACCAAACCGTTTTATCCTTTAAGTATGGTGGTCCAATCCCATGCAGGCCTTTATGTGCCAGAGAGAGTGCTTTAAAAACCACTCTGCTCTTAATTGGCAACCAATGAAGTTCCTTAAGCCCTTTGCCTACATTTGAATGGATGGACACCACAATTTTTGTGTCATCCAGAGTAAGATATTGTGTTAAAACCAAAAGGTCTGATCAGAGCAGCCAATGGAGAAACATAGATATTGAACACTGTGGGGCTCAAAGAAACTCTTGTGAGACCCCACACAGCATAGAGAAAGGGCTAGATGTAAAATCCCCCAAAAGCAACTACCTAGGTTCTGTTACTCAGAGAAGATAGTAAGAGTTTGGTGATATTCAGGGGTAGGGACACCTCCAAGTATTTTTTCTAATAATGCTGTGGATTGCAGGGAGTGCAGCAATCCCCCAGCAACATTAAAAAAAAGAACTGTAAGTCTCCTGAGTCATTAAATTCATGACCCCAAGGGAAATTACCTTATTTTTTAAAGCACTTCTAGCTGTAACTCAAAAAAATGTCAGCGGCTTACCACATGCCATGTGCAGCTGTGGCTTGCCTGCCCATGGGGGTTGGATGCACAGACAGGCCACAGGCCAGGCCCTGTGGCCAACCCAACACCCTGCATGGCCTTCGGCCGTGCAAAGCATGGAGTGGCTTTACATATGATAAAAAATATCCTAGAAGTTCAATGAAAAAAACAAAGGTTAGTTTGACATTATAGTTAGAAATTGTAATTATCTCATTCTTTATATTTAAAAACCTTCGTAATAATCAGAAAAAACAAACGTTAAGGTTAAAGTAACGTTATAGTTAGGTGAACACTTCAGTGAGAACATGATGTTTTAAACTAAATAAATAAATAGGAGAATATCTCAAGGTCCTCTCAAACTGATAATTATTAGGGCCGGGAAAGGCCAAACAAATGGAAGCAGCGGAAGAAACTCTAGTGAAAAACAAGGCTCCCACTACTTCACAGGAATTGCCAGTTTTTGATTGTAAAAGCCCTCCTAGCAAAGGTTCAATAATGAGGACCCACACGATAAGTACCTCACCATGAGTAAAGACCTTCACAGGAACCCCCCCCCCCCTCCAACTGGCATTAAACGACGAGTATTGACTGATCGGCCTAGAAACCATAACTCGTGATAAGACAGAAATGTTTAGTCTCAGCCCATTGGTTCCACTAACCAGTGTTCAAACAAAGTGCAGCTAGAACAAAATCCGAGTTTAAACCACCAGATAGAACACATGCATGAAATTCAACATATAGACTTGTTCAGCAGTTAGATGTGCTACAGCCAAGCAAAGCCAACACTCATTTGTCTTTCACACCAACATATGCCTCAAGGGGCAGTCATCATATACTAAATTGTGGAAATATTTTAAAGTTAGTCAAAAGCATTCCAACGCTAAAGGACATTGAGTCAACAGACATAGACTATGACAACACACGATCAAACAAAGAATTGATGCCAGAAACAATGCTACTTAACTGGCGTTCACAGGAGGTGCAAAAAAGTCGCATTGTCAACCAAATAATACTTTGCAAAGTGGGGCATCCTCATCAGATATCAAGCAGATTAAGCCTATACTCAAAATCTGCTAAACAGTTGCAAAAAAGTTTCGCATTATAGTAATACGCCACTCCATCAAGAATCGAGAAGCATTCATCTGTCTGCTCAATCCTGAGGAATCCAATCAGTAAAAATCTAACAAACATTTCTGTCAGGGAAAATGACACCACATTAACAGCTCTGCCTATAAATGTAGAAAGGAAATAAGGCATTGACTGGAGCTGGCTGCCTCGGGCATTAACCATCCAAATAGAAGGATGACCTCTGAGCTCACAAGACACACCCACCAACACTACAGAATATCTCACCACCATGCAATTTAGTTACTGAAATGTGGGAGATATAAAAACAAAAAACTGGGAATCACTCAGAGTTACCATCTTCTGGAGGAATCAGAATATATCATCCTAATGCAAGAGACCTGGGTGCAGGGAAGTGCACCTCTGATTGATTTAATTGAAGTTAACAACTATGTAGTCAAGCATACAGCAAATGTGAGCCCGTAGGGAGGCTTATCAACATATATTTGAGTGGACATAAAAGTCTAGGAGATCCATCTGCAATCACCATATCCCTGCATTCTAGTAGTCAAACTGGAGGGCTGTTCCAAGGATGTATTCACCCATAATAATTGTGAACAACAATCCAGCAGCGTCAGAAAAACACAAAGGCAGGCAAATCTGCAAACGATGTTCATAGGATAGAAACAGGAACACAGAACCAGATAATTTACACTAACAGGATAGTTCAATGAAAATCTGTTGAACCCTCAAGATGTGGATGAGCTAATCTTAGAACAAGATCTCGCATGGCATATTTTCTGGAGCAGAAGCTGCTGACAAACAACAGAGGCAGCGCAGTAAGATGGGTGCCTCTATTGTTATGGCCTGCTCCAGCATGGGCCCAAGAGTCTTAAATGGACAATTTCACGAGGACCAACCTCCTGCAAAAATGAGAATGAACAACAAGGCGAGTTCCACAAGCAATTATATTATAGTGTCCCTTAGACTATTTGACAAGATTACCTCCTATAGGATAGAACCCAGACTTGAAATGGACCACTATCCACAGCTAATAGGTCTAAGCACAACAACTAGTCTCCATCCCAAAGCGACAACGTAATTAGTCCCGGTATCCATAGAAACAGTAAAAACACTATAATGGAAAGGGCAAATTCAAAATAAAATAACTATGGACTCTTCAATCCTTCTTTCCCTGAAATTCACCCAAGGCTGCAACCCTGTTCGAATCTGGGAACAAATAGTCGACACGTTGCTTCATAAATGTTCAAACACACAACGTCAAAAAGGCAAATAACGAGGTCCCAGGAAATAAAAGTTGGAGCGGTATACCTGGGCCTTAAGGACTGCAAAAAAAACAACTTGAACCACTTATAACGATCACTAAAGAAGGCCATGCCCAACAGCTCGCAGGTGGAAAAAGTCAGACAAACAAGGTTGCTGTACAAAAAGGAAATCTGGTTAGCAAAGAGGCGGTACAACAAAGGAAAATTCAGTTTGATTGTTAGCACAATAACCAGAGCTGATTTTGGAGAACCATAAACAATCCGTCAGGAGGCTCTTATGCAGCTAACAATGCCAACATCACAGAGCAAGTTTGGGTTGAGTATCTCGTAGCCCATTAAACACCCCCACAAGAGAACTGGCGGAAATAAAGTCTTACAAGGTTTCGCCAGTTCAAGGACAGGACAAGGATGATAGGAACAAGTTAGTCATCTCGCGAACCAGCTTAGAGAGGCTCATACTCAAAAGTAAAAGGGATGGGGCCCCTGGTCCCAATGTACTGCCTGACACCCTGTTTAAATGCATCCCTGAAAGCTAGTTGAAAATTTTTACAACTCTTTTTAAATACAGTCTTGCTAATAGACAAATTCCTGACTGGGCATGGTGCAATTATTCATCCTATATAAAAAGGTGGCAATGAAAACGATCCAGCAAATTATAGCCTGATAGCCCTATGGGACAACGAGGCAAAATACTACATGGGCCTCTTACTACAGGAACTGAACACCTGGGCGGATGAGCGTCAGTTTCACTAACCTCAATACACTATCCCTTCTCATAAACAAGGCTCAGAACCACAAAAGTTCCTTATAAACTTGCTCTGTGGACCTCAAGGCCATCTTTGACTTCATTGAGAGGACAAAGCTTTGGTTAAAACTTGCCAACAGGGGAGTTCCAAAGAACTTACTGAAAGCAATTCAACTCCTCCACATGAACCCATAGATAAAGATAAAAATAGAAAACCGAACAATGTTCTGTCGCAAGATCCCAATGACAACTGGTCTTAAGCAGGGATGTGTGCTAGCCCTGGCACTAGTCGTCCTCTTCCTGGCAGACCTCACACAAGAATTGGATCGATTAAACACCCATGCACCCAAACTTGGTGGACAACAACTGGCCAGCATGTTATATTCAGACAATATCGCTCTCTTTAGCCAAACCAAAGTTGGCCTACAGAGACTGCTACATAAGTTATCCTCGAACACCCTGGATAATAATTTGCAAATTAATCTAAACAAAACAAAAGTGGTAAAATTAAGTAAAAAACTTAAGCCAGTGGGACCCTGGAGATTAAACAATCCCAAACTGATTAAAGATAGTGAGCACAAGTTACCATGGGATCACGTTTGACACCAAAGGTACCTACCAGCAGCACAGGGAGCAAATACAATCCAAAGATGACTCCCTCCTCACAGCCTCCTTTCACTAAAGAAAAGGCTGGAAGGTTACTTGTTCCTGCCATTGTTAGACATCATCAAAGCGAAATTTCTGGCAACCATTGTGCTATGACTCTAAGTGGGTAGAAACACTGCATCTCAAGCTGTACATGCAGCTTTTTCGGCTTCCTCGCAATGCCTCCCCTGCCCAAATAAGGTTTAATTTGGGCCTGTGAGGCAAAAGTATTCACAGCAGGGAGCGTTCGTCAAATTTTGCCACTGACTGAGAGGTGCCAAAGAGAACTCTCTCAAACAAGGGTTATGGATTGAACCATCAAACAATTCAGGTCAGTGCCCTCACCAGGATTATTTACAGTCTTCTTTGGACAATCTGCAACTTATGGCGTTGTGGGACCTCCCAAAGTCCTACCATGTCTCCAGAAACATGTCTACAAAAGTGTGAATGCTTTATCTCTCCTTGAAGACAAAAACACTTTTCCAAAGCAAGCACATTCCTGGTTCATCGTTCATTCTTCCAAATCACTGGTGCAACATGCCTTTTTAAGTTTCTGTTGGTCTTCTAGCATGAAAAACACTGTTTTGGTGCCTACATCTGGGAGAGCTCTCAACTCCAGACCTTCGCTCAAAATGGCTTATTACAGCAAATGACAACTTCTGCAGAGGCTTCAACCAAGCCCCTAAACCATTATGCACATAATCTGCATTTGTCCAGAACTCCAGAACAAACTCCAGGATCAAGTGTACTGTAGTTTAAAAAATTTGAGAATATGAACATGCTACAAGCAGTACTTGCATGCTTCGATGGGCCAACCACAGGTCTAAATACACAGGCGTTTAAATTCTAGACCTGTTTCATAAAAAAACTTTCCACGTAGAAACCCAGAAGTTGGAGTAAACTCATTTAGAAGAACTCAATTGTACTTAACCATGTGTTTCCAGGATGACCTTTAGCAAGTACTACACACTTTATGCCCACTGCGTCTCTCCTGCCTGTGGCATTGAGAACAAAGACTTACATAATTGATCCAAATTTTATTGTGTCTTATGATTAACAAAAAAAATATTGGTGTATTTTATGCAATGGTTTTTATTACCTAAGCATATAAATAAATAAATCGAAAAAACAAAAAAAACCACTGAAATTCACCTGTTATAATTATCTCTAGTAACTGTAACTCATGCCCTAAAGTAACTATAACTTGTGCCCTCACCATGCACATCTAATTACCCCACTTATTACATCATTTATGACATGTTCTATAATGTAACTGATAACATCACTGCAACATTTGAAATGACATCATTGATGAACAAACTGTGCAAGGCAAGGGCGCGAGCCAACAGATTTCAGGATTAGAGATCTGATTTTCTGTCAACAGATCAACAATGATGTGGTAGCAGCCATCTTGGCACTCTGGCCTCAGTCCTGAGTCCCATTTTTTGTTTTAAACGATAAGGGGACTCGGTAGGGATACCATAACTGCCTAGGCTTGGTCAGGAGGGCAAACATATATATATTTTTTTTTTGGGCCAAAACTCTTGGGAGACCTGCCAATTTGTAGAAAGATTGAAAAAAAGTGTGGGCCCATGTGCCTAAAAAGAAAATCCACGGTGTGGGCCAGGGCTCAGGGTTGGAGCATATATATATTTTGGGGAGGGGGTGGGGTGGGTGGCCCTCCTCCCCATATTTCTTGAAGGCCATGAGGACCCCACCCCCTGAGACTAAAATTATAGGGGAGAGTGGGCACACAGCCCCCCTCCTCAAGCCACCAAAGGCTCCAGGGACCCCTTCCCACCAGGCCCAAATTATTTAAAAGGTGAGTGGGTGCTCAACCCCCACCCGATCCTCATTAGGCCCTGGGACCCATCTCCTGGGGATGTTATTTTAAAAAGGGAAGGACCGAGGGCGGCCACCCCTCCTTGAACCTCAAAAGGTTCTGGGGACCCCATTCCCTGGGGCTGGCTTCATTGTTGTCTCCCCAGGAGCTCACCCCCGGTACACAGTATACCTGCTTGCAAAAGTGTTGGTGGGGAAAAAATGTGCTCCCAACCAGTGGAAGCTCAAAAAATGCTATTGTGGGTGGGAGGCCACATTTCTTTTCCATGCCTGCACACTTGCGGGAGCAGTGAAAAAAACCTACTCTTTGCTGGGCAGGAGCAAAGCTGGCACCCGCGACATCCAAGGTGGGTGCATGCTGGGGAGTCGGGTGGCCGTGGAGATCCTGTTGCTCCATCCACAGCCACCCACGTTCTGCGTTTTGTTTGTCCAAGTGGGCATGGGACACTCGCATAAGGTCACAGGAAATTAGATCCCATGTGGCCACTATTGCAGTCGCGGCCGGCATTAATCAGGGGTGGGGGGAGGGAGATGTGGTAAAATAATAAATTTTAAAAACGTAGCTGTCCGCCGGCCGGCCAGCTTGGTCCTGCATTTACTCGGCTGTTGCTTCTGTTCTCCTGTCTCTGGCAGGAACAGAAAGCTGTTTATCAAAGAAGGGGACCAGAGGGCTTTTTAAAGAGGTCCAGCAACAATACCCAGTCAAATTAATAAAGCAAATGTGGATGCTGTTCCTCTAAAGAGGTATTACCTAGAGAGCGAAAACAGGGCCAAGGCTAACAACCAATTAAGGTTAGTTGTGGTATGGGGGTTTTGAGAGACAGGAAGAAGGAAGAGAGAGGTATCTCGCTGTGGCAGAACTAGGGTCCTCACACACCCAGCAAACTAGGTGTCATGCTTCATCATTTGGACCTGCTCCTCGTCGGGTCGGCGGTGCAATAACCGACGGGCACCCGCGAAGGGGCTCTTTCTCTGAGATCTTTTGTTCCTTAAGCCGTATGATGAAGTGGGGGTGTGTGGGCCGTGAAAGTGTAGATAAGGTGAAGTGCAGTGGGTGTATATAAAAAAGGTTAGTTAGTCCAAAAAAATGTTTAGTCAGGATGGTAATCTACCTTATAAAAACATGTAGAGTGGCAGCTCCCCTGATGTGAGGGTTCAATTGAAGCTATGCTCATCTCGTGGGGTCAACATGTTTCTTGCCTGTTGGTTACTAAATACTGTGGCAATTCTTCAGGACCTAATAAAATGTAAACTTAATCTATCTACACTAAATGGTGCAGCTGATAGCTAACTACCAAAAGGAACACTACAACCTCTCTCCAGTAGTGCTGTTCGGTAACCTCCCTCTTTAAGGTATGGCGCTTCCTCCGGTACAAGGGATCTCAGGACAAGTTAACAAGTCCTGTCAAGTCCAGCGGGGGACCGCGGCGATTCACCTACCCACAACGCCAGTACAGTTCCTGTCTCTCAAAACCCCCATACCACAACTAACCTTAATTGGTTGTTAGCCTTGGCCCTATTTTTGCTCTCTAGGTAATACCTCTTTAGGAGGAACAGCATCCACATTTGCTTTATAGTAACAGGAAGCTGACAGCCTCCTTCCCCTCCCCTAAACCAATCACAACGCTGCAATGACAGCATTGTGATTGGTCGAGATGGTGCCCAGCCAGGTGCCTATGGGGAGGCCATTTTTTCCTTGCAGGCAGCATGCAGCCTGCATGGAAAAAGGGCATAGGTCTCGCTTTTGGGACCTTATAAGTATTTAGTTATGCAACTGTTGCATGACTAAACACTTATAAGGTCCCAAAGGCGAGACCTATTGGCTATGCCAATGCTTGTTATATTTAGGTGTTCTGATCCCTTGCAAGAGCTGCCTTAAGTAAAATGACACCCAGTACCAGTGCTCAAGCCCCTGTTACCCAGGGCTAAAGCACGGGGGTTGGTTACCAGTGGCAGATGGGCTGGCCTGCAGACAACCCACGCTGGGCAGAGCCAAAGCCCATGCGTGGCTGTGTTGCATGCCCACAAGGGGTTGGGCCTGGGTAAAAACAGTGCATGGCGTGGGGTTGGTGTTACATATGATAATGAAATATTACTTTACTACAAAAAAAACCTACAAATTCACTGAAAGAAACAAAGGTTAAAGTGACGTTACAGTGAGGCAAAAATGTCAAATGAACAAACCACTGAAATTCAATAGTTTTAGTTATCTCATATATTACATCATTCATGACTTTCTATGGCATCATTAATAACATGACTAACATCTGAAATGACATTACTGATGACAAGACTATGCAGCATATCACAAATATGTTTTGCTCTAGAAAGAAAAACCCTATCAAATCATGTTTGACTGCTTGTCTGTGAAAAACAAAACAAAATTGCTGACCTGTCCAGCATGATGAGAAGCTATGGCGGCCTGGTCATGAATATATATATATTCACTGAAAAAACCATAGGTTTCACACACGTTATAGTTAGCTGGACATTTCTCTCATACAAAACCAATGAAATTCCCCCGTTATAGTTAGTACAGCTAACTATAACTTGCGCGACCGCAATCCACTGCTGATGATGTCACATATTACATCACTCATGACATGGTCAGTGACATCACTCATGACATCACTGATGACATCTCAAATGACATCACTGACGATGTCACTGATGATGTCATCCAGTGAATGTTTAATTTGCAAAAAATTTTATAAATATAGAGAAAGGCCTGTTTAAGAATGAGTGGGTGTACAAGTGTGTAAAGGGTTGATTTTCTGTGTTGTGTAACTGACTCGACAAGTGAGTCCTTTAACTACATCTTACTTCAGACTACTGCATAAACTGTATAAATGTTTTGTATGTGTCTGTGTGTTGGTGTATAAGTCGTGGCATGGTTTTGTGAATAGCTATATAAGTGTCTATATGGGTTTTTGATTGCTTGTCTCAGTATCTTCATGAGTTCCTTCGTGTTTGTGTGGATAAAGTGTGTGTGAGTGTGCATAGATGAGTGAGTGTGTGATTCTATGACTGGATGTTATTAAAAGTGCATCTCTGAAGGACTGTATGGTTGAGTGAGTGTATGTATGGCTGTATTATGGTTTGAATGTATGTCTCAGTGGTACATTTGTGACTAACTAAATATGAAAAAGGCATAATATATGTGTGTAAGAGTATATAAGTGGTTAGATGTGAGAGTGTGTAATTGTGACAGTGTCTGTATGGATGAATGTGTGCTTGTGTCAATGATTCTAATTGAGCATAAGAATATGATACTATTTTTGTGAGTGAGTGAACTTGAGTGTGTATAACTGCATTAATGAGTAAATGGCAGTGTGATTAATTGTATGAATGACTAGGCGTGAGAGTACCCCTATGGATGATTGTTAGTGTGTGAGTGTCTCTATAGATATATGTATAAATTTATATGATACTTTTTTATGGACTGAATGTAACTATGAGTGACTGTACAGGTGAGTGTGTGGAGGTGAATGAAGGTCTTATAGTTTTTTTTTAGGTATGCAGTTATTAGTATTGCATTATTTATGGATTTGAGAATGGAACCGTGTAATTTTCAGTTGGTATATGAATGGTTTTATAAGGGTGTGAGAAGATGTGGTAATTTATCACATTGATGTCTTGAACAGTGACATCGTCAGTGATGTCATTTGAGATGTCATCAGTGATGTCATGAGTGATGTCACTGACCATGTCATGAGTGATGTAATATGTGACGTCATCAGCAGTGGATTGCGGTCGCGCAAGTTATAGTTAGCTGTACTAACTATAACGGGGGAATTTCATTGGTTTTGTATGAGAGAAATGTCCAGCTAACTATAACGTGTGTGAAACCTATGGTTTTTTCAGTGAATTTGCAAGGTTTTTTAAATGCTAATTCCTAACTATAACGTGTGTGAAACCTATGGTTTTTTCAGTGAATTTGTACGGTTTTTTAAATGCTAATTTTTGAATTATTAAATTATATATATATTTTTTTTATAACAAAAAAATTACTATGTATTCATTTATATATTATCTGTATCCTTTAATTTGTTTTTGCTTTTTTTTTAACTTTCAATTAGGAAAAAGTTGAACAGTTTATTTAATTTTTTCAATTAATTTTTCTCCACTTTTTTTTTTAATATAAATTCTTGGGGTGTGCGCTCAGAGCGCGCACCTGGTACGTTTTCGTAAGTTTTTTATGAATACCGTCGTACGTTATTTACGTACGCATACATACGTTATAGTGCGCGCTGGGAGCGCGCACCCAGTACGTATGCGTATGTACGTACGCATGCGTGCGTGCGTCGTACGCGCTCCACGCGGTTCACTTCCGCATACGCTTAAATTATGCGCATTAACGTTCGCGTATACGCGTGTGCAACGTATGCGCGTTACAGACGCGCATATGACGTATGCACATGCGCTCCTACGCGTTCGCGCATGCGTATTCACAAGGTGCGCGCTCGGAGCTTGCGCAGTGCGCGCACCTCGGGTTATATGCTTAATAAAACAACACTTCTAATTGGTTATCATTACTTTCAGTTTCTGATTGTTTCAACACCACACCCAATCCCCTCATGGCAAGTCATGTGATCATGAATCATCACTTTTGATTGGTTTGAAGTACTTTCAGTTCCAGATTCTTCCCAAACCACACCTACTCCCCTCATTATTAGTTCTGATTCCTTTGGAGAAGGAGCTATTCTGTTGTTGAGAGACAATGGCTGAACAGCAACCATCTTCAGACACTGAGCAGGACACTCTTGAGAGGCAGAGGAACAGGAAGCAGAAAGACAGCTTTATATGGCAGTTTTTTACTTTCCCAGAGGGACAAAAAAAGGTAAATGCACCGAAAGTTACTTGTACATTGTGTCAAAAAGTCTTATCACGTGGGAATGCTAACAAGAAATATTCTTTTAGCATACACACAATGACGAGGCATGTTGAGGCAATGCATCCAGTATCTTTTCGTCGAGCTTCTGGAGCAAACCCTCCACCTGCTCATCCGACGACATCTGCAGCAGCTCAGCCGAGCACATCTTCGGCAGCTCAGGCGAGCACTTCTTCTGCAGTGGTGCCTTTGCCTTCTTCCACACCTCTTTTTGGACCACCTTGTTTGGCGAGGTTGTCCACACGCTGCACTGATTGCGGTCGACTTTTTTCTGTGGGTGAGACCAGTCTTGATCTCATTCAGAGAAAATTTGATGCGCATGAGTGCAGTAGGCCATAGATGTTTTTTCTTTTTTTTCGTTTTTCTCTTCCTGTTTCCCTCCATTAACTCAAGGGCTCTTTTAAGAGCCACTTAAAAACTAAACCCCCAAAAATTTTTGGGGGATTTATTTATTTATTTATTTTTTTGGGGGTGCCCGCACCCTGCGCGCACCCTAGGATGTTTTTAAAATTTTTTTTTTTTTTTTTTTAAATTTAATGTACAAAGAGAGGTGAAGAAATGGAAGCATGAAAAGTTAGGATTGAGAAATACAAATATTTTTCACTTATTTTTAAAAAAAATTAACTTATTTGGAAAAAATAAATGTTTTCTATTTTGCAAGGGAACAAAATTTTGTTTTTTCTTTTTTCTTTCTAGTTCTGCAAAAAAAGAAAAAAGTATTAATATTCAATCATACATTTCAAAAAGCATTACATGTTTTTACATATTTTACAAAGCAATTTTTTGCCCTTTTTTTGCTGTTTTCAGAATTTTTTAATTTTCACTTAAAATAGTGAAAACAATTGTATTCATCATTTAACAGCGGGCAAAAAAAACCAATCCAAAAGATTGTTTAAAAAAAGCCCAAAAACTATCCTCACTAAAATATACCTTGTTAGAAATATTACATATATATTACAAGTACTTTTCTAGATGAATACAAATTTTCTAGATAAACCGTCTTTAAACCTTGTCGCAAAAGCACACATGCCAAAATAATTTCTGTCAAAGGAGTCCACAATTGTTTTTATTACTTTTCCTTTAGGCCAAATAGTAATTTCAAAATCCTTTTTAAGTGATATCTTCAATTATAATCCTTTAAAATTACAAAAAATGCTTTCTTCAGATGCAGTTTTTAGTTTTCAAAATTTAGGTTTCAGAAAAATTAAGTAAGAATTGGGTAAATCATAAGGCAAACGTTGCTTGAAAATCAATTGGGAATCATTACACAGTGTCCAGCCTTTTTCACATTTAAGATAAACTGTGTAATGTCCAGAAGTTACAGTAGGTCCTTCATGAAAAATTATTGCAACTGTAACAAAAGTTTTTCCAGAAATTGATAATTGTTGTCCTATAAACTTCTTTATTAAAGTATCCAATTTGGAACCATCAGCTCTACAACGTTGCATCATTAAAATTACATACTGACCATATTTCTGTAAAAATAACGTGGAAAACATGTCAGATTTACATTCAGAACATTCCATGTTGTGATTGGCATCTTTAACTAATTTACTAAAAGTCACTGATTTACTTTGTGGTAATGGTAAAAATATGAACCTTTCTGAATCAACATTACTACTACATGTGTTCATACAGTTTTCACAGCAATGTTCCCATTTGTAAGAGACACCAAATAAGTTTTCTACTTCTACTCCTTCATCTTCAATTACGCTCAATATATATATTAAGAATTCCTGTGCATCTTGCTGGACATTTTCTTTAAACTGTGTAGATCCAGAACATACATCTAAAAGATTTCGAACATCAGAAGCACTTTCTATTTTAGTTTTATCATTACTCAGCTTCTCATAAAGGAGACTCAGCAGAGAACACAATCTTTTTCCATGATTTACTATTATCTGTTCTTGCAACTTTTCAAGATAAAATACAACATTCAGCACTACATTTGCATAGCAGTTGACACCAGAGCTATTTTCAAAATGGCAACCAACAACCTCTTCAACACTGTCCTTTTTCTTTTTCCTTGCTATCACATCACTGTCCTTTTTTTTTTGTTCTGTTCATCCACATTACAGATATTTTCAACTCTCCTTTTCCGAGAAACAACATGTTTTTCAATCACAGGATACTGTCCTAAATGAGGAGCATAGGTTCTTCTTAATCTATTATACTCCTTTACACAGTTTGTATCAGCACTAACTTTTGAGTCATCAAAGTCTATCATAAATAAACCAGATAATGTTTTTACTTGTGACAGAGCAACATATGCCATACCTTCTTTGAACACAGTAGAACCAATGTTTACAAAAGCACTATCTACAGTCAATCCTTGAGACTTGTGAATAGTTACTGCATATGCTAGAGAAAATGGAAACTGCTTTCTACGCACATATAAGTCTTTCACAAGCATGAAACGAACTGAACAACGACAAATGTCTTTAACTTCTTCTATCTGATCAAATTTTATTGTAAAACATTCAATTCCATCTTTTTTCTGATAATTAATAAAACCCACAACTCTTCCCATAGCTCCATTCACTAAACCCTTTTCTACATCCAAATTTCTCCTTAAAATGACTCGACAATTCATGCAAACTATGTCTTCTGGAGTGAAAAGTTTGCAGAAAAAAGAGGTATGGCGAGAGACCTTGCTTTGCCAAATGTAGACATTAAATGGATTGGTCAGAGAGGGTTAAAGTGGCACCAATTAATGCCTTTGGTGAAAACCTTTCTACATCTCCCACAGCCTAACCTTTTTATTGTGCACTGTGGTGGTAATGACCTAGGCACTTTAACTGGGGTAGGTCTGGAAATGCTTATTAAGGACACCTTTGTGCAATTGATGTCGCTTTTTCCTCATTCTGCCTTTGTATATTCTAACATATGCCAAAGGCAAAAGTGGAACTGGTCCAACCAATTTTGTCCACAGATTGACAAAGCAAGGAAGCACGTCAACAAATCTATTTCTGCTTTCCTCAGAGACTATGGTATGGGTTCTATATACCACAACAACTTGCGTTACAACATGCAAGACATTTATAGAGGAGATGGTGTACACTTCACTGATGAAGGCAACAGAGTCTTCCTCTTGAACTTTAGACTCTGCATCGGTACTTACTTGTAGGTACCAAAAAACACACAATGAACACAAGGGCTCTTTTTAGAGCCACCTTATATCTAAACACTTAAATGCGATTTTTTATTCTTTTTTTTTTAAAGTTTTTTTCGGGTGCGCGCTGGGTGCGCACACCCAGCGATATTTTTTTTAAAAATATAAATCTTTTTTTTGTCCTACAAGGTCCTACTGTGACCCCCTTACAATGCCTAGTGGGTCAATATCTCCCCACTCTGCCCCCTTTTCACGTTCTCCCCCTTTGTTTCTCACCCCCTCTTTATGCGAGAGACAAAATGGCGGCCGCCGCTTCCTGATTTCCACCGATTCGAATGTTTACTGACATCTAACAACCAATCAAAAGTGCGCTCGCGCACGGCAGGGTGCGCGCACAGGTCTTGCTCAGTGCGCGCACGCTGCGCGCTTACAGATATATATATTGATTTAAATGCTAATTTCTCAGGAAATACTGAACAGATTTACACCAAACCTGCAAAAGGCACTTCATGGACCTTATGGCTACCTTTCACATAATTCTGTTCAGCCGTTCGGGCTGTAGCTACGACTAAAGTCCCTATGGAAAAATCCATGGGGAAAATGCGTTTTGGAACCCCCCCTTTTTCTCGGCCCCCGCTTGACGAATCACCCCGAAACTTTCAGGGTAGGAGCTGAGCAGAGCGCCCCATTAGTTTTGAAAATTTCACGAGGATTCGTCAACCAGTGCCAAAGTTATTCAAAATAGAATTTTGAGATTTCCTATGGAAACACGGTCCTAACTATAACTACCTACTGGCGACCGCCAGTAGGTAATGTACATATATACATATATTTTAGCACAACTGTTGATGGGCATTTCATTAGGCTGGTTTGATATGATGTTGACTTTTAACCCTTAAAACCCAACATTGACATGCTCTTAATAACGTTTTGAAATCTGGAAATATTCAATGCAATTGGAGTTTTTCTTCTTTTCACAATTAAATCTTTTTATAAACTTTGTGGTAAAAATGTGTGAGCACCTTGAACTTTTCTCCTACTTCTAAACTTGTTGATGTATAGTCACTTATAGCATTAAAAGCTTTCTTTTTACATATTCATATTGGGCATTTTGTATTTTCTCTAATAAAGTTAGTCCATGTGTATCTATTGAAACGTTTTTCGCATTGCTGATCTACGTTGTCTTGCTAAGCAATAATTGAATATGCAGTTCCAGGAGCCACTGTCGCTATATTCTTTGATTACCCCAGGTTTTTGGTCGAACCCATGGCTATACCCTTATATTTCTGCATGCGGGCACTGAGGAGGCACCGCTACCTGGTGGACGGCATGCCCAACTACAAATGAGGTACTCAGAATCCATCCGATCTCTATGAAGACATCAGTCTGGTAGAATTGAACTCTTTACTACCGATACAACCTCTATGAGTACAACTTCTTGCTGACAGCAGTACCTGTTTACGATCAGTATAAATGTGGTCACTCAACTACAAGTATTCGTTCCAGATGTTTATAACAGAGTCCTTGCTTGTTAAGGAACATGTTAAAGGATATTGTTTTTTTGAAGTGTAAAGGAAACTGTAGCCCCTGTTTGCTAACTAATGTTGGTGAGATGACCTGTCGGCAGTACAGAGGCACTATAACCTGTCAGCTTCATGTCACAGAATATTTGGTGATAAACCGGTGATGTCCTCAATAATGTCATTTGTGATGTTATCATTATGTATGTATTTGAGTTATGTAGTGCAACCAACAACAAATGCAAAAGAGTGCTACAATCACTTAGACGTGACAGAAAACAGACAAAAAGAAAGGGACGTGGGTCCTACAGGTGATAGAAGCTTGTCAGTTGGGGCGTTCTTTTCAAGCAGCAGTCAACAGCAAGCTGTTCACATTAAGAGATGCTGCTTTATGGGATTGTTCTTAAGCTCCTGTCAGATGAAGAGACTAGAGTTGGATGCCACATCTGGGCTGGGATAGAGTTCCAGACCCACATTGTGAAGCAGGAAATCAAATCAAATCAGGAGAGTTTATATTGCGCACATATCACTCAGCATGAGTCTCATGGCGCTTGCAGACTGCTCAAGTGGACAAAACCGGGCTAGTTGACATAGAGCCAGGTTTTCAGCTCTTTACGGAATTTACCATGTTCTTTTATGCTACGAAGATGGAAAGGCATTTTGTTCCAAAGCGAGAACTGTAATCTTGTTTTTAGCTTCTTTCATTTTCTGGACTCAAGCAGGGAGGTGTAGCGTGCTCTCTCAGAGATAGTGATGTTTATTTACAGGAATGGGCGTGTGTTGAGATGTTGCTGGCCTGAAGTGTGATGCAAGTGGGAAAAGGGAGCCAGTGGAGCTCTGAGGGCAGGGGATGATTCTGACGACAATGCAATAAAGGACACTCATGAGGGAGTCGGGTGTGACTCAGGCAAACCAAACAATGGACCATTGCCTCCATTTAGATATAATAGGGCCAGTGCTTGAATGGCTTTCTTTAATGCACCTTGGGAAGAAAATGCTTCACATTGTGCAAGAGAGACTGCTATTACCAGGCAGTTGTTGTTTTGTGTGCATTTGAGTACTAAAGCTGAGGTTGTTGTCTCGTTGCGGGTAGGGGATTTGGCACTGCTGGCGAGTTGTGGAGTGGTGCAATCTTAGTTCATGGCTAGGAGCCAACTTTGTACTTATTTTGAGATTGCTGTGACTCATAATAAATGCAGTTTTAGTATGCGGATTCTTCGCTGTCTTTGTGCTATCTGTTTTTATTGGTCTTCTTTAGAAGAGGTTTTCAATTGCTTTGCAGTTGTTCATGGATCTTTGATGAGGTGCAGCCAGTGTGGGGTTCACACTGTGCTTGTCTTCTTTCCTTTCTCAGGGGGGCAGGAACAGATGAGTGTCTGTTGTTTTCAGTAGAGTATGTTTTAATTTAAAAAACATTCTTAACATTGGTGCTTGGGTCAGTGTTGGTATAGAGTCTCAGCTTAGGCATTTGTCTTTGGATTGAAACCTCTTTGATTCCTTGTGTGTGATTAGGAACAGTGCATTCACGGATATCTGTACTACTATCATGGGCCATTTGATATGTAATCTGTATGCACATTAATAGAGAATGTATTTAACAAACTATTTAAAATGTATTACATTCTAATTTTTTATTGCCAAGTATAAAAGTGTTGGAGGATCTTAGTCTGTCTTATCTGTCGTCTGCAATGTATAATATCTTAAAGATTGAAGCCTAATGCACGCCTGTCCAGTTTCAATGGGTGGGCATGTTTATTGCTGCAAATTCATGAAACAATTAAAAACCTCTATAAAGAAGGGTTCTCTGTAATATGATTGTTATTTCTGTTCTGGAAATGTGTTCTACATGACCTAATGTTATGTAATTGTTTCTTCAAAGTGGTTATGCTGTTACAGAGATAACACAAATATCTAATCTTCCTCTTCTACCCCCCACTGTTTGTCTCTCTGTCCCTCTCCTGTTCGCTTTTATTCCTATTTGGCAACTTGGTGAAATTTCACAGGACAAAAACACATACTTTTTATTTGAGATGAATTCTTCACCAAAATCTCAGCTGTAGAAATTTCAATCGTAGGCTAAACCTTTTATAGATGACAAACTCCTTGAAGTTGCCACATTTGTCATTTTTGCTAAATATTGGCAGTAAATGAGACTTTTGCACACGCCTTATTTTGTCAGATTTCTTTGAGTTGTCCCCCTGCCATGTGAACTACATCTAATCTAAAGTAATGCTGAATAAATTGTGCAGATGCACCATAAGAATTGTGGCCACGTATTTATTACATGCTGTGTGGGATAGGAAATAACTGTTATCTAACACTATGGAGCTACTGAATAACCTGATTTCACCTGCTGATTTCACCTATGCTGTCTTTTTGAAAACAGGTATAAATACAACAGAAGATCGATTGAGCATCATTTTTGACTTATCATCTCTAAATCAAGAAGAGGAAGTACAGCTGGCAGAGTTGAGGTTTAAGTGGTCTAATTATTCCGAATCACCACACCACGGAAATAAAATGATAATAGATATCTTTCATCAGCAGGATCAACCATGTGACTGGAGAGTTCCAACCTGCCACGGTCAAATATATTTGGGTTCTATCTCAGTTTCATCACATCAGCCTCTGTCATCTGGCTGGATAGTGGTGAATTCCACCAAGCTTCTAATGGATGCAGCCAAGCTTCCTTGGCATAGAAAATCAGCGAGTGGAGGTCAAACTGGTCCTAAAATTCACAATGAGGAAAGCACATCAACATCAACACCCAGGAATAAACAAGGTCTTCAATCAAACCCTTATGCTTGGGAAAAGCAGGTGTTGATGGTTGTTTTTTCCACCATCTCAAAGAACAGTCGTGTTTTGAAAAAATCTACTTTGCAACAGGCAGCAGAGCAGTCAAAATATCTCTCACTGGAAATTCCTAAGCAAAATGACAAAGAAAAGAACACACTACTGTCAGAAAAGACAAAGAGACTTAGGAGAAACAAAAAACTCAAAGACCACCTCATGGGAGTTCGTAGGTTCAACCAGGGCATGGTATCCAGGGCTCAGTGCCACAGAGTAGACTTCTATGTGGATTTTGATAAAATTGGGTGGAGATCTTGGATCGTTTACCCTAAAAGATACAATGCATACCGCTGTGAAGGGCAGTGCCCCAGCCCATTGGGGGAAAATTTCAAGCCCACTAACCATGCCTACATGCAGGTGAGACATATTTTATCTATTAATCAGAAGAACAAATTATGAGTTTTGAATGTGGTAGTAGCCATTAAATTTATTGTATTTTATTGCCTGATTTGTACTACAAAACATGTGTTTTCCTTTAACCCCTTGAGTGCCCCGCCCTTTCCCCGCCCTGTGCCGGCCCTTTCATTAGCGGGCGGGGTTCATGACGAGATAGTCTCGTCATGGGCACAGCGCAACCGCGGCCCATGACGAGACCATCTCGTCATGGGCACTCAAGAGGTTAATCAAGGCTGTTTCTTTCCAATTGGAATACCATCACAGATGTCTATGTTCAACTCCATCTAACATGGTCATTATAACAATAGCACATTATTATGATCAGTTGTCTCCAGGAATATGAGGACATAGTTTGTTGGGGAAAAGCAAATATATGCAAAATACAAATAAGTCATTACAAGCGAAAAGTTTCTTCTGTTATTTATGAAGGGCAACTATGTAACACAGGGTGTACATTAAATCACTTGGAAAAGGGACATTCACTCTAAATGGCAGGCCGTATACTTATTTCCTGGAATTGACCGAGACCAAAGCATGGTAAGTCTCATGTTCACTAGCTTAGCATCCACATCAGTATCTTCAAAGCCCTGGAAGCAAAAGTAGTAACATCCTCCTTTTGCTGCACTAACCTAACAAAGCTCCACCTCTTTGTGCACTGTCATCAATGGTAAGTGTAATCAAGCTTTTGATGCTGAATATATGTAAAGCATTTGTATCCTTAATAAAGGTTCATTTAGCTTCAAATGCACTGTTATATCCCTCACACCATTCATCATTTTAGCTTTCTTTATACATTCTCCCAATCAATTCCTTAGTCATTACTGCAAACTTTGGTTAAGTTTTGAGTATGACTCGATTAGATATGATCTTAAATATGATTTGTGAGTGGGTGGTAACACCATCATCGTTACTCATATCAATTTAGGTAGCTCAAGTATGAAACCACATAAACTGTTTGCTGACATTTCCAATTCTTTTGTATGAGAACAGAGCTTTCAGGCACCAGATGCATTCTGTGTTTGTGCCTTCTCCTGTAGCCTTACACCTCAGGATGTCATGTTGGGAATATGGTATGACCTTTCTCCCATCACAGACCTTCCTCATGGCCCCTTTGCATCAGTCTAAATCAATGTGCACCAATAGTTAAAGAAGTGAAGCCATGAGGGAAGGAGTATAATTCTAGTTGGCATGAATTAAAAGCATCTTCAACATTTTTAGTTCATTCCACCATTTGTAAGATAACTAGCATTTCATTTATAGGACTAGGATTTCATTTACATTAAGCTGGGAAACCCCGTCCACCAAAATCTTATCATTCAACGTTTTTAGACTACAATCACTGTAATAAATCTATCAAACGTAACTGCAATGATAACTGGCGCTAAGCACACTAACTCCTCAATCACCTCTATCACATTAGCATCACACAGCCACCTTTTTTCATATGAGCTTCTTTGCACTCATCAGGACACCTCTGGTACATAAACTGTAGCCACAATTAGCTTCCTATATACAGTCATAACAATGCAAATCATCTTTACATTCCTGAATTATTTAGAACACCTACTTTTACTTATTTACCATGACTGCTGCTTCCGTTCTAGTACATGTACATCTACCAAGTAGTTCTGTGCTGGAATTGAATTCCTTCTACACTTTTAAGCTTAATGACACATTCAGAGTGATGTAGCATGAAGCAGGGCCTACCAATTCAGAAATTTGTACAACGTTGAAAGGTACCTTGTCCTAGGAATATTTTACTTTCCCACCCCCAAAATAGATTCTCCTTAGTCCATTGACCAGCTTTTATTCATCACTTACCAAAAAGAAATCTCCTTCGCATTGCTTCGTGTAACTTTCCAGTGTTGACAAGAACTTGAGGCAGAGAGGAACAGTGAAGTCACCTTCTTGACAGCCTGAGGAAAGAGCAACCGGTCCACATAGCCATGAGCCACAATGCATTGGACTGTACATGGTAAAGATGTCAAGTGTCTCTTAAATAAGGCTCTCTTTATGAATAAAAAACACAATGGGTCAAAGCCCTCCCTGGCAGTCTTGTAGTTCTTAATTGAAGATGAAGATTAATACGATGTGATAAGCCATGTACCAAATCTGGACATGATGGAAAAGATAGAGCAAAAATATCCAGGAATAGAATCTAGTAGAGGTTCCAACTCCTAGAAGCAAAAATCAGGGCTAAAAATAGATGCAACGGGCAAGGAATCGGCCAAAATTAAAGGACCTAATGCGTTGCAGTTCACCCATCACTTGGACATGGCAGCCTATTCGTGATTCAAACCGTAACTGACATCATAGTAAAGAATTCTACTTTATGTTCCATTGGGAACCTCATATTCTATGGAAACCTTACAAACATTTTGGGCAGAGTACTTTATAAGACTTATCCTTGCCCTTTCCTGGGTATCATGATGTCCTTTCGGTAAATGAAGTTTAACATCCTATATCGTTCCTGAATTTCACAGTCCTGCCATCGCCTTTTATGCCCAATGCTCCAGAAAGTTCACAGAACATCTCTATGGGTCGTTGTGAGCAAGGAGATGCTAGAGGGGGCTAGGGGATGAGGACACTCACGTATGTGCTCAGTGAAGTGTCATACAATGAGCTACCAGACAGTGCGAGGAGCATTCATTCCTATTCAGTTTTCTGATCAACACTGATCATTGCTATTGGCACAGATATAATACCTGGTTGGAATGTCTATACATTCAAACAATTATCACTGTGGATAGATGAACACTTTAGAATGAGATAAATTGATAGGAAATTTACATGGAAATACATACCCCAAAACTCAGGAGCTCTTCTACTCCACTGCTGAATTCCAATTGACTGAATTACCCCATATTCTAAAGTGCTTCCCATGACAGCCAGATGTAGTTGTGGGTGGACTTGGTAGGTGCACATAGTAATAATATTGTCTGGTTAAAACTGCCACAGACAATGGTGAGGGAGAGTTGGGGGTTGCTCAGAAGAAGGAAGGAGTACATACAGGGGTGTTTATGGTAGATCTGGGTTAGATGAAACTCCACACAATTTGCACTGAAAGAACGCAATAATCTATATTCTTTAATTCTATCTAAATAGAAAAAGAGTTTTTGAATCAGAATTACTCATCAGAGAAACTAGTTGCAAAAGAAGCACTAAAATACATTGGAAAGGATTTTTGATCTCCAAGCATTATTTATGATGAATGAATATGATAAATGTATGATTGGTGAATTTAACATGCCTAAAAGCTATTGGCCTGAGAAATGTACCCAAGAGATTTTAAGGAGCCAAATGAAGTTCTAGAAAATCAGATCTGATTGTGTTACTGATGAGGTAAGGTTTATATGGTCCCTGTTCACCACATATCACAGCCAACATTTGACACATTTAATAGGTCTAACTTTTCTATCATGAAATAATATGGTAGGTATTTTAAGGAAAGGTGTACATGCAAATTGACCATCAATTCTGAATTATTGTGCCCTGGCATAAATCTAGGGCCTGTTCAACTAGTCTGCCAAGATTTGTTACTCATGAGAAAATAAAGTAATAAGAATATTATGGTATACAAGGATTTTGCTGAGAGCTTTGAGACAATGATTCTGTTTATTATTTTTATAAAATGATGAAGAGATGAACATGAGTAATGTTGCCAAATTCTCAGGAACACAAAACTGGGAAGGATGGAAGAATCTCTCCAAGTATCACTTTCAGTTTTCCTCAATTTGCTACACAACATGTATGCTTAATTGTTGATGCTGAAAATTGTATTATGGTTAATAAGCCTTGGTACAGAAAATCTACTGTCTGCAACATAAAGTTTCAGAGAAGTGCCTACATGAATAATGTACAGAGTGATCAAGAATGGCAGAAGAACATAGCCATGTTTCACACCTCTCTCTATGTCAAATTCGCAAGTGCATTCACCTATGAGTCCATAGCATACCCTAGCCTTGCTCCCCATGTACATCTCGCTAAAACATTTTATTATTAGTGGGCCAACCCCAAACTCAAATAATACTTTCTACAATTTGTCATGCGCCACACAATCAAACGTGCTCAATAGGTTGATAACTGCCAAAAACAATTGGCCCTTTTTAATTTGAGTATATTTCCCAATTAACAGGTTTAAGTTAGGGCTCTGTTCAATCTTCCCCATTCCCCTATGGAAGCCATACTGTAGATCGGACAGAATATCATTGTTTTCCGTCCTTTCCCTCCATTCATCAAGCCTTCCCAATAATACTCTACCTATGACTTTCATCAGAGAATCAAGCAGGGAAATGGATTGGTAACAGACTGAATTTGAACGTTCCCCCTTCTTATGAATGGGAAATATTAAAGAATCCGACCAGGAGTTCAAAATACCCGATCTATACAAAGCCTCTAGTCAATACTGGACACCAGAATGGTATATTAGTCATAAAAAGGTCAATAGGAATACTGTCTGGTCCCGGCGCTTTACTGCCCTCGCTTTTAATAAGAGCCTTGTTGACCTCCTCTAAAGAGAAAGATAGACAACTATGGTCTCCTGGTAGTTCCTCAACAGGGGCATGGTCCGGCCTCAATGGTACCAATTCAGGGGTAGAATAGATCTTTAAAAAATTAGTCACCTAGTCAGCTCCATTAAAAGCAATCTCAAAGATGGGGGCAGTTTTGTCCTTCAAAAAAGAGCCATTATTCACACGCCAGAAGGCTGAGCAGTCCCTAGTCTCGATTGCTTCAAACAGTGACTCTCAAATAGCGTTGTTTAACTCTTTTTTCCTCTCCTTAAGTGCCAAGCTGTAGTTCAGTTGGGGTGCCTGGACTCCAGAGCCGCACCTAGGAGATTTATGAACAGCTGCTTTGAGTTGCATATGGGCCATTGCGCACTTAGAATCAAACCAGCTAGATCTACTATGTATGGTGTGGGACCCAGGCCTAGTTAAACGTTCTTAAATTCCTCAAGAAATACAGAGAAAGGCTTCCTTAATTTCATTATTGTTGAGAAAGTCATTCAAATACATATCAAAAGTGTATCTTCGATGTATAATCATACTTCAAGGAAACAGACTGACTCAACCAGGGTCCACCGTAAGGAGATACTATTACTAGAGGCTACTTCGTTATCATCAACAGTAAAATCTGTGTTATACTTCTCCATACTAAATGGGAAACTAACATTACACTCTGGGCGCAGTGATCACTCATTGAAATTGATTGAGTAGTGAAATTAGATGATAATGTGGTAAACTTGTATGATGAGAGGATGTAATCAATATGAATATTAGTACCTCTACTATTAGTACCTCTGCCAGTGCTGTATGCCATCTTAGGCTCTCCTGTATATACCACTATGAAATGTCCTTAGCCTTGCAGGTATTAAATAGACACGGTGCAATAAGAGAAACTACCCACTCCTCATAATATGCTCAATATCCACCACCCATTCTGTTTTTTACCTCATCAAAATGTCAGGAGAATTAATGATTAGCAATTTTTTATAGGCTGATCATCTTACTCAGAGGGGTAAGGGGGAGGCATAGTCAGCTTAATCTCTAATGGGTTAAATTCCAGCATTTCACTTGAGCCATCCAGATATTGATAAGGGCATGTCTCATTTGAAGATATCTGTAGAATTGGTAATAAAGGATTGCATATTCCTCCTGAATTTCAATGGACATCTTGAGTCTGCCCGTTTGTGCTACGTCACCCAAAGGAGACATTCTAAGCAGTTTTAGCCCCTGAAATCCAGTAGGGTATGGGTATTCGCATCCAGTAGAGCTGTGCCCAGCCATAGAGGGGCTTGATTTGTTAGGTCATTAGTCCACCTGATCTGTTCATTTGTGGATTTCCATGCATTTCCAATATCTTTGTGACTGGAGGATTTGCGCATGGGTGTTTCCCACTCTACAGGAAAAGAAGCTGTGAATTGTATCCCATAGCCTGTAGATCAGAAATGTTTTCAGGGTCTTGATTTGCCCACAATGGAGTAGAATATATCCAATCATTCACCACAAGCAGGTGTGAGGCCCTTTAATAGGATATCAGGTCTACCATGGCTATTCCCCCGTGATAGGTCGATTTGCAGCACGTGTGATAAGCCACACTAGGGTGACCATTATTCCAAATGATGGACTTCCTCAGGGATGTCAATGTGTGCAGGTAATGGGACAGGCAATTGGGCGGAAAGGTATATGATAAGTTTGCAATAATTGAGTAATTATGGGAAGGCTGATTATTTTGCACAGAGAGACTCGCTCCTGCAGGGATAGCAGGAGAATCATCCATGCCTGAGTGTCTTTATGGGCCCCATCCGGCATGCGGGTAATGTTATCCTTCCAAGGTGTCGGTTTCTGTATGTGTCAGTTGTATACCCAGGTATATGATGCTGCCTGTGGAAATCTGTATGTCGTGTTCCTACACTCACCCACCCAGGTCCTCCACAAGGCATAATGGATATAATCTGGATTGATCCCAGTTACCTTTCAGACCTGAAAAACAACTAAATAACCACAGATATTCATCACTGTAGGCCCCAAAGTTCCTGGGTTGCTTATGTAAATGAGGGGGTAGTCAACATACAATGATATTTTATCCACTAGACTGATCATTGGAACCGGATGACCTCCTAGCAGGTCATTTTCATCCTTGCAAGGGCTTCAATTGCTAATGCAAAGAGCAAAGAGGAGATAGGGCACCTCTGCCTCATCCCCCCTCTCTGGGTTCAAAACAGTGGTAAAAGTGTCCCAGCACTCTAATGCAAGCTCGTAGCCCAGTAGTCAGCGTTAGGTGTACAGATGCTGGCACAAGGTGAGCAGACGCGTCTTATATTGTGTCTACTAGCTCTAAGAGTCATAAAGCCGATCTGGTCAGAGTGGACCACCAAACTGTGTTTTTTAAGTCTAAATTACTGTTTCAATCTTTTTTCCCTGCCTTTTCTTCCACAGAGTCTGCTAAAATTGTATATTCCAGACAGAGTCCCTTCACCTTGTTGCAGCCCAACCAGAACCAGCCCACTTAGTTTGCTCTACTATGAAGAGGCACAAGTTGTGGTTCATCACCACGAGGATATGGTTGTGGAGGAATGCGGTTGTCACTGAGTCAAGAATAGAAAAACAAAATGGGCACCAGTTTAGCCCACCACCCTGAAGTTCTCCTTTCCATCTATTAGCACTTAAAGAAGGGGCATGTTATGACCACAGGAACCAGAGCCTAACAGAGCCAAGTGAGGAGACCATGGACTTGCTACTTCTCATCGTGCTGAATGACTTTTTTTTCACTGACTTTTATATAGCGCAAACTTGACCCAAAGGTATCAGAGCGCTTTACACGAGCACCAGTTGTGTTACATAAGGACACATTAATTTTTGTTAGGCACGGGGAGATTAAGTGATTTGCTCAGAATCACAGGATGTTGCGCGCCTTTGCTGAGACTCAAACCCGGTTCCCTAGTTTTCAGGTCGGCCGCCCTAGCCGTTAGGCTACATCCTCACCCCTGTCCCCACATCCTCTCCCCCACTTCATGAAGCCAAGAGACCACACTGTCACAACTTATGTCAAGAGACAATTTGAGATGAAAAAGTATGTAAATAACAAAGAACAGTGCACTTTTATGACATTACTGCTAAATTGGATTGTTGAAAGAGAACCAGAATGTATTCTTTCAAAAAATGTGTACAAGTAAAATATAACAGGTACGATAAAACATGCCCCTCATTAAGATTTATTGAGGACCCGGTTAACTTGTGACAAAAATAATTTGTAAACAAACAAAATATCAACAAATTGAGATTACTTATAAGGAAAGGCAATAACTAGTGTATATAGAACGGTCCTCAGGCTACCTTGCTGTGCAATGTTTATAAACTGACTTTTGAGCATTAAAAACATATTTTATGTTCCCCATTAGAAAAAAGTAATTCATACCAAAAATTAAGATGAAACATATTTGGTTAGTTTTATGAACTTTAACTCAATTAAGATATCCACCCAGACTATAGATCTTGAATAACATCTCCAGCTATATCTTCAACCTCTGGTTTAGGACATAGAATAGAAATTCAATTAAATTGTGTGCTCACACAAGATAATCATGCTTGTTATTGTGAAATAAGTGTTTACCTAAGTAAAATGTGTTGGCATAATTACCTTAACCTTGGCATGTAGTTGGCCACGGAACATGGAAGGCCCATGTTTCATATCTGATTTCTGCACTAGACAGCAGTGATTATCTAAATGAGCTTATTTCTATATCTACTAAAATGGACAGACATGTAACAAGATACCCATCAGTATTCAGCGCAATGTAAAAAGATCATTGTATATCCTCATGTCTTGCACTGTAATATCTCAAGCTGACAGTTTCCTTACAAATGTTATGAAGTTTAATAATGTTGACAGAGTTGATACCTCAAATGTCGGATCTGCTTCAAAATTGTGCAGTCTGCCTGCATTGCCATATTTTATTGATATGGGAAAGAAACCTCTCCAGGCACATATCGACAAATCATGTGGGGGCATGTCGCCGCACAAAAGCGGTGTTCCCAAATTCAAAAGAAGACAATTTACTAACTGATTTTCGGAAATGAAAATATAAGGCAGGAGAAATATACACATGGAATTGTGGGCTTTGCTTCTATAGTTATCACCACATGGCTTTACCACCAAAGATATTTAGAACAGAAGTCCCCTTTTTAACATGAACTTCTAAATTCCATTTTTCAAACTAACTTCACTAACAATCCTGTGAATGAATTTGGATCTCCCCTATTCAAGTCTCAAAGAGACATCAACAATTTACCTGCAACAGCTGGAACAGTTCAAACTTGGTTTGTTTTCCATAATTCCAGAGCGATTAGCAAAACTCAACCACATTGCCTTTCAGGCGAAAGAACACATTATTGTAATAGCCAATGAGTTGTACCTCATGTCAACATTATTCTGGGAGAAAACAAATGAGAAAAGTAAGGATAATTTAAATGAGAGCAGTAGAAAAATAGTCTTTGTTCAAAATATTCTAAATGTAGTATTACTGAAGTGAAAATATTCAAAATGTGGCATAACTGAAGTGTTGGACTCTAGTAAATGACATACTTATTTTATTCAAGTGGAACTCAAGCCTTCAATTCTAACTTCAGCATAAACGTGCATATGAAAATCAATCTTATTGCCACCAGGTCAGCTTCCATGCTTTTACAGATCAATAGTGCCGAAGGTCGTCTGGGAATTCTGAGGGTCTAAATGCAGTACTTACCTAAATTAACCCTACTCTGCTTTGGACGCCCATAATCACTGCACCATCAGGACTCATTTGTTTATCTTAAATGTGCTTTGGCTTCTTACAACCCCACACAATGCGAATACATTTGTCTAGATTGAAATTGTTCTGACTAATTATTGACCAAAAAAATGAACTAATTCATACTGATTTTTTCTGCAATCCAAATTCTCGCTACACTGAATTTACCAACCAATTTCAATTAAATTGGTATGTTTGGACCATAATAAACAGCTTTCATGCCAAAAAGTTCAATTTCCTCTCTACCAATCCGTAAAATGTCAAATTGCTCTCTATCAAATGTCCTTGTGGGTGACACCCCTAAGACGTATTAAATATGTAAACTTAAATAAGTAAACTTGTATGTTACTTGTAAGTTACTTGTATGTAACTTTTAGTATAACAACCAGGTTATTGGGTCATGACACAGCAGAGAGCATGCCAGTGTTCCAGGTATGCTGATAATGCTTTCAAAGAAGATAAAGATTTCCTTTAGGTGTTGGAAGTTCACATAGGAGGTGTATTTCTAGACCTTGGTTTTCTAGTCTTGGTCCATTGGGTAAGCGTCAGTGGGGCAGCAATCAGTGTAACTACTTCTCATATAAATTACTCACCTTTAGATTTTCTGTCCGTAAATTAATCTCATTTGGATAACCTTAATAATATGGACCAATAGTGAATAACCCCGCTTAAGATAACCTGGTGGTTAGATTACTAGGTGTGGTTATTTATGAAGACTTAACAAGAAACTATAATATCAGGGGACAACAACCCTTACCTATTAGGTAATTAGCATCAGAAATTCCAGTATTAGCGGTACAGGATATTTCAGCAGAATTGAAGTTGCAGCTTAATTCTTTGAAAGAAAGCTCCTCTAGTCATCAAGAATTGAATACATAATTACTAATAAGCCATAATTCTGATGTACATCTTCATTGGTCTGTTTTGTCTTCACCGATTGGCAGAAATCATACAGAATTCCAAGTCCAAATAACTACAAAGAAATATAATAGCCAATGCACTTAAATCTGTTGTCATGGAAACCAGCCTAACTAAATCCATCCTGTGGCAAAGCCAATACACAGAATTTGTATCTCCACCCTTATCCCTATTCCATACATACCAAGCCACTTCTATACATTAATGTAATTATTTATTGCACACAGATAAGTGAGGAAGTACCTTGCATACATCCATTCAAGACTTTCATAAATTTGTTTGTCTGAGCTGCCACCTTTGCTGAATACACCATCAATTCTGAGACTAAATATTTATGTTTATTAGCATTTCCTATGGTTTCATATGCCATATTAGCACTTTTAAATGAGCTTATGCTTTGCTGAAACACCTTACACAATGTAACAAAATGTTTACCGTCACTGAAACCAAGAGAGTGCGCACACATTCACATTTGTAGGTAATGGTAAGGAGAAAATTTCAAATGTTGCCAACATTTTAATTTGTCTATTTATAAAACGTTAAAAAACCCACACAAAGAAAATGTAAGAATAACACAAAAGACGATAACGATCTGCATGTCCATTTGTCAAGAATGTGTCTAATGACCTTTTGATGTGCACCCTTATCTGAGTTAGCACTTTTTGAAACTTATTTTGTCATATTTTATACGTAGTTAACGTTTATTTTTCTTATTTGTTAAAATGGGTATCTACAGAAAATGTGTAATCATTAGTTCTGGCATCAAATTAAATATGTTAATCACGTCTGCTCATTGTCGTATATCAATAAAATCGATATAAAACAAAACTGCCTCCTTGTTGTTCAAAAGGGAATGTCATAATTGATCAAGACGTCAAATTAAGCGCATTTATTTTCAGAGGAGAAAGCAAGACACTTTACAAACAAACAACTCTATTCAGTTTTCATGCGATTACAAACAGTACAGGCAGTACAGTGCTACAAGTTAAATCTTCTTTACAATGGAAACTTTTCCAAACAGTGTGCAAGCAAGCCCCGCAATCTGTTACTAAGTAGTAACAAACTAAGAACCCATGAAGTACACTTTTAAACAGGAGCAGAGGTAATTACCTCAATGTATCATGCAGGCCTGACACTTCTCATCCTACGCATTAGTGAAAACAACTATCAATCAGTCATGACAACTCCCACTCCTTGTAACTGAAGCAAATTTAAGAAGTAAATGAAAATCAAACAAAGACTGCCATCCACTGTGTTTCTGATTTGCAGCTCCCCTTCTGGATCCACCCTCTGACTCTCTCAGCTGTGACCAACTGGAGAAGTGTGGCTCAATGATTAGAGCGGCAGACCCTGATGCAGAGGTCTAGCCTGGGACCAGGGTTCAATTCCCCGCCTCGGCGGGTCTTGGGCTCAAAAATTCCACGGACCTGATAATTCTCGCCTCGGTGCCATTCCAATCATGGAGTCCCACTCTGCAACTCTGGGCAATAGCTTGCTTAATCTCCACAACGGCTCCCACAACGCTAAGGATGCCTGGCCTCCACCTTGGGGGTGCCCAGGAGTGGACGCCTCACAGGGAAAGCCAGGATGGGTTCCACAGCGGTATTTGTACAAGTGCCTTGAGACCCTTGCGGGTGAGTAGTGCACTATACAAGTATCAATTTACAATTTACTGCATGTTACAGTGTGTGTAATCATGTCTGGGTGCACCACTAGACAATCAAGTAAACTTTATTCAGCGAACTTAGTTATACAAGTCACACATCAACATCATATTTAATAAAAGTTCAAATTTCACAGAACGATGGCGTAAAAATTATCCTGTTTACCCATCCACAAAATCTATGTACAACCATCCAATATCCAATCATACAGATCTCAATAAATATCAGAGAACACTGACCCCCCCCTACACGTTCATAAATATTCCACCATAAATATATACTGGATCCTAAATTATCAAAAAACAATAAATATTTCTAATCTAAAATACAATGCCCCTCTTTCTAATTTTTTTAACTTGCATGAAAAAATTCACATTCGAAGAGCAAGTAATCAGGAATTAAGTTACTGGAGGTACTGCAAGACCGGTCTACATTGTACAAAATTTTAAGATTTTATCATTGGCAGAATGTGTATTTTCTCCAGTACTACACAAAAATCACAAAACAGGTGAGTAGTGTTCTCTGAGAAATTATCACACGGACACACTGCTAGTTGCCTACTGTTGCTGTTTCCCTCTCTAAAGGCAAATAAATAATAAATAGGGCTTAGGCTAAATTTGGTCAATTAAAAACGATGTTGCACACTCTGAATCGCATTAAGGTAGGGTTGTAGGCCAGGCACTATTTACGGAGGACGCGGTCCGTGCAGGTGAAAGCGAGGTAGGGGGAGATTTTGACAGACGAAAACGAGGGGAAACAAATTATTTATTAATTATTTATTTAATTTTCTCTCGTCATCGTCTGTTGAACTCCCACCCCCCTATCCGGCCCCACCGCCCCACTGCTCTTACCTGTTCAGGCCGTGGCTGAGTGCTACCACAGTTGCCTTGCTAAATTCCCTAACTTCTCTGTCTTCAATTCTCATCTTAATGATCCTAGTTTAGAGATCCCTTTTATTAATTAACCTCAGCGAATCTGGGTTCTCAAAGAAGGTGGCGAACCAATACTTTTGCATAAGATCGTGATGTAATTCAGCCAAGCAATTTGCAACACGTCTTCCAAGGCCAAGCAGTCTCCTATTATCTACCTGTTCAACATGGTAGCCTGTTTTACCCATACTGCTCTCCACAATGAGAGGGGGGCAGCATGGATTTTATCTTCTATGAAAGGAACACTGAGGACCCCATGTAATTGGAGCAGCTAAAGGGGAGTGAAAACAGCCTTTTCAGGCACCTATTTTCAACACGCTGAATCATATCCACATTAGAATACCCCCAGATGCCTTCCTCATAGATTACCCGCTCTTACACATTTATTTTTATATATGACAATTATTTCTTTCAGAAGCTTAGTGCCCAGTCTTGGCGCAAATCTAAACACCGAAGAAGTAGCTTTGTCAAAGTACAACCTTCTATTCTCGAACCGATGTTTCTAGATGTTTTGGGAACTGAATAAATAATCTAGATAAGAAAACATATTTGTAGATCCCATTTTGTTACCCTTCAAGAAATGAGCACCTCCCTTCTTCTTTCCATGTCCAATGCACATTGTAAAGGATTCCCCACAATTCACAGTCATACCCAAATTATCCATAAAAAGAGAAAAAGACACAATTTAACACTAAAGGGCAAGTTCCGTATGAGCCATCAGGACAACGTCATCTACATACAAGAGTTTTGGTAGTGGGTTCGATCCTACTTGTGGCACATCATTTGCTCTTTCCCCAAAAAAAATCTTCAAATCATTAATATACAATGTAAACAGAAATGGCATTAAAATACACCCTTGCCTTTTCCACTACTGGTCAGCAGAAAACAACCCTGCGGCAAAGAGAGCCCTGCCCTCCGTTGGTCTACTACAGGTCAATCATCAGTAATTCACTGCGCTATTAAAGGGGTGCGTGTGAGAAAGCAAGACACTGTCAATGGAGTCACTTTTGTGACGCAGCGGCGGCGCAAATCCTGCGCCATGCCATCTGGGAGATGCGTCACGTTGTAAAGCCCTGCGCCAGAAGCAGGCGTTCTGGTGCAGGGACTCCTCCTAAAAGTGGCTGAGTGAAATCTACAAGATTTCAATCAGTCACTTTTAAGGCCATGCTGCGTCCAAACCCTGCGCCTGCTTGAAGCAGGCGTAAGGATTGACGCAGCATGTTGGGGATAGGGCACCCCCGAGCCTTGCTGGAGCTGCGTCGCGCTTGCGACGCAACTCCAGCAATGCGCCTCCTTTCCGACAGGGGATGCGTCACGCATCTGCCCATCCGAGTGCCACGGTGCGCCGCATTATAAATGCGGCGCATCAGTGGTGGCGCACGGGTGGGCAGATGCGCCGCAACTCTTCTGGCGCATCTCTGCTGATTAGCAGAGATGCGCCAGAAGTCATAAATTTGCCCCAATATATCTACCACTGAATTTCAAAGGACAAGAAATATCACTATTGACTTTTTTTTTTTTAACGATCTGCAATGGTATCTTTGGCCTACTTCCCTTGTTTAGTACGGCAACGTTCTCTGGCGGCTTCACACTACACAACTAAGCATACAAACACACACACATAGTCAAAAGTTGAAGATCGGAAGCGGAGACACCCAAGCAAATCTCAGAAAGGTGAAAACTCGAGTCCTCAGCAGGGGTGACTTCATCACCCACCCCAGAGCAATCTCTTAAAACATTTGATTATTCTGAGGCACTGGTTTGATACAGATACATAATTAACGCTGATGTTACACTTCTGGACGAACGGTGTATACTCACAATAAAAGTTGAGAGAAAATCACTGCTCACATTCCAGAATACTCTAGCAAGTGAGGCTAAAAGTGCAAAAGCCTGTGACACCTTTGCAAATTGTAAAGTCTAGCTCCCAAGAGCTCTAGAGAATAAGGGGGTGGACACAAGTCCCTCATCATCATGCTTGATCATCATATCTGAGTACATCTGTCCACAGAACCAATATTCATATGAAAAATTAAGAGGCAAAATTCTCACCTAACTCTGGAACTCATTTCACCTGCACAAGAAGAACCAATCAAACCAGATGATGTCTAAAAAATTTAGAGAAAAAAATCTTTTCAAATCTAGTCATCACTAGGATGACTCAGACCTCAACGAGGGTATAACTGACAGGGGCCTGAAACACAGACCAACTATTACGAGGACTAGCTGTGAAAATACGTGAACATCCCTGTTCTGAGATTTTACAACTTTCATTCACTCAGAACGAATGGACAACTCATACAGATATCTGATAATTCATCGAGATACAAAATACACCTTAGTCACAAGTCAGCAATACGTAAACAATTCAGTAAATAGATGTATAATGCAACTAACTTTACTTGGTTTAAAACAATGCCACCCATCTACATATTGTTGATCCTACAAGTTTGCTATTCTCAGTAATTTTTTTCACTTGCTTTATTCTCCCCAAATGATATTTTTAGATTCTTCCAATGAGTTGCTTTAAAATTACAATTTTTTCTGCTGACCTTTTAGGGCATGTGTCTTTCCAACCGAATCAGAAAGGTTTCCGACCTACCAAGTAAGATGCGAGTTAGGCGTTAGGAATATCCCAATCCGAACCAGACAGCATTTGGAATGACTGAGCCGTATGGAGCAGAATCGTAAGTTTCTACGGGCTGCGTTTCCGAACGACCATTTACGATGCTGGATTCAGACAGCCCTTCCGAATCGTGCCGTCCGACGCGAATCAGCAGTCAGAAACAGACTTTGGGGGCCCGTAGCAGGCCCCCCAGCACGCAGAGCCTTACCAATCGGGCCCGTGGGAGTACCCATGGGCCACCCTTACCAGCCATGCACAGTGCGGCAGGCAACAGGCGGTGCCCGATTTTTCCCAGCCACCCCTTTCTTCAATGGGAGCCTATGCTATGAAGTCAATGGGAGTCCAACCAAATCATTGCTGGAAGCATCCGGATTCATCATTCTCGGTCGGTCGGACTCTCCCGATCCGATTCAGTCAGAAACCATTCCCAAACCGATTCGGTCATGTTGAATTCCAACAATTCGGAATCGGGCCCTAAGTGTCTTGATGCAGAACACCAGAATGATCCCATGCCATGTTATTTGGGTTGGTGATCCCTGAGAGAGCATGACAACATTTGGCTGAGATCTGTTGGTGGCTGGCGTGATTACACGAAGACGCTTTCGAGCACCTACGTGCGTCCTCTTCTGACTTCGGACCGGAGGATGCACAACAGTGAAATTTATTTAATATGTTATACAACATACTGAAGGACCGTGTCAGGCAGGCTGACATCCAGGGCCCAGCCTTCAGCTGGATCAAATCCTTTCTCGAGGGTCGTACTTAAGCAGTACACTTGGCCACATTTACAGCACCCAAGTTACCAATGACATGTGGGGTCCCACAGGGCTCCTCATTATCCCCCCATCTGTTTAACCTTTACCTTCTCCCTCTGATTCAGTCTTTGAAGGAAAGGAATGTAACGACTTTTAATTATGCCGAGGACCTACAGTTAACATTCACTATAGATAATTCACCTAATTCAGTTCTCGAATTTCAGGCCACTATGCTTCACATTCACCACTGGATGGACCAAAATCATTTAAAACTCAACCCAGGCAAGACTGAATTGGTGCTAACAGGGAGGAGTCAGATTCTTCGGGGCCCACACTATTGGCCTGCAGAACTTGGTTCTCCCCCGAGCCCTCCACCTCTGTAAAAAACCTTGGGGTTATTATATACAACGATCTATCATTAAAATCCCAGGTCGGTGCAGTGGTCTCAACCTGTTTCTTTCAGTTACGAAAGATCTGAAAGATCAGTCGCTTGCTTACTCATGCAGCACTGATACAGGTTGTGATAACTGTGGTGCTATCACATTTAGACTACGCCAATTCAATCTACCTGGGGATGTCACTCTTCTTGACCAAGCGGCTTCAGATGGTTCAGAACCAGGAAGCGAGACTGATCTACCAGCAACCTAGATGGCAATCTGCTAGACCTCTTTTAAAAAAAACTACACTGGCTTCCCATCTCTCAACGGACTGCCTTTAAGACAGGATGTCTAGTTTTCAAATCACAGCCAGAGCCCCAAATTCATCAATAACCTTTTGTCTAGGTATATTCCCTCCCGTAACCTCCGCTTAAGGCATCATCAGTTATTGACTACCCCTGCCTTTAAACGGAAACGACAGGGAGGCTGCCTGTTTGCATCTTTGGCCCCAAGATTATGGAACCTGTTTCCCCTGGAGATCCAGTCATGCACGGATTTACTGAGGTTCAGAAAGCTGCTCAAAACATGGCTGTTTGTGCAGGCACACAAATAACACATTCCCTTGGTTCCGGCTAGTTAGCGCCATGAAACCGTTTGGTGTACGTGCGCTTTATACGTTTTTTGTAACATAACAAAACACTTGATTTACATTATCTTCCAAGACTGAGTACTGTATTAGAAAGATTTCACTTTGATGCATGAAAAACAATAATGAAACCTTTGAGTAGTATGTGACTGATTTGTGAAGACTCACAGATTCTTGCAAATTTGGAGCCTCGATCAAAGAAGCATAGGTTTCTGGTTTGTTGTACATTGCAAGTCTGACAAATTGAGAGAGGAACTTTGGCTTGAGGACAAGCCACCCTTGTGTGATGTGATTACCACTGCAAAACACATGGATCACATGATGTGCTGTGTGGAGGAGTAGAAGCAAATTATAAAGCCGATGTTGGTGTAGTGGAAATGAAAGGGAGCATGAAGACACATCTTCTCCTGTGTTCAAAGGCAACTGTGTCTGACTGGGTTACGTTGCCACATTGCAAATAGCAAGAATTGCTATGCTTTAAAGCGGTTTGCAATTCTTTGACCGTAAAGAAAATTTTCTAAAGTGTTGCAGGAATGGTGTTAGAGTAGAGAAGAACAGCAAGGTGGTGTGTGAAGAAGTGGTTGTCGAGGTTGGGAAAGGCCTGTGGTTAATCATGCCGACAAGGTGAGAACTGAAGACGTTATGATGAAAATTAGAGTTGACTCCTGTTGATGTTTAAACATTATCTTGCTGAATATTTTTCAGAAATTCAATAAAGGACGTGTGACCCTGACGAGAAAATATATTTGTCCTGGTGGGTATGGAAGCCATTCTATTAAAATGATTGGCTTCTTTTTTACACTTATTGAACGCAAGGTCGGTATAACTCAAGGTAGAGTTTTATGTGGGGGTCAAAATTGGCAACTTTCTGGGATTGTGGCACCAGAAGGAGTTCGGAGTTTACCTTAAGCTGAATGAGTAACAGTAAGTGTTTGTGTTTCAAGTAATTGACAGGTGTGAGGATTTTCCCAAGGAATATTCTTGTGTTTTCTATTCTAGATCGGGATGTCTTAAAAACTATACCCACCAGATAAACTTGAAAAAGGGCGCTTCATCAGCAGTTACAAGACTAAAAAAGATGCCAGTAATTGTTTAGGAGGCTGCCAATGGTGAATTGACAAAACATTCTGAACAAGGCATTATGTTAGTCGTGGAAAAAACGAAGTGATTAGCTTCTGTGGTTGCTGTCTACAAATCCAGTTGGTCATATATAATCAAAGGGGAATGGATCACTTGTTGCTGGCACCAGGGTTCAGGTGGCTGTTTCTGATATAGGTAAAAAACCCTCAATCACGTAAGGCAATATGTGGGCGGTATATCTTGGTTCTCCGCCTTTAAATACGTGATAGCATCATCATTGGGTTTATTCCATGCATCCTCCAACCTGGAGGGAACCACTGAGTCTTCCAGTAGTGATCAGGGAAAAAAATGATAAAATAAAAAAGTGAGAAGTGCTCAAGTGAAGTGGTTAATTATGATAAAAAATTCCTCACGCTACCTATAAAAATGCTTTTATTCTGATAGGTGCTGGTGAAAGGTTAAAAACATCAAGTTGCAGACTGGACGTATTATGGATCCTCTGCGATGTTAAACGTAGTGATCGGTCGACATGTTTCAGCTCTTGAGGTGCCCAGAAGGGGGTCGGGGAGCTTTCTTCAGGACCTTGAGTGAATAATGTGAATTGGGAAATTTTCCAATATCATATAGAAGTTCCAATATCAATTCAGAGGGACTTCGTCAGGGGTAGTACCTATATACAAGGATAGGGGGAAAAAGAAAGGGGCGGGGGGGAGTGAGTATGAGAGTCCTTGGTAAATACAAGGAGAACGTTGTCAATAGTCAAGGAAGCTGCAAAGGTAATGAAAATGGACAATACAAAAGCAACTATAATTGGCAAATCTTTATATACATTTTTATCTGCAAGTGGAGATTAGAACCATCGCTCTTTTGGAGTGAGCTTTCAAAACGCAAAGTGCTGGGAAGCAGGCGATTAGTAGGTGGATGCTAAACCTATGGCAAAATAATCCGCGTTTATAAATCTATTCATAAAATCAAATTGTGGCTCGGAGACATGGTTAGTACAACGCCTATTAAGTAAGTTGAAAGGGCTTAAGGAACGGTACAAACTTGTCTGTGATTGTATCAGTACTAGTAATAGTTAAGTGCTGGTCCGCAACGAGCCCCTTGGTGTGTAAAAATAGAAGGAATTGTGGGCTGTGCGGTACGCATTGGTCTATGGTTGCGGCAGTGTTACTGATATGTACACGCATACTGTATAAAAGCCAAGTTGTGGGTGTAAAGGGCGCTAATTGGGAGATCAAGCGCGCTTGACGAAAAATCATCATTAACAATGTGCCATCCAAACATTACGTGGTCTCGTGCGCGTTAGGTGAAAACTATGCGCTGAGTTCAACTGCTGAAGAAAAATACCTGGGGTGTTCCAAAATACGGACTCCGTACATAGATGCAGGCAGCTATAATACTGTGCGGATAAAGGAAAAACGAGCATTACAGAGGGAGTTACAGAATAACGTTACGTGTCTTCATGGTTGCGCTGGTGTTCAGGTCTCCGTACCGCGGTTGTCAGCTACGACTTGTGCTGACTCTGATTTCCTGTGTCGACGGGGAAGCCAGGGGTGTGTTTAAGTGACGAGATTAATGGCAGTCAAAAGAGGACTAGTGAGGGCCGTGTCTGTACCAGAAAACTTTATTAAATAGTACAAATGAAACAGTTAATACTGAAGGGGAATTATTTGTTAAAACAACGGTATTTGTTGTAAAGAGCTACATTTTTTCTCTCTAACTATAAATAGTGCAAACTGGAGGGAATGCTCGGAAAAGAGGAACCTTCTGAGTTTCTCAATGAAGGGGGATGTGCTGCTGTTGTCTATACATATCTAGTCCTAGTAGAAAAAGAAGGGAAGCCACAACGTAGCGCTATTGAGATTAGTATGTTATGGTGTAGTGTATTCCTTTTTTCTTTTTCATACAACTATTTATAGTGACATGCTTAGCCATGGAATGTCGTCATTCAGTCCCAGACTGTTAGTAGTAAGGCGGTGGACCCATCTTTGTTCTTTTTGAAAAAGTAGTTTTTCTGCATTGGGTGTTTTGGATGCAAGTGTTTCCAGTATTATCCATCTCAGTTCATTGACAGTATGTGGATGGTCAATATAGTGAGTACTCAATTTGGTTGTACCTCGTCTGCATTTGACATTGCTTCGGTGCTCGCATATTCTTTGTTTGATCTTGCGGCAAGTCATTCCAATATATCTGAGAGCACACGGTCAGGTAATCATGTAGATGACATGTGTCGTGTTACAGTTGGTATGTTGTCTCATCGTCCAGGTCAGTTTTGGTGATAAGATTACAGTTTTGGTAGGTTCTGTCAGAGAGCAGACGGAGCAATTGCCACATGGGAAGTGGCCAGTAACAGGGGGTAGGGACCACAAGGTACTTTGAGTTAGATTCGGTTTGACATCTGGTGGGCGCGTGTGAACCAGGATATCTTTATAGTTCCTGGTTCGTCTGTTGGCAAACATGGGTTTAGGCCAAGTGAGGGAGCCAGAGGTAAGAATACGCCAATTTTTGTTGATGATTTTTTTGACTGAGTTTGTTACAGTACTGTAAGTAGTAACGCAGGTCAATTTCTCAGTGGTTGTGGCTTTAGGTGTTATCTCCAGGAGGCTTTCTCTTGGCTGATTTCTAGCTCTCTGTCAGAGTCCGACCCTCCACAGACCGAATCCAACCCACGGTGACGATACAACCCCTTCTTTACCATTTCAGCCCCTCGATTGGCAGACTGCCTCACCTGGACCGATACAACTTCCTGTTGCGGGTAGCTGGCCCTTTAAGACCCAGGATGAACCACCCGTGACGAGCGTTTGGGGGCGGAGCCTCGGGGCACCGTTGCCCAATAAAGAATGGCCAATAGGAGAAGAAGGCGGAAGTATCCCGAAGGAGGCAGACGCGGAGCGAGCGGAGGAGAAGACGGAGAAAGACCCGAAGACCGAAGAGACGATTGTGGAACCAAAGACCGTCAAGCCAGGAGGCCAACGGACCGGCTCTTCGCCCAGCCACTCCCCGGGGGGGACGTGGCTCACCCAGGTGCGGCAGCGCTTGTGAGGGCCGTGGGAGGCGGGTAGGGAGTCCGGAAAGCCGGGGTAGAGGGAAGCCTGCTTCTGCGCAGCTCACGCTTACATAGAGAACAGAGCAAAACCCCCGCAATTCCCTTGTCTTGGTGACGGACCCCCCCCTCACATACTCCTCCTTTAGATAATCTGGTGGAAACCTCCTCACCTCCTCTTCCCTGACACAAGTGATAGAAGTCAACAGACTGAAACGTGTCCTTTTTCTTTCCTTAATGCCCGGGAGTCCAAGCTGATAACCAAGCTGTACACCGGAGAGCCGCCCTGGAAGAGAAAGCCCTTTGGTGGAGAACCCTAATTTGCTGACCGAGGACTTCAACAGGACAAAGTGACTTTCTGTTTTCCTTGTTCCTTACCACGTCCTAATAAATAATATCTCAAGTGAACCCGTTCGCTGTTGGGTCTCTTCTTCACCCCTCGACACTCTCTTCTGGCATTTTTTGATTATTTTGTCAGGATAGTTTCTTTTGCTGAGTTTAGTCGAAAGATCTTGTGCTTGCAATTTGTACTCACTGAGTTCACTGCAGTTTCTTTTAAGGCGAAGAAATTGGCTGTAGGGCAAATTTTCTCGCAGTGGACGTGGGTGAAAACTATTGAAAGAGAGCAAGCTGTTTTTAGCCGTTGGTTTAAAAAAGGTCTTTGTCTTTATGATGTCATTTTCAACATAAATAGTGAGATCTAGGAAGTCCAAACGTTCCTTATCTGCGTCATAGGTGAACTTGAGGCAGGGGTCTTGAGTATTAATCCAGTCGTGAAATTCTTGTAAGTTGGTTTTAGTACCATCCCAGAACATAATGACATCATCTATATACCTTTTCCAAAAAAGGATTTTGGGAAGGAAGGGATTAGTGTCATTTAATATGAAGGTACTCTCAAAATTACTCACATAGAGGCCTGCCACGCTTGGAGCAAAGGTACTTCCCATGGAAGTACCGTGGCATTGTTGGTAGAGAGTACCTTCATATTCGAAGAAGTTTTCAGTCAGTGCCAATCTGCAGCATTCTAAGACAAAGTGTCTAGATGTATGGTATAGCCATTCTTGTTGGAAGAGTAGATCTTCTAGAGTATCCAGGGTGGCTTGTTGTGGTAGGCTCGTATAAAGGCTTTCTATATCGAGTCCTACAAGCAGCATCGTTTCACTGGAAAAGCTCTTGTCTTTTAGAAGATTGAGGAGATCACATGTGTCTTTGAGATACGTGGGTGTACGTTGGACCATGGGTTTTAGGAATTGGTCCGCAAATTAAGAGAGGGGTTCAAGGACTGAGCCAATCCCAGAAACTATGGGACGTCCAGGTGGAGGTTTTCTTGTTTTGTGTACTTTCGGGAGAAAGTAGAAGTATGGCGTTCGTGGGAGGGTGGTACATAAAAAAGAAGCTTCGTTCTTTGAGATCCAACTATTAGTCTCGGCTTCTTCAACGATGAGGTTGATAGTTCGTTGTAATCTGGATGTTGGATCATCTGTTATTATTTTGTAGAATTTGTTGTCAGATAGTAACTCCAGACATTGTGTGTTATAGGCTTCTTTATTGAGAATGACAATGCCTCCGCCTTTATCGGCGGGTTTGATAATGATTTTAGGGTGTGTTTTTAATTCTTCTAGAGCTTTTTTCTCTTTGTTTGTAGTGTTCATATACGGTTTTTTTGCTGTCTCGCCAAGTTCGTTGATTTCCTTCATGACTGCTTGTTCAAATCCAGTTGGGTCATCAGGTTGTGTATTAGCCTTAGGGGTCTTTAAGAAAGACGTTGTGCCTAGCAAATTTCCTACTTGATCTTGTAAATATGTTGTCTACAATGTCAGATGGCAAGTATTTTACAGCTCTAGATTTGGTGTTTGACTATCACTAGATCAAACTGCATGGGTGACCTTGCTGGAATCAAATGCTTCCATGGTGATATTTTCATATATGATAGCACATGGGAGAACTGGCATAGAGTAACTGAGTAAGGACCATCCTCAGACCAAGCTTTTCTCTCATGTACATGGAACAGGTATTGTACAAACAGCACTTGTCCAAGCTACTCTCTCTCTCACAGATGAACTGAAGCACATGCATATGAATGGTACCTTGTGGCACTAGGTGAGTAAGGTTCCATTATACACAGAACAGGGGCATCACAAGTGTAAGCTCCTCATACACAGCAGTGGCCACCAGCAGTACAAATTTCTCTTTCATATGCAGAACCTTTTTTGTGTGCTTTTATAGTAGTTTCAGTTATTATATAAGTATATAAGTGTGTATATATATATATATATATATATATATATATATACACACACACACTTATGTATTTATTTATAGTAAATGACCATCGTTTGTCTACCCCCAGACCCCCAGATTTTTGCCTTTACTCTTTTTGCTGGCTGTAGAGCTCTGTGCACGTTATCATTACTAACCATTGCTAAAGTGCCTGTGCACCTCCTTTTAAAATGATAAAATTGGTTTACTCCTGATTGGCATATTTTACTTACTTACAAGTCCCTGGTACATGATTCAAAGTGTATCCAGGGCCTGTATGTTAAACGTCACTTGTGGACAACAGCACCCTTTGTGCCATCGCCTACAGTGGTAGTGTAAAACATGGCTTCAGAGCTACCATTGTAGCCTGACTAAAGCAGCCTTTAAACTGCAATTCAACCTGTCCCCCAAAAGTTTTTGGCAGGTCAAGACCTTCTTTTTAAATATTAACAAGTCATCCCTAAGTAGGCCTTATTGCCCACAAGGAAGGGTGCCTGGTATTTAAAAGTAGGGCATGTAGAAATGTATAGTTGAATATCTCCTTATTTTGAAAATGCCCCAAACCTATTTTCACTGTAGGAAAGCTGGCTGTTCCATTGGAAAACACTAGGCTGCAGTATTATATTTATTAACACTATCTCCGGTTAGAAAACCGCTACACATAATATCCTTTGGCTCTTTGTAATATTTATTAAAAGCCAAATTCACTGTTGAAGTTGGTTTTGTAATAACTATTATGAAAATTTCCATTAGCCTCCAGCTGCGGACCTCTGAGTACTTAACCATGACTGAAGTGTGAAATCTGCTCCCATAGTAAGAGAAAAAGGCTTGGGTGTGGGGAGATATTTCTGTTCCTCTGTAAGGATGACCATACGTGCTGTACCCAGGAGCTTAATTAACTGTAAAGGGGGGGTCTTCCATGTCAAGGCACATGTTAGATAACACTTGCAAAGGTTCCTTCTTTGTTCCCCCATCTATACATCACTATTAATAATTGTTAATGCAGGTTTAAAAAGTATATATTTTCTTTATGTTAGAATATATATATATATGTTTGGTTCAGAAAAAGAATTTTAATTTAATGTATCTCAATTAATTAAAAAATTATTTCAAAATTAATTTTATGATGCTGTGGCAGATTTTATTTTGTTGTACATTTAAAGTAAATATATCAAATGAATTTGCATTAATATTTAACATAAACATATTTTTATGTGGAGATCGCCGCCCTAATTGCGGAACCTCCCTACGTCAGCTGAGTGCATAAAACAGAAGGTGAGCTGAAAGAGCAATAAGTAAGAAAGGAAAACCAAATGTGAAGGTCAAATTGAACCCAGAAAGCCTAAGAACTGTTACCAAGAGAAAAGATTCATATCGAGAAACACTCAATAGACCCAAAACTTGAAACTTGGAGGTTGTGACAAGATGCTCAAAGGAGAGACTTTGTAAGCTTCCATTAAAGGTCAGCCTTGTGCTTACTGATAGAGGGGCAGTAAGAGTTGCCGCTGGACAAAGCATGGTAAAGAGCAATGCAGCCATCTGAAAACAGACCACAAGGGCAGTAAAATGGGAAAGGCAATGCCCATCTCGAAGTAATATGGAGAATCCATCTGAAATAAACAAGCAAGCAATGAGTTAAGGAAGATAGATTGTCTAACTGCAACTGAGAAAAAGAGAAGTAAAACATTAATCGGGTAGTGACTAAATTACCTGAAAGCAGCCAAAAGGGATGACAGGAGCATTGACACTTTAGTGCAAATCTCAAATGGCCAGTGCAAAACACAGCTGATGCCAACACTTAATCCAATATGGCAGCCAGAAGCCAAAACACAGATCTTATGAATAATGATCTCAAACAGTGCCTACCAGAGCTATGTGAAGAATGGAAAGAAGGCATAGACTAAGAACCAGAAAGCATAAAAAGGAGCCTTATGGAAACTATGGCGACAATTAGAAAGGCTGTAGATTAATTGGGAGTGAGAATGGCTGAAGTAGAAAACTCAGTTCACAATATCATCATCAAAACATCACTTATCTAACTCACAAGCTTAGAAACACAGGTCAGTAAATTACAATTAAAATATGAAGACCTGGAAAACAGAGTGAAAAGGGATAATATTAAAATTCACAATGCCATGGTAGAAGTGAAAGGTCAGATATAGCAGCATATGTTCAAAGAGAGTTTGGCCATGAGCTGCAACAAAGGAAGGAGAGGCAATTTCAAAATAGAGAGCCCATAGAGTGGGACCAAGGAGATTTGGTGTCACAACAAAACCAAGGGACACTCTAGTCTAATTGTACTCCTAGATGCAAAAAGAGAAAGTAATGTGAGAAGCCAGGAAACTCTCCCCAATACACTATTTATACAAACTTTAATCAGTGCCTCCTGCTGTTTAATTCAAATTTCAATGAGTGCTTATCATCTGTGGCGTAACCCAATATGGTGGCCCCTCTACAGAATGTGATGAGCCGCACCCCTCCCCCAAGTATCCCATTCCTCACAGATATTCATTGGCCTTGAACTGGGATCTGGGGCTGAGTAGTTGAGCCTTGAAGGGTTATTACGCCTTCATTTAAGTATATTTCATAAACCAGAAGGTAACTTCACACTACTTCAGTAACTTTTTTTTACGGCTGATTGAATATCACTTCCAGGGGCTTTGTACACTAATGGGCCGATTACGATCGGAAGGGCTCCGACCGAATCGGATTGTGTCGGCCGGATTCCTTTCTGACCAAGCAATTCTGATGGGCTCGGTCGGAAAGGAATCCAACTCGGATTTCCGGATTGCGGACGACAGGCTCAGAGAGCCCGTCCGCCGTCCGGAAATCCCTCAGTACTCCCCCGGCCGCCTCTTTGCGAACGAGGAAGTACGATGGCAGTTTTTGACTGCCTTTTCGTGCCGGTTTTTCCGGCAGGAAAATGCAGTCGGAAACTGTCTTTGGGGGCCCCCAGTAGGGTGCGAGGCTGCCGTATGGCGGCACCTATGGTGCCCCTCTGTGGATCCCTGCACCCTGTGGCAGACACCTTGGGGTGCCGGCCACAGGGTGCAGGGATGACCTGCACCCCTGCTTTCCACAATGCAAGCATGCATTCTGCTCGGAATGCATGCTTGCATTGTGAAGCATACGAGTGGGACCGAACCCTGTTCGGTTGCATCGTACTAGCAGGGCCGTAACTGATGACAGCAGGTCGGTCGGTTATGGCTCCTGATCGATGTCGGACGGACCCGAGTCCATCCGACATCGGAATCGGCCCCTAAGTAGTGCAAACTTTACCAGTGCTAATTAAAGCGGAGTTACTTTATACACATGCCAAAAAGGTCCTTTACTTTGGCAAGCTGCAACTTTTTAACATGTAAACAATTAGCAGGTCACACTTATGCATCCATTTAATTAATGGCATGTCAAAATAGGATTCCTTTTACAAAATAAACAGAACATGAATCCCACTAGACTGTTTCAATTCAACACATCAAACAAAGTGCACACTGAACAATAACCTGCCAAGTAATTGCACATCAAAAAAGTAGAAGCTTGACTAAATAATGCCTCCTTTTCACTGTATCACTTGTGCAAAGATTGCTACCACAACATAGCGCTTACAGTCTTTGGGTACCTCATAAATTCATAATGTGGTACAAAAAAAGTACATTTTTGCAAAGAATATATTATTTGTGACACATAGTACATGGCTGGAATCCACTGTTTGATTTGGATATTAGAGTCACAGGTTAAGAACTAAGGGGCTGATTACCATGACGGTGGGACCGCCACCGACAGCCAGTCGGTTCAGTCCCCCCGCCATAAGAACCATGTAATCCGCCCACCATATTACCATGGCGGGCGGATGGTTGGCGGTCAGAAAGACCAACCGCCACACATACGACGGTCTCTTTGAGCTCACCAGTGCATCAGAGAGACATCCGATCCCTACAATGGTGGCAGTGCCTGCCAGGCTCCGCCATAGAGATTATGATGCCCCTTTCCGCCCGCCTTTTCATGGCAAGTAACCTGCCATGAAAAGGCAGGCAGAAAGTGACTTTGGGGGCCCGTAGCTGCCCCCCCTTCCTCCTTGCTTTAAGCTGTGGGTTGTGGGGGGCACCTATGGTGCCCCCTACATATCTGTGCAACATGTGGCAAGCAATGCATGGTGCTTGCCACGTAGTGCAGGGATATGTAATGTATCCCCTTTTTGCATTGCGGAATGTGCTGAGACCATCAGCACCCGCCGCAATGCAAAAGATAGGCATTGGGACCATCGCGGTCGCATCATAATGCCTCTGTTGGGACCGCCGACAGCCTGTCGGGCAATCCCATTTACGATAGGGTGGCAAGCAGATCCTAATCAGCCCCTAAGTGATCTATGCATAATTCATTTTACGGTTTTATTAAACACAAAAGAAGCACTTGAGAGACTGTAAGCTCATGTACCAAAAGGCTGCTTTGGTTATCGGAATCAAGATTCATGTTTTAATCATTGTCAAACTAAGCACTGTCATTTAGTTAAGAAAGCAGAAATGCTAAACAGCTTCTGAAAGAGGAATCCATCCTGTAATGGAAATACCTCAATATGGTTCTCTTTAGTGCCAAGTCAGATGGAGATTTGCTTCAGATTATCAGGTCCACTAGAGGATACCGGGACAGGTATCCAGACCTTTGAAATCCATTTAAATATGCACTACATGACTACCGTTTGGCAGGGCTAGACTGGTCTTAGCGGGCACCAGGCGTTTCCCGGTGGGCCGGAAGGATGGGGGACGGTTTTGTACCGGTGGGGACCAGTTTTGTTGCTGGGGGCCGGTTTTGCAGCAGTGCTGCAAAATCTTCCCCTTGTAACAAAAGCGCAGCAGCAGTGCACCAAAGTGTTCCAGCCCTGGCAATTACGTCTAATGGCTTCAACCCCCCCCCCACCACTCCTCCAGGGCTGGTTCGCGATCCGAGTCCGGCCCTTTGTTTGGTACAATTCATACATTATGACAGTGCTTAGTTGGGTGGTTGTGGGTGGTGGGCACTGGAACCCGATTTTCTGAATGTGGGCCTATTTTTCATCATCAGACTTGGATCAAGATGAACAGAGAGAAATGCAGGAAGAGAGGAAAGAGAAGGAAGAGAAATATAGGGAAACAGTGGCAAAGGGAAAAAAGGAATCTCCAGGAGCGAGAGAAAGAGACGTATACCGGAGGGCAGAGTAAGAAAGAGGCATGAGTTGGAATCAACACTAGGCAGATATGTTAATTTGCTACCCTGGTATTCAACAGCGCAAGTAGGGAGTTCCTAAGAAAAGGTTTGGGACCTTGTACGTTTTTATTTTTACAATCTTAAACTTGCATTAGAAATCATTCATTGAGATGGGTGAAGTAATCTGGGCATTCTGTGTGCTACTTAAGGGTGGAATAATATAATGGATGGCCTTTGATATGCTCCATAAAAATGTAACCTTTCAAAAGAATTATTTTGGAATTGTCTACTTCTGAAAACGGTCTCTACAATGTTTGACTCAAAACCTTGTACAGCATAAATGGCAGCACTTGACTTGCCTTTGACTCTCTTCTCTGAGGACTGGAATCAAAATGAGACTTCTCCTTTTTACTGGCTTCTTGCACTAAAGGATACTGAATATTTTGCATAAGTTTTCATGGACTGCAACCAAGAATTGTGTGTGACTTTAAGTCACCACTCGAGATATTGGACTATTTAAAGAAAGAAAGAAATTGTGAATTTATGTATTGGTCTCCAAACAATATTATCAAATTACATATTAAAGAGACCACCCCTTATGCTAGAGATGTAAGAAAAACAACGTTGGGTGTATTTGCACTTTCACTGACTGACAAAGGGGTTTTGAGTGTTGGGAAGAAATTAAGCTTAGGCTTCTTATAGTTAGAAGTGTGCACGCACCCTGACCATTGCTAATCTGCAACTGAAAGACCTGTTCTCATTCACAAATGTTGTAATCACAAGTGAATCTTTTTGTCAAACTGGAAAACAGTTATGGAGTAAAAACTGAGGACTAAGATGTGCAAAGAATAGGAATAGTGTTTTCCAAATAGTGATTTTATCCGAATCGCTAACTGTGATTCCTAGTGGGTCGCAAATCAACCTACCTCATAAATATTAATAAGGGAAGGTCTCAGTTTCCAGCCCATTAGGAATTGCAGCCATCACAATGATGGTGGCCTCCTGAGGTCAGCAGACCACCATGTCTGTGATTACCTTTGAATAAAGGTTTCATTATTTTGTTGAAATGCAACCAGTTCTCTCTAAAGAAAAACGAGATGAGTTTAAACAATAAAAAATGAAACGTCGTATTTTCATTTTTTGAGAGCAGTGGGACCATTGCCTGCTCATAAAAAATGTTTTCACCACATTCAGAAAGGGGAAGGGTTCCTTTCATATTACCGACAACTTTGATTTGCTGGTGAAGTGTGAATGTTTTGCGACCGCATTTCGATCAAAAACATTAGTACATACCAATGCGATTCGGTATTTGGAAGGGACACCCTAAACATGCCCTTTCCAAATGGGAAACAACCTTTACAACGCACTACCTTTACAACGCAGTCATTACATCGCAACATCCTTTACATCGCATGCCATCACAATGCAGCCATTACAACGCATACCATTACAATGCATAGGGGTCCATTAGGATGTAGGGCGGTGGGACCACTGTCGCGCTGGCGGTGCGGAAAAATGCCTTTTTCCGCCCGCTAGCAGCGGACATCACGTCTGCCATATTAGTATGGTCAAACATAGGCCAATTCCCGACCGCCGCGGTGCGACACGCACCGCTATCAAAGTGCGCCCACCACCGCAGCGGTGGGAGCCAATGGAGACCCTCCGCCGTGTGGAATGACATCCGCCCCGGTCCACAAATTAGGATGGCTCAAGCAAGCAGACGCATTGCAGCGGAGACACCGCCCAACCAGAGACGGCAGAAACTCGACAGCGGAACGCAAAACCAGATTCCCGGTCCACACCACCCGGACACGACCGCAATGGACCCAGCTCTACACGTCTTTCCGGTGCTGTACCTGCTACATCACCAGGAACTCATGGACCACCGCGGACGCCGCCGCAGGTATGCAATAACACAACACACCACACAACACACAACCTGACACAGGGTCCAAATCCACATCAGACACCCTAGGGGGGATAGGGACACATCCCCAAGGGCACCCACACATCACCCACCTGCCACAAGTTCACCCCGCTGCATCCTGGACACACAGCTACCGCCACCATGCAGCAATGTCCCGGTCACGTCACCGCAGCGGCGAACACAAGCAAATGCATGCGCAATGAAGAAGGCAGGGCTAGTGCCAGGTATGGACAGGGCACAAAGACCACAGGGCCACACCCACACACTAGCATACCCCGGGGAACAACCTTTACAACGCAACTTTTACAACGCACTACCTTTACAACGCATTTTTTACAACGCATAATCCATTACAACGCATGACATTACAACGCATGACACTACAACGCATTTTTAAAAACTACCTTTACAACGCATTCCATTACAACGCATACTACCATTACAACGCATACCATTACAACGCATAATATTACACTACACTATCCAACACTTACCCTACTGTTGCACCCCCTGGAGTTAGAATAGTAATTTTTACCCCTATACTATCCAACACTTACCCTACTGATGCACCCCCTGGAGTTAGAATAGTAATTTTTACCCCTATACTATCCAACACTTACCCTACTGATGCACCCCCTGGAGTTAGAATAGTAATTTTTACCCCTATACTATCCAACACTTACCCTACTGATGCACCCCCTGGAGTTAGAATAGTAATTTTTACCCCTATACTACCCAACACTTACCCTACTGTTGCACCCCCTGGAGTTAGAATAGTAATTTTTACCCCTATACTATCCAACACTTACCCTACTGATGCACCCCCTGGAGTTAGAATAGTAATTTTTACCCCTATACTATCCAACACTTACCCTACTGATGCACCCCCTGGAGTTAGAATAGTAATTTTTACCCCTATACTATCCAACACTTACCCTACTGATGCACCCCCTGGAGTTAGAATAGTAATTTTTACCCCTATACTATCCAACACTTACCCTACTGATGCACCCCCTGGAGTTAGAATAGTAATTTTTACCCCTATACTATCCAACACTTACCCTACTGATGCACCCCCTGGAGTTAGAATAGTAATTTTTACCCCTATACTATCCAACACTTACCCTACTGATGCACCCCCTGGAGTTAGAATAGTAATTTTTACCCCTATACTATCCAACACTTACCCTACTGATGCACCCCCTGGAGTTAGAATAGTAATTTTTACCCCTATACTATCCAACACTTACCCTACTGTTGCACCCCCTGGAGTTAGAATAGTAATTTTTACCCCTATACTATCCAACACTTACCCTACTGTTGCACCCCCTGGAGTTAGAATAGTAATTTTTACCCCTATACTATCTAATACTTACCTTAAATGTAATTTAATATAATGCGTTGTAATGGTATGCGTTGTAAAGGTAGTATGCGTTGTAATGGCAATGCGTTGTAAAGGTATTTTTTAAAAATGCGTTGTAGTGTCATGCGTTGTAATGTCATGCGTTGTAATGGATTATGCGTTGTAAAAAATGCGTTGTAAGTGCATGCGTTGTAAAAGTGTGCGTTGTAACGTCATACATCCGCATACCCCATGAAGGCACATGCCATGTGCCCCCCCTGTGCACCCCATGCACAACAACACGCCAGGGCAAAACATACCCTGCACCACACAACCAACAATCATGGAGACACACAATGCAGGAGTGGCTGCACAGGAACACACAACACACAGCACAGTAGCACAGGGCCAGGAAAACACACACTACACCACACTCAGCGAAAAAGCAATATGGACAAGCAGCAAATGAACACACGCAAGGAAGCAACATCCAAATGGACACAAAGCCTGCACAGTCACACATACATATCACAGACTGACACACACACACACACATACCCCACATGCCAACAGCTATGGAGCACAACAAATAGGGAAACCAAAGTGGGCTGCACACAAATGGAAGGCCATGGAGACACACAACAAGCATGTGTACATCACATCAACACAAGGAACAGAGCACACCACCCTCACACCATCAAAGCACACATGGCTGGCAAAGTCAGTGAAATCAAACCACAGGCAGCTCAGTGCAACCACACAGGGAAACAGCAAGGCAAACCATGTATAGGCACAAGGAGTAGAGGATGAAAGGAAGGCCCTGAACTCAAACTGGGAACAACCACACATACATACAACTACTTCACAGGAGTACACAAGCAGCACTACACACAGGGACCATCTACACACCTCAGGACTGACAAACACCAATAAGAATCTACACACATACCCCCCTCACACCAGCAGCACACAACACCAGTGCCAAACACACTGAAGGCTGGCAATACTTGACAGGCAATACACACACAAACAAACACACACCCTGGGCTCAGCCACAAACATCACACACAAACACACACAGGGATGCCACCACAAATGTGGAAAGAAATACAACAGACAAACACATCACCCAACTGAAACACACACAGAGCCACAACAACAACAGACATGCCCTGTGCAGGTAAACTGGGGAAAGGCAATGGGAGCACATACACAACAGGAGTGCACAACCTCATCACTCAGGAACAATGCACAGACAACATTGCACAGGCAGAACAATCACATAGCAAACATAGCATTACATCAGGGGATGCACAACAGGCAATCACAAGGCAACATACACACAGCACAGCAAGCACAACAAGCTGTGTGTGCACACCAAGCATACCAGACACACACAGACATCAGTTACAGAACAGCAATCCACACAACACCATACAGCACAGCACAAAGACAACAGCACACCCAGGAAGTGAAGCAATAACACAAACAACTCACATACATCCAACACAACACCGAATAGATGCACAAGTCTGGGACACAAAGGTGGAAACCACTTGACCACAGGACTGGGCAGCACACACAGTTGAACTGCATAGCAGCAACCATGACTGACAAACCGCACCAGTAAATCACACATGACCCATTGGGGAAATGCACTGAGTGACACATTGACCCTGGACAAAGAACTGCACCACAAAGCACAGTGGCACAAATGAAGTGATGGGGAGGCACACACACATACAAACCAAGGGGACAGCTCACACCAAAGTGAAGTGTACTGCATGTCAGTAGGGGACATGGCAGGAGTGTACCATACACAAAGAGAGGGAGTGCAGATCCACAATGGGTAGTCAGCTGAAGCACAGATAGGGGATGGCATGACAACACACACACCATGCCACACTGGAGGCAAGAAGGCACCATGGGACAGCAAGGCATGAGAAAACACAACCACAATGGCAGTGGGGAGCAGCAGGTCTGTACAGACCCCACAAACAGCCACCAGACACAGGGATGTGCAACAAAACACAACACTGAATTGCCAGTAACACCCTCTGCATACTCACAAGTGACAAAAACAACAAGTGGGAGTTAGACAGAACTGCAAGGACACACCAACACACTGCACAGTGCACAACATACAACTCACACATGGGCATACAACCACATCCACAGGGATGAACAATCAAAACAACAGGCACACAACTCCTGGTTGACACATGTGTGTAGTTGACATTGCAGAGGCATGCACACATCAACACTCCCCACAAACTCACCCCCTTCACACTGCACAATACCTGGCCATCCAAGAGCACACATGGAAAGTAAGCCATGGGACTAGGATGACTGGCTATCACAAGATGACCACACACATACACCACTGGGCACACATATAGGTGGAACACACATGATGACCCTGGACAGCCTGCCTGAAATACTGTGTGCAGAAACCCACCCTGTGCTGGCAGTGCCCCCCAACCTGATATGTGTACAATAGAGCCAGCATGAATTAATCAAGTAAATGACTACTGCTAAACATTCGAAATTGCCACCATTGCCACCACAAGTATCTGGGCCAAGAAGAACTGAAGCCCCTGTCACCCCTGAAAAAAAGAGAGCAAGTGAGCCCAAACATTGACCATGTTGAAGTGCCACACAGACCATGTGGCATAGTAAACCATTTACACATGGCAAAATAACTTTATTCAGTAAAGACACTGACAAAATAGACAACTGGAGCAACTGTTTTTATTCACAAATTGCAGATAGGCACCATGAGAAGAGAAGAGTAAGGCACAAAATGCAGAGCATGTCCATGAGAAGCTGCACAGGCAAGGGCAAAACAGCAGTGAACAACAAGGCCAGTGGCCAGGGCAGGGTGCAGAGTATGTCCATGAGAAGCTGCACAGGCAAGGGTCCAACACAGCAGTGAACAACACGGCCAGTGGGCAGGACAGGGTGAAGAGTATGTCCATGGGAAGCTGCACAGGCAAGGGTCCAACACAGCAGTGAACAACAAGGTCAGAGGCCAGGGCAGGGTGCAGAGTATGTCCATGAGAAGCTGCACAGGCAAGGGACCAACACAGCAGTGAACAACAAGGCCAGTGGCCAGGGCAGGGTGCAGAGTATGTCCATGAGAAGCTGCACAGGCAAGGGTCCAACACAGCAGTGAACAACAAGGCCAGTGGCCAGGGCAGGGGGCAGAATATGTCCATGAGAAGCTGCACAGGCAAGGGTCCAACACAGCAGTGAACAACAAGGCCAGTGGCCAGGGCAGGGTGCAGAGTATGTCCATGAGAAGCTGCACAGGCAAGGGTCCAACACAGCAGTGAACAGCAAGACCAGTGGCCAGGGCAGGGTGCAGAGTATGGCCATGAGAAGCTGCACAGGCAAGGGTCCAACACAGCAGTGAACAGCAAGGCCAGTGGCCAGGGCAGGGTGGGGAGTATGTCCATGAGAAGCTGCACAGGCAAGGGTCCAACACAGCAGTGAACAACAAGGCCAGTGGCCAGGGCAGGGTGCAGAATATGTCCATGAGAAGCTGCACAGGCAAGGGTCCAACACAGCAGTGAACAACAAGGCCAGTGGCCAGGGCAGGGTGCAGAGTATGTCCATGAGAAGCTGCACAGGCAAGGGTCCAACACAGCAGTGAACAACAAGGCCAGTGGCCAGGGCAGGGTGCAGAATATGTCCATGAGAAGCTGCACAGGCAAGGGTCCAACACAGCAGTGAACAACAAGGCCAGTGGCCAGGGCAGGGTGCAGAGTATGTCCATGAGAAGCTGCACAGGCAAGGGTCCAACACAGCAGTGAACAGCAAGACCAGTGGCCAGGGCAGGGTGCAGAGTATGGCCATGAGAAGCTGCACAGGCAAGGGTCCAACACAGCAGTGAACAGCAAGGCCAGTGGCCAGGGCAGGGTGGGGAGTATGTCCATGAGAAGCTGCACAGGCAAGGGTCCAACGCAGCAGTGAACAACAAGGCCAGTGGTGAAGGGCAGGGTACAGAGTATGTCCATGAGAAGCTGCACAGGCAAGGGTCCAACACAGCAGTGAACAACAAGGCCAGTGGGCAGGGCAGGGTGCAGAGCATGTCCATGAGAAGAGGCACAGGGAATGTGTGCGACTGTACCTTTCCATGGCCAGCAACACAGTCAGGGGGCAACAATGTGCAGTACAGGCCCTCCTGTGTGAGACACAGGTGTGTGAGGGGGACCACCACTCAGACTTGGCTGTCAGGCAGACTGGGAGCTGGCTGTGCCTCGGGGACTGTCGGGGCACTTAAAGGGGGAGAGAGCGGAACAGCTGAGTTAGAGCGATCAGTGTCTTGGCAGGCTGGAGGGCTGCATGGACCAAGTGGTGTAGTGGCACGTGGAGGTGGAGTTATGCAGACGGGAGTCACGGTGTGGCTGGGAGATTGTGGATCCTAAATGGCTTGACTGACTGTGGATCAATGGAAAGTGGTGTGGGCACAACAGGCACACTCACCACCACTGCTGCAGCAGGTGCAGGCGCTGGCAGCCCCTCTGGTGATGTGCTGGACCCAGCGGAACGCTTTGCCTTGCTTCGCCTCTGCCCCCCCCTTCCCCTGTTTACTAGGTGTCACCCCTACAGTCCCCTCCGGCCCCTGCTTCACTGGGCTTGGAATGGGAGTCTAGGTGGTTGGTGATACTGCCTTTGAGCCCTTCCCAGGTGTACCCTTGGCATGCACCACCTCCTTGGTGGGCACAGACACTGTACGATTATCTTTGCGCGATGCCTTAGGGGCAGGAGAGTCCTTGGAGGGGGATGCCACTGAGGCATGTGTGCCTGAAGTCTGCTGCTTTGCAAATTGTCCCCTGGTGTCGCCTGACGGGCTTTTCTCCCTGCGCTCTGGGGTGCCTTTGGTCTTCTGTGGGGATGGTGTCTGCGCACGGGACCGCTTGGGTTGTTGCTGCTGTGTGCTCCATGTGCTGTATCGTGACTTTAATGACGCCAAATGGAATATGGCAGCTTTTGACCGTACTCGGTGCCTTGAATTCAGAGGCAACGGAAGCTTTTGATAAATACTATCTAGTTGGGTTGGCTTCTACAACTGCGGCCACCCTTATGGTTATTTCTGGTTGACGCTATTAATATTTTGGAACTATGCCCTGATGAAGTCTTATGGAATATCATCCTTAGACGAAACACGTGTTGGCTTCTGTTTTATCGTATGAAAGCTGTTCTTTTATGACCCGATGAATCGGAAATAAATACTTTGTTCTCTAAAAGTCAAATATGGGCTTGGATTCCTTACTGAACATTAAGGTGTTTATTACTTAAACAAGTCTCCTGAGGATCAATGCCAAAGCCGCGACTACAGAGACCTCAATAAGAAGATGCAGATTGGACAAAGCCCTTACCTATAAATATATTAATCTGTGATTTTCAAATTACTTCTATGAATTCTAATTGAAAGTTCTGATATATTCATTTTGCTCAGGGAACTTATCGTTTTTCTTTGATGTATGTGGACCATGGTCACTATCGTCAGACGTGGCAACTGCCAGGGGGGTGGACAAAGGGACCGGAGCTGGACTGTGAGCATGTGCCTGTTGCAGGGCAGACGTCACTGTTGATGACAAAGCCTGGACTGTCCGGTGCAGCCCACCCACGTCGGAATGTATGCCCTCCATGAAGGCAACCACCTGGGCCAATTTCTTGTTGTGGTCAATGAAGGCATTTAGGAGAGCTGTCTGGCCTACACACAGCTGGTGCAAAAGGTCCACAGACACAGCACTGATGGCAGCAGGGGGGGCAGGGGCAGCAGTGCCAGGGGTGAAGGACACTCTTCTCATCTTACTGAGGCGGACACAGGCAGCACCAGAGGAAGTGGCTGGGAGGGTGGGCAATGGCCGCTGTGTGGTGGAAGTCGATGCAGAGTCCCCGTTTCCTGTGCCCTCCAACATGGATGCATCCCCACTGGCATTGAATGATGTGGTGCCTTGCGTCTCAGACTGGGACTCCTCCAGCAGGCTCCTGTCCCCCTCTGATGCGCTGGTGACATCTGTGTCACTGGGCTCCTGGGCAGCTGTGGTGCTAGTTTCACCCCCACTGGTGTCTGTCTCCTGTCCCTCCGTAGCCACAGGTGATGCTGCATGGGAGAGAGAGATGTAGGGTCAGGTCAGTGGCAAAAACAGAACAAACATATGCAAGCAATGCATGACAAATGTTGAGCAAATCTACATGTTGCACACCACCCTGTGCAATCACATCGCACCAACTCACTACATAGACTCAAGCAGTGCATGGAAACTGGAAACTCAGGCATGAGTGAGCCATGTGATGACCACACAGCACAATACCCTGCTTGTGGCTCTGTTCAAACAGACACACAACTAGTTCTGAGCACACCTAGGGACATGATGGGGGCACACAACTTGTTGCCAATGACAGAACTGGATGTAACAGGAGGGTAAAGGTAAATTTTATTTGCATGATTAATAAAAATCTTACAATTACTACATTCTTTGCGAAAACACACCAATTAGAAATATAGTTCAATTTTTTAAAAGAATTATAAAAGTTAAAAAGTTTTCTTAAACATAAATAAAATATATAAACATTACATCAGACCATCATCTTTCCAGAATTTAATATAAATAGTATCAATTAATATTTCTATAACTTATGCATGAGATCATAAATTTATTCCTAAGTTTTGTCCTTAGCTATTTTAGACTTCCAGATTTCCTGTGGCTAACTCACAGGCATCCAACTTCTTTTTAGCAAGTATTAAAAATGTTGTAAAATTGGAAATCATTTGAATATCCGTTGGTCTAAAACAGACTACCATGGCATGTCTGCAGGCACGAACACCTCTGTCAGTGAAGCAGTTTTTCAAGTATCGTTTTCTTTCCGCCATCATTACTGTACATATACAAACAAGATATAGAATACTTTCATCCCATAGATTGCATAATCTGCACATAGCTTAGATGGTCTCAACCAGGGCACTGCATGTTTTAAGCCAGGTAATTTGCCAAATCGTGCTTTAATAAAGGTGTTTTCAGTTTCTGCAGACCATGGTATTTCTAGGTATGGTTGGACCTTAAGACTTGTATATTCCTGGACCAACATCCATGCATGGGATCTCTAAATAAACAGTTCTTTATCTTTTAAAAGGGACAAATGTTTAACTGATTTATTAATTCTTTTCTTAAAACTTTGTGCTGTTAAGGACATTTCCCAGATTTCAGCAACTGCCAAATCTTCTAGTACTTTTTGTAAATATTTATAGAAGGACAGTTTTTTATTTTGTTCCATTTCTTTCCACAAGAATGTGCACATTGGATTATTGATATTAGTTTTAATTTGTCTCCAGGGCTTAACGTACTGACCCATTCTTGCATATTGTTGATTACAAAAGCCAAATTCTAGCCTTATCTGAGCAGGTGATACATTAGGTGGAAGCCGAAATAGATGTTTAAATGTATTTGTGATAGCATTATTTAATAATGCAGAATCTATTCCACACAGTATTTCACTTCCGTATGTAAGGCTTGGAAGTAATTTCGCTTTTATAACTTTTATTAGTGAGGTATAAGTTAGACCTCCCAAGAAGCTATAAAGTAGACGGAAGGCCCCTTGGAGACTTTTGGCTCTTTTCCTCACCTCCTTTTTATGGAATGTAAAGGTTCCTTTCTCGTCAAATAGTATCCCAAGATATTTGTAACATTGTACTTTTTCTAGTTCCCGCTTTTGATAATACCATTTGTAGTAACTGTCCTTCCTTTTCTTGTTACTAACTTCCATTACTTTTGTTTTTGTTTCGTTTATGGTCATTTTGTTCTCAATTGAATACATTGATGTTTTGTTTATTAATCGCTGCAGCCCTATCCTTGTTTGGCTTAGCAGAACGACATCATCAGCATATAATAAATTCGATATTTGTTTCTCCGCCAGCTTCGGTGAGTCTGCTAGTTCATTATTCATTTCAAAGGTGAAATCTGATAAAAATAGGTTACATAAATATGGGGCTAAAACACACCATTGTTTTAGACCTTGAGTTGTTTCAATTTTCCTCGATAGCCTTGATCCATTCCTTAGCCGGACTCTTGTCCAAGTATCGGTATATAACAATTGTATTGCATTTAAAAGGCTGGAGGTAATGCCACAATGATCCAAGTTCCACCATAAAATCTGCCTATTCACACAGTCAAAGGCAGCTTTAAAATCAACAAAACATAAATATATAATGGCTGTTTTTTTATTTTATATTTTTCCATTAAGATTCCCAGTGTTATCACATTTGTTGTTGTACCTTGCCCTTGTACAAAACCCGATTAGTTTGATGGAATTAAATGATTTTCATTAGCCCAATCAATTAATTCCTTGAGTAGAACCGATGCAAATAATTTAGCTTCAATATCTTGGAGCGTGATTAGTCTATAATTGGATGGGAGGGACCAGTCCCCACTTTTGTATATAGGTGAAATAATAGATCCCTTCCATGACTCCGGAACTATTCTTGATTGGAGAGCGTGGCTAAAAACTGGTGTTAAATAGCTCGACCAGTATGAAGCTTCCTTCTTATACAACACTGCGGGAATCCCATTAACAGGAGGGGACAACACAGACCCAGACTACAATATGACAGTCCACAATGGACATTAGCCCATGCCACCCACCATGTCGTACCTTGGGGACAATAGAATGCTGCACATTGCTGTAAGATATCTAGCCCTCCCCAATATGTGTGCATGCAATGGACGCATTGATGTACGCACAGACAGATTGGGCACACTGTTGTTCCCTCCCATAGGATTCCCAAGACTACACCAATGCAGAAGAAACCTGAAGAGCACAACTCAGAATATAATGTGAAGGCACAGCTTCCAAATCAACTTTGTAAGTACAGGTAGGGCAAATGCATGCCACAGTCACCCAGGCCAGCAGCCACTTACATGCCATAGCATCACACTACCAACATCACAGAGGCCAGCGCTGGCATAGGCTCTGCACACATGCAGCCACTCCCATCCAAAGTCAGACTCCCCAAATGCTCACCCCTGGCTTGCTGCTGATGCTCCTTCAAATGTGCAACCAGCTCAGGCTGTGTCACCGCCAAGATGTGCCCCATTAGTGGTGTAATACTGCCAGACGCCCAGTGCGAGGAAGCAGCCCCAGGGTCATCTCTGTCACATTCTTTGCCAGCCGGCTGATGTCATCCCACCTCTTGTGGCAGTGGGTGCGCCGTAGGTTTGACTCCCCCAGGGCTCGCACCTTCACTGCAATGGCCCTCCACATGGCCTTACGCTGGTGTACCTTGAGCTGCAGGCATGGGAGACAAGAGGGAGAAATGATCAGGTATACAGTGCCATGTACAGACATCTATCAGTATAGCAGCAAGATACAACCAAATCACATATCCAACGATAGAATAATCAGAGACTATAGTACAGCCCACATGTGACCCCTGCATGGGAAAAGCTGATGTTAAAGCATGCAGGTGTGAGGGGGAACACAGTCCCTGCACATCTCACACACATGCAGGATGCCAGCACTGAAACCTGCCTGCCCACATCTCCAGTCAATTGTTGGGTTGAGCAACACATACATCACATATCAACCTGTGTTGGGGGGTGGCCCACTTTGTCCAAGACTGCGCAGCCCTCAATGTCCCTGCCCTGTGATAAGATAACTGTCATGGATGTCACATTGAGGGACATGATCTCACAAATACAAAATGCCCTTCACAAGGGCGGTTGTGTGCAATCTACAGTGCTGAGTTGGGCCACAGCTGGAGTGCAATGTGAAAAGACTGATGTCATACTCTGTAAGTGAAGTGATGTGTCCTTGTCTTAGCAGACGGGGACTGTGCAGGCCAGCTGGGCTCACACTGAGATGGACTACAGGGATACACACAGCCATCCAGCCAAGCAATCACTGTCCTGACTACAGCATGAACAACCTTCTGTGTCACTGCATGGCTGACAACACAACACAGATCACTCATACTTACATGTGCAGGGAGGAAAAGCTGTGGCATTGAGTACACACACCCTCCCACTGGAGACAGCATGTCAGGCAGTGCATTACACTACCCCACACTTCCAGGCACATACTGCATCAGTCCACTACATGTGTGGCCCCCCTGCCGTACCACAACACTGTTTAAGACTCACCACGACATTTGGGGCACCATATAGCCTTGGGTACTGTGTGAGCACCTCGTCCACCAGGACTTCCAGCTCCTCGCTCGTGAAGGGACTGGCACGGATCTTCTCTGTCCTTGCCATCACTGTGGATGTGGGACAACAGCTGGGGATTTTGGTGGCGAGGGTCCCCAGGCAGCAGTCCCTGGAGGCAGCAGCAGGTGTGGGGTGTCAGGCAGCAGTCCCTGGAGGCAGCAACAGGTGAGGGGTGTCAGGCAGCAGTCCCTGGAGGCAGCAGCAGGTGAGGGGTGTCAGGCAGCAGTCCCTGGAGGCAGCAGCAGGTGATGGGTCTCAGGCAGCAGTCCCTGGAGGCAGCAGCAGGTGAGGGGTCTCAGGCAGCAGTCCCTGGAGGCAGCAGCAGGTGAGGGGTCTCAGGCAGCAGTCCCTTAAGGCAGCAGCAGGTGAGGGGTCTCAGGCAGCAGGCTCTGTGAGCAGTGGCAATGTGAGGCTCACTCCCACATAAATAGCCCCCTGGGGTAGTTTCAAAGGTGCCAAGCTGCAGCAATTGGTGGTCCATGTCTGCCTCTTTCAAATGCATCCAATGACCGCCTCCGCGGTGGTGGAGCACGCCTACCGCAATCTTCAAAATTGCATCATGCCACCGCTATCGAGCTTCCCATTGGCTCTATGGCGAGCTCCATGGCGGTGTAACACCGCTGGGGCCCGGGGTGCGCCACTGCGATGGTGCATCTTTCAAATGCATCCAATGACCGCCTCCGCGGTGGCAGAGCACGCCTACAACGATCTTCAAAATTGCATCATGCCACCGCTATCGAGCTTCCCATTGGCTCTAGGGCGAGCTCCATGGCGGTGTAACACCGCTGGGGCCCGGGGTGCGCTACCGCAATGGTGCATCATTCAAATGCATCCAATGACCGCCTCCTCGGTGGCGGAGCACGCCTACCGCGATCTTCAAAATTGCATCATGCCACCGCTATCGAGCTTCCCATTGGCTCTATGGCGAGCTCCATGGCGGTGTAACACCGCTGGTGCCCGGGGTGCGCTACCACGATGGTGCATCTTTCAAATGCATCCAATGACCGCCTCCATGGTGGCGGAGCACGCCTACCGCTATATTCAAAATTGCATCATGCCACCGCTATCGAGCTTCCCATTGGCTCTAGGGTGAGATTCATGGCGGTGTAACACCGCTGGGGCCCGGGGTGCGCTACCGCGATGGTGCATCTTTCAAATGCATCCAATGACCGCCTCCGCGGTGGCCGAGCACGCCTACAGCGATCTTCAAAATTGCATCATGCCACCGCTATCGAGCTTCCCATTGGCTCTAGGGCGAGCTCCATGGCGGTGTAACACGGCTGGGGCCCGGGGTGTGCTACCGCGATTTTAGTGGTGGAGCATGCCAACCGCCATTTCCACATGTCTCCATGCCTATGAGTACTGCACTGGTGTGAATGGGGGTGCTGGTGACACACCGCCAGTGCCAGGTGGTAGCTACCGCAATATGGGTGCCATTCATTGACACGAGGTACCGCCATTCTGGCGGCGGAGCATGCCAACCGCCATTTCCACATGTCTCCATGCCTATGAGTACTGCACTGGTGTGAATCGAGGTGCTGGTGACACCGCCGGTGCCAGGCAGTAGCTACCGCGATATAGGTGCCATGCATTGACACGAGGCACCGCCATTCTGGCGGCGGAGCATGCCAACCGCCATTTCCACATGTCTCCATGCCTAGGAGTACTGCACTGGTGTGAATGGGGGTGCTGGTGACACCGGCCGGTGCCAGGCGGTAGCTACCACGACATGGGTGCCATGCAATGGCGATGTCCATCTGTCACACATCAACAGTGCATAGTGCCAACATGTTCAATGGCACATCATTGTGCACACGATGCCAATGTTCAATTTACTCCACTGATGGCTACACATGCCATGTTTGTGTGTGTGTAATGTACATTTGTCTGTACCTACTCACATGTCACTTGAGGATTTGATGTTGGTGTAGGCAGGACAGTGTAGTCCTGAACTGTACAATGTGTACACATGTCAATGTGTTGAGGTCCAATGCTCGTTTCGATGAATGTTGGTCTAATTAGCATTGCCTCTCATGTCTGCTCATGAACACATTCATCATTCCAGCGCCGACTGTGGTCAGTGTGTGGTGGATGTGTGCCAGGTTGTAATGACGCATCAAGGTGTGACCGGTACAGCAGCTAGGTAGGAGACAGTGGTTTTGATTAGTTGCACATATGCTGGATGCTAGACTCCCAGGCGTGCACATGTGTACTGTGGCCATATCCCTGTGTGCATTCACATAGCCAAAGGTGGTGTTTGAGGTACTTGTCTTGTGTAAGTTGACACGTGTGTCCCTTGTGTAGCTGAAGGTGTCCCTCCATGTAAGCTGGTCTGTTAGTCACTCTAGATGTTAGTCATTGTTGTCGTTGTGTCTTCCTGAACACTGTGCTGTGCACATCTCTTGGTGTATTGTATTGACATGTGTCCACTATCAACTCCATTAGGAGGAGGCCAAATTTGATTTGTCACTTGACGGTGCTGGAGGACATGGAGGATGTTGCGATCATACGCAAATGCCGCCTGGACAGAGCCACCCTGAAAACCCTTTGTGATCTGTTGGAGCCCCACCTGCAGCCATGCAGGACATATCCAACAGCTTTCACCCCTACTTATAAGGAGATGGCAGCCCTGCATTTTTTTGCCACAGGATCGTTCCAGGAGGCTGTGGCCAGCGTTGGTGGGATGTCACAACCGATGTTCAGCATGGTGCTGCGTGATGTACTGTCCGCCATGATGCTATACAAGGACAGATACATCCATTTCCCTAGGGGTGCTGAATTGCCAGTTGTGACGGGAGACTTCTATCCCCTTGGACACATCCCCAATGTTGTTGGGGCCATTGATTGCACCCATGTCGCTCTTGTGCCACTACGGCAAGTGAGCACATTTAATGCAGTCACAAGCATTACTACTCCATCAATGTGCAGGTGGTGTGCCTGGCAGATATGACCATCTCGCAGGTGTGTGCCAAATTCCCAGGCTCGGCCCACGACTCCTACATCCTGAGGAACAGCATAGTGCCCAAGCTGATGGCTAATCTTCTTCCAGAGCGTGCATGGATTGTGGGTGAGTATGCCTAGTTGTGTGGCGTGCTGTGTGTGTGACCTGCTCCCCTGAGACTCTGCGACATTGCAATGTCTATTTGTGTTTGTCATACCTAGATGACTCTGCATATCCCAACCGTCCCTGGTTGCTGAGCCCACTGCGGAATCCCAGGTCCCCGGCTGAAGTCCGCTACAATGAGGCCCATGGGAGGACAAGCTGTGTGGTGGAGCGCAGTTTTGGCCTGCTCAAGTCACGTTTCCGGTGCCTGGACAAGACCGGAGGTGCACTGGCATACTCACCCGGGAAGGTGTGTCAGATTGTTGTTACATGCTCCACAACCTAGCCATTCGCAGGGAGATTCCCCTGCTCCTGGGTGATGGTGAGGACCCAAGGCCCAGCCTGCAAACCAAGCCGTGTCCAGTGATGAGGACAGTGGAGAGGAGGAAGGTGTTGACAGCTCATCACCCACTACTTCACTTGACAGTGGGTGGCAATATGCAACATACCCATTGTCTGATGAGACTGCTGTTGTCGTGAAGGGGCATTTGAGAATTGTAGCATCAGCCAGTTGTAGACTCAGTGGTAGTTGGAAATGTTTCTAGGACATGTCATTTGGGAACATCAACGGGACGTGTATGTTGACACTTGGGGGCCATTGTGACATGTGCATGTTGGGTTATCCTGGTGTTAGGGTTTGTGTGATGTCAGTGATGCCACACCCAGAGCAGTGACAGTTGTTCTGTTGTGTTTCCCTAGGTGCCTTCGACTTCTCCTTGCCTACATACAGCCCATGGGCCAGGTACATTGTGATCATGTTGAAGACTGTACACCCTGCAATAAAGACGTAGCAGACACAACAACGTGTGTGAGGATATTTTATTTACTATGGTGAGATGCAAGGGGGGTGTACATTTCCATTGGGGGTGGGAGTGAGTTGACAGTCGTGGTAGATGAGATGGTCGCGTAGTCACCACATTGCTGTGGTGACCCAGTCCAACAGGCAGATGCCATTCACAAGGCAGTGTGGGGTAGGGCAGTCCAAAGAGTCAATACAGTAATGGAGAGGGTTGCCATCATGGCTGGCTCCATGACTTGCGTCTGGAAGGTGCTTTGCCTCCAGATACTCCCAGGGTCTTCTTGGGACGGCCCCTTTGTTGTTTGGCAGTGGGGGGCCCTGCTGCAGGGCCAGTGGGGTCTGAGGACTCACCCCTCTCTGTGGGCGCAGGGGAGGATGGTGAACTGTCAGTGTTCAGCCCACCAGAGGGAGGTGGAGGTGTTGTCTGGGGCGCATGCCTGTCCCTCAGTACCGTCACTTGCTAGCCCAAGAGGTCCACGATTAGTCCCATGCGTCTGTCGATGGAGCTCATCAGCAGGATGAGCTTGTGCAACAGATCGTCCGACCGGCCCGTTCGTCCCTGGGCCTGTTCGTATGTGCCCAGGACTCTGGTGATGTGTTCCAGGGAGTGGGTCCCAGTCTCCTGGTGTCCCTGGGTGACCCTGCCCCTCCCACCTACCCTGCTGCCACAGACCTGTTGCCTCACCCGCATCCTCTCCCTGCCCTCCTCCATGGGTGGTGTGTGCGGGGCATCCTCTGGGACAGGGAGGGTGTTGCCGGCAGCACTTGTGGTGGTGGTGGCTGTGGCTACACAGGCCGTGATGGCAGGGGTCTGCTGTGGTGTTGTTGTTGCCGCAGATGTGGTGGGGGGGACACTGGGGTCCTGGGACCTGTTGCTCCCTGGCACACCAGATGGGCTGGCCTCGAGCTCATCGTCCACGGAATCCTGGGAGTCAACATCCGGGAGTCCTTGTACCGGGGGTGGAGACTGGCTCTGCAGGTTGCTGGTGTTGTCCTCTGCAGTGAGTTCTTGGTCACCTGTGGGTCCGATGGGAAATGGTCATTGCAGTGCACCCGGCAAGCTGTGGGTTAGCTGTGTGTCATTCACATTTTGTACACTGCACAATTGACATATCATCAAATTGTTGACTGTGTGCAGTACTGTGCTCCCTGACATGATACAGTGGTACAAGCATTACTTGTCCATGGTGCGAGGTGTCAGGGCATACCATGCGAACCGTGTCCAATTGAGGTTCACTGGGACTTGTTGCCATCTAGGGCCTGGCACAACATGTGTTTAATTGTGGACTCATGGTTTAGTTGTCTGACCTAGCAGACGTTACATCTGGCCATGGACTGGCCATTGTCATCTCCTGCATCCCTTTGTCCTGTCATGTGCATATCTTGATTTGTGCCACCGCACATGCTTTCATATTTTGAGAATGGCCCTTGTTGCACTTGCCCAATGGTGATGCACATGTAACTAGTTGCTGTGGTATGAATGTGCCCAGGCTTTCTTCTACTTGTGCATTGGTGTGTCACACTTTGGTGGTTGTGACAGTTTTGTTGGCTTACCTGTGTGCACACTATGCTTGGCAATGGGGTAGGTATGGCTCTTTGTGCAATGTGAGGGCTGGTGTTGTCATATGGCACCATTTAATTTGGGGAGAATGTGTGGGTGCACGTACTGGCTACCTACCTGTGAGTTTGATGAGGGTTGTGTAATGGCTGACACATGCTTCTGGGTGGTGTGGGAGAGGGATCCATCCTGCTCAGGTGTGGTACAGGGGGCATGGTGGGAGTAGTGGTGCAGGCCCCCCATCCCCAGACACTCTCATTGTGAAGATGGCTACCTACCTGCAAGTTTGTTTGTTGTACTGCAGTGGCTTCCAACTGCTCCTGGGTGGGGTGGGGGAGGGATACATCCTGCTGAGGTGTGGGACACAGGGAATGTTGGGAGTAGTAGTGCAGCACTCCCAGCCACAAACACCCTCATTGTGAAGATGGCTACCTACCTGTAAGTTTGTTTGTTGTACTGCAGTGGCTTCCAACTGCTCCTGGCTGGGTGGGGTGGGGGAGGGATACATCCTGCTGAGGTGTGGGACACAGGGAATGTTGGGAGTAGTAGTGCAGCACTCCCAGCCACAAACACCCTCATTGTGAAGATGGCTACCTACCTGTGAGTTTGTTTGTTGTACTGCAATGGCTTCCAACTGCTCCTGTGTGGGGTGGGGGAGGGATCCATCCTGCTGAGGTGTGGGACACAGGGAAGGGAATGTTGGGAGTAGTAGTGCAGCACTCCCAGTCACAAACACCCTCATTGTGAAGATGGCTACCTACCAGTAAGTTTGATGAGGGTTGTGTAATGGCTGACACATGCTTCTGGGTGGGGTGGGGGAGGGATACATCCTTCTGAGGTGTGGGACAGGGGGCATGGTGGGAGTAGTAGCGCAGCCCTCCCTGACACAAACACCCTCATTGTGAAGATGGCTACCTACCTGTAAGTTTGTTTGTTGTACTGCAATGGCTTCCAACTGCTCGTGGGTGGGGTGGGGGAGGGATCCATCCTGCTCAGGTGTGGGCCAGGGGGCCTGGTGCTTGTTGTAGTGCTGTCTGCCTGTACACATGCCCCCATGGTTATGTTGTTAGCTATGTTTGTGGTGAATGGGAGTGCGTGTATGTTGGATCTGTGAGCCATGTTTTTGTGAGTGTGGGGTGCAGATGGATGGTGTGTGTCCTAGGTGGTGTAGCTTTATAGTTGTGCAAGGCAGTACATAGCAGAGTGGCGGTAGTCATTTGTTTGTACTTACCAGCCTCCACTCCCCCGGCTGCTCCTGTAAGACTCTCTGGGTGCAGTATGGCAAGCACCTTCTCCTCCCATTGTGTGAATGTTGTTAGTGGAATGGGAGGGCCACCGCCAGTCCTCCGAGCCAGCTCACGGTTCTTGCTCCTCCTCTCTTTGACCACCCTCTTCAGGTCATGCCACTGCTTCATGATCTCCTTTTTTGATCTTGGGTTGGTCCCTACTGCATTGACCCTTTGGACTATCCTAGCCCACATTTGTGTCCTTGTGGCTAATGGTGTCTGTTGGATCAGGGTACCAAAAAGCTGTGGTTCCACTCTGACTATCTCATCTACCATGACCTTCAACTCACTCTCAGTGAATTTGGGCTTTTTCTGTGTGGCCATGGTGTGTGGTGTGCAAAGTGATTGTGGGTGCAGGGGTGTGAGTGGTGGTTGTGGTTGTGCTGTGTATGGTGTGTGTTGTGCAGGGGGTTTAGTTGTACTGGTTTGGAGGTGGTGGTGGTGGTGCTGTGTGTGGTGTGGCTGGTGATGTTGTGACCTTTGCCTCTCCTGTCAGTTGGGGTATGTGGCCCTTCTCTCCTGGAGTTTTGCAAGGGATTGTGGTCAGTGAAGGGGCTGGTTTTATACACAGCTATGTGGGTGTGTCCAATTGGGGTGTCGCTGACAGCTGTGTGGTCCTGGGATTTGTATTTTTCATTTTGCCATGTGGTTGTGTCATCGCAAAACTCAAATTACGTTTCAGTAACAAGTTACTGAATCGCAAATTGGGCTTCAAACATTCTAAAAAGCATTTTTCTGGTTGCAAACTGCAGATTCTGCAATTCGACCAGTTTGTAACCAGAAAAATGCTTTGTACACATGGCCACAGACTACTAATCTGCGAACCACAGCAGCATATCTACAAAAACGGATTTATCAGCTAAGACATGAATAATCAGCTCTGGGCCTCTATGGTTTGAATCAGTAGCCAGTATTGGTGTCATAAGAACTTTAACACAATAGTCGTGACATGATACAATTGTTTATCGTGCACCAGAATGCCAAACTCCTGTTAAATACTTACAAATAAAAACAATTTCTAAATGCACCAAGTGAGGAATTACTGCTCCTAGTTGACATTTGTTGGATTCTTTACTATTCAGTTTTATTCTGCTTAGAATTTAGTGAATTATTTTGAAGAGTGTTCACTACAATTAATTTCTTCCCTTTAGCAAGACAAGTCATGAAATCTTGAGTAGGTGCAAAGTTCATACTCAGCCTCATCTGAACTTTACAAAATATACACAAAACTGTTCATACTTCCTCATACTATCAATGACAGGACCAGCTTTGAAGGCACATGTCCTTTTGTAGTACTTGGGTGAGAGCTATCAAATGTTAACATTATCAAGTCTGACAAGCTCCTGACCTTCCATAGGGTAACAACTGTACGTGGTATGACATGCCTATATTTCATACACAGAAGGAACTGCGTGGGCAAAAAGAAAAAAATATTCTTAATAAATTTACCTGCCCACATATTTGGAAATATCAAATCACAGACTTTCGGAAATTGGTGATTCTCCTTTGGAAATTGCCTGGGCTTAAATTGTTTAGAACTTCTGGACACTGGCTACGAACTGAGAATTGCTCTTCCTAATTCTGAAACTATTACTGCTAGTATGTAGTGTTGTAATTCTCTAAACTGTGTCCATGTGACAACCAGTTCTTTTTTTATCATAATGCAGCCTATCCATTAGAGAAGACCTGTATCACACAATTGAGAAGCACTGCATACAATAGCGACTGCTGCTATAGTAAAGTGGTGGGCGGGGTTAGGTTTTAAAAATAAAATAAAAATAATTACCTGCTTCCCCACTCCCGCTGACGGCCACCTTGTTGCTCCACTCATCCCAGAAGTGGATGGGCTTCACTGCACAGGTTCTCCACCCAATCCAGGTGCTGCTCTTATGCTATATATAGCATGAGAGCAGCACCTGCATTGGCCTGAGTGGGCTGGTTTAACGCTCTCTCAGGCACAGGGAGCCTGCAGCTTTTCTCCAAACTGGTTGTACAACAGCTGGGTTGGAGAAACCTAAGTGCGCATGTCTGTTTGGCTGGCTTAAGACGGCCGGCCAATCTGACATGCGCACATGTAAGTGCCCACCACTCCTCCCTACCGATTACGTGCACTTGTCAGCAGCATAGCCTCACCCCTGCCCTAACCTCGGATGTCATTATGGTAAGAAAACCAAAATTATAATAAAATGGTTTAATATCATTTTATTTTTCACTGGGGCGATGCTCCTCTGCCATAGTGGAGGAGACGCCCCTGAATGCACAAGACTTGATATGCTGCTCGCAAACAAAGGGACTGATTATGATGTCAGACGGAGTTGCCTCTGCCCGACATCGTCTCAGTCATGGGACCGACTGACACCCGGTCGGCGGTCCCAACCAGCCCATTAGTATGCGACCGAACACTGTTCGGTCGCATTTCTACATTTTACAATGGGAGCATCTATTCTGGCCGTAAACCAGGTGGAATGCATACTCCCATTATAAAATGGGAGGTGCAGTTAATCCCTGCACCCTGTGGCAGGCTCCAGGCACCTCAAGGTGCCTGCCATCACAACGTGCAGGTATTAACAGGGGGCACCCCAGGTGCCACTGAGGCCGTGCAGCCAAGGGTGCCCTGTTGGGGTCCCTGAATGCAAGTTCCGACAGCCTTTCTGTGTCTGAAAGGCCGGCACGGAAAGACTGCCGAAACCGGACATTGTAATTCCAAAGGCGGAAAGAGCCTTCCTTGGGATTACAGGCTACATTTCTACTGGCCGATGGACTCTCCGAGCCTGTCGGATGCCAGCCGGGATGACCGGTTAGATTCCTTTCCAACTGCCTCCATTGTAATGAGGCAGTTGGAAAGGAATCAGACCGGCATATTACGATGCTGTTCTAAAGGCTGTGACCGAGGGTCGGAGCCTTTTACGACTACATCGTAATCGGCCCCAGAGTACTACATATTGGACCAGCTATTGCCCCAATGACCAAATCTAGATTCCACTAATGGTTAGTAGCAGCTAAATATTATTATTGTGATGCAAGCGTTTTTATCTGAACCCAAGGAGGGAGACTGCCTACTGACTCTTCTTGGTAAATCAATGTAGCATGTCATTACTGGAACGGTTCACTGACAGAATATCGACCACAAAAATATAGGATACAAAAAAAATCGACTCCCTATACTTAAAAAGATAAGTACAAAATTATTAAAAAGAATATATCATTTACAATAATATAGTTGTATTAAATATCGATTTTAAAATATATATAATTTAAAATATAAAAATAAACATACAAAATACTACCATTAATTTATAGAAAAGAAAATAATATTAAATGCATATTTTAATAAATACAACAAATAAACTCCCTTTTAAAAATGTAAACACACACATTCATATATAAATATATATATATATATATATATATATATACACACACATATATAATAATATAACATTTTAATTAATGATATAATGTGAAGAATCGTAAATAACATATTATTGTCAAAAATATAGGTAAACATATTTACCTATCCCTAAAACATAAAATATTAAAAAAAAAGAATCAACTTAATTTAAAATAAAAATTAAACACACATTTTACAATTTGATTAAAAATAAGTTACAAACAAAAAATATTGTAAATAATAAATATTATTATTATGATAAATCAAACACATAATTATATAAATTACAACATATTACATTTAAAATAAATACATATACATTTCCCACCACATTAAAAAGAAAACATTTTTATACTAAATAAATATAAAAATATTTAATCCCACCTAACACAACATAACAGCAACAACATTTGTTACACCACACAAAAATAAGATTTACTATTCTAACTACAATACATATAAAATTACATAAAATATAAAATTGCAAAATACTACAATTTACTGTTCCCACTACACTTAACACAACAATAAAATGTATAATTAACAAAACATCAAAAACAAATTCCCACTCCAGTCAGTGCAACAGTAGGGAAAGTGTTGGATTGCGGCGGGGTACAACTTACTATTCAAACTCCATCCAGTTCAACAGTAGGGAAAGTGCTGGATGGTGGAGGGGTAACATTTACTATTCACACTAGAGTCAGTGCAACATTAAAAACAAATAAAATATCTGGAACAAAATGAAAGTATATTAAAAAAAATAGTAAAATATAAATATGTTGAGAAAAAAACAAATATATTTAATATATCAAAATTAAAATAATAAAACATATTACAATGTTAAATACATACCGCAAATACCTATAAATATTGCAAATAAAGTACAAAAATATTTTTCATAGAAATAAACATTTTCATTTAAAAAGTATTAACAAAAATATATTTATTACATAAATTTATTAAGTTACTTCCCACCCTATAACCACACAAAACTCATAACGTGCACCTAAAACTTAATTTTTTTTACATACACTAATATCAATGTTTAGCATCAAACCAGTTATCATTAATTAATAATTAATTTTAAAGTTTTTTCCACAGTATACCCCCTCAAAACACACAACACACTAATAATTATTTACTCAAAATTAATTTACTTCCCACCCCATGCCCCTATAAAACTTGCAGCTAAAATAAAAAAAAGAAAAATTGCACACATTAACATAATTATCAATTAATTATCAATTAAACAAATATTATTTATTACAAACGGAATATAAATTAATTACAGTTGATTAACTTTCCACTCTTTACCCCTATAAACCCCACAACCCCAACCTAAATTTAAACCCCAGAGAATTAATAACAATTAAAATAACTAATTTACAATTAAATAATTATTAGTATTTAACAAGTAATTATTAAATAAAATTAATGTTCTCCTCACCCCTATAAACCCCATTACCTGCACCCAAAAAATGTAATTAAACAATTAACATAATTTTCTCAATTAGTTAATTAATATTAATTAATTACTTCCCACCCTTTACCCCTGTAAACCACACAACCCGTGCAAAACATTTACATAAAAAAATTAATAGCATGATTAACCTAATTAAAAATAAATTAAATAAATATTATTAGATAACAAATGTTCATTAATTCATTATAATTAAAACACTCCCCAGTCTATACCCCCTATAAACCCACAACCCACTACTGAACTAAAAAACACAAAATTTTATTAAATTAAATTTCATAACTACTAAAAATGCAACTAATATAGTAAGAAAGAGAAACAATAATTAACCAAAAATTTACATCACAAACATTTAAAATATATAATAAAATACATAACAATAATTAAAAACGATATTTGAAACAACTATATTTAAACAAACGATATTGATGACTTCTATATTTTAAAAATCGATATTGCTTACCTAAAATTAGATATTCTTGATAGATATTCTTGATTTCAATATTTCCATGTCACAATATTCCTGATTCGATATTTTTATCTGGCGATATTTTGAACTCAATATTCTTTCTACATACCTACTGGAACCACTGGTTCACCGTGATTGCATTTGGTGTAGATGAAAGTGCTTATGTACCTGAGAAGTGTGGTTCTCCTGGACTGGAAACATTTTTCAATTAATGTATGGGTGCTTCACATTGTAAAGTAGTAGTTATTGCTGCTGTCTCCCCCTTCTTGCATGCTCCCTCCTTTGTGCTGATCTTCTAATCCCTCCCACTCCCATAGAAAGCATTGAGAAGCAATGTGCATGTGCGTCAGACTTTGGGCTTAAAAGAGCAGCACGTGAACAACGACCAACGGCTGCGGCCAACGGCATAGCCAAATGAATGCACACCTCACACAAAGGGGCCGATTCCAATTCCGGCCGCAAAACGTACCGACCGACACGGACCTGGACCGGAAACCGACCGACACGGACCGGCGCCGTACGATGCAACACGTGTGAATTACAACCGACACGTACGGAATACAAGCCGTACGACCAAGCCGTAGGGAAAATAGTGATCCGGCAGGAAAACCGACGCGAGTTGCACCGACCGACACGAACCCAGAATGAACCCGACCGACACGTACCCGCGATGTCCGATCCGCGCAGTACGATGCAATGCATGTAAACCCAGACTGACTCGCACGGAGCCCAAGCCGCATGACCGACACGCACAGAAAACAGGGCCCACAAGTAATAGAGATCTCCGCGACCGACGCATATGAAACACAGAAGAAAGTCAGCGTGAACGAGCCGGAGAAGCCCGCACGAGCCAACATCAGCGTCCGTCTCGGTCAGAAGAACGTCTCCTTCATGCCTAGAAAACCCAAAGGAAAAAAGACAATAAAAAGGACCAAACAAGCAATGACCAAGCCAATAAATATCCCCCCAAAAAAACTCGGCCAAAGACACACCCACAGCTCCACCTATATAAAGGACATCAATCACTACCATGATCCTTTGCAAATAGGAGACACAGCCAGCAGCAAGCACCATCAAACAGCAACCACGGACACACTCACAACTCACCCATCACACAACTCACACGCCATTAGCATCTCACCAAAAGTACTCACACATACAGCTAGCTAAACCAACACTAACCCACCCTCACTTGCACTCTCACAGACACATCATCCACCACCACCACCCATCACCATGCCCCCAAAGATGAATCCAAAATTCACAGATGATGAGTTAAAAGTGCTGGTAGACGAGATCCTCAGAGTAGAGCCACATTTGTTTGGTACATTGGTCCAAAGGACCCCCATGTCACAGAAAACAAAGATGTGGGCGAGGATTGTGGACAAGGTGAACGCACAAGCACCAACGTTGCGCACAAAGGACGATATCCAGAACAGGTGGTATGACGTGCGCAGGAGGGTCAAGAAACTCCTCGAGAAAGATCACGCCTTGAGTCAGCGCACCGGCGGTGGCCCTCCTGCCAAACCAGTCTACTTCAGGACCTGGGAGGACAAGGTGCGGGACATCTTACCACCAGAGAGTGTCCATGGTCTAACAGACATACCAGAGCCTGGTGAGTACACAAACAACATATTCAATATTGTGTGGCAAGGGGACAGTGAAACCATGCACCGTAAGCAAAGTCACAGTAACCAATAGATAATCATCCCAAGATGTGTATGCTAGTCAGACAAACACAATACCTGCTATCTAAAAGTGACTTGGAACTGTTTCATGACATGTACAAACCTAACAACAAATAGAGCAAGTCAGTGGCACAAAGCCAAATAAACACTGTCAGACAGTTTGCCACCACAAACACACTACCTCACCGTGCAGCTGACTGACAGGAAGGAATAGTGGGTATGCAGGTGAAGTGAGTGTATCCAAAAGCATGATGGGGTTTGTAGTCACAGATAATGCGACCCCTCAAAATTGGCCCATCAAGACCTCTCTGAAACATGCCCACATCACAGGGAGTGGAAATGGCTGACAAGATAGCTGACACTGACAGGGTCCTGCTGTGGGGAGCACAAGGCCCTGGTAGGGGTTGTGTGCAAATCAGAAGCAGGCCACCACTGACTGACATCCTGAAAGACAACCTGCACGCCCTCCAATGGAAGCACATTTCATGGTGGGATGTCTGGCCGGGTGGGAAGGACTGACAGCTGTCACCATACTTACCAGCATGTGGAGACACCCCCCCTTCAACACAAACTCCACACAACTCACCGGGTAGAATGCATTGACCCACACCTCAGTGAAATATCAGCAAAAGATACCCCGTACTGGGTGCTGCTGTGTGAAGCACAGGGGCTCTCTTTGGACTTGTAGCCAAACAAACACCAGGATTTCACAGTCAGCCATCTTGCCATTGCTGTCACACTCCCTCACAGGGAAGCAGAGTCAAGAAGAAGGAAGTATGGGCATGCTGGGAAGGGGGGTGTAGCGAAGCGCATGATGGGAGTTGCAGTCACAGACAATCCCCAGCCACCCACATGAAATGAAATGAAAGAAATCTTATAATGCGCTACTAAGCCCAAAGGCATCAAGGCGCCTAACCAAGAAAAATAATACGGACCAGGGACCAAATTACGGGTATGCCTTGGCAAAGAGCCATGTCTTTAATGCCTTCCTGAACGTCAGTACAGAATGTTGAGTTTTGATTTCAGGGGGAAGAGTGTTCCACAGTTTAGGGGCTAAAGACGAAAAAGCCCTTCCTCCCCATTTAGCTCTTCGAAAACGGGGCACTGACAACAGGCTCTTTCTCGAAGAGCGGAGGTTTCTGCAAGGGGCATAAGGTACCAGCAGATCCTTCACCCCCCCAGCCCCATCGCCGGATAGCGCCCCATAAGTCAAGCAAAGGGTCTTGAAAGCAATCCTGGCTTGGATCGGGAGCCAGTGTAGACTCTTCCTAGCTGCTGTAGCGGAAGAAAGCCTAGGGGAATCGAGCACAAATTTAGCCGCCGCATTGTGGGCAGTTTGCAGGCGTTGCACAAGGCCCTTATTTATGCCGGCATAGAGAGCGTTGCAATAATCAAGCCGTGAGGCGACCAGTGCAAAAACAATCTGTTTACGAGCCTGCAGAGATAGGTAATGTTTAATTTTCCTGAGGATCTTGATGATGCCCCAGCAAGTAGCAACAGTCCTATTTACCTGCTGAGCCATGGAAAGGGCGGGGTCGATCATAAATCCCAGGTTACGAGCCGAGTCCGTAGGTGTGGGACACGCTCCCAAGGAAAGAGGCCACCATTCAGAAGACATAGGTGCCGATCACGATCCGGCAAAAACCGGGTACGAACCGTCGGACGGAGCATAATCTCCGTCCGACGCGTACCCGGTCGTCAATTTTTACAAACAAGGAATTACGATTCGCACGGGTACACCATTACCGTACGAATCGTAAAAAAGCCCGACCGAACAAAAAAACACCTACCAATGCGATCCGGGAAAGCGCCGACCTGACGTCGGGACGCTCGCAGCCAGCCATTCACGACCCAGGAATCACGATTCGCACCGACGTCACCCCGCACGGTGAATATTTTGCGGCAGCCAAAAACTGCCAGGAAATCAGGACGACGCAAACAAGGACCACCAGTACGCGACGGACAGACGACGACGCGAACAAGGAGGACCAGTACGTGACGGACACACAGGACGACGCGACCAAGGAGGACCCGTACGCGACAGGACGACGGGACAAGGAGGACCAGTACGCGACGGACAGACATGGACCCGAACCTACGAGTCATCCCTGCCCTCATAGCAGTACACCTCCTCTACAGGTTATGACGCAGACGCCGCAGAAGGTCAGAATAACTAAGGGAGGGGGGAAAGTGGGGTGGGGTGGGGGTGGCACGACCAGGGCAGGCCACAAAACAACCACATAAGTCACACACCACACATGGCCTGGACATACCTGACTCCCATGCCCTGGTCACCACGAGGGGGTGGGGGCGTGTCCTGATAAGCCAGCGACCGCCACAACGGAAGTCCATCACCACGCGAACCGGCAACACAACCAGACAGGTACGTCCCGTACCCACGCCTGAAGAGCGTGGGTACGAGTCGTACCACGCCCACACACACGTCACCCCAACAATGGCGGGACGGATCGTACCCACGTGGCAAAGGCCTGGGTACGGCCCGCACAAGCATCACATAGCGTGGGGACGGATATGTACGGACCCTACCCCCACCCCGTATGCATGGAGCGTACCCTCACCCCAAGAGTGTAAGTACGACCCGTACCCCCACCCGCGTATGCAAGGAGCGCACCCCCCACCCCAACAGTGTAAGTACGACCCGTACCCCCACCCGCATATGCAAGGAGCGTACCCCCCACCCCAACAGTGTAAGTACGACCCGTACCCCCACCCGCGTATGCAAGGAGCGTACCCCCACCCCAACAGTGTAAGTACGACCCGTACCCCCACCCGCGTATGCAAGGAGCGTACCCCCCACCCCAACAGTGTAAGTACGACCCGTACCCTCACCCGCGGACTCACGGACCGTACCCCCACCCCAACAGTGTAAGTACGACCCGTACCCTCACCCGCGTATGCAAGGAGCGTACCCCCCACCCCAACAGTGTAAGTACGACCCGTACCCCCACCCGCGGACTCACGGACCGTACCCCCACCCCAACAGTGTAAGTACGACCCGTACCCTCACCCGCGTATGCAAGGAGCGTACCCCCCACCCCAACAGTGTAAGTACGACCCGTACCCCCACCCGCGGACTCACGGACCGTACCCCCACCCCAACAGTGTAAGTACGACCCGTACCCTCACCCGCGTATGCAAGGAGCGTACCCCCCACCCCAACAGTGTAAGTACGACCCGTACCCCCACCCGCGGACTCACGGACCGTACCCCCACCCCAACAGTGTAAGTACGACCCGTACCCTCACCTCGAATGCATGGAGCGCACCCACACCGTGTATGTTCCAAGCGTACATATCCAGAAATAGGAGGTGTGTGTGCAGAGTCCTCCCAGCAGTGCCCAGAGACAGGAGGGGTGGGGGCCTATCACTCACAGCAGTGCCCTGAGACAGGAGGGGTGGGGGCCCATCACTAACAGCAGTGCCCTGAGACAGGAGGGGTGGGTGTGGAGTCCTCCCAGCAGTGCCCTGAGACAGGAGGTGTGGGGCCCTATCACTCACAGCAGTGCCCTGAGACAGGAGGGGTGGGGGCCTATCACTCACAGCAGCGCCCTGAGACAGGAGGGGTGGGGGCCTATCACTAACAGCAGTGCCCTGAGACAGGAGGGGTGGGGCCCTATCACTCACAGCAGTGCCCTGAGACAGGAGGGGTGGGTGCAGAGCCCTCCCAGCAGTGCCCTGAGACAGGAGGTGTGTGTGCAGAGTCCTCCCAGCAGTGCCCAGAGACAGGAGGGGTGGGTGCAGAGTCCTCCCAGCAGTGCCCTGAGACAGGAGGGGTGGGTGCAGAGTCCTCCCAGCAGTGCCCAGAGACAGGAGGGGTGGGTGCAGAGTCCTCCCAGCAGTGCCCTGAGACAGGAGGGGTGGGGGCCTATCACTCACAGCAGTGCCCTGAGACAGGAGGGGTGGGGGCCTATCACTCACAGCAGTGCCCTGAGACAGGAGGGGTGGGGGCCCATCACTAACAGCCGTGCCCTGAGACAGGAGGGGTGGGTGTGGAGTCCTCCCCAGCAGTGCCCAGAGACAGGAGGGGTGGGTGCAGAGCCCTCCCAGCAGTGCCCTGAGACAGGAGGGGTGTGTGCAGAGTCCTCCCAGCAGTGCCCAGAGACAGGAGGGGTGGGTGCAGAGTCCTCCCAGCAGTGCCCTGAGACAGGAGGGGTGGGTGCAGAGTCCTCCCAGCAGTGCCCAGAGACAGGAGGGGTGGGTGCAGAGTCCTCCCAGCAGTGTCCTGAGACAGGAGGGGTGGGGGCCTATCACTCACAGCAGTGCCCTGAGACAGGAGGGGTGGGGGCCTATCACTCACAGCAGTGCCCTGAGACAGGAGGGGTGGGGGCCCATCACTAACAGCAGTGCCCTGAGACAGGAGGGGTGGGTGTGGAGTCCTCCCCAGCAGTGCCCAGAGACAGGAGGGGTGTAACACATGTGTGTGAGGCCGGAATTACCCACATCCATACTGCCTACAAGGGAACATGTCCCCATGAACTCATGTCAACAGACTCCACACACAAGTACAGTGATCACCAAGGATGCCACGATTGTTGCAGGTGGAGACATGGCCATGCATGCATGGCCAAAGTAGAAGGGCTCCGTCACACACACAGCCCATGTAGACACTGCTCTGCGCTAAACATTGGGAACACCCTGCAGGGAAGAAATCTGGGTACACAGAGGAAGGAATACACCCTGGGACAATTGCACCATGCAGTAACTGCTGACATGACCTAAGGAAGTTAGCCAACACCTTGTGATGGCACACAGATCCCAGGGTCCCCCCAATGAGCAGAACACTACTACAAATCCCACACACCCAAAGCCTTAAACACCACCCAAAACCATGTAGCAGCCCCACCAACACCAATACCACCATAGCAGTAGTGTGATAATGAAAACAAAATTAAGCTTTATTCAGCATGAGCACAATGTCCGTGGATCGCAGGCAGTTCAATTTTAACAAAGCCCATAGGGCAGTCAATGATTCCCAGCTGGATGGGGGACACAGTGGGATGTGTGTCCCCTACCTTGCCTGCACAGTCAAATGGCATCGTCTTCCATACTGGTGAGGGCATCAGGGGGGGGGGAAGCAACAGGCACCGCAGGGACATCAGGGCAAAGGGGCGGCGTTGTGGGTGCAGGGATGGAGGACTCAACCACAGGGGGTGTGTCATGGCCAAAGGCGGAGGCCAGGATGGCACTACACACCTTAGCAAGGTCCTCCAGGGACTCCCCTGCACCCGAAGTGACCTCAGGCCCCAAGGAGGGGGGGGGGGTCAGAGGGATGGGTTGCAGCGCCACCGGGGGAGGGTGGAGACAGGGGGGGAGACTCAACCACCCTGACCGAGGACTTCCTTGACCGCTTGCGTGGTGGTGGAACTGTGGGGCTCAGGGACAGAGCGGCCATGAAGGAGTCCTTGGGGGAGATGTGGCCAGGAGAGCTGAGGGGAGGGGATTTGGAGGGAGTGGATTGTGTGGAATGCGGACTCCCACTCTGGCTGCGTGTCACACGTTTGCCCCCCGACCCAGTGGGTGTGCCTACCTCACCCTGTGTGTGCGTGTCAGGAGGAGTGCGGTGGACCTTCCCTGCTGGTGTGGTGCCTGTGTCTGTTGTGGTGGGTGCATGCCGACGTCTGGGTGTACGTGGGACAGGCATGGAAGTGGGAAGTGTGGATGGGGCAGGGGTAGGTGGGGGGAGGTCGCGCTGCAGGAGACCCACTGCTGCAGTCAGTGTGGAGTCTATGGACCTCAGCAAGTTGCGTTGGTCAGCCTGCGAAGAATGAATGCCTCGATGTTGGTGAGGGTTTTCCCGTGGGCATGGAGGACATTAAGGATCGCAGCCTGACCAACCTGCAGTTGCCGCTGGATGTCCACAGACTCAGCATTGGCGGCAGCAGTGGAGACAGGGGCAGGGGGTGCGGTGCCTGGCCGGAAGGAGACATGCGGTGACCGGGCACGCTGGGAAGGGACACGAGCAAGTGGGAGGCGGCTGATGGGAACTGAGGGGGCGGTGCAAGATGTTGTTCCGCTGTCAGCTGCTGGTGCAGCCACCGCCCACTCGGAGAACTCCTCCTCGGACCTGTCAGCTTCGTATTCTGACGTGCCAGTCGACAGGTCCTCGGCAGCACTATCCTCCACCTCTGTCCCACTCGATGTACCAGCCCCGATGTCACGGCTGGCACTGGTGCTCGGTCCCTCTGCCTTGCCTGTGTCCATGTCTCCCTCTGTGTCCCCCGACGATGCTGTGGGCAGGGTGGAGAGACATAAATTAATCAGACAGCTGTACACATCAGTCACATGAGTCCAATCGACATAGGTAACATTGCATAGCCTGAAAAGGAAGATCCCTAACATCTTCAAAACAAGGTACCGATGTAGGGCATGAAACACACAGTTGGTTGAGCCACCATGCCACTGAAATACCATGGAGAGCATGAGACAATAGCTAAAGACAGGAAACGGAGTCTGACATAGCACCCAGGCCCTGGGGACAATCCAGCACTGCATCTGCACCACACAGCGTTGGCGAAAATACCGATGACCAGGGACCATATCCATGAACTTGAGACACATGCTGCATAGGTAATGCTGCAAACATGCCCAACATGACTCGGTCACTGCACCTTGCGTGTGTGTCCAGAAACATCACACACTGCCCAGACCCAGCAAGTAGAAATCAGGATTTGACACATAGGCATTGCCCGCCCCAACAAACCCCTACACGAGGCAAATTGTTGAGACACAGGTGGCACCAACATCTCATAGTCTGGGTGATAAACACAGGGGCAGGCAAAAAGCAAGATTGGACGCCAAACAGCCAAGGTGCGCCTGTACAAATAATGAGGTACCAGTGCCCATCCTCAGATGAGTATAACAAGACACACAGGCACTGGCAACTGTGAGTATGAAGAAGGACAGGTCAGGCTGCACAGTGGACACCTGTACATAATAGCACGTCAATATACATGGTGACAGGGGACAATGGCACAGAGCACAAGCTACGCTGTAGACAGTGAGAGTGTCCACGTTTATGATGACACATACAACACTGAGGAAAAGGTGCCCCAGGGGACAGTAGTGGGCACGCCACTACATGCTACTGAATGGTAATGACTGCAACACACGTCACCATCCCTGCACTATGCGTATCGCACACTCATGCACATCATGTCACAGGCCACTACATAGGACATGCGCGCTGTAAGGCATGACACATGAGAGACCAACTCCCATGTCTGGAGTCAGCATCAGTGCCAACTGACATGGAACCCACATGCAGTGAACTTGACAGTGCACAGGCAAGGTCCCACAACCTGTTACACACCACCCCCCGACATGATGCTACAGTCATTGTTCTCGTGGACAAAGCGCCAGCCTACATTACCTTGTGAAGGAGTGACTACACACAGACCAGGGAACACATTGCAAGGAGGGGAAGGGTGGCAGGGGCGCAGCGCTATACTGGGGCAAACAGAATCTGCACAGCACCTTTAAACCCTGCCAGTGAATTCATGCTACTGTGCCCTTACAAATGCCGGTGACACACAACAAACACACATGTACCTACCCCCTTCCGGCTGCTGCTGCGCCTGTAGGCGCCTCTCCAGGTCTGGAAAGACCACCGGCAGCACACGCCTGTGGAGGTGGTTCAGACGGCGCCGGCCGCGGTTCTTGTGGCTCTCAGGTGAGTCCCCCAGCAGGAGCCGTGCAATCCTCCGCGTCTAGCACCGGATATCCTGCCAGCGTTTCCTCACCTGGGACAGGCTCCGCCTCCGACCATCCACACCCCTCACGGCACTGACGGCGGTCAGCCAGATCTGCTCCTTGGCAGTGGCGCCTACCTGTGAGGAAGAACAAGTGACACCACATCAATACACCAGCCACATGTCACAGAGAGACATATGAGTACAAATTAGCTGGATACAACAAGGCATCTCATGCAGTCAACGCATTGCACCTTTGTCATAGGGACATCATGCCCTGGTGAGGGAAAAAGCAGTACGTGCCATAGTGGGTACACAGGTGGAATGATGGCAATGTCACAATCAATGATCAAGGCTCACACTGTGCATCACACCCACCCCTCCTGTCTCAGGGCACTGCTGTTAGTGATAGGCCCCCACCCCTCCTGTCTCAGGGCACTGCTGTGAGTGATAGGCCCCCACCCCTCCTGTCTCAGGGCACTGCTGTGAGTGATAGGGCCCCACCCCTCCTGTCTCAGGGCACTGCTGGGAGACATCAGGCACCCCCCCCTGGTACCCCCCCGACAGTACATGGCATGTGTGTCACACCAGGACACAATGCCTGAAGTCACAGTCACAACATAGGGAGAGTCTGTGGCAGTGGCCTATGCACTCACCTGATACCCTGGTCGGCCATACAGCATGGAGTACTGTGGGAGGATCACATCCAGCAGAGCCATGTTCTCCTCCAGGGTGAATGGCTGTGTCCTCTCCACAGCCCTTGACATGGTTCCAGGGAATCAGTTGCAGCAGCTGGGTCGACGAATGCAAAGATGTGCAGGCAAGTACTCCCTCATGGGACCTGGCTGCCTTATATGTGCCCTTCTGCCCAGTCTCATGCACAGGAGTACAGAGTGATTGGTCACTCACATTTGCATCCTATGTTTCCACCAATCCCTTCAAACCTAGCAGTCTGTGGGTTCTCTATCGGTTTCATTCTCCTGCATGATGTCAGCCCCACAAACACATTGCAACAAAGTAGAAGAATTCCAACTGACTTCTGCTGTGCACCTTCCAGAACAAATTCGAAATTTGAACGTGGTCTCCATGACAACCAACATGCATGTAGGCCTTAATACTTGTCCCCTATGTAATTTGGAGCATCACACACAGGTACGGTGCGTTTCGGGGCCCTAGGGCACCCCAAATGCATGGCAACGGCCCGTACATGCATGCCTACGTTCACAATCACTATGGGTCTGCACGCGTATGCGTACTCGTAGTGGTACGGCCCGTACACTCGCATGTACGCTCACTATCACTACGAGTACGCATACGCGTGCAGACCCATAGTGATAGTGAGCGTAGATGCGTGTGTACGGTCTGTACCACTACGGGTACGCATACGCGTGCAGACCCATAGTGATAGTGAGCGTAGATGCGTGTGTACGGTCCGTACCACTACGGGTACGCATACGCGTGCAGACCCATAGTGATAGTGAGCGTACAGGCATATGTACGGTCCGTACCACTACGGGTACGCATACGCGTGCAGACCCATAGTGATAGGGCCGTACACACGCATCTACGCTCACTATCACTATGGGTCTGCACGCGTATGCGTACCCGTAGTGGTACGGACCGTACAAATGCCTGTACGCTCGCCATCACGATGGGTACACATACGGCAGCACTCCCACAGTGATTTGGGAACATACACAGGCCCTCTTAGCAGCAGTACGGCGGTTTTTACACATCACAGTGGTGATAGGCGACACACAGGTAGGAGTAGGGCGGACATACTTGTCCATGGATGGACATACTTGTCCATGGATGGACATACTTATCCAGGAATGGACATCAAGGCATCGTCTGTGCATTACTACATGTGTGGGGCACGGGTGTGACAGGCTGTGATGTGGAACATGACTCCTGAGTGGAGAAGGCACCAGATGTATGATGAGATGTGTATAGGTGTACTGTGTGACGGTGCAATGTGTGCCAGGCATGCCCTTGACTCCTTTGACATGTGTGCATGTCGTACTGCGCACTTGGGGTGAGCGTCACTGGCATGGCACGGACACCAACACACGGAAGTGTCCCATGATGCCCGGTACAGGGGTCATGACACATGACTTGTCACTACCCACAGTGCACAATGTGACTATGTCATTTATGTGTCCGGGATTTTCATCAGGTTGATGTTGTAGCACCCTCAAAAGCTGCAGCCGTTGCAGCAACCAACATGTGTCTGTGTGTAGATTGTCATTGCACACTGTTCCGCACACCATGCCACATGTGTTATCGGATGTGAGGTGCACATGTATGCATGGGACACGGAGTAGCGTGACAAGGCCATGTCAGCATCCTCACAAGGAATGTGTGGTGAGTCATGACATGTGCTCCTTCATGGCAAGGTGTGTGGGCTGGACTAGTGTTATGTCATGTGACCTGTGGCTCCAGTGTTCCGCTACCAGTCTCTGCAATCGGCATCCTACTGCTGCTGATGTGTGGGCGTATGTCACTCCTGTCTTGCGTCTGGCTGTTCAATTGCACTGGGACACAGCTATTCCCATGGCGTGGCATGGGGAGGTTCTCAATCTCCGTGTGTAGCTGGGTCTTGGTAGGAGGGTCACCTGGCAGCCATGCGTGTCCTGGGCATGTAGCACATACCTGACTCCCTATGTGGCATGTGTGTTTTGCCAGATTTACATGTGCTCAGTAGACATGAGTTGTTGTCGTAGTGCACTCACTCTTCCTTGTCACTTCCAAATTACTGCAGAGCGCCGCCTCTTGCCCGAATAATTCCAGACTTGGCTGCCATGCAGGAGAATGACAGGATCCGGCTCTACCGCTTCACCCAACCGTTGATTCTGGAGCTGACGGCGAGACTGGCACCACACCTGCAACCGCAGCACAGGTATCCTACGGCACTGACACCACAGCTGAAGGTAATGGCTGCCCTACATTTTCTTGCCACGGGTACCTTCCAAAATACCATAGCTCATGTTGGTGGCATGTCCCAGAGCATGTTCAGTGGTGTGCTGCATGATTTCTTAGAGGCCATGTTGATTCACCTGGATGACTTCATAAAGTTCCCAACCCCTGAACAGATGACTGAGGTCAAGCGTGGATTCTATGCCCTGGGAGGGATGCCCCATGTCATTGGGTCCATAGATGGGACACATGTAGGTTTGGTACCACCACACGCACGGGAGGTGGCGTACCGCAATCGGAAGCACTACCACTCCATCAATGCCCTTGTGGTGTGTCTGTCCAACATGGTGATTTCACATGTCTGTGCTCGTTTCCCAGGATCAGCACACGATGCCTACATCATGAGGCGTAGCGGGATGCCTGATATGATGATGCAGCTGCGCAACGAACGGGCATGTGTTGTTGGTGGGTACAGTCTGTCTGTCCTGTATTCTGTATAGCCGACCAGCACGACCGCTTCGCCAGTCCTAACGATATCCATGTGCATTCCATGTAGGGGACGCTGGCTATCCCAACATGCCTTGGCTGCTCACACCTCTCCGCAACCCCATCACGCCGGCCCAGCTCCGCTACAACACCGCCCATGGCCGGACAAGGCGAGTGATAGAGAGGACGTTTGGCATGCTGAAGAGCCGATTCCGGTGCCTCCACAAGACCGGCGGCGCACTCCCATATGCCCCGGCGAAGGTTTGCAAGATCTTCATGGTCTGCTGCATGCTGCACAACATGGCAGTTGAAAGAGCTGTGCCACTCATCCTGAATCAACATGACGAGGACCATCCACCCGTGGAGGACGAAGGGCTTGGCAATGGGGCTAGTGATGTGGAGGATGTGGAGCCGCAAGAGGACATCCGGACTCGGCTCATACGCGACTTCTTTGCTTAGTGGTGAGTACCAGTGTCTGAGTGTGCACGCCTTGGTCCCCGTGTGGCATGTGTTGTGATGTGTGTCTCCACCTGCATGTATGGCACGTGAGTCAGAGGTGTGTGTGGGTGTGTCACTGGAGTGATGGTGGCAGTGATGGTAGTATTTCCCCAGTCATAATTGTGACCTAGCATGTTGTCATCCATACATGTGTCGAGTAAATGCACATGCAAGTGGCTGTGCTTTTTGTGGCTGACTTCTTGTGTGTCTCTCTTCCCCAGGTACCTGCGCATGCCATCTGCTGGTTGCATTGTTGTGGCACTGCTATTCCTCATGGACATGGCATCGTGGGCTGACTCAGCGTAACAGGCACGGACACGTTTGGAAGTCTCCATGGGGTAAGGGATGCATCTGGGGTGTATTGGGTGTGGCAGTTGTTCACGATGTGTGCACACTGCCCCTGTCGGGGTTTGGTTCATCTGCAGACATGTCGCATCCCCATGGGACACGACATGCAGCTGGGTACACCTGAATAGATGGTCTGCCTGGTTGACAGTCATCAGTGATGGGATAGTGGATTGTGATGATGGCATCAATGTGTGTGACACTGCCCTCGGACACATACGGTTAGCATTGGCTTGACATGGCGTGGGACTTCCACATCAGCGGATCTATGGTGTATGGCAGGCTCTCCGTGTGCAGCTGTGGGTATTTAGCTGTTAGCCGACGCTTGTGTGCCAGTACCATGGCTATCACGCATTTGTGCTGCAGAAGGGGGGTGCCAGTGTTGGACCCACATGTCACTCCACATGATGTGTTCATCTGTACTTCGAGTTGGCTCTGCAAACCCGAATACATGACTAATAAAGGTGTCCCTATGCCTCCAAGGTGCCTCTTCTCAGTCAATGCTGGTGTGTTGGCACGGTGCATCCTGCATGTCTGGCATGGTATTCCCTGATTGTGGCTATGTGTCAATGTGTCGAGTGGCAAGATGCACGCTGTGTGTGTGGCCTGAGACTGTGTATTGGGCATGATGTCCATGACTGCGTGGGTATTGTGACATGTGCCATCCCCATGCATCCAACGTTGGCCAGGCCCCCATTCTCTGCATCCACCGGACTCAAGCTTGCAGGACATGGTTCTGCCACCTGTCTAGACATACCTGGGTGCCCCCCAGGACACTGGACTGGATCCCTGACCTGTGCGCATGACTGTTGGTGTACTCAATGTGTGTGTCAGCACGGTTGTTCGGCCACCCCCTCAGCTGGTTGTGCCCATCACGGGTGTGTATGGTGCTCCATGTCTGTCTTGCCTAATAAACTGTGACCCATGTGTCCTGTGCCAGACTCAGGCCCCAGGGTGTGGATGGTTGAAGAGAAAAGATGACTCAGGCATGTTTAGACTTTACAACACACATGTTAGGTAATAATGCGACCAGCAGGCATCTACTCTTAATAGTGTGATTTATTATTGGGGGGGGGGGGGGGGACAAAGTGAGGGGCTTTCCGGGATTAGGGAATCCAAAGTTCAGTAGGGGAGTTGGTGTCCTTGCCATTGGAAATCCTCAGAGTCCATGCCACAGTCTTTGTCAACATTGGTCAGCCAGTGACCAGCAGGGCCATGTGGCAGAGAATGTCTCTTCATGCTGTGATGCTGTTGCTCCAGTGGGCCAGGTGCCAGGCCAGGTGTCCTGGGAGATGGTGATGTAGCGCCGGCCCTCACGGTCCTTTCCGTGGACGACCCGGCCTCCTGCGGGGAACGTCAGCAGCAGCCCGTGACGACGTCTGGGATGCTCCGTCGGATGTTTCCTCCTCCTCCTCCTGGACCCTCCCTGTGGGTGGTGATGTTCTCCGCCTTCTGGCACAGGGAGGGTCGGCCATGATGTCGGCCATCCGACGGAGTGTAGCGTGAATCCCCTCGAATGCCGTCACTTGCTCAGCCTGTCTGTCCTCCATCCTCCGTTGGTGTTCCAGTAGACAGGCATGTTGCTGGGCCTGCTGTGCCTTGATCCCCTCGAGGACGGACACAACCTGGGCCATGCCCGTGGTGTCCTCCCGGTATGTGTCCAGGATGTTACGGACATGGGACAATGCCGGATCCCCAGCCAACTGGTCAGGCTCGCGCCTCCGCCGTCCTCCACTCCCACCACCCCTGCCCACTTGCGCCTGGCCTGCCCTTGTGGGCACATGGGGTCTCCGGGACCCCTGAGGGGTGGCATTGGCGTTGTCGCCTGCCTCCTCCTGGGTGCCCGGGACACCGTGTCCCTCCTGGCGAGCCTGGCTGCATTGTGGTGTTGGGGCAGGGATCCTGGGTGTCTCCTGGGATGTGGCAGGAGTGGGGGTGGTGGTTGGCACAGTTGTACCTGACGCAGGTGCTGCAGGTGGTTGGACACCAGAGGGGCCAGGTCGGTCGGGGTCGTCCGCAGAGTGGTGAGAGTGGTCGCTGCCGGTGGGATTGGGCTCCTGCAGATCCAGGTCCTGTGAGTGTTCCCCCCCAGTGTTGGGGGGTGCACCACGACGTTGACCTGTGTGTGAGAGAGACAATGTTAATTTTGGTCCATGCAACATCCATGTTTCATCATTTTCAAAGTTGACACATTTCCTCTTGGAATTAGGATCTGTCTTGCATTCCACTCACAGTGCACTTGTGCATGGGTGTGTCCCTTGGCCACCACTTTGGCCCCTTTACCTATGTGTGGCACAGTCTTACTTGCTGCGTCAAGTGTGACTGCAGTCAGCAGTGGAGTGTGCAGGTGTGGCGAGCCATGCATTTGCGCCTTCCTTGTAGCACTGTACATGTGCACATGGAGTGGATCCACACACTTATATGATCCAGGTAGCTGTCCTTGTGCTCGTGTACAGGTTGTGACATGGCCCTGCGTTTTGGCATGGTGAAGAGGGGGGGTTCTGGCACTGGCCACCCTTGTCTACATGCACGCAGTCTACCTGCTGACGAGCAGCCATTCGCACACGCCACACGGCTGATTTGCTCTCCCTGTGTCTCGCTCCATCTCTGTCCCCCTCTCCCTCCATTTCTGTCCCCCTCTCCCTCCCTCTCTGTCCCCCTCTCCCTCCCTCTGTGTCCCCCTCTCCCTCCCTCCGTGTGTCAGCCTCCTCCCTCTGTCCGTCTCCCTCCATCTCTGTCCCCCTCTCCCTCCATCTCTGTCCCCCTCTCCCTCCCTCTCAGTCCCCCTCTCCCTCCCTCTGTGTCCCCCTCTCCCTCCCTCCGTGTGTCACCCTCTGTCACCTCGGCCCAGCTTCCTGGGCACACACTGTTAGCAGATCTTTGAGTGGCCCTTGGCTTGTTGATGTGAGTTTGTTTCTGATCTCCAGGCACCCATTTGGTGTGATGTGTGTCTGTGCGCTGCTGCTGTGGTGGTGTGTGCTGCCACTCTTTCACAATGTTGGCTGTTCATTAGCTGCCGTCATGTGCAAACCAGTGCCTTCACCCCCATGTGTTGATGCAAGGCGTCCGGCATTTGCTGGCAAGTCATTCCTGTGTTGGGACACACTGTTTGTCTGGCTGTGACCTAGGCCATATGGGCAGAGGGCATTGTTGTCTGCTTTGGAGTCGCACTATGTGATTTTTGGTGCCCAGCCTCCCGCCATCCGGGTTACCGTGTCATGTGTTGTTGTCTTCTGTGGCCTGTGACTTGACATTGTCCAGCTGGGTGCATGGGGCATGGTGGCAGCAGTGGCATGTGCCTGCTCATGGGGTGTGGTTGAGTCATGCGATGGCTTGTGGTGGTTGCGTGCCTGTTAGTGATTTTGGTTGTGGTTGCAGTTCCCCCCATGTGAGGTGCGTTGTTTGTGGACTCACCCGGGTCTCGGAGTCCTTCTAATCCTTCGACTGCCTCCACCGGCAGTATGGCCATCACCCTCTCCTCCCAGGGATGGTACTGTACGGGTCTGCGGGAGGGCCCTCCTCCGGTGGCGTTGGCCTGGTCGTGTTCCTCCTGCCTCTTGGCTCTGACCCTCCTCCGCAGATCGTACCACCTGTTCTGGCATTCCTGCTTGGTCCTCCTGGTGTCCGCAACAGCATTCACAGCATCGACGATGGTCTGCCACATGGCTGTTTTGGCTGCCAGGCTGGTGCTTCTGACCAATGTTCCAAAGATCTGTGGCTCGACTCTGAGGATTTGATCAACAAGGACCTCCAACTCTCGGTGACTGAACTTTGGATTCTTGGTAGTGGGCATGGTGAGGGGTGTGGGTGGGGATGGTGTGGGTGTGGGGGGTGTGTGGATGTTGGGGGGGGTGTGGATGGTTGTGTGTGTGTGTGAATGTGATGAGAGGGTGTTTGTGAGGGTGGTCGTGTGAAGGTGTGCAAGTGTAAGGTGTGGTGTAGCTTGTAGTCTGGTTCTGTGGTGTCTGGCAGCAGTGAGTCTGTTGCAAAGGCTCATGGTTTGTGTGTGTGGGCCCTTTTTATTGGTCCATGGGTGGGTGTGGCAGTGTTTGAATTTTGGGTGGGTGTGTTATAAGGAGTGGTGGTGTATTGGGCCTCTGTTTGTTTTTGGCAGTTGCAGGTCAGTGATTGTGTTATTTTAGTGGTTGTTGGCCATGTTTAGTGGCTTTGTGCCTTTCAAATGGTGTATTCTTGTGTTGTTTTGTTTTGTCCTGGTTGTGTACGTGCATTTTGAGCGTGTGTACGGTGTGTACATGGGCCATTTGGTTGTATGGTGATGTCCTTGTGTGTGGCTTTGTACGACTCGTACATGCGGTTGTGATGTTGGGGCATGGGGTGCGCTCCGTACTTAGGAGGTTGTGTTGGGGGTGCGCCAGGAACTACTGGGGTGTACATAGACGGTGGTACGACACGTACAGGGGTGGGGGGGGGTACATGGACGGTGGTGTGACACGTACGGGGGTGGGGGTACGACTCGAACGTACAGGGGTGTACATAGACGGTGGTACGACACGTACAGGGGTGGGGGGGGTACATGGACGGTGGTACGACACGTACAGGGGTGGGGGTACGACTCGAACGTACAGGGGTGTACATTGACGGTGGTACGACACGTACAGGGGTGGGGGGGTACATGGACGGTGGTGTGACACGTACGGGGGTGGGGGTACGACTCGAACGTACAGGGGTGTACATAGACGGTGGTACGACACGTACAGGGGTGGGGGGGGTACATGGACGGTGGTGTGACACGTACGGGGGTGGGGGTACGACTCGAACGTACAGGGGTGTACATAGACGGTGGTACGACACGTACAGGGGTGGGGGGGTACATGGACGGTGGTACGACACGTACAGGGGTGGGGGTACGACTCGAACGTACAGGGGTGTACATTGACGGTGGTACGACACGTACAGGGGTGGGGGGGTACATGGACGGTGGTGTGACACGTACGGGGGTGGGGGTACGACTCGAACGTACTGGGGTGTACATAGACGGTGGTACGACACGTACAGGGGTGGGGGTACGACTGGAACGTACTGGGGTGTAGGTTCACGGGGGTATGACACGTACTGGGGTGGGGGGTACGACTGGAACGTACTGGGGTGTAGGTACACGGGGGTATGACACGTACTGGGGTGGGGGGGTGTACATTGACGGTGGTACGACACGTACTGGGGTGGGGGTATGACTGGAACGTACTGGGGTGTAGGTACACGGGGGTATGACACGTACTGGGGTGGGGGTGGGGCTCGAACGTACTGGGGTGTACATAGACGGTGGTACGACACGTACTGGGGTGGGGGTACGACTGGAACGTACTGGGGTGTAGGTACACGGGGGTATGACACGTACTGGGGTGGGGGTACGACTGGAACGTACTGGGGTGTACATAGACGGTGGTACGACACGTACTGGGGTGGGGGTACGACTGGAACGTACTGGGGTGTAGGTACACGGGGGGTATGACACGTACTGGGGTGGGGGGGTGTACATTGACGGTGGTACGACACGTACTGGGGTGGGGGTACGACTGGAACGTACTGGGGTGTAGGTACACGGGGGGTATGACACGTACTGGGGTGGGGGTGGGGCTCGAACGTACTGGGGTGTACATAGACGGTGGTACGACACGTACTGGGGTGGGGGTACGACTGGAACGTACTGGGGTGTAGGTACACGGGGGTATGACACGTACTGGGGTGGGGGTACGACTGGAACGTACTGGGGTGTAGGTACACGGGGGTATGACACGTACTGGGGTGGGGGTACGACTGGAACGTACTGGGGTGTACATAGACGGTGGTACGACACGTACTGGGGTGGGGGTACGACTGGAACGTACTGGGGTGTAGGTACACGGGGGTATGACACGTACTGGGGTGGGGGGGTATACATTGACGGTGGTACGACACGTACTGGGGTGGGGGTACGACTGGAACGTACTGGGGTGTAGGTACACGGGGGGTATGACACGTACTGGGGTGGGGGTGGGGCTCGAACGTACTGGGGTGTACATAGACGGTGGTACGACACGTACTGGGGTGGGGGTACGACTGGAACGTACTGGGGTGTAGGTACACGGGGGTATGACACGTACTGGGGTGGGGGTACGACTGGAACGTACTGGGGTGTACATAGACGGTGGTACGACACGTACTGGGGTGGGGGTACGACTGGAACGTACTGGGGTGTAGGTACACGGGGGTATGACACGTACTGGGGTGGGGGTGGGGCTCGAACGTACTGGGGTGTACATAGATGGTGGTACGACACGTACTGGGGTGGGGGTACGACTGGAACGTACTGGGGTGTAGGTACACGGGGGTATGACACGTACTGGGGTGGGGGTACGACTGGAACGTACTGGGGTGTACATAGACGGTGGTACGACACGTACTGGGGTGGGGGTACGACTGGAACGTACTGGGGTGTACATAGACGGTGGTACGACACGTACTGGGGTGGGGGTACGACTTGAACGTACTGGGGTGTACCTAGACGGGTGGGGGTATACATACACGGGGGGTACGTGTCGGACGTACGGGGGCTGGGGGGAGTGTTGGGCGCGTATGCGGGCACATATCTCCATGGTTGCTATTGGAGTTCGGTGCGGACGGTGTTTTTTCCATACGGTTGTACGCTCGGATGCACGGGATGGATCGTGATTCCTCGGTCGGACTTGGCTTGGTTTGTAAGGTAAATCGTCCGAGGACGTGTCGGACACATTTTCCGACCCGAGGACGTGTGGGGAATGATTCCCAGTGCGGTTCGTATGGACTTTTTACCATGCGAATCGTGATTGCCAGTTCGTACGGCACTTGTACGATTCGTACGGTAAAAAGACCCGATACGAGTCGTACGGGGACATTTTTTACCGGATCGTGATCGGCACCCAAATGTCCATATTTCCACCAAAAACAAGGACCTCGGTTTTTTCCCCGTTCAGCTTCAGTGAATTGTGAATCATCCACTGAGAAACTGCCTCCATGCAGTTCCTGAAGCTGAAAGCGGAGGCACTGACCGAGTGGGAGAGGGACACCATAATCTGGGTGTCATCAGCATATGATACCACCTCCATCCCGTAAGATCTTATTAACCCGGCAAGTGGGGCCACATAGATATTGAAGAGGGTCGGACTTAAAGCCGACCCCTGTGGAACCCCACATTGCACCAGTGTGGATGGAGGTAGATACTCTCCCAATTTGACCCTCTGTTCTCTCTGATCGAGGAAGGAGGCCAGAAGGCTCAGTGCCGAACCTTCCACCCCTATCTCACTAAGACGAGATGTTAGAACCGAGGGAGATAGGGTATCAAAGGCGGCTGTCAGGTCTAGTAGAACCAGAAGGGCGGTGTGGCCCAGGTCGACCTCAGTGCGGATGTTGTTTAGCACTACCGTGAGAGCCGACTCCGTACTGTGGCACCTCCGGAAGCCATGCTGAGACTGATCCAAAAGACCCGAAGTATCCAAGAAAGCCGCCAAATACTGATTTAGATGAGTCTCCAATATCTTTGCTGGTGCCGGAAGCAATGAAATGGGGCGAAAATTCTTAAGGATTTCAGGGTCTAATGTTGGCTTCTTTAAGAGGGGCTTAACCACAGCACTCTTCCACGGGGAAGGAAAAATACCCTCCTGCATCGCCCGGTTCATAATGTCCAGGAGAGGGGGCAATAGGGTTTCCCTACAATCTTTAAGAACTTTAAGAGGGCATGGGTCCAGTGGGGACCCCGACCTAGGCGCCAATCACGATCCTGTAAAAACCGGGTACGAACCGTCGGACGGAGCATATTCTCCGTCCGACGCGTACCCGGTCGTCAAAATATACAAACATGGAATTACGATTCGCACGGGAACACCATTTACGTACGAATCGTAAAAAAGCCCGACCGAACAAAATAAACCTACAAATGCGATCCGGGAAAGCGCCGACCTGACGTCGGGACGCTCGCAGCCTGCCATTCACGAACCAGGAATTACGATTCGCACCGACGTCATCCCGCACGGTGAATATTTTCCGGCTGCCAAAAACTGCCGGGAAATCAGGACGACGCGAACAAGGACTACCAGTACGCGACGGACAGACAGGACGACGCGAACAAGGAGGACCAGTACGCGACGGACAGACAGGACGACGCGAACAAGGAGTACCAGTACGCGACGGACAGACAGGACAACGCGAACAAGGAGGACCAGTACGCGACGGACAGACAGGACGACGCGAACAAGGAGTACCCGTACGCGACGGACAGACATGGACCCGAACCTACGTGTCATCCCGGCCCTCATAGCAGTCGACCTCCTCTACAGGTTCGGACGCAGACGCTGCAGAAGGTCAGAACAACTAAGGGAGGGGGGAAAGTGGGGGGGGGGTGGCAGGACCAGGGCAGGCCACAAACCCCCCACCAAAGTCACACAGCACACATGCCCTGGACATACCTGACTCCCAGGCCCTGGTCACTACAAGGGGGTGGGGGCGTGTCCAGCTAAGCCAGCGACCGCCACAACGGAAGTCCTTCACGACGCGAACCGGCAACACAACCAGACAGGTACGTCCCGTACCCATGCCTGAAGAGTGTGGGTACGAGTCGTACCACGCCCACACCCACGTCACCCCAACAATGGCGGGACGGCTCGTACCCACGTGGCAAAGGCCTGGGTACGGGCCGCACAAGCATCACATAGCGTGGGGACGGATATGTACGGACCGTACCCCCACCCCGTATGCATGGAGCGTACCCCCACCCCAACAGTGTAAGTACGACCCGTACCCTCACCTCAAATGCATGGAGCGTACCCCCACCCCAACAGTGTAGGTACGACCCGTACCCCCACCCGCGTACGTATGGAGCGTACCCCCACCCCAACAGTGTAAGTACGACCCGTACCCCCACCCGCGTACGTATGGAGCGTACCCCCACCCCAACAGTGTAAGTACGACCCGTACCCCCACCCGCGTACGTATGGAGCGTACCCCCACCCCAACAGTGTAAGTACGACACATACCCCCACCTCGAATGCATGGAGCGTACCCACATCCGTGTATGTCATGAGCGTACATATTGTGAAATAGGAGGGGTGTGTGCAGAGTCCTCCCAGCAGTGCCCAGAGACAGGAGGGGTGGGGGCCTATCACTCCCAGCAGTGCCCAGACACAGGAGGGGTGGGTGCCTATCACACCCAGCAGTGCCCAGAGACAGGAGGGGTGGGGGCCTATCACTCCCAGCAGTGCCCTGAGACAGGAGGGGTGGGTGCAGAGTCCTCCCAGCAGTGCCCAGACACAGGAGGGGTGGGTGCCCAACACTCCCAGCAGTGCCCAGAGACAGGAGGGGTGGGGGCCTATCACTCCCAGCAGTGCCCTGAGACAGGAGGGGTGTGTGCAGAGTCCTCCCAGCAGTGCCCAGACACAGGAGGGGTGGGTGCCTATCACTCCCAGCAGTGCCCAGAGACAGGAGGGGTGTGTGCAGAGTCCTCCCAGCAGTGCCCAGAGATAGGAGGGGTGTGTGCAGAGTCCTCCCAGCAGTGCCCAGAGACAGGAGGGGTGGGTGCCTATCACTCCCAGCAGTGCCCTGAGACAGGAGGGGTGTGTGCAGAGTCCTCCCGGCAGTGCCCAGAGACAGGAGGGGTGTGTGCAGAGTCCTCCCAGCAGTGCCCAGAGACAGGAGGGGTGGGTGCCTATCACTCCCAGCAGTGCCCTGAGACAGGAGGGGTGGGTGCCTATCACTCCCAGCAGTGCCCTGAGACAGGAGGGGTGTGTGCAGAGTCCACCCAGCAGTGCCCAGAGACAGGAGGGGTGTGTGCAGAGTCCTCCCAGCAGTGCCCAGACACAGGAGGGGTGTGTGCAGAGTCCTCCCAGCAGTGCCCAGACACAGGAGGGGTGTGTGCAGAGTCCTCCCAGCAGTGCCCAGAGACAGGAGGGGTGGGTGCCTATCACTCCCAGCACTGCCCTGAGACAGGAGGGGTGGGTGCCTATCACTCCCAGCAGTGCCCTGAGACAGGAGGGGTGTGTGCAGAGTCCTCCCAGCAGTTCCCAGAGACAGGAGGGGTGTGTGCAGAGTCCTCCCAGCAGTGCCCAGAGACAGGAGGGGTGGGTGCCTATCACTCCCAGCAGTGCCCTGAGACAGGAGGGGTGGGTGCCTATCACTCCCAGCAGTGCCCTGAGACAGGAGGGGTGTGTGCCGAGTCCTCCCAGCAGTGCCCAGAGACAGGAGGGGTGTGTGCAGAGTCCTCCCAGCAGTGCCCAGACACAGGAGGGGTGTGTGCAGAGTCCTCCCAGCAGTGCCCAGACACAGGAGGGGTGTGTGCAGAGTCCTCCCAGCAGTGCCCAGAGACAGGAGGGGTGGGTGCCCATCACTCCCAGCAGTGCCCATGGAACGCAAAGGGTGGAGTAGCCACAGATACCATGCCCACAAATGTCAGTCAGGTGCACAAAGACCCTGAAGTACATGTACCACATGTGTGCGAGGCTGGGAGTATACGCATGCATAGGGCCAAAAAGAAAACATGTCCACATGAAGTCATGTCAATAGGCCACATACACAAGTACAATGACTACCAAGGATGCCACGAATGATGCAGGTGGAAAATGGCTCAGCATGCATGTGCAAAGGTGAAGGACTACGTCACACACCCAGCTAATGGACACACAGCTCTGCGCTAAAGTCAGGGGACACCCTGCAGGGAAGAAGTCAGGGTACACAGAGGAAGGAATACACCTTGGGACAATTGCAACATGCAGCAACTGCTTACATGAATGGAGAAAGGTAGCTAACACCGTGTGATGGCACACAGATCCCAGGGTCCCCCCTATGAGCAGCACACTACTACATTTCCCACACACCCAATACATGACCAACACCCACAACCATGTAGCAGCCCCACCAACAGCAATGCCAGCAAAGCAGGAGTGTTCCAAGGGCAAAAAATAAATAGCTTTATTCAGCATGAGCAAAAAACTAGTATGAAGTAAGTCCAATATTAACAAAGCCCATAGGGCAGTCCAGGAGTCCCAGCTTGATGGGGGACACAGTGGGATGCGTGTCCCCTAGCTTGCCTGCACAGTTACAAGCCGTTGTCTTCCACAGGGGTCAGGGCATCATGTTGGGGGGAAGGAACAGGCACCGCAGGGACAGGAGGGCGAAGGGTAGGCGACGTGGGTGCAGGGATGGAGGACTCCACCACAGGGGGTGGGGCAGGGCCAAAGGTGGATTCTAGGAGCGCGCTGCACACCTCGGCAAGGTCCTCCAGGGATTCCACTGCACCCGAAGGAACCACAGGCCCCAAGGAGGGGGAGGTCAGAGGGATGGGTCGCAGCGCCACTGGGGGAGGGTGTGGACAGGGGGGGGGACTCAAGCACCCTGACCGTGGACCTCCTTGACCGCTTGCGGGGTGGTGTCACTGTGGGGCTCAGGGACAGAGCGGCCATGAAGGAGTCTTTGGGGGAGATGTGGCCAGGAGAGCTGAGGGGAGGGGATTTGGAGGGAGTGGATTGGGTGGAATGCGGACTCCCACTCTGGCTGCGTGTCACACGTTTGCCCCCCGACCCAGTGGGTGTGCCTACTTCACCCTGTGTGTGCGTGTCAGGAGGTGTGCGGCGGACCTTCCCTGCTGGTGTGGTGCCTGTGTCTGTTGTGGTGGGTGCATGCTTACGTCTGGGTGTATGTGGGATAGGCATGGGAGTGGGAAGTGTGGAAGGAGCAGGGGTAGGGGGTGGGACGTAGCGCTGCAGGAGACCCACTGCTGCAGTCAGTGTGGAGTCTATGGACCTCAGCAAGTTGCGTTGGTCAGCCTGCGATGAATGAATGCCCTCCAAGTATGCCTCCATGTTGTTGAGGACCTGGCTGTGGCCATGGAGGACATTAAGGATCGCAGTCTGACCAATCTTCAACTGCCGCTGGATGTCCACAGACTCAGCATTGGCGGCAGCAGTGGAGACAGGGGCAGGGGGTGCGGTGCCTGGCAGGAAGGAGACATGTGGTGACCGGGCACGTTGGGAAGGGACACAAGCACGTGGGAGGCGGCTGATGCCAATGGAGGGGGCGGTGCCAGATGTAGGGCTGCTGTCAGATGGTGGTGCAGCCACCGCCCACTCGGAGAGATCATCCTCGGACCCGTCAGCTTCATACTCTGTTGTGCCAGTCGACAGGTCCCCGGGTTCACTCTCCTCCACCTCAGTCCCACTCGAAGTGCCAGCCCCGATGTCACCGCTGGCACTGGTGCTCGGTCCCTCCGCGCCGTCTGTGTCCATGTCTCCCTCCGTGTCCCCCGACGATGCTGTGGGCAGGGTGAAGAGACAGAAATTAATCATACACCTGTATACATATGTCACATGAGTCAAATCTACTTAGGTTACAGTGCATAGCCTGAAACAAAGGATGAGTTACAACTACAAAACAAGGTACATATGTAGGCCCTGCAAGACACAGTTGTGTGACCCACCATGCCATGGAAAAACTATGGAGAGCATGACACAATAGCAAATGAGATGACATGGAATTTTGACTGAGGAGCAAGGCCCTGGGGACAATACAGCACTGCATCTGCACCACACAGCGTGGCAGGAAATTGGGATGAGCAGGGACCATATCCAGGAACTAGAGACACATGCAGCATAGGTAATACTAATAACATGCCCACCCTGACTGGTACGCTGCACCTTGAGTGTATGTCCAGACAAAGATCACACACTGGCCAGTCCGAGCAAGGAGATTACAGGTCTTGACATGTAGGCCATGGCCGCACCACCCACCCCCTACATGAGACAAATCTGTGGAGACACAGGAAGCACTTACATCTCTTAGTCTGGGTGAAATACACATGGGATGCAATAATTCAAGATTGCACACCAAATACCCAAGGTGCGCCTGTCCAAATAATCATGTACAAATGGGCATCATCAGATGATTGCTACAAGACACACAGGCAATGGCCACCGTGAGTATGTACTTGGAAAATCAGGTCAGGCTGGACAGTGGACACTTATAATACATCTCACGTCAATAAACATGGTGCCAGGGGACAATGGCACAGAGCACAACCTATGCTGTAGACACAGAGATTGTCGACATTCTCGGATTACACACATGATACCTAGGAAAAGATGCCCCTGGGTACAGTAGTGGCCACACAACTCCATGCTCCTGAATGGAAATGACTGCAACACACGCTAACATCCCTGCACTATGCATAACGCACACTGATGCACATCATGTCACAGGCCACCACATGGGACATGCCTGCTGGAAGGCCTCGCACTCAAGAGATTAACTCCCATGTCTGCAATCAGCATTAGTGCCAACTTACATGGAACCCACAAGTCCAGAACTGGACAGGGCACAGGCAAGGTCACTAAACCTGTTACACACCACCCCCACACATGATGCTGCAGGCATTGTACACTTGGAGAATGTGTCAGGCTACATAACTTTGTGATGGAGTGACTACACAGAGACCAGTGAACACATTGCAAGGTGGGGAAGGGAGGCAGGAGAGGCCTGCAACACTGTGGGTAACAGGATCTGCACAGCACCATAAACCCTGGAAGTGTATCCATGGAACAGTGCACTTACAAATGCTGGTGAAACACAACAAACACACACATGTACCTACCCCCTTCCGGCTGCTGCATCTCCTGTAGGAGCCTGTCCAAGTCAGGAAAGACCACCGCCAGCACACGTTTCTGGATGTGGGAGAGACGGCGGCGCCCGCGGTTCTTATGGCTCTCAGGTGAGTCCCCCAGCAGGACCCGTGCGATCCTCCGCGTCCAGCAGCGGATATCCTGCCAGCGTTTCCTCACCTGGGGCAGGCGCCGCTTCCGACCATCCGCACTCCTCACGGCGCTGACGGCGTCCAGCCATATCTTCTCCTTGGCAGAGGCGTCTACCTGTGAGGATGGACAAGTGACACTACCTCAATACACCTGGCACATGTCACAGGGACACAGATTATAACACATTTGCTGTTTCCAACAAGGCATAGTATGCATCCAACGCATTGCACCTTTGTCATAGGGACATGATCCTCTGGGGGAAGGCCAAAAGCAGTACGTGCCATTTAAAGGACACAGGTGGAATGAGGGCAACTACACAAGCAATGATCCAGGCTCACACTGTGCATCACACCCACCCCTCCTGTCTCTGGGCACTGCTGGGAGTGTTAGGCACCCACCCCTCCTGTCTCAGGGCACTGCTGGGAGGACTCTGCACCCACCCCTCCTGTCTCAGGGCACTGCTGGGAGTGATAGGCCCCCACCCCTCCTGTCTCTGGGCACTGCTGGGAGTGTTAGGCACCCACCCCTCCTGTCTCTGGGCACTGCTGGGAGTGTTAGTCACCCACCCCTCCTGTCTCAGGGCACTGCTGGGAGTGATAGGCCCCCACCCCTCCTGTGTCTGGGCACTGCTGGGAGGACTCTGCACACACCCCTCCTGTCTCAGGGCACTGCTGGGAGACATCAGGCATTCCCCCCCCGGGACCCCCCCTACAGTACATAGCATGTGTGTCACACCTGGACACAATGGCAGAAGTCACAGTCACAAAAAAGGGACACAGTCTGTGCCAGTGGACACTGAACTCACCTGATAACCTGGTCGCCCATACAGCATGGGGTACCGTGGGAGGATCACATCCACCAAAGCCATGTTCTCCTCCAGGGTGAATGGCTGTGACCTCACCACAGCCCTTGACATGGTTCCAGGGAATCAGTAGCAGCAGCTGGGTCGTGGAATACAGAGATGTGCAGGCAAGTGCTCCCTCATGGGACCTGGCTGCCTTATATCTGCCTTGCTGGCCCATCTCATGCACAGGAGTACAGAGTGATTGGTCACTCACATATGCATCCTATGTTTCCTCCAATCCCTTCAAACCTAGCAGTCTGTGGGTTCTCAATCTGTTTTTTTCTCGTGCATGATGTCAGCCCCACAAACACATTGCAACAAAGTAGATTCATTCCAACTGACTTCTGCTGTGCACCTTCCTGAACAAAATCAAAATTTGAACTTGGTCTCCATGACAACCAGCATGCATGTAGGCCTTAATACTTGTCCCTCATGTGTCCCCTATGTAATTTGGAGCTTCACACATAGGTACGGTGCGTTCCGGGGCCCTAGGGCACCCCAAATGCATAGCAACGGCCCGTACACGCGTGCCTACGTTCACTATCACTATGGGTGTCCTCGCGTATGCGTACACGTAGTGGTACGGGCCGTACACACGCCTGTACGCTCACTATCACTACGTGTACGCATACGCGAGGACACCCACAGTGATAGGGAGAGTACAGGCGTGTGTACGGCCCGTACAACTACGTGTACGCATACGCGAGGACACCCATAGTGATAGGGAGAGTACAGGCTTGTGTACGGCCCGTACAACTACGTGTACGCATACGCGAGGACACCCATAGTGATAGGGAGAGTACAGGCGTGTGTACGGCCCGTACCACTATGGGTGTTCTTGCGTATGCGTACTCGTAGTTGTACGGGCCGTACACACGCCTGTACGCTCACTATCACTACGTGTACGCATACGCGAGGACACCCATAGTGATAGGGAGAGTACAGGCGTGTGTACGGCCCGTACCACTATGGGTGTTCTTGCGTATGCGTACTCGTAGTGGTACGGACCGCACACATGCCTGTACGCTCGCCATCACGTTGGGTACACATACGGCAGCACTCCCATAGTGATATGGGAACGTACACAGGCCCTCTTAGCAGCAGTACGGCGGTTTTCACACATCACAGTGGTGACAGGCAGCACACAGGAAGGAATAGGGCGGACATACTTGTCCATGGATGGACATACTTGTCCATGAATGGACATCAAGGCATTGTCTGTGCATTACTACATGTGTGGGGCACAGGTGTGACAGGCTGTGATGTGGCACATTACTCCTGAGTCGAGAAGGCACCAGATGTATGATGAGATGTGTACAGATGTAATGTGTGACGGTGCAATGTGTGCCAGGCATGCCCTTGACTCCTTGGACATGTGTGCATGTCGTACTGCACACTTGGGATGACCGACACTGGCATGGCACGGACACCAACACACGGAAGTGTCCCCTGATGCCCGTTACAGGGGTTACCACACCTGACTTGTCACTACCCACGGTGCACGATGTGACTATGTCATGTATGTGTGGGGGCTTCCCATTTGGTTGATGTTGGAGCACCCTCAAAAGCTGCAGCTGTTGCAGCAACCAACATGTGTCTGTGTGTAGATTGACATTGCACACTGTTCCGCACACCATGCCACATGTGGTTTCGGATGTGAGGTGCGCATGTATGCATGGGACACGGAGTAGCGTGACAAGGACATGGCTGCATCCTCTCAATGAATGTGTGGTGAGTCATGACATGTGCACCTTCATGGCAAGGTGTGTGGGCTGTCCTAGTGTAATGTCATGTGACCTGTGGCTCTAGTGTTCCGCTACCAGTCTCTGCAATCGGCCTCCTACTTCTGCTGATGTGTGGGTGTATGTCACTCCTGTCTTGCGTCTGGCTGTTCTCTTGCACTGGGACACAGCTAATCCCATGGCATGGCATGGGGAGGTTCTCAATCTCCGTGTGTAGCTGGGTCTTGGTAGGAGTGTCACCTGGCAGGCATACGTGTCCAGGGCATGTGGCACATACCTCACTCTGTATGTAGCATATGTGTATAGACAGAATAACATGTGCTCAGTACAAATGATTTGTTGTTGTGGTGCACTCACTCTTCCTTGTCACTTCCAAATTACTGCAGAGCGCCGCCTCTTCCCCGAGCAATGCCGGACTTGGCTGCCATGTGGGAGAATGATCGGATCCGGTGCTACCGCTTCCCACGACGGTTGATTCTGGAGTTGACGGCGAGACTGGCACCACACCTGCAACCGCTGCACAGGTATCCTACGGCACTGACACCCAAGCTGAAGGTAATGGCAGCCCTACATTTTCTAGCCACGGGTACCTTTCAAAATACCATAGGTCATGTTGGTGGCATGTCCCAGAGCATGTTCTGCCGTTTGCTGCATGATTTCTTAGAGGCCATGTTGATTCACCTGGATGACTTCATCAAGTTCCCAACCCCTGAACAGATGACTGGGGTCAAGCGTGGATTCCATGCCCGGGGAGGGATGCCCCATGTCATTGGGTCCATATATGGGACACATGTAGCTTTGGTACCACCACACGCACGGGAGGTAGCGTACCGCAATCGGAAGCACTACCACTCCATCAATGCCCTTGTGGTGTGTCTGTCCAACATGGTGATTTCACATGTCTGTGCTCGTTTTCCAGGATCAGCACACGATGCCTACATCATGAGGCGTAGCAGGATGCCTGAAATGATGATGCAGCTGCGCAACGAACGACCATGTGTTGTTGGTGGGTACAGTCTGTCTGTCCTGTATTTTGCATAGCCTACCAGCACGACCGCTTCACCACTTCTAACGATGTCCATGTGCTTCCCATGTAGGGGACGCTGGCTATCCCAACATGCCATGGCTGCTCACACCTCTCCGCAACCCCATCACGCCGGCCCAGCTCCGCTACAACACCGCCCATGGCCGGACAAGGCGAGTGATAGAGAGGACGTTTGGCCTGCTGAAGAGCCGATTTAGGTGCCTCCACAAGACCGGCGGCGAACTCCCATATGCCCCTGCGAAGGTCTGCAAAATCTTCATGGTCTGCTGCATGCTGCACAACATGGCAGTTGAGAAAGCTGTGCCACTCATCCTGGATCAACATGACGAGGACCATCCACCCGTGGAGGACGAAGGGCTTGGCAATGGGGCTAGTGATGTGGAGGATGTGGAGCCGCAAGAGGACATCCGGACTCGGCTCATACACGACTTCTTTGCTTAGTGGGGAGTACCAGTGTCTGAGTGTGCACGCATTGGTCCCCGTGTGGCATGTGTTGTGATGTGTGTCTCCACCTGCATGTATGGCACGTGAGTCAGAGGTGTGTGTGGGTGTGTCACTAGAGTGATGGTGCCAGTGATGGTTGTATTTCCCCAGTCATAATTGTGACCTAGCATGTTGTCATCCATACATGTGTCGAGTAAATGCACATGCAAGTGTCTGTGCTTTTTGTGGCTGACTTCTTGTGTGTCTCTCTTCCCCAGGTACTTGCGCATGCCGTCTGCTGCTTGCATTGTTGTGGCACTGCTATTCCTCATGGACACGTCATCGTGTGCTGACTCAGCGTTACAGGCACGGACACGTTTGGAAGTCTCCATAGGGTAAGGGATGCATCAGGGGTGTATTGGGTGTGGCAGTTGTTCACGATGTATGCACACTGCCCCTGTCGATGTTTGGTTCCTCTGCAGACATGTAGCATCACCATGGTACACATAACATGCAGCTGGGTACACCTGAATAGATGGTCAGACTTTTTGACAGTCATCAGTGATGGGATAGTGGATTGTGATGATGGCATCAATGTGTGTAACACTGCCCTCGGTCACATACGGTTTGCATTGGCTTGACATGGTGTGGGACTTCTACATCAGCGGATCTATGGTGTATGGCAGGATCTCCGTGAGCAGCTGTGGGTGTTTAGCTGTTGGCCGACAATTGTGTGCCAGTTCCATGGCTATCACGCATTTGTGCTGCAGAAGGGGGGTGCCAGTGTTGGACCCACATGTTACTCCACATGAAGTGTTCATGTGTACTTCAAGTTGCCTCTGCAATCCCGAAAACATGACTAATAAAGGTGTCCCTATGCCTCCAAGGTGCCTCTTCTCAGTCAATGCTGGTGTGTTGCCACGGTGCATCCAGCATGTTTGGCATGGTTTCCCCTGATAGAGGCTATGTGTCTATGTGTTGAGTAGCAAGATGCAAGCTGTGTGTGTGGGCTGAGACTGTGTATTATGCATGATGTCCATGACTGTGTGGGTATAGTGACATGTGCCATCCCCATGCATCCAACGTTGGCCAGGCCACCATTCTCTGCATCCACCGGACTCAAGCTTGCAGGACATGGTTCTGCCACCTGTCTACACATACCTGGGTGCCCCCCAGGACACTGGACTGGATCCCTGACCTCTGCGCATGACTGTTGCTGTACTCAATGTGTCTGTCAGCATGGTTGTTCGGCCACCCCCTCAGCTGGTTGGGCCCATCACGGGTGTGTGTGGTGCTCCATGTCTGTCTTGCCTAATACACTGTGGCCCGTGTGTCCTGTGCCAGACTCAGGCCCCAGGGTGTGGATGGTTGAAGTCAAAAGAGAACTCTGGCATGTTTAGACTTTACAAGACACATGTAAGGTAATAATGCAACCAGCAGGCATCTTCTCTTCATGGTGTGAATTTTAATTTTGGGGGGGGGGGGTATGACGTGAGGGGCTTTCCGGGAGTTTGGAATCCAAAGTTCAGTAGGGGAGTTGGTGTCCTTGCCATTGGAAGTCCTCAGAGTCCATGCCACAGTCTTTGTCTACATTGGTCAGACAGTGACCAGCAAGGCCATGTGGCAGAGAATGTCTCTTGATGCTGTGATGCTGTTGCTCCAGTGGGCCAGGTGCCAGGCCAGGTGTCCTGTGAGATGGTGATGTTGCGCCGACCCTCACGGTCTTTTCCGTGGACGACCCGCCCTCCTGCGGGGACCCTCAGAAGCAGGCCGTGACGACGTCTGGGATGCTCCATCGGATGTTTCCTCCTCCTCCTCCTGATCCCTCCCTGTGGGTGGTGATGTTCTCCGCCTTCTGGCACAGGGAGGGTCGGCCATGTTGTCGGCCATCCGACGGAGTGTATCGTGAATTCCCGTGTACGCCGTCACGAGCTCAGCCTGTCCGTCCTCCATCCTCCGTTGGTGTTGCAGTAGACAGGCATGTAGCTCCGCATGTTGCTGGGCCTGCTGGGTCTTGATCCCCTCGAGGACGGACACAACCTGGGCCAGGCCCGTGGTGTCCTGCCGGTATGTGTCCAGGATGTTTCGGACATGGGAATACACCGGTTCCGCAGCCAACTGGTCATGCTGGCGCCTCCGCCGTCCTCCACTCCCACCACCCCTGCCCACTTGCACCTGGCCTGCCCTTGTGGGCACATCGGGTCTCCGGGACCCCTGAGGGGTGGCATTTGCGTTGTCGCCTGCCTCCTCCTGGGTGCCCGGGACACCGTGTCCCTCCTGGCCAGCCTGGCTGCTTTGTGGTGGTGGGGCAGGGATCCTGGGTGTCTCCTGGGATGTGGCAGGAGTGGGGGTGGTGGCTGGCCCCGTTGTACCTGACGCAGGTGCTGCAGGTGGTTGAACACCAGAGGGGCCAGGTTGGTCGGGGTCGTCCACAGAGTGGTGAGAGTCGTCGCTGCCGGTGGGATCGGCCTCCCGCAGATCCGGGTCCTGTGAGTCTTCCCCCCCAGTGTTGGGGGATGAACCACGACGTTGACCTGTGTGTGAGAGAGACAACGTTAATTTTAGTCCATGCATCATCCATTTTTCATCAGTTTCAACGTTGGCACATTTCCTCTTGGAATTAGGATCTGTCTTGCATTCCACTCACAGTGCACTTGTGCATGGGTGTGTCCCTTGTGCAGCACTTTGGCCCCTTTAACTATGTGTGGCACAGTCTTACTTGCTGCGTCAAGTGTGACTGCAGTCAGCAGTGGAGTGGGCAGGTGTGGCGAGCCATGCATTGGCGCCTTCCGTGTAGCACTGTACATGTGCACATGGAGTGGATCCACACACTTATATAATGCAGGTAACTGTCGTTGTGCTCGTGAACAGGTTGTGAGATGGCCCTGTGTTTGGCCATGGAGAAGAGGGGGGGTTCTGGCACTGGCCACCCTTGGCTACATGCACGCAGTCTACCTGCTGACGAGCAGACATTCCCACACACCACACGGCTGATTTGCTCTCCCTGTGTCTCCCTCCCTCTCTGTCCCCCTCTCCCTCCCTCCGTGTGTCAGCCTCCTCCCTCTGTCCGTGTCCCTGTGTCTCCCTCCCTCTCTGTCCCCCTCTCCCTCCCTCCGTGTGTCAGCCTCCTCCCTCTGTCCGTCTCCCTGTGTCTCCCTCCCTCTCTGTCCCCCTCTCCCTCCCTCTCTGTCCCCCTCTCCCTCCCTCCGTGTGTCAGCCTCCTCCCTCTGTCCGTGTCCCTGTATCTCCCTCCCTCTCTGTCCCCCTCTCCCTCCCTCTCTATCCCCCTCTCCCTCCCTCTGTGTGTCACCCTCTGTCACCTCAGCCCAGCTTCCTGGGCACACACTGTTAGCAGATCTTTGAATGGCCCTTGGCTTGTTGATGTGAGTTTGTTTCTGATCTCCAGGCACCCATTGGGTGTAGTGTGTGTCTCTGCGCTGCTGCTGTGGTGGTGTGTGCTGCCACTCTTTCACAATGTTGGCTGTTCATTAGCTGCTGTCATGTGCAAAACAGTGCCTTCACCCCCATGTGTTGATGCAAGGCGCCCGCCATTTGCTGGCGAGTCTTTCCTGTGTGGGGACACAGTGTTTGTATGGCTGTGACCTAGGCCATATGGGCAGAGGGCATTGTTGTCTGCTTCTGAGTTGCACTATGTGAATTTTGGGGCCCACCCTCCCGCCATCCGGGTTACCGTGTCATGTGTTGGTGTCTTCTGTGGCCTGTGACTTGACATTGTCCAGCTGGGTGCATGGGGCATGGTGGCGGCAGTGGCATGTGCGTGTTCATGGAGTGTGGTTGAGTCATGCGATAGCTTGGGGTGGTTGCGTGCCTGTTAGTGATTTTGGTTGTGGATGACGTTCCCCCCATGTGAGGTGCGTTGTTTGTGTACTCACCCGGGTCTCGGAGTCCTCCTAATCCTTCGACTGCCTCCACCGGCTGTATGGCCATCACCCTCTCCTCCGAGGGCTGGTAGTGTACGGGTCTGCGGGAGGGCCCTCCTCCAGTGGCGTTGGCCTGGTTGTGTTCCTCCAGCATCTTGGCTCGGACCCTCCTCCGCAGATCGTACCACCTGGCTTGGCATTCCTGCCTGGTCCTTCTGGTGTCCGCAACAGCATTCACAGCATCGACGATGGTCTGCCACATGGCTGTTTTTGCTGCCATGCTGGTCTGTCTGACCAATGTTCCAAAGAGCTGTGGCTCGACTCTGAGGATTTCATCAACAAGGACCTCCAACTCTCGGTTACTGAACTTTGGATTCTTGTTAGTGGGCATGGTGAGGGGTGTGGGTGTGGATGGTGGGGGGGGTGTGTGGATGGTTGTGGGTGTGTGGGTGTGGTTGTGCAGGTGTGTGTGTGTGAATGTGATGAGGGGGTGTTTGTGAAGGTGGTTGTGTGAAGGTGTGCAAGTGTAAGGTGTGGTGAAGCTTGTAGTATGGTTCTGTGGTGTCTGGCAGCAGTGAGTCTGTTGCAAAGGCTCATGGTTTGTGTGTGTGGGCCCTTTTTATTGGTCCATTGGTGGGTGTGGCTGTGTTTGAAGTTTGGGTGGGTGTGTTATAAGGAGTGGTGGTGTTTTGGGCCTCTGTTTGTTTTTGGCAGTTGCAGGTCAGTGAATGTGTTTTTTTAGTGTTTGTTGGCCATGTTTAGTGGCTTTGTGCCATTCGAATAGTGTATTCTTGTGTTGTTTTGTTTTGTCCTGGTTGTGTACGTGCGTTTTGAGCGTGTGTACGGTGTGTACATGGGCCATTTGGTTGTACGGTGCTGTCCTTGTGTGTGGCTTGGTACGACTCGTACATGCGGTTGTGATGTTGGGGCCTGGGGTGCGCTCCGTACTTAGGAGGTGGGGGTGCGACTCTGACGTACACGGGTGTACATACAGGGGGGTAGGACACGTACAGGGGTGGGGGTACGACGCGAACGTACTGGGGTGTACATACACGGTGGTACGACACGTACAGGGGTGGGGGTACGACTCGAACGTACTGGGGTGTACATACACGGGGTAGGACACGTACAGGGGTGGGTGTACGACTCGGACGTACAGGGGTGTACATGCACGGGGGTAGGACACGTACAGGGGTGGGGGTACGACGCGAACGTACTGGGGTGTACATACACGGGGGTACGACACGTACACGGGTGGGGGTACGACGCGAACGTACTGGGGTGTACATGCACGGTGGTACGACACGTACAGGGGTGGGGGTACGACTCGGACGTACAGGGGTGTACATGCACGGGGGTAGGACACGTACAGGGGTGGGGGTACGACTCGGACGTACAGGGGTGTACATGCACGGGGGTAGGACACGTACAGGGGTGGGGTACGACGCGAACGTACTGGGGTGTACATACACGGGGGTACGACACGTACACGGGTGGGGGTACGACGCGAACGTACTGGGGTGTACATGCACGGTGGTACGACACGTACAGGGGTGGGGGTACGACTCGAACGTACTGGGGTGTACATACACGGTGGTACGACACGTACAGGGGTGGGGGTACGACTCGGACGTACAGGGGTGTACATGCACGGGGGTAGGACACGTACAGGGGTGGGGGTACGACTCGGACGTACAGGGGTGTACATGCACGGGGGTAGGACACGTACAGGGGTGGGGGTACGACGCGAACGTACTGGGGTGTACATACACGGGGGTACGACACGTACACGGGTGGGGGTACGACTCGAAAGTACTGGGGTGTACATACACGGTGGTACGACACGTACAGGGGTGGGGGTACGACTCGGACGTACAGGGGTGTACATGCACGGGGGTAGGACACGTACAGGGGTGGGGGTACGACTCGGACGTACAGGGGTGTACATGCACGGGGGTAGGACACGTACAGGGGTGGGGGTACGACGCGAACGTACTGGGGTGTACATACACGGGGGTACGACACGTACACGGGTGGGGGTACGATGCGAACGTACTGGGGTGTACATGCACAGGTGGGGGTTCGACACGTACACGGGTGTACATACAGGGGGGGGTGTGTACATTAACGGGGAGTGCGACTCGAACGTATGGGTGCTGGGGGGAGTGTTGGGCGCGTATGCAGGGACATGTCTCCATGGTTGCAATGGGAGTTCGGTGCGGACGGTGTTTTTACCATACGGTTGTGAGATCGGACGCACGGGTTGGATCGTGATTCCTCGGTCGGACTTGACTTTTCACATTTGTACGGTAAATCGTCCGAGGACGTGTCGGACACATTTTCCGACCCGAGGACGTGTGGGGAAATATTCCGACTGCGGTTCGTATGGACTTTTTACCATGCGAATCGTGATTGCCAGTTTGTACGGCACTTGTACGATTCGTACGGTAAAAAGACCGGATACGAGTCGTACGGGGAATTTTTTTGCCGGATCGTAATTGGCACCCTAGTCTTACTTAGGAGCAGGTCCAGTTGTTGTAGGGAGAGCGGCGGAAAATTAGACAGGCTCGCAGAGGAAGCCAAGGTTCCACATCCTCTGGGGGATATGACCAAAGTGTGGGGGGGAAGGCATTGATGCCCGTTGCAATTCAAGGGCCGAATAAATGTCGGCTATTTAAGAATGGAAGAATTGGGCGATCTTGTCACAAAGATCTTGGGAGCTAACAATAGGGTCGGGCATTTGCAGGGTGCACAAAGAGTCTACAATTCTAAAGAGTTCTCTGGGAGAGGTAAGGGCGATAGTTAAATTAGAAAAATACTCCTGCTTTACTTTGATTACCTCCGCTTTATACCCTTTGAGAAGAAGTTTGTGCTTTTCCCTCTCTTGATAGTCCCAACTCGCTCGCCACAGCCTTTCCTGCTTCCTGCAGCCCTGCCTTAAGAGTCTCAGAGACTCTGAGAACCAGGGGGCCGAAGGTCTCTTCCTGGCGGAGTAGCGAAAAGAGACAGGGGCCAACAAATCCACTGCCGCGGTGATAGAACTAGTCAGTTCAAGCGCCGCCGTACTAACATCCTTCGCTGTGGCAATTGCAATATTAGAAATTAAAGGAGCAAGGGTGTCGTTGGATATCCTCCTATAATTTCGCTTAGGTTCTTTCTTACTAGGACCGCTCAGCTTAGTATCTGCAGGAGAGGCCTGAAGTTCCAGGGGGACAGCTAAATGATCAGACCAAACCAACGGAATAGGCAAGTCTGTCGTTAACCTAAGATCATTTGAAATCACCCCATCCAGAATGTGACCCGCCTGATGGGTAGGGCTTTTAACCAACTGCTGAAGGCCACAAGCGGACAGCGAATCCAAAAGGGAGAGAGTTTCCCTAGAATCTAGGTTTTCAAGATGAAAATTTAAATCTCCCAGAACCGTCAGATGAGCACAGCCAAAATAGGGTTCTAGGATATTAAACAGGGTCTGGCTGGAATTTGCTCTGGGCCCTGGCGGTCTATAAATCAGTATGCCCACAAAAGGAGCAGCACGGGGAGAAATTATTGAAAAAATGTAGGGCCTGAAGAGTATCTGAGGGGGCAGTTAGGGTAGTAATGCGAGAGATGTGGGATATCTTATAAAGAATACCCAGCCCTCCTCCTCCTCTGCGTCCCACTCGGTCTATCCTGGCTAGCGCATAACCATCAGGAATGGCATCCACCAGATGAGGCCCAGAGGAATCAGAGGCCCAAGTTTCTGTAATAAAAACCCAGGTAGGCTTTCTTACAGACACAAACTCGCTAAAAGCAATATTGTTCTTCACCAGCGATCTTGCATTGATGAGAAAGCCGCTTTCATTAGCGGTAATAGAAATAGAGAGAGATTTAGTAGGAGGGCATAGATTGGAGGCACACTGTCGATGACGTGTAATTTCTAGAAAAACAGCAACAGCAAGAGGAATCCAAAAGAGCCTCCGGAAGGCAAGAATAGTGACACGGTAGCCGTGGGGGTCTATGGGCAGTTAAGTCCTGATATGAATACGTAAAACTTACATGACTGACACCACTATGTCCATATGCCTTTCCGCCCGGCCCGTCCCCTAGCCCATCCTTAGAGTGGACGGGCGCAGACGGGCTGGATTCTGGCGTGACTCCGGCGCGAGTACGGCGCGCCCGCTGCGCGCACACGCTGCGCGCTTGCATGATTGGTATATATAGAGGTCTAGCGTGTCAGCCTGACTACTAGACCGCTAACCAAAATGGCGCCCGCCAGACGTCCCTTCCTACCCCCAAGATGGCGCAAAGTATCCGTTACACCGCGCTGGGGACCCGCTGAAGCCGCGATGTGTCTGACAATTTACAATGCAGGTATGCGGAGATGAGGTGGGTTAAAAACAGGGGATAATCTGAAATAAAAAATTAAACATATACAGCAAAACGGGGTATTAAAATATCCAAGTGTGACGCGAGATTCTGCAGGAATTAAAGCGCACGATGCCTAAGCGCTAAGCGTAATGATAGTTGCCTTGTCCAAAACTGACCCACCTACTTCACCGCCTTAAATACAAATCTAGCGTGTCAGCCTGACTACTAGACCGCTAACCAAAATGGCGCCCGCCAGACGTCCCTTCCTACCCCCAAGATGGCGCAAAGTATCCGTTACACCGCGCTGGGGACCCGCTGAAGCCGCGGTGTGTCTGACAATTTACAATGCAGGTATGCGGAGATGAGGTGGGTTAAAAACAGGGGATAATCTGAAATAAAAAATTAAACATATACAGCAAAACGGGGTATTAAAATATCCAAGTGTGACGCGAGATTCTGCAGGAATTAAAGCGCACGATGCCTAAGTGCTAAGCGTAATGATAGTTGCCTTGTCCCAGCAAGCTCACACTGAACCATGCTCGCCTCACAGGGAGTGGGAAGGGACTGACAAGATGTCTGACACTGGGCTCTGTTGTGGGGAGCACAAGGCCATGCTGGGAACTGGGCAACAACAAACACCAGGACTTCACAGTCAGTCATCTTGCCATTGCTGTCACACCCCCTTACAGGGAAGCAGAGTCAAGAGGAAGGAACTATGGGCATGCTGGGAAGGGGGGTGTAGCCAGGAGCATGATGGGAGCTGCAGTCACAGACAATCCCCAGCCATCCACATGGCCCAGCAAGCTCACACTGAAACATGCTTGCCTCACAGGGAGTGGGAATGGACTGACAAGATGTCTGACACTGGGCTCTGTTGTGGGGAGCACAAGGCCATGCTGGGAACAACAAACACCAGGACTTCACAGTCAGCCATCTTGCCATTGCTGTCACACCCATTCACAGGGAAGCAGAGTCAAGAGGAAGGAAGGGTGGTGTAGCCAGGAGCATGATGGGAGTTGCAGTCACAGACAATCCCCAGCCACCCACATGGCCCAGCAAGCTCACACTGAACCATGCTCACCTCACATAGAGTGGGAAGGGACTGACAAGATGTCTGACACTGGGCCTGAGAAATGATGTGGCTGACAATCACACATATGCACTGGCCAAACAAAACCCGGTCGCACACACAGCCATTGCAACCATATGTTCTAAATCATTGTCTGGGGAGGCAGTGTCCAGGGGTTCCCCCTGGCCGGGCAGGGTAGGTGTGTCTTGCAGATGACAAATGTGGAGACCCATATGTGGTACATTACACAAAACACACAGGAACTCACATATACATCATTGACGGGACATCTGACAGTGAATTGAATGGACACACCAATCTAGCCGACACCATTGCATGTTCGCATTCACACTCGGTGCTGTTGTGAGCTGCATCCCACTCCTACATCGTGCTGAAACATAGGCATCCTTCACACAACACACCACTCACTGACAGACACTGTAGATACAAGGTCAAACCTGGACAGCATTGGAGGAGACATGCTACTCACAGCAGCCAAACTGCAACACACACACCACCGGCCCTCACTGTCATGATCATTGAAAAGCCAGAGTGCAACATTGCCCAATCCATGTCACCATGGAGAACATTCACAAGTCAAATCACATATGCACGTACAAAGCTCAGCACCAGACTCATTAATGATGGTGACATCATCACTTGCATGAAATGAGATGGGAACTAGGAACACTGTAAAAAAACACTTCCTCCAAAGAGATCACAGGCATACCGGACTGTGACTAGGTCATACCAATACACCAATGTGGCACACAAAGACATTCTGGGTGTTGGGGGTCAGTGCAAAGTACCCTGGGAAGGACAGACAAGACACAGTCAAAAGCACAGCAGAACAGGAGGGAAATGCAATACACATGCACAAAACATGTCACAAGAAACCTACACAGAAACAAGTTAGCGGTACTACCCTATTGTGGAGTACAGACCACCTGAATGGACACATCACTGCACGCATCCAGTCAAGTGGCATACAGACACACTCAGACAGCAACCGAGCAGCCACAACACATTTCAGGCTAACTCCATACATTGACATAACAACCCTGTAAACTTACATTCAGGTGAAGAAGTTGTTGATGAGCTGTGTGCGGATGTCACCCTCATCTTCATCATCACTGGCATCGTGGCCCAGGTCGGGATCCGCCACAGGTGGCGGAAGTCGGTCATCGTCATCCTGGATGAGAGGCACCTTCTTCCGCACTGCCATGTTGTGTAGCATGCAGCATACAAGGATAATTTTGCACACCTTTGCAGGATCATATGGGAGGGCCCCAACGGTCTTGTCCAGGCAGCGAAAGCAGCTTTTCAGGAGGCCAAATGTCCGCTCAATCACCCTCCTGCTCCGACCATGTGCCTCATTGTAGCGCATCTCGGCTGGTGTCACAGGGTTCCTGAGGGGTGTCAGCAACCACGGCATGTTGGGGTATCCAGAGTCATCTACACACAAATAATTGAACAATTGTAGGAGTGCAGAATACAACATTGCCAAACACACACAATGGTAAACAGTCAGTACACACCGACAAGCCAGGCATGCTGGTTTGGCATCTGTGACATCAGCGTTGCAATGCGACTACTCATTATGTAGACATCGTGCACAGAACCGGGGAACCGTGCACACACGTGTGATACACATGTCTGCAAGACATACCACCAGAGCATTGATCGAGTGGAAATGTTTCCTGTTCCGGTATGCCTGCTCATGTGCCTGTTGTGGTATCAGGGCCACATGTGTCCCATCAATAGATCCGATGACGTTCGGCATCCTCCCCAGTGTATAAAAGGCATCCTTTATTTCAGGGAGTTGAGCTGGGCTAGGGAACTTGATGTACAGGTCAAGGAAATGCAACATCCCCTCCAAGACATTGCGTAGCACACGACTAAACATAGTTTGTGACATACCACCAGCAGTAGCCACAGTGTATTGGAAGGTACCAGTAGCAAAGAAGTGCAGGGCTGCCATCACCTTCACCTCTTCGGTCAGTGCTGTAGGGTATGTCCGGCCAGGTAGCAGATGTGGCGCCAACTGCTCCGCCAACTCCTCAATCAGTGGCCTGGTGAAGCGGTACCGTTGGATACAGTCGCGTTCCTGCATGGTTTCAAGGTCTGGGAACGGTCGATGGACAGCTGGTGCCCTGCAGAACAGAGATGCACAAAGGAAGATTGTTGGTTCATCCACCCATGTGGCCATGACCAGGCTAAATATCACATGATACATCATGACATTACACAATCTACTGAGGTGTGTGCTGTTGGGCATGGACACATATGTCACCTACATGACCATCACCTCACATCTCAATTCCACATGTCCACATAAGTCCCATGTAGTGCAATGGCCAATCATTGGGCTGTGTCACCCTACCTATGTACTGCTGTGACGTTACAAACACATACCACAGTGACAAGTGAGGCCTGATGTCTCCCAGGCATCACAGATCTTTGCCATGAGGATACCCAGGGTCCCTGTATTGCCACAGACACTGGCATGACATGGCGTATCATGTACACGCCACAAGGCAAGCGCGAGTCCCACACGTAGTGGCCACTGTTGTCTCTGCTGGCCCTACATGTACGTCTCTTAGACACACACACACACACCATCAAGGTTGCTGAACATACCACATGGATGTGGAGACTGTCTCACATTGGGCACATTTGATCATCCACATCTGAGACACAACATGCACACAGACTGTGGGTGCACATCAGAATTGTGGCTAGAGGTCTCACTGTGACGTGCATGCCATCACCCCCAGGACTCAGGGTGTATGTGACATGTCCTAAACATATCCAACCTGCAACTGTGTCCATGACTCATGCCCATAACTGTACAGTTGCACATCACAGTGGTAATGTGCACAACACACAAAGGATTCTTCCCCCATGAACACGTGCACAGCCTGGGAGTGGCTGAAGAAAAGTGCCACACAACAAACCAAATGTTGCCCCCCCCCAACACACAGGGAATGCAGCCTTACATGCCATGGGACACTGTGTGGCTAATGCTGTAGTGTGGTAGGTGTGCACAGGTGTCCCTGGCAAGTAATTGTGTGTTGAAGCCGTCAAATAATCACACCAATGAGCTCCGACGCGGGTGACAATGCGTACGCATTGCACGGTTCATGACCGAGCCATGTGTACGCTTTGCCCTTGATTGCAATGAGGTCCGACGCAGGTGACAATGCGTATGCAATGCACGGTTCATGACCGAGCCGTGCGTACGCTTTTCGGTTGACTGCAATGAGGTCCGACGCCGATGACTATCATGCATGCGCGTCGGTCAGGCATGTTCCGAGACAGGCGTATGCCTTGGCCATTGGATCGTATGGAGACTGGTGCATGTGTATTTTCAAAATACGCGTTGTACAGTCAGTTGACCGAGCCGTGTGCACCCATTGGCTCTGGACTGTCATGGAGACGGGTGCAGATTCAAAACTTGTAAGAGTTGTGCGCTGGAAATTCAGTTGGATGCCTGCAACAATGTTGCAATTACTAGGGTTTTATGAAGGTGAAGATTTGAACGATGCAGAAGACATGTACGAGTCGTACATTTCCATGGATTGGCCAGATTCATAGAATGCAACCGTGTTGGACCTATCACTGGGGACACATGGCACAGAGTCTGCCTCTGCAGCACAGATATAAGGCTGGCTGGACCCCAGGGAGCTCACTTGCCTGCACTACATGCTACTGGACCACATCCCTGCTACCACTGCTGCTGTACCTGCATCCTCTGGTTACTGCTATGGCACGTACTCTGGAGAGGGCCCCAGCCTTCACTGAGGAGGAGAACCAGGCCCTGCTGGATGGGCTCCTTCCACAGTACAGCAAGCTGTATGGGAAACCAGGGGAGCAGGTGAGTGTGCAGTCCACTGCCTTCCTAATTATGCATGTTGTCTGACTAGCAGTACTAGCAGTGTGTACACCAGTGGCAAGCATTCTCACTGACTACTTTCATCCTCCAAAGTGTGTAGGTACATATAATGAACAGGTGTTCTGCAGCTAAAGTGCATTTGTGCAAGCTTCAACTTCCCAGGCATTGTTAACATGTCAGACATGCAGGTCGTTTGTCCTTTTCCATGGGTGCACTACCTGTGTCACTCATTTCCCTTTGTGATGATGACATGTATATCCAAATGTGTGCAGCACAAATATGGGGCATGTGTGTGTGTTAATGTACTTTTAACTTTGTCATCCTCACAGGTTGATGCCCACCAGAAGCAGGAGATATGGCTGACCATCGCCCGGGCAGTTCGTTCGGTGGGGGTCTACAAGTGCCGGATCCGCAACTGCCAGAAGAGGTGGCAGGACCTTCGGGGCTGGACCCGGAGGATCGCAAGGGTCCAGCTGAAGCTGTCGCCTCCTCGCAGGAGGGGGACACACCGGACCCTGACTCCCCACATGCTCCGGATACTGGCGGTGGTCTTCCCAGACCTGGATAGGCAGGAGAAGGCCAGACAGCAGCAAGGAGGGGGTAAATCCATGCCTAATCTGTGTACTTTCTGACATGCTAATTGCAGTCTTTTGGCCTGGTCACACTTCCACATTATGTAGGTCTTGTAGTCCAAAACTCACGTCCCTCAATTGTGTGATGCACCCTCCTCATCTGATCCACAGGTGTGGCCCCTACAGTCTGTTGCTTGTGTCACTTGGGCACTGTGTCCCTGCAGTCAGCTATGCTTCAGCTTCCGGACAGCATCTGTTCCCGTGACTCTGTTGTGTGTTTCATGGGTGGCTCAATTGTTTACCCAATGCCTGAGATCTGACATGTGATCTGTGTGTGCCCTTGATATGTGTTCCAATTGCTGATCTGAGTCGCCACATGTGGCTGGGGTATTTCAAACAAACCCATGCAGCAGGGGACTCCAATTCGTGGGCCTCAGGAGTACGTATATAAAGTATGTCACACTTGCTTAGCCACCTGACTACTGTCCAGGGCCACACACTGTTTCACGTAGACCTGGGCAGTCATGCCTACTCAAGGGCATTTACAAACACTCTGTAATCCCACTCCTGTGTATCAATTTACAGGTTGTGCTTAGTGACATGTGCCTTCAGGTGTCTGCCTCTCTGTCATTGTGGTGTGGCTTCCTATTACGTACAACTGGGGTGTTCATGAGTTTGAGGGTCAGCAGGACATCTGAGATGTGACTATGAGAGACAAGACCTGTGGGACATATAGGTGAGTGATCATGTGACAGCGCACAATGGTGTATGCAACTGTGCACTTCAGGCAGCTGGGTTACATGCACAGCAGACTGTGATGTGCTGATGTACAGGGAGTTGTGTTCGCAGAGACTCACATGTCTGATTTGTACGATGAGGGGTCGTCTGGGTATGGGATATGTTGTTTGCAGGGGATGGGCAAGTGCACTTGTCAGCTGCAGAGTTTGCTTTACCCCTGAGCTATGATTGTGACACAGTGCATACTGCTGTTGTCTGGATGCCCTGCCCCTGTGACAGGAGACAGTGTTGACTGACTTTCCAGGCATGCCAGTGCCATGGCATTTAACTTGCTATGAGTGATCCTGCATTGTGTTCAAGTGTGCTCCATGCACCCCATTGTGGCATTGACTATCAGGACATGAGAACATCATAGTGTGTGTTGCTGGCATGCATCAGAAGCATGTGAAATGAGTCTCTGCCCATCCCTTCATCTGGACACCTGTACTGAGTCAGTGGCAAGAGATGTGCTGTGTGTATAGTGACATACTCCTACATGTTCACTTGCATGTCCAGAAAATGTGTGGGTGGTGCATGTCAGCACATTGGGGTATTAGCATGCAACAGACATATGAGTGCAAGTCCAGGAGGGATATGTGTGCCATGGTTGATGGTGAGACTGACAATTGGCTTATTCTAAACAGTTTGAGCACTTTGAGCAGTGTTCAGCTGATGATGCCAGGCCTTGCCCTGTGATGTGATGTACTCACTGTGGTGTGTGCAGTCAGTGCATGTGACTGATGTTGTTCTCTTTCTTCCTATTTCTATCCAGATATATCCATGGTCACAGGAGGGGACAGCTCCACGGACCAGGAGGAGCCACAGAGCCTGATTGGGACAGAAGGAGAGGAGTCGGGGGGACCCAGTGGCACGGAGGGCAAGTGGAGCCACACCGAGGAGTCCTCAGCAACATCCGCCCCAGCTGAGGGCCACAGCAGCTCGGAGGATGACTCCCTTGTGAAGGCGGGTGTCAGCAGCCACCAAACCCCAGCTAGTGGGCTGTCCCCGCCACCGCCCCCACCACCACCATCACCACCCTCCCATCGGCTCCCTTCCCAGAGGTCCGTGGATGCTCCCGTGCTCGGGAGCATGTCTCCTTTGTGCCAGGCATCGCACCCCTTGTCCCTGTGTCCCCTGCTGCCCTGAGTGAGGAGTCTGTGGACTTACTTAGACAGATCCATGTAGGGCAGACATCAATGCTGAGTGTCCTCCATGCACACACCAGTCTGTTGACGCAACTGGTGTCGTTCATGGAGGGCATTTCATCGGGCATGTCTGACCTACAGAGGACCAATCAGTCAGTGGCCTCCTCCCTGACGGCAGCAGTGTCCCTCCTCCAACAGTCCTGCCCCCCTCCTACCCCTGCACCACCCACGATTCCTAGCACCCTACCTGTCCCAAGCACACACACACCTGCACATTCTCACAAAGCCACAGACACGGGCAGCATACAAACACCCAAAACAAGGTCTGGACGTGCACACAAGCAAGCGCAGGGGACTGATACCACACTCATAGGGGATGGTTTGCAGACACACACACAGTCATCCACAATCACTCCGTAGTCCTCCAATACCTCTCCCTCCCAGCACCCTTCCCTTGCCACACCTGCAACCCCATCTCCACAGAAGCTCTTCCTCTGTGACCTTGGCCTCTTCCCCACCGACCTAGCAGATCCAGATTACAAGGGGAAGAGGAAGTCCCCACACACAGAGGGGAGTTCTGCTCACACCCAGACACCCTCCCCCAGGTGCAGTCAGACTGAGGCCCCCACCCGCAAGTCCCCCCAGAGCTGGAAGAGCAAGACCCCACCCCCGCCCCGCAGCTCCACGGCGAAGTCTCCGTCCTCCATCCCCCAGGCCACCACTCCAGGGGTTCCCCCGCCACACCCTGCCCCAGGTTCCCCCACCCACAGATACACCATCCCCAAAATGCTGAGGCCCTCCCCCTACCACTTGCTCTTCCACCCCCGGTCAGACGGTTCGTGCCACTGATGTGGGGACCGTGTCCCCCCCTCTGTCCTGCCGACCTCACCTGAACCCCATTCTGCTCACATTGAGTTAGGCACTGCAGTGGAGTCCACGACCACCCCGTCCAACTTGGGCACTGCAGTGGGGACCCAATCCACTCCATCTGACCTGCCCACTGAAGTTGTGCTGGCACCCACCCCATGTGACTTGTGCCCCACAGTTGTGACTGCACCCACTACTTCAGTTAGCTCCACTGCAGTTGCCAGTGACTCTCCTGCATCCACCACCCCTTCGCTGCCTCATTCTGCTGTGCCCTGATCCTGTCCCTGCGGTACCTGGCCTGCCCCCATGTATGCCCCTCTGAGGGGATGTCCCCTGTCCTTAGCAGTGCAGGCAAGCAACATGTGACAGTTGTCACTCAAGTTCACTTCTTGTCATTTGATAATGGACTGGCAATTGGCCTTTGTTTTGAACGGACGTTTAATTTTTCATCTGCTGAATAAAGCTTTTTCCTTTATCCTTGTGAATTTGATTTAGCTGTACATTATGTTGATGATGTTTACCATGACCTTGCAGTTGTAATGCTGGATTTCAAAGGTTGAATACTGAGGTGTTGATGCGAGGTACTCCATGTGGTCCATGAGATATGTATCCTATTCTGGTCGGTATCCATGTCATCCTTTGCAGCTAACTGGGTGTGTCATGATCAACAATTTGTGAACATCTCTGTAAAGATTTCATTTGCATGGTCACATCTGTGGCTTGCACACGTGCACATATGATGTGCTTCCCATTGTCCAATTTGTCTATTTCCCTGACTTTGGGCGCATCTCCACTGGACCTACAGGTGTGGGCATCATTGGTGTAGGAGCAACTGGGTCCTCTGTGCAACTTGCTGGACATATGTGTTGAGTATGTGCAGATGACTTAAGGGACACTCCCGTACCCAGGCTGTTGTGACCAGAGGCTTCATTGTGTGGTAACTGATGGCTGACTGACCAAGTGTTCTGCTGACATGACTGAGACCTGCTGGGACTATGTTTGACACAGCTGAGCTTCCACAGAAGTTGAGTCTCCTCAAGTAAGTGTGTTGTTCCATGACATTGCCTGGGCCCATGGTGTGTGTTGTGTGAGCATGTGTGTGTGTCCACATCCCTTTTCATACACAGGCAGTGTTCCCTTGATATATTCCTGTTGTTGATGCTTGCTGAGTGGTACTGTGTTCATCCCACAACGTTGCCATGGACTACCAGATGTGGGTGCATGACACACTACTGTTAATTGGTGTTTCATCATTGGGATTTGTCAGTTCTGAGTGGTGGTGATGTTGTCAGACACAGATGGGACACAGTCAGGGGTCCCCAAGGCACTTATTTGTTCGCAAAATCATGTAGTTGTCCCTAGGTGGTACCTTTCAGTGTTTGAGACATGTGTATGTGTGTGTGACTGCTCCCACTTGTCCGGTTCAGGGCTGCAATGGTTGCAGGTGTCAACATGTGTGCCTTGTGGTTCTCCTTGGCTTCCGTATTGTCCTGGGACTGTGGCAGGTATTCCGCAGGTTACGTGAGCTTTGAGGTCATCGGCCTGTACCGCATACTTTGCAGTATGTCTGTCATTCACCAGGGTTGTACACTGTCCTTGTGTGATGATTCTGTGCACCTTAGATCCTCCCAACATTACTGTGTTTGTCATGGGTGTATGTGCAATGTCACCTGTCCATGTGGTCTTCACAGATGCACATTGGTGCAGTTCAGGGTGTGTGGTGTTGATGGTGGACTGATGTAAATGTTTGCATGGATGGGCCCCTAGCTCCCGTTTGTCCATGGATGACGGCCATGCTGAGTGATATGTGTTTGTGTAGGTGCGATGTACGTTTGTGTCTGGGTTTCTCAGTTTGTACGACATCTACCTTTGTCAGCACAGTGGAGGTGTCATACATGCTTGTGTCACCCCAATGTCTGGTCCCTGGGGGTAGTGCTGTTGTGTGTCAGTCTCTTGCTGTGTTAGTTTGTGTTCATTCCAGCTTGTGTCACATGTGTCTGTTGTGCTCCCTCTCATCTCACAATGCCTGATTGCCCACTAAGGGGGGCCCATTGATGGGTTCCTTTTGTATGGCACGGTGTCCACATTTGTGTCACTGTGGTTCAGCCCCCCTCATGTGTTGTGTAGTTGCCTGGGGATACTGACACACACACACACAAGCTTTGTCAGATGTGCAGTGTGAGGTTGCCTGTTTGTGTTTGTGCATCTGCACCAGTGCATTGGTATAGCGGTTGTGGACCATTGTCTGGATGTTGTTTTTGTTATTTACCCTGCTGTCCCTGTGAGTCATATCACATCATTGTGCACATTTATCCTGGTTGTTAGGTGCCATTGCTGGCATGGAATGGGAGTTTGTGACCTGACACCTACAGTCTACACAGGTTACTTAGGTTGATTAGTGTGTCTATTTTCGAGATGTGTGTATGCTTTGTGATGGTCACTTCTGCTTTTGTGTCATTGTACACTGTATGCATGGTCAGCCCCCATGGGTGGTGCTTGTCTGCACATGGCCGGGAGTATGTTAGGTTATCACAGCACTGTTAGCCTCACCACATCTCTGTGGGTATGGGACACAACCACTACTTTGGCCCAAAAGTGTTTCATGTGTTGGGACCAGGAATCATACATGCTGTTTGGCATTTACAGCTTTGTCCATGATGACACTTACCTTTTGATCACTGTGATGAGGGGGGTTTTAGACCCCATCACCACAATGCTCAAAATCTGCTGCAGTTTGGAACCCCACACTTAACGTTTGTTCTACACAGTGAGGGGGTGTTACTTTTACATTGCCACAGTGCTAGTGATGCTTGCCTTGTGTAGGCCACACTCAATTTTTGGTCACACATGTGATGGTAGTTATATTCTATGTTCGAAGTCATGATCACTGTTGTGGGCATTTGTCACAGACTACACACTGTTGTCATGATGTTAGGGGGGATGTAATTTGCTGACTTACGTGATGTTGGTGTATGATGGATATGTGGCGCATCACATATCCTATGAGTGGGGGTGGCAGTAGTGATGGGCAACAGGTCTCCTATGGGTGAGGGTGGCAGGAGTGCTGGGCAACATAAGCCCTATGAGTGGGGGTAGCAGTAGTGATGGGCAACAGGTCCCCTATGGGTGGGGGTGTCAAGAGTGCTGGGCAACATAGTCCCTATGGGTGGGGGTGGCAGGAGTGCTGGGCAACATAGTCCCTAGGGGTGGGGGTGGCAGTAGTGCTGGGCAACAGGTCCCCTATGAGTGGGGGTGGCAGTAGTGATGGGCAACAGGTTCCCTATGGGTGGGGGTGGCAGGAGTGCTGGGCAACATAGTCCCTAGGGGTGGGGGTGGCAGTAGTGCTGGGCAACAGGTCCCCTATGGTTGGGGATGGCAGGAGTGATGGGCAACATAGTACCTATGGGTGGGGGTGGCAGGAGTGCTGGGCAACAGGTCCGCTATGAGTGGGGGTGGCAGGAGTGATGGGCAATAGGTCCCCTATGAGTGGGGGTGGCAGTAGTGCTGGGCAACATAAGCCCTATGATTGGGGGTGGCAGTAGTGATGGGCAACATAAGCCCTATGAGTGGGGGTGGCAGTAGTGCTGGGCAACATAAGCCCTATGAGTGCGGGTGGCAGCAGTGATGGGCAACATAATCCCTATGGGTGGGGGTGGCAGGAGTGATGGGCAACATAAGCCCTATGAGTGGGGGTGGCAGTAGTGATGGGTAGCAGGTCCCCTATGGGTGGGGGTGGCAGGAGTGCTGGGCAACATAGTCCCTAGGAGTGGGGGTGGCAGTAGTGCTGGGTAACAGGTCCCCTATGAGTGGGGGTGGCAGTAGTGCTGGGCAACAGGTCCCCTATGAGTGGGGGTGGCAGTAGTGCTGGGCAACATAAGCCCTATGAGTGGGGGTGGCAGGAGTGCTGGGCAACATAAGCCCTATGGGTGAGGGTGGCAGGAGTGCTGGGCAGCATAAGCCCTATGAGTGGGGTGGCAGTAGTGATGGGCAACAGGTCCCTTATGGGTGGGGGTGGCAGGAGTGCTGGGCAACATAGCCCCTATGAGTGGGGGTGGCTGGAGTGCTGGGCAACATAGTCCCTAGGGGTGGGGGTGGCAGTAGTGCTGGGCAACAGGTCCCCTATGAGTGGGGGTGGCAGTAGTGATGGGCAATATAAGCCCTATGGGTGGGGGTGGCAGGAGTGATGGGCAACATAAGCCCTATGAGTGGGGATGGCAGTAGTGATGGGCAGCAGGTCCCCTACGGATGGGGGTGGCAAGAGTGCTGGGCAACATAGTCCCTAAGGGTGGGGGTGGCAGGAGTGCTGGGCAACATAGTCCCTAGGGGTGGGGGTGGCAGTAGTGATGGGCAACATGAGCCCTATGGGTGGGGGTGGTAGCAGTGCTGGCCATACAACCCCTATGGTGGCCTGTTGTTAGTGGTCAGGATATGATCCCCTGTGTGTGTGTGCCATTTTGCGGGTACGTGTCGTTTGTTTGTGTGGTAGGTGTCTGACTTACCATCTGCGCCGTCCTCGTCTGTTCCTGATCCGGTCATAGATGTAGAGTACTGGTATGACCTGCGCAAAGGGATTCATGATGTGTTAATCTCGTACACGCTGCTTGTTGCTCCGTCTTGTGCCCGTTGCACGCTGGTCCGTCTTCTAGCTGTGGATTGAGTTGTGGCACGAATCGTAGCTGACATGCTTCTTTACCGGATGCTGTGGCGTGCCGTACGTGGCGAACCGTCCGGCGCATAGGAAGTACCATCGTACTTGTCAGGGCGGAAACTGCTATGGATACTGCTTCCGGGCGACTCGATTCGGCGTTAGGTGTTACGGCTCGGACGGAGAATGAAGCTTGAATCACAGCCTATGTGTCGGTCGGGTTTTTGGCAGTTTTGCGCATCGTACTTCATCAACAGGACGGACCGGCTATGGGTACGTGTCGGTCGCAAGGTAAGGCTACGAACAGCTCTCGGAGAGCTGTCCGACCCGGATCAGAATCGACCCCAAAGTGTGGCCTGCTGATCCTTTTAGGACCGGCCACTGTCCAGTTATGCCACATCTGAAAATACATTATTGGCTTCCCTTGAATGTTTCGGCCTCAAGGTAGGGTGACCAGGCGTCCCGGTTTTGCCCGGACACTGCCAGTTTTTCACCAGCTGTCCCGGCAGATTTCAGGAAATTAAGCTCATGTCCCAGTTTTTAGAGAGGGTCGGCTGAAAACAGTGGGAGGTACTTTTTATGTTTTGCAAAGCAGGGATAGTTAGCAGCTGTAAAAAAAATTCATTAACAGGCATGTAACTGGCATTTTATGTATGTTCTGTCACTCTGTGCGCTGGGTTTAAGTAAAAGTGTAGTCCTTTTTGGGAAATGTCCAACGACCACTGTCCTACATATAAGCTAACCCTTTTGGCTTATACATTGCATACCTTGTGCTTCAAGATTCTCTGGTAACCTGTGTAAAGGAATCCCAGGGCTAGTGGATACATGCTTGGCTGTCTACTTTGAAGGATAAATAGTTTATCCAGGACTGGGTCTGCCTCTGCAATCTGAAGTAAGAGAATAGAAAATGTGCCCAGCGTGGAGAGAATCAGCTTTGCTTTAGGACAGAGCCTGAGTTCAGTGATTCTGAGCGCTGCAATGTGAAGCTTGAGAACTAAGGGGGTCATTACGATGGCGGAAGGACTGCCAGCCGTGCGGTGGCGAGCCTTCCGCCATCGGACCGCGATTTTTCCCCTGCCACATTCCGATGGCGGTGGGACCCAAACTGCGACTGTGGTGGATGCAAAGACCGTCCGCCACGGAACCGCCACAGGCAATTGTTACGATTGCCTGGCGGAGCGGTCTGCATCCATAAAATGGTGGCGGTGCCTAGCAGGCACCGTCTGCCAAATTAGGATTCCGTCTTCAGCCAGCCTTTCCTTGACGGGTAAACCGCCATTGAAAGGCTGGTGGGGATTGGTTTTGGGGGCCTGTTGCGGGCCCCTCTTGTTTCTGGGGTGGTGTTTGTGCCTGCCACGTAGGGTAGTAAAATGCACAACATGCATTTTGAACATCACGGGGCGGGTGCTGCAGTCAGCAGCACCCACCGCAATGTTAAAGTGCAAAATGCGTTGCATCCTAATTGGGTGTGTGGAACCGCCGCATGTATTGTGCACGGTCCCAGTCACCACCATTGTAATCAACCCCCAGGTCTGCCCAGATCAGAGGCTCATGACCATTAAATAGGCAACCACAGCTCTCTGTGGGCGACCTGGGTGGATTTGAAGTTCAGTGTTGGATTTGAGAGCTACATTGATAGACCTTGGCTCTCTGCATGGGCCCTGTGTGCCTGTGAAGCTCATTGTTGCACCATGGGGCCAATTCCATTGACTCCCGTATGGAGGACTCTGTATCTCCACATTCACCTTTTCTTCTGCACAGATGGCCTGAGGGCCAGTGAACTTCTGCCTGCAGCAACAACTATTTATTCCTCCACCTACCTCCATGCTTCATGTTAGTTCCACCAATTACCAGAATGTGTGGGATACACGAAGAAAGGGTATTGATAGCATTAATGGTGCAGGAGTCAGCCTGTCCCGCTCACCTCGGCTCTGCAAGTGAATGCTCTAGCACATCAAGACTGAGTGAGATATTCAACTGTGATCACACTGGCCCACACCTCAACACTAAGCTTTGACTGTTGCATTATAATTTCCCCAGTTGGAACAGCAGCTATCCTGTGAAGGGCATACTACCCAAACTGAAAATAATGTCTTATATCTTTTATAAAAGTGAATAACACTGTTTGGACTATATATTTATTGTGTAGAATGCCTCTATTAGATGATCTAAGCATTCACACAAAAGGTAAACAACGTTTACCGCAAAACATTTTCCCCACAGGGAATCACAACGCGGTCGTTACAACGACCGTGTTGTGATTCCGCATACCATTACTCCGCAAGTCAAAACAGCGACTTGCGGAGGGGGGGGGTGAAGGTGTTGGATTTAAAATCCAACACATTCCCTAGTGTCCGCACAGACTGGAGTTGGAATAGTAAATTATACTATTCCAACATCCAGTGCCCCCCCTCCGCAAGTCGTTGTTCCGACTTGCGGAGTAATGGTATGCGGAAACACAACGCGGTCGTTGTAACGACCGCGTTGTGATTCCCTGCGAGGAAAAAGACTGCGGGATGACGACATAGATTCCACACAAAATCATCCTCCATGAATAAGCCTTTATTGATTGACTTCACTACCATTGGAAGTGAAAGCATAAAGGGAGGGTGTTTAACAAATCAGTGAGATCGTACTAGTGTCCGTTGCTGTGTTTCTGCCGTACTTGTCAAATGGATTGCTTGATTATCTTTGAGTCACTCAGGCCTCAGAGACCTGACTGGCCTAGTGTAGTGCAATGTACATTTTGACTGTGTTTCATAAAGAATATAGGCAGTGGTCCAAGTGCATAAAAAAACTGTGATGTTGCATGCAATGGGGGTGAGGTGAGTGAATGTAGGGACGTGATCAAAGGTGTGGCTTTAAAAAAAACCTAAATATTTTACAGCTGTTTTTCAGTCTTTTACCTTTAGGTAACCACATATACAATAACACAGAGCTCAAAGGAAAATTAAATGCAAGTTATGCTAATCAGTGTAAAAAAACACTATTAAACATTATGAAACCTCTATTGGTTAATACACTGCACTAGAGAGCAATAGAACTGAATCCTGGTTGGTGCAGTTGAGAATACTGGCTTTTGTCTGTTTAGTGCTACAAGCTCGCAGTCTGTGACAGAAGGCATTGTGAACATGTACGCCCTTATTTTAGACTTGCATTTCACAGCATAGGATGGGCTGCTACAAAATGTGCAAAAAGGTTTAAGACAAAAAAAAGTGTTTTCAGAAAATAGTGCCTTTTTTAATAACTGGCTTTTAAAAGCACACACTGCACATCTTAGCTAGTAGCTCCCACACAATACCTCTAAAAAAAAATCTATGTCATCAGGAAGCCATTTTTTTATAACTGTCTTTTAAAAGAACACACTTCACAGTTTAGCTGGCACCTCCCTTACAATACAACTCAAAAAGAATAAATGTCTGTCATCCGGAAACTTTAAAGAATTCTATCAATTAAAGCCAATACCAGCTTCCAAGCACCCTTTACATTTGCAGATTGACCAGTGGCTCACATTCAAATTGCTTTCAGGGAAGCAGGCAACCTGGTAAGAAATCTTGTCTCTGCCTTATACTTAAGCTGAAGCATTTAAACTGTAGGAATTAACCATCCAAGGAAAGTTCTATTATCACAAAAAGTAGGCAAACTGTTTTTCTACATTCAAAAAGTAGGGGCATGTTGTGGCCCTCAGACCCGTCCCCCCCCCCTCCCCTCCGGAGTAGCATAATTTTGGCTCCATCCTTCTACGTTTGGCTATGCCACATTAATTTACATTTGGCCTTGTGTACTTATGTGACACACTAATACTAATGAGATATGGTGCACCAAAGGTATAGAAAGTGCATCTATTGTGTGTTTTGACATCTAGGTGTACAATGGGGACGCTGTGAGCTGGGGAGTACGTTGCCTCCTGCAAATGCTGCTGCCGCTATCTCCCACAACACGGGACACTGTGATCTGGGGAGTCCTGTTTTTGTTTAGATCCAGCAACTATCTTTTTCTGCTGGCACTGATTCACGAAGAAGGGTCCACCACCAGCTGCCTACTGCAAAAGCTGCAGAAGCGCTATTATAGCACCTAACTATCGCCCACAGCGCGGTATGCTGTGAGCTGGGGAGTCCGGTTTTCATTAAGATACAGCAACCATCTTTTTCAGCTGGCACTAACCCACAAGGAAGGAGGAGGGGTCCACCACCAGCTGCCTCCTGCAAACGCTGCCGCTGCGCTATTAAGGAACCTAACTATCTCCCACGGCACGCGGTGACTAGGGAGTCTGGTATTTTTGTTGTATCCAGCAACCATCTTTTTAGGTCTCGCCTAGGCAGCGCTTGCGCTGTCTCGTTGAGACATGCAGTATATACTATAGCAGGGGAACTTCGTTTAAGCTCCGCCCACTCTCCGCCCATCTATTGGATTGGCTTACATCCTAAATGCTGCATTCTGATTGGGTTTCAGGCTTGTTAGTCCCTCCTCCTGACGGCCATCTTGTCATTTGTATCCTTCCCTGGCTATTGACCCCTTTACTCCAACACTATTTTCTGCCCTGTGTCCCCTCCCCCAGCCTCCTCCTGCAGTTCTGACTTTTCACACCCCCCCTCACCCCCTCCCACTCCCGTTCGTGCCTTCTTACAAAGCCGCACTCACATTTGTACTGCAATACATCTCGCGTAAATGCGAGTTGTATTGCATTGCAAATGCTTGTTTTAAAGTAGTGCACATTGTGCGCGAAGACCGGAAGTCAGGCATCTCGCGCCTCAGTGTGGGCGGGGCTCCCGTGCACCAAGGAGAGCCCCGCAGATTGGCCCTGTTCTCCTGTCCCTATTGCGCCTGCTGCCCTAGAGCGTTAAATGTCACGCACTCGTAGTGCGCAGCATCATGAACTGAATGCTGCCACGCTTCCGAAGGTGAAGCTCATGCGCTTCACACTTACTTCCGGGTAGGGCAGGTTCAGGGAAGGCAGATTGGCTACAGTGCGCGTGCGCGCCGCTTGGACATCGGCTCAGAGAATAACAGAATGGCGGCGCCCATGCCATGCAGCCTGCCATTAGAGGTGCTGGGGAGGAAGAGCGCATGGAATCTCCTGCGGACGCCCGTCACTAAGGTAAGCTTTAATTGCACACGAACTGCACCACAGAAGCAAGGGCGAGGATGGAAGAAGCTAATTGTAAATCTCCTTCTCAGCCATTTCTCTGCCATTTGATTTCTGAGTCACTGGCAGTGTCTCCGAACTCAACGCTGTGCTAGTTACTCACATAATGTATAACCTCTACAAATGGGCCGATGTTTTCTTTTAAACTATTAACGTGTTTGGTGCAGTTCTAATGGCAGAGAAATGACTGCACTGTAAGAGCATGGGATCTTCTGATTAGGTAACACGTAGGGACTTTCTTTTGATTCACAAAGCAACAGATTGATTACCAAGCCCTGCGACGAATCAAAAGAAAGTCACTACCTGCAAGTAAGTGTGAAGCGCATGATCACCTTCGGAAGCGTGGCAGCATTCTGCCTTGTTTACTACTGGTATGGTTGAGCTTGGCAGTTGCGGAAGTTTAGATTTCTTTGCATTTTTAGCTCATTAGATATCTGTGGCTACCTTGTTCATTGACACGTAACCACTTTGAACTAATATGACCATTCGCCAAGCGGTAGTAATATGTTGTGTATAGCAAATTAATTCTTAACCGTTGCCTTGTCTGAAGTCTGCTAAGCATAGGTTATGCGAGATAGAAATGCGCTCTGATTGTGTTGTGATGGGTTTCGTCTTATGTTGGTTTGGAATTATTTGCATCTTTTATATGGCGCGAACTCGACCCGAAGGTATTGGAGTGCTTTACGTAGCACCGTATTTACACTACACATTCAGGCACGGGGAGATTAAGTGATTTGCCCAGAATCACAGGGTGTGGACGCGACCTCGAGGCTCGAACCCTGGTTTCAAGCACCAAAGTCGGCAGTCTAGCCGACGGACCACATCCTCTCCCTGATTAAGCTTGATGTGTCCGGAAGAGGTGAGCTGGAGTCCCAAGTTCTACACTTCGGTTAGGATAGAAATAAAAGGTTGCAGCTGGTATTAGTTTTAATAGTTAGATGCTGCACTTGAAGACCAAAGGAAGCTGTGCTCCTTTTGTTTCGCTTCTAAGATGTGGAAGCACTTGTGGTCCCACGTAAACCTGTTGTAATGTGGTTGTTTGGAGGCTTGTTCGGAAATCGTTGCCCATAGGTGGTCCAACTAGTGGTAACTGTAAACATGCAAGGTGACCGCTCCATTTGTAGGTCTGGTTTAGCTGTGCATCTGTCATACATTGTGATCATCAGTTTTCAAAAGTACTACTGAAAGGAGTTTTGGCTCCTCCCACGTCTTGTCTGAAGTACAGCATTTAATTATGCAGAAGTTACTTTTTGGTTTCTGGAAAAATTCGGTACCCAATACTGCAGAACGTGGTTATAGTCAATTATCAAGGCAATGGGTCTGGTCTGTTTATTATGCAATGATGACAGCTGTAGGCTTGGCAGTTATTAATAAAAGCATTGAAGTCAGTGACAATTTAAGGCGATGTTATTATTCGGTTTTAAAGGCTGGAAGCCTATATTTTGTTACTCCGGTCACTGATGTGGTAGGTAAGGGCTTTTTGGTGTTACTTGCTCCCTGTGACAAACCGCGGCTTTACATCTGTGCTAATCTTTGTTGGGCACTCTGAGGAGAGAGTATTTTTGTATTGCCAACTGTAATATGTACATTTGTAATTTGTATTAATATTCCTGGTAGGTTGTTGTCGCATGAACTCGCACGGGTTAATAAGGGCAGGCGATTTGGTGTTGGTCGCCCTCTAACAAACCGTGGGTGGGGAGAGTAGAAGATTTTCATTGTGATCCTTGCTACACCATTTTGAGAGAAAATATATAAATATCAACTGTTTTTGTATATATTTTTAATCTTATAGCTATACGCATGGAAGTTGCTATTTAACCCGCACATCAGTAGACCTGTTATGGCATTAAATCAGTGTAAAGGCTATACGCCTTATAGGCTTACTGGGTAAAGCCATGTCCATTCATAGGTTACATTTCTTTATCATGAATAGTTTTGACAAGACAGTAGGCCTGACTTATTGTGAAGAGCATGCGTTGGACAGTGGCTTTATGGGGTGGATTGATAGATTACTACTAAAGGTCAGAATACTGTAGCAGATTAGGGTTACAAGATTTGCACTGTAATAATTATTGTTGCACTCTTAGGAAAACCTGACTGGCTAAGTTGTCCACCAGGACAGACGCGCACTTCAGATCAACCAATGGTCCCCATATGGATGCCATTTACACTTTATCTATGAAACCATACAAACATTGACTTTCCATTTGAGTAAATGCGTTTGATTGCGTGTGCATCTGTGTGGAAATTAATACACGTCCGTACTATGGCTGGTGTGCCAGTAAAGGGATTTTCCTTTTCCCCCTTTTAAAACCAATAAATAAGTCCCCTTTGATTCGTTGTAATTTTTTATTGGGTGCGCACTACATGTCCCCTGCCAGTGGTAATGGGACATTTGCTTGCTGCTCATTTCATCTGCTGTCGCTCGCAGCCACTGCCTCTAAACATCTTACAACCATCATGGAATAGTATTGGCCATGCAATGCCAGAAATTACAACAGTGATACACTATTTGCCATACTGTTCAAAGATGGGCAACAGCTGATTTGACTTTTATTTTGTTATTGCAAGCATATGCCTGCCATATTTTGACCGATATTATTTCTTCTTTTAATTTAGCTTGCATATGTTTTATTTTATTTGGGTAAATGCAACAATGAGTCATGCGGATGAATAAATGAATGTGTGCAAGGATGACTTGGGGAGCCTAAACCATCAGTGATCAGAGGCAATTGTATTTATAAGCTAGGCTTATTGGCTTTGCTAGTGCTCGTTCAAGAGTTAAGGGGCAACGTGTTTAAATGGCCCTCAGGAGTTGAGGTGATCTTCATCCCTATAAAATGTTTGCTGACCATGTCTGTCACTTCTCAAATTCCATATTCCACTATACTAATTCACCACTAATCCTTTATGGGTTCCAGAGTAGTGTGCTACTCGCCAATAAAGCGCTTCAACACCCCATCAGGATTACAAGCGCTATATAAATGCAAGCCTTTTTCCCTTTTCTAACCCTTCTCAATCCAAATAACTGGCTAACATGTCCACCACTTAAATTACTTCATATTTCACTATACTAATTTTCAACACTTATCCTTTATGGGTTCTGGAGTAGCGTGCTACTCGCCAGAAAAGCGCTTCAACGCCCATCAGGGGTAACAGGTGCTTGAATGCAAGCATTTCTTCCCCTTCTATCGCTCCGCTATCTTCTCACTCGATATAACTGACTAATATCCACCACTCAAATTACTTTCGTGTTTCACCATACTAATTCACCACTAATTTTTTATGGCTTTCCAGAGTAGCATGCTTCAACACCCCATCAGGGGTAACAAGCGCTACATAAATACAAACCTTTTTTCCTCTATCCTTCCAAATTAAAAATTTCTGACTAACATATCCACCACTTAAAATGTACTTGCATGTTTCTCTATACTAATTCAACACTAATCCTTTATGGGTCCTGGAGTAGCGTGCTACTCGCCTAAAAAGCGCTTTGACGCATTGTCAGGGGTAGTAAGCACTATACAAATGCAATTACAATACAGTACTTATCAAGACAGCTGATCTTCATTTCCCCAGCACACTTTTTAGCAGCTAGCTTTCCACTTACATTTTATGTTCCAGTTATAGGAAGCTGCCAGAATAAATCATTCATCGTTTCAAAACACCAGCCCAAGTGGAATCAAGAAGGAGATGTAAAACTCGTTAAGGGGGACCTGGAGCTTAACACTTGCATATTCGGCACCTCGACTTAATAACATACTTTTAGGAAAAGCATTGCAGGTATCATATTAACTTACTTCTAGGTTACTGAACCAGTGGTGTCTCTGGGACAAATTTTTAGAGAGGGCATACATGGAGTCACAGATGGGAACCAAACAAGACATACCCATATGCGAGAATGCTTTTATCTTGATTTGACCATTTTATACTTGTGTTTTTTTAACGCTTTCTGTTTCACATGGTCGGTTTAGTGGGACTTGTTGTTCTTCCATGGCTGCGTTTACTCGTTGTTGCCTGTCTGTTACGGTCTCCCTTGTGTGGTCTTAGAACATCGGTGGAATCCGGACAGGGCTCTTACAGAACCCACAATATTGCAGACAACTTCCTCACAAACATGCATTGGGTAGGACAAATGTAGAGGGGTTAGGTACGTAGATTATTAAAAAAAAATTAAAAACTCTCGAAACGGAGTGGCACCACCCTACGTTTAAAAAAAATAAACAATAAATGATCTATGTTGTTAGAGAAACCGGTTTGGCATCTCTTCGAGGGTGGTCTAGTGAGGATTTGGCCCAACATGGTTTACACTGGATGGGTGCTCGTGGTTGTAGGGTTCCTTCTTTGTCAGGTGAACACCATGCGGTTTGGTGTTTGTGCGTGTGCTTCCTTTCTGCAACTTCTAATAGTGCATTCTAAAGTTACCTTCACAACCACTGGGCTTATGGGAACTATATCTACTAACACAGTTAAGGTAATACCATTGAGAGGTACATGAATTTGTAGGAGAGAATATTTCCCGTTCGTTTTCCAGTCAGGTACCTTTGTCCAAGTAGGGACCTTGCTTCTACTTACGGTAAGGGGGATACACACTCTAGTTAACTCCTGCTGAACCCCTTGGTAGCTTGCTACGAGCAGACAGGCTTATCCCCAAAGCACAAAGAGACAATAATCGTTTTTTCAGATCTTGTATTTTCAGTGATATGACCACCAAAGGCCCTGCTTTTATATGAAAAACAGAGCTTTGGCCTATACTATTCCCCGCTGAAAGGCAATATTTCTCTACATGTTTTCCCATACCTAGCGTGTCACGCAGTTTGGTGCTTTCTTTCCCTCCATATTAAACAATAGATGTTTCAGCACCCAGGCTAATGTGCTGCATAGCTAAATGCATATAAGTCCCCAAAGGCGAGACCGATGCATTGCAAATGCTTGTTCTGCTAGCACTGACCCACGAGGAAGGAGGAGTGGTCCACCACCAGCTGCCTCCTGCAAGCACTGCCGGCACGCTTTTAAAGCGCCCATCTCCCGCGGCACAGGATGCGGGTAGGCTGTGCCCGGGCAAAGCCTGGCCAATCGCAGGCCCATCCAGTGTACGTCAGCGACAGGAAGAGGCAGGGAAGGGCCATCCCGCTTGCTTCTGCTCTCCTGATTGTTTGCCTCGGTCGTGGTACTATTCACTTTTTGCATATCACCGGACCTGGACAAAAGAAGAACTACAGGTGATAAATTAACCTAAGACATCATGTGTTATTTTCCCTGATTGACTTAATGCTATTTTAATAATTTAACCATTCTAAGGATTGCTAAACTCAAATCTTTGTAAAGAATAAGTTGACTAATATTTTTTGTTTGGAGATGGGCAAAAGAAAGGCCCCTACAAACGCGGTAAATAACATATCACCAGGGAAAGCATGCGCAACGTTAAGGAATTATATAAAGGGGGCTATGGGAGCTATAGAAAAACAAATATTAACCATAGAAGCGACTTTGTCCTCCAGTGTAGAGGGCACTATATCTCAAACTTAGCAGGCGCACAAATTAGATTCTATTGCTCCTCTACCTGAGAATGAGGTTGAGGCTGTATTGAAAAGTAAAAATGGATGTGTCCAAATTGTTTCAGAATGTATTTCAATATGTGACCCTGATTTGAAACCACCTTCAAAAGGCTCCAGGAACCCAGTCCTAAATTAGGAGGGACTGGGGTAGGAAACATGTAGTTAAAGACCTCTAAAACTAACCTAAACCCCCTATAGGTCTAGGTACAACAAAGAATAAAAATGCTGTTAAGGCGGCCTCTAAAATACCACTTGGAGATGTAAAAATATTTGACCTCCCTGATATAATTGTTAGATACATTTATGAGGATGGCAATGAATGCCATAACTTCTAGATTCAATCGAATGGAAGTTCTGACTACCACCTGTAGTATATTGTGAAGGTGAAGCAAGCACAACCGGCAACCCAGAACCACTTAGAAGTACTTGGGGCACATAGGGGTCTATTATAATGGCGGGAGGATCGCCATTATCCACCGCCCGCATGCAATTTACCCCCTGCCTGATTATGTTGGCGGGGGTACAGCAGCAGATGGGAAGACCGTCCACTGCGTTTCCGCCCGGTCGATGAGTCGACCGGGCGGAAAAGGTTGGAATATGGTGGCGGTGTCTGTTAGACACCCCCATCCATACTACTATGCATGCGGGGATCAGCCTCTCCGTGGCGACGTTGCTGCCACGGAAAGGCATGCGGATTTCGCAGTTGGGGGCCCGTTGCAGGCCCCCAGGTAGTAGGGGGGATGGGGGGTGCACAAGGGGTACCTATGGTACCCCCCTGCATTGGCACAGACAAAGTGGCAGGCATCGCACGGTGCCTGTCACCTTGTGCATGCCAATGCACGACGTGCATTCCCAGCATTGTGGCGGGCGGTGCTGTGAGCACCGACAGCCACAGTGCTGGGAATAGAGGATGCCACTGCGGCACCCTAATTGCTGGTGCGGGACCGCCACACCACTGGCGGCCGGTCGTTCGCCCGCCATCCTAATAGGCCCCATAGTGGGGAGGAAAAAATAGAAAAAACACACAGATGGGCCCTACTAGAGAACTATCGAATCAAGGGGGATTATGCAAAGAGTGCACTGCAAAAAGAGTGTTAAAGGGAATGATCGGCACTTCATCCAACCCAAACTCAGAAGTATGTAGGACGAAGAATACCCACAAGGTTGGAGAATTAAGACCCCTAGTAAATCAGCAGTCCAACATAGGCAATCCTGCATAGATAGATTACAATCCTATCTCCTATTGCCTCGATCTGCCACCAGCCGCAACCCCTTATGTGGCAATCTTGGCAAAGGTCCCAAATTTATCACCTTCAGAAACTGAACCTTGAGACACTTTGAGGAACAAAGCCTTGCATTGGGTGGGAAGCAACATTGGGTTAACACAGGCCCTTTTCTCTGACATAAAAATGGTTAGAAGAGTGAGATGGATTGGGAGGGGCTGTACAACCTTACAAGGAGATTGTTTGGCTCTCATTTAAAACATGACAGTTGGTGGAAACTATCATCAAAAGAGCCAGTACACCTACTGTTTCCTGTCAAAGTGTTACTTTGCCTCCACTGGGCGATTTCTATTAATGGTTGATAGAAATATCCCAACCAACAGGGAACTAACAAGATTAAGGGTATTTATACGGGAAGTCCATATGGGGTCCCTCATAGTATACTGGTTAATAACCACTTTGAGACATTGGCAATGCTAAATGGTGTCGATTGACTTACTCCAGAACCCGCTATGACCTAAGAATGTAACTGAGTCAGATTAGCTAACCGTACTGCCATATTAGGGAAAAATTAGGAACTTGTGAGACAACTGAAAATATTCTGTCTGTAGAAACCCCAATATTGATATATAACGCTGTCCCTAGTTCAGCTATAACCAATAGTATAGGTGTTCCAATTAAGGTCCTCTACTGGAAAGTTGCAGGATTGTGTTTTAAGTTTGCAATATTAGAGTGGGTAGATCTTGTTAGTAATTTTAGTAGTTTTTGTTTGCAGGAAACTTGGGTGGTAGACCCATTACATATTAATGGATACACGACATACCATACTCCAGCGATACGTCCATATTTGGTAGGCCTAAAGTGGGTTTATGTGCTTACATTTCAAACTATATGAGTTTTACCTAAATAAACTTGCTAGCATCCAATGCTTATTATCAAGTTATCACCATTGAATTAGCTTCAGACTGTCTATTATTAATGGTGACCTATTATAATAATGCACCAATCAAGGAAATATGCCTAAGTGCTTTGAATATGCTCAAGATCTTTGCCCAATTGTCTGAGTGGTACTTCTAAGGGCTCGATTATACTCTGGGTCAGCGATTTTATTACCAGTTTGTGTTTAAACCATATGGGAAAAACTTGTGGCCGAAAATCCAGTGAAAAGACTGATTATACCCATTTGCTGCACATTCCTTATGGGGACAACCTAAATGAAATATTATTTATGTATGATCTACCAATTAGTAATGAGTTATGTACTCCGCCGGTTCCATTTAGCTGTAACTTTCATTGGAGAGGCGCAAACACCATCATAGATTATGTACTATTGTCAAATAGACACTCAACCAGGGTTAGGGGTCTTGTCATATACAGTAACTCTTCAAGTGACCACTACCCCCAGAGTGTATGTCTTGCATTATTTGATGATGCAAACAAAAGAAGGGATAACAACCGAAATTTGATTGATGGCATCACACTTGATAGAAATAATGGCTACTCCCTACGTTGGTGTCAAGTAGACCATGATAAATTTATCAAGCAATTAGTGATCACATACAAGAAAGCTTTAACGGATTACCTGGATGATACTTTAGATCATGCAGAAGTTTTCGAAGCCTTCCAACAGATTACGTTAGGGATAGAGGAGGGATTACCTGCAATAAACCAAAAAATCACAAGCATGGGTGGTTTGACATTAGTTGTACTAAGGCCCACAAGAAACTGAAAGATGCCTTATACAAATTACCGAAGTGTAGGCATGAAATAAAAGGTGTGTAGATGGGAGTATAAGAAAGCTTTAAGAGAATAGAGAAAAGGGTTGAGAGAGGAAGCATGGGAGTGCCTGTGTGAAGCTAGCACTGATAAAGACAACACTGCTTTTTGTTAGTTATTAAGAAAGCACACTGTATTTCAGAGATAGTGAGGCAAGCAAGAACTGGCAAGGTCAAATCATTTTTATGAAGAACAAAAGAAGTGTTACCAGTTGGTACTATCAGACGAACTGCGGAACCAAGGACGCTTTGGAAGTAGTGAATGGAATATGGGAGTGGTGTTCAAGGTGCCAAGTTCTTTTATGGGAACTGGAAACATACTGTGATATGTATGAGGTCATGTTTCTCGAATGTTCTTTGGGCATTTTAATTAGTGAACCCATCTTGGGTTTATTAAGATTCCCTTCAGGCTTGGAGATGTACAGACCTCTCTTGACATCTGATTGTGGCTTAATGCTATACATGACTCTTTACATATAGAACTTCTACAGAGGTTCTGATGCTGACATCTTTCTTGCTTCCATGATTCAATAGGGTTTTCCTTATCCTTAGTTTAGTGTAGGATTAAGTAGATGTTGCGATCTTTCCATGTATGGGAGAAGGATCAAAACCATTCATCTAGTAATCAAATCCTTTTTCTTATACATTGTAGAGCTGCAACAGAGATGTATTTTTACAGCATGTTTTTGAAAATGATTAATATTAGTCTGGGTTTGAGTTTGTAATATACCTTTTAACTTCTAGTTACTGACTCAGCCCTTTCTGTGGCCCTAATGATCAGACTGTATATTGAGATATAAATTGCTGTTAATCCCTTTTCCTCTCAGGCTACTAAAATGGTCTATTGACCAGAGTTGAATTCGAAGAAACTGCTAAGCGTATTCTCAGATAGTTACATATAGAAGATGGTTAGTACCTGAAGTAGAGGGTGTTACAAAACTGTTAGACTAGTTCAGCTCCAATGTCAGTCTCTAGTGCTCATGTTTCAATTTGAAGAATCTATGTCGGTGATGTTCCAGTGGTACGAGAGCGAGTTGTAACAGCAGGGGAGTGAGTATGAATAGGGCTGTGTGTAAACGGCTTATACTTAGCTTGCAGTGTATGTGACAATTGTGTGGTGTCTAACAGAGATTTCATGATATGATGTGGTAAGTTGATGATGTGAATGTAGCGCTTATTGTCAGGTCCGATGTGGCCCAAGATCCAGGGATGATATTAAGAAGTGTAGAAGACACAGTAGTGTAATTGTCTGCTGAGATTTTGTGGGATTTGTCGTGAGACGTCGTCGACAGCCCAATTGAGATAGGGATGTTTCTCTTTTGTGTGAAAGTGCGGTATGATTAGTGTGGCAGACCTTTTGCGCAGAAGAAAGCTGCACCGTTGAGTGATTTCCCACAGGACTAGGTTTCATTTGAATGTGTGTTTGTGTCACTTTTGCATGATAGATTTCTGTTGATTCTTTAGTAAAGCAGACAATTGTTATTTGTTGTTATTTCGTTGTATTTAATCGCAAGCGTATTGCTGAAAAGAGTGCGTTTATGAAAACTGTAAAGAAGGGTGAGTTGCTGCGAGGAGTGTGATAGTCGTCACAGCGTGCCAAATTGGGATCGGTCGGATGGTGTGAAGTCATGCTGTTTTTGGCCGCCCACATCACGAGGTGCCCAGCTGTTATTGGTTGATGATTTTGAATGAGATTTTGAGTAAAATATTGATTTTCGTGTCAAAACAAATACATTTTATTTGAAAATTACATTTTTTAAAGTTGTATGAGATTAGTTTAGAGGAAATGTTCAGATACCTCGGAGGTGAGGGAGAAGCACTGTCTGAAGACACTGCAGGTCATTATATGGCATTAATTGTAGGGTAAATGTAGGGTTTTTCACATGTATTTGGTTAGAACAATGGTATAAGATCACTGAGAAAGAAGGTACGCTGGCTTTTCCACGTTATGGTACATTTAATCTAGGAATTAGTGAATTTGAGGAGAATCTTATATGAGATGAAATCACAGCCTAGAGCCACACAATTTGAAGTGTTTAACACCGGGGAGCGTGCGAGTCACACCAGAGACAAAGAGAGATATCAGGGATGAGTTGAGAAGGCAGTGCGTACTTCTGCAGATGCGGTGGGATGCAGAGCAGAAATGGTGGAGAACTAACATGATCAAAGGAGCAAAATTATACCCATTATTGCAAAGCGGAGAAGTGGAAAGAGGGACCGAAAAGAGAAAGAAGGATAAAACAAGAGAATCTGGAGTGTAAGATGAAAACAGTGATAATGTTACTAGTGACAGTCTTTTAGATGGATTAATGTCTGAGCAACCACCTACTTATAATGAGATTTGCACAGAGGGAGGTGGGAGCAATGCTACAGCAGGGAATATCGGATTGCATACTGCTTCAGTAAGTACCAGCTCTGGCATGATAGGGATTTCTCCTGTGCAGAAGGACCAGAGCGTGATGGGGACTATTAGAGTGAATTAAAATATTGTAGGAAGAAATGCAGGGACTTGCATTCTAGCGGCCTCCACTGGTTATACATTCCCAGATGCACTTACAGTTCCTGTCATCATTAGACCAGTGGTTTCTATATATATATATATATATATATATATATATATATATATATATATATATATATATATATATATAAAACCTGGTTCTCGAGGAAACAGGATTCAAACCTCAGCTGTCCTTCCTCAACAACAAGCATTAGAAATTACACAAATGCACCGAAGGGTATAGGAATTCGTTCTTTTATGTCTGATTAATGCAAGTTCTCCATTTGGTGCAAGTGCAGACCCATCTGTACATCAGACTGAATCTGGACCTTTTAGGTAATTTCTGGGGTTAAGAGATCTGGGTTCACTTACATGGGATCCACCTTTAAATATTTAGAGTAGCACACCTAAATTGAAGATAGTATTTAAAGCTCCTAAGGTGAATCCTGGTCTTAATGTTGAGGAATTGGAAGATGTTTTGAAAGTTCTTAATGCTACATCAAATGAGATTGGGGGTAGAAAAGTGAGTCCTAGAACTCTTCAGTCCACTTTGAAAGTAAACTTGGGGGATGTAGTAAAATTGAAGTTGAAATTCGATGAAATGATAAGTGGTTGCGTTGCAGTGGATCGAAAAGAAGGTTATCAGCAGAGTGAACTTCTGTTTATGAGTAAGGATGTTATTAGGAGAGCATGACAAGCCCATGATAAATTACCTGATATAGCTTATAAATAGAGTGGACCAAGGCGTTACAGAAGAGCGACTGACTCGCTTTTAATGATCAGGACATAGAACATTTAAGAATACTAGGGGTGAAGATGTAAATTCAGGAATTAATCCACAGCATCCAAATTTGTGGTGAATTAGAGAAGTGGGAAGGTAAATGGTGAGAATGAATGACTCCCAATAGAACAACGGGTGAGCCGCCTCTTCCCGGAGGGGAGGAGATAGAAGCTACAAGCTTTCCTTTATGGTAGGTACCTAACAGAGATTACATATATGTATCTTGGAGTCGGAGTTATCTTGTATGATTTGCAAATGAATTTCCTAAATTAAGAGAGAAACCTGTAGAGTGGTACAAACATGTTGAGTGGTTTGTGAACATTTTGAAATTGTTACGGGCTGATTTAAAAAGTTTTTTGGGATAGTGTGTTTCTAAGTGACTTATGGACAGCATGTAAAAATAGCCATAGCGTAAACAGAGAGACAGCCGATGAGGCATCCTGTGACCATTCGTCCTTCAATTATAGTGATGAGGAAGTATGATCAGGTGATGATGTGGTTAAAGTCTAAGGTGCCACCCCGAGATATTGACTGGGTCAAGATTGATCGGACTATCCAGGAACTGAAAGAGACGATTGATGAATACTATGTGAGATTATTATAGGCATTTAAACATTATAGTGGAAAGGAAACACTGGAGCTAAAGATATGGGACACTTTGTGCCTAGGTTTATAACAGCATTGAAATCCGACATTGGTACGATGATTCAAGAGCACTTGATTTGTTGGCAGAATAAATCAGTTGGTGAGATTTTGCGATATGCTATATACTGAAAAGACAAAATTTAAATGAGGCAGAAGTGAAAGGAGAAATAGATGGTGGTACAAATGAAGGCTGCTCAGAGAGGAATTCAAAATCCATCATTTGTAGGGAATGCCCCTCAAGTGCAGGGAGTGTATCAACAAGGAGCTCCGGCCATGCAGGGTGGAGGTGGATTTCAGTCACAAGGTAGAGGTCAGGGTGTTCCTATTGATCCGAGTACTGGAATTGATGTAGCTACATTGAAGAAGTCTAATCTATTTCACTACTGCAATAGGTTGGGCATTGGAAGCGAGACTGTCATCTTAAGCCCGCAAATCAGGGTTAGTACAACCTCAGAACAGTAATTCAATGCAGCATCAGAATGTACCCTGATCTACATCTCTGGATTTTAATATGCCACAAGCTCGAGCAATGCAGGTTCCCCTACCTCCAATGCCACAGCAAGCTGTTAATGTTCCAGATTTTCTTCAAACCAGGTCCTGAATTTGAATTTGAATTCTTTCCAGAATAATAATTACTTGCCATCAATCTTCCATGTTTGAGATGAGTGAAAATGTTGGCATTGATCAGTCTTTCTGATGGTGCTGGGGGGCATATTGTGTGTTTGGAGCAGTTTTGGAGGTAGACCAAAGTGGTCCCTTTATAGATGCTGAAGTAAATGGCTACAATGTATCGTATTTTTGTTGATACTTGTGCTACCCGTTCTACTATGAGATCAGTGGAAGTCCCAAATCTATCCCTCTTAGGAAGAATTATCCAAGTTGTTGGAGTTGCTAATCAACAAATGAAAAACCCCATTGCTGGGGATGTACCTGTAAAGATAGGGAGTTTTGAGGATAATCATCAATTTGTGGTTTGGAGTTGGAGTCCTGTGAGTTTGTTAGGATGCGATTTGTTGTGCAAACTGAACTGCACCATATATTGTACCCCAAAAGGAATAGAACTACAAACTCATGATGAGGACATTGCCTTTAAGCTGGCAAATCAGAATGTAATAAGTGGAATGTATCCAATGATGACGACAGAAAGCTTGCCTTCAGAACTTAAAAATTCAGTGAGACCAGAAGTTTGGGATTTTTCAGCAAAGGACATTGGACTCATTAAAGGAATTCAGCCTGTCTGTATAAAGATAAAGCCAAATGCAGATTATCCCAGAACACCGCAGTATAATTTTACCAGTGAAATGATTGCCGGAATAAGGCTGGTGATCCCGATAATGATTCAACAATTTATACTAAAGTAGACGTAACTCACCCGTTATGGGCTTGCAGAAACCTAGCGGTAAGTACAGTATAGTGCAAGCACTGTGAAAGATCAATAATATCATGGTCACTTGTTGTCCCATGGTACCGAATGTGATTTTGTTTCAAATTCCATGTGAGGCTGAGTGGTTTACCATCATTGATTTGTGCCAGGTGTTCTTTTCCATCCCCTTGCAAGAGGACAGTCAGTTCCTCTTTGCATTTAGACTCGGGAACCGTATTTTGGCATGGTGCAGGGTCCCACAAGGGTATGGGCGAGCCCTTCCATTTTTAATCAGATCCTTAAGAATAATTTGCAGGCTCATCATGCTTTGTAACTCTGTCTTGGTCCAATATAGTGACGACATGTTGGTTGTGTCAAATACTTGTGAAGCATGCAAAAATTACACTATTGCATTGCTAAACCAATTGGCTGAGAATGGACATAAAGTATCCCCTAAAAAGTTGTAGTGCTGTTTGAGAGAAGTACCTTGCTCATCATATCGAGAAAAGTGTGAGAAGGGTGTCACAAGAGATAATTTCGGTGATCATGCAAATGAGTCAACCAACAACAAAGAAATAAGCCAGGATGTTTTTGAGAATGGTGGGTTACTGTCAGCAGTGGATATCCAACTTTCCCTAGCAGCCAAGGCTGACACACAAAGATGTGTTGGATCCAGCAACTCGGGACAGTGATTGTTTGATTGCCTTCCTAGAGTTGAGAGAAAGCCTCTGCCACGCCCCGCAATAGGAATGCCTGATTACAACAAACTGCTTTTCTGCAGTGAAAGAGACAGCTGCGCTCTTTCGGTGTTAACCAGTTAGCAAATTCTTGCCAAGTTCGATCCAGTGATTTCAGCACTGTCTGGCTTCCTTAAAGCGGTGGTGTAAGCATCAAAAGATGCAAAAGTATAGTAATGGGTCATCTCTTCACTATGTATGCTCCTCATTCTGTCAAAACTTTGTTAACTAGAGGATGGCCACAGCACGAACAGTTGCCTGACCCAGTTTGAGCAAACCATGCTGGTGCTGAGAACGTATCCCTAAAGAGGTGTTTTGTTTTGAATCGTGCCACTTTGCTATCCCTTCCTCAGAATGACAATGATGATGGTGAAGTGGAGCATGACTGTCTCAATGTCACTGCACTATGCACCAAGCCGAGACCAGATATACAAGATGAACCACTATTTGAATCTGATTTTGTATTGCTTGTGGATGGCTCATGTGTACGAGATCACAAAGGAAATTTGAGAGCTGCTTATGCAGTCTGTACCATTTCAGGGGTAGTGAAAGCTGCTTGGCTTCAAGGATAGTCTCTGCACAAGTTGCTGAATTGATTACTCTTACCCGATCATGCCACGTTTCAGATCGATTTCAGGTTACTGTATTTACAGTCAGTACGGCTTTGGTGTGGTGCACAAATTCAGACAGTTATGGTCCAAGAGGGGATTTATGACATCATCAGGATCCCCTATCCATAACTGTTGAATAGGAGAAAACAGTAAGAAACTTTGCAATTGCCTGCGCAAGTTGTGATGTGAAATGTTCCACACATTGCAAGGGAGATGACTATGTGACAGTTGGCAACAGATATGCTGTCAAAGTCGCAAGGAACTGGGCTTATAATGCTTGTACATTTAATGGAGAGTATGTAAATGAAAGAACAAATGAGACAAATTACACCCTTTTGCTTACAGCAGCTGATACTTGAGAGAACCTTTAGAGGTTACAGGAAAAGGTGTCCGAAGCAGAACAGCAGAGTTGGGTAGATGCAGGTTGTTTTAAAAGAGAGGAGGATGAAATATTGGTTTCAGGAGATGGCAGACCTGTGTTGCCAAATAGTGTGTTGCCACCAATGGCTAGACATTACCATGGTCCGACTCATGTAGGGAGGGATGCCATGGTCAGATTATTTTGCCAAACATGGTTTAATCCAAAGATTAGGTTGATGGCGGAAGCGTTATGTCACAGATGTGTTGTGTTGTGTGCAAACAGAACAATGTATGGAAAAGAACTGCAGTGACAATGAGCCACATAGGGAGGTCAGGTGGCCCCTTCAACAGGATGAATATGGATTTTATTGAGATGCCTCTGTGCAAGGGGTTGAGATATGTGCTGCTTAGTGTGTGCATCTTTTCACGATGGGTTGAGGCATATCCCACAAGAAGGAATATTAGTCTCACAGTAGTAAAGTTGTTCTTAAAGGAGTTGATACCAAGGCATGCACTTCAATAACAAAGTGCTGAGGATGCTGTGTGCAGCCTTGCAGGTTGAACTGAGACTGCATTGTAGTTACCAACCTGAGGCTTTAGGTCGGGTGGAGCAACTTAATGGGCCACTGAAATCAAGACTTGTCAAAGTGAGTGCTTCTATGTTATGGAAATGGCCAGGTGTTGATGAGCAGCACACCAGATCGTAGGACAGGACTTTCTCTTTATGAGATCATCCTGGGAAGGGCAATGAGATGATCAGCTGTACCTGCAAATGCGCTTGTGAATGTTACTGATGATCTGATACTAGTTTACTGCAAAGGACTGGCTGACATGGTGCGTTCTGTGTCTCATCAGGTTGAAGCTGTTTCACCCCCGCCACCAAAGGAGCAGTGCCACAAACTAAGTCACAGAGACTAGGTGGTGGTAAAGAGCACGTATGGAAGTTGTGCTAGGAGCCTTGTTGGCTAGGGACATACCAAGTCATGCTTGTAATTACAACTGCTGTGAAGTGTGGAGGTCTCCCCATTTGGATCCATGTTGCCCATACTTGCAGAGTTCTATCTCCACTTGATGAAATAACTGCACCTCTCCCAGAGGAGCCATTGGTGGTAGATAGATCATAGAAGCAGGTTAGTCAAGCTGTAGGGGAACAGTCAGAAACTGAAATAGCACTTGGTCGGCCTGAGGAGGGTTCTGGAGAGTGGGATGATGTAACTGGTGAAGGAGAGGCTGAGCCAATGGTCATAACAGAGACTGACTTGGACCCTGGTGACGAGCCTAATGCTAGAGACCCGCGAGGGGCAGCAGAAGAATGCTTGTTGAGAAGGCAAAAGAGGGAGACAGGTCCTGCAAGGAGAAAGTGATATCCCCGATATCCCAGAGGATAGAGAGGAATCAGACCTGAGTGAAGGAGAAGAAGAGACAACATTCTGGAGGTCAAAGAGAGCAAGAGTGCCCTGCTGGAGGCTCTTATCCCCTGAATGGACATGCGTTCTTGCATATGACAAGAAGAATGAGTTCTGGAAATTTTGGGATCACTGTGAATGTTCAATTGAAACTTCTGGAACTTGATCTCCAGTTTTATCTGACCTTTGAACTTCCCTTGTTGACAAGACTGAGTGCCTTGAGACATCTTGTCTTAGATGTGGATGAATTTCCCTTTTTGGATGCAAATGAGTTCCCTGTGCTAGTTGATGAACTAAAGAATTTCCTACTGGGACAAATAGCAAGTGAAATAGAAGAGTTTATTATTATAAACATTTCATATACTTTGTAGGGCAGAATGAAGAGTACCGAGACCCAAGGGACATAAAAGAGCCTAAGGTTGTCCTTTAGAATAATATGGAGTAGAGCTAAAGAGGACTCACGAAGATTCCTGCATATATTTTGTTTCATATTGTTTGAAAATAGTTTTTGCTGTTTGCAAAGGTAGAAACCAGAGAAGTCTCTGCAGCTGCTACGTTCCACCCAAGGTTTAGATTCGTACGAGGTAATGGAAGCCAACTTTAATGGTAGTAGGCGAAGATGCATCATAGAAGGCCAACTAAGGGCTTTAGTTGTAGTGTTAGTTATTGTGCTAATAGTTTAAGTTCATTTTATTTGCACAGGTACTTAAACCCATTGCAATAATAACTTCAATAAAACATTAAAAACATATGAAATACTGTGCTACCCATATGGTAAGGTCAAATCGTTCTCGTATATTAGAATAAAAACTTTCTCATATACTGTAACCAGTTAAAATTACTTAAAGAGTATTGCAGTAATTGTACTAAAATAATCCATAGAAGGGCAATGTTTAAATGTAGAAAGTCCCATTTGCAAAGGCTGAAACTGAAAGTCGGGGGGGGGGGAGCTGGTCAGATGCAACTTCACACAAGGTGAAAACCAAAAACTCATGCCCCACTTGAGTTTAATACCCATGTGCAAGAAATGCAGGAGATCAGAAAGTGCTATGTGCAAAAAAACGGAATTGGGAATTGAGCAGGTCTTACTCTTAGTCAGAGGCTGCTTCTCCTGGAGTGGTAGCCAAAGACACCCGCCGAATGGCCCAGCTCCAAGTCAAAATGTTGAGTCTTCTCAGCATATTGTATCCTTTGGCAGTTTCCTCTGCACCAATGCAATAAACTTTACCAGTCGACAGTTCAGCAGTGGATTGTCAGGGGCAAAGCACGTTTGTCTCTGTTAGCGAATCCCCTTTTGGTTAAATGGAACTTTCAGCATTTGTCTCTTTGCTCCAGCAGCTCTTCACAGGTGCATAGCAGGTGATGTTTATTTCAGTGTCATTGCCACACAAGTGGCAGATCTTTGTTGTGGATTCTCTCAGCCAATTGGGAAGATGGGATATGCAAGGTAATATTATATTCCCGGGTTAGGCCCATGTAGTGAAGCAGCTCATTTCTTACATTGTCCTCACGATTAACATTTCCATGCTGTAACGTTTTGCATACATTGACACACACACAACAATGTTGGATTAGTTTCTCTGAAACTAAACTTGTTTTATATCTAGCTTTGCACAACATTATCACAATACCCAGAGCATCATGTACAAATTCTCGTTCCTTACGAAGTACAAATGTCATCACTATCTTCATCCACAGGACAACAGGGCTATCTACATATCCACAACATCACTAATCTATGAGTACATCGCAAGGCTGCTTTCTATTCCAAAAGTAGAGTCTCCCGATAGATTAGCAGACAAGGTACTTCTGCTGGCACTGACGGTCCTTACATGCTGAGAAATCACCACACATCGGACTGACATCTCGTGAGGGATGTCCAGATTGTGGCCAATCATATCAGGTAATGGTGTTGGATCGTCCCTTGGGGGGGGATTTTTGGCTCTACACCTACACACACACTCTAGGTACACTTAGAGTAGGGTTTGCACATTAGGAGTAAGCTAGATTACTGCCTTGTTTATATGCCTGAATATATACAATTGCTGAGCACCATGGTAGAACTATATTATTATTAGGATTTGTTTAGCGCAGGCGAATCATCCCCGAGGAGATCACTCGGCGCCCGGGTAGTAGACAGCAAATTAAAAAGTGCTCATTAGTGACAAAACAGCCAGGTTTTAAGCAGTTTCTTGAACTGTCCCAAATTGGAGGTGGGTCGGATGTCATCTGGCAGTCTGTTCCAATGGACGGGGGCTAGGTGTGAAAAAGCGCGACCACCCATTCTGGCTCTCCTGATTCTCAGGGTGCAGAGCAGCTGTTGGCTGCTCAATCTCAATTGGCATGCGGGGATATATGGTTTTAATTTCTTCATTAGATAGGCAGGACTCATCCCCTGAAGTGATTTAAACACTAGGCACAGGAGCTTAAAGACTGCTCTTTTCCTGATAGGGAGCCAGTGCAGTTGTTGCAGAAGGGGTACGGACGGAGTTTGCGCAGGTTTATTGAGGGCTAGAAGCGCTGCTATATTTTGGACAACTTGCAACCTGGACAGTAAATCTTCCCTAATCCCTACCAGTAGCGAATTTCCATAATCTAGTCCACTGACTAGAAGTATCTGTATAAGGGCTTTTCTGGCCAAGAGGGGAATCCAAGGGAAGATTTCTCTCAGCATTCGCATCATAACAAAGCAGGTGCCCGAGATGGTTTTCACATGCTCCTCCACAGAAAGTCTGTCATCAATTATGATGCCCAGATTCTTTGCCCACTTTTTTGGTGTAGATGCTTACTCGAGTTCTACTGGCCACCAATCAGGGGTCCATCACTCCTCTGCTTTCCCGAACAGCATGATCTCCGTTTTATTGGAGTTAAGCTGTAAGAAGTTCATACTCATCCATGTGGCTATTTTTAGCATGCAGTTCTTAAACTGTGGTCTGGTCCATGCGGGATCCATCTCTATGGGGACTATCACTTGAGTATCGCCTGCATACGAGATCGTTTCGAACCCACAAGATCTAATGATAGTGGCAAGAGACGACACATAGATGTTGAACAAGGTGGGACTTAAAATGGATCCCTGAGGGACCCCCTTGACCACCACCGTGGTCTGTGACGTAAATGTGTCTAATTGGACACATTGTGTTCTGTCGGCAAGGAAGCTTGGTAGCCATTTTAAGGCCATTTCTCTGACACCAATCACTCGTAGCTTATCCAAAAGGATTTTATGAGAGATGGTGTCAAAAGCTGCCGACAAGTCAAGAAGAACAAGTATCGTGGGTGTCCCCTTGTCCAAAGCCATCCTCATCGTGTCTGTTACTTCAGGCAATGCGGATTCGGTGCTATAAAGCACACGAAAGCTTGACTGAGAAGGATCGAGTAGGTTGTTTTGTTCCAAATAGCCTGAAAGTTGTTTGTTAATCAGAGTCTCCATGATTTTAGAGCAAAATGGGAGAAGAGAGATGGGTCTATAATTTTGTAGATCTGAAGGATCGGCTAGTGCTTTTTTTTAGTAATGGCTTTATTTGCGCGTTCTTCCACTTAAAAGGAAAAGTGGCCGTAGCTAATGATATATTGCAGACTTCCGTGATCGAGTCTGAAAGGGCCGGTGTGAGATCTGAGATAATGAAGGGAGGGGCCAGGTCTAATGGGGAGCCCGATTTAGTGTGCGCTAATAAGGAGAGTACTTGCTCAGAGGGAATGACTGAGAAGGACTCTAAGCTGGGAGAAAAAGAGTCTTCCGGGAGCTGTACTACCGTCCTGAGAACCTCTTCCTAACCAAAGGAACTATACATTTTATCAACCTTTTCTTTAAAATGATTAGCTAAGTGGTCGCATAGCCTTTGCATCGGCAGGAGGGAAAGAGCTCTTGAGAAGAGTTCTTTGGTTCAATGATTCAAGTGCCTAGGTGCGCTCTTCTGGCTATGTTACAGCTATTTAGATATGCTCTATGTGCTGTTCTGTAGGACAGTTTATCCCCCTCCAGCTTTGTTTTTCTCAATTTTCTCCCCCTAATTCTGCATGCAGCTTTTTCTTTCTTAAGGCTCTCTGTGCACCATGGGGCTGGGGCTGCCCTTTTCTAGATCTTTAACTACCCTGAGGGGGGTGATGATATAGAGGGCCTCAGTTACAGAGGCCTCCAGTGTTTCCAATGCTGTATCACTGTCCACACAGTTATCAAATGAATGGGCAGTGTACGCCGATATAAATGATGTTAATGACACTTTCCTCCAAGATCTACGGGAACACCTACGGCAGAGCTTTACAAACTGTGTGTCCCGACACAGTACTGTGTCGCCTGCAAATGGTGGGTGTGTCGCGCTATGACACTGGTATTAACAGGCACTTAGCACATAACTGCTGCTAATTAAGAGGCATTTCTTTGAAAGCTTTGTTCTCACTATGCCTCACCTATTGCATAACGTCTCCTAGTAAATGTCTTTTAAAGACCTGCGAAGTACTCAGGTGCAGCTGTGGGTGTGCCTGGGAAGCTGGGGTGAGGTGACAGAGGGTGACAGACAGAGGGAGACAGAGGGAGGAAGACAGAGGGAGGGAGGGAGACAGAGGGAGATAGGGAGACAGAGAGGGAGACAGAGAGAGGGAGACAGAGGGCGACAGACAGCGGGAGACAGAGAGAGGGCGACAGACAGAGGGAGGAGGCCGACAGACAGAGGGAAACAGAGAGAGAGTGGGAAAACATGGGAGACCGAGAGAGAGGGAGACAGAGGGAGGGAGGCCGGGGTAGACAGAGGGAGGGAGAGGGAGACAGAGAGAGGGAGACAGAGAGAGGGAGACAGAGAGAGGGAGACAGAGAGAGGGAGACAGGGAGAGGGAGACAGGGAGAGGGAGACAGGGAGAGGGAGACAGGGAGAGGGAGACAGGGAGAGGGAGACGGAGGGAGGGAGGCAGGGAGAGGGAGACAGAGGGAGGGAGACAGAGAGGGAGACTGAGGAAGAGAGAGACAGCGGGAGAGAGAGAGAGGGAGAGAGAGAGACAGAGGGAGACAGAGGGACGGAGATAGAGGGAAGGAGACCGAGGGAAGGAGACCGAGGGACGGAGACAGAGGGACGGAGATAGAGGGACGGAGATAGAGGGACGGAGATAGAGGGACGGAGACAGAGGGACGGAGACAGAGGGACGGAGACAGAGAGAGGGCGACAGACGGCGACAGACAGAGGAAGACAGACAGTGGGAGAAGGGAGACAGAGGGAGGGAGACAGAGGGAGGGAGACAGAGGGAGGGAGACAGAGGGAGGGAGACAGATGGAGGGAGACAGAGGGAGGGAGAAAGAGGGAGACAGAGAGAGAGAGAGAGAGAGGGAGACAGAGAGAGAGAGAGAGGGAGGGAGACAGAGTGAGGGAGAGAGGGAGGGAGACAGAGAGAAAGGGGAAGGGAGACAGAGAGAGAGACCGAGAGAGGGAGGGAGACAGACAGAGATAGAGACAGAGACCGGGACAGACAGAGACAGGGACAGACAGAGGCAGAGGCAGAGACAGGGACACGGGTAGACCGATAGAGGCAGAGAGAGACAGAGAGGGAGACAGAGGGAGGGAGACAGAGGGAGGGAGACAGCGACATACAGGGACAGACCTAGACAGGGACAGGGACAGACAGACAGAGGCAGAGACTGAGACAGACAGAGACAGAGAGGCAGAGAAATGGAGAGGGAGACGGAGAGGGAGACGGAGGGAGAGAGAGGGAGAGAGAGGGAGAGAGAGGGAGGGTGACAGAGGGAGGGAGACAGAGACAGAGGGAGACAGAGGGAGACAGAGAGAGAGAGAGGGAGACAGAGGGAGGGAGACAGAGGGAGGAGGGTGTCCCAGGCCTGCACGTATCCTCAGAATCGAATTGATGCTCTAAGGGGTCCACCTCTCAACCTCCCCAAGTCTGGACATTGATTATACGCAGACTAAAAGGTGGTTAAGCAGGGGAAGGAAAGGAAGGGGACAGCAGGGAGGGAGACCTGTAGGAGACACAAAAGAGTAACATGGGTTAGTACCAGAACCACCCCTCCCACTCTTCTGCAGTCCCCATCTACCTCCTCCCGTACCTCTATCCTACTAACATGTAATGAAAAAGAATGACGAGTCAACCAACAGGGGTGCGGAGTAAACCTTATGGTGCCCAAGGTAGGATCAGGATATGCTGGAAACTATGGCTCTATTAAGCACCCCTGTGGTAATGCGAGAATAGCACAAACACAGGTGGTAGTCTTCGAGTGTCAACAATAGCAGGTATGTAATATTCCAAAGCACCCACTGTTCTAGGTCCGAGTCTGCCAACACACTGGTTGCAAAAGCAAGTACCTAGTTCTCCATTGCATACACAGTCTCAGGTAATAGTATGCCTCATACAATTGTTGCGCAGGCAGGTGCGCGATTCGTCACTGCACTCACTGTGATATGATGTCCACTTCAATCACTCCCACTATCGTAATATCCAGCACAGTTACGTCACTCATACCATTGGGGAAGTCAAAGAAAACAAAAGTTGCGTACTGAGGGCGTCCCCTCTTAACTAGGTTTTGTTGATAATTTCCCTCGCATGAACTCTGATATTTGATTTAGGGGAGAGTTCGCCAACGTAGGGATAGCTCCCCGCACTTAGCAGCCTAGAAGCTGAATGCGGGAGAGGAGGTTAGGAGCGAGAACCAAACTTGCAATGCACGTTTCCTCGTGTCACAGCAGGACAAAAGTACGAAATTCACCCACTTCAGGAACAAGGTAAATTACTGACTGACTGGTGTCACTGACACTCTTACCAGACCTCCGATGAAAAAACGTAGTCCAGAGAAGCCTGCATTCCTCGGAATAATCGGCAGCATTTCTTCATGCTGCCTCATCTTATGCTGCTGCTTCTGCATCACGTGTGACGCGCGACGGAGACGTCCAACGTCCCGCCGTGCGTCAGGGCTGCCGGGAAATGTAGTTTCCGTTCAGCGCCTGCCAGCGCGAACAAAGCTGCGGTGTCCCGCAACAGAGGGCGACAGAGGGAGGAGGGCGACAGAGGGAGGAGGGCGACAGAGGGAGGAGGGCGACAGAGGGAGGGAGACAGACAGAGGGAGGGAGACAGACAGAGGGAGGGAGACAGACAGACGGAGGGAGACAGACAGAGGGAGGGAGGCAGACAGAGGGAGGGAGGCAGATAGAGGGAGACAGATAGAGGGAGACAGACAGAGGGAGACAGACAGAGGGAGAAAGACAGAGGGAGACAGACAGAGAGAGAGGGACAGAGAGAGGGAGACAGAGAGAGGGAGACAGACAGAGTAAGGGAGACACAGTGAAACAGAGGGAGAGAGTGGGAGAGAGAGGGAGGGAGACAGAGCGAGGGGGAGGGAGACAGAGAAAGAGACAGAGAGAGGGAGGGAGACATGCAGACAGAGATAGAGACAGAGACAGACTGAGGCAGGGACAGAGAGAGACAGATAGAGGCAGGGACAGGGGCAGACAGATAGAGGCAGAGACGGACAGAGACAGAGAGGGAGACAGAGGGAGGGAGACAGCAACATACAGGGACAGACAGGGACAGACAGACAGATAGAGGCAGAGACAGGGACAGAGAGAGGCAGAGACTGAGACAGAAAGAGGCACAGAGACAGAGAGGGAGAGGGTGACAGAGGGAGGGAGACAGAGAGAGGGTGACAGAGGGAGGGAGACAGAGAGGGAGACAGAGGCAGAGGGAGGCAGGGGGAGAGAGTCAGGCAGAGACAGAGGGAAGGAGAGGGAGACAGACAGAGGGAGGGAGACAGAGACAGAGAGAGAGGGAGACAGAGAGAGGGAGACAGAGAGAGGGAGGGAGAGAGAGGGAGACAGAGGGAGGGTGACAGAGAGGGAGGGTGACAGAGAGAGAGGGTGACAGGGAGAGAGGGTGACAGAGAGAGGGTGACAGAGGGAGGTAGACAGACAGAGGGAGGTAGACAGACAGAGGGAGGGAGACAGATAGAGGGAGACAGATGGAGGGAGACAGAGGGAGGGAGACAGAGGGAGGGAGACAGAGGGAGGGAGACAGAGGGAGGGAGACAGAGGGAGGGAGACCGATGGAGGGAGACAGAGGGAGGGAGACAGAGGGAGGGAGACAGAGGGAGGGAGACAGAGGGAGGGTGACAGAGGGAGACAGAGAGCGGGAGACAGAGAGCGGGAGACAGAGAGCGGGAGACAGGGAGCGGGAGACAGGGAGCGGGAGACAGAGAGCGGGAGACAGAGGGCGGAGGGCGACAGAGGGAGCGAGACAGATGGAGGCAGACAGATGGAGGCAGACAGATGGAGGCAGACAGAGGGAGGCAGACAGAGGGAGGCAGACAGAGGGAGGCAGACAGAGGGAGGCAGACCGATGGAGGGAGACCGATGGAGGGAGACAGAGGGAGGGAGACAGAGGGAGACAGAGGGAGGGAGACAGAAGGAGGGAGACAGAAGGAGGGAGACAGAGGGAGACAGAGGGACATAGAGAGCGGGAGATAGAGAGCGGGAGACAGAGGGCGACAGACAGAGGGCGACAGACAGAGGGAGGAGGGCGACAGAGGGAGCGAGACAGATGGAGGCAGACAGAGGGAGGCAGACAGAGGGAGGCAGACAGAGGGAGGCAGACAGATGGAGGGAGACAGATGGAGGGAGACAGATGGAGGGAGACAGATGGAGGGAGACAGGTGGAGGGAGACAGGTGGAGGGAGAGAGAGGGAGGGAGAGAGTGGGAGGGAGACAGAGAGAGGGAGACAGAGAGAGGGAGACAGAGAGAGGGAGAGAGAGGGAGACAGACCGAGTGAGGGTGACAGTGGGAGAGGGAGACAGAGTGAGGGAGAGAGGGAGGGAGACAGAGAGAGAGGGAGGGAGACAGAGAGAGAGGGGGAGGGAGAGAGCGAGAGAGACAGTGAGAGGGAGGGAGACAGAGACAGAGACAGACAGAGACAGATGGAGGCAGAGACAGGGACAGGGACAGACAGAGGCAGAGAAAGACAGAGAGGGAGACAGAGGGAGGGAGACAGCAACATACAGGGAGAGACCTAGACAGCAACAGAGGGAGGAGGGCGACAGAGGGAGGAGGGCGACAGAGGGAGGAGGGCGACAGAGGGAGGAGGGCGACAGAGGGAGGAGGGCGACAGAGGGTGGAGGGCGACAGAGGGTGGAGGGCGACAGAGGGAGGGCGACAGACAGAGGGAGGGAGACAGACAGAGGGAGGGAGGCAGATAGATAGAGGGAGACAGAGGGAGGGAGACAAACAGAGGGAGACAGAGAGAGAGGGACAGTGAGAGAGGGACAGTGAGAGAGGGACAGAGAGAGGGAGACAGACAGAGGGAGACAGACAGAGGGAGACAGACAGAGGGAGACAGACAGAGTAAGGGGAGGGAGACAGACAGAGTAAGGGAGACACAGTGAGACAGTGGGACAGTGGGAGAGAGGGGGAGAGAGAGAGAGATAGAGAGAGGGAGGGAGACAGAGCGAGGGGGAGGGAGACAGAGAAAGAGACAGAGAGAGGGAGGGAGACAGGCAGACAGAGATAGAGACAGAGACAGACTGAGGCAGGGACAGAGAGAGACAGATAGAGGCAGGAACAGGGGCAGACAGATAGAGGCAGAGACGGACAGAGACAGAGAGGGAGACAGAGGGAGGGAGACAGCAACATACAGGGACAGACAGAGACAGGGACAGACAGACAGAAAGAGGCACAGAGACAGAGAGGGAGACGGAGACAGAGGGAGACAGAAGGAGAGAGAGAGAGAGGGAAACAGAGGGTGACGGAGGGAGGGAGACAGAGGCAGAGGGAGACAGAGGGAGGGAGACAGAGAGAGAGGGAGACAGAGAGAGAGAGACAGAGAGAGGGAGGGAGAGAGAGAGGGAGACAGAGAGAGAGGGTGACAGAGAGGGAGGGTGACAGAGAGGGAGGGTGACAGAGAGGGAGGGTGACAGAGAGGGAGGGTGACAGAGAGGGAGGGTGACAGAGAGGGAGGGTGACAGAGAGAGAGGGTGACAGAGAGAGAGGGTGACAGAGAGGGAGGGAGAAAGAGGGAGACAACCAGAGGGAGACAGTGGGAGGGAGACAGCCAGAGGGAGACAGTGGGAGGGAGACAGAAGGACGGAGACAGAGGGAGGGAGACAGAGGGATATAGAGAGCGGGAGACAGAGGGCGACAGACAGAGGGCGACAGACAGAGGGCGACAGACAGAGGGCGACAGACAGAGGGCGACAGACAGAGGGCGACAGACAGAGGCAACAGACAGAGGGCGACAGACAGAGGGAGGAGGGCGACAGAGGGAGACAGACAGAGGGAGACAGACAGAGGGAGGAGGGCGACAGAGGGAGCGAGACAGAGGGAGACAGACAGAGGGAGACTGACAGAGGGAGGAGGGCGACAGAGGGAGCGAGACAGAGGGAGACAGAGGGAGGTAGACAGACAGAGGTAGGCAGACAGATAGAGGCAGACAGATAGAGGCAGACAGATAGAGGCAGACAGACGGAGGGAGACAGACGGAGGGAGACAGACGGAGGGAGACAGACGGAGGGAGACAGACGGAGGGAGACAGACGGAGGGAGACAGACGGAGGGAGACAGATGGAGGGAGACAGATGGAGGGAGACAGATGGAGGGAGACAGATGGAGGGAGACAGATGGAGGGCAACAGATGGAGGGAGACAGATGGAGGGAGACAGATGGAGGGCGACAGACAGAGGGCGACAGACAAAGGGCGACAGACAAAGGGCGACAGACAGAGGGATGAGGGCGACAGAGGGAGCGAGACAGAGGGAGACAGACCGAGGGAGGAGGGCGACAGAGGGAGCGAGACAGAGGGAGACAGACAGAGGGAGGAGGGTGACAGAGGGAGACAGACAGAGGGAGGAGGGTGACAGAGGGAGACAGACAGAGGGAGGTAGACAGACAGAGGTAGGCAGACAGGTAGAGGCAGACAGACGGAGGGAGACAGATGGAGGGAGACCGATGGAGGGAGACCGATGGAGGGAGAGAGAGAGGGAGGGAGAGAGAGAGGGAGGGAGACCGAAGGAGGGAGACCGATGGAGGGAGAGAGAGAGGGAGGGAGACAGAGAAAGGGAGAGCGAGGGAGGGAGACAGAGAGAGGGAGAGAGAGGGAGACAGACCGAGTGAGGGTGACAGTGGGAGAGGGAGACAGACAGAGTGAGGGAGAGAGAGAGGGAGAAAGACAGAGAGAGGGAGGGAGACAGAGAGAGAGGGGGAGGGAGAGGGAGAGCAAGAGAGACTGAGAGAGGGAGGGAGAGAGACAGAGAGAGGGAGGGAGACAGAGACAGACAGAGATAGAGACAGAGACAGACAGAGACAGATGGAGGCAGAGACAGGGACAGGGACAGACCGAGGCAGAGACAGAGACATGGAGAGGGACAGACAGATAGAAGCAGAGACTGGGACAGACAGAGAGGGAGACGGAGAGGGAGAGGGAGGAAGAGAGAGAGAGAGAGGGAGGGAGACAGAGGGAGACAGAGAGAGAGGGAGACAGAGAGAGGGAGACAGAGGGAGACAGAGAGAGAGGGAGGCAGAGGGAGGGAGACAGAGGTAGAGAGTGGGAGAGAGAGGGAGAGAGATAGAGGGAGGGAGACAGTGAGAGAGGGGGAGGGAGACAGGCAGACAGAGATAGAGACAGACTGAGGCATGGACAGACAGAGACAAATAGAGGCAGGGACAGGGGCAGACAGATAGAGGCAGAGACTGAGAGAGACAGTGAGGCAGAGAGACAGAGAGGGTGATGGAGGGAGAGAGAGGGAGAGAGAGGGAGGGAGACAGAGGGTGACAGAGGGAGGGAGACAGAGGGAGACAGAGAGAGAGAGGAAGACAGAGAGAGGGAGACAGAGGGAGGAGGCCGACAGAGGGAGGAGGGCGACAGAGGGAGGAGGGCGACAGAGGGAGGAGGCGAGGAGGGCGACAGAGGGAGGAGGGCGACAGAGGGAGGAGGGTGACAGAGGGAGGAGGGTGACAGAGGGAAGGAGACAGACAGAGGGAGGGAGGCAGATAGATAGAGGGAGACAGAGGGAGACAGACAGAGGGAGACAGACAGAGGGAGACAGAGAGAGAGGGACAGAGAGAGAGGGACAGAGAGAGGGAGACAGAGAGAGGGAGACAGAGAGAGTAAGGGAGACACAGTGAGACAGAGGGAGAGAGTGGGAGAGAGAGGGAGAGAGAGAGAGAGAGAGAGAGAGAGATAGATAGAGAGAGGGAGGGAGACCGGCAGACAGAGATAGAGACAGAGACAGACTGAGGCAGGGACAGAGAGAGACAGATAGAGGCAGGGACAGGGGCAGACAGATAGAGGCAGAGATGGACAGAGACAGAGAGGGAGACAGAGGGAGGGAGACAGCAACATACAGGGACAGACAGAGACACGGACAGACAGACAGACAGATAGAGGCAGAGACAGGGACAGGGACAGAGAGAGGCAGAAACGGAGACAGAAAGAGGCACAGAGACAGAGAGGGAGAGGGAGACGGAGGGAGACAGAAGGAGAGAGAGAGAGGGGGAACAGAGGGTGCCAGAGGGAGGGAGACAGAGAGAGGGAGACAGAGGCAGAGGGAGACCGAGGGAGGTAGTCAGGCAAAGACAGAGGGAAGGAGAGGGAGACAGACAGAGAGAGAGGGAGACAGAGAGAGAGAGGGAGAGAGAGAGAGGGAGACAGAGAGAGAGGGAGACAGAGAGGGAGACAGAGGGAGACAGAGAGGGACAGAGAGGGAGGGTGACCGAGAGGGAGGGTGACAGAGAGGGAAGGTGACAGAGGGGGAGGGTGACAGAGGGGGAGGGTGACAGAGGGGGAGGGTGACAGAGGGGGAGGGTGACAGAGGGGGAGGCTGACAGAGAGAGAGGGTGACAGAGAGGGTGACAGAGAGAGAGGGTGACAGAGGGAGGGAGACAGAAGGACGGAGAAAGAGGGAGGGAGGCAGAGGGAGGCAGAGGGAGACAGATGGAGGGAGACGGAGGAAGACAGACGGAGGGAGACAGACAGAGGGAGACAGACAGAGGGAGACGGACAGAGGGAGACAGACAGAGGGAGACAGACAGAGGGAGACAGACAGAGGGAGACAGACAGAGGGAGACAGACAGAGGGAGGAGGGCGACAGAGGGAGCGAGACAGATAGAGGGAGACAGACAGAGGCAGACAGATAGAGGCAGACAGATAGAGGCAGACAGATGGAGGCAGACAGATAGAGGCAGACAGATAGAGGCAGACAGATGGAGGCAGACAGATGGAGGCAGACAGATGGAGGCAGACAGATGGAGGGAGACAGATGGAGGGAGACCTATGGAGGGAGACCTATGGAGGGAGACCGATGGAGGGAGACCGATGGAGGGAAACCGATGGAGGGAGACTGATGGAGGGAGACAGAGGGAGAGAGAGAGAGGGAGGGAGACAGAGAGAGGGAGAGATCGGAAAGACAGACCGAGTGAGGGTGACAGAGGGAGAGGGAGACAGAGAGAGAGAGGGAGGGAGACAGAGAGAGCGAGAGAGACAGAGAGAGGGAGGGAGACAGAGACAAACAGAGATAGAGACAGAGACAGATGGAGGCAGAGACAGGGACAGACAGAGGCAGAGACAGACAGAGACAGAGAGGGAGACAGAGGGAGGGAGACAGCGACCTACAGGGACAGACCTAGACAGCGACAGACAGACAGAGACAGAGACATGGAGAGTGACAGACAGATAGAAGCAGAGACTGAGACAGACAGAGAGGGAGACGGAGACGGAGACGGAGAGGGAGAGGGAGATGGAGGGAGAGAGAGAGAGAGGGAGGGAGGGAGACAGAGGGAGACAGAGAGAAAGGGAGACAGAGAGAGGGAGACAGAGAGAGAGGGAGACAGAGAGAGGGAGACAGAGGGAGACAAAGAGAGAGAGGGAGACAGAGGGAGGGTGACTGAGAGAGAGAGGGAGACAGAGGGAGACAAAGAGAGAGAGGGAGACAGAGGGAGGGTGACAGAGAGAGAGAGGGAGACAGAGGGAGGGCGACAGAGAGGGAGGCAGAGGGAGGGAGACAGAGGTAGAGAGTGGGAGAGAGAGGGAGAGAGATAGAGGGAGGGAGACAGTGAGAGAGGGGAAGGGAGACAGGCAGACAGAGATAGAGACAGAGACAGACTGAGGCATGGACAGGGGCAGACAGATAGAGGCAGAGACTGAGACAGACAGAGACAGAGAGGCAGAGAGACAGAGAGGGAGACGGAGAGGGAGACGGAGGGAGAGAGAGGGAGAGAGAGGGAGAGGGAGGGAGACGGAGGGTGACAGAGGGAGGGAGACAGAGAGAGAGGGAGACGGAGACAGAGAGAGGGAGACAGAGGGAGGAGGGCGACAGAGGGAGGAGGGCGACAGAGGGAGGAGGGCGACAGAGGGAGGGCAACAGAGGGAGGGAAACAGACAGAGGGAGACAGAGAGAGGGAGACAGAGAGAGTAAGGGAGACACAGTGAGACAGAGGGAGAGAGTGGGAGAGAGAGGGAGAGAGAGAGAGAGATAGAGAGAGGGAGGGAGACAGAGCGAGGGGGAGGGAGACAGAGAAAGAGACAGAGAGAGGGAGGGAGACAGGCAGACAGAGATAGAGACAGACTGAGGCAGGGACAGAGAGAGACAGATAAAGGCAGGGACAGGGGCAGACAGATAGAGGCAGAGACGGACAGAGACAGAGAGGGAGACAGAGGGAGGGAGACAGCAACATACAGGGACAGACAGAGACAGGGACAGACAGACAGACATATTCAGGCAGAGACAGGGACAGAGAGAGGCAGAGACTGAGACAGAAAGAGGCACAGAAACAGAGAGGGAGAGGGAGAGGGAACGGAGGGAAACAGAAGGAGAGAGAGAGAGGGAAACAGAGGGTGCCAGAGGGAGGGAGACAGAGGCAGAGGGAGGCAGAGGGAGACAGGCAGAGACAGAGGGAATGAGAGGGAGACAGACAGAGGGAGGGAGACAGAGAGAAGGAAACAGAGAGAGGGAGACAGAGAGAGGGAGACAGAGAGAGAGGGAGACAGAGAGGGAGACAGAGAGAGAGGGTGACAGAGAGGGAGGGTGACAGAGAGGGAGGGTGACAGAGAGGGAGGGTGACAGAGAGGGAGGGTGACGAGAGCGAGGGTGACAGAGAGCGAGGGTGACAGAGAGCGAGGGTGACAGAAGGACGGAGACAGAGGGAGGGAGGCAGAGGGAGGCAGAGGGAGGCAGAGGGAGACAGACAGAGGGAGACAGACAGAGGGAGACAGACAGAGGGAGACAGACAGAGGGAGGAGGGTGACAGAGGGAGCGAGACAGATAGAGGGAGACAGGGAGGTAGACAGACAGAGGGAGGTAGACAGACAGAGGGAGGTAGACAGACAGAGGGAGGTAGACAGACAGAGGGAGGTAGACAGACAGAGGGAGGTAGACAGACAGAGGGAGGCAGGCAGACAGAGGGAGGCAGGCAGACAGAGGGAGGCAGACAGAGGGAGGCAGACAGAGGGAGGCAGACAGAGGGAGGGAGACTGATGGAGGGAGACTAATGGAGGGAGTCCGATGGAGGGAGACAGAGAGAGGGAGACAGAGAGAGGGAGAGAGAGGGAGACAGACCGAGTGAGGGTGACAGAGGGAGAGGGAGACAGATAGAGGGAGACAGAGGGAGGCAGATAGACAGAGGGAGGCAGACAGATAGAGGGAGGCAGACAGACAGAGGGAGGCAGACAGACAGAGGGAGGCAGACAGACAGAGGGAGGCAGAGGGAGGCAGACAGATAGAGGCAGGCAGATAGAGGCAGACAGATAGAGGCAGACAGATAGAGGCAGACAGATAGAGGCAGACAGATAGAGGGAGACAGATGGAGGGAGACAGATGGAGGGAGACAGATGGAGGAAGACAGAGGGAGAGAGAGGGAGGGAGACAGAGAGAGGGAGGGAGACAGAGAGAGGGAGGGAGACAGAGAGAGGGAGGGAGACCGAGAGAGGGAGAGAGAGGGAGACAGACCGAGTGAGGGTGACAGAGGGAGAGGGAGACAGACAGAGTGAGCGAGAGAGGGAGGGAGACAGAGTGAGAGGGAGGGAGACAGAGAGACAGGGGGAGGGAGACAGAGAGAGCGAGAGAGACAGAGAGAGGGAGGGAGACAGAGACAGACAGAGATAGAGACAGAGACAGACAGAGACAGATGGAGCCAGAGACAGGGACGGGGCCAGACAGAGGCAGAGACAGACAGAGACAGAGAGGGAGACAGAGGGAGGGAGACAGCAACATACAGGGACAGACAGACAGACATAGACAGGGAGAGGGACAGACAGATAGAAGCAGAGACTGAGACAGAAAAGCAGAGACTGAGACAGACAGAGAGACAGAGAGGGAGGGAGGCAGAGAGAGAGGGAGGCAGAGAGAGAGGGAGACAGAGAGAGAGGGAAACAGAGAGAGAGGGAGACAGTGAGAGGGAGACAGAGAGAGAGAGAGAGAGAGAGAGAGAGAGAGAGAGAGAGAGAGAGAGAGAGAGAGGGAGACAGAGGGAGGACGACACAGGGAGGGAGACACAGGGAGGGAGACACAGGGAGGGAGACACAGGGAGGGAGACACAGGTAGAGAGTGGGAGAGAGAGGGAGAGAGATAGAGAGAGGGAGGGAGACAGTGAGAGAGGGGGAGGGAGATAGAGAAAGAGACAGAGAGAGGGAGGGAGACAGGCAGACAGAGATAGAGACAGAGACAGACTGAGGCATGGACAGGCAGGGACAGGGGCAGACAGATAGAGGCAGAGACGGACAGAGATGGAGAGGGAGACAAAGGGAGGGAGACAGCGACATACAGGGACAGACAGACAGATAGATGCAAAGACAGGGACAGAGAGAGGCAGAGAGGGAGATGCAGAGGGAGAGGGAGACGGAGGGAGACAGAAGGAGACAGAGGGAAGGAGAGGGAGACAGACAGGGAGGGAGACAGAGGGAGGGAGACAGAGGGAGAGAGAGGGAGACGGAGAGAGAGGGAGACAAAGAGATGGAGGAGACAGAGAGAGAGGGAGGCAGAGAGAGGGAGACAGAGAGAGGGAGACAGAGAGAGGGAGACAGAGAGAGAGGGACAGAGAGGGAGACAAAGGGAGAGGGAGACAGAGGGAGAGAGACAGAGGGAGAGAGACAGAGGGAGAGAGAGAAGGAGAGGGAGGGAGGGAGAGAGACAGAGGGAGAGAGACAGAGGGAGAGAGACAGAGGGAGAGAGAGAAGGAGAGGGAGGGAGGGAGACAGAGTTAGGGAGACAAAGGACGGAGACATAGGGAGGGAGACAGAGGGACAGAAACAGAGGTAGACAGAGAGCGGGAGACAGAGGGAGACAGACAGAGGGAAGGAGACAGACCAAGGGAGACAGAAGGAGGCAGACAGAGGGAGACAGACAGACAGAGGGAGACAGACAGACAGAGGGAGACAGAGGGAGACAGACAGACAGAGGGAGACAGAGGGAGACAGATAGAGGGAGACAGATAGAGGGAGACAGATGGAGGGAGACAGATAGAGGGAGACCGAGGGAGGGGGACAGATAGAGGGAGACAGATAGAGGGAGACAGATAGAGGGACAGATAGAGGGAGACAGATAGAGGGAGACAGATAGAGGGAGACAGATAGAGGGAGACCGAGGGAGGGAGACAGATGGAGGGAGACAGATGGAGGGAGACAGAGGGAGGGAGACAGATGGAGGGAGACAGAGGGAGAAAGAGGGAGGGAGACAGAGACAGGGAGGGAGAGATAGAGAGAGGGAGAGCAAGAGAGAGAGAGAGAGAGAGAGAGATATGTGTGTATGCCGGGTCTGGTGGCTAAGTGGACAAAGGCATCCGCTGCAGGGGCCTGTGTTCAACTTCATGGTCTCAAATTTGCTTGAAAATGCACCATTTGCCCACTTTTATTTCAAAATTATCTTCCGGGGGAGAACACCCGCCCCGTACCCCCCCGAACCCCGAACCCCCCTTAAGTGGTTCGGCCTGCTTGCTACGCTCGCTCGCTTCACTGCCTTACTGTGTCCCAAAATGATGCATCTCCAAAAAGTGTGTCACCAACATGAAAAGTTTGGAAAGCTGTGCCCTACAGCATTGGGGCCGGCTTGCTGGTTTAAGAATATCCAGGGAGAATCCTAGAGCCTGATGGTCAGTCCAGCTTAATGTCAAGGGGAGCTCTACTACTAGATCCTGGATGTTCGTAAAGACGGTGTCCAGCATATGTCCCGCTATATGCATAGGGCTGAATACTCTAGGGAAGAGGCCTTGCGACTCCATAGCTGCCGTTAGGCATGCGGAGTCTGAGTTGGAAATGGTGTCTAGATGATGATTGAAATCTCCTACTAGTAGGGAATTATGTGCTTGCAGGGTGTAGGGAGCAAAGGCTTTCCAATAGTGAGGTACAAAAAGATTTCTTATTTTCACCAGAAGTATCGTAAACCACAGCTCCCATCCACCTTAAGCCATAAGCAGGCTCCAGCCTGAATACCATTAACTCCATGCTAGGGGTAAAACAATGTCCAGGATTTTAATGTGCTGCGATAGACACGTGACAATGGCCAGACCTCCTTCCCTCTTGCCTATGCTGTCTAATCTTGCTACTGTGTATTCTGCAGGGAAAGCAATTGCAAGGGCTGGGGTGGATTGATTGTGCAGCCAAGTTTCTGTAAAGAGATAGATATCTGGTTTCAAATCATCCAGCATGTCCCAGATTTCAGCTGCATGCTTAGGGATAGATCTGGCATTAAGGTACAAGCCCTGTAAAGTACCTGCTTGCCCTTCCTTATCCTGATTTCCCTCCCTGGGCGCCTGATTGTTTAGTTCTCAATGGTTTATGGGGTGAGGGTGAAGGGTTTGCGGTGAGTCTACTCTTTACACTTTTGGTGCTTGTAATCACCATTATCTGCTTCAGTCTACTAATCACGTATTTTATGCAACAATAACGTTGAATCAATAAATATTATTGAAAACGTCCCACTGTGTATTCTCTATATATTTCTCTCAGAATAAGTGAGCATAAGTGACTGAGCGAAAGGTTCTGTACTGTTTCCACGATTCATGAGGAATCAGGACTGTCATTTTCAAAGGTTGCCAGAAACCATTTGCTCCCTGGTAGGTAAGGGTGGGGGGGCTTACGGTGGCACTGTGTGCTATAGGCCAACATATCCTGAAGGGGTGTCTGGAATCAGTCTTGACACCAAGCCCTTCGTTTATGTAGTCCAAACAATGCACAGGTCCCACAGATTGGAAGGATCTACATAACATGGCGCCCAACGAGGGTTAGACACTTATTTAATGGTCAATTCTGAGTAGTTCAGTCGTTCTTTCTCATAGACACCTACTCAAATTATAACTGGAGACGTCCGTAGTGGGAAGGGAAACAAATCCACCTCAGCCGAGTAGGCATAGCCTATGTATTGGCTGTAGGTTAAATCAAGCTTGGAGGATTAGAAGTTCCTACACCGGGCAAACAATATCTCTATAACACTTTGTGTAAATACTACTGCTCTAAAAATGATTGAACAGGATGAGAACATTGGAGAAGAGATAGATACACTGAACATTTCAGAAAATTTCAGACAGGCAGTTACTATGAAATTGTTACAACATGGCCTCCTGGCAACATGTGGAGATGTTACCTTAGTGGTTGAGGCAAACAAAGCATTCAAAACAGAGGTATTCTATTCTTTGGTTAAATTCCCAACTGCAGATGCACACACACAGTTATTTCATGAATACATTGAAAATGAACTACCTGATGAGTATTTTCCATACGTTGACTTAGAAGTCCCATTAAATTACCAAGGGCACATTAAATGGTTTAAAGGCGCCCTATGCCATACCACAGAACACAAGAGACTCGATCTGTTGAGCAGAGAAGGAGCGACCTGGTGGGTCTTAGCTTCATAGACACCGCATCCAAACGTTACGGCACTAACACCAGCAGGGATGCACAAACTTTACAGAGATTTAGTAAAAATGTACAGGAATCTGACACAATATGCAATGAGAACATTAACAGTCCAACCTGTCAGGCTGCTCAGGTTACACAACCACACAAGTCTCTCTCTGGTATTAGCCAGCAAACACTAAATGCGATTATGGGAAAGGTTCACACCAGCCGGGAGCAGATCCTGTCCTGGATAGCACAAAATCAGCACAGCCTGAAGCAGTCTTTCCTCATACGAGCACACAGGAAAAACACAGAATATTGACAATTTGCTTGCCGATTGGGATGGCTGCCCAGTTAGAAGATTGTGCTACTTGGCGGTACAGTCTTCGCTGCTGTATAAACCAAAACACATGGTACCCCTTCAATAGCAGTCATACCAGATCTACTAAAACAGATTAAGAATGAGTACAGGGCAGAGCCTGCCTTAGATCTGGCAATGAAACTGATGGGACATTTTGCCCAGGTATCCAACATTATGTTGAGTAACATAAAAAGGGAGGCAGCAGTGGTGGCTATATGTCAAAGCCAGAGGGAATTCACTCCCACACAGCAGGAGAACGAATTATCGAAGAAGCATATGCCTCTTTAGGCAGGGATAATCTGGGAGCCAAACCTGGGAAACCAATAGTTAAGAGTAGTTTTGGAAAGGAGAACTCTAAGCAAGCACCCTATACTTCAAAGAAGAAATGGGATAATAAACAGAAAAATAAACAAAACAGTCATGGAGTGGGTCCCCTCAACAGGAACACGACGGCTAGAGATATAACTTACGAAACCGTGACAATATTAGAAAAACTGACAGGTATCAGGATACTGATACGCCTTCATCTCGTTCCTTTCAGGAGACAATCGAAAAGTGTTCGAGTGAGACGGACAGTCCGAATACAGATCGGAAGAGCGAGTCAAGCTGAAAAGGGGATACATCACACTTTGGACTACATCATTAAAAAGGAAGACAAACAAAAGACTTCAACACCTCAATTTAAAAAGAACAGGGTTGCCGGGATTAAACTGAGAAATGCACAGGCTACTGAGGACTCTGCTTCTGAACGGGGAACAGGCTGTGACGATGCTGGACAGCGCAGCAGAACTCACCAGAGCTTGCCACAACCTGATGGACATTCTGGAGGTAGTTGCGCTGAGTGAACATATCACAGTGGAAACACCTGATACATGGGGAAAGTGTCCCACATTGTCTATATTAAATAACGCTCCAAATGGAGAAGGACATACCCAGTAAAGTGAACAGTCTCTTTTGGGAGAACCTGACCTATGGTTACGACATTCTTTTGGCAGGAAAAGGATTGGCCACCTGAGTTTGTAATGGATTGCCCAATGGGAGAAGAAGGTATTATACCTGCTTTTTCCAACTTCATACCAAAATCATTTAAAAATTCGTACACGCAGGAGTGGGCATTAGTGTTAGCTCCTGCACTTTACCGCAATCATGTTGGGTGGGATGATGAGTCACCTGATCGCGAAATCACATTAAAATCAATTCCTCAACCTCAGAGACAATTATCTAGTGGCGGTTAATTCCATAGTCACTTGTTGTACACAAGTACTGTTTCCACCTGCCCTCACAGTTAGGAAGGCAGCACTATGGCCTTCAATAAATGTTTCCAACAGAAAATGTGACTCCCTGAGCAAACTGAAAGCAATGCTGTTGCAGAAGGATGTGGCCTTAACTTCCGCCAAAGAGACGTTTGATCTCCAGGTTGCAAGGTCCTTGTCTGAGATACAGACACTACTCCATACTAACTTCCCGCTGCATTTTAGGGAGCGGGTACATTGTCTCTTTAAAATGTCTGATACGAAAGGAATAGTGCATATTTTTAAATGTATTGGTTTGGTTAGCACCTTTCAGACGATATTCGCAGTTATGCCATCTTTCATACACTCCGTGTTGGGAAGCGTTTTTGGAGGGCTCCTGCTTGTCCCGCTCCTTGTGGCATTAATACTGATTTCATTTTTCTACTTTGCAATGGGCTTCCTAGTTTAAGTCGGAATGGAGATGGCACTGTAAGTGCTGCGTTGCTGTGAGCGCATGAAACACTGCTTTGGCACACCTCGGCTTCACGAACTAAATGAGCATTGGTTCTTGTCATTCAGTCCGGTCTGGCTTGACTGCATTCAACGTGTCTTCTGCTGCTGGCTATGCAGCCAACAATGCATCCTGGATGTATCCCTCGGATCAGAATTGGTTGCACCACCGGACATTAAAGTACTGATGGACCCTTTAAAGGCCCATGTGTATTTCTTTCCCCAGCCTATTCCATTGATGATGAATGCATTCTTAGAGCCACCCTGGGATGCTTCAGCTCCTAGTGATGTGAACAACGGCTCTGCGGACCACTTGCTGGACAACACGCCTCCCTCAGCTGCTGCTGTGAGAACTGAATACAATCACCTTTGCTCCTTAAACATGCTACGAGCTGCGCCTCTAAGAACATCTGCGGATGTGGGCAACAACAATGTTGCATCTACCACTCTGAACACAAACAATTAGCCTTCTTTCTGTGTGGGAACAATTTGGCATCTTTTTTAAATAAAATGTACCAAAACATATTCTTTTTCTAGGCACCAGGGCTTTCTGAGCGCTTGGATCTCAAATAATATAACCTTTTACATATTTTATTGGGAAGCCCACTTTTAGATGCTTTTAAAGAATAGTTTTTTTAAAACTATTTTAAAATTGTCTGCTAGCTTTTTAGATAGCCTTTTATATCGACCCTTAGTATGAGGAGTGGGTGTTATATTCCCGGGTTAGGCCAATTAGTAAAGCAGATTATTTCTTACATTGTCCTCGCGAATAACATTTCCGTGCTGTAACCTTTTGCATACATTTGCATGCACGACAATGTTGGATTAGTTTCCCTGAAACTAAACTTGTTTTACCTCCATTTTCACACAACATTATCACAATGCCCTGAACATCATGTACAAGGTCTTGTTTCTTACTACGTACAAATCCCATCACTATCTTCATCCACAGGGCGACAGAGCTAACTACATATCCACAACATCACTAATCATTGTTTACATTACAAGGCAGCTTTCTATTATAAAAGATGAGCATCCCAATAGATTAACAGAGAAGATACTTCCACTGACACCGAGGGTCCTTGCATGCTGAGAAATCACGTAGCAGTCTGACATCTCGTGAGGGGTGTCCAGTTTGTGAACAAGACGGGGTCCTCCACTCTATCCCATCAGGTAATGGGGTTGGATCATTTCTTGGGGGGATTATTGGCTTTACACCTACACACACTCTAGGTACACTTACAGTAGGGTTCACATAGTAGGAGTATGCTAGATTACTGCCTTGTTTGTTTGCTTGCATTTATCAAATTGTTCTGCACCATGGCAGAATTATATCTACTCTTTACACTTTTGGTGCTTGTAATCACGTTTATCTGTTTCTGCTCACTAATCTTTAAAGCACACATATTTTATGCAAGAATAACTTTGTTTCAATAAATATTATTGAAAACGTCCCACTGTGTATTCTCTGTGTATTTCTCTGAAAATAAGTGACCACGAGTGACTAAGCGAAAGGGTCTGTACTCTTTCCATGATTCCTGAGGAATCAGGGTTGTCATGTTCAGTGGTTGCCAGAAACCATTTGCTCCCTGATAGGTTAGGGGGGCTTACAGTGGCACTGTGAGCTAGCTGGTCTATAGGCCAACATATCCTGCGGGGGTGTCTGGAATCAGTCTTGACACCAAGGCCTTAGTTTATGTTGTCCGAGCAATGCGCAGGTCCTACGGATTGGTAGGAACTACACAACAGTAGCAGCCCCAGAGGGTATTTCAGAAATTGCTCTTTGATGGATCTAGAGAAGCCTAAGCCAAGTTATTTCCGGAGCGCCGGTGTGGTGTAGGTGTTTAATTACATCCTGGCATGTATTCTGGTTGAGAATGCCGCCTTGTTTTCTACCAAAGAGAGGAGTTTAAGTGAGTTCCACAATGTATTTCTTTAACACAGAGTGGGTGGTTGGAGTTTCCCATAACTTGGTCAACGGGGTCCTGGCCAGAGATCCCTTCAGATATGCTCTGACAGGTGATGAGTCCCTCTGTTCGAGCTCCTGCCATAGGTAGTGGTTAAACGTGCAGCGATCCGCTTTCCTGATTTTGCCCCAGAGGTTGATGAAAGCTCCCAGTCAGGGACTGATTCTGGAGATCAAACTCCAGCCTTTGTGCTGGTGACGTATGCTTTGGTTGGTTGAAGATGATCCCGTATGCTTTCACTTGTGTACTGTCTAGGATTTTGGCACCCCTGACTCTTTGGAGCTTCCTGACATATGTTATTGTTGACAGCAGTTTGGCGTGCACTACCCGGAGAACAGGGGCGAATGATGGGCCATTTAATTTTGGACTCTTTAGTGACACTGCTAGAGCCAGGCATTGCTTTTTATGGTGTCCCTTTGCTGCATGAAATTGCCTGCTTTGTCAACGATCACACATAGATATTTGTAGTCTTTAGCTGCCTGAATTTGCATCTTTCCCCAGAACCATTCGAGTGGATTTGTCCTGTTCTTGCCAATCATCATAGTACGTGTTTTTTCGAAATTGATGGTCAGTCCGTTTTTCTCAGAATGTTACTGTGTTGTGTTGAGAAGGCACTGTAAGCCTACCTTAGTATGACTGACTAGAACTAAGTCATTGGCATACTTGAGGCTTGACAGCACCAGGCCCCCTAGCCTCAGAGCATGGGAGTTGCAGGTGTTGATTGCTGGCCTCAGATCGGATAAAAATAAACTAAACAAAGTAGGAGCCAGGACGCAACCTTTCTTTAGCCCTTTGCTTGTTGGAATTCACCTTGAGAGGTGCGTTCCTTCTCCCAGCTTCACCTGTACCCATGTATCTGTGTGAAGAGTGATTAGCAAGTTAAGGCCAGTCCAAGGAATGCCCCAGCGTACCAGTTTTCTCCAGAGCCTGGTCCTATCCACATGGTTGAACGCTGCCTTGTAATTGATGAAACATAGATGAAGTGGCTGTTTTGAGGCTCTCCCCTTGCCTATAAGCAGTGATATAGACATAATGTTAGTTGTTGTGCCCAAGGTTTTTGAAAACCCTGTTTGGTTTAGTGGTATTATTCCTTTCTCTGTTGAAAACATAAAGAGTTCCTCCAGTAAGGTCCCTACAAAGTATTTTGCTTCATTGTTGATGAGGGCAATTAGGCGATAGTTTGTTGGTATGGTCCGGTCCATGTTTTTATGTATTGAAGATATTAGTAACCCTATCCAAGAGGCAGGAATTGTGCTACCGAGACAGATTTTGAGGAAGAGTGGCTCTAGTGCTTCTGCCCATAATTCCCTGTTGTGCTTAAAAACACAGAGGGAATGCCATGGGCCCCGGGCCCTTTCTCTCTGTCGTTTGCTGATTTGACATCTAATGAAGTTTGTTCTGAGTGACCTTGGGGAGTGGGTCTGTTCATTTACTGACAGAGAGAAGAATACTAATTGGCTGATGGTCTCCGGAGAGGTGTTTGACTGAGTACTTGCTACCATGTGAAGGGTGGATATGTTTGTTGATTGTTCCTCGAATCGCGTACTATCATTATGCTTGATGTCTGCAAATAGCTTTGCCCAAACCGTATCTTCTTGTGAACTGTTAATGGTGCACTTCAGGTTTTTTATTGTTATTTGCTGTTGTAATTCCCCTTGCATGGCGAGGTCTTCAGGATTGCATCGAAGGGAGCTTAAAGTGCTGTTTATGGGTTTTTTAAACTGAATCCTTTGGGCCTTTGGAATGGACCCCATCTTGTTGGGCGCTTGGGAGTGATTTGTTTTGAGCAGCACAGTGAATGTTTACCCCAACTTGGTGGTAAAAGACTCCCATCTTCCTATTTCAATGTCTGCTGTGCCCCTGTATTCACGTAGTAACTCCATTGCAGACTGAGATAAATGCTCTGTGGTTGCATGAGCAAACTTAATCCTTTCGTAGTTGAGCGTGAAGATGGTGTTGGGAGATTCCTTCATCTTGCTGAACATTGGCATGGTTGTTAATAAGGTTGTCTCTTGCGGGCAATGGTCGCTGTCACCTCTGTCACCAAGGTGGAAAGAAACAACCTGTTGGAACAGTGGGATAAAGATGAAGGTGTAGTCTATCCTTTTGCAGGTAGACGTGAAATAGTAGGAGGCCGCCAGTGGATTGTTTTCTTGAAACCTGACATTGAGAGGTCTTAGATTCAGGTAATCCAGGTCAGCCAGCAAGTCTGTTCCAATCTTGGTTGGGGGACCCTGGTGGTTTCTTCCTTTCACTTGGATATCTCACATTGAGGTTTAAGCTACCGTGGTATAATCTAGACAGGCGCCAAGCAGGTATAAGTTAAGGGCCCCGGTGAGGATAATATACACCGTTTCTCCCTTGCTTATCTGTTCCACGAGCTGATCAACCAACTGCTTGGCAACTTTATCTTTGTGTTTTGGATGGATGGATGCATGCATTGATGATTGTTGTTCTGAGGCGAGGTGGTGATTTTGGCAGCATTAGTAAAAGGCAAGATAGTATGTAGAGGACTAACTGAGGAGATTCTGGCTATTAAAACGTATGTTGCCAAACCGCCCTGTAGGTGGTCATACCTTGCCCCCTTAGCTGCAGGCGCAAAAAAGCACATATCCCTGCAAGTAGTGTGGTTCAGCCTGCCAGGTTTCTTGCATCAGGATAATGGCAAATGTTCTGATATAGTGAAGAAAATACTGTTCTGAGACTTTGCTAGCGAGACCGTTGATGTTTCATGTACAAAGCCAAAGGACGTCTTTGCTAGGCATAATGCCTGCTGCTGTTTTGAGTGCCTGTTATTGGTTGCGATGTTGACAGTTGATTGCTCTGGAGATCCACCTACGGTCAGTGTTCGAGTAGCGTGGGTCGACAGTGCTCTAGCGAGCACTGTGTGCATCCAGGGTGGTCCTTGTGTTCGTCAGTGCTCCTTAGAAGACAGAACAGATTTGGTTGCTTGGTCCTGCTTCCTCACTGACCTGTTCCAATGGTTGCAAGGGAGAAGGGTAGCCAGGTATGCAGAATGGGGGGATATTTACACCCCAATTCACAAAAGCGGGGCTTTCTGCAAGAATTTTCTGTGCAATTGAAATAGTTCTCCAGATTGTTTTGGTGACTTCGCCTGTCAGCGATGATTCAGAGCGAATTAATTAATTCTATTGCCAGGGGGTTGATCGTACATAGACCATCAATGGAGGGAATATGTGATAGTGGTAGCAGGATGTTGCCTCTATTCAGGGTGTCAACCTTACCTCTTGATTTATAGTTGGGTTTAAAAATAAGTGTCAGGCTGCCAGTTGGTCACATCCTGGGGTTGATAGATTGTAACCCCCCAGAGGGTGGATACCTCACCTCTATTGCTCAAGCTGTGGTTGGGTCAATTCATCAGGTGTTCTCCTATTTGCCCTTGTGGCAGTGATGCAAGGTACAGCCTGGGTCTGATGGAACGTTATGTCTGGGTGCAAATAGGGAGTTCTGGGACTTTCAGGTGGGATTTGTATCCCTTCCTCGGTGCTCCCCCACCTGACGTTGTCAGTGGGGGTGTTGCTGGTGGCTATCTTGGTGACAGTCTCCACGATTGTATGTGTTTTTTCCAGCCAGCTATCCCTGGTAGGATGTACCTGCTGCCCCGTGTTGGTTTCCCTCTGTACTTTTTCCATGACGGGGATTGGGACTAGGTTTATATATACAAAAGCACAAGCGCGGCATTCAAAAGTTCTGTGCAAAAACACCTCTGGAACCCGCCGCACTATGGTTCCACTGGCATCCAGAGTCAAACAGTTTCTCAAAAAAGAGGGTGCACCAGAGATAAAGTGAAATGTGTCTGAATATTTCCATGTAGTTTCTTTTTATTCTTCAAATAGTCACATTCTGGACAACAGCCAACGCGTTTTGTTCCATACAATGGAACTTCATCAGGGCTGAAAACAATCAACACAAAACAGCACATCAATAAATACAACAGATAAAAAGACACCATCATTAGGAACATATACTGACATCAAAAAATGAAACAATGATATGAGACAAAAAAACAAAGACCTAAGACAATACCAAAAGCGACAAAAATACCTATACATTGGAAAGGAATACAAAACACACAAATAAACAAAATACAATATATATAAAAGCTCATGAATGAAGCACGGACACACCATCCTAATGGGCACAATATAGCAACAGTATATTAACGCCTAAGGTGCCATATGACATTCCAAAATGTTATTAAAAGTTAAAAAAAGAACTATATTAGATTGAGTGAGTACCCCAATGTGCAAAAGACACACAGGCCAAAGAAATTAGAGCAAAAAGGTGAAGGAATCCCTAATCTACCCAGATGTCACTCACTTATATTAAATGAAAAAGGACAAGGAAAGAAGAGCAGGAGACAAAGAAGAAGCGAAAGGCAGGAACAATAAAATAAAATTTAAAAAACAGAGTGAATACACATAGAGAGCTAATAATCTCACCAATTCAATAAATGGACAATAATCCACAACGTCTCAAAACAGCCAGTAGGCCACCGGGAAATTCAATAAACACGTCTGCAGCCTTTGTAATATTCAAACTTAGAGCACCATGTTATTCTGAAACCATAATGAAGCACAAATCAAGAATAGCATAAATTGCGTAGCAATATAGACAAACAGTAAAGCAAAAAATATACAGAAAAGAACAGAAAAGCGGATTCGCATCTCACCAGTAATTAATAGCCAAAGAATTTAAAAACGTCAACAGTCACTCCTTGGAAAGAATGTGCAATCCAAGAGTAAAGAGGTCAAGGTCCCACAATCCTAAATTTATTGCGGCCACATCCAGACAGAATACTCTGTAAGTAAAATAAAATATGTTCTTACTACATGCGTCCATATAACAAGTCTATACATTCGTTCTGAGAAAGACACCAAAACGTGTTTCCTATCTCAGCTAAGTTGGTGGTATGTGAAAAGTATACCCAAATATATCATCAATCAAGCACAGTATAAAACGTGCAAAAACGCAAAGCAGATACATCCACCTAAAATCATAGATGAAAAAGAGGTACGCGGTGAGCACACAAAGCCTAATCCCATGTAATATTTGTAATATCAAGAGGAATAGCGTCAGTAACCGCCCATGTATGAATAGAATATATGTCGTTACTACGCATTCCGTTGCAACGCATGCCTTTACCACGCATGCGTTACAACGAAATGTTTTTTCTTCGCATTGCCCTTACCTTGATCTTGCCTTTACCCCGCTTTTTCGTTTTTGGGGGGGAGACCCCCCCAAGCCCCCTTTCTTCTTTGTTTTTCCTTTTTCTTAGGTCTTCGCCGACACTGACGAAGGACTGATGCTTTTTTTTCCGTCCAGGAAGACGTTTTTCCGTGATGACGTTGCTTGCGTGCTAAAGACGTCGTTGAAGCAATACGCGTTGTGAAGATGTTTACGAGGTAAGTGTACCGTTGTAAACGTATCGCGTAGAAAATGCTTTGTGGTAAAGGCTGTTTCCCGTATGAATATTATAGAAAAAACCTTGGTCATGCTGGTTGGACTATTTCTGAATGAGAAAGTGGGACCACTGAAATATGCATATTGTAGAGAAAGCCATGGTTATACAGAACATTATGAAAGACCAAGTATAATGAATGGTCGTAAAACAAAAGACAAAAAACATAAACCAAAGGCCTAAATATCCCAAGTATCCCATCCGAGTAAGACAAAAAAAAACGTCTCAGTATCCAGCGTGCTTAGACCTAATAATAAATACCATTTCACCATACGTGGATAAGTCTGATCAAAACAACCGGACAGTCAGCCTAAACACGATCCAAACTGGTCCGCACATCAAGCCTACTGATTTAAACCCTCGCAGTAATTGCCGGCATACAACGTGATGACGTCAGCAATGACGGCCTATTACTGCAGGTAGCGCCAGAGTGTAGAGGCCATATTTGAATGGTATATAAAGCTGCATAATCAATACAAAACAATGGGCCTACATGAAAAAACACGGAATAAAAGCGGAAAAATAAACGGCACCAACCAGGCTCGTACCGTAATGCCAAAGCGCATATTTTAGCGCAGAAAATCCTAGGAACACCTACCAGGCTGCAGCTATAAGTCCAGCCCGCGTTAAAAAAATTACCAGAACAAAAAAAAAGCACTAATCACAACGGGGAGGGAAGATCCTGTAGCTGTTCAAGGTGATGTTACGTGGAAATAATAAAACCTACAATAAACAAAAAAAAGTGATGAAATATATAAAATTGAAAAGAAATTAACAGTACAAACGCAGTGAACCCAAATAGTTGAAAAAAAAAGATATATAAAAAACTTACACAGTTTGAGGGAAAAAGAAAGAAAGAAAATGTATGTATATGTAAATGTCTGTATATATATATATATATATATATATATAAAATCATTGATGTCATGAGTGATGTCACTGACCATGTCATGAGTGATGTAATATGTGACGTCATCAGCAGTGCATTGCGGGCGCGCGAGTTATAGTTAGCTGAACTAACAATAACGGTGGAATTTCAATGGTTTTGTACGAGTGAAAAGTCCAGCTAACTATAACGCCCCTGAAACCTATGGTTTTTTCAGTGAATTTCGAAGGTTTTTTAAATGCTAATTCCTAACTATAACGTGCCTGAAACCTATGGTTTTTTCAGTGAATTTCAAAGGTTTTTTAAATGCTAATTTCTAACTATGCCTACAGAGATAGGACATGTGAAGAAAGAAGAAAAAACGCACAGAAAGAAAAAAAAGAAATGCAGAAAGAAGCAACAGAAGTCCTCAAAGACGAAGAAAAGTGCAGGAAGAAGGATAACGTGCAGAAAGAACAAACAGAAGAGCAGAAAGAAGCCTTGTTGCAAAATCATCCTGTACCCTCAACTTTTTCAGACGGATACTGGTGGTAACTGAGTCTGACTAACCAGTCCTAGAGCCAGTGCTATGTTAAAAGACACTCAGAATACAGTGAAAACATCTACATACACTAGGGAACACTATGCGTTGGGGTCCCCCTGTGATCAGCATGACCTCCTCTGTAAACCCCTAGTATATAATAGGGCAGGGGATTAAAACTACCTCTTAAAACACGCCACAGGGCGTGTTTGCACATGTCACCTCAGGCCCCGTCCCCTCACTTCCCCACTGTGTAAACACGCCCTGTGGCCGTTTTTAGTTGGGAGATTAAGTTCATTTGAATCCAGAGGGTCCCTAGGGTCCAACTAGCCCACTAGGTACCTCCAGTATGCGCCACAGAGCTGCGTTGCAGAGAGGTGTAAAAAGTGGCACGGCCTGGACCACCTCTCTGCAACGCAGCTCAGTGGCGCTTACTGGAAGCACCTGGTGGGCTAGTTAGCCCCCAGGGGCCCTCAGGATTGAAGGGGAATTATTTCCCCAACTTAAAACGCGCCACAGGGCTTGTTTGCACACGTTAACTCAGGCCCCGTCCCCTCCCTTCACCACTGTGTAAACACGCCCTGTGGCCGTTTTTAGTTGGGCGATTAAGTTAATTTGAATCCTGAGGGTCCCTAGGGTCCAACTAGGTCACTAGGTACCTCCAGTATGCGCCACAGAGCTGCGTTGAAGAGAGGTGTAAAAAGTGGCACGGCCTGGACCACCTCTCTGCAACACAGCTCAGTGGCGCTTACTGGAAGCACCTGGTGGGCTAGTTAGCCCCCAGGGGCCCTCAGGATTGAAGGGGAATTATTTCCCCAACTTAAAACGCGCCATAGGGCGTGTTTGCACACGTCACCTCAGGCCCCGTCCCCTTCCTTCCCCACTGTGTAAACGTGCCCTGTGGCCGTTCTAAGTTGGGAGATTAAGTCACCTTGAATCCTGAGGATCCCTAGGGGCAAAATAGCCCACTAGGTACGTCCAGTAAGCGCCATTGCAGAGAGGTGTAAAAAGGGGCACGGCCTGCACCACCTCTCTGCAACGCAGAGCAGTGGCACTTACTGGAAGCACCTTGTGGGCTAGTTGGCCCCCAGGGTCCCTCAGGATTGAAAGGGAATTATTTCCCCAACTTAAAACGCGCCACAGGGCGTGTTTGCACACGTCACCTCAGGCCCCGTCCCCTCCCTTCACCACTGTGTAAACGTGCCCTGTGGCCGTTCTAAGTTGAGAAATTAAGTCCCCTTGAATCCTAAGGGTCCCTAGGGTCAAACTAGCCCACTAGGTACCTCCAGTAAGTGCCACAGAGCTGCGTTGCATAGAGGTGTAAAAAGGGGCGTGGCCTCAGAACACCTGTCTGCAACGCAGCTCCCTGGCACACACTGGAGATACCTGTTGGGCTAGTTGGCCCTCAGGGACCCTCAGTATTGAAGGGGAATTAATTCCCCAACTTACAACTGGCCTGGGGGCGCGTTTGCAGAGTGCTGCAAGGAGGGGGCGTGGCCTCCAGCGCGATGCCGGTCTTTTATTTATTTTATTTTTTTAAGAAGAAGGACTGTGTGGCCCCCTTCTTTTTCTAATTTACTGGCCCTGGGGACCCCATCCCCCAGGGCCTGCACCCATTTTTTTTGTTGAAAAAAATAAATTTGGCCCTCCCAAGGCCTTAATCGGCCCTGGGGACCCCAAACCCCGGGTCATGGCCTTTTTTTTATTTAAATTCTTTAGGAGGGGGCTGCATTGCCCCCCTCCTCAGGCAACTTATGGCTCCGGGGACCCCATCCCCCGGGGCCGGCCTTTGTTTTTTATTATTTTAAAAATATATATATTTATAGAAACACCTAGGACATACTGGACAAACCGTATGTACCTATCACCATGACGATTTGCGTGATATTCATTAAAAGGCGACTATGCATAGAATGAATCCACATGGAATGTATTTACACCGCTAGTGAAGCTCTGACGTGTCTGACGCCCTACCGTGCCTAATTCCGGCGCCCCCGCCGGTGGGTACTCTCCAAGTAGACACCCTTGTCGTTTATTTATACAAACATGGGTAGGTATTGACGGGCACATTTAATATACACGCACACCAAGCCATTCAAAGGGGATTCGACAAAAATTCGACCAAACTATGCAAGAAATCCCCTCACGGTTAATGAAAAACACATCCACCGCCGGATGTGTAATACTTTTTATTTTACTCTCTGGAAAGGAGACGAACCTCACTTGAGAGTCACAGCGTGCTCCTGGCTGAGCCCAATGCTGTGTTACACCCACCAGAGCCCGCCGATTGCCTCACACCTCTGTGTTGTATTCCACCAGCTAGTGCGTATGCTATGACACTCTCTAGCCCATGTGCACTGTAACACCACCCCGTGAATATGTCATGCCACACTTGCCTTCGCACGGGTTATATTGCCCCATCTAACGTGCCTTCCTCGATGTGTATGTTATAACGCACAGCGCTATGCCATACATATTACAATCTGGGATCCATATCTTTGTCACAGTGCATATGCAACGTTACACTCCCCAGCACATATTTTATATTACAACTTTAGAGACTAGTTATGTTACACAACACTGCCCTGTGTATATTACACTCCAAGGCGCATATCGCATAGCACGCGCTAGTGCCTGTGCTATCTCGCACTCTCCAATGAATCTGTCATTGCGCACAATGTATTGCATATTACATTTCACACCCCGGTTCATCTTATATCACACTTTTTGGTGCATGGTTTATACCATATACTACATCTAGTTTTCATTTTCAATCGTGCTCTCAGGACTATGTTCTATATAACACTGCGACCACCTACCCTTTTCACGGGCATTACATTTTGCGATGGGGGTGGAGGGTCAGGGGGTGTTTCTGCCAAGTGAGCCCGGAGTCACAGTCACAAACGTCCTCTTCTTCCTGAATAAAAGTGAGATTATGCTGCATACTTGTTCATATTTTAAGTAGTTCGCACAGACACACATTTAAAAAACAATAAAGTTCCTAATACCCACCTTCTCTGAACAGTTAGCTTGCTGACCCATCCACCTCCTCCCTATCCTCTGTTGTCTGAATCCATGGACTAGCCTCCTCCCTCCTGCCATGCATGGTCTGATGTGCTGCCACTGCCCTCCATTTAGCATGATGTACCAGTCCACTCCTCCTGCCCTCCATTGCCCAATTCTATGGCCCATCATTGACCTCCTGCTTAGCCTCTGTGCTTAGCTTGCTGCCCCTATTCTCCTTCCCCCTGCCCTCCGATGTCTTTGTGCATGCCCCTGCTCCATCCTTTTTGCCCACTATGTTCCATGGACCTGCCACTCCTATCTACTCTGAGTGTTCTGTTGAGCTGCCACTCCCCTCCCACCTGCCTAGCATTGTCAGATGACTGTAACCTGTCCCTGCCACCTCCACCCTGCCTGTCCACATGCCATGCCCCTATCCCCTTCCTCCTGTCCTCCATGGTCCATTTTACTGCCACACCCTTCTGCCCTCCCTGATCTGTTGTGCTGCAACTGCTCCTCCTGTCTGCCCCGCGTGGTCTGTTGTGAGGCCCCTTCCCCTGAACTCTCTTGTCTGTGCCCAGGTCCTGACCCTCCCTTCTATCCTCCATGGTCCTTTGTGCATGCCCCTGCACCCTCCTTCTTGCCCATCATAGCCATTGTGCTGCCACTAACCCTCCCGCTTGCCATGCATGGTCTTCTGTGCTGCCATGGCCCCTCCCACCTTCCCTGTGTGGTCAGCTAGCTGCCCCTGACCCCCTCCCACCTTCTCTCCATGGTCTGTGTGTATGCCACCATAGTCTCATTGTTGCTCTCCATGGTGTGTCTTGTTTCTAGTGCCCATCCTGCCTGACCTCCATGGTCATCTTGCTGCTCCTGCCCTGCCACCTTGCCCCCAGCCCTCTGTTTCCATGTGCAGACCCCCTATTCCCTCCCTCCTGGCTTGTCTGTTCCATTGTAATGCCCCTGATCCGTCCCTCCTGCCCTTTATGGTCTGTTATGCTGCAGCTTTCTCTCCTGTCTGTCCATTATGGTCAGCTAGCTACCATTGCCTCTTTCCCATCTGTTCTCGGTTGTCCACGTGCATGGTCCTGTCCCCTCCCTATTGCTTTCTATGGATTGTTGTGCTGCACTCCCGTCCGCATGCGCTGTGTGGTGTATTGTGCTGCTGCAAACCCTGATGCCTGCCCTGTAGGGTCAGTTTGGTGCACCTCTCCATGTCCCTCCGGTCCTCTGTTATCCGAGTCCATGTCCTTACCCCAATTCCTCCTGCCTACCATGATTCAATGTACCATACTTGCGAACATTTTGAACTTGGTAAGAGGGAGATTTTGAAAAACAATTGGGGTATTGATTTTCCCCTTTGAGTTACATTGAAAAAGAGGAGATTGTAGACAGGAGACAGATCAAATAAAGCCATTTGAGCTTAAAAACATTGGACGTTTCCTGGCTGAAACGGGTCTGTTGGCATGTATGGTTGTACTACCACTGCCTCCTCCTTCTGCCCACAAAGGTCTATTATATTGCCACAGCCTCTCTTGCCAGTCCTGTATTGTTGGTTTGTTGCCCCTGCCCCCCTTTCCACTGCCCTCCATAGTCTGTTGTGCTGCCACTGCCCTTCCTGCCTGCCCAGTGTGGTCAAATTGTTGCCTCTGCACTCTCCTACCTGCCTTCAATTTTCAGAGTTCGTGCCCCTGGCCTCTGCCTCTCAACAGTATCCCAATGAACAACTAGATTGCTAACATTCTATATTTATTACAAAAGTGTGGAACGCCTGACGTCATCTTGATGTAATCAAAACTGTAATACCTAGAGTATTTCCTTTAGAAATTACATATATGAGTGGGTCTTATTTGCATCAAAATTATGGTTAGTGCTCTAAAAAACTAAAATGAGGACATATTTTCTGAGTTTTCAAATAGCGACAAAGAACTTTTAAATTATTTGTAATCTTTATGTTTTTTTATCCAGTTGACCACTTGATTAAATGTTGCACCTTGGCAAGAGGATGTGGTGTTACTTCCAGAGCTGCAGACTTTGCAACTGGGGAACCAGGTTGGAGTTTCTGCTTCAGCTCAACATTCTGTGATTGTGGTCAAATCACTAAATCTCCCCATGTCTACAACCAAAATGAATTTGATCTTGTTTGATGTAACCAATGCTCATGTAAAGCATTCCAATACCAGACAAGTCTGCAATATATAAAACTGCAAATACACAAAAAATAAGGGTTTTGCACACTTCTGTCATTGGGCTACATGTGGGCTACATCTGGGTGATATTTATGCTGCATTTAGGCTCTTTTGTGTCTGGTGGCCATCTTGGGAGATTTATTCGTTATGAAGTTTCCTAATTTCCTCATTTACTGCAGTCTCCTAAGTAGGAAATGCTTTCAGTTTTTTACTTTGATTCCATCAAGAAGTTATTCAGATATGTCACACATTTGCCATAAATTCTGAATGTTAGCACTCTAGTTGCTCATTAGATCACCGTAGTAAAGCTACTGCTCACCACGCAAGTCTGCTGCTGGTATTAAAAGTGCATGTTTCAGTCTGCATATCAGAATTTTTTAATGAAATAGAAGAGGATTTGAGAAGTCACTCAAAATGTGCCCTAATTTTTCTTTCTTCAGCACTAATCATAATTTCTATGGCAAAATGAACCCCCTCATTGTGTTCCTTTTTAAATTAAATGTTTTAAGTGTTACCAGTTTATTCCAATCAAGATGGCTTCAGGTGTGCCATACTTTTGTCATAAGTAAGACAGTAAGCGCTCTAGTTGTTCTTAAGAACACTCTGGGACATTCTGTCATTAGGCTATACTTGGGCTACATCTGGGTGATATTTGGGCTACATTTGGGCTCTTTTGTCTCTGGTGGCCATCTTGGGAGATTTATTTGTTATGAAGTTTCCTAATTTCCTCATTTACTGCAGTCTCCTCAGTGGGAATACTTTCAGTTTTTTATTTTGGTTCCATCAAGAAGGCATTCAGATGTGTCACACATTTGCCATAAATTCTGAATGTTAGCACTCTAGTTGCTCATTAGATCACTGTAGTAAAACTACTGCTCACCAGGGAAGTCTGCTGCTGGTATTCAAAGTGCATGTTTCAGTCTGCATGTCAGAATTTGTTTATGCAATAGAAGAGGATTTGAGAAGTCAAAATGTGCCCTAATTTTTCTTTCTGCAGAACTAATCATAATTTCTATGGCAAAATGAACCCCCTCATTTTGTTCCTTTGTAAACTAAATGTTTTAAGTGTTACCACTTTATTCCAATCAAGATGGCTTCAGGTGTGCCATACTTTTGTCATAAGGGACTTGGGATTTAATCCCATCTCTTACGCAGATGACACTCAGCTCCTCCTCACCTTCGACAAAGGGAGGTCAGACACACAAACCATCTTTTCTCAGGGTATGATGGCTATTGCCTCCTGGATGAAAGCCAACTATCTCCAGTTAAACTCTGAGAAATCTGAGATTCTGTTGTTCGGAGGGGCTAACATCTGCTGGTCACCTAGCTGGTGGCCGGAGGAGCTGGGTAAAGCCCCTGCACCTAAAGAGGTGGCTAAAAATCTGGGCATTAAGCTTGATAATAAACTCACATTGCAGACCCATGTTAACACTGTGGCTGGGTCTTGCTACCACACTCTAAGTCTCCTTAGAAGAGTTTTTCCGTTGCTTCCATTATCCACCAGGAAGACTCTAATTCAGGCCTTGCTCATGAGCAAAATTGATTATTGCAATGCCCTTCTTCTCTCTGCTCATGCTGCCTCTCTGGATAAATTGCAGATCATTCAAAACACAGCTGCGCGACTGGTTACGGATTCTCCGGCCAGAACACCTTCTCTGCCTCTGTTGCATGAATTACACTGGTTGCCTATTAGGAAAAGAGTGCAATTTAAAACAGGTTGCTTGATTTTTAAGGCTCTAAATGAGTTGAGTCCCCGTTATCTAACTACGAAATTAAAAGCCTACAATCCTTTATCTTCACTTAGATCAGGATCAAAAGCTCTGCTTGCTGTTCCTAGAATATATAAGGCCCGTTCTGGTGGCAGAGCTTTTTCGTACCTTGCCCCTTTATTTTGGAACAGACTTCCCCAATATTTTCGTACGGACATGTCCCTTCTTTGTTTTAGAAAGCTGATGAAAACATACCTCTTCTAGCCCAAGATAGTCAGCTGTCGCAAGCGCAGAGATACCCTTCTGGGTGATTCAGCGCTATATAAAACTATAAAATAAATAAAATAAGTAAGACTGTTAGCGCTCTAGTTGTTCGTTTGAACACTCTGGGACATTCTGTCATTGGGCTATACTTGGGCTACATCTGGGTGATATTTGGGCTACATTTGGGCTCTTTTGTCTCTGGTGGCCATCTTGGGAGATTTATTTGTTATGAAGTTTCCTAATTTCCTCATTTACTGCAGTCTCCTCAGTAGGAACTACTTTCAGTTTTTTACTTGGTTCCATCAAGAAGGCATTCAGATGTGTCACAAATTTGCCATAAATTCAGAATGTTAGCACTCTAGTTGCTTATTAGATCACTGTAGTAAAGCTACTGCTCACCAGGGAAGTCTGCTGCTGGTATTGAAAGTGCATGTTTCAGTCTGCATGTCAGAATTTTTTAATGAAATAGAAGAGGATTTGAGAAGTCACTCAAAATGTGCCCTAATTTTTCTTTCTGCAGCACTAATCATACTTTCTATGGCAAAATGAACCCCCTCATTTTGTTCCTTTTTAAATTAAATGTTTTAAGAATTACCACTTTATTCCAACCAAGATGGCTTCAGGTGTGCCATACGTTTGTCATAAGTAGGACTGTTAGCGCTCTAGTCGTTCTTTAGAACACTCTGGGAAGCTGCAGTAGAACACAAAGGAATCAACTGACAGTCTCTGCCAATGTTGCCAGATTGGGCAATTTCCCGCACAATTGGGCGACTTTTTTCCCAGTTGTGCGGGAAAAAACCATGCCTGGCGGGGGGCTACTTTTTGGGCTAGTTTTGGATGGTTGTGCGCAAATTTGTGGCCTGGGCAGGCGCCGACCACGAGGAGTCCGTCGCGTGAGTGCGCGGGCCAATGTGAGGGTCCCCCAGGGCCGTCAATCCAGTAGCGCGTGAAAACGCTACCAATGACGGCCCTGGGAATCATTTTTTGGCCAGCCCCTGCGTGCGTGCGTCACGGTGCAGTGCGTGACCTCAGCCTGACGGAGCTCTTACTTTCGGAGCTCTTACTTTCGGCTCAACGGTGGACGCCAGCCGAGCCTGTAACCGGTCCCAGCCCACAGCAGCAGGCACGCATGGAGTGAGCGTGGATGCTAATCTAGAGGCCCTGTCTGCCTCTCTTTAAATGCTGGGGGCTGAGCGCTCCCCGCCTGGAGGCAGCAGCTTCAGCCGGATGTGTGAATTCCTCGCTCAGTGCTGGTGAGGCAGCCGGCCGGGCTGCTGCTCGCGTTACGAGGCAGACATGAGTCGCTCACCTCGGCAAGTCCCACTTCCGGAATCAGGCAGGTCCGAGATCACCTCACCTCCGTGAGGGAACGACACTACCTTTGGAGCCCACTCTGACGAAGCCCTGTGTCCCGGGGCGGAGAGCTGGTATTCCCCAGAACGGTGAGTGCAATGTTCATGCTCAGTGCACAGAGCTCACCTGTGGAGAGTTCAGTGGTGGGGGCGCAGGGTTCAAACTTAGCTCTCCTTTCTCTCGCTTTTGGGAGTGGGGCAGACTGGGGTCTAGTGAATGCTGGCGAGTTCAGGGCCAGCCGGTGTCGAGTCTGTGCGGCGGTGTCAAGTGTGGGGATCGGGGCTGACACCATGGCATTGAATGACTTTGGCAGACCTGCACTACCAGGCATCAGCCGCCACTTGTAAATAAGTACTTTTACAAGTACATCCAGGGTCCTGTGCGTGCACCTACAGGAGGCCGTACTACATATTAGAGCAGCCCATGCCTACGTTTTATGCATATCACGACGCTGGCAGGTAAAACCCCAGCAGTGCGGTGCACCCTGAGCCCTCCCCGCAGACTTATCTGGACAGGTGGAGGGATGGATGAGTGAAAGGGTGGCTGATCGGTGAGTGAATGGGTGGATGGATGAGTGAATGGATGGATGGATGAGTGATAGGGTCAATGGATGGATTCATGAGTGGATGAGTTAAAGTATGGGTGGATCGAAGAAAGGAAGGATGGCTAAGTGAAAGGGTCAAAGAAGAGAGAAAGGGAGGATGAATGGATGACTGAAAAGGGGACTGGGTGGTAGGATGAGTAACTGGGTGGATGGATGAGTAAGTGAAAGGATGGCTGGATGGGTGAGTGGATAAATGGCTGGATGGATGAGTAGATGGTTGGGTGGAAGAGTGGATGGATGAGTGTACAGATGGATAGGGTGAAAGGGTGGATGAATGAAATGATGGATGGAAAGATACGTACGTTTTCAAGTGGATGAATGTTTGGATATAGATGGAATTACTTATACACTATTAGGCGACCACCTTTGATGCGTCTGTAAAACGTACCTTTTGTCCCTAAGTTTTGTCCTGAATTTTGACCTCTCGTCCTGAATTTTTGTCCTGAATTTTGACCCTTTGTCCTGAATTTTTACACTCACCGTCCTGAATTTGCACCCATGCCAGTTGGTCACCCAATTTGTAGGAAGTGATGAATATTGATAGATGCCAGGAAGTTGACGTAGGTAAAGAGTGTTTTAACACCCAAACCAAAACTGACCACATCGGTTGTTCGTAGGCCAGCCCAGCTTCGAAAACGTTCGTGCAGGGGCCACCCAGCCTCGCACGCACCTGTTGGCAGCACCACGTGCGTCTGTTTACCACTGTCCTGGCATGGATCTGACACTCCGTGCTTCACCACGTTGCTGATGCAAAGGCACGCACTGACGCGCCTGGATACCCGTAGGGTCGCAGTCTTTTTGCGCTTTATAAATATCTATACAATACAATACAATACGACGCACACTGTTTGCCGCTCGAACTGGAGCTGATTTCGGGGGGGGGCTGAATCTTTAAGCAATAGGCAGAGTGGAGCTGCAGGGGCTCTTAGAAGTCGCAGTGAGAACTGGTCTTAAAAATTAATAGCATTAAGGCAGGTGCCCAGTTAACACCCTCCCACCACCTGTATATTGAATAGAATGTATATTTGTCGTTAAAATTGTTTCTGATGACAATTTGTGCATAATTGGAGACTTGCTAATTTGGGCTGGTTTTTGGGCTGGAACTGGTCTGATTGGGCTTATATTTGAGCGGCTTTGGGCTTGGGACGGGTCTAAAAATCTGGCAACACTGGTCTCTGCCCTTGTTGGATGTACATGTTTTACTGAGAATGTCAGACTTCATTCTCACATGACTGAGAAAGATAATGTGAATTTACAGAAAATATGCTCTCAGTTAGCTTATAGATCACCTTCCAAACCTCTGTGGGAAAAGCATGAGAAAATAGTTTTCTCTCAAACATGATTCATGATATCACAGCAGAAGGCTTTTTCACATGGTAAAATCACCTTAGAACACACCACAATTCCTAAAATGAGTATGGTACCATCAACAAATGATTTATAATGTAACTAAAGTCTTAAAACCTTCTATTAACTGCAATGCTTTTTAATGAGGTGCTATCATGTATATTGGTCCCAAGATGGCTGCCAACACTTCTTGGATGAAGTGCTGACAGCCAATCAGATCTCACGATGAGATGTGTGGTTAGGCTCCGCCCAGATATATATGTGATTTTACTTTTGATTTTCTCAGGAACTACTGAACGGATTTACACCATTTAATCAAAAGGCACATGCCTGACCTGAGGACTACCTCTTTGCCAAATTTCAAGTAATTCTGTTCAGCCGTTCGGGCTGTACCTTCGACTAAAGGTCCTATGGGAAAATGCATGGGGAAAACGCGTTTTGGGACCCCCCTTTTTTCTCAGCACCCGCTTGACGAATCACTCCGAGACTTTCAGGGTAGGAGCTGAGCGGAGCGCCCCATTAGTTTTGAAAATTTCACGAAGATAAGTCAACCGGCGCCAAAGTTATTCAAAATAGAATTTTCAGATTTCCTATGGGAACTCGGTCCTAACTATAACTATCTACTGGCGACCGTCAGTAGATAATATATATATGTATATTTGTGTGTATATATATATATATATATGAATGAGGAAAAAACAGTATGAATGGGCATAAAGAGAGAATACAGTGGAGATATAAGGTTGATAGTCCACAATATAGTCTAAAAGTATCATTTTTTATTATACCCAAGAAACTGGGTTAGCGCGCATATTGTGTATTTCACATAGAATATCACACATGTACCAGTACAGAACAAGGATTCCTAAGCACTAATCGAAATGCATAAGGAAGGGGGTAAAGAAGGTCAAATACTCAACCCCTATCGCTGGTTGGTTGATATTCTCTACAAAAGGGATATACATGAATGGTACACTATAGAAAGTAGTGCATTTCACCATCAGTATTATGTCCTTGTGTCGTGGCCCGTAGGCGACAGATACATTTTGATTCAATCTGTCTCTGTAATAGTTCCCTATTACCTCCTCTCTTATTGACAGGGACAAAGTCAATGCCATGAAACCAAAAACTTGCATCTCAAATATGTTTCTGATTGTAATGTTCTGTGATTGGGTATCTGGTATCCCTATTTCTAAGGGCTCTCCGGTGTTCCTGCATGCGATGTTTAAGGCAACGTGTTGTGCTGCCAACATATATGATGTCACATGCACATTCAAGTACATAAACAACATGTGTTGTGTTACAATTTATAAAATGACCTATGTCGTATGTCGTCGAAGTATTGTAATGGAAGGTTTTTGGTTTATTTTTACCCATGGTGCAAAAGTTATACATTCCACAGGTAAAAAAACCATTTGGTTTCAATGGCAACCATGTTTCTTTCCCAGCGGGCGTAATCACATAACTTGGACAGAGATGGTTCCTTAAGGCACGTACCCTTTTGTAAGTGATGGAAGGCCTTTCACTCACAAAGTCCTTTAGACCAAGGACTTCAAGCAACAAATGCCAACTTTTTCTAAACACATTAAAGATCTTGTCACTATGTACCGTATATTGAGTGATAAATCTGGCCTTGCTATTGTTTCTGGTGGTGTTAATGGGCCGCACGCAATGTACATTCCCTATCCATATTGAGAAGCCTTGTCTCAGCTTTGTCTAGGATCTCTTTGCTGTAACCTCTTTTCATGAATCACTTTTTTGATTCCAGCAAATTAGTCTGGAATGATCCCTTTTCACTGCACGTTCTTTTAATGCGAGTGAATTCACCAAATGGGATATTTCTAATAACAGAAGCAGAATGCGCACTCTTTGCATGCAAAACAGCGTTGCATGAAGTCTCCTATATAGGGTACTTTGGATCACACCATCCTTAACATAAAACTTGATATCCAGAAAATGTATGCTCTCTCTGTGGTGTGACATGGTTAGTTTAACATTGAAGCTATTGTCATTGAGATAAGCAAAATACTGCTCCAACAAATCAAGAGAGCCAGAGACAAATAACATCGTTGATGCACCTCCCCAGAACACAATGTGTTCGGTCCAGGGGGAGGCACATCTGGCCCAGGCATGCTCCCTCTCGTACCAGCCCATAAAAAGACAGGCATAAGAGGGAGCAAACCTGGAACCCATCGTAGTTCCCTGGATCTGGTGAAACCAGCGACCATCATGTAAAAAGAAATTGTTTGTCAATATAATCTCAATCATGTCAACCACCATCTTGTTATACTCAAAAGGTTCCGCACCCTCCTTGTCCAGGAAGGAGCGTACAGCCATTATACCAAAATGTTTGTAAATACAGGTGTAGTGACTTTCAACGTCAAAAGTCACAAAAATCAATTTGTCTTACCGTTGAAAGTCCCTAAATTTTGTCAAAATGTCTTTAGAATCCTTAATGTAAGAAGGTAGGTCCAAGACATGTCTCTGTAATCTCAAATCCACAAACAGAGTTTCTCAGTAGGTGAGCCCACCCCTGAGATAATTGGTCTCCCTGGGGGGGAATTCTCCTCCCTTGTGGATTTTTGGTAACACATATATACAAGGATAATTTGGGCAATCCACTCTCAGATATCTATACTCATCCTCATTAATAAGACACATGTCTCGCCATTCACACAGGCGGGCATTTATCATATTCGTAAGGCCTGGCATAGGGTTGGAGGCAATCTGTTCATAACAGCGAGTATTGCTGAGTTGGCGGTTAATTTCCTTCATATAATCTGAACGGTTCATTAAAACTACGTTCCCGCCCTTATCAGCCTCACGTATCACCAATTCAGGATCATCACTGAGTCTTTGCAAAGCCCGTCTTTCAGCTGCATTAACATTCTGACTGGCCTTGGGTTGAAATCTATTAGGTACTGCCAATGAAAAAAGATCATCCGACACTTTTTTATGAAAAACAGGTCAATGTTAGTATGGTAGGAGCCTGTTGGAACGAATTTGGACTTGGGACACAGACCACTTTCCACCCTAAGATCTTGTGTAATTTCCAATTCATTCGTCAGTGATGGAATATCAACCATGTCACCCTCACTTATAGACATCAGGCATTGTATATTACGGATATCAGCAATTGTATGAGTACCATATTCCCTGTTGGGAGTAGGGCCACAAGTTATGTGGGCCCTATTTGAGAAGTAATCTCTTAATTTTAATGTTCTGGTGAATTTAAACAAATCAACATGAACATTTGTTAGATCTCCACCCTGTGTGGGGCAAAAATTAAGACCTTTACTCAACAACTGCAATTCATCCTGAACCAAAACTTTATTAGAGAGATTGACAATTTTCAAATCATAATCAGCATTTTCATTTACATTAGAAATCCCATCATCTGATGTCGACCTACCTAGAGTCTCTTCTGTCTGGTGGCCCCATCTGCTTTGTTCCCCACCCCCTTGGGTGCTCCTCTTTGATCTCCTTCCACCCCGTCTGACTTTAGTTGTTCTCGTTTTTGTCGTAGTCTGCTCGAGATTCGTAGTTTGGCAAGTTCCTTTTGGAAGGATGAGGCCCCTTCCCCTAAAGAGGACTCCTGTACCTTGGAGGATGTAGTACTACTCAGTGATGATACCGACTCGCCACTTAGCGAGCGGGCATCATCGCTTTCATCTCTCTGTTCTCTATTCCTTTTTTTGTCCTCAGTCCCCTGTAGGTTATCGAACTTCTTGGCAAAGGTGTATATTCTGCCGTCTCAATAATCTCTATCATCTCTCTTAATTTTTTTAAGTTTTTTATACTTGAGATAGATTTGATGGCCCTCCATGACCTGTTTTAAGATGACAATGTTTTTCTTTTAAATCCTTTTAGTCCATTGCATTCATTTCCCTTTCTAGGGACGCTATTTCCTCCTGAAGTTTTTCTCCTTTCTCAATCACATGTTTGACCAAGATCTGCATCATTACATGCGAGGCTCCTTCTAGATTTCTCTCCCATTCCTTTAATAAGTTGTCACTCAAATCCATTCATTTCGATTAGTGCCTAGGAATCCTTGTTCTGTACTGGTACATGTGTGATATTCTATGTGAAGGACACAATATGCGCATTAACCCAGTTTCTTGGGTATAATAGAAAATGATACTTTTAGACTATATTGTGGACTATCATCCTTATATCTCCACTGTATTCTCTCTTTATGCCCATTCATGCGGTATTTTCCTCATATATATATATATATATATATATATATATATATATATATATACATATATGCATACTTTTTTTTCTTTCTTTTTCCCTCAAACTGTGTAAGTATTTTAGATATCTTTCTCTTTTCACATATTTGGGTCCACTGCGTTTGTACTGTTAATTTCCTTTCAATTTTATATATTTCATCACTTTTTCTTGTTTGTTGTAGGTTTTATTATTTCCACGTAACATCACCTTGAACAGCTACAGGATCTTTCCTCCCCGTTGTGATTAGTGCTTTTATTTTTGTTCTGGTAATTTTTTTAACGCGGGCTGGACTTATAGCTGCAGCCTGGTAGGTGTTCCTAGGATTTTCTGTGCTACAATATGCGCTTTGGCATTACGGTACGAGCCTGGTTGGTGCCATTTATTTTTCCGCTTTTATTCCGTGTTTTTCATATAGGCCCATTGTTTTGTATTGATTATGCAGCTTTATATGCCATTCAAACTTGGCGTCTACACTCTGGCACTGTCGGCAGTAATAGGCCGTCATTGCTGATGTCATCATGTTGTATGCCGGCAATTACTGCGAGGGTTTAAATCAGTAGGCTTAATGTGCGGACCGGTTTGGATCGCGTTTAGGCTGACTGGCCGGTTGTTTTGATCAGACTTATCCAGGTATGGTGAAATGGGATTTATTATTAGGTCTAAGCATGCTGGATACTGAGACGTTTTTTTTTGTCTTACTCGGATGGGATACTTGGGATATTTAGGCCTTTGGTTTATGTTTTTTGTCTTTTGTTTTACAACCATTCATTATACTTGGTCTTTCATAATGATCTGTATAACCATGGCTTTCTCTACAATATGCATATCTCAGTGGTCCCAATTTCTCATTCAGAAATAGTCCAACCAGCATGACTGAGGTTTTTTCTATAATATTCATATATGGACGGTTACTGACGCTATTCCTCTTGATATTACAAATATTACATGGGATTAGGCTTTGTGTGCTCACCACGTGCCTCTTTTTCATCTATGATTTTAGGTGGATGTATCTGTTTTGCGTTTTTGCACATTTTATACTGTGCTTGATTGATGATATATTTGGATATACTTTTCACATACCACCCACTTAGCTGAGATAGGAAACACGTTTTGGTGTCTTTCTCAGAACGAATGTATAGACTTGTTATATGGACGCATGTAGTAACAACATATTTTATTTTACTTACAGAGTATTCTGTCTGGATGTGGCCGCAATAAATTTAGGATTGTGGGGCCTTGACCTCTTTACTCTTGGATTGCACATTCTTTCCAAGGAGTGACTGTTGCGGTTTTTGAATTCTTTGGCTATTAATTACTGGTGAGATGCGAATCCGCTTTTCTGTTCTTTTCTGTAAATTTTTTTCTTTACTGTTTGTCTATATTGCTACGCAATGTATACTATTCTTGATTTGTGCTTCATTATGGTTTCAGAATAACATGGTGCTCTAAGTTTGAATATTACAAGGACTGCAGACTTGTTTATTGAATTTCCCTGTGGCCTACTGGCTGTTTTGAGACGTTGTGGATTCTTGCCCATTTATTGAATTGGTGAGATTATTAGCTCTCTATGTGTATTCACTCTGTTTTTTTAATTTTATTTTATTGTTCCTGCCTTTCGCTTCTTCTTTGTCTCCTGCTCTTTTTTCCTTGTCCTTTTTCATTTAATATAAGTGAGTGACATCTGGGTAGATTAGGGATTCCTTCACCTTTTTGCTCTAATTTCTTTGGCCTGTGTGTCTTTTGCACATTGGGCTACTCACTCAATCTAAAATAGTTCTTTTTTTAACTTTTAATAACATTTTGGAATGTCATATGGCACCTTAGGCGTTAATATACTGTTGCTATATTGTGCCCATTAGGATGGTGTGTCCATGCTTCATTTATGAGTTTTTATATATATATTGTATATATATTGTATTTAGTTTATTTGTGTGTTTTTTATTCCTTTCCAATACATAGGTATATTTGTCACTTTTGGTATTGTCTTAGGTCTTTGTTTTTTTGTCTCATATCATTGTTTCATTTTTGATGTCAGTATATGTTCCTAATGATGGTGTCTTTTTATCTGTTGTATTTATTGATGTGCTGTTTTGTGTTGTTTGTTTCCAGCCCTGACGAAGTTCCATTGTATGGAACGAAACGCGTTGGCTGTTGTCCAGAATGTGACTATTTGAAGAATAAAAAGAAACTACATGGAAATATTCAGACACATTTGACTTTATCTCTGGTGAACCCTCTTTTTTGAGAAACTGGGACTAGGTTTATGACAGGAGTTGAGGAGAGAGGCCAGTTGACAGTGCTCCTGGCTTCCACTGTGTTATAGTTTGACCCACCTCATGTGCTCACGTAGCTAGTTACTTCCTCAGAGGGGCCCGCTTCTGTATGCCAGGGTTGTGCGCTGGCTGGGGCTAAGGATCTATTATGGATGATAGCTGTGGTCGCTACGTGATTCTTCACAGGGCCATGCCGATTGAGGAGCTTCTTCTGTCGAATTTCGCTTAGGGTCCTCTGAGAGCTTCCCTGAGAGCTCTGCCATTGGGCTTGCTTGTTCCGTTGCTATATCTGTTTTTTGTTCTTTTGTGGGCCTGAAGATTGGGTAGTTGTCTGCAGGGTTTTTAACTTTTTTTTATTCCAGCCCTTCTTTGAGCCCCATTTTGCCTTGCATTTGTTTTTGTTTCCGGGGTGTCTTCTGGGGCAGATCTCCTTTGACAATTGCATCTGGACATGTCTTGAGGTCTGAGGATGCCATGGCAGAAGGCTTCTACTGAAATGGAGAGCCGGTTGACCAGTATAGAGAAGCGATTAAATACCCAGACTGTCACTTCGACTGCTAAAAGTAATACCCCCGCAATTGCCGACCTTCCCCAGTGTGTAGGTGGGCAAACTTCCTTATCCCATTCGAGTAATATTGCCGATATGAACACCCAAAATTGCCTACAGTCAGGCCCGCATTCACCAATCGGAAATGCTAGACGGGTAGGTCTACCTCAAATTGGAATAGGGAACGAAAGGGTGCCAGAGAATCAGAGAGGGGGGAGTGATCTCCCACAGTCAGTTCCCCCTAGACAAGACCCTCTAGGAAGACGAACAGAGAGAGTGAACCAGGAAGATAAAGTAATTTCGCTGCCAACTAGTCAAACGGCCTCGCAGCCTTTTGTATTTGCCCCAAAGAGCTTACATCTTTCACCAGAGACAACCCCGCTAATGGTAGTGTTGGTTAATGTTCCTTCGCTTTCTCTAGGGGAAATGGAACACTGGTCGGCTCTGAGAAATAAAGCCTTGCATTTTTTATCAGGGAGATCAGGAATTAAGAATAGGCTTTTCTCGGAAATTAAAATGGCCAGACTCAGGAGCTCCTGTTGACACGTGACCTGACGCAAGAATTGAGTCCGGAGCCGGGAGCCGTGTGCATAGTGCGTGGGGGCGGAGCCTCTGGCGGCAGGTTCGGCTGGTGACGGTGACGGCTGGCTGCTGTGGCGGCTGTGGCAGCAGCGGCTGTGCGGGCGGGCGGGCGGGCGGAAAAAAGCTTGGACTGGAGTTGGCGTAGAGGCGGTGATGGCGGCGGGATAACGCTGTTGGGGGGTCCCGCGATTTTTCCTTTGGAATTCCGTGGCAAGAGTTGGAGGGAGTTGGTGAGGCTTACCAAGGTGGGTCTACTGATTTTCAGCTTCTCCTTGTGGGTTTTAGCCCCCGCAGCCCCTAAGACGCCACTCCCCATCTATTAGCAACTCTATGGTATAGAGTTAGCCCGTAGCCCCCTCCTTTTGACCGTCTTTCTCACCGTGCTCAGGATAGTGGATAGTGTGGTTACTATCCTGCACAGCCTTGAGCTGCAGCCGCCAGATCTCCTAGCCTTGCCCAGTTCGGTTTGGCTGGCTCCGGCCCTGGTTGCCCCTCCTCTGCGCCGTGTTGCCCTAGTCTTGCTCTGGGCTTATTCTGCCTGGTTTTGCTCCCCCCTGTTCCGTCGTCCAACCAACAACCCTGCTCACACCTTGTCCTGACCTTACTGGCCCCTCGTTGGGACCCTTATATATACCCCGCTTACTATCTCAGCCCCATTTTTGTACTAATTGGGGTGGCTGGGCTATAGGGGCCACAGGGGCCGTAAGGCAGGTTACCGTGGGCAGGGAGTAGGAGGGCGGTGGATGAAAGGGGGGGTGTCCAAGAAGCAGTGCTCATAGCTACAATTCTTGTGAATCTATAGTAGAACCAACAGAAGTAGATCCGGCCTTTCTTGGGCAACGTAGTCACAGCAAGTGGAGCGATGAGATCCGGGAGAACAAGGAAGGTGCTCTCATCACCGAAACAAAAAAAATTAAAACAGCTGGCAGCAGCGGCAGATGGAGCCGCTGTGCGAGCTCTAAATCAATCTATGTCTACGTCCCTCCTCTGTTTCATTGAATCCCTCCCCTCTTGGTCAAGACTCGGTCGGTAACAGAGACCTTACTTCTTCGTCACGCCATAAGACTATCCAACCCATTTAGATTCTGGAATATTTTTAAAAAACACCTCGACCACTCAAGCCCCTTAACTCTTCTCAAACCTTAGAGGAGCCCAAGGTTAGCAACTTTCAACAAATAACAGAGGTAACCATTCATACGCCATTAACCAGTAAAACCACATCGTCATTGCTCACCCCCAGTACTAATCCTAGCGTCAGGTTATCAGAGGACGACTTGAAAACGCCCCCAGCGCCCCCCATGGCAATCCTTCCGGTCACCCAGCAGTCCTTATTTTGTCATCCACTTTCCCAACAGGAAAGCCGTATGTCACTTGTTTTAAAAAATCATACATGGACTGACACAACTGAATCAAAACCTAATGTTGTTTTACACCAGTCAGATATTTTCACGTCCATGCCTCCGCAACAATTGTGTTCAAGCCCTTTACTTGCACAAAATAACCAATCTTCAAGTTTCAGGCTATCTAGTCCCACTGTAATCCAACGGGAAAGGTCTCCAAAGGAGAACGCTGCACCACTACAACTGCAAACGCTTTCAAACGTAGCAGCATCTTCAGTAGGACTTACAGCTACAGCTGCAGCCACAGCTTCTACAAAGTCCGAACAAGGACCTGTTAAAACAGACCCAAATGTCCAGTCGTTATTGGACCTATCCTTCTTTCTTAAAGACTCAGATAAATTATCTGATCTGAAATTAGAACCTGATCCTCAGGCTGCCCCCCCGACATCTATGTCAATCATCTGGTCACAATTTCTGCAAACCTTTCAATCCACAGTCACAGCATTAAACTACCATTCTGACAAATTGGAATTGCAGGTTGACCTCTTGAACACCTTAGCCTTGTTTACAGCAGGCATTGATAATAAGTTAGAGAATTTAAACAATTTAATAATAAGGGTTCAATCATCTTCAAATTTGGTCCAGTCAGTCTGTTGTTCACCCATCATTGACAGCCTTTCAGCACTTCCAGCCTTTTTAATCTGTGTTCTAGATGAAGTCAAACAACTATCAGGAGGCAGTGCCAGCAAGAGCCAAGTTCGGGCACAAGAACAGGGTACAGACCCCGTCAAAATAAATGATAAGTCATCGATATCAAGGGCCGACGGGATCCTAGAAGGCAAAAGAGGCAACACCACCTGAAGCATTTAAATTGCACCACATAGCCCAAGGGTTGACAATGCCGGTCAAACAGACACCGCCACTGTTGCTGAGCCCCCAAACTGTGAGTTGCTCAACTAAAGCGGTCGATTCCCCCTGAAGTAGACCTGAACCCTAAGCCACTCACCTCGGCCTCACCTCCTCCTAAGATTATCTCTCAATCGTTCCATCCTCTTAGTAAGAAAGAGAAAAAACGTCAACGCAAACAAAGAAACAAACTAATAACTAAACTTGTGGAGGTACCCCCCATATTGTTTCCATTGTTTAAGAACTTGGATAATAAACGAGTTTTGTGCCCTATTCTAACAAATCCGGACCAGTTGTCTACAATAGCCCTTCCAATGCCAAATGTTCAGCAATCCACTCTGGCAGACCACCAGGTTCAAACAACCCCCTTTACGGCCGAAGAAGTTCTGCGTCAAATCCTTAGGAAGTTGCGGCAGTTGATAAACCAAAAGAGCTTTCAACTGATATGGATCAAGTAACTGGCCAAATACAAGCAGCAAACACAAACCCGCTTACTGAAACGATTACCCAACCTCAACCCACTCCCTATTTTCGTACTCAAACTGTTCCATCTAGTACTGGAGGTTACCAACCAAAAGTATCCTTCAAAAGCACTCTAATGCTACCTCAGGACTCCTTGATAACATTGGAAGGGCCTCGGGACAACTCTTTGTTTCACCCTAGAATAGCACCCGATCCTTTAATTGAGAAAAATATTTTAAATGACAAGGGTCACTGTCAATCAACTCCTGCCAGCGAATCACAGTGTTCTAAAATTCTCCTTGTCCCTGAATATAAATCAAAAGGTCATCATGACGTCCTCAATAGAGCAAACATTATCAAACTATCGAAAGGAGTTCCGGGCCTTGACAAATTGGCATCAGAAGACATTGAATACATATCCTTCCGCCAACAGGGTCGCAACCCTCTGAAGCTACCTTAGTGACATTTAAATCTCCTTCTTGGACTCGAGTTCTCCTAGCCTGTAAAGAAATTTTTCGGTCTTGGGGAATCAAAATTTATCCCCACTTCAATCCAGGATATCCTATGGTATTAGCTAAGCAGTCAGCCACTCAGATAAGCCTGTGTCGGACCCTGACCAGTGACAGAAGTAAACCATACTCAATTTAAAAAAATGCTGTAGGAGACGCATCTCTAATAGGAAATTAATGGTCCGCGCTCCCGAATTGCAATGAAACTCAAGACTGGGGGTGGCTACCAGCAGCTTTGTCGTGTAAAAACTCAGCCTGACCATTTGGACAAAACTTGTTAGAACTGAATCCTTTGGAGGCTGTCAAAGCTATCGTCTCCCAGCCTCACTTTATAAATTGTATAAAACACCAGCCGGAGCCGCGCCTCTCCCTGTGTTCATGGAACATTAGTGGCCTTCACCTTAAAATGTCCTCATCAGAGACCCGAAACTTTATTTCTAGCCACGATCTAATTGCTGTTCAGGAAACATGGGCCACCTGTAATTGTCCTATTGATGGATTTCTTGAATATTGGAAACCAGCTGTCAGAGTCAGCAACTATGGTCGCCCCAAGGGAGGATTGTCTATTTACATCTCATGCAGCCTAATGGGTCCAACAGAGCTATTAAACTTCGATGAGGACTGGCTGCTTGGAGTTAAAGTTAGCTCGTGGAGACAACAGCGACCTCTATTGTTGCTTATTGTTTATATTAATCCAAGCGTCCGGACAAAAAGAGCTCACCTAAATCGTCTCCTTAAAATTTTGAGCGACCTGGCTGTGGTCTTTCCCTATGCCGACTGTCTGCTTACCGGGGACTTTAACACTAACTTGTTTCAGGGAGACCTGTCCGATCTGGAAGATCTCCCCTCATTGTCTCTGTCGGCATTGAAATCCCAGTCCAAACCTTCAAATCACTCATACTGCGCTTTGGGGGAATTCTGTGTGTTGCAACTTCTTAGTGCAGGTTTCATCGTAATGAACGGCAGGTTCACGCAGGATACTCCCCCAAATTGGTCATGGACAAATGGACGAAAGTTTTCATTTTTAGATTACACCATTTGTAACGTAGCCATGTTTTCTTATTTGGAAAACTACAGTATCAAAGCGCGATCAGAGAGCGACCATCGACCACAAGTCGTCATCATTAATACTAACTCAGTTTATCACAATACCGCCCCAATAACTCAAAGGAGTCCATTCAGAAAATGTAAAACGCTTAAGATAGAACAATGAAATTAGTATCAACATCAAGAAGGAATGTCTGTCTTTTACATTAGGTGGCCTCTACCCCATAGTTTCTCATATCACTGATTGGTCACATTTTTGTTACCATCTGTTAAACCTTTTTCCATCGCATTCGCACCCTCATACGACTATTTGTAGCTCCCAGTTTTTTATATCAAGTCAAACTATGAAACTAAAAAAGATCAGAAATACCGCTTTGCGGGCAATCAGAAAGCATCCAGAATCCAATGATCGTTTGATCGACTACAAAACTGCTCAGAAAAACTACAGACAGTCATCCAAACAAGATAAACGACTTCATCTTGATCAATTTGGGGTAAACTTCTTTGGGAAAGCAAAAATCGTAATTCAAGAAAATTTTGGGCATTACTGAATAGACAACTCAATGGAACAACCAGACAGGGGAGTGCAAACATTGCTGAGGCAGAATGGGTTACATTTTTGACTGACCACTTTAAGGCCAACAAAGGTGCAGACTTTTTAGTAACAAACACCTCCTTTACGTCTAAAGATGGGCCTTTGGAGAACCAGGATAATACCCAAGAGCTGACGCAGCCTCAATGTGAGTTGATCTCTATTACTCAAGCAAGGCTGGTCAAAATATTATCAAAAGCGAGAGCAGACGGAGCACCAGGCCCAAATGGCCTGCCACAGGCCTTGTTTAAAGCAAATGTTCCCTATTGGGCACAACAATTAGCAACCCTCTTTAGATCTGTGCTGAGTTGCTCAACCATACCAGACTCATGGCAAGGTGCAGTAATTCATCCAATATATAAGTCTGGCGCCCACTCGTCCCCAATCAACTATAGGTTGATAGCCTTACTGGACAATGAGGCAAAGTACTTTGCGAGCATTTTACTTGAAGAATTGAGTGCCTGGGCGGACCAAAAAGGCTTGATTCCAAAAAACCAAATGGGCTTTACTGTAAATTCAGGTACTTCGTCTAACCTATTGACATTATCAGTACTTATTGACAAATCGCTTACTTCATCTAAGCTGGTCTTCTGTTGTTTTGTTGATTTTAAAGCTGCCTTTGACCGGGACCCCAGGGCAGCACTTTGGGCAAAGTTAATGAAGTGGGGAATCCCGGTCAAACTACTGGAGGCCATTGTCCAACTATATTCCAACACCTGGATTCAAGTCAAGCTTGGCACTGGCACACATCTGTCTAGAAAAATGTTAACAACACGAGGAGTGAAACAGGGGTGTGTGCTAGCTCCATTGCTTTTCAACCTGTTTATTGCCGATCTCTCAGCCGAACTGGACGAGATAAATAGCCATTCCCCCAAGATCGGTGGGGTGCAGTTAAGTAACCTTCTGTATGCTGATGATCTTGTTCTCTTCAGCCTTACCCGAGTAGGGCTGCAACGATTGTTAAACAAACTACATAGTTATACCGTTAAGAATAACCTAGAGGTTAATTTAAAGAAAACCCAAATGGTTATATTCGGCAGAAAATGTTATGTAGGTGGTGGCTGGTCATACAACAATTCCAGTCTTGTATAAATACTTGGGGGTTAACTTTGACGCTAGGGGCTCCTTCGCCAAGCATCGTAGTGACATTTCAATGAAAGTCACAGCTCTCCGATTGAACTTCTCAAAACTCTCAAAAAAACTGATGGGTCCGAGTTAGGCCCCAATGATGGAAGTTATGAAAGCTAAAGTCGGCCCCACGTTGTCAAATGGTTTTGAAATTTTCAGGGGTAAAATCAGCACAACATTAAATCAACACATGACTAAGATCTATAAAAGTGTTTTTCACATGCCGAAATCTGCCTCCGCTGCACAGATTAGATTAGAACTGGGCCTCCTAAACTACGAAATTTCCAGCTCAGGTGCCTACTTAAATCTGTGCCATAAGCTAAGGCGGGCTGAAGTCGGTTCCCTTGAGTCTATGCTGTGGTCTGATATTGGCATTAATAATCCAAGTGGGTCCTACAGTAAAGATTTTAATGAATGTCTTCAGCAATTTTCAGCAGGTGACCTTTGGAACCTAAACCCCAGTCAAACACCTTTTAAAACCAGCATTAAGAAGCGTTTTCGCAATCTGTCCCACACCATCGACAAAGCTTCTCTTGCCAAACGCAAGCATGCATGGGCAGTAATTAACTCTTACTAGTTGGCATCACCGTCATCATACCTGCCCTGCACATATTCTTTGTATTTAAAACTGCGATTTATGGCACTTAGACTGGGGGAATGGCACTTGCTGAAACACTTACCTATCTGGCATCGCTCGTCAGATAATCAACAGTGTAGGGGTTGTGGGGCCCCGGTGGAATCTATGGAGCATGTTGCATGCCACTGTCCCGCTCTCCTGACTCAGCGTAGACTAAAATTGAGGCCAGAATGGAACAGACTGGGAGCTCGGACCTGCAGGCAGGCAATTATTGCGGCCTTGAACCCAGAGAATACAGTTTTAAACATAAGTTTTACTATTTTTATTTATCATGCATATCGTAAATTTAACCAGTAAATTGCAGGCCCGGTAACAATTCTAAAGAGAGTCACAGGTGTCTAAAGCAAAACTGTAGACCTACAAGATTTCATTCTGGTCTCTCCTGTGCTCTCGATGCCTGCAATATCAGGGTATGTGACTCCGAGGATTTTTATCGATACTGCTACTTGACGGCTGTTTTAATGAAATGTTTACTCTCTCTGGGTCTCCTTAGAATTCTGGGCCTCCATCTTAGACTCTGACAGTAACACTCATTCTTTGCCACATCATTAACATTCTTGCCGCTACCTATTTTTAAAATTCGAACTTTTATATAATTCTTGGCCATTTTAACTATCTTTTTTTGTATATGTGTGGTGTGTATATCCTGCTTTTATTATTATATTTTTTTATCAAATAAAGTATTTCACTAGAATGGCCAGGCGGATTGAATGGGTGGGCAACTCAGAGAAAAGACTGCCCGGAGACTGTATTGTGCTATCTTTTTCATCGCAACAACTAGTTCGAACGATCATGGAAAGGTTGTGTAACTGGCCAGTAATGAATAAAGGGATTAGTGTGGCCCAGTTGGACTTTTTTTATCATCCCCCAAGATGGGTCCGGACACGTAGAGAATGAGGACCATTTTTTGGGCCCTCCTCGCACACTTATTCTGTACCCACTTTCAACCATTTTGAGGCTCTGAATAATTTGGAGGACATAGATTGACTGAGTAATTTATCCCCTCCATCCATAGGAGACGCAGTCTTGGGGGGTCGTCAACCTAGGGGGCAGGTGTCCATAAGGAGTCCGTCACTTAGAGACGGCCTTAACAACACCATTACCCCAGGTTTATTAGAGGCTTCAAGGGGAAGCGCAGCTTTTGAAAGTTCAACAATTGTGCAGGTGGAGATCTGTGATTCCAGCACCATAAATAGGGAGTTAGGTGATGAAAATCTTAATTTGTCACCCCATCAATGTGGGAGTAATATTCTGTCTCCCCCTCCTGCCACAACCTGGAACATTTGTTCATGGAATGTAGCTGGGTTGCGCTCGAAGATAGATAATATAGAGTGGATCGAGTTTATCAATGGTAAGGATATTTTAACCTTACAAGAAACATGGTGTATAGACCCGATACACATTAACGGGTATAAAACATTTAATACACAGGCTGTAAAGAGTAGGGGGGGTAGACCAAAAGGAGGACTTTGCACTTTCATCTCAAATTCCTTGACTGTGGATAAGCTAGTATTTCATCAAGGTGATTGTTACTATCACATTATGGAGATGGTATGTAGTGCAACTCAATCCGTGATTGTGGTCAATTTTTATAATAATGTCCCAGAGGGAGAACTTGGCATGGTGGTTAGAGCACTGAGTGGAGCTTTAAATGCCATCTATAAAGAGGGTAGAAAAGACTATATGTTCATCGTCCAGGTAGATTTTATCTGTGCCCCATGTTGTAACACCGATTCTAGGTCGTGTGGTTTGGTCGAGAAAGATGAATACTGCTTGCACTTTTGCCAATCGAGGACTGGGGAATGTTTTAATGAACTATTGTATATGTTTGACATGAGTATTGTAAATGATCTTTTAGTCCCTTTTGTACCTCTGTCCCATACTTTTAGTGGCCGAGGGTTTACATCAATAATTGATTATATGCTAGTCTCTCAGAGTCATGCATCAAGGGTTCGCACCTTTATGGTAGAGGATATAGCGTAGAGTGATCATTACCCGCTTAGTTTAGTGATTATGCCGCCACTGACTATTGTCTCCGTATATTGATTCTTTTGTTTATAATGTTGCTTGTTGTTTGAATATTGTGCTCACTTAGTCAATACATCTGCAGCACACATATTGTTTGTACCGCATCGGTTAGTTATTGAACTTTCTCATACCTCCATTACAACAGGACAAGCTATGCAACACTTCATATACACCTTCAACATGCCATTACACTACTCTCTTTTTTCTTCATTTTTCTTCATTTTTTATTTCATCGGAATTAGTTCTTATAGTATTCTTCCCGTTCTTTATTGTACGTGAGTGTAGGTCACCATCTTGACCTTCAGTGGACTTTTCCCGGTTTTTATCTAGGTTCAGTATCATTACTCTTTACACATAATATCATCTTCAGCATTTTTTTAGTGTTCGTCATCATCGATTAAAGCCACTAATTGAGAGCACACAGTTACACTATTTTTTATCTGTCTCGTTCCATCTGATTAAGCTTCACACACTCTTGTGTATTATATAGTATCTGACTCCCCTCCTAGATGGCGCATTTATTTAGCAATTTGAATGTGCGGCATTAGAAGTGCCGTTTGGCACGTGTCTTGTGACGTTCACAACTATGTTTTGAAATCCTTAGCTAGTACTGGTCACTCACCGTCATTGAGATGTTTTTTTCTTTCTATATTGTAGCAGCACATTTGTTTTATCCCCTCTCTAATATGGCGCCCTGAGTATAGAAATTTCAGGGAGACGGTTTCAGTCCGCTTTCTATTTCATGTTTTTTCACGTTGACGGCTTCATTAGCTCGTATTGCGGCATATCGACATCCACGCTTTTGGCAGAAATCAGACACCCCGTTTACGAATATCACTACCGGTAAGCTTTTCATTTGCCACTTCAGCATAGATCTGTATCCTTTTGGAGATTTTAACAGCGTCCGCTCACCGCACGTTGTTTTACATTTTTGTCAGAGTAAACTTGAACTACACCTCTTTGAGGTAAGATTGTTTCGTTTTTTGTTCATTTCCCTCATGGTATCTAAGACGCATTCATTCTTGTCAGATACATGTCATTTCCCATTCACCAGTACGTTTTTTCATTTGCACCACGCAGGGTTCTCTAAATACATTATCGATCTCAACGCGAAGGTAAGCCCAGCACTTCAGATCCTCTTCTCTTTCATTCTTACTTAGCACTTTATTGACGCGGTCACTATGACCTTCACATTATTTACTTTATGTTTTCTTTCAGATCATTTGGTATTGGCACACTAATTTCTGACCTTTCAGGTATGACTTTCAAACAAAACATTAGAATCGTACACAAAGCCAGAACCACCATGATATTAAAACTGACAGGAATGTTTTATGTTTCTATTGCAGATTGGCCCCTGAAGAAGGAACCGTAAGGTTCCAAAATGCATTGAGCATGCAAATAACAGATGCATTTATGTGAATGACTAACATATTTGTATAAAGCACCAAATTTATGTAAAATCAATGCACAATTTTTTTGAACAATTCAATTTGGAAAACTTTATTTATCATTACTGCGTGTTAAATAAATAACAGCATACGCTTTGTTGAGAAGCCAATGTTAAAGTATTTGTGCATTTATATAATGTTCATTTGGTATTATTTGGCATAACAAGAGGTGTTAGGATCAACACCAAGGTGAATAGTGCACAGCTGCATACAAGTTCATACTTGTTTATAGCCACTGACTATCTCCCATAATTCCAAAGTCAAAAGAGGTGATATATTACCAGGAGAACTATCTCTAAATCAGACTAATGGATACTCGTTGCGGTGGTCAAAGGTGGACCCAGTGGGGTTGACTGAACAATTGATTACCAATAGTAAACATAATATGGATATTTGTCTTGAGTACTCACCCTGTGAAAAGATAGTTCATTCATTTGTTGAGATTACAAAAGAGGTGAAGAACCTTTTAAGGGTTGAACTCCAAATACAAAAGGTAAAGGAAGGCTGGTTTGACAAAAACTGTACATTAGCCCACAAGAATTTAAAAAGGGTGCTAAGTATGAAACCGAGATCAATCCCTCTGATAAGACAAGCAAGGTCAGAATACCAGAGAGCATTAAAGGTTAGGAAAAATGGTCTAAGGGATGAGGCCTGGGAAGCCCTTCACACTGCCGCTATGCAGAAAAATAATGTGGCCTTTTGGAGAGCAGTAAGAGCACCTTTTTTGAGTGTGGATCAGGAACCGTCAATTGAGATTGCAATCTCGGAAGAGGATTGGGTTAACCTTTTTTCCAAAGTTTATAATGATAACTTGCTTCCGGTTCTTGACAGGAGCCAAATAGCTACTTCTCAAGCTGCAAACCCAGTTACTTATGTGCAGGTAACGTTGTATGAAGTGGAAAAGGCTCTGGCACTAAGTCAAGGTGGTAAGGCCCCAGGACCCGACGGGGTCCCAGTTGATCTGTTTAAAGATAATGTGCAATTATGGGGTCCCCCCATTACTCAGGTAATCAATGCTAGCTTAAGTTCCCAGGGTCCTGGGCAGAATCTACAATAATTTCAATTTTTAAGAAGGGGGAGAGAACTAATCCTGGGTGTTATAGACCAATCTCCCTTCTTGATTCAATGGTGAAAGTCATAGATCGGATTCTTTTAGAACGGCTGGAGGCGTGGGCTGAGGATGCCGGCACCCTCTCGGATTTATGATATGGCTTCCGAGAGGGGTTAGGCACTGTTGAACAAAGTTTAAACTTGTCTATGCTATTGGGGAAGTATATTAGGTCAAAGAGGGGCCGTCTATTTATGGCCTTTATTGATTTAACGGCGGTGTTCGACTCGGTGAGAAACTGCAAATTATGGGAGATTTTGGTCTCGCTGGGTGTAGACTCCAATATAGTAGCCTTTTCACAACAACTATATAGCAAGGCGGCTGCTAGGGTCCGTTACAGTAAGGGAGGTGAGTGCACTAGAGTTTTTCATGTCAGGCGCGGGGTCAGGCAGGGTTGTGTCCTGGCCCCCTTCATTTTTAACCTGTATATAAATGCACTAGGAGATGAGCTGCTTAAGAGTGGTCAAGACTTTCCACGAGTAGGTGGTCGTCCGATACCTACCCTATTGTATGCAGACAACACAGTTTTGATGGCACTCACGCAAAATGGTTTACAAAGGGTTTTAGACATTTTTAATGTTTTTATGAAGGGTCTGGGTCTATCTATTAATGCTTCTAAAAACTTTATTATCAATAATGGAAATAAGAAGTACAGAGGGCAGGGAAAGGGTATTTTACTGGAAGGCAATAAGGTATCACAAACGACAAGTTTTTCATATTTGGGTATTTTATTTAATGATGAGGATACCTGGACATAATCCATAACTGCGAAAAAACTTTCATTTTAGAAAACCACCAGTGCACTTGCCACTTTTTGTAGGAAACTGGGGCGTAAACTACCAGGTGAGATCATACAAATTTATAAGGCCAAATGTCTTTCAGTGGCCATGTATGGTGCAGGGGTATGGGGGGTTATGAACACACCCCAGATACAAATGGTGGAAAATGCCTTCCTGCGCTTTATTCTGTCGGCTCCTCAAAGCACGTTGACCTTTGACTGCCATGAAGAATTGGGTCTTGCTTATGTAATGGATCTTATTAAATTGGAACCCATACTCCTCTGGCAGATGATATGGACAAAGGAACAGACTGTACTGAATAGATCCATTATGTCGGATGTAATGAGACTTGATAGGGCCTGTATGATCCCCTGGTTGAAGTATGTTGAGTCCTTTTCATTATTAGGTAACCCAGAGTTTTATTCAAATCCTAGTTCATTGATAGGCATCTCTAGAAAGGAGTTAAAATCTAGGGGCCTTGTGCTTCTAGCAGAAGAGAGAGTATTAGGTGAACTTGCGAAACCCTGTGTGTTGAAACATCAGATAACACTTACAACTGGAGGGATGGAGCCATACCTGTCCTTTGTTACAAGTGAGTTCGATAGAATGCTGCTCTTTAGATTCAGGTTAGGATCCATTCATAGACTATTGTCATTTCCCACTATGAATGATTGGTCGCATAATTTACCAACATGCCCGTGTGATTCCCAATCAACTCAGGCAACATTACATATGATGTTTTTCTGTAAATTCTATGCGACACAAAGAAAAGCACTACTTGTACCTGTATTAAGGGAATTTGGTTTAAGTCAGTGTCGTATAGCACTTATTTGTTTGCAATGCCTAGAAAACGTACACATTGCTTGGAGGATTGCTGTGTACATTAAAAGAGTGCTTCGAATTAGGAAAATAATTTAACAGGATAGTAATGGAGCAGAGGAGGTTAGACCTTGATTTTATCGTGCCTCAGCCTGTATCTTAGTCTTGGCATAAGGGGGTCCTTTTAGTTTTTGTAATGTTTTAGTTAACGAACATTTTATAAATACAGAGAAATGGAATTGTCATGAACTTGTTTTAAATAATTTTGCTTTTGTAACTGTTTTTTATTGTGCTTTTATGATTGCTTTTCTACAATTGAATAAAGCTTACTTTGATTGATTGATTGATTGATTGATTGTTCTACTCTGCCGGTTGAAGGAGTTAGTGTAGGATCCTAGTCTTCGTTCGGCTGCATATGTAGCATTTCTCGAAGCGGAGCATGTTTTCATGAGACCTCTTTTTTTAGGTCCTTGCATAAACTGCTGAGCATAGAAAGTAGGGAGGAGAGTTTGTCCATGATTGGGCCGCATCCACAGGTGAGTTGTGCAGCAAGCAAGTCGGACTGTGGCTGTTTTAAAAGTGAATTCCGATCCCCTAATTTTCCATCCATGCCCGCAACAAAAACTGCCAAAGTGTTAAAGTAGAGCCAGCTGGACCTCCATTTTATCTGATCGATATTGGAGAGACTCCACCAGAAGTTGCATGGTTTGTAACAGGGATGCCCAGGCACAGTCCTTATTTGTTTGGTCAGAGCTTGGTCGGTCCTCTCTGCCTTGTTTAGCATTTCCTACTCCGGTTGCACTGGAGGCTGCTACTCCACCATGTTTCGTGACTATCGAGGTACAGGCCAGGGGCGAGTCCTGTGAGTAGGCTGTTAACATATCCTCACATTATTGCGTGCCCAGGTATGATAGCAAACCTTGCTCTTCCACTGGATTCCCTTTAATTTCCTCCAGGTGCGCTTGATGTGCGGGGAAGAATGATACAGTTGTTACCGTTTAGTGGAGTACAGAGCTGGAAGATTGAAGTTGATCGCGTGTTTAGAACCTTGGTTTTTCAAGGGTGAGAGTTATCCACCTGGGTTTTGGTTAAAGTCTTGTTTAGTTGATAGTTCTGCAGCCTTGTGCTATGTCTTTTGCCTTGGTGTGTATCATGTGATCCTTTTTTGGGGATCTAGGTATGAGGGCGACTGGATCCCTTGCTGGTGTGTCAGTGCGTTGCTCACCTCTGCAGGGTGAATCCGAACCCGGGCCCTGCTCATGGGTTGCAATTACATCCACCCAGACTGTTGGCCCTATTTGTCTTGACGTCAACAATGCCTGATCATTGATTAGTAGGCTTATGGTAGTGATGGGGCTGGGACCAAACCCTCCTCCTGTCTTAGCATTGGATAACTAGGGGGTGCTTTACCTCACTGGAGTGTTAGCTTCTATCCACTAAAGGGGAAGTTGCAGGCCCTAAATATTACTGTTGCTCGATAAGAGGACTGAACCTGTGTCCTTCAAAAAGCATAACTTTGAATAAATGTTGGTTGAAATTAATTATAGCGACATCTCTTTGCTTTGACTGTTACCTCGCAGGTGTTGCTACTTGTTGCATCTTCGTTGACTGACTCAATCTTTATGAGTGATAAGCTAGATTGCATTTGTGCGTGTTTTGGAGCCAATTGCGATTTCCTTTTGCACTTTCCTCCCATGGATTTGCTGGGGGGAGCCCGCTTACCCGTCCTGACCTCATCGAGTATTGTCCTATTGACGCTGAGATCAGGGTCTGTTTTTCAATAGTCAGTGGGCACTCTTCCGTTGGACTTAAGTCCAGGCAAATTGAGCACATTGCTTGCTCTTTGGCTGGCCCGGTATTTGGCGGCGCTGCCACACCCCCACCCTCGCGTATTGTTTTTTGTTGGGCGGGGGTGCAAGACCACACGCACCTGATGGAGAAAGGGTGAATCTGCTAATTGAGCACTTCTTTTGACCTATGGTTGGTGGCACCACCGCTCCCCCACCTTTGTGGGTTGTTTCTTGTTGGGAGGGAGGGGGCACAAGCACGCACACCTTGTGGATGAAGGACGAGTCTATGTAACCGGAGAGAGATGAAGAGAGTGTCGAACAGTGGAAAGCAACGGAAGGCAGTTGAGTCGGTAGATGGGTTGATGAGTGTCACTAGGCAGCAAGCCACAAAAAAAGAACTGGCTTGGCCCCTTCTGCTGCCCTGCCCCTCCCCTTTTAGCATGCCCCCCCTAAAGGGTGACCTTTGTTTACTTGTCCTCACGCTGTCCTCACCGATGTTCTTTGCTGGTTGATCAGGTGGGCTGTCCTGTGGTTAGACTGCAGGGCCTCACCCCCTCCTTGAGGGTAGTTGTTGTATGAGGGGGGACAATAGCACACAATAGAGGAATGAAGTCTGGGTCAGGCTGCTTGTGCTGTATTTTGTTAGGGCGTGGCTGGAAAATTGCCATTGACAGCGCCTTGCCCAGGTACGTTTTGCTGTAATTGCTCCCCAGTTATGAGAACTGCAAGGCTGCAGAGCACCTCAGCTTGATTCAGTGCAGTGCCTGTGGGAGGGCTTGTTTGGAGCTATGTGGTAGTAACTGAAGCCCCTTTCCTGTCAACTATCCCCTCACTGATTGGCCCAGTGGTTCTCGTTAGAAAAACATGCATTAAAGCAGTTGAGACTGATGGTGAAGGTGGGTGAGCACACAGAGGGAGACAGACCGCATCAGAGCCTATCATGACAGTCTCCGCCTCACTCTGGCTCAAGCCTCCAGTCGCAGTGTTAACACTTCAGCCACAGCTCTCTCACTCTCCTTTGTTGCTCCTCTGCTGGATTTACGACTCCGGACCACATTCCTGAATGCACTATGATGGGCTGTATGAGAGGAGAGGTACCAGCTAAAAGAGGCTGGAGCAATTGGTTGAGGTGAGTGCAGGTGATGAATTGCAGCAAGGTGAGTTGGTGGTAATTTGGTTTAAATTCGCCCCTCTGCTTCGTTTCCTCCACCTGCTACATGCACTCACGAGAGTCACGCCGATACCTTAGTGCACGTCAGGGAAGTGCAGTGTAGCAATGTATGGGCAGGCAGGGGAGTCTGTGTGGGCCCACGGTGCCACTGCAGCTTGCTCCCGAAGCTTGGCACTGACACTCCATTTGACCACTGGCTTGGTAGTTGCCCAAGCAGTTGAAGGCAGCTCTGGAAACGGCAACGGCCGTACACTAGACACCAAATGCCACTCTGCTCTGCTCGATGCACAGGTCATGTGCCTCTCTCACGTCTCACGGATGTCAGGTGTGACTGAGTACACACAGACCTTGACTAGTGCTTATAGGGTTTTATTCAGCTACAGACAGCTCAGTGCATAGAAGTCTACTGTTGCCCCTACCACACCTCATCCTTCGAATAGTAACATGCAGTTGGGGGGGGGGTTTAAGAAATTAAACACAGATGTATCAAGAGGGGATATACCTCAAATGTTTATTTCAGATTGCTTTATGAGTATATAGACACAATGAATGCTAAGAGTTTGTTATGTCTGTACTCAGTTACCCACTTCTGCTTAAAAGGGAATGACCTACCACCATCTCTCTCTGACATATGGTATTTCTTGTAGTCTTCTTTTAAGTATATTTTATGGAGAAGGCAGTTTCCAATATAACTTTTCCAAGTATGATGCAGTTTTTCCACAAGTTCCACTTCTCAAACATTTGAATAAGAATCCTTATGCTAAAGGTGCAGAGACTGCAGGCAAATAGTTTGTATCCCTTAAGTCACTAGACACTGTGTATGCACATAGACATAATTTGACTTGTTTCATGTCATATGTGGAAAATAATTTTTTGAATTTGGTGGAGGATAGATGGAGAGACTTAGAGCTAGATGTACGACCCTTTTTTTGCAGCCACAAACGGGAGATCCTCCCGTTTGCGACTGCAAAAAAGCATAATGGCATGTACAAATGCTATTTTGCGAGTCACTGACTCACAAAATAGCATTTGCGACTTGCGCTATTAGGACGGGGCGTCCCTTCCTAATAGAAAGTCACCATGTCATGTACAATTGTTTTGCAACTGCATTTGTGGCCGCAAAACATTAGCAGTTTACCGCCTACTTCAAGTAGGTGGTAAGCCACTCGCAAATGGTAGGGGTCGCCAGGCGAGTCGCAAATACAACGCAATTTGCGAGTTGCAAATTGGTGAGTCGTACATCTGGCCTCTAAAGTTTCAAACTGATATGGATCTTAAAAATCACAAATGGAGTAGTAAAGATATTGAACATCAGGATAAAGGAAACTTACCCACCTTAGTTTTAGACTGGAAACACAAAGGAAAGTTGTGTTTACATGTTGATCAGAGTTATACAGAAGTTATATAGATCTGTTGTTTCTAGGAGGGGAGAACAAATGTGAACCTACTTTTGAAGTGAGGGGGAAAAATTCTCTTTTCCAGGAGGGACAGGATTCTGTGATTCCTGGAGTCTATTTCTATTAGTGACAAAATGCACATTTTAATTTGCCACTATGGGTGGCATAGTACCTGTTATCTTGGCATAGGTTTCTCAAATATTTATAATGTGGAACATTTTAGTGATCCTGTATGGGAAGAGAAATCCAGAACCAAATGAGGTGTTAGTGCAGCAAAAGTAGTAGGAGATATTTTTTGTGCCATAATCCCATCTGTGGGAGTAATTCTAAATGATTTAAAGATTAAAAAGCTGTCTACAATAGTGGACAAATTGACTACTAGTACTGTGAATTCTCTATTACTTGTAAATACTGAGATAATTGCGATATGGTCTATGATTTTGCATAGCCGACTTGCGTTGGAACTTTTGCTCTCGAAAGAGAAAGAGGAAATACGTTTGCTTCAATAGGTGAATGGTTTGGAAGCTTGGAAAGCGCAAGTATGGACGTCATTTTTAAAGTTGTTTTCATAATCTCCTTTTGTACAATATTCCTATTCCTGATCTTTAAAGGATATCATCATGCACAAGTTAGATGGGGAATGCAGGGAGTGAAGAGAAAGAGAGCAGACGTGGAGTTCGGAGAGGGTCAGAGCAGATATTATGATTATATGAAGCATCTAGAGGAGCCTAGACGAAAGATGCTCAAGACCACTAGGTTTTGATCTGTCTAATCTGATAATGATTTGATTCTAATCTGTGATAGCTTGATCACCATGTTGAAGTAGCATCATTTTGGCTTCATCCTTCTATGTTTGCATATATAGATATACTGCTAATTGGAACCACACTAGTCTGGTAGAATTTATAGTGAATTATGCTTTGAAACAAGATATATTTCAAGTATAAAATACATGGCAGCTAGCCTTCCCATGCCCATGGTAGATATGGGTTTTTAATTTTAGCACTTCAGCACTTTCAGGAGCATTTAGGCACTTTTTAAGTATTAATCCAGGCAATACGGGTCAAGGACTTGTGAGTTAAGGACACTAGATTAAACAGGTCATATTTGGAAATGTTTTGTCCATAGCTTATTTTACAGGTTTAGATTTGACATTGCACTCAAAACCAATGGGTATCTAGTTTCAGGATACAGTTTACATGTACATAGCACATTATAGGACATTATAGGACCCAATGAAAGGGTAAATAACACAATAAGAGTAGCCAGTGTTATAGCATGTTAATCTGTTAAAAAGGCAAAATCAGCCAGAAAATGCATTCAAGCTAGTATTTAATTTTGATGAAATTTAAAATAAAACCACACTTTTTTTGAATTTCAAGAGCATCAATATCTTTGATACCTGAAGATCTGTGTGTTTTTTACAATGTTATTTACGATGAATTGAAACCTAGAAAATTGAAACGTTTTTACATGATTGCTATGTTTTATTCATACATGCACTTTATATAACATTTGTTAAGGAAAGTTTTATACTTGCATGTTATGTCCTGTTAACCGACTACGACAGTCGTTTTTCCATGACCATGCCTAGTTTTCATCACGTGGTGTTTACTGCACTTTAAATGTTATATCTGGAGTGTGCCTCGTTATGTGAACAAGCCCAGCGAGGTGGGCGAAACGCGTCATTCTGCCATTCAATCTCTAAAGAAATAAAGAATATCCAACAACATTAAGTGGAATCCATATCCCCGTGTCCTGTGATGCAGTGTGGCGGGGATTCTTCAGTCAGAGATATATATATATATATATATACACATGTTCACTGAAAAAACCACAGGTTTCAGGGACGTTATAGTTAGTTGGACATTTCACTCGTATAAAACCAGAGAAATTCAGCCGTTATAGTTAGTTGGGCTAACTATAACTTGCGCCCCCGCAATGCACTGCTGATATCTCAAATGACATCACTGATGACATCATCCAGTGACTGCGTGTTTCTGTAAAGTATAAATGTTTTTTAGGGGAGGAGCCTAGCGCGCAACCAAGATGGCCGCATAGGCTTACGGCTCTCGAGGGCCTCCGCAACCTCCCACGTCTATCCTGACTAAATCCTGGTAAATTTGACGGGCTTTTGCTGATGCATTCGCGCTGAGGTGCCACCCGTTTTCCAAATTCAGATCGGACGCCGGGAACCCGAATGGTTGCCCTCCGTAGTTTGCGGCCTGCTATTGCCTAGGTCCCGATCTCGAGTTGGTGAGGTGCCCGGGTACGAAGTGAACAACAGCGGCATGCTGGGCTTGACTTGCCGCGTACCCCGCACTTTCACTTTCGTTTTCAAGTCTGTTTTTTGAGATCGGCTGCGGGACCTTGGTGTTTCAGATGAGCGCGGACGGCGGAGTGTCTGGCCTGATTTTCGGGCTATACACGGACTTCCTGTCTGCGATTGCAGTGTTCGATTGAATTAGCCAACTGGTCCCTGTCCCTGGCGGGTGCCAACCTTGGTGGCCTCCGGACGATGGCGGCGAGACTAGACGGAGACAAGTCGAAACCCAAGTCAACCCGGAGGGGATCCTATGCTCAGGCCAACATCATGGATCGCTATGCGCAGCTAAAGGGATCCCCCAGTGGCTTGCATAATTCGCCTGAGAGGTCTAAAGAGGTCTCGGGCCCATCGTCAGAATTGACCCTGCAGGACCTCATGGGCGCCATTGAGGAGATGAAGGCTGCTGTGGGTCAGCGGTTTGATACCCTGGCACATAAATTGGACGCGGTCCTGATCGATGTGAATTTAGTCAGGGCAGACCTGTCCAAAACCAACGAGCGGGTCGACTCCTTGTCTCAAGCGGCGTCGAGCCTAACTGTGGATGTGGCCGCCCTGCAGACGGAGGTCCGTAGGTTGCAGCTTGCCAGTGACCAGACGGATCGTCGACTTGAGGACTCTGAAAGCAGGGCTAGACGGAACAATGTTCGTATCATCGGAGTGCCGGAAAGATCGGAGGAATCTGCTGCTGATCTTTTTGTGGAGGATCTGGTGATCAATCGTCTCGCGCCCAAGGGATTGAGCAAGTTCTTTGCGGTGGAGCGGGCCCACAGGATTCCGGGTGGTGCGCCCAAAGTGGGTGCTCCCCCGCGGCCTATAATCGCCCGACTTTTTAACTTTCGGGATAGAGATGCTATCCTTCAGGCGTCGAGGGTGGCCGGGCCGCTGAAGTTTGAGAACTCCAATGTCAGCTTTTATCCGGACTTCACGCAAGCGGTCCAGAAACAGCGGCTGGGATTTTTGGGTGTCAAACGGCGCTTGAGGGACATGGAGCTGAAATATGCGATGTTATTCCCGGCGAGGTTGCGGGTTGAGTTCCAGGGTCGTTCCCACTTTTTTGACCGGCCGGAAGCGGTTGGAGACTGGTCGGATGCCCTGCCGCGGGGACAGGATCGAGACAGTCGGACGGCGGAGAGCGGACGGGATGTGGTGGAGCAGGACTAGAACTTGGTTCCTGGCGATGGACTGGACTGGCGATGTTTTGTACCTTGGCTCAATTGCACTCTAATCTGGCACACCATGCCCTTCAAATGCTTGGGGGTTGTGGGGAGCTTATTGGGGTCTTTTCCTCCTTCTGGGGTTCTTTTTGTGGTATATGTTAGGGCGACAGGCACACTGCAAGTTGGGGGGGCTGTTTGGGCTCAAGCAGGGGTGCAGGGAGGGGGGAGTTGTGGTTCTGGGACTGTGGGGGAGGGGGGTTGTTGGGGATTGTTGTTTTTTCGTTTTGCAAGGCAATGTGAAGTTTTCTGCTGACTTCTCCGGGTTGTGCTCTCCAGGATGTGGGTATCATGTGCGGGAGTGGGATGGGGGTAGGGGATTGAGAATCCTTTCGTGGAATGTGAATGGACTGGGGGACAGGATCAAGCGCGGGGTGGTGTTGCAGTTCTTGAAGCGGATCTCGCCCAACATTGTTTTCCTGCAGGAGACACATTTGATTGGGAACTCCTTCCAGGCCCTAAATAGGAGGGGCTATCGCCTTGCCGCTCACTCTGGTTTCACTTCTGGCTCTAGGGGAGTGGGCATTCTGGTTAGGGCCTCTCTCCCATTGGAAGTGGACGAGGTGCTTCACGATGATAGGGGGCGATATGTGGCACTGGTGGGGAGATGGGAGGGCAGGACTATTTCGCTCGTGGCTGTGTATGTGCCTCCGGGGTTACAGATGGCTACATTTGCTGATTTGGGGCGTTTGGTCCTGGGACTCCCTGGGGGGGTTCTGGTGTTGGGTGGTGACTTTAATGCCGTTGTCTCCGGGTTGAAGGACCGTCACCCCCCCAGGGATCTCCCTAGGGCTCAGGCCTGGTTGGGGTTTTTTTTGGACACTTTGGGACTTGTAGATTGCTGGAGATTGATGCACCCGGGACAGGCGCAATATACCTTTCACTTGGGGGCCAATGGGAGTCTCTCGAGACTTGACTACATGCTTATGCCGGCGATCCAAGCTGGGATGATTGGGGAGGTGCGTCATTTAGCCCGAGGTATTTCTGACCATTCCCCTATATGGTTGCAACTGAGGGTTGTCCCTGGGGCAGAGGGGAGAGTGGCACCCATTAGCCCCTGGTATCTTCGTAACCCTAAGATTCGCGCGGAGCTGGTCAAGTCCACTGATCACTACTTCACTGATAATGTGGGGTCGGTGTCATCGGCCGTCTCCCTATGGGAGGCTTATAAAGTGGTGGTCAGGGGGCAGGCCTTGTCCCTTATCTCCCGTACTAAGAGGTGCGAGAGAGCAGAGGTGGTTCGCCTGGAAGCCAAAATAGCTGAAATGGAGGAGGACTTGGAGCGTGGAGTTACTGATGAGAAATTGCATGTTCTCAGCCTCAAACAATAAGATTATAGAGCGCTAGTTACGGAAGCTGCTAAAGGGATGAGTAGAGAGCAGCAAGGGCGACTGTATGATGTGGGGGATAAGGCCGGAAAGCTGATTGCTTGGTTGGATAAGAAGGAGAGAGCTAGCAGGGTGGTGCCCGTCGTGGAGAGGAGGGATGGAGTGCGTGTGACTGACCCGGTTGAGATCGTTGACTGCTTCGCGGCTCATTTCCGAGGAGTATACTCTCCGGTCTCTGTGCGTTCAGAGGAGGATTCTCGTCGGTTGCTTAGAGACATTGCATTGCCAACCCTATCGGAGGCTGATGCAGTATTGATGGAGGCGAAGTTGTCGTCAGATGAGATCGCTTTGGCCACTCGCTCGATTGCATCGGGTAAAGCGGTGGGTCCTAATGGTCTTCCCATCGAACTATATAAGTTGCGTCCCGATAAGATAGCGCCGTATCTTCGAGACATGTTTTTGGCGGCACGTGCGGCGGGCTTCCTCCCCCCTGACCAACGCCTCGCCACCATAGTTGTGATACACAAAGAGGGGAAGCCGCGAGATTGCTGCGCCTCCTATAGGCCCATTTCGCTGTTGAACACAGAACCCAAAATTCTGGCTAAGGTGTTGGCTAACCGACTGGTTCGGGTCGTGGGCGACTTGATTCATCAGGATCAGTCTGGTTTTATACCCCATCGGAATACCGCTCTAAATTTGAGGCGGTTGCACGGCGTGCTTGCTAGAGCGGAATTTATACGTGAGCCGGCCATCTTGGCATCTTTAGATGCCACTATGGCGTTCGACACTTTGGAGTGGCCATATATTTGGGCCGTGTTGGCGAAATTTGGGTTCGGCCCTGAGTTTATTGGTTGGGTAAAATTACTATACGCTGACCCACTGGCTCAGGTGGTGGTGAATGGTAGGGTGTCGGCTCCCTTCGCACTGGGGAGAGGTACGCGGCAGGGATGTCCGCTATCACCCCTTCTCTTTGCACTTTCTTTGGAGCCTCTCGCCGCCTGGCTGCGTTGGGAGCCGTCGTTGCGAGGCATTAGATGGACGCCGGAGTTCGAAGACCGTGTCTCCCTTTACGCGGACGACATCCTTCTGTATCTCACTTCTCCCCAACAGTCGCTAATTGTATTGGTGGACGTACTGAATTCCTTTGGCCGCAACTCCGGCCTGGTCATCAACTGGGCCAAGTCGTGCGTCTACGTCCTCTCGGGGGATGCCCCCCTTCTGCCGCGGGATCGCCCAGTTCAGATTGCTGCCCTGGGGTTCACATATTTGGGAATCTTTATCTCACTGGATCCCGCGGTCCGCTATGAGCGAAACCTTCTCCCTCCCCTCCAGCGATTGAAGGCCGACGTCGCGAGATGGCGACGACTTCCGCTTTCGCCGCTCGGACGGGCGGCATTGTTTAAAATGATGTTGCTGCCTCGCTTTTTGTACGCTTTGCAAAATACTCTTGATGTCGTGCCGGCCCGTTATTTCCGGGAGGTGGAGGGTCTTCAGCGCCAACTGTTTTGGGACGGGCGGCCGCGGATTGCTCTCGCCAAGTTGACGCTCCCTTGGTACGATGGGGGGGTCGCCCTCCCCGATATTAAACAATACTATTGGGCGTCTCAGTTGGCGGCGGTGAACCACGAGATATATGGTCCTGCCTTAAACCCGGCCTTCGAGATGGATAAATTCCTGCTCCCGGGTGGGGACTATAATAGGGCGCTGTACTCGGCGACCCCGGACACGCGGTTGACGGGACCCACGCGGGTGGCGGTACGTGTGTGGCACGCGGCGAATGCTGCGATGGGGTGGAGGGATCGCTTGACTCGGGCGACGCCGTTGTATGCCTCTGGGCGGTTGGGCTGTTTGTGGAGATCGAAAGGCTTTGAGAAATGGGATATGATTGGTATATGTAAGGTGGGTGATCTGTGGGCGAAGGGATCTTTCAAAACGTTTGAAATGCTCAAAATTGAATATAAATTAAACGATAGAGAGTACTTCCGGTATGCTCAAGTCTACCATGCGCTGTGTTCGGTTTTCCCGGACGCTGCTGCTATCCCCGAGTATTCCCCACTGGAGGATAGAGTGTTGGATGGCTATGTGCCCGACAGCACTATTTCCCTGATTTATAAGAAACTCATTAATGATCGTGCGGACTTGCTGCTCCGTCTGAGGGAGGCGTGGACGGGCGATGGCTTGGAACTGGATGATGAGGACTGGGTATCGGCGGTGGCCTCCCCGAAAGAGGTGGCGATCCCGGCCCGCTTACGGTTTGTACAGCTGAAGATCCTTCATAGAGTGTATGTTACGGGGCCCGGTTTGCTGCGTATGGGTTATTCGATGGATGGACTGTGTAAGCGTGGATGTGGCCTGCCGGGCACTTTTCTTCATATCTTGTGGGAATGTTCAGAGGTTGTGCGATTCTGGAACGGTGTCCACACCGTAATGGAGGAGGTCACGCACGTTGCCCTGTTGCCAGAGGCTAGGAGGTGTTTGTTGAATGTCTGGGAACCGAATGATTGTAATGCGGCACAGACGCAGTGGGTGACCTTGGGGTACATGGTGGCTAAGCGTAACATTGCACAGTTGTGGGGCTCCCCGAGGCCGCCCACGATCGAGGTATGGAAGGAGAATATGGACTGGTGTATGTTTAGGGAAAAGACGGTGTATGTGGCGAGAGGCAAGCCAGGGAAATGGACTAGGGTATGGGGTCCGTGGAATTTATATCAAGGACGTATCTGCACCCCGCCTCTGCCATTAGAGGTCGATATTGCTTTGACCCCCTAGCCACGCATTCTGCGGGAGGGTGTGAGGTGTGTTCCATGCTTTGTTTTCCCATTGCCCCCCTCTACCGCTTCCGGACAAGAACTGCTTTGGACACTGTATGTTATTCCCCGTCCTGGGAAGAGCACGCTGCTATTTCGGACTCTCATTGCCTTGAGTGTGTTTTATATTTAATAAAAAATGAAACTGTTGTTTTAAAAAATAAAAAAATAAAATAAAAAATAAAAAAATGTTTTTATATATACATATATATAAATGCCAAGGAGTATTGAAGAATGAGTGGGTGTATGAGTGTCTAAATGGATAATTTAGTAGGTGCGTGACTGGCTGTATAAGTGAGTAATGAACCATGTCTTACTGAATTCATGGGTTACTGACTAAACTGTGTGAATGTCTGTATCAGTCTGTCAGTTGGTGTATAAGTGGCTGCATGGGTTGGTGAGTGGCTACATGAGTGTCTATATGGGTTATTGAATATTGTCTGAGTATCTGTATGGGTGTGGGTGATTAACTGGGTGTACGGGTTCAAGAGTGCATCTGTGAAGGGCTGTTTGGGTGGGCAAGTATTGGTGAGTGAATGGATATATCAGTGGTACTGTAGAAGTAGACCTCACCAAGGCCTACCGGTGGTAGGGGTTCACCCTTCTTTGCGCACTAGTCCTCAGACCAATAAGTAGAGATTGGCACGGAAGCTGAAATATCTAATAAATAGTTTATTAAACCTCATGAGTGGAACTACATCCATGTGGAACTACATCCATACAAAACCCTCAGGCAGCGTATGAGGTAGCACAAGGAGTAGAGAAACTGTGGGTCTTTTATACCCACTCAAGAGCTCAAAAGGAGGTGGTACAAGTACACACAAGAATAGCTATTCACATACATGGACATACAGAAAATGCTCAGTTAACAAAGTAGGAGGAGCAATGAGTTGCTGACATCAGTTAAAACAGCCTGACATTTACAGACTAAGACAGGTGCATGAGCAGGTACAGACTTTTCTGAGCATGCTCAGTGCTGCAGGAGCTAAGTATAGATAGTTATTCTAGTAAAGCACAGGGGTAGGCAACAGCGAAGAAGGAAGGAGCACATGGCGAGCACATGGTCAGTCAAAATGGCTGCCAAAAACAAAATGGCTTCAGCTCATGCTAACAGCGATCTCTACCAAATTCCCACAGTACATGTGTGAGTAAATACATATGTAAAAGACAGTATATGTGAGTGTTGGAGTATATAAATGACTATATATGATAGTGAGTGATTTGAGAGTGGCTGTATGGATGAGTGTGTGCTTATGTCAGTGATTGTATAAGAGAGTAAGTATTTGTTAGTATCTGTATGAATAAGTGAGGTGGTGTGTGTATAACTGTATAGGTAAGTAGTGATTGATTTTTTGCAAGACTGACTAGGTGTGTGAGTAACTCTATGGGTGTGTGGCGGTGTGTGAGTATCTGTACAGGTGCATGAGTGCATATTTCAGTGGCTATATTCATGATTGACTGCATGTATGAGTGACTATATGGGTGAGTAGATATGTGTGTAGACCTATGGATCAGTGAGTGGGTATGTACTAACTGGTATTGGTGAGTCTATGGTTTCGAGAATGGTAGTCTGTATTTTAGAGGGGGTGTATCAAAGGTTATATCAGGGTGTGAGGAGGTGTATCAGATGATCATGTGGCTGATGTCATCAGTGATGTCACTGACCAGGTCATGAGTGATGTAATATGTGACGTCATCAGCAGTGCATTGCGGGGCGCGAGTTATAGTTAGCCCAACTAACTATAACGGCTGAATTTCTCTCGTTTTGTACGAGTGAAATGTCCACCTAACTATAACGTCCCTGAAACCTGTGTTTTTTTCAGTGAATATCTAAGGTTTTTTAAATGCTAATTTCTAACTATAACATCCCTGAAACCTGTGTTTTTTTTAGTGAGTTTCAAAGGTTTTTTAAATGCTAATTCCTAACTATAACGTCTCTGAAACCTATGGTTTTTTAGAGAATTTCAAAGGTTTTTTAAATGAAAATTTTCAAGTATAATGTTTCTCAATCCTATGTTTTTTTATTGACTACATATATACATATATATATTTTAAAAAAGTTGAGAATAATTTATAGTTAGGAAAACTATATTGATTCTTTATTATTTGTTTTTTTAAATTATTAAACAGAAGTCGCACACCCTACACGCACCCTACACGATGGCTGCGCGCATTCTCGTAGCCATTTTGAAAAGTCACGCGGGGGTTGCGACTTCGTTGTAATTTGTAAAGTATGAAATATCTTTAAATTAATTATGAATAAAAGTTTTGCTTTAAGTGTTTGTCTAAATTTATTTACAAAATATTTTTAAACTATTATTTTCAATATAATCTGTATGAAAGTAAATTTGCTGTATGCGTGGCGTATGCGCATAGTGTGCGTGACCCCTCCCCGCACATATATCTGGGGTGGCACCGTGATCGTGCCGGGGTCGGGACTTTGGCGTATTTTTAAACTTGAAAAAACGACTATTGAAACTTTGAATACGATATTAGGTTGAACAGTTTAGCTAATATACTTATTAAAAGTTTATAGAAATTTCTATTTATAGTGCGCGATGGGTGCCTACAACCTCACGGGCCGGCTATAGTAGACATTTTATCGAAGTATCAATCCACCACACAGCCAATCTGCCGACAACCCGGAGGTCCGGCGGCACGCATATATATACCTTTCTGAATGTCAGTCATGTGAAATGCATTTCAATCCCGGGCCTTGAGATGAGTGTTTGTCCATTAGGCACATCTGGTCTATGTGCCACCAGCTATCAACAAACATGGGGGATGGAAGAACAGGAGCACATCATCCTACTAGAGGTCATTCGAGTCACGATCACCATGGGCATGCAAACATAGCACCCTGCGAAACAGGTCCCTTAGTCCGGTAGACCTCACATCCCCAGGCAGTTCCTTCAGTCATACCGACGCGAAAAACATAGCAGCGGGGGGCCTCCCACCATGTGCCATATGGCCATGCCTTCGCAGCACGTCTCCCCGTTTCTCACTCCTACGGGCCCCTCACCCGAGTTGCATAATGAGCCATGTACGCCAGGCTCGTGTATCTCATTCACTCCCCGGTCAGCTCCATCAGACATCAATGTGAACTATCTCGCATCCAAGAGCCCCACCGCAGGCAGAACCGCCCACCCCTTCAGTTTCCACTATTACTTGTCACTTCTCCACCAAGGGCAAGCCGCAATGAGCACCTGCTAGTCGGATGCCATACCAGTCAGTACTACACTCGCCGGTACCTGACTCTCCCCTTCAGCGGAGCTGGTCTGTGCCGCCAGATATGCTCTAAACGGATCCCATATGTCTTTAGCCCTACTCTTCAATGGTTGCGTTTCAGCATATACAGCGTTCTGGTCCTGGCAGTACAATACGTCCTCTATCCACTCCTTGAATTTCGGTGCTCGACCCCTACCCCACCTACATGCAAACCGCCGCTTCGCCAGCAATAGTACTATGCTCACAAATTTACGGTTCACCTTAGGTATCGACGCTGTATGGCCCAGCAGCATCATGAGCGGGTCCAGTTCAACCACAGCCCCCACCATAGCCGTTAGCGCAGTATGGACTTGCGACCAGTATTCGGCCACCCCTGGACACATCCAAGCCAGATGTAAAAAATCAGCCCCCTCCGAGTGGCACCTTTCACATTGATCAGTGTCCGATAGCCGAAATCGAAGCTTTCTAACAGGAGTGTAGTACCAACGCTGCAGAAACTTATAATGAATAATACGCAATCTGCAGCTGGAAGACATCTGGAAAGTGAGCTCACAACAATACGCCCACTGTGCCTCCGTGATGTCCCTACCCAACTCTACAATCCAACTTCTAAGCGCTTTACAGCCTTCATTCCCACCACACTCTCGAATACTGCGGTATAGCTGAGAGACTAAGTGCCTACCATCCGTAGAAGTAAGCAGAACTTGCAACGGGTTCACCATCTCAGGTTCCTCCGGATAATGCGGTAACACCAGTCGCAACCCTTGCCGCAACCGGAGATAATAAAAGGCCTCCAGCGGAGTAGGCTGATATCCCTCGAACAATTGCTCTTTCGTCTTGAACTGACCATTCACAAAGAGATCGCCCCATTGTCGGATCTTTATCTTAGCACATAACCCGCGGAACCCTCCTTCCTGCAACAGAGAAAGGCTCGGATGATAAACCAATGGCAAAGTCGAAGCATACAGTAGACTAAGTGTCATCCTGCGCATTATTCGCTGCCATGCATCAATCGTGCACGTCACGGTGGTGAACGGCGTCTCAATCGCAGTGACGGGCCCGTGAATGATGCCCTGCAGTGGCAGAGGCCTGACTATCCAGTCCTCTACCGCCAGCTGCGGCATGCATGGCGTAGGGGTAAACCAATGGTAAGCAAAGTGTGCCTGCGCGCTCAAGAAATACACTTGAAAGTCGGGAACGTCAAATCCTCCCTTACTGTATGGCTGGGTGATAGTCGACCAAGCCAGTCTGGGCTGTTTACCAGCCCAGAACAGTCGCAGTAACTCAGAGCGCAATGTCCGAAAAAAAAACGCACCTGGATAGTACGGAATGTTCTGGAAAAAATATAAGAAGCGAGGCAGCACCACCATTTTAATCAATGAAGCCCTGCCAGCCATGGTCAACGGCAAAGACATCCAGCGAGTAACGTCCTCCGCCAACTTACTCATGGCTATGCCATAATTCAGACGTAAAGTCTCTTCCCGGACCTTCGAAATTTGAACCCCTAAGTATCTTAGATCCGACTCACACCACTCGAGCGGGTAATCCAGCGAGTATCGCCCCACCGCAGTCGTCAGAGGAAAAAATTACGATTTCTTCCAGTTAATTTGAATTCCAGACAATCTCCCAAACACCACGAATTCGCGGAGCAGCGGATTGAGGTTATTCTGCGGATCCACCACATATAGCGTTAAGTCATCAGCATATAAGGACACGTCAATCTGCCTTTGAAAACATTTGAAGGCACTTTGCTTGTGCAGTTGTCGGATGCGACATGCCAGAGGCTCGATTGCTATGGCGAACAACAATGGGGAGAGCGGACACCCTTGTCTGGTCCCCCTGGTCAATGGAATCGGATCAGACATCTCCCCATTGATTAGCACTCTCGCTTTTGGGTCAGTATAGAGCAGTTTTATCCAAGCGACAAAGATTTTGGGAAACCCCATCCTGTACAGAATAGCGAACAGGTAATTCCACTCAACTGAGTCGAACGCCTTGGTGGCATCAAGGAATATAGCCGCGACAGGCAGCTCCGGCGCTATTGTATGAATCAAAGAAAACAGAGTTCGCAAATTACTAGCGGTGGATCTACCCGGGACGAACCCTGCCTGATCAGGAAGGACAATTTTAGTCATTAGCAGTGAGAGTCTAGTGGCCAACACCTTCGCCAAAATCTTGGCGTCACAATTTATCAAGGAGAGCGGTCTATAGGAGTCGCAATCCGCCAAGTCCTTATCTGGTTTCAGCAGGGAGGTTATCACCACCTCTCTCATCGTTCCCGGCAGCACTCCTATCTCCAGGGATTCCTCATAGACCTCACGAAGCACAGGGGCCATGATATCAATATAGCATTTGTAAAATTCCACGGGCAAGCCATCCAGTCCAGCCGCCTTACCATTACTCAGAGCCATAATCGCCTCCCGTATTTCAGCCATCTCAAATGGGGCTCCTAGAAATTGCCTGTGTTCATCACTCAGCCAACATAATGCTACATCATCTAGGAAATCCCCAAACTGAACATCCCCACCATCCCGGGCAGCATATAACCCTTCATAATGCTCAGTGAATTGCCTTAAAATCCCCTTTGTGTCTTGATGTATAACACCACTCAGTGCACGTATCTCCAATATGTGCGAAGTTCCCCGTGAATGCTTAGTGATCCCCGCCAAGGCCCGACCTGGTCTCTCTCCCTCACAATATTGACGGGCCTGCCAATATTAACCCCTGAATTTGGCCTCCCTATCTGCCTCCTGCTCGTATTGCAACAGTTTTTCCCTAAATTCCTTGTGGAGAAGACCCATCGGCTCCTGGGACATTCTAGTTTCCAGCACCTTAAGTTCGGACTCCAGTTTGGTGAGCGAGCCTCGTATGGTCCTTAATACACCAAAGCTTTTAGAGATGTAATAACCCCTGACCGTTACGTTAAACGCCTCCCAGATGTTCTCAACACTTTCTACCGAACCTTTGTTGCGCGGAAAAAAATCCGCGATCTCCTCCCCCAGTTCTGTCTGGAACAGGGTATCCAATAATGCCGTGGGTTGCAGACGCCATGGTGATGCTACCGTACCCCGGGAGCGCTACCTGAGCCAGCACCGGACAATGATCCGAATAGGACCTCGGCAAATGCGTCACTCTGCCTAAGTCTACCGCTAATCCACGGGACAGTAAGCAATAATCAAGCCTAGCCCAAGTGTTGGCATACGCTGTGAAGTGTGTCCCCTTACGGACCCCAGCATGCACGAACCTCCAACTATCTATGAGTTCTCCTTCCTCCATTATGCCCGCCATCGCATCCCTCGCACATCTGTTATATTGGGGGCTACCATCCGACCTGTCCAGCCCAGGTGTCAATGTAATATTAAAATCCCCACCCCATATGATGTGCATGGATCCTGTATTCAGTATCATACCCCACAACTTGGTGTAAAACGCAGGCGAGTCCACATTTGGCCCATAGCAGTTTACAATCGTAACCGTATCAGTACCCAGCCTACCCCATAACAGTACAAATCTCCCCTCATCATCCGTGCGTTCACCTAACCTCACAAACGGCACCGTTTTTGTTATCAAAATCGCAGTACCTCTAGCGTACCCAGAATATGAGGAGAAGCTACGTACATCCGCCCATTTGCTCGCGAAAGTGTAAGTAGCCTGGGGACTAAGATGCGTTTCCTGCAGCAGTGCGATTTGCACCTGATGCTGTTCTAGATAGGCCACCACCCTCCGACACTTCCTCGCATCATTCAACCCACGGACATTCCAGGTCATGATCGTTATTCTGGAGTTACGAACTTGTTCAGTCATCTTCAGTCGACCACCCAGGATCCAGATAGCCACCCACCTTCAAATGCATCTTCTGCCAAAGGGACCAATTATACCACACATGACCCCAGCGACATCCAGACATTGGGACCTCACAAGTACCCGTGGTACTAGTGCTGTGCACTTCTAGCACCTCCCTGTTCCGTAGACCACCACCCCAGCACCCCGTCGATACACTCATCTCAGTATTTGAACTCCAAACATTCAAACCATTACTGCACCCCTTGTACCCACCCCCCCCCCACTGAAGCAATCCCCAACCTGCCAGCATCGTACCCCCCCTTCCCTCCCACACACACCCCGATAACTAGGGCTAAGACACCCCACAACCCCAAAACCATATTCTAGGGTAATTCCCATCGGGAAACATATCTAGGCGGCATCACTAATACCCCCCCCGTGACCGCAAGCCCAAACCACACAATGTGCAGCTCAGCCCGGCAATCAAGAGGGGCGTCCGGCGCTATAATCAGGGGCAACTGGGACATGCCACCAGCAACCAGTGACATCAATAAGCCTGTAACAACGAAAAACCCCTGCATCGCAGCCGGAGTAGGGCCCGATACCGCAGGAGCCCCAGAAGCAGCCGGCCATCGCACCACATTCTCAACCCCCCATCAAACCAAACCAATACAGAGAACAGTACAATGTCCTTCAACAATGATTTGCAATCTGAACTCTTGGGCAACACTCTACGCTCTACATTAGAACAGTATGCATACAAAGTATTCTCCACTCACGGTTTACCATCCACCAGCATCTCTTGACGAGGGTCCATAACGTCCTCCGCTCCAGCCCCCAGCCCATGAGTTCGTTTATGCTGCTTGAGAAAATCCTCCACCTGCTGTGGATTGGTGAAGAATTTCTGTCTCCCCTGGTACGTGACTCGCAGGCGCGCCGGGTAGAGCAATGCGTAGTCTATTTGCAGGTTTCGCAATTTTGCCTTGACTGAAAGGAATTTCCTACATTCCTCTTGGACCAGTGGAGTGAAGTCCGGATACAGCGTGAAGGAGTTTCCATCATAGGACAACGATCTCGTACTTCTTGCCGCTCTTAAGGCCGCATCACGATCGCGATAATTTAGCATACGGGCTATGATCGGCCTAGGCGACGCTCCCGGCTTTGGTCTGGGGCCCAGGGCCCGATGCGCCCTTTCCACTATAAAGTGTGTAGAAAAAGCGTCCGAACCAATCGCCGCCACCAGCATCTTCTTGACGTACTCCTCCATTTTACCCACATTTGGCGTTTCCGGAATACCCACGATGCGTACGTTATTCCGCCTGCTTCTCGCTTCTAAATCCTCATTTTTAGCGGCGATGACCCGCAGGAGATTGTCCATTCTGGATAACTGCGAAGAGTGCTGTGTCACGGTGTCCTCGGAGTCCGATATGCGCTGTTCCGCTTCTTTCAAGCGACCCTCGTGCGCGTCCAGCTTGTGCACCACCGCCTCCATACGCGACGAGATCCTGTCCACTTTGTCCGCAATTGTCGCGAACCCTTGGCGCACCTCTCGTAGAACATCTTGCAAATTCGTCGCCGTATCCACAGCTCCTCCTGGCGCTACAGACGTCTCCGCCGAGTTGCGCGCCACCTCCCCAGACGCTGTCGTTTTCTTACTAGCCTCAAACGTGAGTTTGGGCTGCCTAGTGTCCGTCCTGCCCATCGTAATCCCAGGGCCGAGCTCTCCGGTACCACCAGCAGGCGACCACGACTGAGACCTCCGTCTTCGGCGCTGTTATGGCGACGAACCTCCTTCCGATCCTTCTCGAGCTTACACTTCTCCAATCTTCTAACACAGGTGGCTAATACATATAGTCTTAATAGTGCTCGCAGCAAGCAGCATCATCTGCGCCCAGTTAAGGACTTTATCGCATGTCCAACTGGCCCAGCTCCACATCAGTACCTCAGGCCACGTGCCGTCTATCTCCCCGCACCTCGCCTGGTACTACTACGCACCTCCGTGCACGCGATCGGGGCATCACCAGCCGTTATCTTCACTCCCGGGGGGACTGTACTTGTTCGCCTTCGCCGGTCTCCAGTATTTCCAATAGTGTCCACCACCGCACCTCAGCCGAGTAGCACCGTACTATGCAACTAGCACGCCAGGTATTGCCTCTTCTGCACCCAGAGCTCGTCGCGCCGCTCCTCCCGCAATGCCTGGGGGGGTGGGAGGGGGGGGAGGGGCTCGACACCACTCGCCCCAATCCCTAGTTCCGAAATCTGCTCCGAGGCCCCCTCCAAAGTGCAAGCCTATCCCAAACCGAGTCCAGGCCGTAGAAGGAGCTCAGATCCCGCAACCACTCCAGGGGAGGTGGGGGGGAGGAAGGATGCCCTCCTGCACAATCTCCCCCAGCAATCCGTCGATCTGTCCCGCACTCCTCACCCAACCAATCCGTGGCGACCCCAGGGGGCATCCCACGCCGTCACCGTGTTTTGCGGCCTTCCGCCGTTTCCTCAGCCACGGCCTCGCCTATCAGCCCGATCCGAGACTTCAGTCCAGCGTCTTCAGCCTCTACGTCCGCCGCAGCCTGCAGCTCCTCTCTCTTCGGCCTCACAGCGGCAAGGGCCCCTTACGGCAGCCCGCCCACTCCAGCCACCCTGCTGAGCCTCCGCATGCGATTACGGCACCCAGGTGTGCCCGTTAAGGATTAATAAACGGATTTTTGCCGCCGGACAGCGGGAGCCCTACGAGAAGGCGTCCATTCGCTAGTGCGCCACCTAGCGTTCCCCCAAAAAATCTGATTGCTTTAAATCAATTTCATTGTGGAAGAGGGAGGATCCATCCTCTTGCTATTCCCCTTATTTTTTGTCTTTCATAGAGACAAGACCTGTTTCCTGCTTCTCTTTAAAACTTTACCTTTTTTGTGTGTTTCTTTATTTTATAAAACAACTATGGCTTCCAGTCTTGCTGAAGTTGATCCTTTAGGAAGAACAGATGGTGGACCGTGGCAAAAAGAAGAAAGAAAGCATTGTGTGGGCTTTTTTTTCACCGTTTCTGAGGACGAAAAAAAGGTGAACGCCCGAAAAGTTACTTGCATTATTTGCTAGAGAGTGCTGTCTAGAGGGTCAGACAAAAATATTTGTGCGGTACCAGCAGCATAAAAAAAAACATCTGGAGACTATACATCCAGTACACCTGGCAAGAGAGGAGAGAAGAGAAGAGAGTTAAATGCTGCTGCCGAATGAGATCCAAATGCCCCATCTAATGCAGCGCAGCTTCAACCTGCTCCAAGGCCCCACATTCTTCTTGAATTTTTAAATGCAGTAGTTACTTGCATTAAGTGCGACACCTAACTCTGTATTGGAGAGCAGTGTGTGGACGTTATCTCTGCTACTCTAAAAGCACAAAAATGTTAATTTTTCTTTTTATAATGTGCTTTTGTTTGAGACATCGATTCCCGATCTTCATTTTTGTCTGTTGTTTTTAAAATAAAAAACACACAAAAAAAGTTTATAAAGTTAAAAATATTTTTTTTTTTAAATTGTTCCTAAAATAAAACGGTTCTTACGGTCCACCTCTACTGGTTAAAAAAAGAAAAATTACCTAAGTGATTGCATGAGAGTATGGACACTGTGTGGGTGATTGGAGAGTTGGAAGTGTACTATATGGTTACTTTATGAATGTTTGAGTACTGGTAACGTGATGGTTAGTGCCTGGGTCATTGCATGAGTACATGAGTAGTGACTGGATGATTAGAGTACCGCAAGGAGAGTGGGTGGTGAATTTAGAAGTGCTTGGGTATTGGCAGAGTGATTGGATTAGTACATGGTACTGGCTGGGTGACTGGAGGAGTGTATGGGCAGTGACAGGGTGATTACTGGACTGCATGAGTACTACCAGGAGAATTGAAGGAGCGAATGAGAAGTGTGTAGGTGGTTAGAGGACTGCATGAGTAGTACACAGTGATTGTAGCAGTGGATGTGTTAGTGCCTGGATCATTGCATGAGTACATGGCTACTGACTAAATGATTAGAGTACTGCAAGGAGAGTGCATGGTGAATTTATAAGTGCCTGGGTGTTGGCGCAGTGATTGGATAAGAACATGGGACTGGCTGGGTGATTGGAGGAGTGCCTAGGTAGTAACAGGGGTATTGCTGGACTACATGGGTAGTGCTAAGGGGATTGTAGCAGTGATCAGTTGGTGCCTGGATCATTGCAAGCGTACATGGGTAGTGACTGGATGATTAGAGTACTGCAAGGAGAGTGCATGGTGAATTCATAAGTGCTTGGGTTTTGGCGCAGTTATTGGATAAGGACATGGTGCTGGCTGGGGGATTGAAGGAGTGCATAGGTAGTAACAGGGAGATAACTGGACTGCATAGGTAGTGCTCAAGGGATTGTAGCAGTGCATCACTTAGTGCCTGGGTCATTGCATGAGTAGTGACTGAATGATTAGAGTACTGCAAGGAGAGTACCTGAGTGAATTTATAAGTGCTTGGGTATTGGCAGAGTGATTGGATTAGTACATGGTACTGGCTGGGTGACTGGAGGAGTTCATGGGCAGTGACAAGGTGATTACTGGACTGCATGGGTACTACCTGGGGAATTGAAGGAGCGAATGTGAAGTGTGTAAGTGGTTAGAGGACTGTTTGGGTAGTGCATGGGGGATTGCAGCAGTGCATGTGTTAGTGACTGGTAATTGCATGAGTACATGTGTAGTGACTGGATGATTAGAGTATTGCAAGGAGAGTACATGGTGAATTTATAAGTGCTTTGGTTTTGGCGCAGTGATTGGATAAGGACATGGTGCTGGCTGGGTGACTGGAGGAGTGCATGGGGAGTGGCAGGGTGATTGCTGGACTGCATGGGTACTACCTGGGGAATTGAAGGTGTGAATGAGCAGTGTCTAGGTGGTTAGAGGACTGTATGGATAGTGCAGAGGTGAATGTAGTAGTGCACGGATAATGTTTGGGTTACTTAATCTTACCTTTTTGATAGTAGATATGAAAGTCTTTGAAACAATTTTTGCAGTTGTTTTTTATAATCTAAATTTTAAAAACTTTCAAACTTTAGAAGTTTGGTCAGTAAAAGAGAAGAAAAAATACAGTTATAACATACAATATTATAGTTTAAAGTACACAACATAATTTTACCATTACATAACATATTCAGTTTGCCTTTTTTGCTGTTCTCAGAATCTATTGAATTTCACCATAGACAGTGATTTCAATGTTGCTCATCATTTAACCACGGGCAAAAAAATACAATCAATGAGATTGTTAAAAAAAACATATCTGTGTTGAAAATATTTACAACTATGTGTTCATATTTCCTAAAATAGACATCCTCAATAACACTGCATATAATACAAATATCAAATATATGAAATGCTTCTTTCTAAGACAATTTTCTAAATACAATATCAAAGAACAGAAATGATAATTGAATCACCAATTCTTGATATCTTCCCTATAGTCTAAATGATGTTCTTGAAATCATTTGCAGTGAGAATACCCCAAAAAAACTTCTTAATTCATATTGACATTTTCCCAATAGGCCGAATGATGCTTCTGAAATCCTTTGTATTGAAAATATCCAAAATAATCTCATGAATTCATATTGACATCTTCCCAATAGGCCGAATGATGTTCTCAGAACTTTGGCATCAAAAATATTAGGTATGAATTTGGTAATTCATTAGGCAACAGATATTTGAAAAGCAAATGGGCATCATTACAATGTGTCCATACTTTATTGCACTATAAATAGACAGTGTAGTGTCCAGATGTTGTAGACGGTCCATCGTGGAAAATAATTGCTTCTGCTTTGAAAGTTCTTCCTGGTATTGATAGTTGACTTCGAACAACATTTTTAATTAAAGTTTCCAATTTTCTTCCATCTGCTCTATAGCGTATCATTAAAATAATAAATAATGTTGATAACATTTCTGATTTGCAGTGACTACACTCCATATTTTGATTAGCTGATTTAACCAATTTGTTAAAAGACACTGTTTTATTATCTGGTATTGTCAAATATATGAATCTTTCCGTGTATATGTTAGTGGTAGAAGTAAATGTACAATTTTCACAATCATGTTCCCATCTGTAATGAAGTCCAAACAGATTTTCAATTTGTATTCTTTCATATTAAAATACTGAAATTCCTGAGCATCTTGCTGTATATTCTGTATAAATTGTGAAGAACCAGAACATATATCCAGAAGATTTTGAATCCAGAAACACTTTGGATTTTAGTTTTCTAAGTTCTCAAGTTTTTCAAAAATAGAATGCAACAAGGAACAAAACCTTTTTTCACAATTCACCATAATTTGTTGTTGGAGATTTTCTAGAAAAAATACAAAGTTCACAACTACATTAGCATAGCAGTTGATACCTGAACTATTTTCGAACTGATATCCTACAATCTCTTCTACAGTGTCCTTTTTCTTTGGAATCTGAACATTCTCTTGATTTTTTTTTCTTCTTTCCAACCTCACTACAGAGTTTCTCATATGTTCGTTTTCAACATACTACACGCTTTTCATATACAGGATATTCACCTAAATTGGGAGCATATAGACTTCTTAATCGATTATACTCTCATACACAATTTGCATCTGCACTAATCTTTCTCTCATCAAAATCAATCAAATACAATACAGATAAAGTTCTGACTCGGGACAATGCAACATATGCCATTCCCTCTTTAAACACGGTACTTCCAATGTTTACCAAAGCACTGTCTGCACTTAAACCTTGAGATTTATGAATGGTCACCGCATATCCTAAAGAAAGAGGAAACTGTTTTCTACGAACATACAAATCTTTAACAAGCAAAAAACTAACAGAACAACGTCCAATCTGTTTTACTTCTTCAATCTGATCAAATTTCATCTTTAAAAATTCAATTCCATCTCTATTTCGATAATTAACAAAATCAACAACTTTTCCCATTGCTCCATTTACTAAACCTTTTTCCACACCCAAATTACACCGTGAAATTACCCGACAGTTTTCACATACATATAAATTCCGTACTAAACCAGCAGTCTTAGATATAGATTTTTCCAATGAATCCAGTTTTGTTTTTAATTTTTCTGTCAAAATATTAGTAATTTCTTCTTGCTCTATTTTATCAATGGCTTCCATTTTTATTATTTGTAGTTTTTACAGCTCTAAAAGTTCTTCATTCAATGTAGAACACTCTCGCACTGTTCGCATTAGGCAGAGTATAGATTTATTTTCTCCAATTTTTTTGTATATTATTTCCGGAGCAACATTTTCATTCCGAAACAAGTTTGTAAGTTGACGACTTTGCAAAGCTTCTTTACCATGTTCTGTCAATACACCAATTCTTATATCTTGAAGAATGCTTCCATAATCTTCATCACTTGCCTGTCGCATATTTTTAATAAGTTCTTTGTATTCAAAATATGACCAAATGTTCACATGTCCAATACTTCCCAAAGACTTTCTGGTGTCTTCATGCACAAGTGTTTTGAATACAGGTTGACCTTTTACATGAGTAAGTTGCAGTAGGTTGTCAAACTATCACATGTTTTCCTCCAAATAAGACATTGTATTCTGTTTTAAAAATGTGCTGCATTCTTAAATGCACAAAGGCAAGCATTAAGTTTGAGACCATGCTCACCTCATCATTAATCAGCAGAAGTTTCATTTTCTTTAGTACTCTTGAAACTTCCAAACAAGCTTCTCCAGAAAGCTCGTGATATTCCAACTTGTTTTCATGTTTAACAGGTAGCAGTAAGCGATGTAATGTAATTCTTTTAATTTTGTGTGCTGCTAACCCAGTTGGAGTGGTTACAACACAAGATAAATGTGATTCAGTGGTTTTCTGTAAATAACTAGTCAAAACTTTAATTAAGAAACTTTTTCCTGTACCAGCTTGAACACTGATATACATTTTAATAGGTTCAAAAGATGTGCATGTGCATTCTATTTTTTCATGAAGAAAACCATGGTTGATCTGTTGTGTCACTTACTGATATATTTCTTTCTGTTCAATATTTAGTTATTCTTTCAAGTTTCCCAAGTCCATAATATCGTTTTGAGCTTAATGCATTGCTGTTGTTGTGAAAACCCTAAATTCGGTAGCAAGAAGCTAATTGAATTGTTTCCTGGTGGCTTCAGCGTAGTTCAAGTCTACCGTATATTGTAGAGTCATGTATTTATTTGAAAGATATCATGTGCACAAAATGTTTGTTTCTTTGTGACCACTAATGTTGTAAAACGCTGGCAGTTACTTTACCAATGCTTCTTGGAGGCTTGAGACTTTTGGGTAATATAGTGGAAATCATCAAGCAGCAGGAACTTCACGTTTTAAGAAACACATGCAAAGCGTTTCATTTGAGAAACGTGAACACGTGAGAACAGCCTCGTGCGAGCCAAGACCCAGCAGGTATTTAAACCCCACCCATCAAATCGCCAGCGCTTCGCTTCCCGAGAGAAGTACCTACCTGACTCCGCTCCAGGATTTCTTTTTCCGGCTTCCCCTTCGAGATTTTCCATCCCAGATCTTCTACGTCCTGGATTGAAGGTTCCCAGCCGGCTTTGAACGTCCGCCCGGAATCTCTCATCCGGATTCCCGGCTCCCCTGATTCCAACGCTGATTCCGGTTGGAGGCTACTGGCTGGCTTCTCCGGCCCGCCCAGCGTCTCCCATCCGGTTTATCCAGCATTCTTCCGGTTTATCGAGGAAAGACATTCAGCAGGCAGTTCTTCCAGCGTAAGGACATCCCCATACGATCTACAACTCGTTGCAGTTCACAGGCACAATGCGCTCCATCCTGAGCACGGGGAAGAGTCGCACAGAGTTATAGTCCATGCACTCAGTCAATGACACATGGGTGTGCAGTCCAAACATGGCGTGACTCACAAACATGGTACAGTCTTGCTATGGGTCAGCCACACACAGGGTCACCGTACAAGCACTGGCTCACTCACATAGGCGAACACATTCAGACCATGGAGTCAGACACACTGAGTCACGGTCCACGCATAGGCGCACTTACGTACAGGATTACATTCCAAGCACAGGGTCAGCCACACACTAGGTACGGTCCAAGCACAGGGACATTCACGTACAACAATACATTCAGAGCAAGGGGTCTCACACACACACATAGCCACTCATCGGACACTTTGGATCAGACTCCTTGGAGAACGGTTCCGGCCTTACTTGCTCCAGCGGGACAGGCCCAGTAACCCAATAGTGTTGCAAGTGGCACAGTAAGGAAGAAGATGCAGCTCAGTCATCGGCGAAGAGTTATTGGGGGGCAGACTCCCGGTGCTGCCGCGGCGCAACGTGTGACCTAAGAAAAGGCAGATCTACCCAGCTCCCGGCTCTGCTGCTGACTCCACGTGTGACCTGAGGAAGGGATAATCACAGCGATGTCGGCGGCTCCCGTGCCGCAGCAGCACCACAGCACCTCGCACAGGCAGAGCAGTAGCAGGAGCGCCCAGCCCGACCACGGCCCCCAGCCCATCATGGCTCTCGCCGCTTCAAACTTTCCAGACACCGCCGCAGCCCCAAGTTCCAACAACTGAGCTGCTGAGTTTGGACTTAGTGTCTGTGTTGTGCCTGCACATTGAACCAGACAGTGAACGCAGCCCCCAACCTGATGTGCCTCCGGAGCCTATAATTGAACTCCATGCTGGTGATTTTTGACAGCGTAGCGCAATCACGGGTGGCTCACATATTTTACTGCCGCCCAGCCGAAAGACTTTGGTTTTAACCTCCTCTCTATGCATTTTCAAAAGAAAACGCTGCAAAAACAATATTTGACCCCTCCATGAACAGCAAGCATAGCCTTTGCTGCCAGTATCTAGAACTCGACCTAACATAGTTCCTTCCCTATGGCTTACCGGGACACCGTGCCTCCTCACGTCAATCTCACACACACAGAGCACATACTTATAGAAGGTGAATATATTTATCTACATATACCTTAATTAATCCCAATATACACAATCATGCCTACTTGTCTCTCCTTTTTGATTTTCACTCCATGCGAGACACAAGATGGCTGCCAACACTTCCTGGTTTGAAGTGTTAGCAGCCAATCAGAGGCAAGCTCGTGATCGGGGGTTTAGGCTCCGCCCAGATATCGAAACTTTTTATTTTTTTAATTTCTCAGGAACTACTGAACGAATTTACACCAATTTAAAAAAAGGTATCTTTCTGAACCAAGGGCTACCTTTTTGCCAAATTTGGTGTAATTCCGTTTAGCAGTTCGGGCTGTAGCCGTGTCTAAAGTTTCCTATGGGAAATTGCATGGGGAAAACACATTTTGGGACTCCCTTTTTTCTCGCCCCCCCCTTGACGAATCACCCCAAAACTTTCAAGATAGGAGCGGACCGGAGCGCCCCACGAGTTTTGAAAATTGAGAAGATTCGTCAACCGGCGCCAAAGTTATTAGGAATAGAATGTTGCGAATTTCCTATGGAAAATAGGTCCTAACTATAACTACCTACTGGCAACCGCCAGTAGGTAATTAAATATATATATATATATATATATATATATATATATATATATATATATATATATATATATTAGTGAATCTATTGTGTGTTTTGGCTTGTAAGGTGGTGAACTAAAATTTATTTAATACAATGCATTCACCAGGGTTTGAGAGAAGGAATCATATTTGTGGTTAATGTTTTCTTTATGAATTGAATTAAGAATTGTCATTCTTGCTTAATATCACATGTATTAGTTAGTTGTATTAGGGGATCTTTTCAGAAGGGCCGCCAGAGGCTCAGCACAGATTTTGGCAGCAGGCGGCTGTGGGCAAGTCCCACAGCATCCATCACTCGGCGCAGGGAGGGGGAGCCAGCCGTCCCGGCACCACAAAAGCGTTGCTGCACTCCCGCAGAGCAGGATCTTTTCAGAACGGCCACCAGAGGCCCAGGCACAGACCGCATTTGGTTTAAGGAGGCGGAGCCAGCCCTCCTGGTGCCACAAAGGTGTTGCTGCACTCCCGCAGCACTGGAGGTGCACGGCTGCGCCTGGGCCGAGCCCGGGCCAAGGGTGGGCCCTTCTGCACCCTTCTGCAGCCGGTAGAGGCTGGGCTGTTGCTACTCTCGTTCATGTTCAAGAAATCATCAGCTTCCATCTGACGTAAGTGTTTAATCCATTATATTAGTTGCATACTGAGATTGCATAGTAAGACTTCGTAGATTACATAGAAACGTAATACATTTTCCACTTAATGAGAAAACGCAAGGCTGAGATTGCTATGAATCCTGGAATTCTCGCAAAGAAGCAGAAAAGATCAGGGTTGCCTATACCAGATAGCAACTCTAATGATTCACCTACACTAGCTGATATTGATATATTAATAAAAGAGGTTGAACGTCTTCTCAATACAAGTAATGCAAATAGGAAGGGCAAACAGTGGAAAGTACCCGACATGTTTAAACCAAATAAACCCAGCGCTCCCACAAATTCCAAAGTGCGTAAAGAACTCCCTAAGTCTAGTACAGTAACTCAAGGTGATCTCAATTCTTCTCTTCCTGCACCGCTAACCTGTTGTTCTTGCTCTAGCCCTCAAGTCGACAGCTCCGCAGAACAAATGGCTAAGGCACTGTGTTCTCTGTACCAAAGTGTGACTATTGTCTCTAAGCACCCTGCCATAATCGGTCCCCAATACAACCGAATGAAATAACTGAACAGTTTGTAGAAACATCTTTTCACATTGTGCCACTGAAGGATATCCCTATTGAACTACCTACCTCAGGATCACACAATGTCCTGAAAGAAAATGGGCAAATAGAACTGTTGTCTAGCAATCTGACTGATCTTCATAATCAGGTTGTGGCTTTAACAATGCACTTTGCTAAACCTTTATGGAAAGTATCTTGTTGCTGTGGAGGTCAGGCGTGCAATTTTTTTTATCAAGAATCTATCCTGGCAGTTCCTCGTCCTATGAACCTAGTCCATGCTGCTCATAGGGATATAACTTCGATCATTAGTCCGGACTCTGGAAGACCAACCACAAGTTCTTTTGCTCCATGTAAAAATACCATACGAGATAGCCAAGACCGAAGAACGTATAACGACCCCCATAGCTCCTGTACAATTTCCAGCCTAAAACCACAAAACACTATCCTGTCATCTGCAGGTACTTTACTCTTTACTAGACAAGAGGAATCTTCCCCGTTCAAAACCACTGCATCGACCAGCATAACAGGGAGTACCTCTTCTTCCACCTCGGTGCCATCGCCCGCTTGTCAATCACCGTTCTCAGGACAATGGACACCGGAAATCCAACAGGTCGATTTATATGGTGCAAGTTCCAAAATTAAAATCTGAAACTTTTGAGGACACTGAAGCATTAACAAATGAATGTAATTTATTGGTTAAGGATGGAGCGAAACGGTTTATCCATAATCAGATCAGACATTGTCCTTGCAAAAAAAGTTTAATCACTACATCACCTTATGATTACATTCATGTTTTATTATGTTCTAATTATCTTGCTGAGAATATCATCAATGTAGAACTTTGTACCCGTCATCTCTCTGGGGATAAACGGCAATATACGGTGAAAGCGTTCCCCCTATTATCAAAAAATGAGGGAGGCCCATCTAGGCCCTGCCCTAATTCTGCCATAATGGATACTATCATAACCCCAGCTTCTCCTTCGTCCAACATGAATACAATTGATTGACTAAATCATAGCTCACATTCGCCATTGTTCATCTTTCAATATGTTAGGTCATCTAAATCGAATAAAAACATTATAGTGTCTAATGCGTGTGCATAAAGCCAAAATGCTAGAAATAGATTCATTGATCATATCTCCTGTGATCATTTTATAGATCCCAAGCATCGGTTATCCTTTCTTGACACAGTCGAGTTTCATGACTTATCAACAAGGAGCTACAGGGGAAAAGTACAAGATTGGGTCATCCCCCACTCAAATCAGTTTTCCAACAAAAAGACCCAATCTACTTAGTACAGAAATACTTTCTACACTGTGTAAAGAAGGAATTGAGAAGTATCAAATTAACTTCTTCTAACCCACTCCCCACCATATAGACTTATGTGAAAAACCAGTATAATCACAGGGATACACAACCCACACTGTGAATATCAGTGAAAAATGTGTGCAAAACAAGGTAGAACCTCACGTGCGCAACACCACAGCGGGCTGACACTGGTTAGATCATCACCAGTACTGCCACGTTTCTCATCATAGGTTACTACCTTGGGCAAAAAAAACTGGGCAAATATACCAGAAAAAAATAATAATCAAAAAGGTGAAAATATGTGAACATCACACACCATAGTCCCGAATTAAAATTGATAGAGAGCCATGGTCACCATCATTTTATTCTTAGCTCATGGGTCAATTCAAAGATAAAAAGTGCTGTATTTTAACAGACAGAAAGCCAGTAAGCCGACATGTTTCATTGCCTTACTCTTATGGCAATTTCTTCAGGGCAACAGGACTTCATTCACATTATCAGCACACTTGCAATGAATTATTTGTGACTGCAAAAAACAAAAGAGAAGGGTTCTTGCCATTATGCACTGAGCGCCAAAACAGAATACCTCATGGCCACAATATTCAACCATTCACACATGTATAAAAACAACAACCACAAAGGTTATCATTACCCATTGTCAGCCAAGGTTTTTCATACCAGCTCGACAGCGTGTCAAACAGGCACTGTGAATTTTGCAGTGATCCTGTATTTCACAAGCCCTCTTGTACTTTGGGTATTCTGTGGAGAAATTAATTCAAATCAGAAACCAACCATTTAACAAACGTATCAAAGAACGAATGGGACAGTCAATGACAAGGGGAGCGTTTCACATTTTAACATCCCCTTTGTTCCTCAGGCATGGTGGCTAGATGTATTCAAGCCAATCTCAACTTCGTGTCCCTTATGTGTTTCGGGATATACTCGTACAAGTTACACTGCCTAACGCTGTCCCAGAAACTCTTATCGGACACTCTATTCCAAAGCAATGTTCTACGACAACCATGTGGCCCCAGCTCAGACTAAAGTGCATACTAGCCATAAACGCAAAGATACCCATTCCTACATCACTCCCCACCATTATGTCTCACCGCAAAACACTCGCGTCCCGAGCTTCGTCTCAGCCGCATCGGGATTCCTGCGCGTCCACCCAATATACACGCTGGTTCCTACGTGACGTACGTTTGTTTCTAAAAGATCACGTGATATGTGGAGCAAGGAGAGGTGCCATCTTGGAAAGAGCAGGTATTTTGACTGCAAATTGGCAGTCAAAATTTTCAAAGACTAACTGGTAGGATCTGATTTTACCTCCTTCATTTTTCTTTGAAACCACAATGATTCATTGCAATTATATGCTGAGTTTTCATTTTTTTCTGTTGCAGCGCCAATGAAAAATGTTTAGTTCATGATTTTAAACAAAAGTCTCGTGAGAACGTTAAAAGATTCAGAAAGTAAGCAAATCTTGATTTTTTTTTTTCTCTAGAAATTGTCCTCTCAAAAAGGCAACTATTCAATATAAAACAATGATAATTGCTCCATCAACAATAAGTGTTATATAGAGTTATTATTCGTTAGACAAAAACATTTACAGTTTCATCTCTCGCACACGGGTTGGTTTTCTAATAGACAATGTATTATGTTCATTTAGGAGTCTTTTTACTATGCAATAATTGTCCTGAAGATGATCTGACGGATTGACACCACTCAAGACCGAAACGTCGACTCTACCATCTATTTTCAGACTATTTGTTATGTACAGTTGACTATTTTCTCAATATTGAGTTTTGTCTCTGTTCAAACTAAGATGGAATAGATGTTCTACTGATGAAATGTGGATCTAATATCGCCCCCTTTTTTCATGAAATATTGCTCAAATCATTGTTTCACCTGTACTCCTTTTTATCTCTGATGAATATATAAAGATCATTGTGTTTAAATCACAAAACTAAATCCCCGTGTGTGTTGTTGTTAATATCTGATGATTAGATCAGTTGATTGATTTCATTGTGGTGTTAATTTATTTAAACACATTTACAAATTAAGTTTTCTGAAATTTTCAAGTAATTATTTATTTTCAAACAAAATCCCTTGTTGGCAAGTTTACCTTCTTAAATCGTGATAAATAGGCAGCATTTTTTCTAAATCGCACCTGGGCTCATTTCAAAGCCCATAGAAGGGTCATGCTGACACAAAGACACAGCACCCAGCCTCACAGGGAAATTCTATTCCATTCAATACCATAATTTAATCCGATTTTATCAACTCTTTCAGAAAAAATCCAGCGTGCTTCCTTATTGGCTAGTAATGTATCCATATTTGAAACCTCACCCTTAATTCTCTCCAATACTGTCCAAGTCAAAGATCTAGCATCATGTTTCTCAGTAACAAAATGCTGCGCGAATCTTGTAGTCAGTTTCCCTATCCTAATAGTGCTTAGATGTTCCTGAATTCGTATCTTGACTTTCCTCGAAGTCAAACCAATAACGTTGGCTGTGTTACAATTGGTGAACTGAGTCAAATGCCATATTCTACCATCCGTCAATGTTACTCTGTCAGATTTGGAAGTCAATCCACATACAGAGCATGACCCACACGGGTAATGGCCTGCAGGTAATGTAGATGTGGTTTGTTCAACTCTTGCACGAGAGTGCACTAGTTTATCCTTCAAGTTGCCTGCTCTTTTAAATGCGAACCTGGGGGGCAGCATCTTGAAATCTGCTGTAGACAGCAGATCCCAATTTTTACGCATTAGTTGTCTAAGTTTGCTTGCTAACGGATCATATGTCATAACAACTGGTAGACAGTCACTTTTTGATTTTCGATTCTTATCCAATAAAGCACTGCGTGGTGTGTTCAAGGCTCTTTTTCTAGCATTTTTTACCACCTTTTTAGGATATTGTCTTTGAATCAATTTATCACACAGACCCTCAGATTGTTGCATAAAATCAGCTGTGGATGAACAGTTTCTCCTGTAGCGGAGGAATTGACCCACCGGCAAATTATCTCTGAGGGCCCGTGGATGGAAAGAATTGAACAGTAACAGGGAATTCCTATCAGTTGTTTTTTGATGTACCATCGTTCTCAATTGGCCCTGTTCAGCCCGGTTATCAAGATCCAAATAGGTAGCAGACTGGCGGCTGTATGTCCAAGTAAATCTCAGGCTCGCATCTAATGTATTCAACCGGTTCAGAAAGAGCAACAACTCATCCTCAGTGCCTGCCCAGATACACAGAACATCGTCAATATACCGCTTCCAGAGGAGAATATTCCTCTGGAAGGGATTAGCATGGTGGTAAATGTGATGTTCTTTTTTGGAAAACAGTCGAGCTTCAGCCTGACATACACCTTTTGGTGACATACAACATGGAATCCTTCTACAGCAGTGTTCCACAGGACGATACACTACATACTCAAAATCATCTGCTAGGACAACATCCTCGACAGGATCAGACACCAACTACATTTATCATGAACTGTGTAACTTTGGCTATGAAGGAGAACTTTTTCACCTTTGAGGGCCAGTTATACTGGGACATCTATGGGCAGTACCTGTGCAGCAAGCATGGCAAACCTGTACATGCATGGGTTCGAGACGACACTTCTATTTGTCGACTAATCCCTTCCAGATGAACCTGAGATTACGGAAGAGATACATTGATGATATCTTGGTCATCTGGGAGGGAGATCACATATCTCTGGATACATTCTCGACATGGCTGAACAATCTGGACCCAAATCTGTGTTTCACTAGAGAATACAGTAATGAACAACTCCCTTTCTTGGACCTGCTTTTATATCCAAAGGGAGGCAAAATGTATACTGAGCTATATCAAAAACCAATGGCACGCAACTCAGTACTTAGCTATTCAAGCTTCCACCCACGGACTTTACTTAACAATCTACCTGTGGGTCAGTTCCTCAGGTTGAGGAGGAATTGTACAGAAATAGAGAAATATAAACATCACGCAAACCTGAGAAAGAGTTACAGATACGCCAATACCCGAAAGACCTGATCCGCACGTCCTCTGAAAGGGCACGTAATAATAACAGAGTCGCCCTTCTAGAGACATATCCCGAAGCCAAAACAGGAGGAATAGTCTGTGTGAGCACATACAGTCATTTGACGGACACTGTCAAGAAGGTTGTAAACAAAAACTGGCACATCCTTAATAAAGGGGACAAGGTTTTTGATAAACTTTTGCTCTGAAGTGCAGCAGTAACTTGAAGGACATTTTAGTCCATACAAGACCACGATGTGAGATAGGACAAGTGTCCCAGCAATCACTTTGGGGAGGCCCCCTGATCACGGGACACTTCCCTTGCGGGTCCTGTTCAGTGTGTGCCTTTACACAACAGACAAACCAGATAGATCTGGGGCTTAGGACACCATGGCTCTTAACGAAGCTCACCAACTGTAACTCGTGGGGTGTCATGTACCTGAAAAAATGCCACTGTGCCTTTATGTATGTGAGCATGACTACTCGCAAAGTGAAGAGCAGGATTCTTGAACATCGCAGTTCGATTAGGTATCCAACACCAAACTAACCAGACACTTCCTTGAGGTAGGGCACACTGAGGATGATCTGACCCGTGTGATACTGAACAAACCTAACTATGATACACAAAAGGGCCCTCTAGGTAAGATTCTCTTCCGGAGGGAACAACGTTGGGTAATTCGAATAGGTAGTCATAAGAGGGGAGTTAACAATGATATTCCCTGGTATTCCCTGTAAATGGTTTGATCATAGAAAACCCCTTTATGATATCAGTTTCTTCAAGTTTACAACTTCTGAGATATTTTCTCCTCCTTACCAACGTGAAAGAATATACTGATTGCTACCCATATGATAACACCTTTATGGGACACATAATTATATGATACATGCAACACTGTTTTCTAGACCAGGATGACTCTGATACTTATGTCTGTGGGACTGTGTAAGAAATAATCTTTTGGTTTTGTCCATGCCTTAAACACGAGTCTCTTAAATAATGCATTAATTTCTAACTGGAGAAACAGTTTATACAATCATAAAAAGGTCACATGAAGGACACATTTCTGCCATACTAGGTCCCTATTTTGAGAGATGATAGATGCACTTCCGCTACACATATAAACTATTTATAGTTTAGAATCACAAAGGTTAACCGTTTTAGATAAAACAGGCTATTGGGTAGTCCTCAATGTAAATAAAATACAATTTTATTGCTTTCAGTCCCCACACATTTAAAAAAATATATTGTTTCCATGATCGCTGGTTTTCTTTTCTTTTAAATCATCTCCATAGCGTCAGTACTACAGCTCTCATAATCCCTGTGACTTTGCTTCCAGGTTGAGATTGTGACACGTAGATCGCGTCCGCTGAACCGAGCTTATAGCGGAGCGTCTTATGTAGTCTCTTCCCTGCCTGCCATTCACAGATGCGGCGGTAGAGACCGTAGAGGTAAGACGTTCCACCGAGGTGCCATTAGTTCATTAGAGTTGGGCTGACAGTGAAATTAGTATGGGTTTTGTTACCGTATTAATAATTTTTTGCAGTTTTCGGAGACAAATTTTGTCTGTTTGACGACCCGGTAGACCCGACCACTCATTTGTGGATGGGTGGAGAGGACATATACCTTGTCTCTGAGTAAATAGTCAGAGGTGTAACTTGTCGTATCATGCTGGTCCAGTCCTCATAAACATAATTATTTCTTTTTCAATTATGATCTGTTAGATCCTACCACTTTCTCATGAATGGTTTGGAGAAAGTACCTGCTTATTTATTCTTCTCCTATATTATATATCTACTCTCCCTTTAAACATATTGCTAGGTAACCGGATATGAGTAATAGACAGAGAAGAAGAAGTGAGCATTGGTAATTTGTCTTCCAACTTAATGAGATATAGAGACTATGGGTTTCAGGTCTCTTGGGATAGTTGTCTTGGGAGGTTGATACATACATACATATATATGTCTGACATATGTATGTATTAGGCCCCCTTTCTTCTATTTTATCAGAGGAATTTTTGTGAGTTGACAATAATTGGGTGTGTTAGAAGAAATTAAGGAACTGTGTAGTTGTACCTATATGACCCTTGTTATTACCTTTTGTATACCCTTCTAGCTCCGACCTGCCATGAAGGGAAGGATAAAGGTGATGCTTATTTTATAGGTTACAAATGATACGGATTGATGTAGTTGGTTATTGACATACAACTGGGTAACATTTGTTTTGCAGTGTTGGTGATGGACCGTGGCGTAATGAAAAAAATGGAGGATTGTTATTGTATAATGTGTTTTGATTTGTTTTCGTTTGTATTTTCACAGCATCTTGTGGACCTTACTAGATGCCGATACCACAATTGTCCTCCATACCAGTGAAAGTATGGTTTTCATTTTTCAATTTACGTTTAAAGCAGAGTGACTTATAGTTTTGGTCCTGAGGAATGCCATGAACCTCTCATTCTATGTAGGCAGAAACATGTCAACCAGATTATAGAATAGGGTAATATCCATACCCCTATCTCACTGAGCTTGTTTTTAAGTCTATCCATTGGGGTTACCAGAATAAAAGTTGTCCTCACTCACCAAGAAATAGTTTTAAACTCACACATTAGGGCAAGGCCAAGATGGTGGTGAGGAAAGACGTGCCTCGTTACCTCTCTGCCGACCGCCGCATGATAGCACCGGCTTAATGGCACCCAGGTTGAGAGCAGCAGCCTCCAGAAATCATGTGCAGCCTGAGGCACCCCCCGGGGGGAGAGTTGCTGCTTCCCTACATCCAGTGGGCGCTGCGGCCCAGCACCCGGAGCCGGGGTTTCCTTCAGCAGCGGCGCAGCCTCCAGGTATCGGCCGCTGAGCAGCGCATGCTCGCTGAGCCATTCCACCTCCAGCGACCGCCCCCTGACAACCCGGGGCTGGTCAGAGTGCCTTTGGTGCCGGGAGCGGAGGCGGGAGTTGCTGGGTGTTGTGGGTGTTCCTGACTGTAAATAGAGAGATCGCCAGGACCTGGCCTCACGGCGCCAGGGCCGAATGCAGTGGTCCGCACATGACGAGGACTCCCCGGATTCAAGGCTCCCCTGCCCCAACAGACGGTGAGATTTGCCATCAAGCGCCGGAGTTCCTTCGCTAGTTCGCCGGACTGCTCCGACCCCGAAGACCGCCCATAGCGATACGGGGCCCTTTGAGGTGTCGTTAGAGCCAGGCGCATCCTCCTTTGGGATCGCTTCGCCGGGCCCGCCGCCCCCTGCAGTGACGTGTGGCCTGTTGCCGCTGGGATTGCAGGAACGAGGTGGCGGTGGGAGTTAACAGGCCGTTGCGGATGGTCCCAGCACAGGAGAGGGCGCGTGCTGAGTCCCGGTTGTCTGGCTGGGCTGCCCGCGCTGCAGCAGAGAAGCACGAGGGGAAGTCAATTGAAATTGGAGCGGACCTCCGGTGTGCCTTAGGACCTTGGGCCTTCAGGGTGATGTTTGTAGCCTAACCCGTAGGAGTACAGCAGCACTGCGGAACCAACAGCGACGGCACACTCACGCCCCATCCGGACCGAGGCCTCCCGTGGGCTGCGGGCCCTGATTTGACCACGCCGGCCTGACCTCAGCGGCGGACTGCCCTCAGTGGGACCTGCACAATTAATTGGCCCCACGAGGGGAGTGGACACGGCCCCCATCAGCGATCTCCACCGAGCTGCAGTTGGGGAACGACAAAGTTGCAGGAACAGGAGACGAGGGAGGAGCCACCAGCGGGGACACCTACCACAGCACCAGAAACTGCCCGACGCAGCCGGACCAGGAGCCCAGGTGGGTGGGAGGAAGATAGAGGTCGTGAGGGCCTACCCTGGCTGCAGTGCGTGACCCTTCGGGGGGAGACATAGACTTGCCACGTGCTAGACCAGGGCGCTTGGTGCGCCCTGGTCTAGTGCAGCAACTCTTTGGCACCCGGAGGGAGTGGGCCTGCTCTCTGTGCCCCCACAGCACTATCCTGGGCTATGACCTCTACCCGAGCCAAGAGGGACAAAAACCTGAAAGACGCCAAACAGGACGTGACGCTGAAAGACCTCCTTTCTTGCGCTCTCACGGCCGCACGCGGATCTCTCAAGATGGCCCACTCAACCCAGGGCGCCGCCGGCCATCCCCAAACGGATGGGGCACAGGACGAACCAGTGACCAATGCCTTTCTAGCGTCCCTCTTCATGACGCTACGGGAGGATTTGCAAACAGTGAAGCGAGACCTCACCGCAGAGATAAAGGACATCCGCAGGGACGTTGATGGTATCGGGGAGCGAGTTGCGGCCCTTGAGGACAAGGGAGATACTGGAGACTCGGAACTCTCAGCACTCCAGCAGGAGGTCATACGTATCCACGAACAGCAGGTTAACCTCCAAACACACCTCAAGGACCAGGAGAACCGTTCTCGGAGACATAACATAAGAGTCCGAGGTGTCCCTACCAACGCGGAGGCGGGAGACATTTTGCATATGTCAGGGGCCTGCTTAATCACATCTTGAGAAATCCACCGGAACTGGACATTAAGATTGACAGGGTGCACCGGGTGGGGGCCCCCAGGGCAGACAGGGCTGCTCCGGGTGACATCCTGGCCTGTGTCCAAGAATTTTGCACCAAGGAAGAGATCCCCCCGTAAGGCCAGAGCTATGCATCCAATCACTTACCTGGGCCCAACTCCCACTCTATTTCCGGACCTAGCTGCAATCACGCTGCAGAAACGCAGGCACTTTTGTCCCATCACGCCCCACCTTCGTCAACGCGATATTCCCTACTCATGGGGCCACCCGTTCCAATTGATTTTCCGACTGGATGGGAAACAGTACCAGCTACGCTCTCTGTCGGAAGCTTGCAAACTTCTAGGGGTCACCACCATACCGGAGGGGGAAACGGAGGCCCACAGCTCAAGCCCCGACACGGGAATATCACCATCGGGATGGCAGAGACAGCAGTGCAGACGATGCCCCAAGCAGCCAGACCTCACTGACATTGCATCAGGGTAGAGAGCTGTCCTGGTGTCCCTCCTGGGAGCGCTAGCACAGTCTTGACTTTTGTAGGGGGCTGCCTATTCCTCACCTCATCGAGGCAGGAGGTGGGGAAGGTACGACTTTGGTCACTCTATGGACCCCACGACGCATTTTTCCTCTTCATCCTGGGATGAAAGACTATGTTACTCCTGTCCCAGGTTTTTTGACATTCTATGTTTTCTTTTTATTGGACTTCTCTCTCTATCATCGGCGAAAGCCATAATGACTTTATCTTCACTTGGTAATTTTGTAATTGATTTTTGTTCAGGGTTTCTTTCACTTTGGTTCTGGGGTCCCTTGTCCATCCACTCACCCTATTACACAGATGCCTCCCTCAGCATCCCCTCGGCCCCACTGATTGGCCCACTACAACGCTGGAGGCCATTCGCGCTCCTAGCCACCGAAGTTGCTACCTTCACACCCACATAGATGCCACCCACCACCCTTAAAATACTCACTCTCAACTTTCGGGGACTCAACAACCCAGTAAAGCGTAAGGCGGTCCTTTCCTATCTCGATAGTACCAAAGCTGACATATGCCTCCTACAAGAGAAACATCTCCTATCTATGGAATGCCACCACTTCAAATCTCACATGTTCCCGATCCAAATGTTTTCCTCAGGACCAGCCAAATCGACCAGGGTGGCCATCTTGGTCTCCCGTACATTCCCTGGGAAAATCCTCCAGAAAGAGGCCGAAATCAAGGGGAGGCTCCTCACGTACCTATTCACAATGGGTGGCTTGTCCTTCACTGTTGGGTCAATTTATGCCCCCAACAATGGGCAAGAGAAATTTTTACACGCAGCGATCACAGAGGTCACAGAGCTGAGCGCCGAATACTATTAGGCGGAGACTTGAATCTAGTCTTTGACAACATAACAGACAGATCATGCCAATGCACGGGCCAGACAGGCGTGCTCTCAGGGGCAGGGCTAGCTCGCCTTCACGACCTAGACCTCAAGGATCTTTGGCACTGCGCCCATAGCCGTGAATATTCCTTTTATTCCAGTGCTTACAAAACATACGCTTGACTCGACTCTCCCTTGGGCACATCACCCCTGCATACCCTCATGAATACTGCCGAAATAGGGGCGGCTTCACTCTCCGATCATGCACCAGTCATAGCTACTTTCACACTTCCTCCCCTACAGCGCCCTACACGTCACTGGCGCCTGCGAGACACTCTTCTTCACCGCGCTGATGTAATAGACAAGGTGCAACATGCCATAAAAGATTACCTCACACAATTCTAATCAGGACACCTCTCTTGCGACACAATGGGCGGCACTCAAAGCGGTTACACGAGGGGAATTTATTGCCATCTCTGTAGCAGATATCGCAGAACGTGGGCGGAAAAGGGACAAACTTACCCAAAAAATGAAAGAACTAGAGCGGATGCACCAGAGGACAGGTGCACCCAGGGTGTGGAGGCAATTACGGGCCATACAACAGCAACTTGCCGCGCTAGATCAGGATAGGGCAGAGTATGACGCCCTCCAGTTGCGCCACTCCTACTACACTGGGGGGGGACAGATGTGGGTGCCTCCTTGCTCACAAACTTTGGGAGGCTAGACCGAGACAAGGGGTTAGGGAACTTCAACGGGGAGATGGCGGGCGGGTCTTGGAGGATTCCGAGATAGCTGACACCTTCTAGGATTTTTATGCACAGCTCTTTACAGGACTGTCCCTTGATGCCGCCCAGGGGGCAGCCTACCTAGCGGACGTCGACCTACCCACCCTCACTAAAGCGCAAGCAGACCACCTTGAACGGGACATTAGAATAGAAGAGGTAATTGCGGCTATCTCATGCCTGAAATTGGGAAGTCCCCAGGACCAGACGGCTACTCAGCCGCTTTCTATAAAACATTGTGCGCCCCAAGAGGCCCCGCTCCGGACTACACTCTTCAATTCCTTTGCCCAACCCGGGGCGATTCACCGAGATATGCTCGAAGCCTCCATAGTGGTCGTAACTAAACCCGGACGCGACAAGCCCGTTTGCGGAGCATATCGCCCCATAAATCTCCTTAACGTGGACATCAAACTGTATACCGGGAAACTGGCAGGTCGCCTTGGCGCCATACATGCCGGGACTAATAGACACAGACCAAGCGGACTTTATCCCTCAACGTCAAACGAGCGACAATACCAAACGAGCTCTCCACCTCATAGAGAAGGCCTCCCGGACACAGGGAGAATATATGTTGCTCGCTATCGATGCCGAGAAGGCCTTTGATAGGGTGCATTGGCCTTATTTGGAACAAGTGCTCACGCGAGTAGGACTAGGGGATAAACTGAGAACGTGCATTTTAAATTGTTACTGCTTCCCCACAGCTATGATTCGAGTAAATGGTCAGACGTCATCTAGCTTCCCTATAGGAAGGGGTACACGACAGGGGTGTCCCCTCTCAACCCTCCTTTTTGCAATTTATATGGAGCCCTTGGCCCAGCGAATTTGGCAAAACCCCCTGATAACGGGGATCAAATTTGGTAATGACACTCACACTATCAGCCTCTATGTAGACGATGTTCTGATCTCCCTCTCAAACCCTATTCCCGCACTGAGGGCCTGTTTTCAGGAGCTAGACTGCTTCGCACAGGCTTCAGGGTTCAAAGTAAACTTAGACAAATCTGTCGCACTGGACCTCTCCCTGTCACCCGCTACCCGCATATGTCTCCAAGAGCGACATCCTGTACAATGGTCAGACGACTCAATGTCCTATCTAGGGATCCAATTGGCTTCCACTAGCCCAGTTACGGCCGTCATCAAGTATGCCCAATTGCATGCTCGAATTCGCTCCGAGTTGAGTCAATGGAAGCATTACACGCTCTCCTGGCTGGGTAGAGTTGCAGCCACTAAAATGACCATCTTGCCCCAGATCTTGTATATTTTCCAAACCTTGCCACTCCGTCCTCCAGCTGGATAGATCCAGCAGACCCAATCAGAGCTGGCGCAATTTATTTGGCAAGGTCACAGACCCCGGCTAAAACACGCAATAGCAGTCCCCTCTCCAGAAGACGGCGGCCTAGGTGTCCCCTATCTTCAGCTGTATTTCCAGGCAAAACAAATGCGCTGCCTTGTTGAATGGAATCGACTGGAATCCGAAAATCACTCGCTCTGTCAGGATCGGGCGGTGGGCACCACTTCCCTTCAGAAGGTCTCTTTCCTTCGAAAGACACACAGACCTCCTAATCTTTACGTATCATATGTTACACGAGTGGCTTTTTGAATCCTGGGATCAAACTAACACTGAACATAACTTGACTACATTTCCCTCTCCGCTCACCCCTATATTCGACAACCCTGACTTTCAACCAGGCATGGGCAAGGTGGCAGATTCACATAGGCGCTCCACGGAGTGCAAATATTTGGGTTACCTGTTTTATCTGGACGGGATCATCTCATTTCACCAGGTACAACAGGAATACGGGGTCCTTGAAACAGAGAGACTGCGGTATCTACAGATTCAACACTGGCCACTGCATTCAAGCGTCAAACCACACGCTCATCGCCCTCTCTCAACATATGAAAAATGGCTTCTCACACACACAACAGACAAGAAACTCATCTCTGACTTGTATAAAATGCTGCTAGCCCGAAACAAACACACGTACAGCGCCAGTCGGGTGCGCTGTGAGCGGGACCTTGGGAGGCCCCTCTGTCACAAAGAGTGGGAGGGGATATATCACCGATCCCGCCACTCAGCTTATCATACGGGACTGACTGAGACTATGACGAAAATAGCTACATATTGATACTACACCCCTGCACGCATCCATTCGTCAGACCCACGACAGAGCGCAGTTTGCTGACAGAGATGTGGGAAAACTGGCACCCTGGTCCATATCCTCTGGGACTGTGAACATCATCAATCCTATTGGACACAAGTTCTTGATGAAGTGGACAAACAAATAGACACACAAATACAGAGGTTCCCAGCTTACGTTCTCCTAGGCCTCCCGAACCCCCTGACATATCCTCCTAAACCCCGATGGGGCCGCCTAATTGCAATAGCTCTAGGCTCGGCACTTCAAAACATCCTAATTAACTGGCGCACGCCTCAGACTCCCTCATTCACAGGATGGCTTCAGCGGCTATGGCATGTTTTGGGGATGACCCTCACACTGGCAGTGAAAAGTGTGGAGTTTAGAGACCTCCGGCAACCATTTTTGTCTCTTCTTGCCTCCGAGTTCCGGGAAGTTACCTGCCCAAGGTATCTGAGGCTTCTATGGCTCACAGATCAACAACACACAGTGCCTTAAATAGACTCTCACCCACCCATTTCTAGTTGGTTTCCAGATCTCTCACTACCCAGATGGAGGGGAGGGGAGGGGGTGGGGATGGCGTAAGTTTCATTTTTGTGTTTTCGTAGATTGTTCATTTACTTGGACCCCCTAGCGTCAGTAACCCACTCACTCCAGGGCTTTACTGCCCATGTTGTCTTAAATGTTTTGGGAGACCAGCAATGTCAATGTTGGATAAAATCTCAAAAAAAGATTCAAACCATAAACTCACACATTTGTTTTTGTTTTGCACTCTGCCCCTCTCTCCCCTATATGATAGAGGAAGCTAATAGCTGTGATGACAAAAGAAAAACCCTGCTCCTCTCCTACGGGAGAGTTGTAACCCATACTGGCTAACTTGCGGTCCCATTGTGAAGAGGGGACCCCATGATGAAGCATATCACCCTAGAGGGAGTGAGGGTTCTCGTCTGAACACAGTAGTGCTTTTGAGTTCACCTTTTTCTCTTTTTTGTTGTGTTCTTCTTAGTTACCATCCTGGTACATTATGTGAGATAGATTGTGTGGAGAAGTACATTGGGTGGTGGTAAATACTCCAATAAGACCGTTCTCTGTGAGATACTACCCCATAAATGTGTAGGTGACATTCAGGACGCTTATGATAAAAGGGCTAATCCTTGGGAAGGGGAGGTGCCAAACTCTGATTTGGGTATTGAGGTTGATGGTATATCCTAGGGTAGGTCATCTGGCTCTGCTGTCCTCTTAGGGCCCCAACCTGCTAATAGCTTTTGTAATCCAGCTAGTTTTAATATCAATCCTGGATTGTAGCTGGGTTAAATTGAAAGTTGAGCGATCCAGATTGGCTACAGTACATGGGGAAGCATGACGTATGTATGCTGCAAGAAACATGGGCTACTGAGAAAGTTTTTTTTAGAAGGGTTTACCTCCTACAATGTAGAGGCCAAACAGGCTGAGCGGTTTGGGAGAGCAATTAGAGGGCTTTTATTTTAGTTAGAAATGGTTATTTCAGTTTAACAACCTCCTTGAAAATTGACAGCCTGATTTAATGGGAATCATATTAACCTGAGCACCAGGGTTCTCTGTGGTCTTGCTAAATATCTATCTTAGACCAACGCATCCAGTTGACAAACCTTCTACCATATCCTTTTTAGACGATATACTGGATGCTATAGATCTGGATACACGAATAATAGTGGCTTGGGACTTTAATACTTCCTATGAACTTTGCCTCCTCATAAATTAGATTATTAGTGAGGAGGATGAGTATTGGGGCATTCCATAACTGTTCAGACTGCCAAGAAAACATCTTTCTGCGATTGCTGTCAAACTAGGCTCCCTAACAATCGCTAAAGGGCTTAGGGCATGCAATGGACGTATTAATTAAGAGCCTATGAGAGTACTGACTTTCAAGAGAGGTATCAGTTGTTGCGTTATAGACTATGTAATCATCGATTCTGCGGTTGTGGTCACTTCTGGTTGATATGAGAGTTAGTGAGCGATCCGATAGTGACCATAACTCTGACTCTCTCTGGAGAATCCTTAGAGCAAACGAATAAATGTCCCTGCGCCACTAATAACTAATAATCAACAAACTGTAAAATGGGCAGTAGTTTTGTCTAATCCAAAAAATATATTCACAGTTGTATTGCTTGTTTGTTACATTTTTAGGGCCGTTTGAGGGGACAAATGCACTGGATATTCCTATTTTAATTGTTCACACCAAGTTTTTTAGCGAGGTGCAAAAGGTTTTCTATAAGGAGGTGACTATTTCAAATGTTAAATTGTTTAATGAGTATGTATGGTTTACTCCACTATGTAAACTAGCTAAGAGCTTGCTAAAGTTGGCTATCCATGAAGGAGATAGACCTAAATCAGTACAGCCAGACAAACTTACAAATCATGTCTGAGGGAGGCCAAAAGGGAATGGGAGGAGAAACTATGGCAAGATCTGCTCATTGTGAGCAAAATTAGAGACAATAGATCCTTTTGGAAATTGGTTGCTTTAAACAAGCCAGGAAGTGTCTAATATTACAATTATAATATATAACCCGAAAAATGGGGTTTGCACTTGTCTGCATTGTATGCGGCTAATGATAAGGATACCTGTGTGCTAAATCATAGCCAGGTTTCTCCCCTAACACCATCCTAGAGTGTGAAACAGACACCGCTTTAGTATCTTTTCGTTTAGATGAAACCGTGTGATTAACTCACTAAATCGGGAAAGGCATCAGGTCCAGACAAAATCCCAGGCAACCTTTACAAAAATTAACCTAAAATCTGGTTGATCTATCTAAACTTATTGTGAAATGCAGTTTCCGCAGGTGGTGTGGGGGGGGGGGGGGAGATATTCCTGAAACATGGAGAGGAGCAAAAATAATAGCTATCTTTAAAAAGGGTGAAACAAGCAATCCTGCCAATTATAAACCAATAAGTCTGAACGATAATGAGCAAAAATTATTTGCAAGACAAGTTTTGAATAGACTGAAGAGTGGGCAGAAGTTAATACGATAATGTGAACGTTTCAAGCTGGCCTCAGGCCAAAGGTTAGTACGATGGATCAGATTTTTAGATTTTCAAATTTATACTGGAAAACAGTACTATTACAACAACACAAGCTTTACGTGGCTTTTATAGATCTTAGAGCTGCATTTGATCTAATCACTCACACAAAATTATGGCTTGTTTTATTGCATATGGGGGTTCCTCGTAACCCAGTACAACTTTTAAGTAAATTGCATGAGAATAATTATGCGCAGGTATGCTGGGGACCAAAAGGAGAGTTAACCGAATGCATCCCGATTGGACGCGGGGTGCGTCAAGGTTGTGTTCTTGCACCTACTTTGTTTTTTCTAAACATGAATGACATTGTTGATACCTTGTAGAAGTGCAGAAATGTCTTCCCCAGTCTGAACAACAGGAAGGTACCCAATTTACTCTTTGCAGATGATTGTCTTCTCATCTCAAAGACGCCCATGGGTCTGCAAATTTTAGTTGATAAATTCTTAGATTTCTGCAAATCAAGATGCCTTGAAATAAATGTAAATAAGACCAAATTCATGGTACTGGGTAAGGGTAAGAGGAATAAAACGGTCATCCATGTTGATAACGAGGCTTTATAATGGGTGGATAATTTTGACTATTTAGGGGTACGACTTACACAGAATTATAAATAGATGGGACAGTTACATAAGATTAGGCTTTTAATTGCGTATAGAGCGAATGCAATCATTAGGATGCAAAAATAAACAGTCTCCCATGTAGTGTCGCCTGCCCTGGAAATATACCGAGCAAAGGCCCAAGGGGCTGCACTATATGGTGCCGAAATATGAGGCTATTCGGATGTTAGATTATTGGTGGTTGCTGAAAATAACTTCATAAGAAGATTGGTCTGCATTCCGCCCAGCTCTCCCCTCATCCCATTATAGTTTGAGCTGGGGCTAAAGAGAATAGAAGATGTGGCTGCACAAAAAGTTTTAACTTTTTTAGGTCAGTCTATGGAGTACGCCCGAGCTAGTCGAATATAAGGAGTCCCTTGCAGAATTGTTAAGATTGCCAGGTGCTAGGATGCTTCCCTGGGTAAAATTTGTATACATGTGGCTTGGAAAGTTGGGTTTACCTAATTTCTGGACCGACCCTACAGGAATTAACAAGGCAGCTATGAAAGTACTGAAGGATAGCTATTGGGCATATGTTACCGAAGAATATTTAAATAGTAGCTCAACAGGTTTATTAACCAATGCGTTCTTAGAACATAAACTCATTCCAACCTTTGAGCACTATTTAGATCAAATACCATCTTCCTTAACCAAGAGTTTGCAGCCGCGATTTCATTTTGGCACTCTGCCCATAAGATAATTTACTCATAAATGGGGCAAATAACAAGGAACCATGGTTTGCCCTTTGTGTGGTCATGGTGATGAGAACGACTCGTACTGCTCTTTTGCTCTGAGTATCAAACGTACCGCCATACGTGGATTCGATCATTAAGCAAAGAAATGGGAATAACACGATACCATGCAGCTCTTAGGATTTAAAAAAAAACAATACTTCTTTTAAAACTGTTCTGGTTGTAAGCACATTTCTGGAAGCTGCTTGATTTAAACAACATTTTTTTTAAATTATTATTACTACCTAATGCACTCATGTAGCCCTTACGATCCCAAAAGCTGATATTTTTTTCGCCTTTTAAATTGTTCTGGTTCTTAGTAAACTTTTAAATAGCTGCCCGGTGTAAACAAAAAATATTTTTTTGAATGGACAGCTATTACCTATATGTTCACACGACTATCCTTGTAGACTAAAAGCTTTTTATAGCCAATTTTTGTACCGACAACAGGAAACCGAAAGGAGAGAAGTTATGAAAGTCCGAATTTAGGATCTATAGGTTGAAGTGAAATACACGTTACCCAAAGAATATTTTGGAAACTAATCTGTGAATTAATCGGGAAAAACAGAAGCCCTGATGAAGTTCCCTATGGGGGAATGAAACGCGTTGGCCTGACAATTTTACATCAGATGGAGTCTTTAAAGCCAAAATAAAGAAGTTATTTATCTATAATTATTTGACTTTTTTGATTCTTTGGAACGGTGCACCCCCTTCTATTCAAAAATGTATTTTGATCTGGAGCCCATTTAAACCTTTCAACGGCTGGCGTAGCGGTTGTTTTGCACGATCACTCTAAATATTGGAACTGGTGTGAGGTGCGACAAGAAAGGTCCGCCGTTGCTGCCAATATTTGTATTGATTTGTGTGAGACTTAATTTAACTTATTTTTATCAGGGATGATACATTATTGGTGTTATTTATACATGTATTGCTGTGGAGGCACAGGTCACCTTATAGTTTGTATGGCAGCAGATGATTACATGCTATGTGTCTTTTTATACTATTTTTAACATATGACGCAATTTTAATAAGTAAAACAAATCTATTTAGCATTCAGTACTGTCCTACAGGGTAAGATTGTGTTATAATTTTAAATATTTTATGGATGTACACTTTGATGGTTATAATAAACTAAATACATTCTTTCTATCTACATGTATTAGTTTATTGTGCCACATATAAGAGATTAGTAGAAAAGAGCTTGATTAGTTTATTAAAGATTTCATTTATTGGATTATATGTAGGTTGTGGAGGTAATATACATTTAAAGAAAACTATTAAGTTAGCCTGATTGTGGGCATTAAGCTTACAGTTGAGACTTTTAATATTAACATGAAAGTTGTTTTTCTACAGGTTTCTCCTCTGCAGGTGTAGACCAAATGTATTTGTTAGTGAAAAGCACATTGTATTTTCAGCTATAGTGAGGAGAGGAAGAACTGGCAAGGTCAAATTTCTTTAATGAAGAACAAAGGGAGTGTTACCAGTTGGCACTATTAGATGAAGGGAGGAGCCAAGGGTGCTTTGGAAGTGGAGACTGGAATATGAGAATAGTGTTCAAGGCGCAAAGTTATTTTCTGAAAACTGAAAACATCCTGTGATATGTATGAGGTTATATTTCTCATATGTTCTTTGTGTATTTTAATTAGTAAACTGATCTTGGGTTTACTTAGATTCCCTTTTGATTTGGAGAGGAACAGACTTCTCTTGACATTTCTGATTGTGTGGCTTTAAGCTATACATGCCTCTTTACCTATAGAACTTCTACAGAGGTTCTAATGCTGACACCTTTGTAGCTTCCTTGATTCAATATGGCTTTCCTTACCCTTAGTTTAGTTTAGGGTTTAGTAGATTTTTCAAACCTTTTCCATGTATGGGGAGAAGGATAGAAACCATTTGTCAAGTCATCTAATCTGTCTTCTAATATATTTTATATAGCTGCTTATATGTTCTTTGCTGTTGATCCACCTTGGTTTTCCTTTAATAAACCTGTATATTTACAGTATGTTTTTTAGATTGATTTATATTAGTCTGTAATGAGTTTGTAATGAACCTTTTAACTTCAAGTTACTGACTTTTATTGTGTGGTCCTAATGATCAGACTGTATATTGAGATATAAATTGTTGTTAGCCCCTTTTCCTCTCAGGCTACTAAAAAGATCTATTAACCAGAGTTGAATTGGAAAAAATGGCCCAGCGTGTTCTCACCCCCACTTCGACCACTGAATATAGGTTCATTAACTTAATGTTGCTCCACAAATTGTCTTGCTCGCGGATGTGGGAAATGGGATTGTCATAAGAAATTTAACATCTACAAAGAAAATTTGGTTCGCTTTCCTCCAAGTACCACTGTACAATTGGATTTTTAGTAATAATGTGAATACATTATCTACTCAGGCCTCATGTGAAGAACTAAAAACTAAAAACCATTAGAACATTTTAAAATGTTACCCAAATTGTAAAGGTCTGTTCACAAATAAACTATGTTGTGTTTCTGAGAGATCTTGATGATATTGTCTCACAGACTGAAAAATCTAAGAAATGTAATAATTAAATGTGAATTTGCAAAGCATACGTTCACCCCAAAAAGTTGTTTTGTGCTATATAACAGGGGCTGTATTATACAAAGTGCTCCTGGGGCGCAACAGGGATTTGCTCCTTCGTTGCGTGCCCTCAGGGCACTTTGGTATCACAGAAGGGTCTGCAGATATTTGTGCGTCGCCTTCTATAATACAGATAGCGCTGGCACTTATATAGTTCCAGCGCTATCATTAGAGGGTGTCCCTCATTTGCATGGAGAGGCGGTCTCATACAAGTGAGGGAATCTCTCTGACTCTGTGCCGTATTATTAACCCAGGCGCAAAGGTAAAAAGCTGTCAGAAGGCACGCTGACAGTGCACCACCTGTCAGTGCACCCCCTGATTGCAGCCCTCTGGATGGGGTAAAGAGGGTCCTAAGAACTCCCTAGACATCCCCTTGCAGGCTTGTTCAGTCCCTCACTGCACCTACCTGCAAGGGGAACTCTAACCCCTCTTAAAAGCGCAGGCAGTTTTATGCCTGCATAGTGAAACACAGAGCGGCTGCTTCAAGTATTTCACTTGAATGCGCTGCCCCCAAGGCAGCACAAGCTCGCAGCTGCCCTGGGGGATGTGCATTCAATCTAATACGGCGATTTTCCTAGTTAGTGCTGAGTGCACCTTTTGAAAGGATCGCCAGGCGCTAACAAGGAAAATGCACCGCCTTGTATAATAATTCCCCAGATGTTTATATTTGTCAGACTCGTTCATACCCATCTAATGATCCTTAGGAGGAGGAGAGGTTGAAATCTGATCATGAGGTGAAACACATCACTACAGTAAATTCATTAGTCTATTCAACCACAGCATAGGTAGCTAATTCAGAATTTATCATGAACAACTTTGTAGGTATTAGGATGAATATTTATTGCAATTAAATGATATTTCATTGATTCACATGGAATGGAGAATTGCAGGTTGTATCTTGAATTCCATCTGGGGCCTAAACCAGAAATTCCAAAGCATTAGGGGTGTTAGAACATCAGTGTAAGACATATTAGTTTACATCCTCTCCCTCTAGCACTCCACGTGGAATATTTTTTGCTATGAGGAAGGTCAGGACTGACTGTGAGGCATGTCATGTTCCTTATTTTAGGTGCTTTCCATAATACAGACCTATTACCCAGGAAGAATATTTAGAACATGAAGTGAAGGGCATTATAATGAGTGAGACTGAAATGAAACAAATTGTTGATGGAGGACAGACAGAAAAACACACACACACTCACACCCCATGTGTGCATAGGTTGTCTTTTTGTTGCTAGTGGTACAATGGGTTTGTTCTTCTATAGAGACATCTTTCCAAATAAATAATTAAAAGGAAATATGTGGTGAGTGGCTGTGGCCCATCACATCTGTTTATTTAATGGTACTCAATTTGCAGACTTCAGAAGGCTGATTTGGCCTTGCTGGGAATCAAACATCTGACCCACAGATCAGTGAAGATTCTATAGGAAGCATTTAACTCACCAAGCCATCTTGTCCCAGTATGCCTTGCAATTGTCCTGAGCTGGAATTCATATCATATACAACAAACTCAAAACAAAAACCTACAAATATGGACATACACTCTAGCCCAAAAAAATCTCATCAGCTCATGACTGCAGTTAATGATAATGAACAGTTGTCTGGTGTCAAAGGGCCTGGTTTAGAGTTTGATAGATGTAGGACATCCACGCAAAAAAAACAGTGCATGTCCTTTACATTCTATTTAGATTGCAGGGATTTCAACAATCTCTAAGGGGGATAGTTATACGTTTCATGCTAGTAGGGTAAAGCCAAAAATGAATGCGATTTTAGCGTTAATATATTGGAAACTGCACCAACACCATGCAATTACAAATAAAACCCCATAGAATGGGGAATTACAATGTGGGACCGATTTTTATGGCCACAAATCCACATGGAATTTCCAATTCCATTGGGTTTAATGCATACATTTACCACCTATTTGAAGCAGGTGGTAATTGTGTGAGGGATCCGTAGGTGCGGTAGGGGTGACGGAGGGTGTAGAGCGAAGAAAAGGTAAATGGAAAGTTTTATTCTTGCAGTGAGATCATTGTCAAAGAAAAGAACATGGGAATGAGGCTAGACTGGTACTGCAGCTATTTTACTGTGTGATCCTCCCCGCAAAATACCAGTATGGTTCTCCCAGACCCAGAAAACAGAGTGTGGGAAATCTATTTAATTGCACTCCGTGCTTTAAATGGGCAGGAAGTGTTAAGTCTCTAGACCTGCACTTCTTTAATTTAAAAGGAAGGGGACCTGCACTTCTCAGCAATGCTACAATATTGTGGGGAAAATACCAATACTTCTCAGAAGTAAAAAGGTACTATGGATAGTGATTACCAGCACTGCTATATTTCCATTCATAGCACTAATCTCTGGCAGTAGATAAAGACCGCCAGGTCCTCCAGCCTCCTGATTCTTTTGCTGCCCTATCTAGACACCTTCCATAGTCTCTAGTTTACCCTAGCCTAGCTTTACTACACTCTTGCCCTCCTCCCATGCCCCAGATATTTTTGCATTTGCTTACTAGTACGCAATTTGCTACTTTCGCTGGTCACTTACATGAGAACTGAGTGCACACATTTTCATTGAGTCACCTGATTCCAGGTGCAAAGGCTCAGTGCCTCGTGAGGTCTTGGCTTAAGAAGATTCCCAGGGAGACTGGGAGAGGTAGTACTGGAAGCAAAGCAGCAGTGCCCAAATCTCGGTCATCACAAATGAGAGAACCTGGGCTGGGGTGGGAGAGGTGAACACTGGGGTCCTTACCAGTGCGATTCACTCCGCCTGAAGAAGCTGATCTGTGGCTAGGCATGGAGTTGGTGACTATGCACAGCTAACCCCTTTCAATCTCAAGGCAGCCGTCACATCTCCCTAACCAGAAGGTCATAAATTGCAGGGCCTCCCAAATATCTGTCATGTACCATCAATTGCTAGTTATGTTGCTTTCTCTGTTTTCAGAGTAGGGTGAGGCATACATACTGCAGGTGGCAGGAAAGCACAGCAGCTGTTCATCAGTGATCGGAATGATGACTAATGCACCTGATGGGCCCCCAAGATTTAGGAGGCTAGTGGGCTCCTGCAATGTAGGACCTGCGGGGGCGAGCGTTACGCCCCCTGGTTGTAGAACCAGCTGGTTGTCCTTCTGCCTTCTCCACCTCTTCATTCAATGTGCACATTCTCACCTCGCCTGTTACCTGGTGCTTGTCTGTTTGTCTGCCAATGAAGCTCAGCGTTTCGGAGGGCATTGATTAGTAATAATGCTTGGATTATTACTGCCTTGAATGTGATTCTTTGAGTGCTTTGAAGTACTGCAAAGATCAGAAAATTGGAGCCTTGTGCAGGCAAAATATTGGAGCTGGAACTGTAGAGTGATAAGAGCTGAAGGGGTATCAGTGTATTGGTACATTCGAAAGGAACGTTTTCAATGGTCACTGAAATAATGAGTATGGATATGGTGTGTTAAAGAGTACTGGGTGAGCTGCTACAGCGTCTGGAACAGTGAGGCGAAGAGGACAGGGCTATGTTGACAGTGCCAGAAGACGCGAGAAAAGGAGAATAGGCAGTGACTGGTGAAGTTTACATCCCACCCTGGTGAGATTATGGAGTGAGTGCATAAGGCAGGTAAGGTAAAAGTTACTTTTGTAAACATTGGGAAATTAATACTTGTATGGAGAAAGAAGGGAGATTTTGCGGCCTCCTAAATTTTGAATCATGAATAATGAACTGCGAACAGTAAACTGCTCACCTAACGGTAGATAGTATATTAAAAGTAAAAACACAGATAAAACTGCCATAGAAGTTGTACGTTGTTAGACACATCAATTGGGCCATTGACTTGGACTGCCTGTTCATGGCGGATAGGTGACCTATTGGCTATTGGAGGGAGAACTTCATCATCATTTGAGTTATAATCGTCACTTATTCTATTTGACCTTAACTGTTTATTTTATACTTGTTGACCTTGCCTGGTAGCTTCATACTTATGGTATCATTTAGTGATCATGACCCCCCCATGTAAATCCCATCATTGGGTTTTATTATCTTTTCCAGTTTTTTGGGGAGTTATAATTATGGAAACTGTTTAATCAAAGTCTAGCAACAAGTGGTAATGTTTTAATATTCTCATGAAAAGAGAGTACTATTTAAGCAGCTAGTAATATTATTGTGCTGGAGATACACTTTTAACATACAAAAGCCAGGTTTGTACTTTTGATTATATATAAACAGAAAAAAGCATGATAAAAGGAGAGTACATTAATCTAAGAGATCAGATTGGTGAAGAAAATTGAAAGAAATAACATCAACTAGGTTATACAAGATGGATGGAGAAGGGAAAGAAGAAGACAGAAATGGGAAATTTTATTGAAGAGGAGGAAAGTAAAAAAGTGGATAAGATGACCTCAGAAACCTACTACAAAAAAATTAAAGATAGGTAAAAAAAAAGCCTCTTCGAAACAATGTCTGTAAATGAAAATGGGGAGGAATACTTTACCAATTGAAATCCATCAATTTAACAACCAGTGAGCTCACATGGGAAGTAACCAAGTATTCCAGTGAGAAGGACAACATGTACATGGGTACTAATCACAATGGGAATGAACTCCTTAGCTCCTTTTAGACAGTGAATAAAAGAAAACAATTGGAAAGTATTTTAAAACAAAGAGGCTTAAAATGTTCGCGGAAGGAATTAAAAGACCATTATTGTTAATAGCACAGTCATCAGGATACAAATGCATATATAATAGCTATAGCTAGGAAGGATGAAACAACACAGGAGATATTAGCTCAAGAATTTATGAATGGACATAATCACTAGTATGTGCAAAGTTGCATTAAGAGCTGAGTATTAAAGATACTATTGACTCCTGCAGCCAAATACATACACAAATTCATAGAGAAAATGCACAGAAGCTAATATTAAAAAAAGAATTTCAACATGAGAATTTCACATACGCGGAGTTAGATACACCATCACTCATTAATCTGGTAGTTGACAAGATCATATTTGAAGAGGCCTCTGTATTAACTCTAATCTAAATAGAGATTCCCCTTTGTTCCATGTTATCAGCCAACTGGAATTATGAAAGAAGAATGCTGATTCTACAAGCGTTGTGAAAAGAGAATTATGATTTTATTAAAGACAAGGAGGTAAGCATTATGCATTAGTTTCCTTTAGTCACCACTCTGCAACTTAAAAAGAACCAAACACTACCTCTGAATGCTGCCACAAAGTGAATAGATTCTCAACCTTCATAAACCCATTGTCTGCCCTTTTGTTCCTCATTTGATTGCCGTTGATGAGAAACTTGAAAAAAAAACTCCTGCATGCACTTGATTCTGCAAAAACAATAAAATATTAAAGAGACCCAATGTAAAAATAAAAAAGGTAACATGTTTTCATCAAAGAAAAAAGAAGTCAGATAACAATAAGTTGAAATCTCACATTGCTTAGATATACGAAACGTACAGATTCACGAAGACAGAAGGAGAGGAGAGGGGATAATACAAGCCTGCTTGTCTTTAATGAATCCACAATTCTCTATTGACAACACTTGGATAGTCAGCATTTTATTGCAAGACTGAAGACTAGTATTATCCATGTTTCATTTTTTTTAACCATAAGACCAGAAACATGCTGAACAGGTGTGAAATACAACTGTGTAACAAACCATAGCATCAGACCAATCTGCAGCTCTCAGAATATCTTCCAACTTCCCTCCAGCACGGAACACTTTACTAGCCATTGCACCTTGTCGTAGTTAAGGATGAGGCCCATTATGGTTTCAGGATCGAAAACGAATGAAGTTTATTGAACAACTCCCCTGTATCCGTCTGCAGCAATGTCCCTGAAGCAACTGCCAACAATCCAAATTCCAACCTTCTAAATGTTCTCTATATTATGTGAATACATTCTAAGTGATGTGAGAACATTGCATACCTTCTTTTTGGAAAACAAATAATAGAAAAACGGCATTAACATATAAAGATTGGTTTAGTATGAGAGATCACATTACACAATATAAACAATGAAATGAAAAAAAACCAACAACTCTACTATACTTTGAAAAAATAAACAGAGGTGTACTGAAAAACTTTTATAATAGAAACAGGTATAAATGTATTTCAAAGGTAACATTCCCTTATTCACACACAAAATCTCTGGATTTAGATGGCAATCTATTTTCTCTTTTGACCCTAGAATTTTTCTGCCTTACACATTTCGTTTTATACATTGAAAGCTTTGTATATTCATTTCCAACATTCAATGTAACTAACCTACTTGTATACCATCTTGCACCATCATCTAATTCTACATACATTTATCCTACCTTTTTCACAATCCTGGCCTCAGAGAAAACAGATCTCGCTTTGCGAACACACCATGATAATTTTACTTCAACGTTTTGTCCCATGAATGCCATGAAGTATTTTGACCAGTATCTTTTCAAAACTCCTTTTATACTGATCCTATTTGGCCATAACTTTTTTCTTCATTTTGGTTTCATCAATTTCAACTACCTCATCACTCCTACTCATTGAAATAACCAACCTAGGTTTTCTTATTTTCAATAATTCCAAAGGTGATTGGCCAGTAGTGTTGTGTGGTACAACAGGGCCCACACGCAGTCTCCATTTTAGTTTTATGTTTTAGCTTCACATCATTTTCTAATGGTGACTATTTACATGATATTATACTGAGAAATTATTCTACACACAGTTTATTTTTTAGTAAGCTTTTTTATCATATTATTTTTACATTCTGTACAACGCTAGGAATACAGAATGCGGTGTGCTTGCTTTGACATTGTCCGGTTGGGGACAGCCCTAAGACTCCAGAAATTTACAGATTACAGACTACAGACTTAAGACATTGAATCAGATCTGCACCTTTGACAGTGCAATTGGAACAGTGCTTTAATTATATAAACAACCTCTGTTTCACATTGGGCAGAAAAGCACCTCTGCTAGGAATGACCTGGAATGTGACGCACTGTGGCTGAGATGCAGTCCTGCTGACTCTGACCTCTATCCTGCAAAGGGCGATTGACTGTTCTACACAGCCTGGCTTCCTCATACATCACACTCAGGTATTGGGGTTAGGCTACCCCAACGGATCTGGCAGAGTGTACTCTAACTATGCTCTCAGTAGTATATGCAGTGTTAGGTAGGAATATAATCATACAAAAACATATGTTGTCATGGTTGAACTGTTTATCATTTTCACCATTATTGTAATGCTGGTTATAATGCCTTGTTTCTTCTGCCTAATCATTGCAGTACATTCGTTCCATACAAGAATACAATTGTTTCAACAAATGTTTGAACAGGCAATTCCTATATATTTCTTGTGTTTACCTTGAGCATTGCAAAAAGTAAACAACAAAAGGGTAAAATCTGTTTCTATGATCTTGTTGGAGGAATAAAGAGTGGTCATGTTTGAGGCTGCTGATACCATCTGGTACCCTGGGAAGGTTAGTGGTTCAGATGAGGCACTGTGAGCTAGCTAGGAATCAGGTCAACATTCTCCAATCATATTATGTGCGCCCGAGTCCCCATATTCTGAAGTTTATATTGTTTGGATACACAATCCTACTTAATTCATAGGAACCGTATAACAATGTGAACTAGTCCTATATGACCACATCATCTGTTTAACGTGATCAATAACCGGTCTGTCATTACCTACCACTATATGAACATTCTCTTTAATAACCCTGTTTACTCTTTCTACCAAAACATTGACCCTGGGATTATATACCACAGTTCTCAAGTGCCATATATTCCTTTGTAACAAATACTGCTTAACTTCTGCAGAACAAAACTGAGGACTATTATCCGTTACAATCTCTCCAGGATACCCCTCACCGAGATATACTTTTTACAAAAACTGTATGACCATCCTACTTGTCACATCTCCTACAAATTCCAACTTGATCAACCTGGAATAATAATCCACCATCACAAGAGCAAGCCTGTTATGAGAGCCCTCTCTGATTGCCCCATAATATCTATAGCCAATTTACACATGGGATAATTAACAGGTGGCAACAGTTGACAACCAGTTCTATACATTTTGTCACGGTTACATAATTAACATTTCTTGACCATCTTTTCTATGTCTTTATCCATACCAGGCCACCAGAATAACACTCTGGTTTTACTCCTGTCTTAGTGACCCTGATGACCAAACCACTGGAGGTATCAACTTCGCACCATGTCTCGTACCTCATTCATTCTCAAAGAGTTCATCCTTAACATCTACCTATCCTTACAAACCATCAACATGGAGAGGCCAGCCTTCTTTGATCAATTTACATATTGTTGTAATTTGACATCATCCATCACAACATCCTTCCATTCCTTTGTAGAAATTGTTTTCATGTCTATACATTCCTTGGCCGCTACTCATCTATATTCTTCCAGATCATCCCCAGAATTGCTTCAAAGACCACTTGGTACTCTGATTCTTGATAACGCATCAGCTAAATTGTTCTTATTCCCTGAAACATATTGCATATAAAATTATATTCTTTAAGACTAGCTATCCATCCAGCAATAATCAGTGATCCATTTCCAGATACTTTGGCAGACAACAGATAAAGTAATGGCTTATGATCAGTTCTTACAGTAAATGGTATGCTCAATTCATAAGTCCTGAAGCTTCTTGCAGCCCAAAAACAGCTAATGCTTCTCTTTCAATGACAGAATAACGCTGTTCAACATCTGACAAATGTGCATGAAGCATATGCTAATACCTTTTATTCACCATCTTGTGACTGTGATAATACAGCACCTAAACCGTACGAACTGGCATCTGTGGTAATCATGATAATCTGAAACAACTCCCAAAAAAGATCTCATGTCATCCTTGTTGGATGGTACCATGGTATTAATGATATTGTTTATCAACTTTTCTGACAGTTTGATACCACGAGAATGGATCGTGTGTCCTAAGTACGTCACGATCTTCACTTTAAGTTTACATTTTTTCAGATTTGACAGTCAAGCCGTTATCATGGAAAAGTTTCAAAACCAAATTCGCTTTTAATCATGTTCTTTTTCATCACAAGCAGCAATCAAAATGAGATTTTGAAAATAACTGACCCCTTTAACACCCTCATACTATTTTTGCATGAGTCTCTGGAATACTGATGACGCAGATGCCAACTCAACGACCATCCGCTTCTACCGATATGCTCCAATTGGTGTGATAAATGGCATCAGGTGTCACATTGCCAGGTGCAATTCAATCTGGTGATACGCAGAGGATAAGTTTATTGTAGAAAATCAATTACATTTTCCAATAGAGGCCAGCACTTCATTATTGTCTGGTAGGGGATGTCTATCTACTCAAATGGCATTATTTAAATCACACAGTTCGACACACATTCTGATATATTGATCAGGTTTTTGTACCACAATGCTGGGTGTCAACCATACAGAAGATTTAATCTCTTTTCAGAATCAGAAAAACTTTATTCGGTCAAATGCTGCAGTCAGATCAACAAAAGTTAAAAATAACTTCCTTTTTAGCTTTAGTGTATTTATCTAAAATAATGTGTAAATTAAGACCCTGTTCAATTGTTACCAGTCCTTTACGGAAACCATATTGTAGGTTGCTTATTATTGCCCGCTCCTCCGCCCACACCTGTAGCCTATCCAATACAATTCTTCCGACAATCTTAACTGTAGAGTCCAACAGCGAGATTGGACGATAACAGGCTGGGTTGGCCCTATCCCCCTTTTTAAAAATAGGAACAATTATTGAATCATACCATGTCGATATAAGGTCTTGTGTACCACATGCATTAAAAACCTGTGTCAAAACTGGACCCCAGAGTGCTAAATTAGATTTAAAAAGGTCCACTGGGATTCCATCTAAACCCCGGGCCTTTCCCCCCCTGCTTGAGTTAATTGCCTTGAAGACTTCGTCAAAGGTAAATTGCAAGGGCAGATATACTGGAGGAGATAAAGACTCAGGTAACCCCACTCTTAAACTCGAATCCGTCTCAATCGACATAGTGTTGTTGTACAGCTTAGAAAAATGCACTATCCACTCTGATTCGGTGATTGCTATCTCTAAGCGTGCTTTATCACACTCCCCCAGAAAGGGCGCATTTACCGCCTTCCAAATGGCGGAAGAGTCATGGTTCTCCGAGGCCTCGCGTAGCGTGTGCCACGCTTCCTCTTTCATTGCCACTCTTCTATCTTTTAAAGCCTTATTATAATCTCTTCTGGCTTTTCTTATATTTTCCTGGTTTTTTTCTACCACATGAAGGGAGTGTTTGAGTCTAGAGTAAACCTTAGTACACTTGGTGTCAAACCACCCTTTTTTTTGTTTCACTTTTTTGTTAGTTTTTTATAAACAATGTTTCTTTAATGTGGCTCGAGATTACAGAGAAGCTGCCCAAAATTTCCTGAGGGGTAGCCCTCTCGTCCAAACAGGATAGAATTTTATCTTTACATTTTGACAGAGCTGAACTGGTAAATGCTTCAGAGTCCACCATCGCCCATCTAAGCGCATAGCCATTCCGTCTGTGCAAGGTTACATTTTCCACAAGATGTGGTGTACCCTCCCTCGTATTGAAGTCCTGCTTATGCACCGCCACAGTCATACTCAGGGGAAAACGATCACTTAAGGAAATATCATGTACTCTAAAGTCTCTAATGCGTGAGGCATATCTGTTGGATATTAGAAAGTCTATAGTAGAGAAAGTGCCTCGGCCATTGAAGGTAGGTCCGAAAGGGACCATAGGCTCACATAGTGTGTTTGCAAACCCTAGGTCATGTGTAAACATTACGTCATTTAAAAAATCCCCAGTGCGTGTGTGTTGGAAATGGGCAAAACAACTACCTTTTTCAAACTGAATACCGCAGACCCCTTTATCCATATGCTCACAGAGGGGAAAATTAAAGTCCCCTCCCCAAAGGACAAAAACATCTTTAGTAGTATGGGTTTGTAAGTTATGCAGATCAATACCGAGGCGTTTCACTATGTCTTCAAACTTCTCAGGGGGAGCGTTATTATAGAAGTTCGACAGGATTATATGTGACACTTGGTCTAAATGCAAGCAAATTATCTCATAATATTGCTCCTTAACTCTATTTTCCTTACATTCAAATAGTTTGTAATATATATGCAGAGACCCCCTTTTGCTCTGCCTTATGTGGAAGCTATTGCAGGAGAATGAAAAGTTTTATACCCACCAATGTGGATGAGATCTATCGCCCATGTTTCCTGCAGCATAAGGATCTCAAATTTGCCCACAAAGTCAGACCACACTTCATTAGCCACCTTACTTTTTAGGCCAGCCACGTTCCAGGATAGGATCATACATTTATCTTTTCTACCTTCTATACACCTACCTTCCCCTTCTTCTGCCTTAAAGTTCCCTAAAATATGGCTATCTTGTATGATGGACTATGCTGTATCTACGGCCGTCTTATGTGAAATGATTTTACCCGCAGACCCGTCAGCATTATTCGTAACATCCGGGTATTCCAGGTTTTTAGTACCCTTTTCATGTAAATTTGTCGCTCTCGCAGTGATAGAACCCCCCACACTTTTTAATACACCTGCCTGAATGTTTGGTGAGAATTGTAGTCAATCCCCTGATTCAAGGTCGACAAGTGGGTTGAAACGGTTATAAATAGGGAGATTGAATTGAAATCTGTTGCTCGAGTTTGATGCTTCACTGTTTGACTGGATCGTATTATAAGGGGGCTGATAGAAATAGTCTAAAGGGACTAGGTTAACGCCCTGCCCTAAGGTGGTATGGGGACCGGCCCTACTTAATATTAGTTGAACTAACTGGGGGGTCTTAAGGGTCAGCACCACACAATCTCCCCTCACATTCTTCCTTCCCCTGCCTACCCAGTTTACTCTCCTGACCATCTTAAATTCTTCGAATAGCCTCTTGGTTAGGCCAGTCCTTTGACCGAGCCAGTGTATCGTCTTATTCCTTAAGATCTCCCAAGTTTCGACCGTCCCTTCTTGTAATTTTGGAACATTCTCTAGTACCACTACATACGGAGTAGCTGCTGGAGGTAAATCCAGACTTATTGTCGGCCTCTCTATTGCAATTTCGTTCTGGCACCTGGGGAGATTATTTTTCCCTCTTATAGAAGGGGGATACTTAATTCTGCTCGGAGTCAGGGGGATGTCGAGGGGGTGAGTCTCTTGATTAATAGAAGGGATATATTGAGCTGAATCATATATTATTTGCTGGGCTCCCTCGCAAGGTACTGGGGCGTAATGATCAATATGGCATCTCCCAGGATTGGGTTTGTTGGTCTGGTTACCCCCATAGGCAGTTGATAACTCTTGTGTAATGGGCCGTTCCGAAGAATGTACTTTATCTAAACATTTAAGTAATGCTTCCTCAATCGTGGCAACCTTGAGTGATAATCCGCCTAACCTATCTCTTAGGAAAGTGTCTAAAGCTTCCAGCCTCTTTTTGAAGTTTTCCACCTCGGACTGGATACAGGTATTAAAAGTGGCACTAGCTTTCGGTTTATCTGGTTTACATGTCACCTTAAGTTTACCCTTCTTCAAAGCCTTATTGCTAGTTGGGGGGAAGAGCCCCTCTTGATTTTGAAACACTATCTCCTATTCTATGGGGGGCAATATCTGGATTTCTCGCTCGCTTAGTGGGTGGTTGTGTGTCATAGTCTTGCTCACTCCCCGATATATTATCCGTGAGGTTCATCACACAGCCATTTGTATTTGGCATAGTCCTAACAACTTCATGTGGAGAATGCCCCTCTTGTGAGAGCTCCACCAGTTGTGTCTCCCCCTCTAAACTAGTATTTCCAGGATTTAATGCCTCTTCCACTGTGATGATTTGTTTCTCGATTGCGCCTGTGGCCCCCGTTAGGTAACTAAGCAGGGTCTGACGTGAGCGCGCCCCTGATGTTGCACACCATTTTACTTGGGCGCTTACCGCTTTCCTTTTCCCCATAGTAACTTTTTAACCGGGTGTACTACAGGCTTTACAGTAAAAGAACAGTAGTCGCAACTGAGTTAATTTCAGGAGTACTAACGTAGAATAATAAAGGTAACAGCCGTAGCAGAAGACAAATGGCACTGACAGTAAGTGGAAAATATAAGTATTTGTCCTTTTCTAAGTCCAAAATCAGCTCCAGCAACAAAGGTCCGTTTCTCCTCTCCCGGTCTCCCGCGTCGCGGGACCGCCGCGAGGACTTTCAAGCCCCTCCAGGGACTGGGGCTAAAGTGCAGGGTGCAGTTCAATCCAGGGACCAGCAACAAAGGTCAGTTTCTCCTCTCCCGGTCTCCCACGTCGTGGGACCGCCGCAAGGACTTTCAAGACCCTCCAGGGACTGGGGCTAAGTGCAGGGTGCAGTTCAATCCAGGGACCAGCAACAAAGGCCCGTTTCTCGTCTCCCGGTCTCCCGCGTATCAGGACCGCCGCGAGGACTTTCAAGCCCCTCCATGGACCGGGGCTAAAGTGCAGGGTGCAGTTCAATCCAGGGACCAGCAACAAAGGTCCGTTTCTCCTCTCCCGGTCTCTTTTATTATAACAGCCTCTATGAGTTTATGCATCTCAATCTTAACTGAATCTCTAACAGAAAGGGCAGATTGCACACCTTGTGAATTTTGTTGAGAACCAGATTGCGAAACAATCTTGAGTTTAAAATCAAGCACTTTGCCCATTCTTATCAGCGAAAACATCTGTAAAAAAACAGAATTCACAAACATAATTTGTTCATCAGCTCCAGGACAGAGTTGCATACCCATGCTGCTTGACGGATTAATCCTAAGAGAGGCACACCACTTTCAGCAGCATATAGGCAACCACTAATACTTCTATCCTTGTATGAAATATGGGCTATGAAGAAAACCTGAAGCTTGACATATTCACCACCATACATTTTCAATTTAACATCAGGCACATTCAGTTCTTTGGATTTTCAACATCTTCCAACGATATTATAGTGTACTAAGCTTCTGAATACCCCAACATTTGGAACACATCACCATCATTTCCACTCATACATTTGGGATCTTTTATCTTCAAACTTCTTTCTTTGTCATAGTCAGTAACAGTTAAAACACATTCATCACTAGAGTCCTGATTGAGGTCCACATCAACCAAACTCAGGAGATAAGCCTCATTGCCATCATCTGAATTTGTTTTACCAACATATTCTTTACCTACTACAGCAACTGATTTATTAGCCCAATGGTTCATGCTACTGCACCAAATGCAACCATTTTATGCTGCACCTTTGGATCTATTATTGCTTTTGCTCTTTGCACTCATGCCTTTCCCCACACTAGTGTTTAATGTCACAGCATTGATCTGATCAAATTTGCTATCACTTTCTTTCGCAACTTCTCAGTGCTGATCCTTGCACACTGAATTTTAATTCTTCTCCTCTAGCTATGTCTAAAGTCTAAAACTCCTAAAAATGTGAGACTGCGGGCATTCCACATTTATTTTTTAATAGTTCTGCTAGTAGTGTGCATCATCTGGTCAGGATGTTTTCATCCTGGTTGCCTGTAAATTCACAATTCACCAATTACTCCCTTAGCCCAGGTACAAATTAATCTATGGATCATCATCTACAGGTGTAATTATCTAAATGTTTTAGTACACAAAGACAGATTATCTTTAAAAAAAAACATTTTATTCATTTTATAGAGACAACATACGGCCAGTGCCATTATATAACATAGCATCTTCGGTAAGTCCACAAATACATTAAAGAGTCTGATGAACAACAGGCTTCGTTTTCTGTATCGGCCTGACCCTCTTCTGTCTGTCCCATTGCATATCATCCCACTGACACAGACTTAGGGTTTCCTCTCATATCACAATGGCTAGGAGAGTGGGTTGGGTCAGTCCTAGGCCCAAACAGGCAGCAGGTGACTGCATCGTCATCAACTTTGATAGTGCATATATAGTGGGCAGCTATTTCAGGAAGACCCCAAGGTAGGTTAGGGGGGCATTAGGGCTTCACCACTGGGGTTCTTTTATTTACCATCTGAGGGGGCTTTGCCATTCAGCAGATCTCAGCAGGGGGCTGGGCCCTTAGAAGACAGAAGGGGGTGTCCTTCTTTCCGTCCATGTCCCAGGAAAGAGATTTTACCCGATAAGTTCCCCCCCATAGGCCTTCGACCTTATCTAAACTGCCAACATTGTCCACTGATAGGATAGAAGCTGAAAACATCTTAGTCTGCGAAAACAGATTTCTGCCATTAACCCTCCTAGATGAAAATGACTGACAGGAGCCCTCTACTTGTCTTCAGACCCCCATTAGTGATATTATTAGCAGTCAGGGGACTGGGGTGACTGACCTCTCCTACTGTAAGTTCATTAGCTGGAATATAGCGGGTTTGAGAAGTAAAAAAGATGACCACAGGGCTAGATGTCATAAAAGAACACAATATTGTGAGTTTACAGGAGACATGGGACCTGGAGAATAATTTGTGGGTGATTGGGTTCAGATCGTATGGGGTTCCGGCATGGCCCTCTACGTCAGGTAGAGCAAAAGGGGGTCTTTTCATGTTAATTTCAGTCAAACTATCAGGAACTTATAGTAGAGTGGATATGGGCTCTCATAACTGACAATTTCATTCAACTCTACCAATGCATCTAAAATACTGTTTGTTAAATTTTATAACTCGGGTGAGAGCAGTTTTGTAAATGAACATCTATGTAATTTGAAATGTGTTTTAGAGGACTATAGATCAAAGCAAACCACTTATTATTCCATTATGATTATGGGCAATTTTAATATTCATTTGTGTGATATTAATTGTCAAGCTAATGATGTTTTAGGGCCTCATTTTGAGCATACCCAGCAAGGGGACTTGTTTGGAGGACTTTTTGGCTGTAGCGGATCTCATTGAACCAAGCTCTAATGCAATAGAAGCAAGGAACCCCACATTCAAAGCTCGAGGGCGGGACACTATGATAGATTTTATATTTATCTCTCCCGTTTTGTCAGCTCAGGTAATTTTTTATAATGCTAGGTGGTCCCATTTTAGTGACCACAACACAGTCCTACTAGTGTTGGGCAGAGGCTGTGGCCTAAAAGGTAAACAAGAAATGCAATGTATTGAGATCTGTTTAAAACCAACTGACCAGGGTCGGAGGCTAAAATGGGCCAAAGTTATCCCGGAGCTCTTCTTCCAGGATCTCTGTGAGGAGGCAAAGGACAAGCTTGCATTCTGACTTGACAAATCCAATCGGGGGCTGAGGTACTTGTAGCTTTTGAAGGCATTTGCACACAGGTAGCGTTACGTCTGTCTTTACCCCCTAGGTCCTGGCAACAAATTGGTGAAAGTTGGTTCAACTAACTGTTCTAAAGCACACTGCAAGTTGGTAGCCGCTCTGAAACAGGACCCTCGAGACAAGGCTTATATAGCCTCATTAAGAAAGCTTTATAAGTCTGCCTTAAATAACCGCAAAAATTAATCAAAGAATGGAATGAATTATTAGCAGTGGAGGTTTTAAGGGCAGCTCTAGATTTTGGCCCATTGTAAATAAACCTTTATTTTTTGGACTTGACCTCCCTAGAATGCAACATTTCTGAGGCTCAATGGTTCTCCCACTTTAAGTCCATATATAAGGCCCCAGCCACTCTGAATTTACTTGCTAGTCTAGAAAATACTAGGAACCCCTCTGAAATGGTTTTTAATGAAGGCGAAGTAGAACTAGCAATAGTTGAAATGTCCAGCAATAAGGCCCCCGGTCCGGACGGTGATCCGGCCGATGTATATAAACAAAATCCAACTTTTTGGTCGAAAATTTTGACAAAAGTATATAATGAGTCAAGACATCAGGGTTTTCCATCATCATGGTCATCCTCCATTATTATCTCCATTTTTAAGAAAGGCCAGAGAGGGAACCCACGTTGCTACAGACCGATATCATTTATTGACTCTGCCGTCAAAGTACTAGGGAGAGTAATTTTAATTAGGTTAATGGACTGGCTGAATGAGAATGGTGTCTTAACAAATTTCCAATATGGTTTTAGACTAGGAAGATGTACGCTGGATCAGTGTCTAAACTTATATTTACTTGCAGGGAAATTCACACTGGCCAAAGAGGGTACACTTTACAGCTGACCTTCATGGACCTCTCATCGGCTTTTGATCTGGTAAACAGATAAAAGCTATGGTCCTAATAGATATGGGAATAGATCAAAGTCTAGTTCACTTCATAGCTGACTTACATTGGGATCTCTCCACAAGGGTGAGAGTCAACCAAGAAGGTAATTGCACAAGGCACTTTAGGTCTGGAAGAGGCGTCCATCAGGGCTGCATTTTAGCTCCCTTGTTCTTTACTTTATACATAAATAATTTAGGAAAGTCCCTAGATTCTTCCAGCTTAGACATCCCACGAATTTTTGGACAGGGTTATCCCCATGTTGCTATACGCCGATGATGCTGTCTTACTGTACCGCACCACTGTAGGGCTTCCTTTGGGGCCTTCATGAAATCATTGGATCTAGTAGTCAATATAGCTCAATCCCATTCAATGATCATGGGTCAGAGACCAGGTAAGATAAAATCCCTCTACTGTGAAGGTGCAGAGTTGTCTAGGGTGGCCTCCTTTACCTATCTGGGGATTTTATTTGATGAGAGGGAGTCGTGGGTTCCACAAGAGAAGGCCAAAAAAATGTGATGGCAAGGTCTATGGCCGCAGTTCATGGTTTTGCTCAGCGATTGGGGGCCAGACCTATTGCGGCTATGCTTAACATCTATAGGTGCAAATGTTTAGTCATTGCAATGTATGGATCTGCTATCGGGGGTTACAAGTCGGTTGAGGGGCTACAGACAGTTGAAAATACGTTTTTACGTACTCTTTTGTCGGTTCCCCAATCTACCTCTACCTTTGTAATACACCAGGAGTTAGGCATTAGCTATGTATCAAATTGGCTGAGGTTGGCCCCGCTGGTTTGCTGGCTTAAAACCTGGATTAACCCAGAACTAACTCTGAATCATGTAATTATCAGGGACTGTCTCTCCATGGAACGAGTCAGCCGTATTCCGTGGCTTCAATATGTTAAGCGAAGCCTACATAAATTACGGCGACCAGACCAGCTCGATTTCCCGGACAAAATAAGAAAAGAAGATCTGGGTGGGGTTAAAACACATTTTATGAATGCATTGTCAGGTGAGAGAGAAGAGATGGCGTTAAAAAAAAACACCTCAGTTAAAGCTTATTTTCAGTTAAAAACTTGTCCCCAGATTGAACCCTATATTACAATTGTCACCAAGCCCTTCCATCATCTGCTTTTAACTAGGTTTTGTTTTAACCGGATTCATTTTTTATTAGCCAAACCGTTTGGCTGGAGTAGGGCGTGCAATTTGGGCCCTTGTTCCTGTGACAATTTCTCAACCTAGGATATTATGCACTTTTTAATGTTCTTTTAACATTATAGGGTTATTCGTAGCTGGTTTTTATTGCCAATTATAAGGGCAAAAGCTTTTATACAGGTCAGACCTGCTTTTCTTTATCTTCAGATGTAGGATAACCCATGGGAGATATTTAATGTTGCAAGCTACCTAGTTGCAGCCGTTAGGCTTTGGAGGAATCGGCTTCCCCTGAAAAGCATCTCGAGAACACCTGTATGATTAAGCGAGGTCTGTTTTAATGCTGGCTTTTTAATTGTGAACTGTTTTTAATATTGTATAACAGTTATTTGTTACCACATATGTATTAATGGCAACTCAAGTTTTCTAACCTCTGAATGAAATTACATTTTGTAATGTTTTTTAGGCCGCCCACATTTATTAATGAATTATATTGTAAAAGGTTTATTGTATTGTGTAAAATGGTGTTGTACTTGTATGGTTTTTATTAACCGAATAAAGTGGTTTGACTGACTGACTGAATAGTTCTGCTGGTAGTGTGCATCATCTGGTCAGGATGTTTTCATCCTGGTTGCCTGTAAATGCACAATTCACCAATTACACCCTTAACCCAGGTACAAATGAATCTATGTATCATCATCTACAGGTGTAATTGTCTAAATATTTTAGTACACAAAGACAGATTATCTTTTTTTTTTTTAAAACAATTATATTCGTTTTATAGAGACAACATACGGCCAGTGCCATTATATAACTTAGCATCTTCGGTAAGTCCACAAATACATAAGAGTCTGAAGAACAGGCTTCGTTTTCTGTATCGGCCCGACCCTCTTCTCTCTGTCCCATTTCATATCATCCCACTGAACCTGTGTACTGCCACCCATCCAACTGTCAATTAAGGTTCTTACTCTCCCAGCTCCATCTGTTGGCCCCATACTTCGTCGAACTTCCTCAAGAATCCCCATGCTTGATATGTCGCTCGCTCCACTAGCATACACCAGCCCACATTCTGCCTCCACTTAGCAGCGTTGAAAGATTTTTCTGTCTCCTGCACCTGAACAATGTCCCTTCTAGCTACTGTCAGTGCAATATTAATAAACAGGAGGGAATATCTCTGTAGTGCCTGTCCCCCCCAACATACCCATGCAGAACAACTGTACGGACACTTGCTCCATGTGCCTCTGAATGGTCTGCCAATACGACCGCAATTTCTGACAGTCCCACAGAGTTTGTACCAGTTTGTTTCAGGCACTTGCCATCTGGGATTTTGCCCATGGCGTGGAGTCTTGTCCGTGTATAGTATGCTCTATGCAGTATCTTGAGTTGTACAAGGTGGAAACCCAATGGATCACCAGTTACCTCAGGTACCTACATGCCTCTTTCCGGTCATCCTCATTCAGGATCCGGTGGTTACCCTCTCCCCTCTATCCTTCAACCTACCCAGTGGTGTCCTACAATCCTGACTAGAGTGGCATAAATGATGGCTATCACATGGAAGTGAAGTGGGGCAGTTAGCAGCCTAAATTCAAGGTGGGACTCCTCCTCTATTGTGTCAAGATGCCCAATACACTTGGTCAGCGCATGCCTAATCTGCCAAAGACAGATTATCACCATCCTCTTGCACTTGTATATCAGGTACTGTGCAATAAATTCTAAAACATTCTTTGCACAATGAATGCAATAATATTGCTTGTTCCCGCTTTCATCAGCTAATCGCTCATTATCTGCAGCTAGCATATAAATAATAAATGCATCAATCCATTTCTCCCATGGCATACCCGGTTCACCAGGATAAGATAAGAAACAAGGTGGAGAATACAATTTATGTGACATCTTGAGGTGAATATACAATGAATACACCAAGTAAATTGAATAAGTATACACAAAACTATAACAACCACATTTTGTTGTCTAAAACAAGAAACTTGAATAGCAAAATTAGTCACCATGGGTTGGAGAGGATATTCTGTGCAAAATAATACTCTTAAACAAGAAAAGCACCAACCATGGTCCATTGAATATATATATAACTTTAGTTAGTTGGCATAAAACCTCTACCATCCAAATGCGATCCAAGAGAATAAATGTAAAGGTTGCATACATACGACCAATATCATTATGTTTTTACCTCAGGTCAACCTGATCACGTGACCTAACATCCAATTGTGTTCTTACAGAATAGACGTGAAGATTTCAGACTAACGATCGTTGTTGTGTTTTTTTTTTTTTTAGATCGACTTGACCGTGTGATCACATCAAAGAGAAGTGATGCCGACAAAGAATACAATGCCGTAACAATTGTGACAAAATGATCACACATTAAGTGATTGCATGGATGCCAATGTCACTTTCTTACGATAGTCACCGAAACTTTCTTTAATGTGGTAGCTCCGGTGAAAACCTTGCATTTTTGCTAAATGCTGCTTCGCTTCCATGTTCCTAGCACGAGCTTGTTCAACATTACAACCGTGAACACGAGCAGACAATACCAGCAAGATGTAATGCTCTGTCAGCTTGAATGCAGGATGTAAATGCCCAAAACAACGTACAAATAGAATAATATTACTCTTTTCAGTTCAAGAAACTTTTATTGAGAAGCATAAAGGTGTCTATAAAAATTCATAACATTTGCCTCATTTCAACATATCCAGAATAAGCATGTTCTAAAATATACAAAACCAATAAATGAATGATAATGTATGAGATATAAGTAGTACATATAAGATCTGAGCATCAATAGATTATAGAAAAAATTAGGAACAGTTAGGGGATCAGGGGGGTTTAAGAACTTCTTGTTGTGGTGGTTGTAATTGAGAGAACTTTTTAGCATTCGCATCAAGGAATTGTGTAACAGGTAACCATAGATCCAAACGCTTTGTTGCCAAATTTGTAGGGTAGACAAAAGCAGTATCCAGTAGGAGATTTTTGTAGAGTCTTTCCAATTGATAGTAATTTGTTGAAAAGCAACAGCGAGTAACAAATCGATAATTTTAACATTAAACATCATGTTTTCCCAAACAGGAGAAAGACTACCTAAGACGACATTTGTAAAGGAAAAAGAAAATTTAGTGCCAAAAATTAGACTGATTTGAGTCCAAACTTGTTGCCAGAAATCACATACAGGCGTGCAAGAAAATAAAATTTGGAATAAATCGGCGTTTGGAGATGAACATGCCCAGCACGCATCCGACACAGTGAAAAACTTTTATTTAAGACATGCAGTGATAATAAAAGTCTGTTATATATAAAAAACAATGTTTGCGTTGTGTTTGCTGCTCTAGAGGATTTATGTAACTTAATCCATAGGTTCTTCCAGAAAGGAATTTGCCAAGAGGTTTGAAAATCGTGTTCCCATGCTTCCTCTATTTTAGATTTCTGCCTGATAGTGAGTACCTTGCAGAAAGCTGTATATAGTAGAAGCTTTAGGTGTATTCTTTAACATGTTGTGGAATTGTGAAAGGGAATCAGGATTGTTAGAGAGACTAGGTGCATCGGATACTTGGGCGTAAGTAGTCATCACAGCTTCCTTTAAGAGACTATATTTAGTAATGAATAAGGTAGGTAAGTTAAACAGTTGGCTAAGTGAGGGAAAAGGTAAAAAGACTGAATGGGAGAATAACTGGTGAACCCAGAGTAATCCTTTCTGTCTCCAGGTTTTCCAATAAAAGGTTTTGTTATGAATAAGGAGACTTTTATTATGCCAAATCGTTGAGTTAAGGAAGGAATCCTTAGTGTGTTGTGCAGGGGGAATCGGTAAGTGGAGGAGTTTAGAGGTCAATTTGATTATAGGGGTAGAAAGAGACTGTGGTTTGCGTGAAAAGGAAAGGTATTCCCGGAAAGAAAAAGGAGATATGAAAGGACGTTCAATCGTGGTCCATAGAGGGCAATCATCCATGGGCTTAAGTAACCAGAAAGATGCCGGACGTAGAAGAAATGCTTGTTGTTATGTCCGAAAATCAGGAAAATTAACTCCATCTTTGGAATGAATTAACCTTTGCAAGGACATTCTGGATTTTTTGTTGTTCCATAAAAAGGAAGAGAGTATAGAGTTAATGTTGTTAAATGATTTAACAGGAATTGGAACTGGTATGTTGGATATAGTATATAAGACTATAGGCGACAACATAATTTTAATAGTGTCTAAACGTCTCCACCAGGATAAGTAAAGGGGATGCCATTTAGTGGTCAAGTCTGAAAGCTTTTGAGTGTATTTATTCATGCACAATGCTACTGGGTCTGAAATAGTAGGTGTGATATAACGTCCTAGATACTTAATGTGGTTAGGACTCCATGTGAAATTGGAAGCACTAAAATCTGGCTTAAAAGTATATTTAGTTAAGGGTAGAATTTTGCACTTGTCATTATTTAACTTGTATCCACAGATGAGGGAATATGCTTAAACGTCAGCTAGAAAGGCAGGAATTGATTCGCTTGGAGTGGAAATAAAAAGCAGGATATCGTCAGCATAAGCTGCAAGTTTAATATGAAGAATAGTGGTTTGGAAGCCATGCAGATTTGAGTTTTGGCGTAATTTGGAGAGGAAAGGTTCTAGAGCAAGATTAAACAAAAAAGGGGATAAGGGGCATCCTTGACGAACTCCTCTGCCTAAATCGAAGAATGAGGAAATCAAACCATTAGCAAAAACTGCAGCGCGAGGGTTGGAATAGAGAAGAGAAACCAAAGAAATGAATTTAGGACCAAAGCCAAACCATTTAAGAGTGTAAAACAAATAAGTCCTCTCAACTCTATCAAACGCTTTTTCCGCGTCTAATGCTATTGCCGCCAGGGAGTGTGGTAAACGAGATGATTTGGACAAAAAGTTGAAAAGAAGGCGGGTGTTATCCGTAATAAAACGTCCCTTAACAAAGCCAGACTGTTCCTTTCCCAACAAGTTTGGTAAATAAGAATCTAATCTAATGACTAATGCTTTTGAATTTTTTTTATAATCAATGTTAACCAGGGAAATGGGCCTATAATTTTTACAGAATCTAGAATCTTTACCTTCCTTGGGGATGAGGCAAATATGTGCTTCTGAGAAGAATCCAGAGGATTTTTTTTAAAGAGCTAAAAAACTCAGTTAAAAGGTACAATTTGGGCACAAGGATCTTGGAAAAGTGGAGATAAAATTCAACGGTAAAGCCATCCGGGCCTGGTGCTTTGTCTTTTTTAAGGTATTGAAGTGCAGATAATAATTCTTGTTGTGTAATGTCCGACTCCAAAGGGGACAAATCCAGAGAAGAAGGGTTGGGCTTTGGTATAGTAGAAAAGAAGTGTGAAAGGGAATCATCAGTGGGTTGTGTTTCGGATGAATATAGAGATTTGTAAAAACTGGAGAATTCACTTAAAATTTCTGCATCTTTAAATTTGAATTAGTATCGTAGAGCGATTCTATGTTCAATTTATTTTGCTTGACTTTTAAATAATTAGCCAATATTTTCCCAGCTTTGTTTTTACCTCCATAGAACTTTGCACTGGATTTCAGCAGGTATAAGGAAGCGTCATCAGTCGACTTTTTGTTAAACTGCAATTTAGCGTTTATAAGAGCTGTTAAGCAATCTTTTGAGTGTGATGTGTAATAAGAGTGTTCTAACTTCTTGATATCCTGAAGAAGATTTTTAGAATGTAAACTGGCATATCTGCATTGCTTGGCAACAAAAATAATGATGAAGTCTCTTGCCGAAGCTTAATACGCATCCCATATGGTTGAAAATGGTAAGTAGTCAGTGTAATTGAGTTCAAAATATTCATTAAAAAAAGTAGTGAAGGAAGCCGTAAACTCTGGGTTTAAAAGAAGAGCGTTATTAAAGCGCCATCTTCTAGGGGTGGAAGATTTGGGTAAAATGTCGATGCCAATCAAAACAGGAGCATGATCTGAGAGTAAAATAGGGCCAATTTCTGCATGTGTAAGCGTTTGCGAGATGTTATGGGAGACAAAAATATAGTCAATTCTGGATTGGGTGTGATGAGTAGGGGAATAGAAGGTGTATTCTCTGGTAGTTGGATTACATAGGCGCCAAACATCTAGAAGTTTGTGTTGACTAAAGGTGTGCACAAAAGACTTATGCTGTTTATTAGGAACAAAAGGAAACCTAGAATTCCTGTCAACAAATGGGTCAAAAATCTGATTGCAGTCGCCAGCCAATATAAAATTATCTTCCATAGAGTGTGTAATTTGTTTGGCCAATGTGGACCAGAAAGAGGACTCACCAGAAGTAGGGGCATAAACGTTAAGAAGAGACACTGGGACCTCTTTTAGCAACAATTTGACAATCAGCCATCTACCTTCTCCATCAGATTATTGCGACAGAAGTGAAATTGGAAGTGACTTGCGACAAAGTATCATTACTCCGATGCGCTTCCCATCTCCTGGAGATGAAAAAACATCCCCCACCCACCCTCTTTTTAATTTTGATGATTCAGTATCTGTTAGATGAGTTTCTTGTAAGAACACCAAGTCAGCATTTAGTTTAGCTAAGTGAGTGAGGACTCTCTGCCTTTTGATAGGAGAGTTCAGACCCCTAACATTCCATGAAATAAGTTTCAGTGACATAGGTAATCTAAAATTAAATGAGCCAAAGCTGTGAGGCACACATACAGTGAGTTAGTAAAGCATTGTATATGAATGAGTAAGAATAAAAAAAGCTAGAAAAAAGAAAGACTCAGATAAGAGACAAATATGATGTGCAGAAAGCGTAGACAGTGAAGAAAAGAAGGAACTATGGAGAAGGTGAAAGATAGTATTGATGAGGAGGTGATGATGAGACCAGAGGTAGGAAAGAGTAAGTGTTAGAATAGTAGATAAAGGTATGCAGGAAAGAGAATAAGACTGTATAAGAATAAATAAGACACCAAACGCGAAAATAGGGGAAGATTGAAATACGAAACAGAAAACAGAAGACAAAACAAAAGACATACCTACACTGAGGGAACGAGAAGGTGGGGGAAGGTGGAACAGCACGAAGCAGACGGGACGTCCAGGGAGGACCGGACCGGATCAATGAGGGAACACGCCATAACATAAACGTAACTGTGGAAGCAAAAAGAGGAAATAATAAGAGTTTGTTTAGTTTATATATGAAGGATAAATGTAGAAACAGTAAAATTCATAAAACTGGTTAGCAATAGCTAAGATAAGGCTAAAATGCATAATCAATTAAATATAACAAAATAAATCCTACAACCAACGAGAGAAAAAAAATAATATATATATATAACAGCTTACACAAGAAACTTCAAACTAATCAAGTTCCATGTGAGGAGGATGGTCTCGAAGAATCCATTAAGTCTATCTTGTGTGCATTAATGAAGCTTTGCAGACGTACTGGATCCTCATAGGAAGTGGTTTTGTTATTGTAGGTGATTTAAACAAACAAGGATGGTATAAACCATATCTGGCACCCATGGATTGAAGGGCTGGTCTCATATCAAGAAAGACTTTGCGTCTTGACGCAGGAGCTCGGGAGTAGTCCTGTGCGAAGAATAATGTAGCTCCAGACCAGGAAATCTTCTGAAGAGCTTTAGCAGCAGCTAGAACTTAACAAATCTGTGTACTCCAGAAAGTATAGAATGACACCTCTCGGTTTCTGTGAAGGCGCAGTAGCAGGAGCAGTACGACCTAACCTTGTATATTCAGTATGGTGTCTTCTGGTAGGCGGAGAATCTTTGGAAGAAAGGACTTAAAGAAGGTGATAGGATCAGTACCTTTAACCCCCTCTGCCAAGTTATAAATGCGCATGTTATTTCTCCTCTTTCGATTTATTTTCAAGGTCCTCAACTTGTTTATGTAGTGTTGATACTTGAGATTGTAAGGAGGCAACACATTTGGTAGTGTCCTGAAATGAGGAGACATTCTGTTCCACTGTTGTGAGTCTAGCATCCAATTGCGACCAGTTATCTGACAAGATTTGTAATTTGGTATTGGTTTCCTCCATCAACGGCCTGAGGGCCCTTATTTCCTGTAACAATAACTTCATGGAGACCGGAGAAGCCGGTTTGGGTGGTGAAGGGGGATCTTTTTTTAAATGTTTCACATTAGCCTTTCCTGTTGCTGACTGTGTAAGCTCCATACCTGCATTACACTGGTCAATTTCAAGGAGTCTCAAAGTATCCAAATGAGAAAATTCTGAAAAAAACTTGAATTTTTGATGAAGATGCGTTTAGGTTTTGAAGTAGCAGAGAGGGTACCCTTTGTTCGTCCCATAAAGCTGTGATGGCAAGAATTCAGAAAGCAGACAAAGACCTCAAGAATTAGGAGGTAACTGTGAGATGAGCAATGTAACTAAAAAAAGATACACCAATATGGTAATATGCTCCTATAAAAAAAAAATTAAAAGAAATTGTAGGAACCAGTATCTATCAAAAGTCTGTTTAGTCACCAGCGCTGGGTTAATAGCGGAAATGCTTGGAAAAACGCTATGAGGCGTTTAAAATACTCCTATGAAGTAGAGAGGAGTTTCATGTGAGAGGAAGAAGGTCTGCAGTACCTTATAAGCTGTTTGTTGCAGCTAGTAGGTCTCTTGTTGGCAATAGGAATTTGATTTCACAGGAACTGAAGAGAAAGAAAAAAATGGCGGCTGTAGCCACATCACCACAGCACCTAGATGAGGTGGGGTGAAACTGGGCCACTACTTCACCATATGCCACTACATGGGAGAAGTGTAGCGAAACAAAAGCACGGGGGTCAAAAATATGCACTAATGGATGCTTCCTCTGCAGATAAATGTGCATTCCCGCTGCATTAGGAAATAAAAAAAATAAAAAATCAAATGGCGGCCGTCATAGCGCGACCCCACCGATGCACTGAAAATGAAGGAGAGGGGTGCGAAAATTACCGGAGGAGCGTCCAGAGTGGTGGCATCCCCGCGGGTATCTGTTCACCCGCACAGCGTTCCAGAAAGCTTCCAAAACAAGTTGAATTGGGCGGTCTGGGAGCTTCACCGCGGCGCTGCCATACCTGCCGGGCTCCAAGCCATGCCCCCAAATAATATTACTCTTGAAGCAGAAGAAAGGAATGATTAACGTTAACACTATCCGCAAATGCCAGGGTAGATTTCATTGCAAAAATCGGGTTCCTCGCCCAAGCATCTTGTGGCTATGCACTCAGAATAATCCATTCTTTAATCCATCACATGTGGATTGATACTGGGCAGTTAAAATCTCTGATACAATGTTGTAGTTAAGGATGAAGCAAATCGCGGTTTCAGGATCCAACGCAAATCAAGTTTATTGAACAACTCCCAAGCGCTGCAGTTCAGAGCAATATCCCTGCAGCAATTGCCAGCAATCCAAATTACAAAAATCTAAATGTTCTTGGTATGATGTAAGCACATTATAAGTGATGTAAGAACATTACACCCCTCTTGCAGAATGTGCATTGAATTTGGAAACATCTGCCTTCTTCATTAGTGCTTTAAACCATCAACAGTTGCACCAGAAACAAACTTAATCGGCTTAACATATGAAATTAACAGCTGCTCTGGAGCTGCATCTTTATTTTCACTCACATGCAACTCAGACTTTCATTAAACGAACCACTCATAACTTAGGACATGAATCATAACTTCAATAACAAAACTGATTTTGCAATAGTCTGTCCGTTTCCATGTAACAAAAAAAGACACCATTAAGCTGGAAAACTATTTTACAGCCCTAAAGCTCTCACATCTGAAACCCTTTTAAAGGAAATTAAACAAAGTAACCTTGCCAACTTCCTAGTTAACTTACTGACTGGCAGAAAAGTATTTCCGGGTCAACCCACTATTACTCTAAAAATCTAATTTACATCCCACAAAGTACTGTACTTGGAAGGAGTTGGTCTCAGACTTCATTCCCTTTATCACCCTTTTAACTGAAGAACTCCTACAAATAGACAATCCATTTTGTTAAACAGCGTCCTGTTGCTATAGCTGACCATTAACAATGTACCATCATCTAACTCAAAACCCTTTTAAAATAATTCAGAAAAAGAACTTGTTACCATGATCTCCTACTCCATTGGATCCAGACATGTTTCTAAGCACCAACTAGCCCATTACGTACATGCTCCTTTGTACCTCATGTTAATTCCTTGGTGCCCATGACTTACTGAGGAACTTAGCAGGCTCCTCAGAAAGAGATTTGTATCCTTCAAATTCCGTGAAATCGTCCAGACAAGAAGGTTGAGAGAACCTGACTCCACCAGCAGGAGTTCCTACCCCGACACTCCTTCCAATAAACCTTTTCATGTTGGAATTAAAAGCTGCTCCTCTGTCGCAAACTCTAGCAGTGCAGGAAACCAATCTTGAGTCTTCCAGAAAGCCGTCACCAGAACATCTTGACACTTACCTTCTCACAAGAAGCAGTAACCTAATCATACTGAATAGTGGAAAAGCATAACACACGACATCCTTTAAATTCTGTCTGAATAAGTCTCCGGCTGCAGACGTGGATCTAAATGCGTATAGGTCTGAAGTTGAAAAGTCAGACAAGAAACAAACAGATCCATATATAATGGACCACAAATTCTTCATAAAAATCTCTTGATTCAGCTTCGTTCCTATTCCTGAAATCCTTCAAATAACTTGAATTTTAGTCCTCTAGAAAATGTGTTTCCCTAGGTAAGTTCTAAGTGACCAGATCTATATCAAATTCCAGACAGTATGACAACATCTCCTTACAACCTCCAACAACTTCTTTGACCTGTTAATGCCTAACATATTTACTGTAATGTTGTTCATTCTCAACAAAACTGAACATTCTCGATTCCAATTCTTGAAACTCTGCAGATATTTCCAAAAGATTGTTCCTGTCTCTCCTTCTCAGACCACTTCCCTCCTGTCTCTTCCTGCAAGAATTTTGCTCCCAAAACTACACTGCTCACTCTGCCTCCAAAACATAATCCAGCGTAATGGCAAAAATCGCTCTCTCATTTCATGCCTAGAGATTCTCCAACCACCATTATAGTTCCTACTTTGCCTTCAATGAGATCCAAACTCTGTCTCTATACCATAGCCCCTTTGCCAAACCTGCATGTGTTAACTTCTTTAGAGCTCTGTAATGCAGAGGCCCGAGAAGCATTGCTCATATCAATGAGCAAAGTAAACCAAATACCCCTTTCCAAATCCTGCAGGGAAACCTTTCCTAACTTGAACAAGTGAGCTACTTCATTATTTTCATTTTCTTTCTAGGCAACCTCAATAAATTCTTTAGCGTGTCCCCACTGAACCCTAGAAACCTCAAGCATTATGAGGGAATAAGAACCAACTTATCCACATTGAGGAAAAAACTAGTGAGCTCCTTGGGCTCCTCAGAAAGAGCCCTTTCCTTGATTGCACTCGGACTCAAATAGATTTGGTGAGACGCTTGCACTCTCCTTCCATCCCTACCATATAAAGGGCCATCAAACATTCTCCTCAGACACCTGAGCCCTGCCCAAGGCTGTGAAGGTGACCATATACTTTCCCAGGGACTCCACCATCCCTTCTAACAGAAGACATTTGGCCACATCACTCGCCTCCTTCCTCGCTAAGTCCCTCTAACTTGGGACTTATCTTCATCAAAATGGCCTTCCTTCTTTTAGGTAGCATGTCAGCATTGGCACTCCCCAGACAGCAAGTTGAATGCGAACACCATCGCTCAAATAAACTCACATCCAAATTTGAACACTTCAGAAATGCATCTACCACTACATTGTGTATTGAAATATTTATTATACAATTATTTTAAAATCCTTGCAAAAGAATGTCAATAAAATCACTACATGATTGAGCTAAAACGTCAAGAGTCCCTTGTCTTTATTAATGGCAAACATTGAATGTTTTCAAACGTTGGATAAATGAAACCTGCTTAAGACTACAGCCACAAATTCTAAAAAGCTACAAGTTAGCTCTGGTCAGCTCCACTCAAGCGTGTCTTCACTGCTTGAGTATCATTCCGGAGATTCAGTCACAGAAAGAATTGACTTGTATTTCTGTTTTGAGGCGATCAACTAATTCAACTAATTTACAAATGGTGTGGAACAATGATTCCTGTTCGACCTTACAGAGGCAACATGAAATGTCCTTTTTGCCTCTCAGACTGTCACAATGAAAGATCTTCAATGAGTATAAACAGATTCTTGGTCTGATTAGCCATCTTCTCCTCTCTAGGGGTAAGTCTCAGTATTTTTGCCTTGCATTGTATAAGTACTTAGCATCATCCAACCAAGTTTCTTTTTTAATAGGTAAAATAATCATCCGCTAGTTAAATTAATTTTGTTTGCCTTAACACTTATGTTTTTTGTTTGTTTAATTTGTAAGGTCAAGTTCTACATGGTATGAAAATGCTGGGATACAAAAGGGCCTTCCAGGTATTTGCTCAATTCATTCTTATTTTACATGACCTTAATTGATTGCCACAATAGGTGTTTTAGGGATCTTTCATCTGGCACATAAAAGATTTGCACAATAGGTTATGAAAAATGCTCTGAAAATAAACTTTTGCTTAAAAAGCTCAAATTCTATGTGCTCTTTGGCTTGTGATGAGCTCTGGTAATCTGAAAATCGCCATATACAAGTGTGACGTATACTCATGTCTAGCTAATTATTGCATTTCCCATGGAATATTATCTGGCCAAAGGTTAATGTGAGCATGACTTTGCTCTTGTCCATTTGCAAGAATGAACGAAGAGACAGGCATGACCGTTTACTAAGAAGCCTGCAAAAGGATGTATTTATTGCTATGGCTGTAGTCATCATGGTTGGTAACTGCCTCCTAATGCCTCCCTGATCGTCCAGCTATATACCTTGATATTTCCATCCAGAAGGTGAACTCCAGCTTGTTACTGATTTCATATAGGTTCCCCTCTTGAGAATCTTGACAGAAAATTACTACTTTAGTCTTACCATTGCTGATACTCAAATTGTGATCTGTACACAATTCACTCAGTTTATTTTAGTTTCCCTTGCAAATTTGTTGGCATGTTGACTAGGGTCAATCAATTAAACAGGGAATTGCAAGCGCGCTACTCACCCGTGAGGGTCTCAAGGTGCGGGGGGGGCGATCCGCAGAGCTGTTTAGCCGAAGAGCCAGGTCTTGAGGGTCTTCCTGGAGGTGTTCAGGGAGGGGGCGCGTCTGATGTCTACCGGTAGCTCGTTCCAGGTCCTTCCTTGGCTGCAATGTGAGAGAAGGATCTTTTGCCTGCTCTGGCTCTTTGGATGCACGGGGTTTCGGTACAAAAGAGGGTGGTGATGGACGGAGCATCAGAACCAATCAAACACTCACACCCAGTCAACAGATCTGGGTTTGATCCATCACCGTCTTTTAGCCCACTCTGCCACCCCAGTTCAGACATGGCCATATGCAAATCAGTCTGACCCTGTGCCTCATGGGAACAGTCCAGCCCGAACTGCCAAGCCATGCCTTCCCTGGACCGGAAACAAGCTTCCTAGGACCGGTTTCTGGCATTTCAGCCGTCTTCAGCCAGGCTTGCTTGAATCCAGTGGCAAAGTGAGCAAGGGACTCACGTCTGAGCATACCCTACCAACTTATGGCGAACAAAGCGGTACAAAAGAGGGTGGTGATGGACGGAGCATCAGAACCAATCAAACACTCACACCCAGTCAACAGATCTGGGTTTGATCCATCACCGTCTTTTAGCCCACTCTGCCACCCCAGTTCAGACATGGCCATATGCAAATCAGTCTGACCCTGTGCCTCATGGGAACAGTCCAGCCCGAACTGCCAAGCCATGCCTTCCCTGGACCGGAAACAAGCTTCCTAGGACCGGTTTCTGGCATTTCAGCCGTCTTCAGCCAGGCTTGCTTGAATCCAGTGGCAAAGTGAGCAAGGGACTCACGTCTGAGCATACCCTACCAACTTATGGCGAACAAAGCGGTACAAAAGAGGGTGGTGATGGACGGAGCATCAGAACCAATCAAACACTCACACCCAGTCAACAGATCTGGGTTTGATCCATCACCGTCTTTTAGCCCACTCTGCCACCCCAGTTCAGACATGGCCATATGCAAATCAGTCTGACCCTGTGCCTCATGGGAACAGTCCAGCCCGAACTGCCAAGCCATGCCTTCCCTGGACCGGAAACAAGCTTCCTAGGACCGGTTTCTGGCATTTCAGCCGTCTTCAGCCAGGCTTGCTTGAATCCAGTGGCAAAGTGAGCAAGGGACTCACGTCTGAGCATACCCTACCAACTTATTGCGAACCAAGCGGTACAAAAGAGGGTGGTGATGGACGGAGCATCAGAACCAATCAAACACTCACACCCAGTCAACAGATCTGGGTTTGATCCATCACCGTCTTTTAGCCCACTCTGCCACCCCAGTTCAGACATGGCCATATGCAAATCAGTCTGACCCTGTGCCTCATGGGAACAGTCCAGCCCGAACTGCCAAGCCATGCCTTCCCTGGACTGGAAACAAGCTTCCTAGGACCGGTTTCTGGCATTTCAGCCGTCTTCAGCCAGGCTTGCTTGAATCCAGTGGCAAAGTGAGCAAGGGACTCACGTCTGAGCATACCCTACCAACTTATGGCGAACCAAGCGGTACAAAAGAGGGTGGTGATGGACGGAGCATCAGAACCAATCAAACACTCACACCCAGTCAACAGATCTGGGTTTGATCCATCACCGTCTTTTAGCCCACTCTGCCACCCCAGTTCAGACATGGCCATATGCAAATCAGTCTGACCCTGTGCCTCATGGGAACAGTCCAGCCCGAACTGCCAAGCCATGCCTTCCCTGGACCGGAAACAAGCTTCCTAGGACCGGTTTCTGGCATTTCAGCCGTCTTCAGCCAGGCTTGCTTGAATCCAGGGGCAAAGTGAGCAAGGGACTCACGTCTGAGCATACCCTACCAACTTATGGCGAACAAAGCGGTACAAAAGAGGGTGGTGATGGACGGAGCATCAGAACCAATCAAACACTCACACCCAGTCAACAGATCTGGGTTTGATCCATCACCGTCTTTTAGCCCACTCTGCCACCCCAGTTCAGACATGGCCATATGCAAATCAGTCTGACCCTGTGCCTCATGGGAACAGTCCAGCCCGAACTGCCAAGCCATGCCTTCCCTGGACTGGAAACAAGCTTCCTAGGACCGGTTTCTGGCATTTCAGCCGTCTTCAGCCAGGCTTGCTTGAATCCAGTGGCAAAGTGAGCAAGGGACTCACGTCTGAGCATACCCTACCAACTTATGGCGAACCAAGCGGTACAAAAGAGGGTGGTGATGGACGGAGCATCAGAACCAATCAAACACTCACACCCAGTCAACAGATCTGGGTTTGATCCATCACCGTCTTTTAGCCCACTCTGCCACCCCAGTTCAGACATGGCCATATGCAAATCAGTCTGACCCTGTGCCTCATGGGAACAGTCCAGCCCGAACTGCCAAGCCATGCCTTCCCTGGACCGGAAACAAGCTTCCTAGGACCGGTTTCTGGCATTTCAGCCGTCTTCAGCCAGGCTTGCTTGAATCCAGTGGCAAAGTGAGCAAGGGACTCACGTCTGAGCATACCCTACCAACTTATGGCGAACAAAGCGGTACAAAAGAGGGTGGTGATGGACGGAGCATCAGAACCAATCAAACACTCACACCCAGTCAACAGATCTGGGTTTGATCCATCACCGTCTTTTAGCCCACTCTGCCACCCCAGTTCAGACATGGCCATATGCAAATCAGTCTGACCCTGTGCCTCATGGGAACAGTCCAGCCCGAACTGCCAAGCCATGCCTTCCCTGGACCGGAAACAATCTTCCTAGGACCGGTTTCTGGCATTTCAGCCGTCTTCAGCCAGGCTTGCTTGAATCCAGTGGCAAAGTGAGCAAGGGACTCACGTCTGAGCAAACCCTACCAACTTATGGTTTCGGCCAGTGTGAGGTTGGAAGATCATAGGTTTCTTTTGGGTACGTAGAAGTTTATTCTGTTGTTGAGGTATTTGGGTCCATTGTTGTGTAGGCATGAGTGAGGATTTTGAAAGTGACTATTTTCTCCAATGGGGAGCCAGTGGAGACTTCGTAGGTGTTGACTGATGTGTTTGTGTCGGGGGATGCCAAGGACGAGTCTGGCGGCGCTGTTCTGTATTGTTTGGAGTTTGCGGAGTAGGGACTTGTTGATGCCGGCGTAGAGTGCGTTTCCATAGTCCAGTCTGCTGGTGATGAGTGCGAGGGTGACTGTCTTCCTTGACTCAGGGGTATCCACTTGAAGGTCTTGCGGAGGACGCGGAGGGTGTTGAAGCAGCTGGAGGTGACGGTGTTGACCTGTCGATTCATGGTGAGTGATGAGTCGAGTACAATGCCAAGGTTCTTGGCGTGGTCTGAGGGGGTAGGTGGGCTTACGAGGGCGGTCTGCCACCAGGTGCTGTCCCATGCAGAAGGGGTGGTACTGAGGACGAGGACTTCTGTCTTCTCGCCGTTGAGCTTCAGGCAGCTGTTGTCATCCAGACTGCGACGTCTTGCATTCCTTTCTGGAAGCTGAGTTTGGCAGTGGTGGGGTCTTTGGTGAGGGAGAGGATGAGCTGGGTGTCGTCGGCATAGGATACGATGTTGAGGTCGTGTTGTTGGACGATGGCTGCGAGAAGGGCCATGTAGATGTTGAAGAGGGTGGGGCTCGGATGAACCCTGTGGGACTCCGCAGGTGATTTTCGTGGTGTTGGAGAGGAAGGGTGGGAGTCTGATCCTTTGGCTTCTTCTGGTGAGGAATGATCGGATCCAGTCCAGGGCTGTTCCTTGTATGCCTGCGTCGTGTAGTCTAGCGACTAGTGTGCGGTGGGAGACTGTCGAAGGCCGCTGATCGGTCAAGTAGAATGAGGGCTGCGGAGTGGCCTTGCTCCAGGAGAGTGCGGATGTCATCTCTGGCAGCGAGAAGGGCAGTCTCTGTGCTGTGGTTGCTTCGGAATCCTTATTGGGACGAGTCGAGGACAGCGTTCTCTTCAATGAATCGTGTCAGTTTCCTGTTGACTGTTTTCTCTGCAACTTTGGCTGCGAAGGGGAGGAGCGAGATGGGCCGATAAATCTTGAGGTCAGTGGGGTCAGCTGTGGGCTTCTTGAACAGAGGTCGGACTTCTGCGCACTTCCAGTGGTCTGGGAAGGTGCCCATTTTGAAGGTGGTGTTGATGGTGCGTTGTAGTTCGGGTGCGATGGCGGCCACGGCTATGTGGTAGATTTGAGGGGGGCAGGGGTCAGTGGGGGCCCCCCCGAGTGGATGCTTTTCATGGTCGAGGCGGTGTCTTCGGCCGTGATCGGTGTCCAGTTGGAGATGGTGGGCTGGCTGGTGTTTCTGGGGGGCAGGGGGCCATCTGTGGCATCTGGTGGATGGTCGTTGAAGTTGTCTTAGAGGATTTTGATCTTGAGGTGAAAATAGGTTCCAAGCTTGTCGCAGAGGTCTTGGGATGGGGTGATGTCTGTGGCTTTGCTGCGTGGGTTGGTGAATTCTTGAATGACACTGAAAAGTTCTTTGGAGTTGGCCAGGATTTTGCTGTGGATGAAGTTCCTCTTGGTGGCTCTAATCTGGTTGTGGTAGTCCGCCATGCCGTCCTTGTAGGTGGTGTGTTTTCAGTTGTCTTGGTGTTTCTCCAGTTCGTCTCCAGGCGTCGCAGGTGCGTCTGGCTTCTTGGAGAGCGGTGGTGAAGCAGGCGGCTTTCTTGGGGAGTTGTCTGTCGGGGTTGCGTAGCGGGACGAACTCGTCTGCGCAGTCGGAGATCCAGGTGTGGAGTTCTCTGGATTGCGTCATTTGTGTCGGGTGCCCAGGTGTGGTTGTCTCGGGTGAGGGTGGAGTTAAGTTGCTCGTCGGTAACCTTGCTCCAGTTCCTTAGTGGTGTGCGTGGGGCTGGTTTGGGTTCCTTGGGTTTGTTGATGGCAAAGTGTACGCAGTGGTGGTCGGTCCATGGCGGCTTCGTTGTGTGGCATAATTGGACGTGGTTTCCTGCCGTGAAGATGGGGTGGAGGGTGTGTCCTGCTCTGTGGGTCGGTGTGTTGACGACAGCATCATCTGTGTATTGTAGTATATTAAGTGGATGTCCAGATAATTATGGAGGAAGAGGAGCCAGATCATCAATGACTACTCCTTAATCGGCTACTATCCATAATCTGAAACATCCTAGCTAGAAGACCCAACTAGGCAAAAGCGTTTTGGCCTTCATTAAAGCCCTTTCTTCCTTCTAAGACCTCCTTATTCAGAGTTTAGTATAATCCGCCACATTCTCTAGTGGCCACCAATCCAAACTTCTCAAATGTCAGATGTCAAAAGGGTTCACCCATCAGGACCCTCAAGACTGAAATAGTCTGACTCTTACTGGTGGCATAATCTTTAAATCAAACGCAAACTCATCTGCCATGATGTCTAAAAGATACACGGTCTTCCTGTCCATTAAGCGGTTTGAAAGTCTCCTCCTTTGAGGGTACATCTGCATTCTGTGAATACCTTCAAGTGTCCCTATCTATTGCGTTTGGAGACCACTCATGGTTCATCCTGACTGAATAGGTTCCTCTTATTGTTTTATTTTTTCCCAGACACTTTCCATCTGGTGCTTTCTGCACCCTATCTTCATCTGCAGAAAAAGACCAAAACTGGTCTGCCTCAACTTGAACACTTTTCCATTGAATTAATACTCAGTCTTCAGTACTCTAAACCTACTCCCTCACTTGGCTTCAGTCTTTTAATTATATCTTCCGGTACTTCAGTACTAGACGCTCCCTTTTCAGAGTGCGCTATATTATATTCAAGAAACTTAATGTAATACAAACATCTATCTCCACAGTGAAAACAGAAGAAAAACCTTATTCCGAATGTATTCAATAACAAACATCCTGTCAAACTGCACTAAAACACAAATGTAATATCGTTTACAAACTCAACCTTGAAATGTATAATGTTTCTATAGTAAAATCATCTTGCATTAAGAGTCTTGTCTCTGTCAACTGAGGCAGAAAACAATCACTAGTCGATCCAAATAGCCCCAGAATGTCGTGATAAGGACAACAAGCCCATCTTCCCATCAAAAAAACTGTCCTTTTCAATATGAAGACGCTAATGGCCCAATTTCGAGACGGCCAGCATCAGCAGCACCGACGGTCCGATCGCCCCATTACAAGTTGGGCAGTCAGACCGCCCTGGGACTGCTTACACCGCCAGGGAACTGCCGTTCCCTGGTGGTGTTGCAGTCGTCAGAGGCCACAATATGCTTAGTAGGACCATCGCAGTCCCGCCAATTATATTATGAATTTCCTGTCCGCCGGCAGGGTCATGGAGGTTTCTACTCCATGCACACGGTGGTGAAGAAACAAATGGGCCTTTACAGGGCTCCCTGTGCCTCCACTGCATGTGGATGCACACAGTAGGGCATTATATGTTCCCCCCTGTGTGCATGCACACCAGTTCCTGCACGGCATGGACTTTCGAGTCATGCCATGCAGGAACCTTGTTGTGCAGTCCCATTGTGGTGCCTTTTTCAAAGACAGCACTGCCTTTGAAAGAGGCACAGCCATGGGACCGCCACACTGTCCACCCACCAGAACACTTTAAAGGCATAATCTGATGGGAAGGCGGTGAGTCTCGGCAGTGCCGGGGTGCAACAGTGGCATACCGCCTGCTCCTGCACCGCTGAAACTCATAATCGGCCCCTATGTGTCATGCAGACATGGATGCCCTTGTAACCCAGATCTATTGCCAAAAACTAAAATGATAGTTGAAGCTTCACACCAGCCACAGATAACAGGCTATGCGGACTGCAAGGGTCTTTCACTATTAAACTAATTCACCAAAACTAGTGTTGTAAAAAATACAGATAAAAGACAAAAACAATACTTACTCAAAACAAATACCTCAGTAAAACAACATTTTACTCCCATACATTAAGAGTGGTCCCAGAATTACAAAAGACTCGTCAAGATTAACAGTTTCTAAATAAATATACCAAAAACACAGAAAAAAGGTACTATTATTGATAAATCTAACATAATAGTCAAACACCACAGAGGTACTTATTTGCGATGGAACAGAAAACAAAAGAGGAAGAAAATCAAGGATACTCGGTTTATGAAGGGTTGAATGTTCTATTTATTTTGCGACATCATTTAGAGGTCATGCGGTGTTCTTATAAAGCTGCAGAGTATGCTAGTGTCCCGTCATTCCATACAATTCCAGTAAACCAATACAGAATAAAGAGAGGAACAGTGTAAGAAAGGAGGTTATGAACATAGATGGGTTGGATCATAAAAGAAAGCCATTATCAGGACCATTTATTCTTCTTTTACACTGGACCTGTCTGTGATAATCAGAGAGTACACTTATCTTCCTCATGTCTTCTAAGATACCGGAGGTAAAGGAGAATATTTTGCCAGGTATTGATTCTGTATTGGGATCTTCTATGCTCCTTTATGGGAGCAATTTGTAAAAACAACGAAACATAATGGTGATACCTTGACTCCCTTGAAGATATCATTAGCTGGGGTAAAGTATATTAATAAACAAAATATTATCATTCTGTAAGTGAAAGATACTGAACCTCAAAATGAGACCTTGTTAGTGCAGAAAAAACTGAAAGAAAAGGTCGGGATAACATATGGATGAGTATATGAATAAATATGCCCATAAAGTATTCACAGTGTCTAACAAAGCATATAGACAAAATGGAGACGATTGGGAAGAGCAGATGGTATTGAAAGATGATTTATAGCTTGAGGTCAAAGAAGGTATTGAAAAAGGTGCAAATAGTATATTTAAAACCAACAAAAATAATAATACAATATAGCCCACATTTACAAAATTAAATAATCTACCAAATACGAAATTTCACAATAAAACACAACTTAGAAGAGTAACTTAGAAAAGAGCATTTATTTTTAAATTTGAAGTACATTTTGTAGATCAGAAACAATTCAACTGGCAAAACCATTTGACAAATTAGAATTTGGAAAAAACTTAAGAGGAAAATGAAGAAACCAAATAGAAAGCCTTGGAAGCAGATATGCAAGAAGGAGAAGTGCTAACCCAATGTAGATCAGTAAAGATTGATACCTCAATACACATTCAGTATTTAGCCTACACATTATTTACAATTGATATGCTTTCTGAAGAAAAATGGAGAAAATAAAACCTGGTATGGAGCAGCAGTGAAATGCAAGTAAAATACTTTAGTATGGACCTTCAAAGTAGCAAATAGGAGGCTTGCAGTGGATGTGGTGAAGACCAAGTAGAGGGAAGTGGCACCAATGTTATCAAACAGCAAAGTAAAATAATGCAAATTTAAGCTATAACAAAGCAGGAGAGAATAGGCTCTGAGGACAATAACGTTTTACATGGAAAAAAATTATAACAAAATCAAGTAATGGAATAAAGCAAAAAGAGATGAGGAATAAGAAAGAACAAAGTAATAGTAACTATGGCTGGAACAAGAGAGCAGAAGCAAAAACACCCGAGACAAAAGTACAATGATTGCATGGAACCTAATGAAGAGCACTGGAACATTGTTATGTACGTTTGGTAGGAGCTGATAAGTGGCAACAGCTTGAAGCAGGATGAACAATAAATCAGACAAAACTAGCAGCTTCGCAGGAAATCTGATATCTAAGAACATTATAATTTAATAACTATGTCACTTTGTATCAAGACAACCAAAGGAGAAGCTTTGTGAACCAGAGGGAGGTTTGAAAATGTGAATATCAACATCAGTCTCTAACGAAGAAGTAAGAACATGTCTTAACTATAGCAGATTTCTCACAGTTGCAAAATATGGACTAGGAAATTAAATTGTGCCTGCAACATGTGCCCACTCAGGTGGAGTCTTCATGGTTAATGCATACTTAGCACCAGGAAAGTAATAGGCCATCTCCTTGAAACGTTTGACTAAATTAATTGATGAAATTGAACTGAATTAGTTTTACAGTCTATTCTGCATATTTGGCTACCTTATACCAAGATGCAAACAGGAATTACTAATGATCCTGGCCTCAAAAGATATTAGTAAGTTATGGATATACCACAGCAGATAATGCATACGTGCAATCCAAAACAAGAGGAAAAGATTTAGCCTTAATACTGAGAGACTATTACTCGACTGTGATCAATTTAAAATACCCATGTGATCAGGCAGCACTTACAACCTTTAAATTTAAAAAGTGATAGGATGTCATAATATATTTATAGGGAAAAACTCCCTCTTAAATGAAGAACATAAACGTTGGCAAGACCCCAAACATTAACACTGAGAAAAATACTAAATATAAAACCGGGAATTTGCTGAACACAAACAGTAGGGAAGCTTTTAAAATAGAGACAGATAAGAGACCAATGTATTAAAAAATTACAAAAGGAAAGAAAACTAAGAAAGGTCAAATATCAAAATAAAGAAAAACTGTGGACACAAATAATAATAGCTTTAATGTACAAAAGAATATAGCATTTTTAGAAAATAACTGATAACTTATTATGAAGAAAAAAGAAATTATTGCTCCTTCAGTGAATTAATAAAGATTGGATTAAATATATAACAGATATGTACAAAATTAATGAGAACATTTATGAACATTAAAAGTATGAGAAAACAAAGCAATATGAACATGTTAAATACACTTTAAATAACATTATAACATTGTACTTCCATCAAGAAGAGGTTCTACGAACTCATGGTCTGGATCAGACCACTGCTGATGTAAAGAAAAGTCAGGCAAAGAATGGTCACTATTATTAGCCCCTCTTGTACATACAACCTTAAAGTGCATACGATTCTGGATTCCTGGATAGGGAGTATCAAATTACCCATGTATGAAAAAGGAGACTGGCCTGAAACCACAGATTATCAGAAGGATTGCTTTCATGGACATTTCAAGGGCAATTTATGCTAGATATTTGTTAAAAATAAATTAGAGAACTGGGTGCAGAGAGATGGGATTTTACCAAAACATCAGATTGGTATAAAATGGAAACCTCCTACAATGCATGGGTGTCTGCTATTTGAATTTTATGGAGAGAAGCCTTCCCTCCTAAAAATGGAACCATTCTATATTGCATTTATTGAGCTACCTGCTGTATTTTACTTAGTGAACAGAAAAATGCTGTGATAAGATGCCAAAGGCGAGAGCCTTTAGACAACTGTTAGATCTTATAATAGACTTACAAAAAGGTTCTAGGACAAGCATACAGCTAGGTGAGAATGGGTTCTGTTACAAAACAATATACACCCCAAGTGGGTTGAGGCAAGGTTGTATATTAACACCCTTCTTGTTATCAATATATATCACAAAATACCCGAGGCTCTTTGAACAGGCGTGGTGATTACCACCCAAATTACATCAAGAGGCCTTTTAATGTTTTTTCTATGTCAATGATGCCATCACATTAAATTAAACTGACTGCAAAAATGCCTCATATGTTTGGTCAGTATTGTAGACCTAATTTACTGAAAATTAGTGTAGGCAAAACCAAAGTCATGATATTTAGAAAGCAGCAAAAAAATAAAAGTTTGCCAGAAAGTTAGAGAAGTGTCCCCTTAAAGAGGTAACAAAGTATTGTTATTTGGAAGTAACATTTGGCAGTAATTTATCATTCAGGCTCCCTGTTTTCCATTTTAACTGATTTTTACAGATAAAAACAGTTAAAAAAAAACATTTGTTTCCTTGTCTGTATTTATCTTTAACTGTGGATAAAAACGGAAATTATGTTGCTTTTGGGTGATTCTAAACACTCTCTGCCATTACTGCCTGGTCAAAAGTGCTGTGGATTGATAGGAAAGTGTTTAATAAAGAAAGGAATTTTAGTAAAGAGGTTTAAACAGCAGTAGACATGCACAAGGTTGAAACCCAAATTTGCATATTTTCACATCGGTGTATTCATTTATCTTCTTCGGATGTTCATATCTCTGAAACTTGGCAGGCATTCAAGCATGAGTTCATATTCATCGGTAAATAAATGTGGAAATATATCAGTTTGAGCCTCATTTTTTTCACAAAACCCAAAATAAATATGGATAAATACAGATAAAATGACCAAAAAATAAATATGGATAAATACAGACGGAAATCTCAAAAAAAAGAAATACTGTAAATCCGGGAGTCCGTTTTATCATTCAGCAACCTCATTCAATCAGTTAGGAAGCATGCCAAGATGGCGACAGGCGCACTATGTAAACTGAGTAGGAATATGGGACACAAATCATTTGAGGTATTGCCAGAAAAATGAATTAAAATTGTGAGTTTGTTGGTATATGGATTTGAAATATTCACTTAAAAAGCTATATATAAAATACAATCTACATAAATAACCATTTGGACACACTGGCTGAGGTTAGCCCAAAGTACTCTAGGTAGTAGATGAAGGTTCCAAAAATGGGTGAAAAGTATTATTCATAAATATTATTTAATAGCACACATGTTCTGATGTAAATGAAAATAGTAGTAGAGGGTACAATTTAATACTTGGTTAAACAATGCTCAGCCAGCAGATTGGACCTTGGTTTGATAACTTACACAATATTATTTAAGTGTGAAGTGTGACTACGATGAAAGTATGTATGAAGTGAATTAATTGTGGCTGGAAAATAAAAATAAACAAACTGTTCTTATTTTAGATAGCCAGGTGCATAATCAGGAGGTACTTAAAAAGGGTAATATGTATGGGAACATAGTACAAAGGTCCATGTTATGATGTCCTCAACCAAATATTATTCATATTCAGTTGTTGGCAACCAGAAGGTGGATGTTAAATTTAGACTAGGTCACCTCCCAATTATGGAAGTGAAGTAAGGGCTGAAAAAACCATAACCAAATTCACAATGCTGAATATGTAACTCTGGAAAACAATCTTGTGAACTATTTTGTAAAGTATTAAGAAATTATTGAAGAAGCATGTTACTGCCTGTTTAAGCTGTGGACATTTTTTTATTGCATTGAAAAAACTGATGACATTTCGGGTATATTTGTGAGATGTATTTGTATGACTAGTTGCAATTTTATGATGTTTGAATAATCTATTTACGCAGAAAAAAAACGTTATTAAACATGAACTTAATCTTGTAAATAAATGGCATGAGGTAGATCTATCTTTAAAACATCTTTCCCTAATCCATTCTTGTTGCTCTACAAGGTCTGCATCTATTACTAACTTTAGAGTTGTCATCTCAGAAGAGTATAGCTAAGGTTTCATACTGCTAAAGATAATGATTAGACGATCTGCCCTATAAATGAAGAGTGATTTCTTTTTATGGACACCACAGTCCTTAATAGTGAGCATATAAAAAACAGTGAACAATGAAGTAATGCAGAACAGCTGCACATTTTAATTAACAGAATCACTTTATTCCCAGATAGCACTCAATACAACACAACCAAATATAGCACCATAGGGAATCCCTAATAGCGTGCAATAGTTAACAAAAGCATCTGGAGATGCCCAAGTGACAGCACAGCAAACCTTCATTATACCCCATATATATCTCCCTTAGCCAAAGCCCAAGCCCAAGCGGCTGCCAAACTTCTTTGAAGGAGCCATGGACAGACTCAGGAAAGAGACCCCAGATTGAGCATATGCCAAGGATAAAGCAGCACAAAACCAATGACTTAAGGCTGCCACGGAGTATTAAATCCCAGGTGGCCCAACCCGCAATTCACACAAAAATGCATCATAAACTTGGAAAGAATAGCCAGTCCCGCACCTAAGGAATGGAGATCAGTTTCATCGGCCAATGAAGGAGATGGCAAAAGTAAGGAAGGACACTTTTGCAAGGTATCGTTTAAGCAAAATCAAGGGAAAGACAAGGAACCAGACTACAGGAATAACCTGTAGGAAAGGAGCAGAACAGACAAGAGTTTCAAGTTACCCCAGCCTACAGGCAGAACTGACTAGCAAGAGTACTTTGCAGACAGACATAAGAGGAATTTCCTTTATGAGCTTAGAGGGAATGTGGAGTAAGTTTCTAGGCACAAGGGAAAAGTCCTAGGAAGGAATAGGAGACCAAACCCTAGGGTGAGGTCAATTGAAACTCCTGAGCTAGAGAAAAGCCTCAAACTTCTCAGATCCTTCTCCAGGAAGGGCGGGAAGCCTTCAAAACTGCCAGCTGGCATGAACAGAGAGAACAGATAAATCCAGCTAATAACCACAGTGCAAACATTCAGAAACTTTAGTTGATCACAAGAAAGTGGGTCAAGAAAATAAGAGAAGCCCCAAAGGAAAAAATATACTCAGTGGAAACTGTAAGATCAAAGGTATGAATGTGTTTATAACTGCTGTAGGCTATGGAAGCCCACACATACATCCCCATTTGACACAATCCTACCCTTTCAGATGCCAGGCATTGAAGAGTTGGCATAGGAGGGTCAAGGAAGAAAAAAGCACCCAAGAGGAGATAGAGTACAAGATAGAATCCGCTCTGAGTTTCAAGAATGAAGGGGCATTGTCAACAAGGCTGACATCAAGTTAACAGTAATTCTAAATTTCTCCCCTTACATCACCGGGTCAAAAGCCCTGGTGTTTTCTTTCAGGCTGTAGGGGAGTTACACTGAAGGCAGGTTGATGGGGCAGTAAAAGCGTATCAACAGGAGAAGTGCCCCAATGCCTAAGGTATGTTTTGCCATCCTCATGCAATGCAGAAGTTAATTTCTGCTTCTCAAGTTCAGCTAGCTGGAAAGGCTGCAGATCTTAGCTCTTCCCTAGGCAGACTCGCACCTTGAGACATCCTTCTTTTATGTAACAGTGAACTTGCCCTGGCATGTCCACTAAGTCAGGCAGCTCCTCTTATGTTTAATGTGCTTTACATTTAATATTTATTTATTTGGGAGAAAAGCCCATCAAGCATATATATGAAATACATTGTACACAATATTTCATCACCAAAAATACCAGCATTTAAAACATTATACCTAAAAATCAGCACTAATTATTTTACCTAAAAACTTTAAAAAACCACAGTTCACTAGTTGATCTAAGTCTTATGCGCCAAGCACGACGTACATATGTTAACACAGCAAATACAATCAGCTCCGTTTTATCCAATTTTAAAATTCTGAATGCTTCTGTACAGTGCCTCATGCCCATAGGAAAATAATTTGGAATTATCCAGGGCTTCAGCTTTGGGTCATAATTTGCAAGAAGGACAAATGTATGAGCAACAGACTGAAGTTCGCCATTTGCTGCCAAAATAATTCACTGGCAAAATCCTATGTCCGAATTTCACAAAGATTGATCCTGCTAGGGGCGGTGCCATCCGATCCATAAACTGTTCAAATTCCAGATTCCATTTGAATTGAGAAAACTTCTCAGTCAGGCTTCCTGCTGATGACTATTAGCCAACCTTCATGAATATACAGGCAATAACTTTACTTCAATTGATCCTGCATCCCCTTGGTGATCCTCTCAGGGTTATTCCATGCAAAATGGAAAATACAACTTTAAAAAACATAGATATTCTGAATGGCATTTTATAAACTCCATAAGCTCAATACATAGGAAAACTGTATATTATGATGCTTGTATCAAGGCACCTCATTATTCTGGATGGTCCGCTTTTATAACAGTAAGGTAGCATTACATGTATGCAATCAATATAGAGCAAAATGTTCCATGTACATAGTATGAAAAATTGCATTGTTATTAGTAAGTAATGCACCGTTAATAAAATGCCATATTTAAAACTGGTACGTGGGTAATTCAGGAGTGTAAAGAGCTAGCAAAGATCTATATAACCACATAATTACCCTGCGGCCAGTGCACACGGGGAAAAGAGTATGTATGCAATCATGCGGGTGAGTTTCTGTGTTAGTGATGAATGCTGCAATGTCCCCCAAAGTCAATATTCCACAATACCCAGGTGACCACGTGAGGTAGTTTACGGTCTAAACACATGTAGGACTCAAAGGGTTAATTGTGTTATCTGAGATTTTTGAGTGCCTCCATCTAGCTCCACTTGATGTCGCCCTGCCAGCCGTTGGTTTAGCCACTGTTTTTGGGCTGCTAAATAATACAGTTCAAAATCAGGGTCCCCTCAACCTCCTTGCTCAATGATCCGCTTTAAGATATCATGGGCCCCTCCGGGACAACCACCAACCCAGGTCAGATCAAATAATAGGGTGTCTCGTTCCCTAAAGTGTCTTTTTGGGAAAATGTGTGGTACATTATTGTAATAACAAACAAAGAGAGGCAGCATTATCATTTTTGACAATGCAATTCAGCGGGCTGTTAATAGGGGAGAGCACCAAAAGGTTACCTGAGAACTAAGATCTCACAGTCCCACCGATAGTGCCATCAATAACATCACCCACTAGATGATACACCTGTGCTCCTAAGTATCTACAGGTGGTGCTTTCCGATTTCGGGGTATTAGTCAGTGAGTTGTACCTTATTGGTGGAGTACATGCAAATACACTGAATACAACTAACACCTAACATGGTGAAACCATGATAATTTACACGGCTTATCAGTCCCTTTCAACTCTGCAAGTACTTCCTTGTAGGGTACGAGATTTGTTACACCAGAGCCTTACCCAGTAAATTAGGGGTTTGAGTTTATCAACCTGCACTATATGCTTATCACCCAAGTACAGGCTCAGAGGTATTAGTGGGGTACTTTGTGGCAGACCGAGGTTTGATCTCATAAACCTATTTTTCGCCAGTGCCAAATTTACGATGTTAACTGTGCCCCAAACCTCAGTGCCATAAAGCGTAATATCTACTTCTCTTACACGGTATATATATATATCCAGCACTAGTGATATTTGAAGGAATGTGGAAGATTTTTTATTTTTTAAGACCACTGGACCCATTTGTATATTTATCTCTAGCACTGGTGATATTTGAAGAAATGTGGAGGATATATATATTTTTTTTTAAGACCACTGGACCCATGTGCCTCAATGTTATTTGGCCTTTAAGAATTTGGGAAGACCATAACAATGCATTTGCTAGCCGCATCCCTAGACTGTCTAAATTCTTAACTAACTCCAGCCAAATAGCCCAGCTTTACCTTCCCCCCCCCCCCCTAAAGGACCTGTGTGGGTGAAAGGTCATAAATGTAGTTTTACTGGCATTTATTTCTACCACTTCAATAAGACGGTCTATTGCGCAGTTGTCAGCAGCATGACAAACAGGTTTCTTGATTTTACCAGCTCATGCTTTTCTTTTACCTATTTAGTGGCTTCTTCAACAACTCATCTTAAAATCACTTGCTTCCTCAAAGTCTCTGCAACCCCCACATCATTAAAAAGATATATATATATATGTGTGACCAAGGGAGCGTGTCTCCCGAAACGCGTTACAGTGCTAATTAAAAGTTACCTGTACAGCGACTGAGAGTGCGTGTTGCTTATTAGCAGACAACTTGGATATATATATATATATATATATATATATATAAGATAAAAGTCTCACAATAATGATCAATGTTAAATCTAATCAACTGCTGAACCAGCCTTCATCTGTAGGCCACTTCGTTCAGCTTTGTTAGAACTGGGGGTTTCTAGTTGGCAGAGGTAGGCACTTTTGACCAAATAGGGACCCGTGCTTCTAGTTAGGGTAAGGGGGTACACTCCTAAAATAACACCGGCTCACCCCTTTGGTAGCTTGGCACGAGCAGACAGGCTTATCTCAGAGGCAGTGTGTAAAGCATTAGTGAACACATACAGTAACCCAGTGACAACACTACAGATGGACACCACACAAGTTGTAGAATAACAATAAGTATTTTTCTATAGATTTAACACAAGCCCACAAACGACAAAATCCACAATACTGTACTTTAAAAAATGGTAGAATTAGCTTAGTTCTCTTCAGATGTAAAATGCGACACTGAGTTCAATGTACCTTAGGATGCGTAACGCTATACAACGAAAGTGGTGCAGGGAAAGTGATGCATCGGTTCCTTACACGCAAGAACGGTGATGCGTCGGGTCCCTGCTGATGCGTAGGGGATGCGTCGGTTCTTCTCTGCGAGGGGAGGTGATGCGTCTGTTTCTTACTGCTCTTTCGTGGCGATGCGACCTGCAACGCCGTGATGCGATGAAGATCCAGTGCGATGAAACAAAGATGGCGTCGTCTTCTTGATGCGACATGATGCGTGCACGCCCAACGGCCGTGCGGCGACTCAACGATTCTTCTGAGCCACGGCAGGCCCTGAGACACGCTTCCCAGTGATGGGGCGGCATCTGCTGCAACGTCGATCCTCTTCGCCGGGGATGCGAGGCGCTTCGGCAATGATGCGCCAACTGCAGCAGCGACACGCTTTCCCAGCGATGTGACGACAGCGGCTGCGACATGTTTCTCCGATGATGCGGCAGTGTCTGGTGCGACGTCGATCCTCTTCTCCGGCGATGCGAGGCGCTTTCGAGTTGTGAAGCGGCAGTTCGGCGACACTCTTCTTTGTGCATCGTGCTTCCAGCTCCTTGCGACACGCAGTCCCTCAGAATGCCCAACACAACTGCAGGCACATCCAAAGAACTCTTGGGGAGCTGGTGGGTGAAGTCTGTTGTCCCTGAGACTTCAGCAGGAGGCAAGCTCTTTCTCAAGCCCTTGGAGATCCTTCACAAGTTAATGAAAGTACACACAAAGTTCCTCTCTCCTTTCTTTGGCAGTCAGGCAACCACTGCAGGCCAATCCCTCAAGCTTAGGGATAGTCTCTCCTCAGTCTCTCTGGTTCCTCTCCTCAGCAAAGGTTTCTTCTGGTTTCCCAAAAGTGATCTAAAGTTCTGGGGTATGGGTCCCCCTTTTTATACACAGTTTCTCTTTGTTCTCTGAAGACAGATAGGCCTTTGCCTATTCCAAACCAGTCCTGGTCAGTCCTGGAGCACTCCGTTTACATGACTCCTTTCCATTCACAGTGCAGGCCAGGGACATCAGATGCACCACAGGAGGTGGAGCCAGCATTTTGGAGGGAAGGCACAGCCCTATTCAGGTCCCAGGTGCAACTCCTCCCACCCATCTACATGCATATCTCTCTATTCAGCCCTGTGCTGACTCACCCTCTCTCCTGGAATCCCTCAGACCCTGTCACTCAAACTACAGACAAGGAATACACAACCTAGCAGAGGCAGACTTCGACAGTTAGACAAGAAAAAAAAACCTTTCTAAAAGTGGTATTTTCAAACACAATGTTAAAACCAACTTTACTAAAAGATGCATTTCATCATTCTGAGTTCAGGCATACTAAACTCGAATTTCTACCTAGTTCCCTGAGTCAGTTAGGATTATAAGATGTAATAATCAAACTGCCCATTCTGGCCTATGAAGAACAGGGAGCCTTGCAATAGTGAAACATGAAAATGGCTGTAATTCACTATTAGGACATGCCACACACATCAGTGTTTGTCCTAGCTTTTACCTACAATGCACCCTGCCCTTGGGCCTACCATAGGGGTGACTAATATGCAGAAAAGGGAATGTTTAGGGACTGGCAAGTGGGTGCACTTGCCCAGTCAACATGGCAGTACCAGACTGCACACAGGCTCTGCAATGGCAGGCCTGAGACACTTACAGGCTGCTGCTGTGGGTGGCACAACCAGTGCTGCAAGCCCGCCAGCAGCATTTGGTTTACAAGCCCTGGGCACACAGTGCACTGTACTAGGGTCTGATAAGTAAACAAAACCAACCAATCATGGAAACACTAATCCATACATCAATTTACCATAGGGAGAGCATATGCACTTTAGCACTGATCAGCAGTGGTAAAGTGCCCAGAGTCATTAAAACAAAACACAAAATACAGGAGGAAGGCAAAAAGTTCAGGGATGACCCTGCAAAAAGGGCCAACTCCAACAAGCTTCATACTTAATAAGTAGCCTGTGGTCAATGCGTATATTTGAGTGACCACGTGGGTAACTTACTGCTCACAAAACTTCACACAATAAATTTACAAATTGAGGGCAAAACTTCTGATGGGAATACTTAATTCAATACCCCCATACTTTGCAGCACTAGGCAGTGGTGTGACATAAAAGTCAGTTAACTCACCTTTGGAATACACTGTCACCCCAGCCAAAGAACCGAATAAGACAAGTCCTGCTTCAGGGAAGCCTGCATGTTCTAAACTCTCCGGTACAGCTCTGCTTTTGATCCTCACGGATGATTACATCACTGTGTAGCAGGACTTAGAAGGGTAGCCCTGCCCAGCCTCTTCCTGTCTGATGGGTGAGAACAGGGCTCTTTATAACTCTGCGGGTGGATATCACAATAAATTGTGCTGCAACGCTTTATGTGAAGTCAAAGCAAACACAACATTCTGGCTCCTAGGTTTTCCAAAGTAGGGCAACTAGAGAAGGAACCATATTTGCAGTGTCTTACTGAGCCAGACACACTAGACATAGCAAAAAGACACTGAATTGAGTAACGGGAAGAAATATGACAGATATGCCAATTAGGATTCAGGGACTAATGGGCAGATTGGAAGAACTGGGCTGTCCAGACTGCAAAACCAGTTTCATCCAGGCATTGACAGTTTTACAGTTGTCGTCTTTGGAAAGTTATATGGATAACTGCCCAGAAACCGGGTGTGGATTTAACGTCTAAGATATCCAAGAATTACAGATTCCATTGTAAGCTCCAAGGGAGCAAAATTGGTGTTGCTTCAACCATGATACACAAAACATACATGTGAGGAAATAGGGTGTATTTTATGGTGTGGTTGTGAAACCTCACCATGTAATACATTTATCAACTGTAGTACAGCACTCTCCGCCTCCCCGGATACCAACATGGCGGCCAGTGATGGACAAAATGAACCAGAGCTTAGTGTACCAGTGTCCGCAGTACGCAAAACGGAAGGGGAGGACGGCGCTGAGAGGCTAGAGGCCAGAAGAGCATCGGGGAGGTCGGGCGAGTGCTGCTGGACGTCGGTCGGAGGTGTGGAATGTGCTGGACGAGCCAGACCAGCAGGCGTAGGGAACTGAAAGCAGAAGCTACCTAGACAAAGTCACTGGACCCGCTACTTTGTCCTCCTTGGCCGACAGACCAGAGAAAGACTCTTCTGTTACCACTGACGTCCCTAATCAGGAACCTTCCGGTACACCCCCTGCCATGTCTGGCCATAGACAAGTCCCATTATTTAAGTTTCTGGCAGCACACAGGTGGTGGGCAGGAAGTGCACAGCGCTACTGAAGCTAACCTTATAACACCAGCGACACGGGTGCGTGACGTTGGCACTACTTTGTTAAGTATTCAGACTACAGTTCGTTCACGACATGTATTTAATTATTCTTCCTTTTTTTGTTGGTATTGTTTTCTTACTCTTCTATCATAGTTTCCTGTGGCTTTTTCAATAACACGCCCTGCAACTGGAGAACTGTGGAACATCAGGAAAACCCAGGCAAAGCTGGGAATAAACCAAGAAAAGAAGGCTATTTCAGGAGGACTTAGTCAAGATGGTTAAATAGCATAACCCAAGACGGTCCTGTCCCTAAGCTGGAAGCAAGCTGCATTGTTTAGTTGCACTTTTTGCTGCTGTGCTCTCTTTCACAATAAAAAATACAGATGCATTTCCCTTATGGGTTATAATCCGGACGCTCTGTTCTTTATACTCCCCCTTGCAAGTCAAACCCACGAAAAAGGAAGGGGAGGGGACAGCCCACAGTGGTGTCAGAAGTGCGATCCGTATCTAGAGTACAATGACACAGCCCATCACTATGCAGGACGTATTAGCACAGCTGGCTGAGCGGCAGTGCGACTTGCAGCTTGTTTTGGAACTAGCAAAGATTGCACAAGAGGAGCAAGTAGCGTTCCAAACCGCACTGAAAGAGCAAGCCTCTCCGATTACGGCCAATCAACAGGTAGAGGACACACCTATACTCCATCTTACAGATGTTAGTGCTAGGGTTCACCCAAACTTACCGGGTTCAGTCCTACAAAAATTCCAAGAAGGAGAGGCCCGGATTACTTTTTTGTGAATTTGAGAGTAGCTTCCAGTGCTGCCTGGCCACCTGAGTGATGGGGCCTATATATAGCTCCTCTTTTGTCTGGTGAGTTACAGGCAGCCTATCAGGCAGCTAACCCAGCTGGTACCACTCCCTATCCAGAGATTAAAAAAGCAATCTTAGTACGCCTTGGTTGTGATGAGGAGCACTATCGTACCAGGTTCCGTAAGGAGAAATGAGTCCCGGGTGACAATCCTAGGGCCCTATACTACAGAATTAAAGACCTAGGGAACCACTGGCTACAACCAATAAACCGTCTGTAGAGGAGGTTACTTAGGTCTTCCTTGAACAATATTTTGAGGCCTTACCCTATAATAGGCGTACCTGGATGAAACAACACCTCCGTCTTACAACTCAATCGGCGATAGAGCTAGCGTGTGCTTACCATCGTTCCCTTGATTTTTGCAGCACCACCCAAAAGACTCCCATACCCCAATCCAAAACATCTTCACGTATGATGTCCCGGGGTGGTGAAGAAAAACACTATAGTCACGCAAAACCTGTAGTTAAACCTGAACCAGAGGCTCCAGGCATCAGTACAGGACCTCAGTGTTTTTGCTGCGGCGAATGGGGCCACATATCCCAGATTTGCCCCCATAAGACTGATATCGTTTAGCCAATGGAAGTGGGTTATGCAAAAGGAAGAGTATTAGTGACAGGGAGGATCAGGAATCAATATATGAAACTTGTCTATCTCAATTGCAAGCCAGTGGAAGCATTACTAGACACAGGATGTCGACATTCAGTTATTTACCAGGAGTTGGTGCCCCAGGCTCAAATAAGGAACGAGTGTCTCAGTATCCTGTGTACATGGTGACATAAAGTCCTACCCTGTTGCCGAAGTACTGCTGACAGTAGACGGAGAGACTCAATTATGTAAAGTAGGGGTTGTTCCCCACCCAACAGAAAAACTGATACTGGGAACAGAGTTGCCCCGTTTTGCTGAGTTCCTCGCCAATACCCCACAAGATAAGCAAACAGTGGACTGGCTAGGAGAGGCCCTATTCTCTAAAATAGAAACACCCGAAGTAAAGATCCCAAAAACCCGAAAAAGAGAAAAGAAAGGAGCGAAAGAATCACCAGAAAACTTCGACCCCCTGTCACTTCAATCCTCTCGTCCTCAGAAGTGGATATGGCTCCTCCTCGAAGTTGCCGAACATCTCAAAAGGATGATAGTACCTTGAAATATGCTTGGGAAAGAGTGAAGGAGGACAACCCTAACCAGGCGGGCCCCTATTTTTGTGTAAAACGAGGGTTACTGTATAGAGTTCATCAAAGTGGTGGCCACACTCTTAAACAACTCCTAGTGCCATTAGCCTTTTAGAGAACATGTTATGTACCTTGCCCACAGTAAGGCGGTTGGGGGTCACTATGGTTAGGAGTATACCCTGAAATACATATTAGGTTGGTTCTACTGGCCTGGCATATATCATGAGGTGGCTGGATTCTGTTTCTCGTGCCCAAGGTGCCAATTAATCCCCCACATGTAAACGAAGCACCATTACGACCTCTCCCAATTATTGAAGTTCCCTTCCAAAGGGTAGGAATGGACTTAGTGGCCTCTGCAAGAGGTCACCTGTATATATTGGTTATTGTAGATTATGCAACCCCTTAACCTAAAGCCATACCTCTAACAAGCACAACCTCTCCATCCATCGCCCAAGCCATAACCTTCTTTTCCAGAGTTAGCTTTCCGCGTGAAATCTTAACCGACCAGGGAACTCCTTTTTTGCCAATTAATGAAACAGGTTTGCAAACTTCTCGGTGTGCAACAAATATGTACCGTCGTATATCATCCCCAGACTGATGGACTCGTAGAACGATACAACCGAACTATCAAAACCATATTAAAGAAAATCATACGCGACACGGGAAAAGATAAGGACAAAAAAACTCCCATTGGTCCCATTTGCTATTCGATCCCATGTACAGAAATTCACTGTTTTTTCTCCCTTTGAGCAAGTCTTCGGACGGAAACCTCGCTTGCTTCTTGATAGGGCTTTTGAACAATGGGTAGAGGAAGTTGATGATGGTAAACTGCTCTTGACTTACACCGCGTCACTTAAGGAGACCCTTACTTCCCTATGGGAAACCGTGCACCAAAACATGGAAAAAGCTATAGAAAGGCAGAAAAGAGGCTAGGAGAAGGGGCGAAATTAAAAGCATTTCCCATAGGTGAGAAAGTTCTCATTCTTCTACCCACCACCAGCACAAAGCTCTTAGCCACTTGGCAAGGACCTTACCCCATACTGGAGAAGGTTACTCCAGTCACACAGAGTAGCAGTACCTACTAAACACAGTAACAGACACATTTATCATGTAAATCTCAACAAAGAAAAATATGGAACCACTGACAGAGTAAAAGAACCTAATGGTAGGCAATATCACTCTCACCTAAAATCATGACAATCTCCCCAAACTCTTTGAAGATGTTTCCATGGAGGAAGTTCGGACTGGTCAAATCTTAACCCCATCCCAAAAACAACAGGACATTACTAAAAAAAATACCCTATGGTTGTGTCAAAAGTTCCAGGACACACTCCCGCGTAGAACACAACATAGTTACAGAAAAAGGGAAACTAGTATGGCTAAAACCGTATAAGGTTCCCGCTGCTAGGAGACAAGCCATCGAAAAAGAGGTCGAAGACATGCTTATAGCAGATATAAGTGAGCCCTCACAAAGCGCCTAGTGTTCCTCCGTAGTTCTTATAAATAAGCCCTATGGCAGTCTCCGTTTTTGTGTTGACTTTAAACAATTGAACGCTACATCTAAGTTTGATTCTTATCCTATGCCTAAGGTCGACCAATTAATAGAAAGGGTGGGGAGGGCCAAATGTATGTCCTTACCAAAGGCTACTGGCAAATTCCCCGTACACAAACAGCACGGGAAAAAACTGCTTTCTCTATGTCGTCATGATTATATCACTTTAAAGTCCTTCCTTTTGGGCTTCATGGTGCCCCAGCCAGCTTTCAACGTTTGATGGACATTATAGTAAAAGCAAACCATCAGCATGCAGCCGCTTATTTAGACATCGCAGTATCCCCAACTGGGACACACATTTGGTCCACCTGGAGCGAATCTTAGCCACCCTCATGCAAGCTGGCCTAACCCTCAATCCAAAAAAACAAAACCTTCTTGCCACAAACCATATTAACTAATTAGGGTATTCTAGCACACAAGGTCACATCCATCCTCAAGTAAGCAAAGTTGAGGCTATACGCAACATTCCCATTGCTCTCTTCTAAAAACAGAAATACGATACATCCTCGGCCTGGTAGGTGACTACTGCCGATTTATTTCTCACTTCTCTGAAATGGCATGACCCTTCACCGATTTGCTAACAGTCATGCAAATACCAATATCCATAATCCTGTGCTCAGTTTTCCGGATTTTGAAAAGACCTTTCCCACTGATGGAATAGGAGCGGTCTTGTCCCAACCAGATTACCAAGGTTACTTACATATCAGCAGAAAACTATTTCCAAAGTGTTGGAAAACCACTCCCACTCTGAAAGGGTGGTGGTGGTCTTCCGGACACACTGTGGTAGCTTGGCTCGAGTGGTCAGGAAACAGGCGCAGTGCTAAGCATACAATATACCCATACAAGAACCATGCGTGCATCCGTTCCAAAAACGACTCTACACCGTAAAAATTATGAAAATATTCTTCTTTATCTTTCTTCTCTTAGTTGCTGATTGGAAAAATAAATAGGTCAATCACAGTATATACATTTTAAATAGTGCAGGTCAAATAAATATTGGCTGTTTGCTGAAATAAATAGGGGTGATCATAAATAACAGGGCCTAAATACAAGTGCAATATATACAGACAATTAAATATTTTGAGGCAATAAATACTGTATCAATAAATATTGTACACCAACCAGTCCTGTGGACCTATATATATAGTGCAACAATAAATAGGTAAAAACTCAATAAATACAGTATCCCCAATAAATAATTAAAAGTATACAGCAACCCTCATATAATCAGATGACACTTCACTTCTTAAGGGCTGATTTGGCCCAGGCACAGCTTGTAGGGTTGTGGAAGGCTTGAGGGGGGGAGGCTACTCCCTGGCTGGGACAAGGCTGAGGCCTAAACTGAGGTAGATCAAAGGGGGGGGAAATACCAATGCCCTGGCTTTCCTTCTCCACACAACCTCTCTAGGTTAGTCCCAGTTCACCCCAGGCACAGTCAGATGGGTTTCAGCACCTCCCTAGCCCCTTAGAGCAGTCTCTCAGGTCTCCACAGGGCCTTAGGCGCCCTCTACTCCACTTACTGCCCTTTTTCTGATGTTCCGACGCCGCTGGAGTCGGGTCGACGCCGTGAGGCGGTTCCGGTTCGGTCTCGGCGGCCTCGGCACAATGTCAGTTCTTTGACGACGCCGGTAGGCGGTTCCGGTCCGATGTCGGCGGCCTCGGTTCGATCTCTACCTCCGATTCGACGACGTCGGGCAGTCTCTTCACGATGTCGACTTCGGGCGGCTCCGGTCCGATGGCGCTCTCGGCTCCGATGACGTCGGCCGGCCTGGCCTCGATGTCGACTTCCGGCGACTCCGGGGTGCGATCCTCACCCCCGACCTCCGGTGCTCCTCCTCACAGGTTCCGGGCGACTCCGGAGTGCGATCCTCACTCCCGACCTCCGGTGCTCCTCTACCTCGGTCTCCGACGACTCCGGAGGGCGGACTTCACTCCTCCGATGACGCCGCTCGCTCGACCTCGGTTCACTTCCTCCTCGACCTCTGGTATTCCTCTCGACCCCCGTCGGCGCCCTCTCACAACCTCAGGCGGCTCCGGGTACGACGTCTGCTACTTCAGTCAGCGCCGCTTCTCCACCTCGGGCTCCAGGTCTTCAGGCTACTCGACGCCGGACTCCAGGGAAACCAGTTCTCAGGTCAGAATCTTGCTGTTTTCTTGGTTCTAAGGCCTGTTCCTGCTGTCCAGGTCCTTAGGATGGTTTTCTTCTGTCTTCTTCCCACACAGGGCTATAGGCTGGGATCCATCAGTAGGGACAAGTATCAAGGGTGGGTTTATGGACCCCACTCCAGGCACAAGTTTCCACCCCTGCTGCTTCACTCCTTCCTCCTTCACTGTGGTGCTCCTCTCTCTTCACCAGTCAGGTGCCAACTGCCAGCTCCAACTGCCAACTGCCTCTCTTATCCTCCCAACATTCTAAACGGTCTCCAACTGTCACAGAGTTCTGGAATCTCCTGGAATGTTCTGGAAGGTGCTGGTAGGTTCCAGTGGATGCTGGTGATGTCACAGGTGGCCACCATCTTGTGCTCCAGGCCCTCAGACAGAAGTTTCAGGGGTAGCTAAAATGGCTCCCTGAATCTGCAGCAACACGAAAAAGTCTGGTGGTTCCCAAAAAGGAAAAAATTCAAACAGGGTTTGAGGCAAAAGTGGGACAAAATAAATAATGATGAGGAGGGACCACCCAAAGGGCTGACAGGTCTAACACGCGTCCCCCCCAGCTGAAAGTGGGGAGAGCTACCCAACCCCTTGGGAGTTCTCATCACTAAGGCGGAAATACCTTGAGAGACCGTCTGCATTGGCGTGGTCCACTCCAGGCCGATGTTCCACCTGAAAGTCCATCCCCTGTAGGGAAATAGACCACCTCAACAACTTGGGATTCTCCCCCTTCATTTGCATCAGCCAACGAAGGGGTCGGTGGTCGGTCTGAACTAGGAAGTGCGAGCCAAACAGGTATGGCCGCAACTTCTTCAGAGCCCATACCACTGCAAAGGCTTCACGCTCTATTGCACTCCACTTCTGTTCCCTGGGAAGTAGTCTCCTGGATAGGAAGACCACGGGTTGATCCAGACCCTCTTCGTTGAGTTGCGATAACACTGCCCCAATGCCATGTTCTGATGCATCTGTCTGGACAATGAACTTCTTGGAAAAGTCTGGGGCCCTTAAGACCGGGGCCTCGCACATGGCTTTCTTCAATTTCTCAAAGGCTTGCTGACAAGCCTCCGTCCAGACTACCCGTCGAGGTTGTTTCTTGGACGTGAGCTCCGTAAGAGGGGCTACGATGGTACCGTACCCCTTCACGAAGCGGCGATAGTATCCCGTGAGGCCCAAAAATGCTCGGACCTCAGTCTGTGTCTTGGGGGGTTCCCAGGCCATGATGGCCTCGATCTTCGCCTGGAGGGGTTGCACCGTTCCCCTACCCACCAAGTGTCCAAGGTACACTACCGACCCCTGCCCGATCTGGCACTTGCTGGCCTTGATCGTCAATCCAGCTTGTCTCAGGGCCTGGAGAACAGCTTGCAGGTGACGCAAGTGATCCTCCCAGCTGTTACTGAAGACGGCTATGTCATCCAGATAAGCAGCAGAGAAACTCTCCATTCCGGTGAGGATCTGGTTTACCAGGCGCTGAAACGTGGCAGGTGCGTTCTTGAGCCCAAAGGGCATCACACAGAACTGGTAGTGGCCATTGGGCGTGGAAAAGGCTGACCTTTCCCTTGCTCCATCAGTCAAAGAGATCTGCCAGTACCCAGAGGTAAGGTCAAAGGTACTTAGATATTGGGCAGCTCCCAGCCGGTCAATCAATTCATCCGCCCTAGGGATCGGATGAGCATCAGTTTTTGTCACTGAATTCAGTCCCCGGTAGTCCACACAGAACCTCAGTTCTGGTTGGGCACCCGGTGGTGCAGCTTTTGGTACTAACACCACCGGACTGGACCAGGGGCTGCTAGAAGGTTCAATCACTCCTAGCTCCAGCATCTTAGTGACCTCACTATGAATGCTGGCCTTCACCTTGTCTGACATCCGGTAGATCTTGGACTTCACAGGTGGGCTGTCTCCTGTGTCCACGTCATGGACGCACAGGTGAGTCCTACCCGGGACAAGGGAGAACAACGAAGAGTACTGCCCCAGGACCTGGCGACAGTCCTCCTGCTGTTCAGGAGTTAGAGATGGGGAGAGAATCACTCCCTCCACCGACCCATCCTTTTCCTGAGACGCAAACAGATCAGGGAGAGGCTCGCTTTCCACGTCCTCTCCTCCGTCAGTCACCATCATCAAGATGACTTCGGGCCTCTCGTGGTGGGGTTTGAGGCGGTTGGCATGCAGCACCCGCAGGGGCTGACGAGGGGTCATCAGGTCCACCAAGTAGGTAGCCTTACCCTTCTTCTCCAACACCTCAAAGGGTCCTGACCAGCGATCCTGGAGGGCACTAAGCTCTCCTGGTTCGATCACCCACACCTTCTGGCCAGGCTCCAACTCCACCGGGTGAGCGTTGTGGTCATACCACGCCTTCATTACTGCTTGGCTGGCTTCCAAGTTGTCAGAAGCTTGCTTCCACAACTTAGCCATTTGGCTCCGGAAGGCCAGCATGTAGCTCACCACATCCTGGGGGAGCTTTCTGGGAGTTCTTTCCCATCCGTCTCTCACCAGGTTAAGAGGTCCACGTACAGGGTGCCCATACAGAAGCTCGAAGGGGCTGAAGCCCACTCCTTTCTGTGGCACTTCCCTGTAGGAAAAAAGTAAACAGGGTAGGAGGACGTCCCATTTCCTCCGCAGGCTTTCAGGCAGACTTCTGATCATGCCTTTTAAGGTTTTGTTAAACCTTTCCACCAGACCATTGGTCTGGGGGTGGTAAGGAGTCGTGAACCGGTAGGTCACTCCACACTCCTTCCACATTGCCCGCATATACGCTGACATGAAGTTGGTCCCCCTGTCGGACACAACTTCCTTGGGAAAACCCACTCGGGTAAAGATTCCCATCAGGGCCCTTGCCACAACAGGTGCTGTTATGGTCCTCAGAGGTATTGCCTCTGGGTACCGTGTGGCATGATCCACCAGAACCAGGATAAACCTGTGACCAGCTGTAGTCGGTGGATCTAATGGACCCACAATGTCGATGCCCACCCTTTCAAAGGGGGTGCTAACGACAGGAAGTGGTTCCAGGGGAGCTTTCAGCTTCACCCCTGTTTTCCCACTGGCTTGGCAAGACACACATGTCCGGCAGTAGGTATCGGACGACACTTTCATCTGAGGCCAATAAAAGTGTGGGACAAGACGGGCGAAGGTCTTGTCTTGCCCCAGGTGTCCTGCCAATGGTATCTCGTGAGCCAACTCCAAAAGGAAGGCTCGATAACGTTGAGGAACTACCAAGGCTCGTGACGATCCATGTAGGGGTGCCTTGGGTTCACTGTAGAGGAGGCCATCCTCCCAGTAAACACTGTAGTTCCCTTCAACGTTCCCTGCTGCCTGGGCTTCGGCCTGTCGCCTCAGCCCCTCAAGGGTAGGGCACTCCCTCTGGCCCTGGCAGAATTCCTCCCTGGACAGGCCTCCCTCCACGTGCCACTCGGCCGGGATGGGTAGGTCCTCCAGGTTGGTAACGTCTCCCTCCGCAGACTCCTGGTCCACCACCTCCGGTGGCCTATCCGTCCTACGGGGTGGAGACGCCGAGGCAGGCTCCTCCTGTCCTCGGTTCTTCCCTTGACTGGCAGCTGGCTGGGCCTTTGTTCCAGGCTCCAGCCGGAATGAACTCCCTCTTCGGGTAGTCGCGGACCTTGTGCTAACACAGGCCCAGTCAGGTGTACCCAGCATCTCGGTGTGAGTCCGGTATTCCACCTCCTTCCAAGCGTTGTGCTCCATGTCATTGCCCAGCAGACAATCGACTGGCACGGCAGGGCTTACGGCAACTCGAAGTGAACCTGCAACCCCCCCCCATTCAAAGGGAACCTCGGCCACTGGATAGTGACCTGTTCTGCCGTCAGCCATCGCGGCTGGGTGGAGTACATCGGGAATTACCTGCTCTGGAGACACCAGCTGGCTACGCACCATAGTCATACTGGCTCCTGTGTCTCTCAGAGCCTCCCCTCTTTGGCCGTTGATGGTGATCCACTGCCCATACTTTGCGGTATTTGCGGGCACCTGGATCTTAGGAACCATCTCCCGTTCTCCCAGGGACACTAAAGTGACACCCGCCCACTCCCTTCCCTTAGTTAAGGGCATCTCCTCCCCGAGCACTACACTAGCTACTCCGGGGGGCTTTCCTCCAGTGGGAGGGGGTGATCGTTTCTGACACTTCGGATCTCCTTTATAGTGTCCAACGCCACCGCACTCGTAGCAATGGACAACCCTTGGCTGCTGACTCTGGCCAGGATTAGGGTTTCTGGGTGGGTTAGCCTTAGAGGTGAATCCTGTTCCCTTCCCTTGGAAGTTATTTTGGGGGCCTTTGGAGAACTCCTTTTTCTTTTCCCCTCCTTCTTTCTTCTGGGGGGCGCCCTGTCCGGCCTTTTGAGTATCCCCTCCAGTCCCCCTTGTGGACACCCGGGTACTAGCCCAAATGTCCGCCTCCTCAGCAAGCTTCCGGGGGCTGGTCAGCTTGCTATCCACCAGGTGTTGCCGCAGTTCAGGGAAACATTTCTCGAGTAGGTGTTCCTTCAGTACTAGGTCAAACAGCTCCTCGTAGTTCCTTACTTCACTGCCCTGAATCCAACCTTCCAGTGCCTTCTTTGCATAGTCCAGGAAGTCCACCCAATTCTGTGTGCCCAGCTTGTGACTACCCCTGAACTTCTGTCTGTACTTTTCAGGTGTTAGTCCAAACTTTCTGATGAGCGCCAGTTTCATGGTGGGGTAGTGGGTCTGCTCATCCTCTTCGAGGGCCAATAAAGCATCCCTACCAGCTGGAGGCATGTACCTATACAATCCTCCTCCCCAATACTTCACTGGAACCCCATGGGCCCTCAACGAGACCTCATAGGCTGCTAGCCACTTGGCGATGTCGTCACCCGCCCCATAGCTAGCTACTATGTCCTTTGGCAGGTAAGGTTTGGATTCCCTGGTGATTTCTTGGATTTGGCTGCCACCATTAGGAACAGTTGGTGCTCCAATTCTTAGGATCTGAAGCTCTATCTCTTTCAGTCTTATCTCATGAGCCATCCTCTCTTTCTCCGTCTCATGAGCCAACCTCTGTTCCTCCTTCTCCTTCTCCAGCTTTGCTAAATCCCATGTGAGCTGTCTTTTCTCTCTCCGATCTGCTAACTCCACGCTGGATAAGCCCCCGCTAGAGACAGTGCTGCCCTTCCTAGAAAGTGTCCTGGGCCCTGCTGACAGGTTCCCCACCTCAGGTTGGTACATCTCAGCCCCCTCGGGGTCAGGCTCTCCATCCCTGTCTTCCTCCTCAGCCTTGCTTTCTCGGCGTGCCTCCCCCCAAGCCCTTAAGCTGGTTTGGAGTGCACCCTTCTTTGCTCCTGGGGGACAGTACACCCCCTCCCGCTGGCAAAACTCCCTGAGTTGGGCCACAGTGTACGTTTCTAGATTCTCTAGTACAAACTCCATCTTGCCCACTCAGGTTAGAGGACAGGTTTTGTGCAGTAACAATGTAGGGGGGTACCTTTAGTAATACCTCCTCCCACCACCAGAGTAAATTTGGAAAAAACAAAATCCCACAATTAGGAAGGCCGCTGTGAGAAAACTCCCGGTGTAGGCCTATGGACTACCCACAGTTATTGTTGAGTATATGTAGGCACAGCTCTATCCCACCACTGAACACCAATTTATGTTGGAAAACCACTCCCACTCTGAAAGGGTGGTGGTGGTCTTCCGGACACACTGTGGTAGCTTGGCTCGAGTGGTCAGGAAACAGGCGCAGTGCTAAGCATACAATATACCCATACAAGAACCATGCGTGCATCCGTTCCAAAAACGACTCTACACCGTAAAAATTATGAAAATATTCTTCTTTATCTTTCTTCTCTTAGTTGCTGATTGGAAAAATAAATAGGTCAATCACAGTATATACATTTTAAATAGTGCAGGTCAAATAAATATTGGCTGTTTGCTGAAATAAATAGGGGTGATCATAAATAACAGGGCCTAAATACAAGTGCAATATATACAGACAATTAAATATTTTGAGGCAATAAATACTGTATCAATAAATATTGTACACCAACCAGTCCTGTGGACCTATATATATAGTGCAACAATAAATAGGTAAAAACTCAATAAATACAGTATCCCCAATAAATAATTAAAAGTATACAGCAACCCTCATATAATCAGATGACACTTCACTTCTTAAGGGCTGATTTGGCCCAGGCACAGCTTGTAGGGTTGTGGAAGGCTTGAGGGGGGGAGGCTACTCCCTGGCTGGGACAAGGCTGAGGCCTAAACTGAGGTAGATCAAAGGGGGGGGAAATACCAATGCCCTGGCTTTCCTTCTCCACACAACCTCTCTAGGTTAGTCCCAGTTCACCCCAGGCACAGTCAGATGGGTTTCAGCACCTCCCTAGCCCCTTAGAGCAGTCTCTCAGGTCTCCACAGGGCCTTAGGCGCCCTCTACTCCACTTACTGCCCTTTTTCTGATGTTCCGACGCCGCTGGAGTCGGGTCGACGCCGTGAGGCGGTTCCGGTTCGGTCTCGGCGGCCTCGGCACAATGTCAGTTCTTTGACGACGCCGGTAGGCGGTTCCGGTCCGATGTCGGCGGCCTCGGTTCGATCTCTACCTCCGATTCGACGACGTCGGGCAGTCTCTTCACGATGTCGACTTCGGGCGGCTCCGGTCCGATGGCGCTCTCGGCTCCGATGACGTCGGCCGGCCTGGCCTCGATGTCGACTTCCGGCGACTCCGGGGTGCGATCCTCACCCCCGACCTCCGGTGCTCCTCCTCACAGGTTCCGGGCGACTCCGGAGTGCGATCCTCACTCCCGACCTCCGGTGCTCCTCTACCTCGGTCTCCGACGACTCCGGAGGGCGGACTTCACTCCTCCGATGACGCCGCTCGCTCGACCTCGGTTCACTTCCTCCTCGACCTCTGGTATTCCTCTCGACCCCCGTCGGCGCCCTCTCACGACCTCAGGCGGCTCCGGGTACGACGTCTGCTACTTCAGTCAGCGCCGCTTCTCCACCTCGGGCTCCAGGTCTTCAGGCTACTCGACGCCGGACTCCAGGGAAACCAGTTCTCAGGTCAGAATCTTGCTGTTTTCTTGGTTCTAAGGCCTGTTCCTGCTGTCCAGGTCCTTAGGATGGTTTTCTTCTGTCTTCTTCCCACACAGGGCTATAGGCTGGGATCCATCAGTAGGGACAAGTATCAAGGGTGGGTTTATGGACCCCACTCCAGGCACAAGTTTCCACCCCTGCTGCTTCACTCCTTCCTCCTTCACTGTGGTGCTCCTCTCTCTTCACCAGTCAGGTGCCAACTGCCAGCTCCAACTGCCAACTGCCTCTCTTATCCTCCCAACATTCTAAACGGTCTCCAACTGTCACAGAGTTCTGGAATCTCCTGGAATGTTCTGGAAGGTGCTGGTAGGTTCCAGTGGATGCTGGTGATGTCACAGGTGGCCACCATCTTGTGCTCCAGGCCCTCAGACAGAAGTTTCAGGGGTAGCTAAAATGGCTCCCTGAATCTGCAGCAACACGAAAAAGTCTGGTGGTTCCCAAAAAGGAAAAAATTCAAACAGGGTTTGAGGCAAAAGTGGGACAAAATAAATAATGATGAGGAGGGACCACCCAAAGGGCTGACAGGTCTAACACAAAGGAACGCCCCTACTCTACAATTGAAAAGAAATGCCTAGCTATTAAGTGGGCTGTTGAAGCCCTTCAATATTACTAACTAGGACGTACCTTTGTGTTATTAATCGATCATGTCAATCTCACCTGGTTGTCTAACAAAATGCACTCTAATCCCAGAGTACTACGTTGGTTTCTAGCCCTACAACCTTTTTCCTTCCAGACGTACCATGTTCCTGGGAAACTCCAAGGAAATGTCGATTTCCTATCCAGGTGTCCGGTCTGTCTGGCCCTAGCAGTCATACCTAACGGGGAGCAGTGTACTACAGCACTGGCTGCCTCCCCGGATACCAACAGGGCAGCCAGTGATAGACGAAATGAATATGCTGGACGAGCCAGACCAGAAGGTGGAGGGAACTGAAAGCAGGAGCTCCCTGGACGAAGGTACCAGAGCCACTACTTCATCCTCCTTCGCCGACAGACTAGAGAAAGGCTCTTCTGTTACCACTGACGTCCCTAATCAGGAACCTGCCGGTACACCCCCAGCCACGTCTCAAGAGGGTCGTGGCCATAGGCAAGCTCTTTAATTAAGTTTCTGGTAGCACACAGGTGGTGGGCGGGGAGTGCACAGCGCTATTGAGGCTCACCTTATAACACCAGAGAGACAGGTGCATTGACGGAGACACTACTTGGTTAAGTATTCAGATTGCAACTCGTTCACGAGGTGCATTTTGTTTCTCTTCCTTTTTTTTGCTGGTATTGTTTTCTTCCACTTCTATCATCATTTCCTGAGGCTTTTCCAAGAACACTCCCTGCAACCGGAGACCTGTAGAACATCAGGAAAACCCAGGTGAAGCTGGGAATAAGCCAAGAAGAGAAGGCTATTTCAGGAGGACTTTGTCAAGACGGTTAAATAGCATAACCCAAGACTGTCCTGTCCGGAAGCTGGAGGCAAGCTGTATTGTTTAGTTGCACTTTTTTGCTGCTGTGCTCTTACAATAAAAGAGACTTGTGCATTTCTCTTATGGGTTATAATCCAGACGCTCTGTTCATTATACTCCCCCCTTACAAGTCAAACCCACGAAAAAGGAAGGGGAGTGGACAGAGCCCACTCCAATCAGACCCCCCAGGATATTGCAGCACAAATATGGAAATTTAACGGCACAAATATGGAAATTTAGCGGCACAAATATGGAAATTTAGCGGCATTTTTGCGGCACTTTATTTTACTCATAATCATTAATTTTCCGCCTAAAATCAATGGAAACTGTTTTAGTAGAGTATTCCACTTTGAAATAGGCATGTTTAAAGTGCCTGCAGCTCTACGGAAGCACAGCTCCAGTCTTAACCTCGTAGGAGGGAGCTGTATTTCTAAATGTAATTTTTTTAAGTAGACCTCTCTGAGTGGAGTCTAGTTTCCATGGGTTCATTCAAAGCAGACTAGGACCCTCACCTAGCCTCAGAGGATTCTCCAAACCCAAACAGGAATCTTCTGATCCGTGGCTTACATTCCTTCCTATGACTCCGTCCCAGTGTTCATTACAGCCATTTTACAAGATTATTACATAAGTTACGCCCACCCCTAAGGTGCCTGCACATAGTACAGGAAACAGAAGCACCATCTTTACTTCATTATTGTATATGTCCCAGAGCCCTCCTGCTCTGTCACTCTGTTGATTGGCACAGTCAGGGTATCCTACTGAGAGGTCAGAAGGGTCCATATCGGCCTGAAAGCTACGTCAGGTAGTTTCATGTGGAACCACAAACTGAATAGACAGACCTGCAAAACACTGACTTAAAACATCTCTTGCTAAAATATCAATAACTCATGAATCTGATTGCAAAAATGTCAATCTACTTCCACAGTTCTAAGTCCAGACAAACTCACATCCCATCTATTTTAGGACTGCTCAAACAATGGGCCCAGCTGCTGCTTGATAGTGGGTTTAGCTGTTTAATGAACACTTTGCATGCAGACATTAATTTATGGCAGACACTTTGAACAGTGATGTTTTACAGTCTACACTATGCAGTTTGAGCAACATGTTCAAAGAAATTAGCATTCTGAAGATCGTAGTGGTGTAGATTTACTAATTTCCGGAATTCACAAAAATACTCTAATTTCCACGTACAGTGGGACATCAGACTTAGCTTTGCAAGCGTTACCCCGGAAAACATTTGTCAATTCCAGTTTCTCATGCAAAAATGTACACCCGTTTCTCATGAGAAAACCTTCAAAAGCAGTGAAAACGCACTTGCTAACTTCATTTTTTCATATGGAAAATATGATTTTATCATGGAAAACTGCTTTCCCTCCAATGCACCCTACTAATTTTGAGTGTTTTTCATGTTTTTTTTTTTTTGTTGTAAGACATTTATTATGAACAAATGCAACAGATGGTGTACACTGCGTCACGCCAACAACCCGGAGGCAGGCCGCTATCAAGTAGGTTATACAAAGATTACATATAAATATCTCTAAGGCCCACATCCGGTCGGTGGTTCATTCGGAGGTAAACTTAAGATACAATAAAATCTTCAGCGTGTACTGTGCATCTCTAGCGAGTAAGCGGTCTTACTTTTATTCCCAGTGCTGCTGACAATTGAAAAATGTCGAAAATCAGTGAAGCCGCCCACGAATAAGCAGCAGTCAACCACCCGCTGCAGCAGCCTATAAAAAGGAGGCGTCGGTCAGCACCAAGTTTCTCCCAACAGGATCCCCCAACAAGCTAAACCAAAAACGTCAAACATAGGTGCAAGTATTCAAACACAGCATTTATACCACATTCCAGTTCACAAAGGGGTCGCGCGGGCCCGCCACAGGTGTTTCAGATAGAGGGCCAGCCCTGTTCAGGGCGGGATCGGAAAGGTATCTTGGCCATGTACGAATTAGAGAAGGACGGGTGGGGTGGGGGGGGAGGGGCAGTGAAGTATCCACAATTGGACCAGAAGGGCGGGAGGGGGGGGGGGGGGGCAGGGGACTCAATCCGGGTCAGTGGAGGCAGTAAACGCAAAACTTACGTCTGGGCAGTTCCTGGCAGTGTAAGCGCGGGGCAACGGGACCTCTATCATTAACCTACGCAGCGCGCACCTTTAGCCCATGTCGTCTGAAATACTAGTAGCACGTGTGGTACCGGCGGAGTCAGGGGCCGTGCGTTCTGTAGTCCACTGTACAAACGGGCCCCAAATGTCAGTGGGTCTGGAAGCGGTGGGCATGGTCTCCCAATAGTGCGTCAGTTGAGTGTGGCCGTAAGTCACATCCCTGATCCAGCTCTCAAGCGTGGGGAGGGCCGGCCTGCCCCAGTGTATAGCGACCTGTCGTTTGGCGTATAACAGGAGTAATGCATGTAGTTTCCTGTCGCAAGGCTCAGTGTGCTTAACATACCCCAGCAATCCCAGCAGCGGAGACGGTGAGTCACTCCTTTGTGTGATTTGATTGATGGTATCGAAGATCCCTGACCAGTATGCCCCCAGCTTTGGGCAGCTCCAAGCCACATGAAGAAAGGTGGCATCGTCGCCCCCACATTTCCAGCAAGAGGCATCCTCCCGTATACCCATGCGGCGTAGTAGTGTCGGAGTGCGGTAGTATCTGTGTAGGAATTTGAAGTGGATAAGACGCAGTCGGTAACTCGGTGATAGAGCTGTGAGTTGAGCGCAGCAATACTCCCATGCGTCATCTGGCAGCTGGTCCCCCAGGTCCTCAGCCCAAGCAGCCTCGGCCGCGGCTACTGTCGCCGGGGCTTGTTCCTGCATGCAGTTATATAATCTGGATACCAGCTTTTTAGGGGAGGGTCGTGAGAGCAAGTTTTGCAGGGCGGTTAGTGCGCAAGGCTCTTCCGGGAAGCACGGTCCTATCTTCTTGCAAGATTCCCTAAGGGAATGATATAGTAATTTGTCAGCAAACGTGCAGGGCTGGTAATCCCCATCCGCAGGCATCTCGAAAAATGAGCCATCTGGATATAAGTCAGCGAAGGTGAGAAGTCGATTCCCACGGATAGTGAGGACGTCACCTCTTGCCGTCAAACAAGGCAGCATCGGGTTGCCCCGCAGAGGAACCGCCGGCGCATAAAGCAGGGAGAGACCAGCTCGTTTCCGAAGTTCACGCCAGGACCAGCGGACCATTTCCACTGTGTCCACATCACGCGACGGGCACGTAACTTCTCCATATAGTGCCACTCGTAATGGCAAGGGGGCGACTACTGCCAGTTCCACCGCCACATGCGGCTGGTAGGGGGTTGGGTAAGCCCAGAAATGCAGGAACTGAGCTTGTGCACAGAGTGAATAGAGCTTCAAGTCCGGGGCCCCCAGGCCTCCCTGTCGGAGCGGAAGCGTGAGTAAGTCCCAGGAGACTCTGGCCTGGCCACCGGCCCACACCAGTTTCAGCAGTAGTGAGCGGACCCGGGTGTGGAAGTGCGTTGTCATAGGTAGCGGTACGTTAACGAACAAGTACAAGAATTTGGGAAGGACCACCATTTTGGCCAGTGCAATTCTAGCGACCAGGGACAGCGGTAGCTTATTCCAGACTTCGACCTTACCTTCCAACCAGTCCACCGCCCTACCAAAATTCAGCGACCACAACTCCTGTACATCTCGGCTGATCCAGATGCCCAAGTACTTGACAGCTTCCGTCTCCCATCTGAGGGGGTAGTCAGGGGCAGGTCTAACAGTACTCTCCGTCAGGGGGAAGGCCACTGACTTCGACCAATTAATGGATATCCCTGCCAACCCCTCAAACCTCACAAATTCACGAAGTAGCGGGCTCAGGTTGTCTTTAGGGTTCAGAACGTACAAGGTGACATCGTCCGCGTACAGCGAGATCAGTAAGCTTCTAGCACTGAATCCGATGCCCCTGGCAGTATGGTGCTGCCGAACTCGAGCCGCTAGCGGCTCCATCGCAATCGCAAAGAGGAGCGGGGATAGAGGGCAGCCCTGCCTAGTACCCCTCGAGACATCGAATGGCTTGGAGACAAGACCATTAACGCTCACTCGGGCTCTGGGTTTCGTGTAGAGGAGCTTAATAAGGGTCAGGAAGTTTTGGCTGAATCCCATCCGTCTCAGCACTTCAAAGAGGTAGGGCCATTCTAGGGAGTCAAAGGCTTTGGTGGCGTCTAAAAACACCACCGCTGCCTGTACTGACGGGTGTAAATAGTGAAGGACCGAAAAGATCGTTCTGAGATTATGTGATGTTGCACGGCCAGGGATAAATCCAGATTGATCTGGGAGCGCTATCATCGGCAACATCGGTTGCAATCTATCGGCAATTACTTTAGCGTATATTTTGGCATCTACATTTATAAGGGACAGGGGCCTGTAAGAGTCCAGCTGTTGGTCATCCTTGTCTGGCTTGAGGAGCGTGACAATGAGAGCCTCACGCATGGAGTCTGGGAGGGAATTTGACTCGAGAGCCTCGACAAATACAGAGTGTAGTCTCGGCGCTAGTTCAGCCACGTAGGTTTTATAAAAGGAGGTGGTCAGGCCATCTGGGCCAGGAGCTTTATTGGCCGGCATGCTTTTAATCACCTGGGCGATATCTTGCACTGTAACGGTGAGGTCCATGTATTGTCTGTGATTATTGTTGAACCACACGAGTGCTATGGAGTCAAGGAAGTCCCGTAGTGACGCCGGTGTCGTGGGCTGTCTCGAGGTGTACAGAGCAGCATAGAAGTCTGCGAAGGCGCCTAACACCGCCTCTTGGCCTACCACTAGACGTCCGGTGTTGTCATAGATAGTGTGTATGTAGTTCGACTGTGTGCGAGGAGCAATCAGTCTGGCAAGAGTCCTGCTTGGCCTATCTCCCTCCCCATACCTACGCGCCTCTGCCCGCCGCCCTAGAAACCGCACCTCTCGCTCCGCCTCCTCATTAAATGCCAGCAGTTTAGTTTTCAGAGCGCCAGCAGTCGCCAACGCTGGGTCAGAGCTAAAAGCAACATCTAGGTCCTTCAGTTCCCCCTCGAGCTTAGCTAACGTGTCTCTGATGGTGCGTAGGACCCCTGCTTTTCGTGCAATACATTGACCCCTTATAACAGCTTTAAATGCATCCCACACAATGGCTTCAGAAGTGGCTGACCCAGCATTCTCAGTAAAGTAATTAGTGATATCCTCTCTTATTTCCTCTACAAACACAGGGTCTGTGAGCGCGTGTGGGGGAAGACGCCATTGGAACGCCCTATGTACCGCGTCAGGGGGATGCAACACCAACCTACACGGAGCATGGTCTGATAGTGATCTAGCCATAATATCAACATTTGACACCCATGTCGCAACCTCAGGAGACACCAACCAGAAATCCAGTCGCGACCAAGCAGCTTTATGAGAGGTGTAGCAGGTCCCTACTTTTGCACCCGGATTTCTAACTCGCCACACATCTGAAAGTAGACCCTCCCTCATGATATCAAAAATCGCTTGGCGCGCTCTAGTGTGCTGCGGTCTGCTCGCACCTATGCGATCCACATCATCATTTAACACAACGTTGAAATCCCCCCCTAACACGATCGCCTGACAATCCAGCAACACAATTTTCGCCCAAACATTTCTAAAAAAGTCAGGATCGTCCACATTTGGGCCATAGATTGCAGCTAGGACAATGGGACGCCCCTGTAAAGCCCCATGGAGCAGGACATATCTACCTTCCGCATCCCTCACATGAGAGTACTCCCGCCAATCCAACCCTCTGCGAATGAGTATAGCTACGCCCCTCGCATAATTTGAGTAAATGGAAGAGTAAGCGTGCGCCCATCTTGAATTCTTCAATCTAGCTGAGGGGGTGACATTCAGATGTGTTTCTTGTAGGAAGCAAATATCTACATTGTGTCTTGACAACATGCCATGCAGCAAACGGGCTTTTTTGAAGTCCCCAAGGCCTCTAATGTTCCAAGTCCAGATTTTGATTCCTCCCATTAAAGCATTTGACAGTCCCGGACCCTCAACACCCAACCCCGCCCCCGGAAGCCGTCCTGGCACCTAGACCCCGCATCCGTAGACCCAGCGCACTGAAATATAGGCCTGTGTAGTAGTACAATGCACCTAATACGAACCAAAACTCGCAACGTAATAGAACCCCCCCTCCACCCCCTGCCCTCAGCAACCCCCCAATCAGGTCGTGACATATCCCAGTAACATGTACGCAATGCGTTGAAATACCCCAACATCAACAACAAAGGGAGGCACCCCATGAGGCGTGGTGCGCTCGGCTAACACCCCCGTATACGCGGGGTGGCTACTGTCAAACTTTAGCGGTCCTGGGTTCTGGCAGTGCCCCCACCTCGCACTCCTCAAGGTCCGCAGCCAACCTGTGTCTCAGTGGGAGCGCGGAGACGGCAGCACAAGCCGGTGTACAATGGCGCCTCAGCAACCCACCCCCAATTAGTCAGTGCGGGAGGAACAAACCTGTGCGAGAGTTCAATCCGGCTTTCAGCTGTATCGCAGAGAGTAAATTTGCAACCTTGCAGGGTGAGCATGACAGAGACCTCAGTCATTATCACTCAGGTGTTCCGAAGCTTCCTCGAGTCTTGGCGATTTTCTCCTAACCCCAGCACAAATGTGTTTAGCGAACTTGAGGGCTGATTTGGCGTCAGTGAAGAAGTGTGAGGTGTTGTCGTGGAGGACCTTCAGCTTTGCCGGGTATAGGAGAGAGTAGGGCACGCCGGCTTGTAAGAGAACTTTCTTTGCTGGTAAAAATTCCTTCCGGGCTGCTTGCACCAGAGGGGTGAAATCTGGGTAGAAGGAAACGTGATTACCCTGATGCGTGATCTTGCCCTTCTCTCTCGCCAATCGTAGAATGACGTCCCTATCTTGGTAGTTAAGTAGTTTAGCCAGGATCGGACGCGGTGGGGCCCCCACCGGGGGCTTCTTCCCCAGTGATCTGTGTGCCCTCTCCACCGTGAACACCGGGGACAAGTCCGGGTCGAACAGTTCATGCAGGAGGTTCGACACAAACGATTCCATCCTTCCCGTGTTTGTAGTCTCTGGAACGCCCGTAATGCGGATGTTGGACCTTCTGGAGCGCGCTTCCAAATCGTCCGACTTGGCGCGCAAATTGTCGAGTTCGCGCTCCATTGACGTGATGTGCCGCTTAGCCTGTTGCTGGAATTCGCAACACTCAGTTTGGCTATTTTCGAGACAGTCCAGTCTCTTCTCGTGGGCGTCCACCTTGGCCGTCACGGTTTCGAGTTGCGCCGTCATGGTATCAAGTTTTGCATCTATGCTCTTCAGGCTGGTCCTCACCTCCATGATGAGGGCCCCAAAGTCTATGTCTGGGGCAGCACCCTGCGACGTCGATGTGCCAGCATCCGGCTCCATTGTCGCGTTCTTCGGAGGCTTTTTACCGTCAAATGTCAGCTTAGGTTGTTTGGCGTCAGTTTTCCCCATCGCAGCAGTCAAGAGATATCCACCGGCCAGGCGACTAGGCTGCACCCCTCTGTGCCACCGCTAGTAAATGCCCCGTATGTGCGTGACTGTCCAGGCGGCGCCAGTGCGCGTCAGGCGTTACTCTTAGCGCGCGGCCAGTAGGGCCAGCTGCGTTAGTGAACTCCGTAGGTGCCCAGTGAGCTCAGCATGCTTCAGCGTGTACCTAGGGCCTTCTCCGGATTCAAAGTGGCGGGCTCCCGCAGTGTAACGAGGTGTCCGCTCACTCCACTAGCAGAGCGCCGCACCGGGGCTCAGGGGGCTCAGGGCTGCGAGGCTCCTCTCCGGGTGTTCAATCGTGTGACCTGCCGAGCTGAAGATCAGTGGGAAGTCCCGGCGCTTCTGCGAAGCGGCAGGGTCAACTGTGCCCCTCGTCCCTCCAAGGCGCCCTCTCACCTCCCCTTCGGTCGTCGCCGTGTTGTAGCTGGCGCAGGCTAACTTCTACGATCTCCGCCGGGCTCGACACCAGCCAGTACCGCCCTCGGCGGCTGCAGGATCCCCGCACCACGGCGCGGCTGTTCCGCCAAGACTCACCGGTCTCTTCTATCTCTCCGCAGCCTTCCGCCAGGGGAACCCTCCGTCGGCAGCAATGGGGGTTTAGCTGCGAGGCGACCACAGCAAGTGCCGCTCAATCCGCCGGGGCCTCTGCAGCCGCGGCCCACCGTGACTCGCGGCTCCCGGCGAGAGGCACTTCCGGCGCGGGTCAGGATCAGCCCGCCAGCCGGCAAAAAAGTCGACCGTCTCCGCTGCGAGGGGGAGCCGTCCCCGCGCTCCCGGCTCGGGTCGGAGGATCACCAGGGTGTAGGCAGCAGAACCCGGGAGGTGTGGGGTTCCACAGTCGCCAGGAACAGGATCATGGAAGGATTAATCGGAGTAGCCGGCGGAGCTCACTCAAAGAGCGGCCATCTCGCTGCTCGGCTAGCCACGCCCCCATGTTTTTTTTTTTTAACAATTTTATATAGCACCAACTTGACCTGAAGGTTTTCGAGTGCTCTACATGGCCATCAGTTACATTGCAGAAGGTGATATATATAAATAATTTGCCCAGAATCACATGAAGTTGAGCAGACGCCGAGACTTTAACTTCGTTCTCAGTTCCAAAATCGGCAGCTTTTGCCGTAATGCCACGTCCTCTCCCACTATGAAAAGGTAACACCTTTCCCATTGATGTAAGCAAATCACCGATCGATGAAGTGGGTTTACTAAAATGAAAATGTCAGCGAGAGTAAATCCTTTTATGAGTGGAAAATCTGTATTCTTTCAAAATACATATGAGCATTTGCATGTGTAAGTCTGTCCTACAGCACATGTCATTCTAAGATAAATGACCTATGTTTTTCACGTGCTAAGTTAAGCTGCCCACGACAACTTCTATGGGTAAGTAAAATGTATTCTGCTTAGTACAATCAGGCCCGGCTCCAGGAATTCTTATTTGGGTGGGCCAAGGGTGCATTTGGGTGGGCCACTGCAGGCTCGATTTGTTGCAGATATGGCAGGCCTGCTTCAGAGCCCTCCTTTATCTCTTCTTAGTCTTACAAGGTCCAGTAAAACACACTTTTGCAAATCTCTTTCTAAATATTATAACTCTCAAAAAGTGTTTTTCCATGTAATGTTCCTTGATGGGAAGAGGAGGTTTCTGAGTTGGGAGTATCAGGCAAGTGACACTAATTGGGCTCCCTCTGTTCGAGCCTTCATGGAGGATCCCTCTTCATTACTACCTCCACCTGACCCCAGACTCTGCAACGCACTCCCTTGCAGGCTTGATTATCCACTACTCCTCTCCAGTGCACCTTATCTCACAGCTGACCTTGGGCCCCTGCCCCATATCAGGTACCATCGGGCTCCACTTTCATTTTTCCCAGTAAAAACATTAGTAAAATCACCTTCAAACTAAACTTTGAATATAGCAGTAAATATAATTAGCACACACTTTAAAGTATGTTCCACAGTAGCCCTTATGACCCGAATGCTAATTAAATAAACAAAAACAGAAAGGCCATGATCAGGTCGGCCTTAGCGCTGATGCGAAAGTCTTTTTTGGCGCCGCACCAATAACCTCTTTCTCCGTAATACCTTTACTACCACCTTCCAACAGTGCCCCTCATCCCTCCATGGCCCCTCTATTGACCTCCTCCTCGGATTCCCTCACTGCCATACGCCACAAGTGACCCTCATCTCCCCATAGCCCCTCCCCCTCATGACCTCCTCCTCAGATTCCCTCACTGCCACCCTCCACCAGTGCCCCTCATTTCTCTGTAGCCCCTCCCCCTCATGACATTCTCCTCAGAATCCTTCACTACCACCCTCCAGCAGTGCCCCTCATCTCTCCCTAGCTCCCCCTTTCACCCCATGACCTCTTCCTCGGATTCCCTCACTGCCACCCTCCAACAGTGCCCCTCCGCTTCATAGCCCCTCCCACTACCACCTCCTCAGATTCCCTCACTGCAACCCTCCAACAGTGCCCCTCATCTTTACGTAGCCTCTCTCTCATATGCATTTCATTTGTTGTGTAGCGCTACTCATATCAGTGCAGTGTCAGTACTTTACACCACGCACACATTATACAGAGACAACGAATCATACAAGTATGTAAATCAGCCTACAGGGAATGTCACATAAGCCAATGATTACAAGGTGTATGAATCACATGCCATCCATACTGGTGGGCAGTATATTTTAAGAGGGTTTGGTCTGGAGAAGCACAAACTCAGGATTTAAAGAGTACTCCAGTGGATAGGGGTTGGCTTTACTGATAAAAATGTATATCTGCCCAAAGATACTCATTTTAGCAACATTAGAATAATGAAAGACTGGGGAAGTTCTAACTATATCACAAAACAAAAAAAGCGAAGTTCTAACTATACCATTCAGGTTTGCATGCAGCTCTTTGATGACAGTTCATTGGTCACTGTCCTTTGTTAGGATTGTAACGAATAGATTCTTACCCGTCGGTGTAGTTTTGCAGCTTGAAGATCTTTCTGGATTCACTATGCTGTGCATTATTCCGCGGTCTGGTGGTTGGGTCCAGATTCGTAGTCTTTCTTTTGTCTTTTTTTTTTTTGTAGCCCAGGTGGGCGTCGACGTCCCACCATTTGGTGCACCTCTCGTGACGTTGTCCTGCTTAAGTCCCACCTCGGGGCACCATCTTCGGATAATTTTTTTTTTTAACCCTAGGCCATTTACCGTATTTCTTCTCAATTATAACCTTTCTCACATCTCTTTTCAAAACTTTTGTTCTCCATTCTCTGTCTTTCCCCCCTCTTCTCCATCCTCATCTTTCTGGCGGAGGTGGGAGGGTTCGCTAGTGAATCCAGAAAGATCTTCAAGCTGCAAAACTACACCGACAGGTAAGAAACTATTCGTTTTGCAGTGTGAATCTTTCTGGATTCACTATGCTGTGCATCGTTTTTGTAGCAGTTTGTCACTTTTGTGGTGGCTGGGTGGAAGATGAGCGTTGGTCGTTGAATATATGTTGAAGCACCTTTTGTCCTACTTGTGCTTCCTTGTTCATTTGTATATCCACGCAGTAGTGCTTAGTGAACGTGTGCACTGAAGCCCATGTTGCCGCCAGGCATATGTCTTGAATGGGTGTGTTTGCCAGAAAAGCAATGGTTGCTCCTTTCTTCCTTGTGGAGTGGGCCCGTGCCCTTTCTGATAGTTCTTGCCCTGCCTGTTTGTGGCAGAACTGTATCGTGAGTGCGATCCATCGCACGATGGTGCCTTTTGTTACTGGCCTACCCAGGAAGCTGGTTGCGAAGGACACAAAAAACGGCTTAGTTTTCCTGTGCTCCTTGGTTCTCTCAATGTAGTGCCTCACCGCCCTTCTAGCGTCCAGAGTGTGCAGTGCCCTTTCTGCGCCTGTGGTAGGGTTATAAAAAGCTTGGTATTTGTATGGTCTGGTTCATATGAAATGTCGACACCACCTTCGGCATGAAGTGTGGGTCCGTTCTCATTACGACTCTGTCCTTGTGTATCTGGATGTAGGGCTCTTGCAGCGTTAGCGCTTGCAGCTCGCTTACTCTGTGCAGCGAGGTTATTGCCACCAGAAAGGCGGTCTTCATTGTTAGCATTTGAAGGGAGGCCTTGTGAATGGGCTCAGAGGGCGCCTTCATAAGTTCCGTTAGGAATAAGTTGAGGTTCCACGCAGGCGGCGGCATCCTTTTTGGTGGCGCTATCCTTTTTGCCCCCTCCAGGAACCTCTTTACAACTCTTGATGTAACGAAACTTTCACCCGTCTCACCTCGTGTGTAGGCAACAATCGCTGCGAGGTGTACCCTTAGTGAGGATGAACATAGTTTAGCCTTTAGTAGGTGCGTGAGGTATCTTAGCACCGTTGATTGCTTTGTCAGCTTATTTTGCAGTTTATGTCTCCTGCACCAATGTGTGTACCTCTTCCATTTTTCCCCATAGCATTTCCATGTCGTCGGTCTCCTTGCCTCCCGGAACACTCGCATAGTGCTTTGAGGTAGCTTAAGGTGTGGAAACTCTATGTCTTCAGGAGCCATGCCGCTAGGCCGAGGCTCTCTGGCTCTGGGTGTAGAACCTCTCCGTTCTGCACGGAGAGTAAGTCCTTTCTTTTGGTGAACTTGTGTGGTGGTCCCTGTGCCATCTCCACTATTTGCGAGTACCAGGTCCGTCTTGCCCACTGTGGTGCCACTAGGATCAGCGTCATGTTGCTGGTCCTGCACTTGTTGAGTACCCTGTGTATCAGTGGTATTGGTGGAAAAGCGTAGGCAAATGTTTTTGACCAGCTTATCCATAGGGCATTCCCCTTGGATTGGTTTTCTGGTTGTCTGGATGCAAAGCTTTGGCATTTTGCATTCTGGTGTATTGCAAACAGGTCTATTGTCGGTGTACCCCACCTTCTGAATAGCCTTTGCGTTTCCTGTCCATTGAGCTCCCACTCGTGGGACGCCAAAGTCTGCCTGCTGAGCCAGTCTGATTCCACATTGTCCTTCCCTGGTAGGTGAATGGCCAGCAGGTCTATTTTGCGTGGGATGGCCCATCTCCAAATCTCCTGCGCCAGGTTGGATAGGGGAAATTACTGTGTTCCTCCCTGCTTGTTGATGTAGAACATCGTTGTTGTATTGTCTGTTTGTATCAACACCTTCTGGCTGTACGGTTTTTTCTGGAAGGCTTTCAGGGCTAGGAATACGGTCTTCAATTCCAGGTAGTTGATGTGTCTGACCGCATCCGCTGGAGTCCACAGACCCCTCACTTTGAGCTTGTCCATATGTGCTCCCCATCCTATCTGAGATGCGTCTGTGGTGATGGTCACCGTTGGGTTTGGTGGTGTCAAGGGCTTCCCTATAGTTATGTTCTCCCTGTTCCACCATGCTATCTCTTCTTGCACCGCGTGCGTTACAACCACTAGATCCTCCCAACTTCCGCTTGCCAGTGACCATTGCTGTTGCAGCCATTCCTGAAAAGGCCTCATGTGTAGGCGTACATTGGGAACTAGGTGAATGCATGACGCCATCATCCCCATGATCTTGCTCGCTGTTCTCACTGTCAGAGCTTGCCCCTTCTGGTAGAGGCGCGTCTCCTTCAGCAGGGTCAGTGTTCTCTTGTCGCTGGGCATCACTGTTCTCTGTAAGGTGTTGATCTTTGCCCCAGGAAGATCTTCACCTGTTCTGGTTCCATTGAGGATTTCCCCCAGTGTATTGAGAATCCCAGCTTCGTTAGTGTGTTCTTGACCCACTGTGCGTGTTCCTTGCACTTTTCGCGTGAACTTGCCTTTATTACCCAGTCGCCGAGATAAGGGTATAAATGAATCCCTTCCCTCCGCAGGTACGCTGCCACTGCCGCCAGTCATTTTGAGAAAACCCTTGGTGCGGACTGTAGCCCGAATGCCAAGGTTGTGAATTGGTAGTGTTCCTTGCTAATGGCGAACCTTAACAGACTTTTGTGCTGCCTGTTCATTGGGATGTGCAGGTAGGCATCTTCGAGATCCACGGTTGACATGATGTCTCCGTCTCTCATTTGCGGGAGTACCTCTTGTAGGGACGTCATTTTGAATTTTTGCATCCTTATGTACTTGTTTAGGAACCGTAGATCCAGGATGGGTCTTAGTGTTCCATCCACCTTTGGTACCAGGAAGTAGTTTGAGTACACTCCCTTGTTCATTTCTTTGAAAGGTACTGGCTCCATAGCATCCTTTAGGACTAGTTCTTGTGCTTCTTCTACGAGTTGTACTAGCTCCTGTCCTGAGTGCTCCCTCCTCTTTGCTTTTCTGTTTGGTGGTTTCCTTTTCAACTCTATACAGTATCCGAACTGTATGATGTTGAGTATCCATTTGTCGGTTATCTTTTTCCATTCTTGAAGGAAACGTCTCAGTCTGCCGCCTACTGGTGTTGCATGTTCGTTGGCGTTTGGTCTGTGTAACCCGCTCATCTTTGATCTTTTGTGCTCCACCCTCTGAGGGTTTTTGTGGGTGAGCACTCTTTCCCGTGTGAAGTCACTTTGAGGTGGGTTGGTCTCCCCCTCTGCGTCTCTGGCCTCGTCCGTTCCCCCTGCTCCGAAAAGACTGGCCCCGAGGCTGGTACTGCCAGTGTAGTTTCTGCTGGGCCTGCTGCCCGTGATTGTCGTCTTGATGGGCCTGCTGGAATGTTTGGTGTGACGTTCCCGGCTGGCTTCCTCCTCTTCCGTAAGGTCTCCGTGTCGGGGTACCTCTTCTCATTCCTCTGAATTGCAGGGCCCCCATGGACCTTGCTGTTTCGTTCTCCTTTTTGAGCTGGGTGAGTTTTTCATCCACCGGTGCCCCGAACAGCAACTCTTCGTTGAAAGGGGTGTTCAGGATGTTGTTCTGAACTTCTTGCTTGAAGCCTGAAATCCTGAGCCAGGATTGCCTTCTGTTATTCCAATTGCCATCAGCCTGCTTGATGTTTCTGCTCCATCCAACGCTGTTTTAAGGCAAGAGTTTGCTATATTCTTTCCTTCCTCCACTAGGTGCGCAGCCCTTTGTTGGTATTGCTCGGGGAGGTCCTTCATCAGTTCATCCATTTCGTCCCAGTGTTGGTACTGGTGCCTGTTCAGTAGGGCATTGGAGTTCGCCATGCGCCAGTGCATTGCCGCGTTTCTCTCTATTTTTCTCCCAGTCAGGTCCATCCTCCTGCTTTCTTTGTCTGGAGGTGGTCCAGAGGTTGCTGGGACATTTGCCCTCTTCCTGGCAGTAGATGCAATGATTGAATCTGCTGTGACGGATCCTTTGATGTATGGAGGGTCCTGGGAGGAGTGTTTATATTTTTTCTCCGTCCTAGGTGTGATGGACCTGCATGTTGCTGGGTCCTTGAACGCCTCGTTCCCCTGGTTCATGACACTCTGGAGCATGGGGAGGAACTGGCTCCTAGTTTGGATAGCGAGCAGTGTCTCCAGTAAAAAGTCTGCTTTCGGCTTTTCTTCCTCCAGCTTAACACCAAAAGCTGCAGCCGCGCTTTTGACTACCATGTTGTAAGCCCCTATGTCATCTGGCGGCGAAGGCCTCGAAGGGTAAGTCTCCACAGGCTCTTCTGGATTTTCGGCGTCGAGGTCCTGCCTCGTCGACTGCGCCGAGCCGTAGTTCGATTGTTGTTCCTCTTATTCTTCTCCCTCATAGTAAAAGGTCTTCTTCTTCCTCTCCGGGAGTCTTGGACAGTTCTTCTGCGAACTCCTCCTGTTCCTCGACCTCGACGATGATCGACGGTGGTTTCGTTGGGATAGTGAATTTTTTCATCTTCTCGTCGAACTCCCTTTTCCTTTGAAGGATGCTCTCCATCTCTGCTTCGAGCCTCCTCTTTTTCTTCTCCATTTCGGAGGAGTGTTCGGCGTCGGTTTTTTCCACGGAGCTTGTGTCGATGCGACCTTATCTTTCGAAGTCGAACACCCACTTTCTTGGCCTTGCTTCGACGACCTTTGCCTTTCGGCGGTCTTCGGCACCTGGGAGTCCTTCTCGAAGGACCCGCCGGTCCTTTTGTCCTTGGATCCACTCACGGTCATCGAAATTTTCAGCGCCGGTGTTCCTTTTGAGGACTTTGACTCTGTTTTTCGAGAGTCTGACTGCTTTTCGGTGCCCTGTCGAGGGTTTAGTGCTCGACGTCTCTCCTACCTTGTCAGACGTTTTCTTATCGGTCTCTGCGACCGTGAAGTCATCAGGTCCTTCGGCGACGTGGTCTTCGTCGTCGGTGGAGAGGCCCAGTTCGTACAGTGTCGGGGCCTTCCCCTTGCCCTCCATGTTGTCGTTGGCTCTCATCTGTCTCTCTCTCACCCGGAGCGTCTTCGGTGTGAAGGCCGAACAGGCGTTGCAGTCCTTGCTCTCGTGGTCAACTGGCAGGCAAAGGTTGTTGGTCCTTCTGCGCGTATTTGTGGTGGCAGTTACGGCAGAATTTAAAAGGTGTTTTGTCCATTCCTGCGCTCAGTGTCCCTTAGTGCGCATTCTCCGTTGGACGTTGAAGATCTCGAGGTTCTCCTCCTCCTTTGTCGTCCCGGCTTGTTGCTCTTCCTTTCTGTAGTCTTCCTCAACTTCTTCGATGAAACTCGTGCTTTTTCTTCTTGCTTCGCCCAAAAACTCTGGAGCTTCACGGTGACGATCCAGACCCAACGGTGGAAAAAAGAATCTGAAGATGGCGCCCCGAGGTGGGACTGCCGCAGGAAGCAGGACGACGTCACGAGAGGTGCACCAAATGGTGGGACATCAACGCCCACCTAGGCTACAAAAAAAAAAAAAAAGACAAAAGAAAGACTATGAATCCGGACCCAACCACCAGACCGCGGAATAATGCACAGCATAGTGAATCCAGAAAGATTCACGCTGCAAAACTTCTGAACTGCAAGTAACAGGATCTCTGTCACAATGACAGTAACCTACTGAGCTTCCACATAAAATACAGTTCATCTGCACTTAACTACTAACAGAGAAATGATTGCTCTCCAGCAGGATCATTAATTACCAGCGTTATCTGGGCATTTTTTATTGTCTTATTTGTGTCCTGCATCGACCATGATAATGATAAAAACTGATTAAATGAAGCACATGTCCTGCTGGGCCTGTGCAGATTTTAAAAAGAAAAACAAACAGGGACACATTCTCTTACCAACTCCATTAGTCAAACTTAGTGTCGCAGCCTGATGTGATAAGCAGCTACAGGGGTTGGGATAGGTGAATAGGAATACATAAACTTATTTTCTCCTGCGCTGCATAGAAAAAGAATATCCACGCAGCAGGACAGTAGGCAAAGGTTACCGCAGCCAAAGAAAGGATTTGTCGCCTTTCGCCATGCCCCTGGTGGAGATGAAGGGGTGAAAAAATAAACAAAGCCTTGTTAACATGTAAATGGTCTTTTAAAGACCTGTGAAGTACTCAGGTGCGGCTGCAATAATCTCAAAAACTGTCGCGCACACACACGACGGGGGGGATTTGAAGCACTTTGAGCCCAATGGCGTTGAGCCCCTGCCTTCAAGCCCTCACTGCAAGGGCCAAGGCTCCTGTTTGGGTGGGCCAGGCTCATGCTAGAACCGGGCCAGAGTACAATGCTCTCTCTTCAAGGCACTAGAATAATCGGTTTTCCAGTAAGCATGCCGCTGCGCCACTAGGCTAACATGTGTGACTAAAAATAACCTAGCTTGCCCTCCTCCGGCTCCAGTTTTTCAATGATTGCACTTTCGCATCTTAGAGTAATCAGGGGAGTTAATGAGGCTAAAGTGACATTTAAAATCTGGTCAAAATGCAGCTGTCCCGCGAGTAAATTTAAGTAGACCCCCCAGGATTTTGAATTTCGTCGGCAGTTTTGTCCAAATTGCGGCGTTTTTACAAAACTGCCGATTTCGCGTTTTTTTGGCAAATCGCGAAATCCTGGATGGTCTGTCCAATACTTTTAGGTCCAGTATGTTTCGTGTGTAAAAAAAACTCAGTTCAACACTGGGTAGATGTGGCATTGAGCAGCAAGGCTTACACAGAGGAACAAGTGTTAAGCATTTAAACAGCACCAAATAATTGAAGAAGAAATCCACATGGCTCAAGAAATCTGATACCAACTTATAAAAACTACTCAGGTTTTTTTTTTGTTTTTTTAAATACAAATTTAGAGACTAGAACAAAAAAAAGATCCAACAGGCGGTTCAGGAGATAATGATTTCACAAGCAATATTAAATGTAAATCAATTTCAACTGCGAACAAGCCATGGCAAAGTAAACAAATTCAACACTTGAAACTTTTTTAAAGAAGGCTTAGGATAAGTGTCAAATTGGTCGGTTAGAAGTAGTTGGAGCAACCAACTCCAGCAGGGTGCTAGTCAGGGGGACCACCAAGGTCTTCAAGAATAGTTACTTTCACAGAAGAAGCAGTCCTTCAACAGTCCAGGCACTTTATCTGCGTTGCAAAGGATTTCTATGTAGTGGTCCTAATGCAAGGGATGAAGGATGCTGAAGATGCTCCAAGGATGCTGTGAATGCAACTCAGTCGATGGGATTCTTCCTGCAAGGAATCTTCGGTCCACAAAGATGTTGCTATGCAAGACCACGATTGTTTCAATGAATGTTTTGAAAACTCTATGCGTATCTTTCCTGTGTTTTACAAAAAGCATGCATAAGTAAGCAACAAAAGGGGCAAGATCTATTTCCACGATTCCCTTGGGGATCAGTGTCATGTTTGAGTTTGCCAAATCACATGGCACCCCAGAAGGCATAAGGCGATCATGTGAGGCACAGTTAGATAGCCAGGAATCGGACCAACAGTTTCTGATGACGTAGATGGACCAAGTCCCTGCATTCGGAAGTCCTTTTGTTCTAATACGCAGTATTAAATTTTCTAATGGGAACCGTATAACAAGGGGACCCTGGTCGCAAGGTCAACATCCCACTTTGTCCTCTGCATCTAGATTAAGTTTAGTTCCCACTGTAATATCAGTCACCTGTTGTCACTGTCACAAGCTAATCCTTCCCAAGTCTGTAACTCACCCACTGAGGGTCACACCATCTCTCGACAGAACTCCCAGGTTGTGTGAACTCAGGAGGTACTCTGTGTCGGATCTTGGTCATTTGTGCTGCACAGCAGTGGTGGTAGCGACCTGAAGACTTTGGGCTACCAACTTGCCCCAGCAGGTTTCTTTAGCTGTTCTGTCCATGTGCAGCGAACAGGAGGCCAGTTGACTGGTGATTGGATTCTCTGGGCTTGAGTGGGCTCTGGAGACAGCTTCTCATTGAGCAGGACATGCAGGCACAATCCCGGTCTATTCTAGCCACCAGGTGCTGTCTTTGACAGTGCAGCTTTGTTTGCTGGCCCCTCGGTAGAGCAGTGCAGTCCTTTTTCGCTCCTTCTTCAAAGTCTTCCTTCTTCTGAGGTCTGGATGCCAGGGGTACCCCTCTTATGTTGGGAAATGGCCCTCAGGGCAAGATGCAGTTGGTAGCCAATGGGCTATAAGGTCCCCTCCCATCTGATGACCACTTCCTGTGGAGTGTGGCATCTGGCTATCCTAGGATGCCCCATTTTACCCACTACCAAAATTGAGAGACCCCTCTTTCCGTGTTCAGACCTCCCAGCTGACCCTGGGGTGTGGCTACCCGAAGGCTACACACCTCTGGGGAAACTGGTTTGGCAGCTGATTTCCCCTCTCAGCCTCACGTAAAATACTGTCTACCCTTCCTGAGCGTCATTGGCACGCCTCTCCAGAAAGCGGTGTCATTGAGCAGGCTCCATGTGTTTTAAAGGCAGCAGGGTCAGCTATGCTAAAGTTGTACACTACAAGTTAAATTAATTAGAACTTGAGATACAAGTCGGGCTTAATGTAACGAGTTATTTGATACCTTATAGTGCCCACTTTAGTCTCACCATTCAGGAGTTAGCACAGCTGAGGGGTCAGCGTGTAACCCTATACTCACCAATTAGGTAACCAAGTCTTTCCACAGTAAAACAGTGGCGTTGCGGGTTTTACTGTCAGGACATGTACAGTACATGTCCTGCCTGTTTCATAGGTCTCACCCCACCTTTTAAAGTCAGTAGGCCTGCCAGAGGGATGGCGCGCACACACACATACAGAAGTGGTGGCTTTGCCATTACTTTCAATGGCAAAGTCAGGATAGAAGTGCAGGACTGCTCTACCTGTCTGTATTGGCAGACGGGGGGGGGGGGCTTGTTTTACTTGAGGGACCTTCAGGGTGTCACAAACAGTGCTGCAAGCCCTGGGGTACCCTCTAATTTGCCTGCCCTGGTTACCACCTACTAGGGACTTACAGGTAAGTTAGCCATTTAACAATTGGGCACAACTCATTCGACATACATTTTAGTGTCAGGATACTGGCACTAAGGTCCGGTCGGCAGATCTCAGGGCACTCAGAGTTGAAAACCCAGCAGCATTAGAGGAAAAATTGGGGGGTGACCGTACAAAAAGTGGTATTTCCTTACAATACATATTTTTTGTCTTGTGATGTGTTTCCACACAGGACAGAGTTCATTCAGCACATGGTCTCCACGCATATCACACGTAAGCAGTCACGCAACATACACTGTGAATTACCCCAGTTATTGGGGACTGACCTGATGTTATTCAACAGGATCTGTAGATACTCTACGAAGGACATAAAGACAAGCATTTACAATGCAACGGTCTCGGCATTGTTAAAGTTAGAGCTATTGGCATTGCTCATGACATTATTTTTGTTTATGTTTTTGTTTTTAAAACATTTAAAGAATCGGCATTATTTACAATGTCAATAGCTTAATCACTCTCAAAAGCGAGATTTATTATGCGAGCATTATTTGGGAAGTTTGGCAAATCCATAATTATGAGGAAAACGCTGCAGCATCGCAAAATGCCAGTAGCCCAGACTAATATGCATGATTAGTATTTGGATTCCATGCCCATTCCTTCTTTGTCCTCTCTGCTGAAACTGCTGTCTGAAGTGTCAAATTTTATTAATACTAAACAAAAATAGCACTACCGTGCCAGGGCCAGACTTGGCGTTGATAATGATTGTTTGAAAAGGGAACTTTGAAAGGATACGAACTTGACCAATTCTGCTTTCAAAATATAAGAGAACACTGTAGAGGCATGCGTCTACCGACTGTTATATATAATTTGGGATATATTTCTTAATCTGTCGCGTTCAGCCACTGCATGATTATATTGTTGTCTCTTTTTGAAACTCAGGAGCAGTAACATTGTCGTGGTGTCACTAGGGCTTCAAGTGGATGCTTTTTCAATATTATATACAAGCCACAGTTACTGCTAATTTATCTTATGCAACTAACAACGATTGACAAAGCCAATAGTCCTAACTTGTTGTAGGTATCATGTTACTTGTTGTATCATTATGCCTGGATGCAATGACAAAAGAGACAGCAAAATACAAGTCGTATAGACCCCGCGCAACACCGCCCCCCACCCATTTTTTTTTATCCCACTTAAAGCCCTGGGTAGGATACTCAACAACAGGGCCGAACTGGAACCCCAAAGTAGGACTGGCAATTATGTCGGACCAGCTGGAGGGTCATGGGGGAGGTTAACTGTGAAGCACGTTTGCTACAGGAAACGCCGGATGCCCGGGCAAGCCCGGCCCTGCTCAACAACCCCGTTCTCTCCCGCATTTACCTGTGATCAGGCGCGCAACACCCATTGAACTCAAAGGGCTTCAGCCCCCCCCCCCCCCCCATCGTGTGTGGCAGCCCGGGATGAGACCGCTTCCCGGGCAGACACAAAGCCGCGCCCGAGCACTTCACAGGTCTTTAAAAAGACCATTTGCATGTTAATGAGGCCTCGCTGTTGGTTCACCCCTTCTAAGAACCCCCGCAGCTCCACTCCTAGATTCAGCCCCCCCACCCCCGAAATCAGCGCCACTCTGCCTACTGTTTAAAGATTCAGCCCCCCCCCTGAAATTTTTGCTTAGCCGTCCCCCCCCCCCCGAACATTAACTAGCAAGTGATTTCGCTGGTCGCTTTTTCACAAGCTCTGAACTTTGGCAGTGATGTTTCCCCATGATAGAGAAGTTTCAGCGCGGAGTGCGGCACGAGCCCTCGGCGGAGGCACAGGCGCGCGGCGCGGCTCTGAGGAGGGGGCCGCCCGACCCATGGCTTCAGCCTTCATGTGCGGCGTGGAGGGCCTGCTCTTCAACGGCAGCCGCTTCGTTTGGAACCTGACCATGTCCACGCTGCGGAGGTGGTACGCCGACCGGCTGGGGGTGGGCACCTCCTGAGGACCTGGTGCGGGCTCAGAGAAGTTTACCAAGTAAGAACCAGGGGGCATTTAGAGGGTTATAGGCTGGCATGGCGAGAGGGAATATCGACAACTAATTAGATATATCCACAACACTGCACCATCAGCAAGTACACTTATTGCACCTCCGCTGCTGACGCATGTATATTTACATCAAACTCCTTTTACCGCCACTCAGTGTCTTGCTGCAACAGAGAATCTTCGGTACCTCAGTACTTGCAGCGTTTTGTAAAAAGCATATTTCCAAGCAATACTAATGCAGGGTTTTAGGTTTAACGGTATGCGATGGCGCCCACAGTGTGTACGTAGAAGTTTGGAGCTGAAGAGTAAAACGGTGCAAGTAGGACGAGGGCAAAACAAACCCTAAACCCCTCCAGTAGACCGGAGTCTAAGAATAGGAAACAACATAGATGCCTATGCACACGTTACGATTAAGTACTGTATCAATACAGAAAGTAATGGTAAGAGCAGCAGTATAGACACAAATTACAGAAATCCAACACTTTTCTTTTTTCTTGGTTTAATATGATTCCGTTGCCCAGCCAACACGTGTTTCGTCCGGGTGTAAGACCCACGACTTCTTCAGGGCATCAGGCGCAACGTGAACAGAAAATGGATCTCTCCGCCGGTTATACTTCCGTCCCGGCTGTCCGGTTCGTAAGCTTACGAACCGGACTCCAACTACACTTCCTGACGCACTCGTCGTACAGGTCCTGATTCACTTGGGCTACTCACCCCTGTGTAACTCATCCAAATAGTGACCATTGCACTTTTTTTCCCGCGCAGCCGGGACGGAAGTATAACCGGCGGAGAGATCCATTTTCTGTTCACGTTGCACCTGATGCCCTGAAGAAGTCGTGGGTCTTACACCCGGACGAAACACGTGTTGGCTGGGCAACGGAATCATATTAAACCAAGAAAAAAGAAAAGTGTTGGATTTCTGTAATTTGTGTCTATACTGCTGCTCTTACCATTACTTTCTGTATTGATACAGTACTTAATCGTAACGTGTGCATAGGCATTCTATGTTGTTGCATATTTCCAAGCAGTCATCGAACACCGCCGCCTTTCTCCGAAGCAGAGCAGAAATGCCTCGGAGAAACGCAGCGTCGTTTTCGGATTCGGGGGCGTGTTTTGCTGTTATCTCCTCCAGCCAATAGACTTTCTGCAAAAAACACGCCCCCCGATCCGAAAAGGACGGGGCCTGATCGGAGAGACAAACCTCTTCTCCAATGGCTGGCGAGCATTCAAGAGCCCAGCCAATGGAGAACAGGGGAGAAGAGGGGCAGGTTCAAGCCCCTCTTCTCCAAAACATTAAATCTCTCGACTTCCGGTTCTGCCTTCGGCAGACCGGATGGTCCCGAGACCTAAAAACAGTTATCTGCTATTGCCAGTAGACTGTTTCCATAACCTAGTGAGAGGAATAGCGGCGGCTGCTGACAATGTGACGTTGGAGGGCGGCAGCACGGGGGAATACAAAAAAAAAAAAGACAAAGGAAAACATTAAAAAACATCAAATATCACTTACCTGATGCTTCATCTGCCACCTTGCTCCCCTCCTGATCATCAACGGGCGCACACTGTGCAGGATCCGAGATGCCAATCCAGATGCTGCTCTCATGCTGGAAGTACTATTACCCAGCATGAGAGAAGCGCTGGGATTAGTCTGAGGCACCTGGTTTGGTGCTCAGACAGGGCCTGGGAGCCAGAGTCTGTTCTCCACCTGGCTGTGCAACACAGCTCATGTTGGAGGAATGCTAAGTGCGTGTGTAGGTTTGGCTGTCCTAAGACAGCCAGCCAAACCAACATGCGCACTTAGCCATGCCCAGGATGACCCAGCCCGCCCCATCCTGTGACTCGGCTGGCTCAGTGAAAAATAAAGTGATAAAATAATTTTATCATTTTATTTTTCACTGTTGCTTCTGCTGGGTAGCAGCAGTGGGGCAACTTTGCTCTGCTGTGTATTCCTAGAATACAGGAGATAAGTACTTCACAACCCTCCTGGGAAAAAACATGAACCCTCTGGCATGTCCACGTTAATGCCTTATGCATCAAATAGTCCATCTTTGGCTTCAGCTCCGTGACAGAATTTAGCACATCATTGATAATAGGGTTGTCTTCCCAACACTCAATCGCTAAATTAAGCAGAAACCCACTCATTTCTGTGGCACATCCATATAGGTAAAAAACAGACATGTGAGAAAACGGCCCAAATTATTTCCTGGAATAGTCACAAACGTGTTAGTTTGAGGACAGAACAAAGTGCTATATCTTCAATCTACAAAATATTTGTCCCAAAAGTCCTTCATGTAGGTTGATGCAAAGTAACTTCCTTAATTGACAATGATCACCCTTGGGAGCCGAACATAAGAAATCATCCCTGTAGGTCTCTGGCTACCAAAGTGGCAGCAGCAAAAGCTCTACATCTGTGCCCAATTCAATAGCAGTATAACAGTTACAGCTATTCCTTTTGTTCTAACCCTGAAGGTGCCTCACCAAGGACATCGCCTCGGCCAGCTGTAAAAGAAAGCTCCTAAAGTACTGGGGATCTACTATCTCCAGTTAGACCCATCTTTGTTTTTTTTTTTTTTTACTGACTACATTGTAGTCTATTTTCAGATACATCCTTGAAAAACCCAGCTACTTCACCTTCAGAATACACCTTTGATGTCTAATGTACTCACTCAACAGTTTGGACACTGTCTTGGCATTGTAAAACGCTGTCCTTCTGGGACTTCCAACGACACTTGCAGCTCTAGTAGGCTTCCTGCCTGCATCACTTGGCTAGCAGCATGGTGTTCTGGTTCTGCTTTTGTAAGCTCTGGAAGGTTTAAACACTGCTCTTGTGAGCCAGGTGAGTCGTAACTCATCTGAGATGTCTTCTCATCTTCCCTTGACACTCCTAAGCTGATACTTAGAGGAGTATCAACAAACATCCATCATCCAGAGGGAGTAGTTTCTTACCTGTAACTCCAGTTCTGTAGTAGGGGTATCTCGGTTATAGTCATAATCTATGAATAGTCCCGCCCATGTGCGGGGACCCCGGAGCAATCAAAAAATATCTCTTAAGCTGTCCTGCATTTGCAAACCTGCAAAGACACTTAAGAGACAGACAAAATAATACAGCCTAATCACAATATGGCTGCACTGGCCAGCACTTCCTCCGAAGTGAACACAAAAGCCAAAATAAAGTTTAAATGTCATTTTTATTCACATCTGACATGTTCCTTTATCATCTCACACTCCCTTCACCAAAATCCCTTTAAACAATAGAGAGGAAGGGGTGGACAGACAAGCCCTATAGGCTGTCATTATGTGTCTGCTAAAGGGATACCGTGCCTTTAAGAAACTCTCCAGAGACCCCCGGTATCCCAGGATGCACAGCCAAAGCAAGTTACTTTCAGTTCTTTTTGAAGGTGTATAACAACAGGCCTAGTACTGCCAGGTTACTCCACCGGGGAGGAGGGAGGGTCGCTTATGACTATAACAGAGATACCCCTACTACAGAAGTGGAGTTACAGGTAAGAAACTACTCCTTCTGTAGTAGGGGATCTCTGTGTATAGTCATAATCTATGAATAGAATGGCAAGCCCATCCCAACAACACACAGCGGTGGAGTAAAACCCCAACACCAACAAATTACTGTGCAAACAAGTTCCTCAGCAAAGCCTGTCCAACCTGCGCATCTGCCCTAGCATCAGAATCCAGGCAGTAATGCTTTGTAAACGTATGGACTGACTTCCAGGTGGCAGCCTTACAAATGTCAGCAATTGGAATATTCCTAAGCAAAGCTGTAGTCGCTGCTTTGCCCCTAGTCGTATGTGCTGTAGGCTTACCCCCTAAGGTCTTATTAGCTTTCTGATAACAAAGCTGAATACAGGACACAATCCATCTGGAGATGGACTGTTTTGAGGTAGCTAGACCAGTTCTGACTGAACCATAATTTACAAACAGTTGATCCGACCTGCGGATGTCTTTTGTCTTATCTAGATAGAATTTCAACACCCTACGCACATCAAGGGAATGCAGAGACCTCTCCGCCGGAGAGGAGGGATGCTGAAAAAATGTTGGCAAAGTTATCATTTGATTTACGTGGAAATCTGATATCACTTTAGGCAAAAATTTAGGATGAGTACGCATTACCACTTTAGAAGCATGGAATACAGTATACGGCTCTTGACAACACAGAGCCTGAATCTCACTTACCCTCCTGGCCGATGTAATGGCCACAAGGAAGGCAGCCTTCCAGGACAAATGCTGCAAAGAAGCCTTATGGATAGGCTCAAAAGGCTCCCTCATCAACCTGGACAACACCAAGTTCAATTCCCATGGTGGCGAAGGTCGTCTAACAGGGGGAAACACCTTACGCAAACCCTCCAAAAAATCTTTAATCACAGGGATTTGAAAAAATGAGGTTTGGGAAGGGCCCTTCCTATACGCAGTCAGAGCTGCGAGATGAACCTTAATAGACTGAAAATTAAGCCCAGATTGAGCTAACTGCAGCAGATAAGGCAAAATAACATCTTCTTTACAGGATGTAGGGTCAATGTCCTTTGCCTTGCACCATAAACAGAATCTCTTCCACTTATAGGCATAAGAAGTCCTCGTAGACGGTCTCTTCGCCTCTTTCAAGATCTCCATACAGTCCTGAGGTAGATTCAAGTGTCCATACTGCACTAGCTCAGGAGCCATGCTGCCAAACTCAAGGACGAGAGATTGGGGTGAACCATCTGTCCTCCGAACTTCGTGAGAAGGTCCGGCCGACACGGCAGGCGCCGGTGTGGCAGAAAAGACCGGTGAAGAAGGTCGGTGAACCACCATTGCCTCGGCCACTCCGGAGCAATCAGGATCATCCTGGCTCTGGATTGCGACAGCCTGATCAGCACCGCCGGAATCAGGGGAATGGGTGGAAAGGCGTAGAGAAAGCTGTTGGACCAGCTGATCCATAGGGCATTCCCCAGTGTCCCTGGTTGGTAGTACCTGGACGCGAAGTCGCGGCATTTGCTGTTTTCTGCCGTAGCGAACAGATCGATGTCCGGAGTGCCCCACTCTGCGAAGACGTCTCTTAGCACGTCGTAGTTTAGCACCCACTCGTGATTTTCTTGAACGAGCCTGCTGAGCGCATCGGCTTGGGCATTCTGCACTCCCGGCAGATGGGTTGCCGTGATCGTCAGGTTCCTGGCCACCAGCCAATTCCAGATCATCTGTGCCTCCCGAGACAGCGTGCGTGAACGGGAGCCCCCCTGCTTGTTGAGGTAATACATGGTAGTAGTATTGTGGATCTGAACTAGCAAGGAGTTCGTCGTGAAGGAGGGATGGAACACCTTCAGGGCCAAGTGTACTGCTCTGAGTTCCAAAAAGTTGATGTGATAAGTCATCTCCGTCTGTGACCATATCCCCTGAATCTGAAGAGGGCCCGAATGCGCTCCCCAGCCCTGGAGAGACGCATCGGTCACTATGGTCTGGACCGGAATATCCTTGTGAAAGGGAGTCCCCTTGCAAACATTCTCTGAGGAGCACCACCATTTCAGAGATTGGAGAGGGTGTTGGGACAGATAAATTGTGTCCTCCCAGCGCCCCCTCCGTTGGTCCCATTGATCCTCCAGACATTCCTGCAGAGGCCTCATATGCAGACGTGCATTGGGGGTGAGAAAAATGCATGAAGCCATCGACCCCAGCAAGGAGGTCACTGTAGGAGAGTGGGCTGACAGGAGGTGCAGGGCCTTCCCACGGATCGATAAGCGTCTCTCCTCCGAAGGACACACGCTTGCGTTCAAGGTATTGACTGAGGCCCCCAAGTACCGGAGACACTGCACAGGGATCGGCACTGGCTTTGACATGTTGATGTGCAGTCCCAGGCGATGCAGCAAGGCAGCTGTCCTGTTGAAGTGACACTGGGCTTCCCGGTACGTGGAAGCTTTGATCAGCCAGTCGTCCAGGTATGGATACACAAACACCTTGCTCTTCCGCAAGTGTGCCGCCACCACTGCCATGCACTTGGAGAACGTCCGTGGGGCAGACTTCAGACCAAACGGGAGTACTGTATACTGGTAATGGTTGTTGCCTACCAGAAAACTCAGGAACTTGCGATGCTTTAGTGCGATCGGCTGTAGGGAGAGCGCACTGGTGGAATCTGTGGAGGCGGGCTGGTGAAACGAAGACTGTATCCATTGCAAACAATATTCAGCACCCACTTGTCCTGAGTTATTGTCCTCCACTCTGCCAGGTAGTGTTGAATACTTCCCCCCACCGGAGCGGGTAACGGACGAGGGGGAAGTGATCTTTCAGGGCTTCGACCTGGCCGGGCCTTTGTTCCCCGACGAGGATTGATGCTGTCCTCTGCCCCTCTGGCGCTTTTGAAAGGACTGCCTGGGGAACTGTTGTTGTTGTTGCTGGTGCTGTTGTTGGTGACCAGACTGACGCTCTTGACCTCGTTGCTTCGAATAGCGCCTGCCATAGGAGCGGAACGACCTCTTCTGCTCCTTGGGTCTTTCAAACCCCACGGCTTTCAGGGTTTCCGCTTCGGCCTTCATGCGGGCCATCTCGTCATCCGCATGAGACCCGAACAGCGTCGTGCCGGAGAAAGGCAAATTGGCAATCTTCTGCTGCGCTTCAGGCTTCAGAGAGGTGAGCCTCAGCCAGGAATGCCTCCTCATGTGTACCCCGTGACAGTACCCATGGGCCGCCAGCAACGACACATCCCCCGCAGCACTGATGATCTGGTTGGAGACCATCATGCCCTCGTTCAGAACCTCCTGGAAGTCCTCCCTTTTATCCCTAGGCAGGGAGGCAGCAAACTGTTGCAAGGAGTCCCAGAGTGACCGGTCATAGCGACCCAACAGAGCGGAGGCGCTAGCAGCCTTCATCGTGGTGGCCGACGTGGAGCACACTCTCCTCCCCAAGGAGTCCATCTTGCGACTCTCCTTATCCGGAGGGGCCGTGGAAGAGGGCGTCGTGGAGTGTAGTTTACGAGCCGCAACCACAATGACAGAGTCCGGGGGAGGGTCCACCCTGAGGACCGCGGGGTCCGTGTCAGGGGCCCTGTACTTTTTCTGCAACCTTGAGGGAGCCGACTTCACCACAGCTGGTGTCAACCCTAAATTGCAGGATGCAGTAGAGGAAGGCGCTAGACGTCGAGTGAACAAACTATTTTCCAAAAATATCAAATTTTATCCAAATAACCACCCAAAAGGGTAGAGCTCAAGCTCCAGGGTCCTGCAAGCAGGAGCCGGAAAAAAGAACTGAAAATAACCTGCTTTGGCTGTGCATCCTGGGATACCGGGGGTCTCTGGAGAGTTTCTTAAAGGCACGGTATCCCTTTAGCAGACACATAATGACAGCCTATAGGGCTTGTCTGTCCACCCCTTCCTCTCTATTGTTTAAAGGGATTTTGGTGAAGGGAGTGTGAGATGATAAAGGAACATGTCAGATGTGAACAAAAATGACATTTAAACTTTATTTTGGCTTTTGTGTTCACTTCGGAGGAAGTGCTGGCCAGTGCAGCCATATTGTGATTAGGCTGTATTATTTTGTCTGTCTCTTAAGTGTCTTTGCAGGTTTGCAAATGCAGGACAGCTTAAGAGATATTTTTTGATTGCTCCGGGGTCCCCGCACATGGGCGGGACTATTCATAGATTATGACTATACACAGAGATCCCCTACTACAGAACTAGGTAATATTAGATTGTCCATGCTGAGGTCATCCATCACTCCCACACTTGGCATCTCCATTCAGTCTCAGATCGTGAGCAGTACTGTGTCAAATTAGAAGCATACACAACTACCATACTTCCAGTGACTATACTGTCTAAGATGTTCTTGTTGCAGTACACAAACCTGCTAGCCCCAGAATCCCAGAGAGCCATTCACATATGCTGTGCAGTAATATGGTCAGTTAATTGAAACAACCTACTGAGATATATAGGGTGCATGTTTACAACATTCAAAGACATGAAGATTCCAGTGGCGTTCTGGTGTAGCCCTTTTGATGTGGAAACGCAGGTGGCTTATCTACTGACCCTTAGCGGATGTTAGTTCTTACAAATTTTGTTGCATGTTGTCATATTGGGCCCAGTTAAAACAACTGTCCTTTAGGTTACCTTAAGAAATCCTTTAAATTTCTCACCATGAAGAAAGGACTCATTTACTTTCACATAGTAAAGCCCTGGACATTTCCATGGGGATCTAATAAATTAATGAATGAGTTACATATAAAGTAAGATATTTATTTGTAGCAAAGGTAAGGCAACTAAGGAATAGATTAAAAACATAAGTTTGCAGGACCGTCTGGGACCTAGATACAATGCAAAATGTTATTTTAACACTCAGAGGATTTAATAGCAACTCTAGATATGAAAGGTAGCTATGTGGATAAGTCAAAGTTTAGTGCAGGAAGCCACTGTAGGTTTGGAACTTAGATAGGGGTATTACACATTAAATATATATAATTAATGTAAAAGTCTGTCATGAGAAATGCAATTACACAGAGCAGGTATATAAAATTCTAAACAGAAATTGTGGGGAAGTTATAATAATGATCGACAAAACAGACAAGAATGCCCCAGCAATGACTAAATCTGAGCTAGGACCTCTTAAAGTTTCAAAGTGCTTTTACAGTAAGGTTCTACAACTGAAATAACTTTGGGGTCAGACCTCTGGACAATAGTATCCACCACGATCAGGATTGAAAAATCTCAGCTGTCTCGGGTGGCTGCTGGAGATCAACATTCACCATAGAAGGTCCCCTCATGGGTAATGACTTTTTGTGGTCTCTAACTTTCAAACAGCTGATAGCAGTGGGTATTTTCAGGTGGTGAAGGTAGCAATGGAACATGCAGAAATCTTCTCGTTTTCATTAGCGTTTGAGGAACAGGGATGTAGGATCAGTATCTGACAGCAAATCTATGCAAAAGTACTGCAAGGGTTCAAGTGGTTTCAGATTCAGAGGAGTCCGCCTCAGCCAAAAGGAAACTAATGAAAAACCAAGAGATAAAAACCTGTGTGCTCTAAATGAACAAGAAACCGGTCAACCACAAAATAGAAGGGGAGGGGTAGCTCACCATCAGATGAAAGGGTCCAAGCACACCCTTGATCTCTGGATGAGGCTGAAGTTTAGGGAGGACAAGGTACTCCTATTCAATCCTTTCCAGGGCATTACATTTCTAATGTTCTCTACTGGGGCATATCAGCAAACCTTATCAGCCTTAGCATGGTCACAACTTTGGGAGTGGGAACGGCTATTCAGGACAGTCAGGAGTTGCTTCAAGTCTCTACTGCACATAGGCCTGAGTTCCACTTGCAATGAAAAGCGTTGCCAAGCGAAAACTGCCTTGGAAACTCCAACGCGCAGAACTGCTGACATTGCATGTTCTCTTCGGAGACGAACCGATTTAACCAAGGCTCTCCCCACTGCAGAAAGAGCCCTTGTGCCACCTTCGGGTGGAGACACCCCTCAGGATCCGCAAAGCACATTCAGCTGAGCTTGTTCGCCCAGTTGTCCAGAGAACCGGCAAGGTATTGAACCACCAGGGAAATTACCCTGTTCTTCCAGCCAAGCCCAGAGACGCAGGGCCTCTAGGCAACAAGTCCACGACCCCACTATGCCCAGTTTGTTGCAGTACCACATGGCGGTAGTGTTGAACACCTGTATTAGCCTTCCCTTTATGGACGGTAAAAAGGCTGTCAGTGCCAGTTGAATCACCAGAGTTCAAACAGATTGATATGGAGCCTCGCTTCCTCCGGAGACCAGAGTACTCTGATCTCCACTTCTCCCAGATGGCCACCCAATCCCAGAAGGGACCTATCTGTCACTACTGTGAGATCTGGGCAGGGAAGAGGGAGGGGTCTGCCCCTGATCCAATCGCTGTTACCCACCATTGAAAGTCTTTCGCACTGCCCTCCAAGATCTGAACAAGGTCGGTGAGATTTCCTCAATGCTGTGCCCATTGGAACTTAAGGTCCCACTACAGAGCCCACATTTACCACCAGGCATGATTCACTAGCAAGATGCAAGCCATGAGGCCCAACAACCTGAGTATCATTCTCACCACAATCGAGGATAGTGGCTGAAACATCGGTATCATAGCCTGAATATCCTGGATCGCCTTCGGGATAAGCCCGAAAGTGCACCTTGACCAGAACCGCTCGAATGAGAGGGAGCGTCAGAGGGGGGATAGTGATGTAGCACAAAATTAACTTTTTCATTTGTAGGGGTGCTTCATAATCACGAGTTGTCCGCTCCTGCATATATTCCTTTGTTGTATTAACTTGACAGTAGAACGTGAACTATAATAGGAATTGTGGTGTTCTAGGGACATTTCAGTGTAAACGTGGAGAGATTAACGTTGAAACTAGACGGGATTAGCTGAAAACATTAACGCGTAGAATTCTTGTATGCTGCTGACAATTATTCACGTATTCGATATGCTTATGTAACTTGGTAATTTAGAGTGTTCATTTTATATGGAATTTTCGAACGTCTGTGTGACATTTTTACGTTGGTTGTTTCCTGTAGGCCTGAAATGCATTTTCCCTGGAAGCTCTTGCATTAGATTTAATAGTTGAATTTCATGCGCAAGTTCAATATGTTCCTTCTTAAATTTGTTGCAGGTTTAAGAATCATCTTTGTTAGAATAATGCCTTTGTTTTTTGAGTTAGGCTTAGGGAGAAGAGGATACATTGAATGTCGATAGTGGAGAACTGTTGTATTTTCTCATTGGAGTGAGCCTGGGAATCAAGGACGTCTCACCAAGCTTAGGAGCATTGCTGCCTACTGGAAAGTTACCTATGAGGAGGTGGCCGGACTGGATGGCGTGATCGACAAAGGACCCTGGGATATACCTGTGGTACTGACGTATCGTAACTAGGGAAAGGTTCCAGGGACTTCTATCTTGTGAGAGAATCTTAGAACGAGCTCTGTAGCTTCATGCTGCTTGACCCAACTGATGTGGAGAGACTTCTTAGGAAGGCTTCACACGCCGACATCTTACCTGATCTGGCATAGGAAATGCTATGTAGAGCAGTCACGTTAGTGGTAGTGTAAGGAAAGATTAATGCTTTATACCCACAAACAGCAGATAAAAGGGGAAATCGGACGTCTGCTCATTATTTGTATCCCAATTCTCAAACGAATCATTTTATGCATTGTGCTCCGTATTAACTTAATCCGCATATTTGGCTTTGTATTAGTCCCAATGTATTTCTACACCCTCACTTTAAGGTGCCTGTATGTTCAGTTAATCTTGGCTTTGTAATAAACCAACTAATCTTAACTGGTAGACTATGATTCTTAAGAGTTATAGTAACTGAAATGATTGATCAGATAACTATTTCTCTCCCCCCCACGCTTTAATGCTGAGGAAAAAGTACCATCACCTTGAGGATCCAGAGCAGATCTTGAACATGGAACCTGGCTCCTTCAATAGTGAACCCCAGTTAATGCAGGAGGTTCACTGTAGTCTTGATGTAGGAGACAACTGTTTGGGACAAGCCAGCCTTCAACAACCAGTCATCATGATAGGGGAAGACTGCAACCACCGCCATCACCTTAGTGATTACCCGAGGGGCACTGGTGAGGCCGAAAGGTCGCACTGTAAAATGTAAGTGCTCGTGGCCCACCGCAAACCACAGGTAGAGACGATGGGCAGGCAGGATATAAAAATAAGCATCCTGCAAGTCCAGCACTACCATACAGTCTCCCGTGTCCAGGGGAGACAGGACCTGAGCTAGAGTGAGCATCTTGAACTTCTCATTCTCAGGATGTAGTTGGGGGGGGAAATCGAAGAGGTCTAGGATAGGATGAAGGCCTCAGTCCTTCTTAGGGACCAGTAAATAGCAGGAGGAACAACCACAGCCTATTTCTGGCCCGGGAACTCCCTCAATATCTCCCTTGGCCAAGAGAGTCTTAACTTCTTTGCAGAGCGGAGAAAGGTCTCCATCACCAATCGTACACTGGAGGCATAGACAGAGGGGTAGACAAAGGGGAATGAGCAGCCCCTCTGGATTATTGGCAACACTCACTTGTCTGATGCGATGCCCCGCCAGTGGGGGAGATGATGGTATACTCTGCCGACTAGTCGTGAATGGTCATGGGGGAATTTGACTAGGAAGGTTTTGCGGTAGAGGAGGGGGATCGTGGCTTGGCTCATGTTCTGGCCTCCTGACCCATGGGGTCAGGGTGAACCACATCCATGCCCCGCAGAAGCCTTGAAGTTGCATGGTGCACTGGCCTGAATAGGGCTGGCACGGTTGGTAGCCACTTCCATAGCCACAAAAGTAAAAAGCAGGTGCATGCCAGGAAGTTGTGGTGAGGCCCAAGGAGTTGGCCACAGCCCGGGAGTCCTTGAAACGGTCAAGGATGGCATCTACTTTGTCTCCGAAGAGACGGGAGACATCAAAGGGCATGTCCATAAGATTAGCTAGGATATTTTCCCCCCCAAAGAAAAACTGACATTCTCCGCCAGGCATAGCAACGTAAAACCACCGTCTTGGAATTCACTCCGCATAGCGAGTCTCGTTGTGTTCAAGCCACATCGGATGGCGAACTTTGTTGCATCTCTCCCGTCTGGGCCCTGCTCTCCCAAGCCATTTCAATCTTCCTCCAAGACCCTGGGCAGCACCTGCGCAACCATGTCCCATATCGAATGGGAATAACAGCGCAAAAGGCATGTGGTGTTCACCAGCCGCAATGCAAGACTGACAGAAGAAAAAGAGTTCTTTCCAAAACTCTCCAGTCTGTTGGAATCCTTGTCTGGCGGTGCGGAAGGGAACACCCCACAGGAAGTCGAAGCCTGGACCACACAAGGCTTTGTGGGGTGGGCAGGGAGGAAAACTGGGTCGCGCAGGGTGATTGCAGCAGGCAATCGTCCTATTCACAGGAGCCCCTGCGCTGGGTTTTGACCAGGTACCCAGAAGGACGTCCGTTAAGGCCTCATTGAAAGGCAGCAGGAGTTCCAAGCTGGAGACACCTGGCGGCAGAACCTCTATCAAGACATTGGTCTTAACTGCCACCGTAGGGAGCTGCATGTCCAGGACCTCTATAGCCCTTCGCACCACTATAGTAAATGATTCTCTCTCCGCCCCCCCCCCCCCCCCCCACTCCCCTCCATAGCCAGGTTAGGTAGAGACCGCATGCCAGATTCTGAGAATGTGTCAAGACGACTGGCATCACCCAGTTCCTCGTACCAGGCCATATCTTGGGGTTGCAGGATTTCCAAGGGATCCTGCTCCCCCTCATCCATCCCTAACCCTTCCTAATAGGGCAGGTTGAACAGCATGGAGTCGTACGGCTCTGGTCTCGGTGTCCGCCCGACCAGCTACGTGTCGTCGAGGATTGGGGAGGTGCCACCAGTGGGCTCCAGCGATGCAGAGGGCCTCGGCAGTGGCCATGGCACAGGGTCCGAAAGCGAGGAACCCACAGGGCCTCAATCATCCATGCCTGCAGGGCTCGACAGCATGCCGGCAGGGTCAGGCCTCCAAATATGGCACACATGGAATCATAAAACTCCTTAAGCTGGGTGGGACTCACTCCTGGACCCAGAAAGGTAGGGAAATGTGGAGCCAACCCAGGCATCCACTCTGCAGAGCAAGACCTCCAAAAAATGACAGGAGGGTAGCTCTCTTCAACGGATCGGCGCCGTCTGGCACAGAAAGACAAATAAATAACGTCAGCGTGCCAAAGTGGTGGTTAAATTGACGACACGGACGTCACGAAGACAAACACGACGCAGACATAGTCATGCTGAGTCATCAGATGCCACCTACCGGCGCACAGAGGTACTGCTAAGAAAAATCTTCCGGATCCAGCCTGACACCTGGAAGTTCAACGGTAAGGAATCTGCGGTTAGATGTCTCCATCAGGTAGAACAGGACAAGCAGGTGAGTTACAGAAGAGCACGGGAAAGCAATACTGAGATGGTAGGGGAGCAACAGTGGCAAAATTTACAGAAAGTAAAAAAAAGCGAAGAGGCGTGTCGGAAGCAATGTACGCACTGGGGGAAGGAGGGAGTAACACTGAATGAGCAGGAAAGCAACACACAAAGGCAAGAGCAAAAAAATAAAAAATTCTGCGCTCTCGGAGAACTGAAAGAAAAAAAAGCAGTTCCCTAAACGTGAGCAATGGAAGAATAAAAGTCATCCAGAAAACTTCATTAAAACTGCAAACCCAGATATTATCCACAGTAAATCTGCAGGTTTGGGGTTACCCATCATATAGAAATCATCAGTCTGAATAGACTATGTGGAGCATTCCTTGAAATTTACACTGCTCAAATTTTAAGCTAGGATGAAGCAGATAAATCCTTGATATTTTGTGGATCGGTTCGATTCAGGACCCTCAACCATATCCTGCAGGTGCTTTGAACTAATATTTCCATCAAGATTTTTGGACTAATGCTTTAGTAGCAGACACTATTCTATACAACTCTTTCTATGTAATGGCTGGAATCAAAAGCAGGACAAAATTTGTACATACATCAGCAATTCCCAACACCCCGCCCCCCAAAAGAAATAGACCATTTTATACTCTAGAACCTTTATTGATCGCATAGGTAACAGCAACCATTGGCAAGAGATTGATCTAGACACCTGGCTGTTTCCATGTAATTTGTTTAGTCACTGTCCAGAGCGTGGAGAACATTCAAAAGTATGCTTGTACTAAATCACGTTTAGAATGACCATTGAGAGTGGAAATCAAATAAGATTTTTAAAACTCCAATACCCAGTGAGGGGTAGGACTGCAATGGGCTGAGGACAGGGCTGCTATATATAGCATGTGGAAAGGTATGGAAAATGTAGAAGGGGATGTTATATTAGGTCTGGGGCAGTATGAGACAACGTATGGCCTCTTTCATATCAGTCGGTATAAGAAAATGGACCATAGTTTGATCCTGTTCATTGAAAACACGCTGGTTCACTTCTATTTTCAGCTTTTAAACATATGAAAACTAGATTTAATTATCTTTCTGAACATTTTTAACTAAGGCTCGCTACAGTCAGACACGTACAGTAAATTAATAGAGCAAACACAATCATCTGCTCTATTCATTCAAATAATGAATTTGGTAGAAATCAAGAGTGGTTTAATGTACATATTGCTGGTGTAAGTTTCAATACAGGCATTGCTTACATCCACCACTTAAATTGGCTCATCACTCGATTTAGCATGGTTACCCTTGTATAAGAACTAAAGAAGCCATTACTTGATTGGTCCATGTCACACACCCAACTCTAAATGTGTTATTTACAACAGCCACAGAACAAAATTTAAACTGCAACCATGATGAAGTACTTATGACTGTTGAAGAAACCACTGGTCAGCTTTTCCTTGGCACACTACTTTCCAGCATGCACACTGCTAGCTCTCCTGCATCCTTTCTATTTAGGATGAAGGGACAATAAATTAACACTTTATCAATATTCTAAAATGGATCCACTGCTGCAGCTCACGTGTACCCAGTGCAGGAAGCTAAGAAAACCAAAATGATCAGATGAAACCTACAATGCTATTTCAGAGGTGATCTGGTTCAAACGACTGGGAAGATTAGAATGCCAGAGAGAAACTCGCTCATGGAGGCGCTCAAGCAATTTTGTGCTGCAGTGTTCCATTTTATGAATTGGCAAATTAAGCATTCCGGTAATCAACTTCTCATGCAGATACTTCCAAAGCGAAAGTATAAAAGCATAACAATTCATATGTTTGCAGATTTCCAGGTTTTAATCAACAAAGTCTAGTCCACGCAGACAAGGCCAAATCTTCAGTCTACCAAAGGTTAAGCCTTTTCCCAAATCTGCTACCAACACTCAAACAGAAATTACATATCAAGGGATACAAAACATGTAATCTCACTTTTATACAGTTACACATGACCATTTAATTCCCAACCAAGTTCTCCAAAACGGTTGCTCCTATATTTGCATAGAGGTCGATTTTATTGAAAGCACTTTTTCTTATACCAAAGTGAGAAATCCTCAGGGCAAAGGCAGAACACCCATTAGCTTAACCTGTTGAATTCGAAAAACAAGTCATCCAAGATCAAGGTTTATAAAAACTAAGTAATGGGAATACATAGTCATCGTAAACCTACAAGCCAAAAAGATATGGGTGTGCAGAATAAAAAATTATGGAGGCTGGTGGTCACTTAAAAAGCTGTTGACTGAGTCTTTGCATTAGCAAGGAAAAGGGACGCAGATCACCAACATTCATTTTAAGTGGTTACATCTGGGAAAAGTAAATGATGCCAAGCTCAGAACCAACAGAAAATGCTCAAATAAGAACACAAGCATCACTCACTGCACTACGCAGTTTTAATTTGATACATAAAGAACTTAAAATCAGTGTATATCATGGGCTTGTAGGTCAACCTATCATCTGCCTCAATTTTTGCTTAATATTCTTGTCATTACATACAGTCATACGCATGTCTGGGATTCTCTGAGAACAGGAAACTGAGTAAAGCAAGTGAGCATGCTAGTTGCCAGACTGAATACGAAAGGCAAAACCCCAACTAAGAGTTCAAATCTGTTTAACCTGTGTAATACACAGAGTAGTACTGGTAACAGCTGGAAGAGCACACCAAAAAAACACCCTCTAACCACTGCCTGAAGACAGAAATAAACTGTTCCAACCTTCGATTCTACTACTTGCCATTATTTGAAATGTGGTCCATCAGAATGTAACTGACCAAATATTAAGGAAATCATTCTTACTAAAATAAGCAGCAATTTGAATTCACAGTCAAATGCATTACAAAGAAACAGTAAATTAGCATTAAGAAACACTTTGTAACAAGTGATGGGGGATATCCCAAAAAAGGATACTGTGCTGTGGTAAAGAGATGCAGTACCAATTCTATAATGCTGCGGTGAAGGGGCCTTACTTACACGACCCTGCTCTGTCATCTGCAAGACCAATGTTGCAATACTTCAGCCTACATCACTACATGTAGAAGAAAACTCGAAGAAAAAAAAAGGGATCTACATATCCAATTTGAACAATTCATTAGGAGAATTCTCGTGGTTTCAAATTATAAACGAATTCCATAAGTCTTTATTTACTTTTCTGAGAAGAAAATGGTTTGTGAAAAACAGTCAAAAATGCATGTAGTGAAAGCGCACTCCTTTTATGGATAAAGGTGAATGAGAGGTACGGTCTGAAGCTCTCAAAGTACTCCAATGTGCCAAACAAGTCGTACATAGGCTGCTAGAGGACCATCTATGGGTAGGAAATCAGTACAAAATAGGCTGTGTTTAGGCTTCACTGGTCGCTCATTGCAGCATTTTGTTGAGTATCTAAATGCCAAAGGAATTCCATCCTTTGTTTTCATATCACACTGTAGAAATTCCTGTATACTCCACGCTACAACTGTGGGCAGAAGGGGTCGATTGGTAGCAGCATCAATATAAAAGATGCAGGGAAGGATGATCTTCAGTCAACAAGACCAAGAGAGATTAAGTGATCAAAAGGTAAAACAATCAGTAAATACTATGTGAAGGACACTATCTTCCAATTCCTGATGTGCTATAAAATTAAAATAGCACTGCTGAACCAGTGAATGGAAAACTTTGAAAAGTATGCTTGGACACATTTTGGTTTATATTTCATGTATTTTCAATCTGGGCTGTATGTAAAAAACTGCACACCCGTACTTCTCCAATACTTCATAAACATTTGCAGAGCAACACTTTTCAATACAATTTTCTTAACCACAGATTATAAAGCTTAGAAAATAGGTGAAATATAAAGTGCAATTTCAAAGTATCCTATTAAGCACCAGTAACAGTTTAGGTAAGTATCAAGGCAGCACTGCATCTGATTATCTACAAAAGAACTAAACATTCACTCCACATTCCCTAGCCAATCACGTCCTTAATTTAAGGCTCAAAACATTTCTGAAATGAAAGCAGCAACATAACTCCTATCAGTCACCGAGACTGTTCAATAACTTGGGGCGATTGGTACACAAAATGTACACAGAGGATTCCGGAGTAAACCGGTTTAAAAAAAGTGACCCCAACATGGTTCTGCAGAGGAAGCCCGAGTCCGCTGAAAACTGGTAGACAAGTAGCCAGCATCTATATTCCATGTTGAGGGGTGAAGGGGATGTGAACACCCTTAACTGATCAGCAAATCATCCTCAATGTGTACAGATGCTCCCTTTCAAAAAAATATAAGTAATAAAGCACAATGTTTTACTATTGTGAGGCAACTCGAATACATACGGAGTTTAGCAAGCTGTCCAAGCTCATTGGAGGAAGCATATAAACTAAACACCAGTAGAACAAACATTCTACCAATCAAATTTCGCACAAATCAAATTAAGTTGAAACTAGAACAACAACAAGGAGCTGCACACTGATGGATCAAAATTATTGTACATTACCCAAGCAAAGGCATTGCCTGGGGTGGGGGGGGTCTTGGGCTTCAGTGTGGGGTGACCACCAGTAAGGGCTCAATGTACGACTAGTGACTTAAAACTTTGCATTGATAGCCATCTCCCTCAACTGCATATGAGGGGATGACTAAAAGTACACATTAAATGATTCCAATTACAAAGAAAAAATAAGTTTTCAAACAGAAACATTAAGGTATTGTTTTTCGATGCAGCAGAATGCAGAGCAGGACCACTGAGGGAGGGTGAGTCGGGTTCAACAATCAGTCGTGTGCGTCATGGGTATTCCACAAGCCCTCACAGGCCAATGTCTTAAGATTCACGGTTTAAGCATACGTGTAAGACACTCTGCTTTGTTATATGTTTTTGCCAGGAACACGTTATTGCCTTCTCGTAGTCCAGTGAGGAGTTACCATAGCAAACAAAACATCTGATTGTCAAACAGTGAAATGTATCACCGAAATCAGAAACAAGTAGTTCTCTACAAGTCCATTGTACATCGCATTATGACAGTAAAGAATGATGACGTAAATCGTTACTGCAACAAATATTTGAAATTAAATCATCTAAGTGGGAGGAGGAATTTGCAAAGAAGATCGCAAATTACTGAAGAAAGCACTCCTCATCGAGCGGGCATTTAAACGCATGAGTTCTGTGTATTACACTTTTGAGGAAAAAACAGCCGATTCAGACAGTTAATTCCTGAGCAGAGAGTTCAACTACTTTACTCGGTTTGCGACCTGCCATATTAAAAGGAAAACGGTCATTTGTATTACCGACATTAAGAGCAACAAAACCGTTTGTGATGGTTTCAAAAAAGGTAAAGGCTGGAAATTCCCACGGATTTTGTAAGTGTGATCATTTATCACTCACCCCATCACTCCTTCAACTATACCAACACAAACAGCTCAAGCAAAATAAAAAGAATCAGTGCGCACAGCAACATATTAGTCCCTCACAAGGTGGCAGAATCCCATGTGTATACACCCATAGCAAAGGGGAACAAGATCTTTAAAAAAAAAAAAATCCAAATTCTGAACTTTGTTCAAGATGCCAAGTCAGATCAGAAGCCTGCTTAATTCGCCCTAGTTTCCAAAATCGAAGCCAACAATACAAAAGTCTATTATCCTTTGTATTTGCACTCTACATTGCAGTGTCGCAAATATTTTATTCAGGAAAAGGTTGGCCTAAGTAAAGTGGATAATCACGATGTGCATTGTATTGCTGAAGGATTTAAAGAATCTGGTGTCCCATAAACATTACTGGCACACGTGCAAATAAAAACAGCAATTATAATTTGGGTACAAAGGAACACACTCACTTACGGATGTGGGCATTTGACCTAGAACCAATCAACCAGCCACAGCAGGAGTGTTTCCTAATGATAACAAAAGGGCAAAAAAATACAACATTCGGACAGAATTTTGAAAGTGCTAATGTGTTAAAAGCACCACAAAACAGATCAGCCTGCAAACTAATTAATGAAAGCTCATCTGAGATTGATTGCTGACCATGGTCAATGATCGGATATGGCTGGCCTGGGCTATATCATATCCTCTGTGTCTCTCCACCTAAGGTGTAGGTGCTGTGGAATTGAAGGATGCAAAAACTGAGAATTTGGGATATGTTCAGGTGTATGATAGGACAGAATAGGTGGAGCCTATTCTTGATAGAATCGCACCAGAAGGAAAGATTGACATAATAACAGTGTGCCATCTTCGGGTGCGTAGAATAATCTTCCACTTCAAGTCAGGTACAAGTTGTTTGTGGGAGCTTCTCCGGTGTCTTGCCATCACCAAAGGAAATCAGATGTCCATTTCAAACTGAGAATCGTCCCCTGGGCGGTAAGGAAAAACAAAGTGTTATAAAAACCTGATACTTTCGTTCAACATCAAGTGCACCAAATGATGTAAAAAATACATTACAAAATGTGTTATTTGATCATTACAATAAAGTCTTCAAGTTAATTATGGGTAAAAAATCATTTTCAGCCATCACAGGGCACTTTCAACAACTGAGATTAACGGAGATACTGTTAAAGTTACAATAATCTTTCACAACACATTTGAAACAAGCATTTACAATGCAATAGGTCTCACAACTGTAAGTTTTGGAGCTATTGGCATTGTAAATGGCAATGCCTTTTAAAACAAGTTTAATCTATTGGCATTGTATATGAGAATGCCTTTCATTTAGGTTTTAAAAATGAAAACAAAAATAAAAGGCAGTTATTTGCAATGTCAATAGCTCAATTTCGCGTAAATGCGAGAACTAGTGCATTGGAAATGCTTGTTAAAGGTTAGCAGTCATCATTAGAATTCCACTTCCGATTGGTTCTTCCAGCAGGTTGTTTTAACCTACACAATGGTATGTGTCTCACATTGTTTGAGCGAGGTTTGAAGCGCGGCAATCTGGGCCTTCAAAGCCTGATATTCTGTTAAAGTTTGACAAAGTAAAGCTGTAATGCTCCTAAGTCCCGAAGTGTGTGCCAAACAGCTCTGCCATGGAGCCTCATTAGTGCTCAGAAGCAGCTTCCCATGTTCCTGTACTGAGACCACACTGAGCGCTGCCCTCGCGCCCAACATTGTCCATTACACTATGGCTTGATGGGCACCAGATCTCTCTCAATGCACCTCTATCCTAAACTTCAATCTTTGGCCTTGGCCGCCTCTCCTCTATCTTCTGAGACGCAATTGATTTACTGTGCACACTAAACAAATGCGCTGTCACTTTTTTTCCTATCCCTTTAGCTCCAGGCTTCAAATCCCCACGTCCCCTCCCGCCCTGCCGTGAGCCACCATGCCCCCCCACCTCGCCGCGGCTGGCACCAGACCCTTTCTTTTACTGCTGCTGAATGTATTTGCTCAGCGAGGTGTGGTCACTGCCCATTGTTGTGGCATTTTAATTTTAAATAGGCCGTTTGGGAGGAAGCAGTGGGGGTAGATAAACCCACAATGCACTGCAGCCCGAGGCAAAGTGGAACACTAGATAAGGAGCAGGGGCCTGTGGTGGGGGAGAAGAGACACCCCAGCCTGTCACAGATAAAGTATATGGTAGCGCCTAGAAGCAGCACTTACTGGCCGTACATGGAAAAAGCGAACTTTCATAAGAGTGAAGAGATTTGTACATAGTAAATCATAACGCCTCAGAATTAGGGCTTTTACTAGAAAGTTATAAAAACACGCCATTCAGGACCACAGGATGTTGATGGTTACTACAGAGACTAGAACCTGGTCCCCCAACTTCAAGATCCACCGCTTTAGCCGTTAGGCCATATCCTATTGCTGTGGGTAGGCCCAGCAGGACACGTTAATCACAAGAGCTCATGCTGTATATATCCATCCTAAACCACAACAAGGTCTTTGTAATGTATAACCTATAGAGCTATGAAGCTGTGCTGGGCATCTGGTGTTTTTACAAGATCTCATTAAAACATTTTACAGTGGAATCCGCGGTAAGAAGCACCATGTTAAAAACCTGCCCCATTGTTCCCCGCTTGGTGTGCAGTCAGCAGAGCGCCCAAAGGCTGCCCTCTTGGCTATTCAGTCGCACGAGTTTCGCTCTCCGAGCTCCCAATGCAGAGGGAGGGTGTGGAGAGCGCGTGCTCGATTCTGTGTGACTTTACCAGTGAATTTTACATTCAAATTTCCAAAGGACACTGGGGACGATGTAAATTAGTAATTTCACTGGTGATAATTAGTATTTTTTTTTTTTAGGGGTTTTTAGGTCTCACCTACGCAGCGTGCATGCACTGCTTAGGAAAAAGACCATTAGTAAACGCTTCAGCTTTGCAGACAAAAACGTGCATGCGTTGCATTGCTTTGAAAGGCAACGCATGCACGTTTGGAGATTTCCTTACGGAAGCAAGCTTTGACAGATGGTTCCTGCTCGCTCCCACAAGGGAAACAGGCGCAGGTCCCCTCTCTCCCCGCCCCCTCTCTGCCCTCCCCCTGCTGCCTCCTCCTCCTCTTTTAGCACGAGGCGTGCGCGCTTGTTCAAAATACTTTAATACGCTTTTGTGATATGTTAACTGTCTAAACTATACTGTTCTTTAGAAAAATGCAGACTGAGAGGTCTATTGTGGCCTTCTTCCACACGCTGATCCCTCCGACTGATTCACTAAAATTCCAGGTGTTGCGGAAGTGACATCCTTGACCTTAACTGAGCTATGAGAATTGATATCCGAGGAAGTGGATAAATCTAGTTGTAGGAAGTATAGAAAAACACAATTTTATATGCCCCCGATCTCATTGAAATAGTATACTGGACAGTGCTAACACTCTTTGGATTCCTCAGATACAATAACACGCTGAGCATATATACACCTCAAGAATCATGTGGCAAAGGAGTTGGAAAGCCATGCTGAATTTGAAACAAAAACAGTACCGTAATGCCAAAGTCATAATGCCATACAGCATGAAGGGCTCTTGGATAACACCGGACCTCTGGTGAGCTCTGCAGTCTCGGAAAACATTCACTTCATGCTCCCCCACCCACCCCACCATCACACCAAAGCAGCAGAAAACGCTTGCCCTGGCGCTGTACCATGGCAAAGTTGTGGGAAGGGAGCACACATGGGCTTTTGTGGCGCTCGGCAAGCAGTGAAGTAACAAGAGCGCCATAGGCTCAAATGGAAGCAAGACAAACTCCCCACTACCCTGGTTTTGTGGTAAAAATCAGGTTTAGTTATGCCGCTTCAGCCGCGTCACAGGTGAAGGATACGCTCTGTCTGCTATCATGTCGTGGCAATGCACACATAAAATCCGTCATATCAGAGACAGGGAAAAGCGAAAAGTTGTGTACTTGTGCAAGATAATTAGGTGCTTTTTTTGCCTCAAGGTTCCGTTTGTGTAGCACCTCCTTGACAAAATAACAGTTTAGTTGCTGAAAGCTTACAAAGCCTCTACCTGATGTCGGTTTTGCAAGTCTAACTGAGCATATTAGAATCCTGTCTTACTCTCAGATTTAAGATGTAGTCTTACATGCCCCTATCAAACTCATGGATGAGATGCAAGATGTTAATCCCATAAATGCCAAGGGTTCCCCTTTCCCACCCCTAGTTCTGAGCTTTCGTTTTGATATTTGGGACAGTTTGTGCCGTGAGCCTTCATAACTTTTACCCCCCTTAAAACAGGATATCGAGGCGACATATGCTTCCCATTTATCCACATGTTGGTGATTGTAAAGAAACACACTGTTTGCTTTTTACCATCATTGAGAAAATTAAAAAATATCCAAACTATGGATAAATGTGTATTAAAAAAAAAAAAATGAAAAATGGGATGCAAGGATTCATTGCACACAAACAAGTGCATTTCAACAGGTGACTGCGATATTCCTCTTGCTTTACGTCCGTTCCACTGTTATCGTCCGTTCTGTGCATTTGTGTTCTAGCAGCTGCTGCAGCCTGCTGCTCTGTCAAATGTCCGATGTCTTCAGGATATAGGCATGGCAGCTGCTCTGGTCGCTCCCTGTGTGGTACTGTGGTGGCTTCTGTCATTCCCAAGAATATGGTAAGCTTTTGTTAAATATTCCAGTGCTTTACGGACAAGCTTGGAAATAGTGATATAGAGAGTATTGAACCAGAGCCAGCTACATGAAGTTAAGGCTAGAAAAACGTACTATGATTTGAGTACACTTCATGACTAATGTGAGCCCTTGTTCTTCATAAAAAAAAACTGGCAGACAACCCTTGCTAGCACTACATGAAACTTAAGCGACATGTATAAAAATCCTCAGTAGCATAAATGCACCGATGTTTTCCACTGGCACAGACTCATTTAGGCAAAATCTGATTGAACCTTTTGCAAATGCTTGTCATCTTGGGAGACAGTCACACATTGAGAGGTATCTGCATGTTGGGAAATCTTGTTTGAACAATGGGCAAGCACGCCTCTTCCTGGGCAAACTGATCTAGTGACCAAGTTGGTGTTTGCTTACAAGGATCTGCATTATAGAAAGAGTACAATGTCCCTGTCTGCACTGTGGCGCAATTTTAACAGTGTGCTCTGGATGCAGAATGGGTCGGTGCACCCTACTGCAGTGAATGTGCTGACCCCAGGCCAGACGTGAACTTGTGGTTGTCCTCGGGGCAGCACATTAATGAAATGTAGAGCAGCTGTTCAAAGCCACTCAGTCTTTCACAGTGCAAGCAGATGTAGTGAGTGACTGCACCCGCCTAAAGCGGGATGGCTCGTGACCGTACGAGTCCAAGGTACTCCCTTTAACCCCACCAAGGGACTGCCCCACCTCTTAGTGGCACACATTCACTAATACTCCTGACGGCCTTGTTACCTCTGGCCATTGTCCATAATACTACACGGTCGCAGAGGCATGCTGAGAGCACGTCCCCTCAAGATAGCACCAGCATTATGTACGCACCAGCACACTTTGTATTAAAGAAGGCGCTGTATAAAAGAACCGGATATCCTTTTTAGGTCGAGCCTAGAGCAGCGCATGCGCTGCTCTAGGAAAACTACCTTTTGGAATCGCTCTGGACTTTTCACACGCTCTTGCGTGTGAAAAGGCCTATGGCTTGCGGTTACGAGCAGCGGTGCGCACAGTGTGCCGTCTGTTGTGTCAGATTTCACATGAGCGCGCGTGCACCACTTGTTACTCGGTGTAGGCACTTTGTTTTACTGGTCACTCCCACGGTCTTTTGCTGTCCATCGTTATTCCCAGCTGCACGTGAGTTTTCAGCTTCGGGTTTACATTTGGCACACGACGTGCTCCCAGTTCAATTAATCTCCCTGTGCTGTGACGTCCGACCGCCACCTTCCACCCGTCACTGCTTGCTATTAGTTGTATTTGTATTTACTGTACCATGTTTATTTTATTTAACGTGCGTTGCAGCCATTGCACTTCGAGAGCTTGTTTTAAAAGTTACTCCCATGGAGTATTATTGCCTCGGAAATACTTGCGTGCCTTTATCTTTTTACAGATTGAGCCCCGAGCACCAAAATTATGCGCGAGTCCTCAAGAGGTGCAGGGGTTGTGTCCGAGTGGTATTTTCCGATTTCTGTCCATTTATCCACCTAGTACTACAACAAGTAGCTGCCAACATTCCAGCTTAAAAAGCAGGGTTCGAGTCTGAAGTCCGATCAACGTCCTGTATTTCAAAAAATGAATATGGTCTTCTGTTACCTCATGTTTGCGAAAAATTGTATCTTAGAAGTTACATCAAAAGCAGCGACAGATGGTAGTATCACAGAGTTAAGCTCACAAACTGTTCACAGGACAAGGAAGACATCAACGGCACCGCAAAATCAGGCACTGCCAGCCTGCGAGGCCACTAACAAGTAAGGCTACTTTTTGGTAGTGAATGTTTTTTTATTGCCTTGCACACTGGTAATGCATAACGGCTGCTCGGGTGCCTCTCCTCAACCCCCCCCCCCCCCTACCCACGTGCCCCCCCCCCCCTTCAGCACTAGTGTACGGCAGGCAGCACAACACCGATTGTAGTTCCAAAGAATTGTTTACCTTCATTCTAGTAGGTAGTGAGACTCCTAGAAAATTTTACTGGGGGGGGGGGGGGGGGGAGGGAGGGAAAGGAGGCAGGCTTCTGTAGTTAATGGTTTGTCCCACGTCTCTCCATGCAGAGCTTTTAATGTGTACATGGCATGCAGAACCGCTCTTCCAGAAGCCTCCTCTTCTGTTCATGCTTTAACTTTTCTGCTACATTTCAACCTCCTCCTGCCTTTTGGGAAAGACATACACGGTAGGACTAGGAATAATTCACTAACAGCTTGTTTTGTCACTAAGTCAAGCGAAGGCCACAGTCACTCAAAAGCTTGAAGGGGCAATTCCAGCAACCATGAAATACTCGGAAAACAAAAAAGCCGCTTTCATAAATATTTGTCAATCATATATGGTTTCTCTTACTCGGCTTGTACCACCTTCCTTTGTTCTGCCTTTAGCACTTGAAAAAGAAAGCTGCAAAGGGACCCAAAATCTGATCAAAAGGTCTACTACTGAAAATGCAAGTCTTAGGGCGCTGTGAAGCCACATGCACCGTCTCGGAAATAGCTGTTACTGTGGGGCAGTTTATTCCTGTTTGGAACGTTCTCCACTGGTAACACTAATGTTAAGCTGTTTGCCTGCCACGGAAACACCTTCATAGTCACACAGTGGGTGCTGCATGTTGACCAATTGCTGGAAGGGAGAGAACAGGTATGCCTCGATAAAGAGTGCACTAGAAAACTGTACTTTCTTAATAGATGGAGAGTGCAGAAAACTGGATATTTATACCGTGGAGGAAAGGGTTGTGTTACTTAGATGGGAGACAGTATAGATCAGATATTCTTTTAAGTGAGGTTGGTATAGTACTGGCAGGGCGGTGCATTTCTGTAAGTAGTAGTGCACTACAGTACAAGTACTTTGGTGGGTTCTAGCAGGGACCAGATGTATTAGTTTGGTTAATAGCACAGGAGAACCACAGGATAGCCTACGTCTTTTTTCCTACTGACGTCAGTGAGTGTAAAGATAAAAAATAATTCAGGAATTTTGTTGGGGGGGGGGGGGAGGGACCATTGCTCCATGCATGTGCCAGATATATGTGTTTGCGTGTTGGTTGAGGAGGTGCACGATATCTTTTGTTATTTATGTACTGAAAAATGTGTTGGTTTTCAAAACCGATAAAAAAAAAAAAAAGGAGCTGTCATTTGAAATGCCAAGAGCTTAATCTCCCACAAATGCAAGACCTATTGCATTGCAAATGCTTGTTTATATAGCGCGGACTCGACCTAAAGTACGTCAGCGCTTTAGATGAGCACCAGTGGCGTTACAGACGGAACATTGATTTTGTGAGGCACAGGGAGATTAACTAGAAGCAATAACCTGCTCAAAGGTAAAGACATTCCTGTATTCAGAGATACTAGCCCCACAGTCTGCCGGAATACCTCTGTCCTCCCCATGACCCCTTGTGCCTCGGAGCTCTGTGTCTCCTGCCTGCTGCCAACCAATCACAGAGCTGACTGGTGCATGCTCCAGGCGTGGCTGCAGGAAGCCCTGTGCACTGGCTCGCATGCTTCACAGCTGCCATGAAGAAATGTATCTGCTTGTTAAATAAACAAGCAGATAAGAAAAGTCTTCACAGCCGCGAAGCAGGCGAGCCAGTCCGGGTGGGCCGGACAAAAAAGCGAAAAGGAGGCACCCCAAAAAGCTTATTTCCAAGGCAGGCCACCGTTTAGCATAAACGGCGACGCAAGCCAATAGAAATAAGGGGCGGGTATTCAAGCCCTTTTCTAAAACTCATTAGCAATAAATCTCGCATGTGCACAGCAACGCTAGGCGAGGCCTAAAAACGAATTAGTAGTTGCTTTCGTAATTTCCTCTTGATTTAGTGAATCGAGATCAAATTAGTTAAAGTAAGCTTCGGTCTTAAGTATGCAACTAGTGCTCATCTGGCTCTACTGTACAGTATTTGCGCCACTGCGACAACCGAAGACTAATGGAGTGCCTTCTGAACGACGGCCCTTTTGTTGGAATGTTCATATTATTTGACCCAAATATTGCACTTTACCATTGAAAGAGGGTTAAGGGCATGCAATGGGCAGTTCCTTTAGACACTGGGTGTTCGAATACTTTTATTAGAGGAAATACCACTTTCCGTATTGATGTGATGGCAAGCATAGCACATTGGAATAAAATCCAGGACTTCAGGGTTGAAAAAAAGATGGGAGAGCGATCATTTCCCATTATGTTTAGATCTAGCGGTTTGCTAAAAACCCATAGAATCCAACAAACCCCTAGAGAAGAGATTTGGCTCCCATTAGTATCGGAGAGCAGTTAAATGGCCAACAATATTAGATCAGGTTGAACCCCTTACTAACATAAACAACAATTTCTGCGAACTACTAACGGGCTACGCAGTCATGTCCGGGGGCTATATTGTTCACCCAGATCCACCCAAAAATGTCTGAGATTATAAAACTACAGCTAGCTAAAACCCAGAGGAATATCAATAAACCAAGATCGCTACCAGAATCCTCGAACCTATGGTTCAACAAGGAATGTTCCAATGTCAAACGCAGACTCCTGGAGCTCTAAAATCTAAAGATGTAAACCAGATCAGAATTGAAAGATCAAATTACAAAAAGATACGAATGAATGCTATGAGGGGGTTGGGAGGACGCTAGCTGTAGTGACCTTATCGCAGTTGCAAAAACCAAAGATTAATCCAAATTTTGGAAATTATTAGCACAGGCGAACAAAGCTAGTAAGGCGACTACCGACCACTTGTTGGATCCGGGTACATGGAGCAGACATTTCTCCATGCTTTATGCCGCACCAGATGTACTTGCCCCAGACTCATTGAGGTATCTTTGCCTGAAGGACATATTACACACCTTCAATTTAGTTTAGAGGACACTGTGCTAGCTATAGATACCATGAAGTCAGCAAAGGTGCCTGGTCCAGATAAAATTGCCCGGGGACCTTTTGAAACATGCCCCAGAAGTTTGGGATCCTTATATGAACTAACTGTGCAATGCAATAGCCAGGGAGAGCCTATCCCAGACACATGGAAGGGGGCAGAGATCGTCCCCATCCACAAAAAGGGTAGTAGGGACGATCCAGCGAATTACAGGCCTATCCGCTTGATTGATATTACACAAAAGGTGCATGCCAAACAAATTCTGGCCAAGCTAAATGCTTGGATGGAAGAAAAAGACATCCTCTCACCTAGTCAGGCTGGCTTTAGACAGCGAATAAGCACAATAGATCAAGTATTCAGACTCTTCAGTATAGCTTAGAAGTACACAAAGATAAAACATGGACACTTATATGTTGCCTTCATAGATCTGAAGGCAGCTTTTGATTCCATTCCCAGAGATCTTTTATGGAAATCATTAAGGAGTAGGGGAGTCCCAGTGAAGATTTCAGATCATTAGACTTCACAACAGGAATTTTGCAAAGGTTCACTGGGGTCCGGGAGGAGAGCTGTCGGAAGGAATTCCGATTAGGAGAGGGGTGTTCCAGGGCTGTGTCCTGGCGCCAACCCTTTCCCTATTATATGTAAACGACATGGTAGAACATCTACGCTCAGCTTTACATGATTCCTCCAAGCTTGGAGGCACCCATTTGTGCCCTCACCTTTGCAGACGACAATACTGTTATCACAAACACCTAGGGGTCTCCAAAACTTACTTCATAGCCTTGATAATTATTGCAAGACAAAAGGACTTGAGATAAACGCAAACAAAACTAAATACATGGCTATCAACCCACACAAAAACTTTTAGAAAAAAATAACATTGAATGGGGAGCTTTTGAAATATACCCAAATTTTGTATATCTAGGTGTTACACTAGACTCGAAACTTACATTAAGTCCCAAATAAATAAGTCAAATACAATCCTAATGCAGAACTCTAATCCTGTAGTGAAGAAACAGCACTACCTCATTAAAGGCCATCACTCCTGCATTAGAAGTTTATAAAGCCAGAGCTCAATCAGCTACACTATGGATCTGAGCTATGGGGGGAGAAAATCTTCAGCCTCTCATCATTGGGGGAAACTAAATCTTAGGAATGCTTACACGTATGCCCAAAAATACCCTGATAATCCCTCTTACATATGATATTAGAATAAAAAGGATAGGATTTCTTGCTGTATGGGGGCTACTGATCTATTGGATCAGAATTTGGACAACGAAGGAATTAGAGATTTACAGGCAGACCTTGAGGAAGCAACTGCATTTGGATTGGTCACTCTTCCCTGGTTGGCCCACATCCACAAATGGCTCTCCGATCTAGGTTTGAGCAGATACTGGACAACCCAGAGCCTGCTGACCCCCGATTCAAAGAGATCAAATCTATATACTGGGAATTTCATAATGCACAAAATCACCTTAAATCCTGAGTTGGGGAGACTGACTACTCAATTTTTGTCTATTAAACGATTGAGGTTTGAGTCCTTTTTAAACGAGATTGAACCCCATCTGGCAAAGTCCCTCTATATGAAATTCAGGTATGAGACATTACAAGTTAATGCTTTTATAGCTAAATGGGCAAACGTTCAACTGAGGGCTAGTGATCCTAAATGCTCACTGTGTACATTAGGTGCTAATGAGGATACTGCGCATGTTTTATTCTTTTGCGCAACATATTCTAGCCCTAGACGCAAGTAGATCAAGCCCCTGTGCAGAAGTTTGAACATCAGGAGCTACTTAGAGTCCCTTAGAATATTGAAAGCGGACAGTGGCCAACTTAATGTATTTGGCATTAGAAATTTTTTGTTAGCTGTCAGTCATAAGATATAGGAATGGGCTTAAGTTTTAAAATGCTTTTCAAAGACGGATTTTTAGAATTTTGTATGCATTTCTAATTTTTTTTATGGTTTTAGTCGGAATCATCTGAAAATCCCAGCAGTAGTGGAGACCAAATTGGTCCGCTCGTGCCAATTGAATTGTTATCTTCGTACTGTATTGGGAAGAATTTTAATCAAATTAAGTGCAATAGGGGCCAAGACTAAAAGGAGAAATTTTAAACAGTATATATGTCTTGCATTTTAGACCCTTGTAAATATAATACGTTTTTATGTTTATATTTAGATGAATGTAAATTACAATATGTACAAAGACCTGTTTTATAAGCTTTGATAATTCTTTGAATCTAATAAAGATTGATGATATTATTTAACCTGCTCAAAACATGGAAAAAACTAGAAACTAAAATGTGCGAGCATTCGATAAAGTGACCCTACCCAGAGTAACAGCGTAACTGCTTGCTAGATATTGACTCGTAAGCTTGTCTTTGTATTTGTTCAATCTAAGGCATACGACCAACCAGCTAGGCCGACCTACCTTTCAGAGTTAGCAGCCTTCGGGGAAATCTTTACTTACAGGCCAGTCTATCACTTGAACTATAAAAGGCAACACGGTCTTCTATCCAACAAGGAATTTAGTGTGCAGACTATAAATGATGTTTGGTTGAGGATCACCTACCGATATTTTTTATTTTATTACAAGACCGGAGGCTATCATTATGCAAATCCCTTTATTTGCTGCTCAAACATGCAGCCTTTTAAAGAATGTCAATACATCATAAAATATAAGGATGCTCATAACACTATAAATCGACAGAGCACACTCCCATGTTCCTCTTCTATTCGCTGCTCCGGACACAGCTAAGTATCTCTTCATCGTGGAATTATTACTGTTAATTATAGTTGTATTTTTTAGTAAATTTAGAGTGTTATACTCTATTTGATACTCCTTAAGTTTCATACTGCATTAACATTTCTCATAACAGGTTCTAACCCTGTTCAAATTATGGCGGGGCCAGGTAAGTGCCTGGTTAAGATTTTCCCTTTAGTTCTATTGTCAAAGGTTTCCCATTTATGTCCTTCATGTCGATTTAATAAACACAAATACAGCGATTTGCTTGCACGCCACTTACCGAGGTTATGACCGAAATCATGCCCATGCCAGGTGGCTACTCATACTGGCAGTTTTAATTTCGGCCAGGTCCCCCGGTGACTCTGGCACCATTTGTTTAATTCTTAATGAGGCTTGAATTGAAAAGAATTATTTTTTTTCATAAAGAAAGGAAACGGGCGAACTCGCTAGCGTGATTCAAGGAGGCAGTGTCTCCTAGCAACCTCCTAGGAGACCCAAGGGAGACTCTTTCCTGCCTGAGCACGTGCCCGTAGTGATGCGAGGTCTAGCAACAGTGGGGGGGAGGGGGGGGGATATCTGTGTCTCGGCATGCATGTTACCATGGTAACATCTCACCGTTCAAGCTCGCAACGGTGCCTGCTGCGAGTCGGATGCCTCCTCACCTAGGAAAGTGACTTTCCCTTATTTTTCTGGCATATTTCTTTTAACGCGACGCTACCCGTTGGTCTCGCGCATAATTGGGCTCAGCTTATTTTCAAAAAATCATAATTACATTTTGAATTACAGAGGAGAAAGGGAAAATAAGACACTAATTAAAAAGGTGAAAGGGAAAGAAGTCCCGTTAACGAAGTTTGGGGAATAATATCCCCTCTACAAGCTACTAACTGCGAGTAAACCTTTTAAGGGCTATTTTATTAATACAACCTTATCCACCCCAGCTTTCCCTTTGAATTAATGGACGTTAATAATCCACAACAGCCTTCTTAGGAGGTTCTTAAGGGGGGAGAGCCTTAAGAGGTTCCCTGAGGAAGATCTTCGGTCTTCCGTTAAGGAGGCGGAGGGTGCCGCACTAGCCAAGAGGAAGAGGGTGTCCCCCGTTGAGGAGATTTACTTCTCTCTCCAACAGAGAGTCCCCTACTACCTCAGGACCCCCAAGAGGGGGAAAGGTTTCCCATAAGAGGAAACACTTTGAGGAAGCATCCACTTATGCTAATGATTTTGGTAGCCCCCGCGCTAAAATAGATAATTGTGCTCACTGCAGCACAAAAAGGTGAAGCCAAACCTATTGGGGCACTGAGAAAAGTTGCCCGTAGCGGCATGAGATAGAAGTAACCTTCATTGAACAAATGATATTGGAGACACTTAATTCACAAACTGAGCCCATAGAGTTTGATAAGATGGACATGGACACATTTATTTTCGATCCTCCAGATACCCATGATACCCCAGAGAATCCAGACCAAGACCTGGAGCAACCTTCCATTTAGTCTGTTAAGGACTGCCTTGGCGGGGAAATGTTCAACCCCACATCCATTAGGCACCCTCGCAGCTCCGAATGGTGGCCCATGGACCACGTCAATAAATATTTAACTCAGTGGGTAAGAAAGTCTCTGGACAGAGACTTGCAACCTTCTGCGCAATGAGATGCCCAAGACCTTCCACTGAGGGTAAGGTGTGCAACAACCCCAACCTCGATCCAGAATTGATAACCTTCCTGTACAAATTCGGGAATGACCCTAGGAAAGGGATAGAGAAATGCCTGAAACGGTGTCAGGACAAGATCCTTGGGCAGTTCCCTCTAATTCTGGATATGAATCAAGTCAATATTCATCTTCTGAGGGGCTGGTCCCAACGGGCCACTTGTTTAGGCAATGCCAACGCTAACCTAATTACTGAGCGTCGGAAAGCGGTTCTTTTGAGAATGAACCCTAAACTAGCCGATTTGTCCTCTAGGGAGGACATGGGCGATACCAAAGGTCTCCTCTTTGGAGACAACATTGTGAAATCACAGGGAAAGGGTGTGTCTGCACTTTGCTAAAAGCGGTAAAGGTAGTCTAACATTTGCAGTTTTTGGAGGACGCCCAATTTTTGGAAGGGCTGACAGGAGGGGACTGGCTGTCAGCCACGGTGTCTACAGGTCCCAATTCTTCCACCAAGACCAGAGAGGCCCCTCTCATTTCAACAGAGGCTTTCGCCGAAACTCCAATTTCTATCCCCAGAGAGGGAGGAACTCAAAATTCCGTGGCGGCAGACCCAGGTCTTCAAACCAAAGCTAGTAAGGTAAGCCCGACTTCCTATTCCCATACAAAGGTGGGAGGGAGGTTGAAACGCTTCACACGCAATTGGTCAAAGATTACACAAGACCCTTGGGTTCTAGAAACTATTCTAGGCTTCAAAATAGAATTTTGGAAACATCCACTTCAACTCAAGAGACCCAGAGAAATGATTCTAGATAGAGAATTCAAAACTAATCGATCTAGAGATTTCCCAGATGTTAGACAAGGGAGCCCTCGTAAAGGTATCTAACAGATTTCAAAAGGGTTTATAAGCACAATTTTACTAGTCAAAAGAAGAAGGGTTGGCGTCCTGTCATAAATGTAAAGGATCTAAAAAAGTTCTTAGCTTATAGACATTTCAAGAGGGAAAGGATCCATCTTCTGAGAAACATTTTACAAGCCAAGGGCTGGCTGGTAAAATTAGATCTCAAAGATTCCTATTTTACAATACCCATGGACAAGGACAGTCAGAAGTACCTTGGTTTTACTTGGAAAGGAAATCTTTATCAGTTCCTTTGTCTACCCTTCGGCCTGTCCTCATGCCCTTGGTGTTTTACCAAGGTCCTTCGTCCAGTAGTAAGCTACCTCAGGGAAATAGGAGTTTGGCTAATTATTTATCTAGACATCCTTATTATGTCTCAAGACAAAACAGAGGTTCAAAACACTTGTCATTGGCAGTAGACCTCCTACGGAATCTAGGATTCATAATAAATATAGAGAAGCCTATCATGATACTGACACAGGAGATAGAATTCCTTGGATTCAAGGTAAATCCTTTTCTATCCAATCTCATTCTTCTTCACAAAAAAGTAACCAAAATAAAGAAACAAGTATCCTCTGTCCTATCAAGTCTAAATACGCTTGAAAGGCCTAGCCAGGGTTCTAGGTCTGCTGTCATCTTCTATCCAATACATTTCCCCCAGTCCCCTCCACTACAGGGGCCTGCAGAGCCTTAAAGCACTGGTTTTGAGAAAGGGTTTATGGTAAGAGGACTCAATACCCCTATCGGAGGGTGGTTAAAGAACCTCCAAGCCTGGAACGGGCAAGCCATTTTCGGAAACCTTCCAGACTTTACCCTAGTCAGATGTGAGCAACCACGGATGGGGAGCTCGCCTAAACAATCTAGAAACCGGGAGTGGTGGTCATTCAAGGAACAGTCCTTACACAAACTGCCTAGTGATGTTAGTGGGTTTAAATGCCCTTATGAGTTCAAAAAGTTATTAAAGAACTCCAACACCTTGATCCGCTTAGACAGTTTCTCTGCTGTCTCATATAGAACCAGTCTGGGGAATGTGAAATCCAAAACACTCAGATATAGCAAAGCAGATTCAGTATTTTTGTTGAGATCAAAAGATCCGAGCGGCATTTATACCGGGAACTCAAAATCAGGGTAGACTGGAAATCTCGCTTTCTCCACCTGTCCAGCAACTGGAAATTGAATCCAGTGGCCTTTGCACTAATTCAAAAGTTATGGGGTCCAGTTCAGATAGACCTTTTTGCAAGCAGACTAACTTACCAAGTACAAACGTATTTCAGTTGGAGACCGGATCCCAACACAACAGCAGTCGATGCCTTCCTTCAATCCTGGGGAGAAATCAACGGTTATGCATTCCCCCCATTCTCCAGGATACAGAGACTCTTGTGGAAGGTGAGACTAGAGTCAAGCTCCATCATTCTAGTAACCCCCTTCTGGAGATCCCAAGTATGGTTTCCTGGGGTAATGGAACTGGCGGTGGATTTTCCACGCCTGATCCCATCATCGTTAGGTCTTCAAGGTCCAGATGGAGAATAGCATCCACTGGTTTTAGAAGGGAAAATGAACCTTCTTGTTCTGAAGATTTCAGGGGATCAGATCGATATTCAGACCTTTCGGGAGAGGCTAAAAGCCTACTGGAAGATTCATGGGCACCAGAAACTAAAGATATAGGGGCGTTTGGAAGAAATGGTGTACTTGGTGTGTGGAAAGGGATCTGAATCCTGTGGAAAGCTCTATACAACAGATAGCCAACTATCTAGCACATTTTTGATTCAGGACTCTTACAGAACCATCAACTGTTATAGATCTGCAATCTCATCAGGTCATGCCTGTATTAATAATCTCACAATGGGTAGTAATCCCTTAATCAGAGTAATGAAGAGTTAGACTGAGAAGACCCCCTAAAGCAAGTTACAAATCCTTATGGGGTGTCAATTTTTAAACTCTTCATGGCCTGGCTTAATAACCCTTTACTTTCCCTTAAGCACATGTCCATGAAACTGGCGACCTTGCTCTGTCTAATCTCCTTTAGAAGAGTCTCAGACATTAAAGCATTTGAACTTTCCAATAGATTCTATTGTTCTGAAGGTGTCCATTTCGATATTTGGAAAAGAACCAAAACCATGTCAGTGTCTATATTCTATCCCTTTTTCCAGGAGAGTAAAAAATTGTGTAGTTTGTATGAAGGCTTACGAGAATAAAAATTTAAACATTCAGATCTCACGACACTGACCAACTTCTCTTATCATATGTTAGACCATATAAACCTGTTTCTACAGCTACCATAGCCAGATGGTAGCGTCGGATTATGCATGAAGCAGGCGTGAATCTCTCTAGGTTTGGGGCACACTCTTCTAGAGGTGCAATGGCTAATAAAGTAATCTGGGCAGGAGGATCCCTGCCTGAAATACTGAAAGCAGGCGATTGGTCCAAAGCAAGCACCTTCTCAAAATTTTACTTGAGACCAGTAGAGCATGTTAGCAGAGTAGCCTTACATGGCTTTGAACATGCATATTGGTAGCCTCTGGTCTTGTAATGAAATGACGATTCTTTAATTAATATGCAGAGAGATTCTGGATGTCATTAAAGACAAACGGAGGCAAACATTAATCCCACCCTCCTCACCCTGAGGAGTATGGACTAGATATTCTTACTATTTTCTTAAATTAATGCAATGCTCACTGAAGTTGTTTATTGCTTTTGTGTTTTACTGCTTCAGTACACCTTTTCTATACGCCTTTACTATAAAAAAAAAAATCCTTGATCCTTTGGATAACAATGCTTAGGCGCAAACGGATGCCACGATGTGTCCTTGGTGTCATCGCAGCCTAAGAGGAAGATGGGAGCGTGCTCCATTTATAGCGTTATGAACATTCTTGTGTTATGACGTATTGACATTCTTTAAAGGGCTGCATGTTTCGGTAGCAAATAAAAGTATTTGCCTAAAGTTAGCCTCCGTTTGTCTTTAATGAAGTCAAAATTCTCTCAATATTAATTGGAGAATCATCACTCCCTCGCCGCCGCCTCCCCCCCCCCCCCCCACCCAAACACAAAAAAGCAAGGAATAGTACCACAGAAACCGCATTTTACACAGATGTTTTGATCCTTCCCTTTTAATTACGAATGGAGGTGTAGGGCCCCAGCATGCCTTTCATGATGGATTAGGTAGTTCTTTTTTGAGCTACCAGAAGAGTGCCCAACATATTACGTTTTCTCTATTCTCTCTTAAAGGAGGGTTGATGAATCCAAGGAAAACACCTGCAGTGGAGAACTAGAATTACTAAGACCATTCCCCAAGCACCGTTTATTAAATCAATTAGAGAGTTGGTTGAGGGAAAAACTCAGAATAGACGCCCTTCAGGACAGCATTTAAGAAAATAAATTGCATAAAAGAAGCTTCGCCAAGCACGGTCTCTGCTCTGCCTTAGATTTCCGGTTTGGGGAACCAAGAAAAAGTGTGAGCGATGCAGTGGTTGATTTTGCCCTGGCAGAGTGCAACATGTTTCCACAGGATCAGCCAGTTACCCATATGGCATTTACTTCAGAGCCAAGCAGCACTCTTGAGGGGAATAGTTTCCCATGGACCATCAGAAAACAAGCTCTCCAACCTTGCACAGAGAAGTCATGAAATTGATTCACTGGAAACAGAATTCAGAACAGGCACCCCTCTGCACCAAGGCCCCACATGGTAAAGAACTGGTCTTCATCTACAGGCACTGTCACTTTCTAACAAATGTCCATTCTTTCTGGTCCTCCAAGCTCTTCTGCAGTAGAGTTAAGCAGTCTACTGGTTGGAACAATAAAAATTAATTAAGCCATGGTGCCCAGAGGGGACACAGTCTACCATGTGGATGAATTTGCATCGGAGGTCACTGAAATGGTCATATGCAAAAAAATCGCAAGGATTGTGTGGTCAAGACCGATAAGCTACTGGAATAGAACTCTGTGCATTTAATTTCAAAAACAGAACGCATAGGTAATTTGCTGTCTAAAGAGCTGGCAGAAGGATAAAGAGTGCGTAGGAATAAACTACAAACCCTTGGTGTTTTCAGGATGGCCACGGTCATGAAATATCTGCACCCTTAGCAAACATTTGGAGAGCCTAAGATTTGACAGAAGAGCCTGAATTCGGTGAATATTTTAGTTTGAATCAGAATGAATCGATTATAAACTGTTCGATTAATTAAAATGACAGTAAAAAATAAAATGTTGCCCTTGCCGTACCCCCCTTACAGTTACAACCAAAGGATGGTATCCTTCCTAAGGCAGGCCCCTCATTTGCACTTCAGCTCCTGGGTTTTCTTCCACAGCAACTGCCTTCGGGTATTAGACATGGCTGTAATTTTGAACAATATGCTACTAATTTCGCCTGCAGGACTAAGGTTTGCTTCAAGATGATAAATTCCAGCTTAATTTGGGACCTTTGTTGGAGATGCGACTACATTTCATGCAGTGGAAGTATTAGGAATCTGTTTTACTTGATCAACTATTTCACTGGTTCCAGGAGTAGCAACCATATTTTACTCCCTCAAAACCCCGATTTCATTCTTGCAAATTGCCACTTAGAATCCTGCACCACGGACTACTGGAGATGGGGGTCTGAGCCCTGGGTGCAGTGTTGGCAGGCAAGTCCTCCAGTGGAGCTTGTAGCCACTCTTCACAATATAGGACAAATCTTTTGTCAGACTCCAACATAGCGTAAGAGGCGGCTCTTAAGCTTCTGCTCACTGTGGGGCTCAAAGGAGAAAGTTTAGAAGTCAGGGTGGCCAATGGCCTCTAACCTGCAATGTGATCTAAAGTCTGTAATAGGCTGTCAATGCAGGTTTTACTAAATCTTCCAAAGGATGTAAAAACAAAACCTGTTGGAGCAGATCGCTTCCATAGAAATCCCAATGCACTTTCGGGAATTTTTTTTGTACAGTGCTTTTTACGTTTTCATATAAATGTTATCATTGTCAAAATAAATCAAACGCATTGAGAGAATTGCAGAGGCAGGATTTTTGCTGTAAGACATCAAGCAGGAAACTGAACTCTTCACAAAACTAAGACATGGCAATTACAAAGACCAGCCAAATCTAGCATATCCGGAGTGGATTAGATGAGTAATTCCCTCCTGTTCCACCTAGAATCAATCCCTTTCATCCGTCAAAACATAGTAAAAGGTGTGATGTAAGGCACCACCATGCAGGGCTAAAATATAAGCTACACAAAGAATTGAAGGTAGTCTGAGAGGCTTTCTACATTAAGGCCACACAACTGACAGCAATGTTGAGAGGGACACAGCAGGTACGCAAATGTCTGGACCGCCCATAGCAGTGTTTATCCTGGCCCTTACACTCATCTTTCCTCGGATGCTTACTTTGGCTTAAACACTCCAGTTTTCCTGCTCTCCCTTTGCTCTTTCCTGCCCTTCTTTTGCTCTTTCCTGCCCTCCTTTTAGCAAACCAGACCTGATTTCCTATAGAGGCCGCTTAGTGGATTTCAGAGTGGTGACAGAAAACACCAAATAAGCAGGCTACACTGTTCAGCCCCGCATTCCCCTGCTTGCCTTGGCAGGCCCATCACAGTCCAGCTAGAGGCCCTGATAAAGGCTTTGATGCCTTGCTGGGACCTCTGCACCCTGTAAAATTCTGCTAAGCACCTATCAGCTTGATGGTTGCTTGCAGATGTCACTGGAAGACACTGCAGTTTCGACTATAAGCAGTCGTGCCACCCCCGCTCACTTCCAGGGGTGCAGCCGGTGGACGGGGTTCCTCTCTCCACCCGTAGCCCACGAATGGTCCACAATACTTTACCACCAGCCTTCATGAAATAGGACCAGTCCCAAAAAAGGGTGCAGGGAACACAGTTTGTGGCCGGCTCAGCTGCTAGTTGATTTGCTTTGGGTAGCGAACCAACCCTTACTCCATTGCTGGTACTTTTTAATCTTCTGGTTTGTAGGTGGATTACGTGGAGGGCACATCATGACTGGGTATAGGGTTGGCAGGGTAGAAGTTAACCTTTAAAGAAAGGGTGGATTTGCCAAAGCTGAGCACCTTGTGCTTTTTGTGTTCGGGCTGCCGATGAAAAGTTAAAGAATTTACGACCCAATGTGCCCTTTCCGCTTCCAGGATAACCAGTTGCTGTGCCCTAGTTTTGTCTTAGGACAGCAGTTGGGAGACTGACACAGGTAAGGACTGGTTCTTTACCACAGGCGTCTAAGGTTGTGGCATTTTTCCTTCTACAATCCATTTCAAAGTCAATTTCCGCCACTGAGTCCTAGTCTCTTGGGAAGCAAAAATGGTTTGGGCATGCAGCAGGGTGGTTTCATGTTTGTGGCACAAGACATTTGCATCATAGTGAACACCGGAGTCACTGTTTGCCAGTGGACTTTTGAGGCTTGGACTGAAAATGACCTTTCCTGCCTCGGATAGAGACGGTAGCAATTAACAGGGTCTATGCCCCAGGAAGAGGCGGCAAGTGTCGGCTGTCCTCTATTGTATTTTTGGATTTAGCACCTTTCAATCTATCCTACTCAGAAAGATAGGCAGCCAAGTTACTCCTTTCCATTACTGTGCTCAAAACAAACAAAGCTCATGCAGTATCCAATAAAAGTACGGAATTGGAGAAAGCCGGAAAAAACAATGATAAACCCAAGGGAGGTCCACTACCTGTGGGAGAAAGGAAAAAGTGGTTTATAAGTCTCCCCCCCCCCCCCTTTACAACTATTTGGAAGCTTTACCAAACACATTAATGCAACTCGCAATTCATCTCAAGGGAACGATCTGGGTGATTTTTTTAAGGGGCCATGAAATTAAACATATACCGTCTAACGGACCTACAGATGAATAGCATGATGGTTCCTCCAAATCAGATTTGATTACCGAAAAGGGCCCTAGATTATTTTCCTCTCCGTGTTTAAATATGCCAACTTTTAATTTTTAATAGGGATTCCTCTGATCTTGATTTAAGAAGTTATCAGCCATCTCAGATTCCGATATCAACTTCTTAAGCTGGTTCATCCAAATATGAATCGCATTTAGAGCAGAATGGTTTAGTGTCAGCCTCTATATCATCATCGACGAATGTCCACTACATCTACTTCCTCATCACTAGATGTTGTCCTTACCCTGCAGTGTTTTTTGCATCGTATCTCAAAAGCCTTGTTGTGGTAAATACTAACTAACAAAATCACACCGGTCTTAAGAAAATCTCAGCAGAACTGGGGGAAAAGTGAACACTTGGTTTGTCAATGATAACTAGGCCGGTGGAGGTAAATTCTGCGTTAGTTCTCTTTCCAAGCAATGAAACTGTGGTGCAGTGTAGTAGGACCTAAAGTCCTTCTGTGCGGCCTAGTCATACTAATGTCTCCAAGTGACTAATGTTTTTGTCGGGGGGGGGGGGGGGGGGGGTATTTCAACTATGGCAGCTTAAAATTCTCTTCAGATTATATTCTGTTGACCGGATCAATAGGAAACGATTTTCCAAAATTAAGAGGCAAAAAAAGCTTCCAGTATCTTCGGAGAAGGTTACAAAAATGAATTCAAAAAATTAGAACACTGAGCCCTCAACCTTTGAATAGTGTTCGATCAGCTGGGCCTAGTCTAAGTCAACTTATAAAGCTGAGCAGTGACCTTGCACTAAAATTTAGTAATCAACAATGAAAGGGTTCTAAAAACAAGAGGAAAGGCTTGGTAGATGATAATTTGAATGGGAAATCAAAACTAAAAGATGCAATCAATAAGTATTCCTCAACTGCAGGAAATAAGATTCCAGAAGGGTCAAGCGTACAGGGAATATTAGTTCACACCAATAGCCTTCTGCATTGAAAGCCCTCAGGACAAGAGTTGCTGTTTGGAATAACTAGAAAAGGGGAAAAGGCTGAGATATTGCATCCACCTAAATAGATCAAAGCTGCTTTCTGTTTAAAGCAATTTCCATTTTATATGAAATCTTGTCTGAGGATCTAGCCTGGGTGGGCTTTCAGACTGGGGATGAGGGGCGAGAACTAACAAAAGGAAATGTATCTCTCCCGTGGCGGCAAATATAGCATTGTGTGCCCAAGAGACCGTTTTATCATTCGAATTTAGTATCACTACTCCTCCTGAGATAGAAAGTAAGGAGAGCATTATAAATCCCACTTAGTCAGTCATTACAGCCAGACTGAGAAGCTGAGCATACATCTCATCCCACTCCAGTAACAAAACTATCCTTTTGCATTGTCAGTATATTACCAGTCCCATGAGAAATGGTAACCCTAGGATTGTTAGTACAAATTATACAAATTGCTATAGGTCAACCTCCAGACATTAAGATTGTAATAGGCCCTCTGCTATTATGGGTCTAAAGGATAAAGAATGGGCTGGCTGGGCTGCTGATCAAACAGAATACTGTGTTCTTTCTAAACCAAAAATATAGTAAAATAAAACTTTCATGGACATGACAATTAAAAAAAAGTTACTTGGATGTATTATAGAATGATGTATTTATTTCTTATTTGTCAGGAAACCTGGTTACGGGAGAGCAAATGTATAAATGGCTTTGCGGCCATCAACAGCACGGGGATCAAACGTGGACGGGGCTGTCTTTCAGTGGGTTGGTAACTCTGGGATCCACCAAAATATTTAGAATGGTGGAAAGGGTCCAAAAACAGTTGGACAGAATGAAGAACAATGTCAAACATTCACCCCAGTACAGAGATCTGGGCCTAAATCAATCGGGATTTTTTGCTCACCATGCCATTCCAGTTTGCACCCAGCCATATGCAAATCAGTCTTGACCCTGTGCCTAAAGGGAACAGTCCAGCCCGAACTGCCAAGCCAGGTCCTCCCTGGACTGGAACCAAGCATCCTAGGACCAGTTTGGTGGAAAGTGTCCGACAAGTGGAATTGGGTGTAAATAAAGAAATCAATTGTTTGCATGAATAAATATTTATATCCATAAAGTATAACTTTTAGGCATAGGTAAATGGCTGGATGACCTCGATAGTCTACTCTGTTTTTTATAGATAGCAAAAAGGCCATTTTGGTTATAGCAGGTGATTTTAATGCTGAATTGTTCCCTGGAACTTCTGATGATCCTTTAAAGTGGGCGTTGAAATAATTAATAAATAAAATACATTTTAAAAAACTGCCTGATCTGCTTTAACAGTCACTTTCATGAGGATATTCCGCTGTACAAACCTTTCAATCAGTTGTCCATGGCTGCCCTATAGACTACATTTATTTATTTGTTAGACAACATGGTTATTTAAAAGTTTTAAGGTATTGCACACCAAAAGTAGTGATCGTGCAATTGAAGCAAGTGTGTGTTCTACGGAAACATTGGTATCTGAGAATGCTCTTTCCTTGGTTATAAACTTTCCTCGAAGGCTTACCACCCGTCTCAACCCTCAGCATCTTCATAACCAGTATCCATACTTTCTGTAACTGATAGGTGACCAGATGAACTGATGAGGATAAAATAGCCTGGTACACGAATCATAAGAAATGTACTAGATTGTATTCGAATAAATGTAAATCACGAACGTTTACAAATTGAAAAGGAAGCAACGGTTTCCACCAAACCTTGGTTTGACCCTTCTTGTAAGAAGTTAAAATCAGATGCGTTAGGGTACAGTGAAAATACAAACATGCGACCCCCTCATATTACAAAAGAAGAAGTCTGTTTGAGAAATATGTCTAAATCTTATTTACAGGAAAAGAAAACTTTTTCACTGATGGGAAAAAATGATTTAGATAATCTTAATCGGGTGATCAGAAGTAGTTCAGGAAAATAGTTACCAGTGTAAATAGTGATTGGCCTTGCTTATTGTCCTGTATAGTTGAGGAAGATACATGGATGGCCTATTTTAAGAATGTATACGGATCTCCGGTCTTACTGATTCTTCCAACAAATTATCCAAAGAGTGCTATCCCATATGACTGGTTCTCTCAGGAAACAATTTGATCTACAATCTTATCACTGAAATACAGCAGAGCTGCAGGCCCGGATAATGTCCCTCCTGGTATCAAATCTAACAGTCAATGGTGGGCAGATTATTATTTTTTTGTTTGGTTTTAAATCGGTTTTATTGGATTGTGAAAACTGGTCTGTTCCCTGATACTTCGAAGGGCTCTTGAATCAAACCAATATAGAAGAAAGGTGACTGAAACCAGCCCTCCAAGTTTAGATTAATTAGTATTTTGGATATTCCCAGAAAGGTTTTTTCAAAAATCTTATTAGCTCACTTGGAAGAATGGGTGTGGTCAAACAACCTTCAGCTGAATGAACAGGGAGGATTCCATGATGGGCATACCACCACCGATTACTGCTTGGCCCTCTGGGCGATCATTAAGAAATATTTAGACGCGAACCAGAGGTTGTGCTGTTTTGTGGTCTTTTGATGCGGTGGAAAGAGGGCATCTCTGGGAGAAGCCAAGAGGATGGATATCCCAAGGAGATCTATCTGTATACAGTCATTTCATACAGCAAACCGGGGCCTAGTTAGAATTGAATACTTTGGAGCAGTTATCAAGCAGAATTAGCATAATTAACGGCCTACGCCAAAGCTGTGTATTGGCACCTTTTCTTTTCAGTCTGTGTCAGACTTGCCAGGAGTTTTAAAACCTACCAGTCCTGCTCACCAAAGATGGGGCACCAGGAGACCTCTCGTCTCCCTATGCTGATAATTTAATTTTAATGGATTATATAGCGGTAGCCCTGCAGTAGAAACTTAACAGTAACACTTTACGGAAGGGAGAAATTAAAAAAAAAAAGAATCTTTAAAAAGACAAAAATAATGATCTTTGAGGGAAAGGTAATAAGACCAAAATGGTTATTGAATGAAAAGCAAATTGAGGTGGTTAATTAATATAAAATATCCAGGATTATTTTCAAAATAACCTGAAATGGGCCCTCCACGTGAAAAACAACAAAGGTGCACAAACCAGCTCTACTGCCAATCTGGTTTTACACACCACTCCATGCATGGGTGCAAGAACACAGCCTGCTTAAACTTCCCCATACCCTACACCTACATGCACCTGCAAGGAATAGGCAGATCACGATTAATGGGCAGAAAATTGGATGGTTGGAAACGAGAATGGTCAGAGTGGAGGGACAAGGGCATACTTCATACTGAGGGCCTGTTGCAGGAGTGCACCTTCCTACCCTTTACCTCACTTGTGTCTAATTACAGACTTTCACCCATGTACCGTTGGAAGCACCTCCAACTCATTTACTGCTTGCAAGCCTGATAAGGTACTGCCCCGTACGACTTGGGAGACTGACCTGCTACTCCAATATATCACTACATGGAATCATTTTACAAGAACCATCAACAGATATTCTGTTAGAGGGTGGCCGCACGCAGTCTACATCAATGGGGGGGGACACCAGACTTGGTCTTTCCATACATAACTAGAAACCCATGACAAACCACTACAGGAGGCCAGGAAAGGTCCACTACAGGTGGCACTGGTCACCAGTTAGGCTTCAATGGGTACATATGCTAGAGGACTATAAATGCTGGAGATGCACAGCTACAGACTGATATTGCACACATTATCTGGGAATGCCCAACTCCTTCTCACTTTAGTTGTTCGATATGGGAATACCTCCAAACAGATTTAGGGATGCTAAAGACACTAACGAACAGACTAGCACTACTTCATGACACGTCAATGCTGCCTCATCATGCAAATAGATGGATGTCTGCAGCTTTGGTGGAAACCACTGGAAAACTGCAATGCCACCCGCTTACAGCTCATGGCTGTCTGACATCCACACTATGGACTTCTATGAAAAGATTTATAGAGTCAATAAGTAACTACAGAAATTTGTGAGCTGTGGTGCCCTTTCCCCCCCATTTGTAACTGCTAGAGAACGACCACAGGCACTGGGTTTTAATGGCCTGCAATACCTTTTTGTTTGAGACTATCTGGACATGAGCACATAGAACCAATCACCACTTATTGGTCCACGGTTGGGAGATATTTTACACTAGAGAATATTCCACACAGACTGCCTCTATAAAGGTGACCTAAGGAGGAAGTCTTGAGGGGATATTAAACATGCCCTGTGCAATGTTTGTTGAATTTGACTTGTAACCCCATCGACTAGAGTAATTGTGACTGTAACGAGACATGATCTTGATGGCCACTCTTCCGTACCTGTTGGGAGGGGCAATACTTTTCATTTGCCCTTTTCTTTACCTCTGCCCCCCCCCTGTTTTTTTTTTACCCTTAGGCTTCCTGTTGGGGCAATCTTTAGAATCACTGTACATCATACCGCATGCGCACATAGAACTGTACTTGTTGCATGTTTGTTTGAAACTCAATAAGAAATGCGATAAAAAAAAAAAAGAGGGCACGAGCCCAGTTACAAACAGGGTGTTCAGTAAAATGGAACCATACATACAAGGGATTTTCACTATCTCCCCTTTTGAAAGTGAAATCCCATCTTTGGTCTTGTACAGAGCATAGGATCTAATGTTAGAAACTGAGAATATCTGGGAGGCTGTAGAGTATAGCGTTTAAATGTATATTGGTCTTGCCCATTAATACCATGATTTAAGGTATACTGCATGAATTTAATATTGCATATTGGTATATCACTGAAGGCTCATGCCTCTTAAGCTTCTTTAATAAATTGTCCTCTTGTGAAAAGGCATAACATCTGAAAATTATGTAGGGAAGAGATTCTTGTAAGGGCCATGGGTCTTAAGAGTCAAAAAGATTATAACTATGCATAGATCCCTTGGTACAATAGGCACATAGGTGCAATTTCCTAATGACCACACTTTGAGAGAATCCTCCTTTATTGCCTCTGTCAACATAACCTGCTCAGCCAGTAGGAGAGTCCATTGTGGAATGTTGGTGTATGGTGATGTTGGAATATTTGGGTGCCTGTGAGGTGCTGGAGTGGCAGTTGGAGTATGGGCTGAGCAGCAGGGAAACTGCCCCGTGTGGGGCTGATCAGTGAAGCTTATTGTTGGAAGTTATTACTTACCTGCAACTAAAACTAATAAACCACCTTATATACAATATACACCTAGGCTACTTGACTCGTGATTATTATATTTTTGGCGATTATTTTAAGGAAAGAAACCCTGTGCAGTATAGTGGAAACTACAGAAGAAAAAGCCTGAACAAACAGTTTGCTTAAGGTTCCTTTAAAATTCTTCTAACATGAAACTGAAGTTTTGCAGCACTGCAGCCCCACCAGTGTCCTCCACATCAGACAGCCTTAGCCAGGGTGTGCACCTGTGTCACATGATCTAGTATTCATGTGGATGAAGACTATTTACAGTCTTGATGATTACCAGATTAGGCGTGCTTTCCCTTATGTACACGATTTGGACTTGCTTTCAAGACAAGCTGTAGCAGGGCTGGAAACAGTTGCAGTAACCTGTACACCGCTATTCTATTGTACATGCCTCAGTCAGGGGATGTCCGGTTATGCCCAAAATCATCTGCCAGTCATACTGGCAGCAGGTCGGATTACGAAGACGACATTGGCTCATTAGGAATTCTCACAGCGTTAAGTTTAGTGTCCATATAACTGGCAGCATTTATTTAGTGAACCTGTCACGGCGGACAAGCGAGTAAATTTGTTTATTTTTACAATTCTATGTCAGGACTGGAGGCGAGGATTATGCCTTCTTTCTACACTTTGTTTTTTACAGGAGCCATCATTGATAAACACAAGCTACGTTTCCCATGAACACTAGGAAAAAACTGTAGAGGAAAACATCCAATCAGGAAACAGTCCCGTGATCTCCAATCAGAGGGCACCCCTGCCAAACACAGTCCGTCTTTAATGGCCCTTCATCCTCTTTCTTCGCTGCTGCGCAGCAGAGAGAAGTACTTTGGATACCGTGTGCTATAGTTGAACGTGTTTCCTTTGGGTTTCATCGTGTTATTCAATTTTGGTTAATCAATTTGTGAAGCGGCTCCGCTGCGTCTGTTCTCGCTGTTTTGTCGGACTTCTTGCACTTTGTCACGACCATTGGAGCGCTTTTTGCTCCTACGTGGCCCATTCTGGTGCAGCTAAAGTCACCGACCTCCTGCCACCAGAGGGCACTGGAGGCGGCACAAGACTACGGCGCGCAAGTTTGAATTTCCTCACTGAGGAATTACTTCGATGCGCAGTGGTCCATCCAGCTTGCCGGCCTGACGGGGACGCCCCGGTGGAGTCCGTAAGCCGATCGAGCGGTTGCCTTAGCAAAATCACGGTCGATGGGGTCAGCTTTGTTAACACTTTGCTGAATGCGGCAATATAAAATAGGCAGAGTTTGTATTGTCTTTTTCTTATGCCCTTCTGGGTCAGTGTAATTAGGCCCCAGAGGCCTGTTCGGACACTAACCCAGGCCGGCACCCTACTAATTGTGCACCAGGGTAAGGTGTCCCAGGGCTGAGAGCCACTTCAAGTTAGTGAGAAAATCGCACAGAATTTTCAGGCTGCCACCCAGCCTCCCATAAATGGACGCCTATATCTGCCACCCAGACCCCCATTATTAATTGAAGACCTCATCCAGTCCTTTTGTACACGCCTATAATGGACTACGAGGATGAATCCCCCTGTCCGACCTCCCTTAGGACGACGACTTCTACGATGCTATGGACGCATCCATAAACAGGGCAGTGGCAGAGACCAGGACTACTTTAGAGGAGATTGTCTGCCAATTTGCCCAAGCTTTTGCAAAGTTGCTGCCCCCCACCACAGCTCCCACCCCCTTCAGACACACCAAGGGTTCCCCCTTCGGCGGACATACTGCCACCAAGCGTGCCCACAGCATGGGGTGGACTTTGACGCCTTTGATAGGCTCAAGCATGCTTTCCTGGCCAGCCAGCCTTCCTTACCAGTAAGAGAGGAGTGTTTCCTGACTACTGATAACTGTGCCCCTACCGACGACACAGAGGATGCAGACAATTAACCCAGACCATCCAGGCCGTGGATCCCCTCCTGCCCCCTCTTAGACCACCCTAGGTACTTCAGATATGCTCGACCCAGACATCATCCACCCTCGGTCCTCCGAATTGCCCCGGCCGACAATGTTGCAACTTGTGGCGGGTGCATTCGCAGGCCACTAGAGAAAGACGCCTGTTATTGCCTCCGGGGCCGAGTGCCCTCGCCCTCCCTGGAGGCAAAAGTGGCTCATATCCCGGAAATTGACACACGTATGGCCACCTTCCTACAGAAGATCATAAACGACCCCAAGAAAGGGATTGATAGGTCCTGGAGGGCATGCCAGGACAAGCTACTAGATACTCTGGGTCCTCTCACATAAATCCTGGATATGGCCGAAGAGGCCTAGCCAACGGGCTCCCCGATTTCCCCAGAAGCACTTTCAGGGTGGGAACAAAGCCATTATATTTTTGGGCAACACAAATTGCGCCCCGTCCACCCAGCATCGCTTCTCCCTTCTCAATAAGGTGGACCCCAAGCTGGGAGATCTGGCAGAGTCAGAGGCAGGGGCCAATGCGCAGGGAGGTCTCTTTGGAGAGCCATTTGTCTTGGAGCTAGGTAAATTCATGAACACCTTTACCTCCCCTTGACAAAGCCCAGACATCCATTAGAAAGGTGTTCACTCATGTTTTCCACAGGGCCGGTCAAGTTAGGGGCCGCTCGAATGGCTGTTCCAACCAGCACCCCACAAAAGGGCAAGGCTAGTACCAGGACCAATCCTGATTCGGGAATTTCTACCCCACGAGAGGACGACGTGGCAAAAGGCAGAGGATAGCGTGGAGCAGCAACCTTCTCAATTCCCGGTGAGTGTTCTTCCTTCCTCCCACTTAAAGTTAGGGGGCGGCTAGCAAATTTTTTCCAGACTGATCACAGGGGACGCACGAGTCCTTCAAACAATACAAGGATTCCACACAGAATATTTTGGAGAGCCCTCCCAACGAGCCAGACCCCGTCCCATCCAGTTCTTCGTCCACCAGGGGGGCCTCTTGCTGAGAGAAGTCGCATCCCTCCTCACCAAGGGCGCCATTTCCCTCCCAGGGGTTCATCATCAATATCTTTCTAGTGAACCATACCGACGGGGGCCAAATACCAGTGATAAACCTCAGCGAATTAAACAAATGGCTGGTTTACCGCCACTTCAAAATGGAGGGTGTTCACCTCAGGGATGTCCTATGGCCCTTGGATTGGATGGTGTGGCTAGATCTCAAAGACGCCTACCTGGTCATTCCGATTTTCCCACTTAACTACTGGTTCCTCCAGTTCATTTGGCGGCAACAGACGTACAAGTTCTCCACTCTTCCCTTTGGCCTATCCTCAGCCCCTTGGTGTTTCACCAAGGTTCTCAAGCCGGTGGTGGAATATCTGAGGGCTCGGGGTATATGAATGATTGTGTACTTGGACAATTTGCTCCTGATGAATCCATGCCAGCTGTTGTCCCACCTCCCAAAAGGTGGATCTGCTTCAGAGCTTAGGCTTTGTGGTCAATGAGAAAATGTCACTCTTAACGCCTACTCAGAGCTTTACCTTTCTGGGATTCGTGATAGACTTCACCTCATCCACTCTAGGTCTTCCCTCCAGGAAGATGTCGAAGATTTGACACAAACTGAGGCGTATCCTCACCAAACAGGTGTCTGTCAGACAGCTGGCTCTGGTAGTGAGCCTCCTCTTTGCATAGATTCAGGCCATTTTCCAAGGACCTCTCCACTATCGGGCACTACAGCGTCTGAAGGCTGCTCACCTACGCAGAGGGTGTCCATACTCCTTCCTACAAGGTGGTACTTTCCGAGGCGGATCAAGAGAAAATTCAGTGGTTAGACCACAGGGACACCTGGAATGCCCAAGTAATCTTCAGATCAGCCCCAGAGCTGGTCAATAATAAATCAGACACCAGCAGGGCAGGCTAGGTGGCCAGATGCAGCAATCCTCTATGGGTGCCGAAGTAGCGTGCTACTCGCCGAAAAAAGCGCTTCAACGCCTCTTCAGGGGTAATAAGTGCTATACAAATGCAATTACAATACAATCTACTCACTCCTATAAAAATAAAAAAAAATATAAGCCTGTTTTAAAATATTTGATTTGGGCCGGATCGAAGAAAATTGCTTTATTAGCAAATAGATGTTTTGATGCTGCTTTTGGTACTGCATGTTTTTTTAATGTTTGATAAACATCAAGAGTTCGTTTTTAATGAGGTTATGTAAAGATGATGGTTTGAGATTGCTGTGTTCTAATGATCCCTCTATTTAGGTTTTATGGACACGTGCCAAACAGATTATCACCGTCCCAAATAAGTATGTGGGATAATTTTGTATAATGGAGAAACATGCTGTGTTCTTGCTATAATATACTGCAACAAATCCAGCTTTTCCTGTTATTTTGAAGGTTAATTAAGATGGCAGAAGAGCAACACCAAATGGACTCTTCACCATCCAGGTGCTCAACCAACTGGCACCTCTGACCCACAACATTCCCTACCACATTTCAGAAGACATGGGGAATGTTCCAACTCACAAAACATAACCAGAAAATAAAATGCTATTGCTTCACAACTAAGGGCGCAATAGGAATCTAAAGAGGTTTGAAAATTGTCCTACATCTTACCAATTGCGGGCTTGCCGTCATGATTGTTCAGGTTGTTTGTTTCCACTTTGGGCTCTTCAGCAATTGTGGTAGGGCTGGTAACCCCTGGGATGTCAGGCAGGCGACGTGGTGGTGTCTGAGCTAATGGAGAGTTACGACGATCCAACAGAAATTTGCGGTCGTAGATTATTCTGGTGCCTATGAAGACCCCAAAAAAGTCAGTCAGTATGCTGCACCAAAATTACAAATTACCCAACAAAACTCACAGGATAATGAGCAAAGTACATGAATCACATCTGTCAGTGTAGGCTTGCTTCTGTTTGTTGTATGTGGCAACTGGGTTGTTTCTGAGCAAAACAGCTCAAGTAGCATTGTTTTCCAGTAACATGTATGACATTTTATTACTGTTTCTATAAAGTGCAACATGCATTATAAATACTATAGGCTCATTCTTAATCATAACCAACATTCGCAACAATTCAACCTGAAAAGAGACTTGAAATAGCTATGCCTTCAAGTTTCAGCTCTGGCATTTTGCACAAACACATCTACAAAGAGCATCAGAATTTAATAGAAAACATAGCTACTCTATGAAAGAGGCATTTGCCAAACAAATAAGTCATTCAACAATCATGGCTTATTCACCTGTAGAAAATTGATATATACACTTTTGATTGTGACCTAAACAATCCACTATCATTTAAACTACAGAAAACGCCCACTAATCAACTGGAGAAGTACAGAAGTCAAACAAAGTGAACTTACCGAAACTGCTCAACTACGAACTTCAACTTAAAACCAAATTTATCCTGATCAGGACATTTATGTCAAAAACTGGAAGTGGATTTGTCAACATTATGAGAGAAGCGTATGCAGAGGTTTCACCATTCAGCTAACAGATGTGATTGCAATAAGTTAAAGATTCTTTCATAGCTGCCCAGGTTTCCCACACCCTCCACTTCCAGAATCAAAGAGCAAGGAATTTAACCGAAAGGAATATACAACCCAGTATAACCCAGGTTAAGAAAAGACTTAGAGCCTGCAAAACCCATTCCCGGATCTTATGATATGGTCTATATCCATGAAACATTTTATTATTTAGTACCTAGGATGTTATTTTCTGTACACTATTACTAGTGATAGGGGGAGAAAATTCCTATTGTAAGGGGTTGATAATGTTGGGTGTGGCATATTTTAGAACATGTGCAATGCTCTTGCCACTCATGTTCTGATTGAGGGTTCTGGAATTCTAGACCCCCCCCCCCCCACCCCCAAGCTGGTTACTCTGCGTGAGCTCTTTAGTAAGTATGCAGATGGAAATATGGTTGAAACAGGTTTATTTGAAGAGCAGTAGACAACACAACCAACCCTCAGCAGGTCCAGCTACATTCAATCAAGATACCAGAATCCTGGTCACTTGGCACCTCCTCTTAGTGACCTGTATGCACTAGTTACACTGCACAGGTTACATTACCACTACATAACACACCCTTCCTGACATAATAACAAAATAGTAATGAGCATCTGTACAACAACAAAATGTATAGGTAAAAATAAAAACACTGCATTACTTTTTTGTTCCATGTACATATATAATCAGATTTCCCATGTGCATATGTAATCATTAAATTTCCTAGGTCTTCTTTTGACACTATTCTGGTTTGCCTTCCACATTGATCTTCATATCAACATCGGACTTCACACCTACGCCACATTTCTAGTTCAGCTTAAATGCACTTGGTCACCTTACTTATGTTCCATCACTTGCCATCATTCAAGTGTACAACGCTGCCACTAGCCTCAAACTATCTTAGGAGACTACCACTTGGAATCCCTTTTTTATAACTTCCACCTGTGCGCCTTCACACCATCTCCTTTAACCCCTTCCCCACTCATGACGGAACCACTCCGACGGAGTGGTTCCGTCATGCTGCGGCCGTTGGCGGCCGCGCCGCCCACGCAGCGCTAATTCCCCGCCTGTGCGGGCGATTAGCGCAGTGGGCGGAGTCATGACGGAACCACTCCGTCATGAGCACAGCTCAACCGCGGCTCATGACGGAGTGGTTCCGTCATGAGCACCGCGCCACCGCGCTGCCCCCAAACCCCCCCAGCGCTGCGGCGGAATTCCCGCCGCAGCAAAAGGGTTAATAAACAGTCTTTAGATCTTCCTTAACCTCTAGTGTTTACATGCATAATATTCAGGGTACCTTATTCTCTCTCCAACAATGGTTTAATCAATTCTAACTCAAAAGGTTCTTTCCATCCAAGTTCTAACCAGAGCCGTATATGCCACCTTTCCTTTAAAAACAATGTTCCCTTAGTTGTAAAATGTGGGGTTGTTCAATAGCTCCAGAGCATATTTCTCACTTCATCAAATTCAAACCCTTCCCCGTTAGCTGACTACACCCCTATCTTAATGCACGACTGAACGATTAAAATCTTTCCCTTGGATTAGAATGTCTAATCCTTTTTAGGTCTCGCTTCTGCAGCGCGCATGCGCTGCTTAGGAGACCTTTAGCCATCGTGCAGCTCTTTTTCAAAGCACATACTCGTGCTTCTGGCGGCATACGCAAGGGGAGTGCGCAGGGGCACGCCACAAACACGAGTATGTGCTTTGAAAAAGAGCAGACTGCTCTCCCCAGCGCGTGTGCACCACTCACGGGTGCACCCCTCCGCCTTTCTCTCCCGCTGCAGCCTGCACGCCTTTCTTTAAATTAAACTTTCAGCGCGATGCGCGCACTTGTTTTTCTTGATTCACTGTCTTTAGTTTCTCAGCACATGTATAACCCCGTTTTCTTCCTGTTCCCGTAAGACAGGTTTATATTAATTTCGCTTGTCGATTTAAAATGCAGCTCCCACTTCTTGATAGATGTTTTTGGACACTGCAAGGAAAAACTATTGCAGGATTACTCACTATGTACATTCTAATGTACTGAGGAAACATGGGTTGCAAAACTGTTTGTGTTCATAATTGAGATCTATCTGGGCATAAAAGTTTTCAGCTACTCTCCTCTTTTGTCATGTTGTGGTTTATTTTAGTAAGCACACCATTCCCGGCGACTGGAAAACAGGACAGCTTTCTTTACCATGAAACAGCCCTTTGTAAGATGCACCATTATATCCTATTCATTGTTTTTTTCTTCATTGCATGTCAGGGGAAGGACCTGCAGGCTGCCTTAGCAGGCGTACAACACATCAGAGGTGAGTTTAATCTGTTTTTTTTTTAAATATAAATTATGTTGCTGTGTTAAAGGAACCCATGCGTTAATTTAGGTTGCCACGTGAGAGCAACACACATCGGTCATAGAATTGATAAACACACATTTATACTTGTGACCAAGGGATCGGCGAAATATCCTTGTGCAGTTAAAATTTCAGTGAACTGATGGTATCCAAGTAGCACAACATATGAAGTAAGCCACAGGGCTTAATTTGCAACAAGTGCCAGGTATCGACTAGAGCTGCCATCACCGCCACATGCCATAATAAACCCTACATATTAAACATCACACTACAATAAATGAGACTGTTTGGACATGTCCAAGCCACTCAAAGCATTAATAATGGCCTGGGTGCACTAGAATTTATGTTTTTCAAATGAGTATTTAAGTGTTAAACTCGGGTGCTTCAATCAAGAACAGGCAGACCGCGCCACCATGTGGTGAACTGTAGTAAGTAAGTGCTGGTGTTAACATTTAAGTGCCCGTGCCACGCGCAGCAGACACCAGCACAAATTAAGTACTGGTAAACCACCTATGTGTGTTGAAGTTCTTGCCTGTAGACAGACATCGTAAGGAGCTGCGCGGAGGAGGAAGGGGTGAGCTATCACCCAGAGAGGTAATCTCTCTCACCTCATGCTATTGACTTGTTATTCAACCTCTTAAGGAGTGCTAGCAATACATTACATGAGGGACTATTTTACTTCTGAAAAGTGCACCGATTCATCTGAAGATAAAGTATCTATCTCAGATGCATTGTATACAAAAAAATGCAGTTATTTTTTTCCCACTGCTGCAGGCTTTTTAATATTTTAGTCATGACTCCTAATACAAATAAGAAATATTGGCTTCACCAGTGCTTATACTTTTTTCTTGCTGTGTATCTAGTTCTACTTAACAGAGTGTAGATTTACAGGCCATGAGAAGATATGCTGAATTGTGGTGTTCCCAAGCTATGCACAACTGTGGGGTATTATGCTGGACACATGGCTGAGGAAGAGATGTTGGATTTAAAGTCCCAGTGAGCATTGGGGGTTGTCTGCAGGGTACCAGTTGATCGCAAGATAGTCATTGAAGTTATCAGTATTTGACGGGTGCTATCAGAGCAACTGATAAAACAAGTATTGGCAAAGCTGATTGGCAGAGGCCCAAGTGACCTCACTCGGTGACAGAAGGGCTTTGTATTGACGGTCACAGAAACTACCAAATTTGGAAATTCAGTCTTCCCCCATCACCAAAAACCTATCAATCGCGATACCTACCGTAAGAATTAAATGTCTTGTAGGCTTCAACAACCATGAATTTTTTTTCTTTTCTACTCCTGGGAGATGCGAGTATTTTTTGTGTGAAAATAAATATTAACAAGCATTGGCATAGCCAATAGGTCTCGCCTTTGGGACCTTATAAGTATTTAGTTATGCAGCGCAATATCCTTACTGCAACCCAAAGGCGAGACCTATTGGGCTATGCCAATGCTTGTTTTTCTAGAGAGAGTTCAAATTCTCACACACAAACTGGCCCATTGTTGGATACAATTAATTTGGGTAGAGGATGTGGCCCAACTGGTAGAGCAGTCAACCTCGAAGCTGGGGAACAGGGTTAGAGTCTCAGCAAGGACGTTCAACACCCTGTGATTCTGGGCAAATCACTTAATCTCCCCAGGGATGTGGAATTCCTATAGCCCGACGCCCGGGACATATTGTTTGCGGTCAAGGGCAACAAGTTTATGTGTTTTTTGTCCTTGGGACAAGTAGGCCCAACCCCCTACAGCACAAACCATTTGGCTGCCAGTTTACATTACCACATTATGGATCAGGGAAAGGCATTGCCTGCAGTTAAGGTAATATTTGTGTCCATGTGTTAATGCTGTTCAAACTTGCATTTATGGTTCATTAATGCAAAGCCTTTATTATTCAGGTGAGCGGTCTAAATAAATGGTGTAAGCCCAGACTGCACTACTGACTGGTACCAGTCTAAAAATGTGTACACATTTTTTCAATGTTTAACAATCCATGGCTATGTATAATGCTCCCAGAATGCTCTCTGATTAGATGCAAATATTTTCAGAAGCTTGAAAGCAAGTTGAGGATTCTTTGCTTTCAAAATAAAAATGTTCACAAAAATGCAAAAACATTTCGCTAAACTACTGTCAAATTTTAGGTACCATTTCTTTGCAGCATGTTTTAGTAAAAAGTGTTGATGTATGCTAGTATTTCCCAAAATTATTCATAATGTAAAATCAGTGTAACCAGTTTTAATAAGATTCTGGGCAACATAAAAATAAACAAGCATTGGTAAAGCCAGTAGGTCTGTAATTGTTGGTCAGCCTTCTGGTTTTGTCAATGTGTGACTTGTTTTGGCATGGTTTTTGTAAAACCTTATTGGCGTGGGAGCTGCCGGGCCCTCACCATTATAACAAACATTGGTTAATGCAAAAATTGTTTTGGTCTCAAAAAGCACACATTGCCACAGTAGTTCCTGGCACTAAACAAAACTGTCGATATGCTTCTTGTGAAAGAACAGCATTCTGTCACTCACAGTGAAGCTAACCTATAGACAGAGGGAGAGAGACAGAATTTTAATAAACACAAAAGGTCATGGTTAACACCAGACTTATTTAGGGGCCCAGTTATTAAATAAAGTCTCAAAGGTGCACCCATGTCCTTGCATTAAGTGCAGATATACGACTTCGTTAGTTCACAATACTTTACAGAAGTAGGCCAAGAAATAGTACTCCTAGAAAATATTTGTGAACTTCATTTTAGCTTGAGCAAATATGCAGGTGTAGATTTGCTCATGCGAAAATGTGAGTGTTTGCAAGTTCACATTCCCTCCAACCACTTTTCCCCAACCCTGGAAGAAGTTTTATGTCTGCCATTGCCAGGAGTACATTTCAACCTCTCTCAATACGGTACTGTAAGTTTAGAAAAGAGTTGGTGAAAACCCTTAAAACATGCAAGTCAGTATGTTTGCACTGACTCAAAAGGGCATTCCAACCCTGGAAATGTTGCTTACTATTACCTTCAGACCCAGTATGTAGATCTGAAGAAACAAGGTAGCATAAGAGAATTGCTAGTATTCAAACCCTACTATGGTATGAGCCCAGGCATATTCAGAGAGGCTATTTCAGAGCTCCTATATAATGAGATTGCTGCCATAATTTGTCACCGCATTACATTGCACAAAAGGGACAAGTGGATTTTGTTACAGGACAAGTAGATTTATGAAGCAACCTGCCCCATAGACAAGTAGATATTTTATTAAATTCCACACCCCTGGGACTCCCCATGGCTAACAAAAAATTAATGTGTCAGTCTGTAACGCAATTGGTGCTCATGTAAGGTGCTCGGATACAGTCGGGTTTGCGCTATATACAACTCCACACAAAAATTCTGGGCATACTTACCTTCTGAATATTACTTTGCTAAACAAAATCACACCGTTTGCTTTCACATCCTTGAAAAAAGCCACTTCGGGCAATTTGAAAACAATTATCTACCCAATACTATTGGGACCTAGACACTCAAAGGGACCAAAAATCTCAAATAGCCACCTTTTCGTCAAAGGCACAATTGGCGTTTGAGACTTCGGGTTGCGTCACTACATGTGCAGTACACAATTAAAAACTAACCTTTCTACCTGCTTATCGATTCCTGGCAACCAAAGATCATTGCATGCTTTCCTTTTCATAGCAGATATGCCTTCATGCAACAGTGTTAGTAACCTATGATGCAAAACAATAGGCACCACCAACCGGTCACACCTCACAACAACGCCATTTACAACCAACAACTCTGTCCACACAGGCAAATAGTAATTTAACTTTGATTTTTCTTCACGTTTCACATCTTCTTAACCAGGTAACAGGTTCACCAGCAATTTGTATAATCTTATCCTCCAGCAATGACTCCTTCCACTCATTTTCCCATACAGCTCCTTTACATACATCTTTGATCTCAGACACCATCCAATCATTAATCTCTTCCTCCGAATTATAACAGAGGCAAGAGGGATTAACAATCCACAATGATCCTTTTAGATCCTGGCACATATTTAATGCTACACAACTTCCTGCAAACGATACATCAATTTAGCTATGTGTGGTGTTGCTTTCCCAGCACCTCTCGTAGTGAAGTGAACCAATGGTCCAATCTGTGCGCAATTCAAAATCTGTTCAAAATCTATAGGATCTGAAGTACTGCACAGTCCACCAGCATGCCAGTGCCTCTGTTAATAGCAGAGTATGTGCTCTCTGCTCCCTTCAAAGCATGTGACACAAATACCACAACCCAGGGGTGTGGAATTTAACAAAATATATACTTGTTCATGGGACAGGTTGCTTCATAAATGTACGTGTCCTGTAAAAAGAAAATCCACCGTCCCTTTGGTGACACATAGAGCAGCGACAAGTTATGGCGCAAACTCATGATCTGAAAGATCTGATATTAGGCTTTCTGGTTATGCCACGGATCATATAGTAGACTTTAAATTCTAGCAAGTTCCTGATTTTGCCACCTTTCCATAGATCTGCACACTGGGGATGGAGGTAGCCTTACGCAATAGTTACAGGGTTGGAATGCACTTTTAAGTCAGTGCAAACATACTAAATTGCATGTTTTAGGGGGTTTTGCCAACTCTGCTCTAATCTTTTCCCATACTGAGAAAGGTTGGAAGTGAACTCCGGACAATGGCAGAAGATGCTGGAGGGAAAGTGAATTTGTAAACGCTCAGATTTTCATATGGGATAATCTACACCTGCAAAAGTTAGTCGAGCTAAAAAGGAGTTCACAAAACGTTTATAGGAGTACGATTTCCTGGCCTACTTCTGTAAATTCATGAAAGCACTAAATCTGCACAAATGGAAGGACATGTACCATGGGTGCGATTTAGTGACTAAGAATTGGGCCCCTAAGTAGGTCTGGAGCTAACAAAGACCTTTTGTTTTTATTAAAATTCTATAGCTCTATCGACTGGCTTCCGCCGTTTCACAATGAGCATTACACACAAAGTAGTTTTTTTCAGTGTCAGGAACTACTATGGCAATGAGTTTTTTTAAGTAAAAGAAATAATTACTTTTTGCGAATGTGGTGAGGGCCTGGCAGCTCACAAAAAGATTTACAAAAACCATATCAAAACAATACCCACATTGACAAAAACCAAAAGGCTGACCACCAATATCAGACCCATTGGCTTTGCCGAGGCTGGTTTATTTTCATTTTTCCCCATTAACTTGTTGCACCAATTTTCCATGATGAATTTTTTTTTTTTTTTTTTTTTTTTAAACACTAGGATGCATCAAAACATTTTACTAATAATGCTGAAAGAAGTTTTAGATATTTGCATCCAACTAGAGAGCATTCTGGGAGCATTATATGTAGCCTCATATTGTTAAACTTAAGAAAATTGTGCACACATTTTTCTATTACATTGGAACCTTTTGTCAGTAGTGTAGTCAAAGCTTACAACATTTCCTTCGAGCACTCACCCTAATAAGAAAGGCTTTGTATTAATGAAACAAATACAAGTTTGAACAGCATTAACATATTGGCATAAATATTACCTTAACTGCAGACACTGCTGTTCTTGGGTCCATAATGTGGTGCTGTAAACTGGCAGTCAAACGGTTTGTGCTGCTGTGGGTTGGGCCTTCTTGTCCAAAGGACAAAATAAACTTGGAAACTTGTTGTCCTTGACCCCAAACAATATGTCCTAGGAATCAGGTTAAAGGAATCCCACACTCCTGCACAACTCTTAAGTCCCTTGTGCACTTGCTTAAGTACAGCTCCAAGACCATGCCCACTGGCATGTCACCACAATGGAGTTGTCATTTAGACCAATGCTTTCAATAAATCAGCACTGATGAGATTTTTTATTTTACATTGTCCAAAGCTTGCTTACATTTCTCAAATCACTCCTACTTTTCTCCTCTTTTATAGGGGAACGCAAGGCATGCATCTATTCAGAAAAATGTTTAACAAATTAAATGCTCTATCTTTGCAAAGGAAACATTCGGAACAACGAGTTCCAGAGTCTCGCAAGCCAAACAACGACTTTCCTGAACAACGACTTAGCCTTAACCACCCATGTGAGTGGTTAAGGCTAAGTAGGTCTAGTGCTAGGGATGGGTGGGGAGATGAGCGAAGGACAGTAACAGGACAGGTAAGAGGGGTTTGGGTTTGTTTTTAGGAGGTGTGAAGGGTTCAGGGCAGTTTTTAGGGGGTGGGATTTGGGGTAGTTTTAAGGGGCTCTGGTTAATTTTTAGCGGGGTGTGGGTACGTAGTCGTTTGGGTTCGTTTTTAAGTGGTGGAGGGGTTTGGGTTAGTTTTTAGGGGGTAGGGTATGGGTTATTAGGTCTAGTCTAGAGCAGCGCATGCGCTGCTTGCTCGACTTTTAGTAAGGGGGTTTTCAGAGTGCTACCAGAGGGGCTTTTGCTAGCCTCAAGCTTGCTTGCACACGCGCAGCCGCCATGTGGGTTATCACCTTTCGCGCATGTCTTTGCCCCCACTGTGCTCCTCGCTTCTTTCGGCTTCCCTCTGCCATCTGGCTTTCCACGCGACACCACTCCTCCCCTCCCCACCACAGAGCGCGTTTCGCAGCCGCGCGTCTTTACTTCGCCTCAGTGCTTATTTTCTTTATCCCATGCACCTCCTCCACTCAGCTCCCATGTCTCTTGCCCCGGTACCTTTTGCACCATCAATTTTACCCACTTCATGTCTCCTCTTCCAGTTTGTCCCTCGGGTTTCCGGTTCCTCTGGCACTGTCTGTTATACTCATCTCCTGCCCCCACCCAGCCAGTTCCGGTCTGTCCCCCTGGCTAGGTCTGTTTTTAGTGTCTCTATCACCTGCCCTCTCCTCCAGTCAGCATCCACATCTTTTGTCCCAGTTTCCCCAGCACTGTGTGATCTATTGACCGATCCGCTTCTCTTGTCTACTTCCCCTGGTACGATTTATTTTAACTGTCTCCCGTCCCTACCTTCAGTGAATTTCTGTGTCTTCTGCCCCTGGAACTGCCTGTTCCCCTCTCGCTCTCTCCGTCTCGGTACTCTTGGTTTGTGTTACCTGCCTCCCGCCCACTCGTGCAGTCAGTTCTGCATCTCCTGCCTTGCACCCCGGTCTGAGGCTGTGTGTGTATATTGCACCCTCCTGTCACCTCGGCCAGTCAGTCCCCAAGGCTCCTGCATGTAGGAACCCCCCCCTCCACCCCATCCCACGAGAGGCTGTGAGAATGTCACATTGATCTCGCCACTTTGCCTCGCGCCATTGTTGGGTGCCAGGGAAGACTGCTCCCCGCGAGCCGTCTGCCACCGCTGGCAGGCAAAGTAATCAAAACAAGGGAGAAAGGGGCGCCGTGAGAAACCCATGGCAGCACAACGGTCATGAGACCTTGTCCCATATCCGGGATGCAATCCGAGACAGCGTCGCCTAAGAGAACATTATAGCATTTATTTATATTGCGCACGCGCACACACAACTCCTGCTTGTTTTAATGTGTGCTTGTGTAACACATCTCACGGGCGCCCCCACCCCCTACGACCTTCAGTTAGTGTCCCTGTTTTCAAACCCTGCACTGTTTCTTGCCCCTGCCCCAGTCAGTCCCCATGTCTCCTGACTGCCCCATTACCATCTGTATCATCTACTGTCCTTCCTCTTCTCTTGTGCCCCAGTACCCAATAATAAATAGAAATAGTATTCAGGTATCTGAATGCAAAGAAACATGGAGTGGACAAGCAACTCATGCAAACTCAAAGTGAATGACAAGGCTCGGTCGCTTAATGTAAGGAGATAGAAGGCAGAGCAGTGAGCCTCATTGAAAATAAGAATTCAAGTGATCTGTGAATCTCAGCCTCTGCAACCAGAACCTTTAGGGGATACATATGCGATACGAAGGTTTCTCTCTAACCCAACACAGCCTGTGTATAGTTTGTACAAAATTATTTAGTCGTTATTGAACATTTCGGGATAAACAGACAGAAAATGTCCTGATGCTCTTTCACTTATTTTCACTCTGCAAGACTGTCAAGCCAGGATACAGCCTGTGAATATTCCGTAATTGTTTCATTGCTGAGCAGCACCGAGATTAATATAACAGCCTTTGGCCAACCAGTTAACAGAAAGGGACCATGGTCTCGGGGGTAATGGGGAGCAGCTGTGGTTCCCCTTTAACCGAAGCTCTTTGTATGCAGACGGGCTCTAGACTGAGACCTACATTCACAAATCGGACCTTCTTGCCCCATTACTCAGTATTTCTGGCACACATGCACTGAAATTGGGAGTATTGTTCCCCTGAATTTGATGAGTTATACTTTCCAGCGCTGTAACTTAACTCAGTATTGCTCTTAACCTGTGGTCGAAACCTGCATTGTGCTCAAGTCGTATGCAGACTGCTAGGCCCCAAAGTACACTTGGAGGGTTGGGTGCCTGTCTCTCCATGCTCTGTCCCTACTTCTTGAAATGCTCCTTTCACCACTCCTCTTGCTTTTCTCAGATATCTCCTTCACTACGATGTTACCACACCCAAATCTCATTTTATGCCATCTTTTCTTCTGTTCAGACTTCTCCTTACCTGTTGCTCTTTTACTTTCCTTCTCCAAGTGACCATGATTTTTGCAGTTTGTCTAGCAACAGTAGCAATCCCCATAGAGTGGGAAGTATGGTTTCTATATCACCAAATGCAGGTATCTGCAGCACCTGTTCACATCACATCACCCAATCCATACATTTACAGATCCATGCTTTGGTTACTTTTCATCTAAACAATCACTGGATTTTATTCACATTTGAAGACTGCAAAGTCAAGTTTGTGTTCCATTTTCCTAAATAGACAAATAGACAATAGTTCTCGCCTTTGGGACCTTATAAGTGTTTGGCTATGCAGCAGTTTATGTTGCACCAAGGATATTGTGCTGCATAAGTAAATAAATACTTATAAGGTCCCAAAAGCGAGACCTATTGGCTATGCCAATACTTTGTTTTTAAGGGATGGAAGGGATACCGTTTACCATGCATTCCTTTACCACGAAAATGTGGCAAAAACAAATCGTGGTTAAGACACGATCGTTGTAGAGAACGCGTTGAGGAACTCTTTCCAACATACAACCGTCTCAGTGAAGGTGCTTTCTCACAGGCTTTAATTAACTTTAACTTAGGCTTGACACCTTGCGAAGATAACGTGTCCCAAATAGTCTTCTTCAAATTTACACTTTTACAATCCTACAGTTTACCCAGCCTCGTACAACCTCTATTCCACATTCTTTCCAAAACCAAATCATGTTGTTTCTCATCAGTACATCAGACCAATACATCTTCCTGAAAAATATCAAACATTGGATAATCCTCGCAGCACTTCTTGCATAACCCTCTGGAAAACAGACGCAAAACTAAAGTGCATGCGTACACACTGAAATGCGCCCTCTGGAGTTATAAAAGTTAAATGCTACGAATCTAGATGCAACCGCACCGGATGGTAAGCGCTAGATAACCCAAATGTGGCAAAACACCTACCATCACACATATATCAACATCTTGTGAATATGGGTTAGAGAGTGCCTGTCTACACCATGGGTACTCGCAAACATTTTCCCCGAGGGCCAAACGGTTCTCTTTGGTGTGAACGAGGGGTGCAGAAATGCCAGCCAGGGGGGTGTAAAGTGGGTGTAGTGGAAGTGAAGCATGTACATCTAATGGCTAAACTGAATTGCTCCATGTGGAACTGTACAACCTGAGGTGAAGTACACCCTAGTTACTTCCTTTCTTTAACTGAAATGAACCGTTAAATGCTGGATGTTTAAACATTTTGTAATGCTCGTGCGGATTCCAGTAAACCGCAGCCTAGTGCTGCTGTTGCCAAGGGGGCTGCAGGTAAAGGTTAGGAGGTCTGCATGCGGCCCCCAGGACGTACTTTGAGTATCTGGTCGACACAAATGTTATCAATAAAGTCACTAAGAGTTACACACGCGTAACTTCATTGGCCTTCTTGGATACAAGTATGGGACTGAGTCACTCAGAACCCTATTGGTTTAATGAGCTCTGCTTCAAATACGCCATCCAAATCTTCCTTTCATTGGTTGCGTAAAGCCAAGGCCACATTACATACATTTTGCATTATTGCCCACATCTTCAGAATTATACGGTGTTCAGAACCCATGTAAATACCCTAGCTTTTGAGCAGATAATTTGGGATAACTAGTCTTCAATTATCCACAACACATTGTGATGTGAACAAAACTCAATCAGGATGATTAGGATCAAGCACAACCCCTAATGCATATTGTTCCTTCCATCCTAACAAAGTTCCTTATTTCTACAAACATCTACATTTCCAGATGCTGTCCTACTTTTGTACGCTAAACTCTTCAAAAAAGCATACAAGTATTTTGACTCCAAAATAGCCTTGTGGTTCAACATTAGCGGTGTGAGAAATCAGATTGTTGATTGACTGGGGTGTTAACACTAGTCAAACTTCAGCCACAATCCCAGACAGGGTGAACCACAACAAGCATTTGCAATGCAATCGGTCTCACCTTTGGGACCTTGTATGTATTTAGCTATGCAGCACATTAGCCTGGGAGCTGAAACTACTGTTCTTCAACATGGAGGGAAAGTAAGCAATTTCTGGTATTTTACTGACCTCTAGCGTATGTTTTCTATCAAGACAGTTAAATAGAGGCAGATGAACAGAAAAAAAAAGTCCCTAAGCAAAAGCAGACAAGTCCTAGGGCTGATCTCCAGAGCCCACACAGTACATACACACAAGTATATACTAAAGTATATAAAAGAAGTCTTGAATGCTAGTCCTAAAAAAAAAACAAAAGTCACTAAATTACATGTGCAGAACTCCCTGGTCAGGCTTAACTTAGAGGCAATGTATAAAGTATTTATGCAGCATCGGAGTTAAGAATTTTTAAAGTTTAATGCAAAAACTAGTAAGTACCTAAATGATCAAAGCACCAACTGCAACCACATCCAGTCACACGAAACTGGGTCAAAGCAAAAAAATATGGCCTACTGATGAAGTGTGGGTGGGATAGAAGTGGATTGTGCCCGGTTGGCACTTACCATCGGACCTAGATGAAACTCTGGAAGACATGTTGTGAAGTCCGGCTGACCTACGATGCACCTTGGGCAGCTAGACTAGCAGGTTTGTCCAAGAATGTTCTCTGAGCAATTTTTTACCAAACCTTTCCAAAAGTCCCAAGTTTGGATTTGGTGCACCCGTAACATCCCAACGAAGGGTCCAGGAATGGAGGGGCACCACTTGGGGGTGTCCAGGACTCAACTCAGGCTGGGTCCAGGTGTAGGTTCAAGATGATTGGGCGCGGTGGCCGTAATTTAATAAAATAAAAAATGTTTACACTTGCATTGGTCTCCGGTCCAGGACTCCCGTGATGCGTCTCCCGCTCTGCTTCCTGTGAGCAGACAAGCAGGCAGCCTCCCTCTCGTCCCCTAAGCCAATCACAACGCTGCAATGGCAGCGGTGGGATTGGCTAGGATGCAGTCCTTACAGGAGTCTACGGGGAGGCAGTTTCCTTCATGCAGCCTACATGAAGAAAACGGAGAATGCTAGGATTGGTTTGGTCGGCCCTGGGGCCGACCAAACAGTCAGCGCCCTAACACTGGTTAGCCACTCCTCCTCAACCTGCCCACCCAGGAATACCCTTCTGCTTTCTCGCAGTGGGAGAAGCAGAAACGTAAAATGGTATTTATAACATTTTACGTTTCTGCTTCTCGCACTGAGAGAAAGCAGTGGGGCAACGCTCCGAAGCCCACATGGAGGAGCCACCCCTGATTGGCACCCAAATCGGTTTGCTTGCGATTGAACGTGACTTGTGCTGTGAGGATTCCAATAGGCCTTCGCCAGCAGCCTGACGAGCACTGCCAACAGTCAACTCAGTCTTGCCAAAGAAACAAATTGTAACACATGTAAACTGATAAATCTCACAATAAAAAATAAAAATAAAAATTTTAAAAACGACTTGCGCGCTCCTTACAATCCGTAAATCAGTCCCGCAGGTCGCTCCCAACACCACTGTTATTCACCTTGAGAATGTTATGGTGTCAGCACACCAGATACATACAACTGATTGTTTCCTTCAAGAATCACAAGGGCATCCTATCCTCGTTGCCAGTGTACTAACCAAGCAGCTGGATATATGGCTGAAACTGGCGTATTTGAAGAGCAGTAGACAATACAACTGACACACTGCAGGTGCATCTACATCCATTCAAGATTGGTGAATCCTGGTCACTTGGCAACTCCTCCCAATGATCTGCATACACTCGGTATACAACATACGTTACATTACCACTACACAACAGGCTCTTCTTGCTATGTTGAATAAAAACGTTAACTTACCAAATTACGTTCAACCACGCAGACAAGCTCAAACAGAGCTCACCATGACATTTGGCAAAACTCCACGGATGCTCTGTCCCGGGTATTGGTCATAATGCCTGGGGTGTTTTAACAAAGTGATATCAGCCAGAGGATTAAGCAGGCTGAGCAATGCATTATGCATTATTTCGGATTTTGAGAACCGTACAAATGTGAACTGCAGAAAAGAAAACTGAATAATCGGTGGATTCAATTAAGTTATGCTCATCAGGGGTTACTGCGCACCTGTACAGGTTCATCAGGTACCCGATAACCATTTTAGGGTAATCCAGTCATCAAACCACTACACAAGTGATGTGAAACAAAGTGGTAACATCTTGAGTGGTCAACACGAGCATGTTGCTGAATATCCCTGTACACTTAGGAATTACGTCAGATGTAGCAATAGGTGAGAAGATAATTAGCAGAACACTGCATAAACATGAGGCACAGTCTGGAAAAGTGTTCAGAAACATTTAAGATAGTGGCTCACACCATATAAAGTGAGAATCTGATGAATATACAGCAGCAAGAGCCTTTGATTCACTTTGTGTCTTACTGTTACTTACACCTGGTTTTCAATGCTACTAAAGAATAGCTTAGACCTATTTTTGCTTTGCCATGGCATAAATTATGCAAAATAATAAGCTTTAAAACTTGTTTCGGCACAGCTCAGGGAAACCCTTGCTTAAGTGAAAACAATGAATCAACTCATCTTGAAAACTATTTAGTAGCCATTGATGTCAAAATGTTTGACCCAGAACACAAGAAGGACATTTTGTTCAGTTGCTTGAGTGATGAGGAATACAATATTTGAAAATCTTCCAAAGGCTGAACCTGCATCTGCAGATTTTGGTCCGGGGATGAGTGTTGACACCATAAGTCGGACGAAAGCCACTTTAACAAGGATCTAAATATCAAGCAGAAAGACCATTTCTTCATAAGGTAGTAGGGCAGCCAAGCAACAGTCCAATTCACAAGTGCCCAGCAACTATTGAAATCAATGTAGAAATTTAATACCCCCATTGACCAACATTTCAGTGAACAATTTGTTCACATTCGGGGATGCTTGTTTAGTTACAGAAATCTCACCTTAGAAGAAACAATAACACTGCTAAGGGCATACATAGTAAGAGCCTTAATATCGGCTCTCTGGGCACTGGAGAAAAATGTGACCGTGCTCATTTTAGTTCAGTTGAGGTGAGAGAGGTTCAGGAAGGAGAGGTGTGAAATGGAAACATTAGGAAAAAATAACTTTAAGAAAGACAGCAAGTGTTAGTATTGCGGGTTCAACTATCACTTACGTGACTGTAGCAATTGTCCAGCCGTTGGGAGAAAAACTAACTGTAAATGGTAGGCAAGGGTTTATCACAGGCTAAAGTAAAGTTAGTTTTGCTAATAAAGGTTCTTAAGAGGGTGAGCTATTCGATGAAAAATACTAGAAGTAGCTTCATTGGAATGGATCAAAGGAACGTTCTATGGGGGCAAGAGATGACTTGGACAAGGCTGATTCTGGCTTGCCTATCACCATTGTGTCTGAAACATTTTTCCACAGGTAGCATGACATCAAGTTCTAGCATTAATCTACTGGCATTTGGGAAGCACCACATTACCATGCTAAAGTACTTCAAAGACTATTTAGAATTCAAGAGAGTTACACATATGATGAGTCATGCGACCAGGAAGGGTAAAGATGTCATAGGTTTGATGTAGCAAGGGTAGTTGGCCATCTCTTTACATTCCAGTTTTGTGTGCCAATTTATGTTGTATCTACTGCCTCCTCCTTACCTCCCACAGTATTGCTTGTCCTGCACCTCACCCTTCTCCTGCATTGTTGCTTGTCTAGCCCACCAGAAAATTTTAAAAAATCCAAAAGTCACCCAACAGGTTTCAAGATAAAACAAAGATGCAAACCGCGCTGAGCTGCCTGGCTCCTCGCAGCCTTTTTAGCGTGGTCTTCATGCAAGGCCAACACAGAAAACTTCAGCTTGTTAAAACAAACAAGAAAAAGTCACTAGATAATCCATATACGAGTCCTAATGGCTTTGCAATGCTTGTCTTAAACTAGCAAATACACCCATGTTCATTGGGGTTATATGGGCACCCCCTTGTATTATTTCAAAGTCTGTTTCAGCTAACAGGATGGAGTTTGTTTGGACTAGGGTGCAGACATTTCTTGCTGATTTTAAATCAAGACTTGCCATTTTCCTCTATAGCACTCCGCAAAAATGACTTGTGAAAGAGAGGACTAACAATTAAGAAAGGTAAACAAAATGCACTTTAAGGTAGGCTTGGCTATGCAAAGATATGTTGATAGTTGGTGCTGTGCATAAAACCCACATTCAGCCATTGGGGAACCTCTTCAAATTGTTGAGGCAGAGATTCATTGACTACGTTGAATACAGTCTGCATGTAAGTGGGTACAGCCCTTAAGGGAAAGAGGTTTCTGCAGTTACAATCTACATCAAAGAATCATGGAGTTCTACAATGAGAAAAAACGATTATGCTGTAGGTGATAGTGTGCTACTTAGGAAGTCCAGGGTATGTGCAAAAGGATTATTGAGGTTTCCGGATTCATGTACATTTTATTGGTGTGTCAAAGTGCGCTGTTCTTTTGCATAGTAAAGGTTGGGGAGGGTCAGAAGTGTAATGTGAATGAAGAGAAAATAAAGCTCAAAGTTTCCAGCAAAGTTCTTCAGCTAATTTTATTCTGAAAAGTCATGGGGATTTTACAATTGGGCATATGGAAATTGGAGTTGAGGATTTAACAGTGGCTGTAAGGGTAATGGAATATGGTAATGTGATAGGTGTAGAGAAGGCGAGGAAGAGCAAAGAGAAGGCTGTTGACCATGCCTGCCCTGAGTGCTGACTATTTCCTCTTCACTTTCTCAAGAGAAACAAATGCTTCAGATTCTCCTTCAAACGTGTCTTCTAGCGAAATTTTGTAAACGTAAGATTGGAGGACTAGATTTTAAATTGAAGTACTGTTAATTTTTTTTTAAGTTGTTTTGGGGTACAAAGGGGATATGTGTTGCATTGGCTTAGTAATATGTGTGTGCATCAAGTTCTAAAATGATTAGCTTCAGCTATTCCCATGGCTCTAGTAGGCAAGCTGGCAGTTCTGGAGTCCTGGTGGCGATGGCAGCTGCACCTCTGGATCCTCCTCACTACTGGTCTTTGTTGGTGTAGGTTCTCCTTAATACTCTGAATACTTTAACTTACCAGTTCACTCGGCTGATTGGGGTCAGACTTTCGGACCCAATTGCCTCTTCATCATGTTGACATCGTGCAACAATTTTCTACTATATATAAAAGGTTGTTTAGATAGATATATAGATTACACATACACATAGTGCAATAAACCAGTCAGAGTTTAACTATGAAATAATTTGCGAAAATGTTCACATCAACAGTATTTGTTTCTTAATTGTGTGAGGCCATGCATCTGACCTTGTCAAAAAGAACCATACGGATGAAGTCAATATCCTAGTCTAGTGCAGAAATGACACTACAAAGAAAAGCGAACCACTTTAGCATGCACTTGCACAGAGATACTTTTATCACCTTGCCTGTAGCAGCATTTGGAATCCCTCAAACATCCCCTTTGAAACAGTCACCTACATTGATCAGTAGAGACCCTTATAAACATTTGGAGTAAAGAACACATTAACCCTTTCGCTGCGGCGGGAATTCCGCCGCAGCGCTGGGGGGGGGGGGGGGTGCTCATGACGGAACCGCTCCCGTCATGAGCCGCGGTTGAGCTGTGCTCATGACGGAGTGGTTCCGTCATGACTCCGCCCACTGCGCTAATCGCCCGCACAGGCGGGGAATTAGCGCCGCATGGGCGGCGCGGCCGCAGCATGACGGAACCACTCTGTCATGAGCACACAGCGACCGTGGCTCATGACGGAGCGGTTCCGTCGTGAGTGGGGAAGGGGTTAAAGAGGACACAGCAAATTCATATTCTGCAGTCAGAGACACCCCCCCCCCCCCCCGATCATCCGTCCAGGTCCTACCCTAAGACAGGCCATGTGGAAATACACATGGAGTTCAAGCAATGGACATTTTATTACTCAAAGCCCCATCACCAAGTGAATCTTTGAAATTACCCCAAAGTACCATACCAATAATAAAGCCAGCAACCCTCTGAAAAAAAGCCAATAACTTTCAGTGGGATAACAAATCCAATATACTTTGGATCTTCCAAAGATGAGATTTCTTGAAAGGATTGAGGTCAAACAACTTTTACATGTGGTTCAATGAGGGTGACTGCCAGAGCAGTTAAGATTATGAGTTTACATACTATGACAAAATCATTCAAGTGCGGAGCTTAATGGTGGCAAACAATCTAATCTATTCAAAATGAGGTGTGGTTTATTAAAGCCTCTATTCTCGGACAGGGCTTTTCAGGCCACTCCAACCCTTTCTTCATAGTGGTATATGAAAAAAAAAGCATACAACAGTACCTACAAAATTTAGCCAGAAACCATGATTATTGCCTCCAAGGAAAGAACGACCTGGCTGATCACCTTAACATAGGCTTTGTAACCTAGGCTGCAACACTTCCATTTACACCAGCGCCAAGACGCCTCGGCATTCGAGCGCTCTATAAACATATATCCTATCCTAATTGAGAAGACTCACAGGCAAGTATCGCCATAAAAGGATCAAGCTTGAAGCCCGAAACTTTTTTTACAATGGACAACAAAAAATAAATACCAAAACTTTTATTGGTGGTTACTTCCTGAGTTCTGGCATCTTTAAATCTCTAAAAAAAGAAACAGACAAGCATCCATCCTCCAAATTAGGCCTCAAGCAAGACTTTTAAAAAACCTTCACAGACCTACTTTAGATTACAGATCATCATGGCAGCTTTCACAGCCTGTGTTACTGATACTATCAATAGCATGTACAGCTTTACAGAAAATCTATGGTTGAATCGGCATATGTATGTATTAAAGTTTCCAATATAAAGCCGGTGGTGCTTCAGTGCCACAAAACACTTTCTCACTAAACACGAACCATGATAGCTCATTTATAGTAAAGCACAACTCCAAGGTGATTACAAACACTTCCTTTGGTGCGCTGCAGTTTTTAAAGTCTGTCCTGCTCAAAAAAGGGCAAACGGGCTGGTACCTCAATATCAAAGGGCTCAATAAAAATACTGAAAATCTTTCCATCGCCTTGAACCAGCAAAGTCCTTTGTCTGGTTAATTACTACAGGAATGTGTCAGACACAATCCTATTGTGTGTTACTAAGGTGATCTTTCGAAATCCAGGCAAAAATTATGTTTCCTGACATTTGACTTATTGCATCTTATCACAACATCAAAATGTTACTCTAGGTTTTGACTTGATGGTCAGTCAGCCCAGCGTCTGAAGATCAGGAGGAAGAGGGACTTCCTGTTACGTGAATTTGTAGAGCACAGCCAATCACCTGCAAGGGGGTGAAAAGCCATATTTTTAAATGACCTTCGGAAGTCCATGAGGGAAGGGGAGATTTGGAAGTGTTTCGGGAGGTCACTCCGGGTTTTGGCTGTGAGGTGAGTAGCACCTCCGCTTTTGGTCTTCTTAACCCCTTCGCCGCGGGGGTAATTCACCCATGGCGCGGCGCTCGTGACGAGCCCAGCTCCTCATGAGTCACAGTGGAGCTGTGCTCATGACGAGCTGGGCTCGTCACGACTCCACCCACTGATTAATTTGCCCGCACAGGCGGGGAATCAATCGCGCGTGGGCGGACCGCAGCCGTTATGAGGAGCCCAGCTCCACTGACTCATGAGGAGCTGGGCTCGTCATAAGCATGGAATGGGTTCTTGCCTGGGATGCAGATCAAAGGCGTTTGGTGAGGTGGCAGGAGTTGAGGCAGTGGTTGAGATAAGCTGGACTGGTGCGATAAGCTGGACTGGTGCGAGTAGTGCTTTAGAGACGTGGATGAGTAGCTTAAAAGAACAGCTTTCCTGGACTGGGAGCCAGTGGTGAACGCTGATGTGGTTATTTTACGGGTTGTTCAGAATGAGCCTGGATGCAGTGTTCTGGATGGTTTGGAGTCCGTGTAAGAAATGGATTGGAATTCTGATGTAGAGAGTGTTTCAATAAGAAAGTCTACTTGCGATAGGAGCAGGGGTGACCGTTCGTCTGGTGTTCAATGGGATCCACTTGAAAATCTTGAGTAGCATGTGCAGGATGTGGAAGCATGATGAGACTGTTTGTGTTGAACTGGAGGAAGTTTTTCCGGGCAAGAGAGGGGGTCCTTAGTTTAATAAAGAATGTAGAATAGAGGGCATATTGACAAAGTTAAATCACAAAGCATACTGGCAATCACAGTGGAGAGAAAACAATAAACACACTGGCGCTTATAATACGGAACTGGGATGATTAAAAAAGAAGGATCTGCTGGAAGCTGCCAGGATTAATGATTACAGTTCCTTTTGGCATTGTGGCCAATGACAGCATGCACAGCTTCAGTGGAGAATCCTATCCAACCAAAGTAATGGTTTACTCACTTCTCTACTCTATATAGAGTATTTCAATCAGATGATCCCTTCAATCCAATCATCCGTGAGCTCACTAGTGCTAATGGCGTACATGGCTCAACGCTGTTCACCCCTTTACATTAGTGATGAAATTAAACAACGCAAGTATTGCGCACAAGTCAATGACTGCTCTAAACGTAATTTAAAATGCCTGCCCCTGTGGTTTGCAAATGACACCTTGTTAAATGTAACAAATGTTATAAATGTCTATTTTAGCACGTTTTTGTGCAGCATGTACAAAAGTTTAGTGATTTAGACTCCATGGTTCTTAAAGCTGTATTAAACATTATATAACACAGGATATGGACAGTACTGAAATAGTCTGCTTTCCAAAATAACTATAGCCATAAATAGCACAGAGAGCTACCCAAACACACTGGGGCAGATTTTTCAACTAGTCTGTGTTAAATTCAATACTCGTCATCTTCACTATCAGCATTACCAGAAGACTCTACTTCCACTTCATAATCTTGCTCAAGGGCAGCCATGTCTTCTCAGACTTCAGAAAACTCCCCTCCTCCATTCCCTCACAAAAGTACCAGTGCACAAAAGCCTGCTTAGCAAACATTAAGTCCAACTTGTAGTCAAGTAGGACCCAGGTTTCAGCAATAGCTGTAGTGTTACTTAACATACAGACTACCAGGCAAACTTCAGCTAAATTTCCCCTGGGTCTAACATTGGAGGTTGATAATTAATTCCCAACTTGAATCCAGTGGGACAACCTGGATGGATTTAAGCTACTGATGCATTGACATCTTTGGACACCACATCTACACAGTACAGCAAGCAGGCCATATTTACTACGACTAGGATCACATTTTACCATTTGGTTTGGGTACTAAAAGCCAGAGTTGGTAATTTCCAGCACTGAGAGCTGCTCATGGTAAGCCCTTCTACAGATATAATGGACGCATAGGTGAACAGTAGGAAATGAATTCTAGGGTATGGCACAAAGTTTGTTTGGAACTCAACAAGGTCAATACTCATCAAATCTGAGGGAAGCTGTAACGGAAGACAGCACCTGCCCAATCAATCAGTTTAAGTCGCAGTAGGGTGGATGCTTTACATTTAGAATGTTCTTGCAGATTTTATAAATGTCCTCATTGTCCATCATGAATAAGAAGTTGGAATATTCCAACTTTGTGTGGGTGGCTACAATCTAGTTACAGGGTTCCATCACAGCAGTAGACACCATTGGAGATGGGTAGAAGGAAAATTCTATAACAGCTATCTAGCTGTAATTCACTGAAAGCAGCTCCATCACCAAGTCAGTAAATCCAGAACCTGTCCCCTCCTATGAAGCTGTGGAAGACCTGGAATCCAAGAGACCATGTTAATATTAAAAAACCCTATAGGTCTGCAAATTGTGGTAAATTAATTCTTGGTTTAATGCAAACAGCGGGGTTTGGAGTTAAATACAGCAAAAAGTAAGTTTACGACTAAAATCTTATAATGGTAATCTAAAAGTGGGAGTGGATGTATTAGAACAAAAACAAGGACTTGACTGACAGCAGTGAAACTTTTCAGACACTCACCCCAAGTCACAGATCTGGGTTGAATCCATCATCGTTCTTTAGCTCACTTCACCATCTCAGTTCAGACTCATAGGGATGTGGAATTCCTTTAGCCCGACGCCCGGGACATTGTTTGGGTTCAAGTGCAACAAGTTTATGTATATTGTGTCCTTGGGACAAGTAGGCCCAACTCCCTACAGCACAAACTCTTTGGCTGCCAGTTTACAGTACAACATTATGGATCAGGGAAAGGCATTGCCTGCAGTTAAGGTAATAATTGTGTCCATGTGTTAATGCCTTTCAAACTTATATTGATGGTTCATTAATGCACAGCCTTTATTATCATGTGAGCTCTCTAAATAAATGTTGTAAGCTCAGACTGCACTACTGACAGTGGTTCCGTATAAAAACGTGTTAACACGTTTTCAATGTTTAGCAATATGAGGTCATGTATAATGCCCCCAGAATTCTCTGATTAGATGCAAATATTTTCAGAAGCTTGAAAGCAAGTTGAGGATTCTTTGCTTTCAAAATAAAAATGTTCACAAAAATGCAAAAACATTTCGCTAAACTACTGTCAAATTTTAGGTACCATTTCTTTGCAGCATGTTTTAGTAAAATGTGTTGATGTTTGCTAGTATTTCCAAAACATTCATAATGGAAAATCAGTGTAACCAGTTTTAATAAAATTATGGGAAACAAAAAACAAACAAGCATTGGTAAAGCCAATAGGTCTGAAATTGTTGGTCAGCCTTTTGGTTTTGTCAATGCGTGACTTGTTTTGGCATGATTTTTGTAAAGCCTTATTGGTGTGGTAGCTGTCGGACCCTCAACATTATAACAAACATTGGCAAAAGCAAAATAATTTGTCTCAAAAAGCACACATTGCCTCAGTAGTTCCACTGACAAAACTAATGTGTTGATATTGTCTTTGTGAAAGAACAGAAGGCTTTCACTCACAGTGAAGCTAGCCGATAGACAAAGAGAGAAAGACAGAATGTTAACAAACACAAAAAGTCATTGTTAATGCCAGACCTAATTAGGGTCCCAATTATTAAATAATGTCTCAAAAGGGCACCCATGGCCAAGAAATAGTACTCCTAGAAAATATTTGTGAACTGCATTTTAGCATGAGCAAATAGGCAGGAGTAGATTTTCTCATGAGAAAATCTGAGTGTTTGCAAGTACACTTTCCCTCCAACCAACTTTTTCCCCAACCCTGGATGAAGTTTCATGTCTGCCATTGTCAGGAGTAAATTCCAACCTTTCTCTGTATGGAAAAAGATTAGAGAAGAGTTAGAGAAAACACTTAAAACATGCAAGTTAGAAGTTTTGCACAGACTTGAACAGGCATTCCAACCCTCTAACTGTTGCTTAGGATTACCTTCAGCCCCATTATGTAGATCCGCGGAAACGTGGCAATTTAAGAGAATTGCTAGTATTCAAACCCTACTATAGAAGGAGCCCTGGCATAATCAGAGGGGCGATTTCAGAGCACTTATAGAATTAGATTGCTGCCATAATTTGTCGCCGCATTTCATGGCACAAAAGGGACAAGAGGATTTTGGTACAGGACAAGTAGATTAATGAAGCAACCTGCCACATAGAATAGCAGATATTTTTTTTAATTACACACCCCTGGACTCAGCCATATGCAAAATCAGTCTTGACCCTGTTCCTCATGAGAACAGTCCAGCCCAAACTGCCAAGCCAGGTCTTCCCTGGACCAGAAATAAGCATCCTGGGACCAGTTTCGGGATGAACACACCATCAGCCAGGCTAGCTTGAATCCAGTGGCAAAGTGAACAACAATGGATTCCCCAGATCAGTGACTGGGGTGGAGTGTCTTAAAAGTTTCAACACTCCATTTACCATCTCCTTGTGTTTACTTTGGTCGCCCTAGGTTGGCAGGGTATGCCCAGATGTGGGTCCCTTGCTCACTTTGCCACTGGATTCAAACTAGCCTGACGGATGAGGGCATATTACCCCGAAACTGGCCCCAGGAGGCTTGTTTCAGGTCCAGGGAAGACCTGGCTTGGCAGTTCGGGCTGGACCGTTTCTATAAGGAACAGGGTCAACACTGATTTGCATATGGCTAGGTCTGAACTGGGGTGGGGAAGTGAGCTAAAGAACGATGATGGATTCAACCCAGATCTGTGACTGGGGGCGAGTTTCTGAAATATTTCAGCACTCCGTCCATCATCACCTTGTGTTTGCTTCATATAATGTATTAGAAACATTCAGCTTCTTTGACTACCTAGATGTTAAAATAACTTCATTATCCCTATATATTTCCATTGCTAAATGTGAATTGGTGGCGCAGTATAGAACTGCAGTTGTCTTTATGGTGCATAAAGCAACAGTGTCCAGGTAGTCTCAAGGGCCAAGGAGCCCCACTGTGTGGAGATAAGATATGATACACAGAAAATTCTACATTTAACCAATCAAGAAAAACTTTACATTGTTCCTTAACATGACTACAGGCACTCCAAAACGACTTTGTTTTCTGGACCTACGGGCAAAGAGAATTGCTCATAAAGAAATGTTAAGACTGCGTCCGTATTAGGTGAGGCTATGGCATACTGCAGAATTATTGGCATATAGAATGGAACTACAAGAGCTGATGAGAATTAACAATTCCAATATATTACCTTGGTTTAAGCTTGTATGACAATAGCTCTACACACTGGGATTATAAAGATTGTAGGATAACCCCAAAAATATAACTAGAAGCTCACTGGCCAGCTAAAAAATGAGATAACGGTCTTACATTACTTAGAAATGGAGTGTAGGGGTAACGCAGGGAGACCTGATCAATTTTTGAGCATTAAGCCTATGATGAAATTTGAACCATTCATGGACACCATTAACTCCCCTTATGCCAAAAACCTTTATATGAAATTCAGATTGGGTACTATACCCATTAATAGCTTTACAGTCAAATGGCCTTCGGGGAGAACAAGTAGTGATAGTTGTCCTTTTTGGGAGAATAGGGCTAATAGAGGAAAATGTGTTATTCTTTCGCACCGAGGAGGATATGGTTCTGCCCGATCTGCTTGAACGCAGGATTAAGACAATATCTACCCGTTTTAAGGATCCTAAATTCAGACATCACTGATTTTATTGTCTTTGGATTGATAAAATATCTGAGCTGTGTATGACCCGAGGAAAAGGATATATAAAAGTAGAAAGAGTAGCTATGATCTAAATGTCCTGCATGTTAATTGATTTCGGTTTTCTAATTCATAGAAAAATTATATCATTGGTCTCAAATCTTTTGTATATTTTTAACTTGTATGTTCAATGGGCAAAATTCACAGAATTAAATTATGGAATTAAAAAGGATAGTAAATACAAAAACAGATCCACAAATGCGTACATAGAGATTTTGGGTCAGTCCTCTTCATTAACTGTGTTCAAATGCATTCACATTATGCTTTCAACCGCCACAGCATAAGTCATAGGGCAACAGGGCGCCCCATTTCAGTCATTGGCTCTCCTGCACTTTGAGGAACTAGCACTTTATTTGATGTCATATGCACATCGGTTTAAAGAGAAATGCACTTCAGTGCCATACTTAGTGGGCCAATACTGTGCCAAAGCTATTTTCTTTCTATGTTTTATCAGTTTCATTTTTGTCGCCTGTATGGATAATTTTTATGCCATGAGCACTAAACTAAAAAGGTTCTAACCTTTTCTAGGCACCCAAACACAAAGATAAGAGGCATATATGCAAGGACAATTGAAGCTCAATCCTTGGACTAAATTCCTGACATAAAAAAAAAGAATCACGATGACCGCGACAGCTTTCGTAATTCCATTCAATGCTGTAATTAATTCTTTGTGATTTATACAACACAGCCAACGCGGTTCACCCTTGTGGGTTTCTTCAGGGCATAAACTGCAGTCCCAGAAGCAAACAATTCAAAACATTCTGCAGGGTATTTGCCCAGGTTAAAATGTGAAACTTGGAACAAAGTCCTGAATTCAATATTATTTAATATCCACGCTTTGTCGCAGCGTAGAACGATCACAAATGGAGGTCCGCACTAAGTAGAATCGAGAACCAAAGCGCATTCAGTGTCGCGCTACACAACGGGGCCATTAACAGCCAACGCGGATACTCCTAATGCGTCTATTTTCTAAGCACACCTGCAGTGGAGGAAGGTACAGGTACTGTTCTGTCAAAATGACAATTTCTCATTCTTTTATTTTAAGGTTCTATTGCAAGAATGTGGCTGACATGTTTGTGATTGTGGCTTTCTTTTTGTGACATACCTTACAATAACAAAAAAAATAATCTTCTCAACAGCATGCCATGGCTAGACCCTTTGGCAACGGATGTTCCTACATTTGAATCATCAAAACGACTGAAAAATGTGGAAACAGAAATGTAGGGTTTTTTGCGGATTCATAGTTGAAAAGGAAATCGTTAATTTTTGGCCTAGAAACAGCGTTCTGGTTATATTTTAAAAAATATATCAAAATGCACAAAAGGGCTTTCAGAAAGTTCTCGTCGTCCATTGATCTATTGAAGCGTCATTCACATTTTGCTTCCACCCATCACATTATACATCATAGGACAATGGGCATATGCCACTTCATTCATTGAATAATTTGCATTGCAACTGCATTTTGTCTCTTCACAAGTGCACAGATGCCTTAAAAGAAGTGCATGTCAGTGCCTGATACGGTGCATTTGAGGTGGTCAGACAGTCCTCCTACATTTTTTAGTATTTTCACCCATTGAAGGTATTTTTTTACTTCTTTTTCTATTCAAACTTATACCCATGGTGTATTTTACTTTTATAGGTCATCCGTAAGAAACTGCCCACTAGAGAAATCAATAGCTCATTCTGTTTGTGAAAAGTCTTGGCAAATAGACAGAACTGGCTAGAAATGGGGGTAGGTAGACTGCCTCATCCACATCTAAGAGTCCCTTGGCAGAACCACAGGGGCTGCATGTGCTGGAGGAGTCCTGACACACAGACGCTGTATGAGACTAAGATGGTGCAGTGCAGCGAACTCCCTGCAATACATTAAAGCTGTTTCTTCATACTGATGCACAATTGTCATTGATCCACACAGATTCATGACTGCTACTGCCACCATCTTTAGCATGGATTTTGTCCAGTGGATCAACTGGCTATGAGCTTTGGTACTGACAATAGCCTTCTACATCAGGTTTCTGGCTAACTGAGGCCAAGCGTTCTACTCTCAACTCTTGGGACATCCACAGCGATTGCAAAACTAAAATCAGGCTAAAAAGTCACCATCACCAACCCCTAAGTGTGCCTACAACCACGGTTAAATATAATCCTTATTTCTAGGTCTTCCATACTTCTCCCAGTATATTGGGAAATTTCACAGAAAGAGCATTGCCTCGAAAATGCTGCTTATTACACATTCACCTGAAAGGTGAACGTTTGATAGTCCTCCTGGATTCAGAAAGTAAGATATTTGCTATTGTCCTTAAACACTTAACCTAAAATACATGGGTCTTCCAGTGTGTACAATATCTTAGCTGTGAAGATACGATTCTCGCCCATTTCAACTAAAAAAGGGCCAGACTTTGTTTTGTAGACTTCAGTACAGCCTTCAACTGTGAGAAAAGGTCACTCTTCTAGCTTAAGGCTTGCATAGACCATTAGGATTAACGGTCTTTGTCCTTGCAAGTGACAAAGCTGTCAAACTCTTACCCTTTCTATTTGAGCAAATGGCAATCACCTAGACTTCAGCATTCTACTGAAAATCAAGCTGTTCCTGCACGAATCCACTTTTCTCCAAGAGGGCCTAGAAATGTTTAGCAGCAACTGTAACGTGGATTTGTGCACTTTAATTTTCAAAATAAATATAGCACAACCAGGCCACTTAGTTGTCAACTTAGAGCACTGAAATATTTATTGTTAAGCATGCTACTTGTGATAGTTCTAATGGATGGACATTCCCCATCATGTGAGGAGTTTTTTATTAGGATAAATATGTTGCCCTATTAGCTTTTCAGTTAACCTAGGGACGGTCAAGGGAATAGTTTCAGGAGGGTTCGGAGAGAACAAAGCAAGTGGAGGTAAGAGTCCCACCTGCTCACTTTCATTTCGAGCACGGGCCCTTTGACATTACTCTTACCAGAGTAAAGGTTTTTAGTGACAGTTCAATAAGTGTGTTTTTTTATTACTTTGCCTAAAAGCTATTAAAAACCATTCGACTCTACTTTAGCAGCAACAGCAGAAGACTAGAATGGTAAGAATACCAGACAGAGACTTTGCTCATTTCTGCGCAACAGGAAGACTGCCTAGAAGTGGCATACACCAGGGTATATAATGTTAAACCCCATCAGCTTGGACAGATAAAGTAATGCATGTACATGTGCAATTCAGGAGATGAGTGTTGGATTAACAGAACGAAGGTTCAAATCACAGTCCGACCAACGTTTAAACTTCGTGATTAGTGCAGGGTCAGAGAGGGGGGGGGGGCAATGTAAGTGTCAATAAATAATTTATTTTGTGATGGGTTACATCATGGAAAAAAAATAACTTGAAGTTTCACAAAATTAATTGAGAAAATGCCAACAACTGCTTTACAAAAAGGCAAGGTTTCAATTTCCATCGGTGATCCATTTTTTTTAAATGGAGATAGTGGTCAAATTTCCCCCGAAAATAAAACAATCTTTATAACTGTCCTACCCATATTTTATGGCAGTTGACGTCAAAGTTTGTTGCTGAGCACTGTCAACTAGCACTTATGACATCCCTGGCCGAAACAGGAAAACCATGAGACACTATCAACCTTAGAGAATTAACACCTAAAAACTTGCACTGGGAGGCATAAACAACTACTAGAAATGCATAACTGGCGATTGATCAGAATTACTTAAAACAGACCGAAACGGTGGAAGCGAAAAGCCGTGTAATAGTCACTGGACATTCATGGGCCACACTGCTTTAAGGGTAGGTCATTCGAATTCAAGGAATAAGACATCTTTTAAAGACTAATGGACGTTGCTTTCAATAAATAAACAAAAAACTCATAGTACACAAATGCTGTTTAAAGATGGAAAAATATGTAAAAGGAAATTAAGGTATATAAAGAAAGGTTAGTGAACTTTACACCCCATCGGTGTGAAAACATGCCACTTCTGATTTCTGCAATGCAGAAATTCAATCTACATCCAAGCCCCAGAAGCTTGACGTTTAACATTATACATTGCTGACAGTCGGTGTAAATTTGTGCAATTCCTTAGCGAACGTTTACGACTCTCGGGGTCACTGTTTGTGAGAACAGGATGTAGAGAGAGAGGATAAACTACGAACGCTTGGCCACACATGCCTCAAGCAGCAGCATTTCTAGGAATTGGCGTCCCAAGAAAAGGGCAGGGCCTGACGTGCTTCCATAAAAATGTCTTGTATATTTTTCCCGAACACGACTTGTATTTTTTTCATAACGTCTCGTTCACGTACAGGAAAGGAAGTTAAATCCTACCGAAATAAAGTTAAGGAAAAACTACTCGAAAAAAGTACGATTCTATTAAAAATACTTTGTGACACCACAAGCTGAATGAAGTGTACAAGGCTGCAGACTGCTTAGAAATCCCCCATTGCGAAACAGCCACGGGTTCACTTTTCTACGCGTCTGTTTACAAATACCGCACCAACTGCCTTTGATCACATTAAGGCCAAGTTGCCGGACCAACTAGTCTTGGGCAATATAACTACGGGCCTCGGCTTGTGATGTTTTTCATCGGGTGTAAGGGGGGAGAATACATAAGCATCTGGTGATTAATTCGGGTAATCATATGGTTCGACAAACCGTATTGCGCACAACCGCGACTGGCACCCCAGCCTATCTTGCAAGAATTACTACCCCCGAAAGGACGATCCTGTGTTATCATGAAATATAAATGATGCACCAAACTAGTTCAAGAAACCTCACTTTCCATTCAAAAAGGCCACTGTTCCAAAAAGGTTGTAGCAATACTGGCCCTACCGCAACCTAATGCAGGATCACCAATTAAAATGCAGGTTACACAGCAGTGCTCTGGTAAGTTGCAGGGTACACTCCATATGCAAGGTTTGCACAAAAACCACTGCACAACTACGACATATATTGTATCTAAAAGGCAGTTTAGGAGAATACAATTAAGAGACTTAAATGTTCATCATGGCCACATGCAAAAAAATGCCAGGTGTTCATCAACAACTGGGCCCATGCAAGACTATGTGTCCCACAGGCTGAGGGTTTCAAAACAACGCTCTTTGAAACAACCGATTTTCAACTATCCAACCATGAAAAGAGACTGATTTTCCTTACTTGTTTTAGGGTGCATAGCAGGTCACCGTTGGTACGACCCTCAGTTGGCAAAGAAACGGCGTGCGTTGCATGTCTGGAGGCAAATGGGCTGTGAGACCATGTGTCGTTTAACCTCTAGGCACAACATGTTAACATGTGGCCCTATAGGCTAAGAGCCACATGTGCCGAACATACCGAGTACTTAACACAACTAGTCAAGGCCACGAGTGTTACACCTCGCACGCACACCCATCCACTCGCATGCAAGGTTATCAACACTCGCGTCAAAGCCGACTGGCCCCCTACCCATGCATAACAAGATGTGCCACTCTAGCACCGCCCTTTGCAACTCCTTATAAACACATTCACACCAACAGACTCTCACCTCCTGGGGTGGTGGAGAAGAGGGTGCCTCCAGGCGTGGTGCAATAGTCATGAGGTAGCTGCGTTGTGTCGCTGATGGCGATGGTTCTGGTGGGGATGGCCCTGCTCTGGCTGTGGTGGTGTCCAGTGTTCATGTCCGGGCTGTGCTGAGACCGTGGCTTCTTGGGCGGAGGTCTGCGCTGCTAGGCCTGACTGCCGGGCAGGGGTTGCCTACGGGACCTTACTTTCTCTCTTCACTCCCCTAGCTCTCTCCCAACCTCCGCCGCCACCTCCTCGCTCACTCTCCTCCGCCCTTCAGCTCGGTCTCGCCGTCAGGAAGCAAGAGCCAGCGGCAGCGAGGAGCATAGATATAGAAAAAATACTACGGATGTAAGCATGTTCTTGTTGACGACCGCCACTAAAGTTTGTCTAAAAGCCGGCCATCTTGGAATATATACATAATATTAAATGTTACGACACAAATTTATGAATATCAACAACACCATATCGTCAGTAGTATTGTGTAATAACTGTGAGAAATAAAGAATTATGCCTTTTTTGAATATTTGAAACATAGTTTATGCTATTGTTTTTATAAATATATTTACGTTAGCTTGCAGTATACAGTTTTTCAACGTTTCCTTCTTTCATTGTCTTACATTTTTTTTGTATTCTGTTTTTAGAGTAAATCCAAAGAATGAGTTTAAAAATGCCCACCCGCCTAAATTACTTATGATGCTTTGGTGGACATGACGGATTGTACCTTTGTCGGTCATTTTGGAATGGGATTCATTATATTATCTTAAAAGGAATTTCACCAGTAAGCGTTTACATGAATATTTCAGGAGGATTTGTCTCAAAAAGTCAATATCACATATGCTTTTGTGGTCGGGTTTGTGGGAGGAATGCAAATCAAACAGTTAGTCAAAGCTTAACCATGCTGACATGATAAGGTCAATTAACTAAAATGCTAATTATTTAGATTAACATTTAACAATTAAAAGCAATGACGCACATTTTAAATGTGCAAACTTCAAAAGGCACACATAGCTATGCGTATAGGCCTTAGAAATACTAAAAAGCGAGCTTCCTTTACTTAGAAGTGAACCTAATAGTGCTGAACTATGCACAGATAATTTAGAAGTTGGACTTTAATGTGTCATGCTTAGAAATGCTAGACATAACTGCAGGATGTTCTGATTTTAATAAAAATGTATTATTTTTCTAAGCAACATATTGTTTGTAAAGATTAAACTTCCCAATCTCACCCAATTTCACATAATGACTGAGTAGAATAGTTGCACATTCAAAACATTATTTCTTGTTCGTATTAACAAAATGCATTACTAAATAGTATTTTTGCAAAGAAAATGTTTCTTAACTTACACAGTTCATTGTGTACGCAGTGAAACCATTTTTTAGAAGACCAGCTTGCATTCGATGCCTATGGGAGCTGACCTTACGTTTCCAGCCCTTAACTACGTAAGAATGTCTGTAGCTAACTTGTGATAAGGATTTACAATCCACATGTATTTTCGCGGGAAAGGAAGAATGGAACCTGCTCCCAGAGGAGGGCTGCCTTTTGGGTAGGCTAGAGAAAAAGAACCCCGAGGATGTGGCCTGACGGCCAGAGCTGCCGATTTTGGGGCTGGGAAACCAGGTCCGAGTCGCGGCGTTGGCTCAACATCCTGTGATTCTGGGCAAATCACTTAATCTCCCCGTGCCTACCAAAAAATGAATGTGTCTTTGTGTGAAGAAACATACTCATGTAAAGTGCTCCTATACCTTCGGGGCGAGTTCGTGATATATAAAACTGCATAAAAAATACGTCTGCAGCATGTATTCATGGGCCATATGTATCAAACGATTTTACATTCGCAAACAGTGCGGATCGCTAAATTTGAGTGTTTGCGAATGCAGAATAGCCTTTCTGAATATGTGAAAGGCTTTCACAGCCCAAAATTAGGGAATCGTAAAATTTGCGATTTTTAAAAAATTGTGGTACCAAATTGTGACTCTCAAATTACGAGTCTCAATTAGGTAATCACAAATTCAATGTTCAAACCATTTGCAAATTTCGAATGGTCGCAAAGTGAGCATTTTGCATGTACACTTTACCACTAACTCAAATCAGGTGACACCCAGGTTCAAGCTATATAAACAGGACCGGAGTGCCTCAGCATTTTCCACAATGCTGGCTGCACGTTACGTCATGGCAAGGAGGATGAGGATCCTGGCAGATTTGCAGAGAAGGAGACAAAAGCTCATTTTCAGAATGCACATAGCATTGTTCAACCAGACTGAGAAGGAAATCTATGAGAAGTATACATTTGATTCTGCAATGATATCAGACTTTATTATTATTATTATTATTAATACTTTATTCGGCATCATAACACAATACCATAAAAGCACAAGTTAATGAAATAAAAACAATACATTAATAATTAATATTTTCCCAGTTAAAAATCATTTAAAACACAAAATTGATAAATCATTTTCCACGCCCCGTTAAACTAATTCCATTCAAGACGCCCCTAAAGTGTTTCTAAGGCGCATCGCCAGTCGAAGAAACTTTATAATGCAATGCATGGTTAATATCTCAGATGATATTTTAAGATACAAGAGGGCCACTTTTGCCTGCCTAAACCCTTGTTTTTTTAAAATGCTTTTCAAATAAAGCTTTCTTGGATGCCTATACAAAGGACATAACAATACGAAGTGAAGGGTATCCTGCGGAGATCGTAGATCGCAGCAGCAGGGACCCTTCAGCTCCAGAGTCCTCGTAAAACCTGCTGGGACAGCCAAGCAATGGTGTACTAGATCCAACCTAAAACGTGTCATTAAAAACCTGTCTTGGGCATTGTGAATGAGAGATAAATAAGGTTCTATATGCAAGGCTGATCTGGTTAGCAGGTGGGCCCTCACTGTTGGTTTAATATTCTCATTGTCTTCTCTACAGGAGCCCAATTGATTCAGCATCTCTCCCTTCACAAATTCCTTATCCCTCACCCGCAATTTTGTTGGGTGAAAAAAGAATTCAGAATGACCCAACACCTCAAAGGACTCTTTGACATATTTTAACCACGGGATAGCCAACCCTTTTTCCCTACTCAGACAATCATTAATAATCTCTCTAGATAGTGTTGCATCTGGGTTCGTCCAAATTTTGACCCAGCAGCTGATAGGTTTTAATTTCACACTATCATTCAAGTACCTAGCGCCTAATTCCTCATGAATGATGGTGGACGAGGTACTCTGTGGGACTTTTAGCAGTTTCCAAAAGAATTTATTCTCTTCTGTATTAAGCATCCTAGTATCCGCAAAACCCCATATCTCGCTGCCATACAGTATTTTTGCACAACAAACAGAGCTGTAAAGAATTAAAATCTGCTCCGGGGACCAGCGTCCCAACCTATTTGCAAAATTCCTGATGGCACCTACACTTCTCGCGAAAGTGCGACACTTTTCCATCAACAAGGGTTTAAAATTTAGCTTCGAGTCAATTACCATGCCTAAATATGAAAAAGACTGTTTTTTTTCAATGCAGTGTGGTCCAATCATATACTTAAATTTCTTTGGTGGGACCTTTCCAACCTCCATGATATATGATTTGGCGAGATTCGCCGACAGGTCCAGTCCATCCATAAACGATACAAACCCGTCTAATAATTTTTGCAGGCCCCGTGGGGTTCGAGCTAAAAGCACTGCATCATCTGCATAAAGCAGAACCGGCACCCCTCTAGTTCCTATCCTGGGCGAGTCTACGTCTAATCTCACCAGGGCTTTTTCTAAACCATTGATGTAAAGGGTGAATAGAAAGGGTGCCAGAATGCATCCCTGTCTAACTCCCCTTGTGCAAAATTGAACAGTAGTACTCCCATCATCGTTGTACCTAATCTGCGCTACTGTGTTCCAGTGTAAAGATCTTAACACATTTACCAAAGCCTGGTCCACTCCCATCCCCTCCATAAGTTCCCAGAGTTTTTTCCTATTTACTCTATCAAATGCTGCTGTCAAGTCCATAAAGGCCAAGTACACGGTCCCCTGGGAAGCGACCGTGTACTTGGCAGTCAGCAGGTACAGGTTAAGACACTGGTCCGTTGTTGAGCGTCCAGTTCTAAACCCATACTGTGTGTCCGTGATGATTTTATTGTCATCTGCCAAGTCTAGAAGGCGATTTAAGATCGCCCTACCCAGGTCTTTCACAGATACATCGATGAGAGAAATGGGACGGTAACAGGATGGACTATCCCTGTCACCCTTTTTGAAGATTGGCACAATTTTTGCGGAAGACCACGATGGTGGCATACCCGTATCTACCGCTGCATTTAGAACCCTTGTTAGTATAGGTGCCCACAATGACACTTGATTGAGAAACAGATCAGGGGGAACCCTGACAGGGCCCGGAGCCTTATTTCGAGAGAGGCCCTCTATACCCACTTTAATTTCAGCAAGGGAGAAAATAACTTTTCCTGCCTGAGGTTGATCCTTTGTCTCTTCTGGGCAACTCTCATCAGAACAGTTGTTATAGAGGCCTTCAAAATGCTTCAACCATGTTTCTGGCAGGATATGATTAACTGCCTTGGGTTTATCCCTATCTTGGAAATATGGTTCATTAATAACCTTCCAAAATGCTGTCATGTTTTTAGTCTCTTGTGCTACCCTCAAGTCCTCCCATGCCTGCTGTTGTAGGGCGTGTTTGCGTCTTTTTACTGCTTCTCTGTAAAGATCCCGATACTCCACAACTAACTTTTTATCCCTCGGGTTTATTTTCAATGCAATTTTAAGATCTCTCTGGGCCCTGGTACAGGCCTTGTCAAACCAACCATTTGCTTTTTGTCCTCTGTCCCTAGACTTCGATCGAAATAAGCTATCGATCTGCACAGTGACCCTTTCATAGGCCCTGACTAAGTCAGTACCTTCTACTTCCAGACTCAGGCACCTCCAGATGTTCTCCTGTTCATTTTTCATTAAATTTACATAGAAAACCTCTGCATTTGTCTGGGCCCATCTAATTCTTCTCCCTTGGTCGACTACTGTTAGTACCCCCTTCTCACACCTCTTCTCTCTATGTCTATTCCCACTGGGATCCACAATGGTGATTACAAGGGGATTATGATCACTGAATATACTAGATTGAATAGTGAATCCCCTTACCACCTGTTTCATTATATTTGACACAAAGATGAAATCTATAAAGGATTCACATCCTCTGCCTTTGAACGTGGGGGGAACCCTACTGCGTGACCCTTCCTGCACCAAATCCATAGTATGTTCCAAGGCATAATTTCCCAGCACCTTATTGATTTCGTATCCCTCGGTCGTGTGATCTAGATGGGGACCACTAGTCACTGGGCAACTTGACCAATCACCGTTTACGTATCCTCTGGCATTTGGGCAGAGGTGACAATTAAAATCTCCCACTAATACCATCTGATACGTTTGACCTCCCTGCGCCAATACCAACTCTAATCTTGATTCTAGATCTTTCAGACTGGCTAATGGAGAAGGCCCGGATCTGGCATTATAGAAATTTACCAGTAATATCCTGAGACCCCTAGTGCAAAACGTTAGTCCCTGTACAACATCCGAATCCCAACCCAGATCTTTCCACCTCCCTCTGAGTTTGAGATCCACATAAATTGCAAGGCCTCCCTTTGCTCTGCCCATAGCCCCTTTCCTCGCTGGAACAAAGAACAGCTTATAGCCCTCCAAGGCCAAAGAATCCTTTTCCCACTCCCAGGTCTCCTGCAAACATATTATATCAAAGGTTTTAATATGGCTCAACCACTCATTATTAGTTAATTTCGATGAGAGACCCGCAATATTCCAGGATATAATCTTAAAAGTTATCTCCATTGAAGGGGTTAGAGTGTCCTTTAACTGATCACTTATCAGCACTGGCTCAAAAGATTGACACTATGCCAGCTCATGTAGACAGGGTCTCCCTCTCACTGTGGCCCCTAGCTTTGAATTTGAAAGGTCTTTATGCCCTGCGGGAGAGATGTCGCCTTCCTCATGACCTAATGGTGTGATGGCCTCACCTTGGTCTGTCCCCTTACACCTATTCCCCGTGTGTCAGTCAATCTCATTCAGACATTGGGAATCTGCCAGAACGTCAAAGCGATTGTATGACGCAAACGAGAGCCCTGCTTCTTTCCTTCCTTCCAAATCATTACATCTCCTCTCTCCTAGGCTGCCCTTCCTTAAGTCCCTATAAAAAAAAGGCCGGTGATAGCAACTGAATGGACTCATTTCCCCCCCCCCCCCCAGTGATTGTCCCTAGATTGGGCCAGAAGATTCTGTACCAACCACGGGTATCTAAAATTCAAAATAACCGTGTCACCAGGGAAACTTTTCCTACTAGCACCGATCCACAACACCCTTCTCGCCATCAGCAGGTGCCTATGATCAATAGGCCTATAATCGGTGTTTCTGGTAAGCCAGTGGACTGCCTTATTGATAAGCATATGGGTGGTCTCAGGCCGAGGGTCAGTGGGGGCAGGAACTCCAGTCATGACTATGGTATATGGGTTTGCCGCTGGTAATAGGTCCAATACGGGAAGGTCCCGAGAACTACGCACGCAGTCCACGCTATCTTGAGCTGCGGGTTGGATGCTGCCCATTTCATCCCCAACATCCGCCTCGTCTCTCAATCTCACACCCTTTACCGTTAATTGCTTGTCCTGTGCTATTTCTCTCCTAGCTATAATCTCCTGCTCCCTTCTTCCTGTATTGTTGCTAACAGTCTTTGTCTTTGCCCTTCGCTATTCTAAGGGGACATTATCTTTATCATTTGTCCCTGACCTAGAATGCCCATCTTGAGGTTCTTTTCCTTCCTGCCCTGCACTCGACCCGGCCAAAGATGCAATAATTGGCCTTTCTGATAATTCACTGCTACTAGGCGTGCTGGGAATCGTTATACTGTTTTTCTGTGCTAAGAGTAGCAACACATTCTCCTCGAGAGTGGTAATTTTTTCCCGGAATGGGGCTAGTTGACAAGAAAAAAGAGTGTCCAACCTCAACCAGAATGCAGCATCTATCCTCTCTCCAATCGCCCTCCCTCCACAGTTAACACAATGAATAATCCCTTCTTCCTCAGTACCTTTGATGCTATTTTCTTTGTGTGGAATGGTTTTGTTAGATTTGCCAATGCCCTTATGGCGCCCCCCGTGTGCGCTTCACTACTGTTGGTGTCTCAGTGGTCAAACTAGTGGTCTTTCCAGTACTGCCTTGATCTATGAGAGCCCTTTTAGATCGGGTCACCATCTCTCTAGATCCATGTGTAATCAGGGCGTTGCATCTAATGTTACCTGCATGCATCTGCCCTACTTCTAAGTCATCAGCCCCACTCGATGATAGTGAGTCCCAAGTATCAAGTGCCCCAGTCTTTCTTTTATCCTTGACCTGGTCAGATAGCCCCACTGATTTGGGCGCGAGCTCCCCAATGAATAATTCCGGTGCATTTGTCTCCTGTGCTGAGGCCTCCGAGACCACCTCCCTATGGTTTGCCCTCTCAGCTGCAAACCATAAACTATTTTCTCCTTCAATTGCTCCACTATGCAGTACTTGCGGGGTTCTAATCTTTGGAATAGTCCCCAGAGACAGCCTCCTCTGGGCCGTCACCATGTCCAGGGAAAGTCTTTTTTCAACCCCCAATATTTCTTGTTCCAGAGCCGATTCTGCTCGTACAAAGAAAGCGTCCAAAGTTCCTTTTAGCTTCCCACCCACTTTTTCGGTTGAGTGCCTGATAATTGTCTTGGAAGCCATTGGTTTTAATGCCCCAACCTTATCCATTACAAGTGACAACTGTGGTGCCTCGTTCATTTAGCAGTCTATATTAGGTTCAGGAACAATGACGCGCTCACCTTCTTGGAGTTCGTAGCACTTCGTCAACTTAGGGCCCCGGGCAAAGAACCCGATCGCAGATGGTAATCCCGTAGCCCTGCCCTGCCTCATCCTGGCTACGACGGGATTAGACGGGTCCGCCCTTGGTCCGGGCTTCGTCCGCGCGCGTACCACGAGGCGGAATGCTCAGTTAATTATATAGGGCTTAGAGGTCACAGGCAAATTCAGGCCAGCTGATGGAGCCCCGTGTGCTTCTGGGGCTTGCAGGCCTCTCTGGCAGGTCCCGCTGACTGTTTACGAAGCGTCTCCTGCGAAGCGGGAGGCGCGAGGGGTATTTCCCCGGTCTCGGTTACGGGCAAATTCAGGACAGCTGATGGAGCCCCGTGAGCTTCTGGGGCTTGCAGTCCTCTCTGGCAGGTCCCGCTGACTGTTTACGAAGCGATATCAGACTTAATAGCTGAACATCACCAGCAACTGCAGCGTGACACTCTCAGGACCAATGCTAGTCCCACCCATGTGCAGGTGTTATGTTCCCTGCACCTCTTAGCCTCAGTAAGCTACCAGGGGGTAATAGCTACAGCAGGAGGGGTATCCCAAAGTGCAGCATCATCCTCTTTTAATGCATTTCTGTATGCAATGCTCATGAAAATCAGTCAACGCAGCAGATTACCTAACATACCGCAGGACTTGCAGCTCACTAAATTGAAATTTTACCTGATAACACAATTCCCACACGTCATTGGCTGTATTGATGGGACAATTGTTGCAATATGTCCTCCCTCTGTAAATGAGTATATCTTCAGAAATAGGAAATGTAGCCATTCATTAAACATACATGTGATATGCACTGCCTAAAATATCATAAGTGATATACTGGCCAGATTCCCTGGTAGTACAAACAATTCCTTTATTATTCCTAATAGTGGAATCTACACACGGCTAATTGGTGGTGAATTTGGAGAAGGGCATCTACTAGGTAAATTTGTTTTACACTGTGTAGCACATAGTACAGAAGCAGTAACTCATGACAGTGTATCATTATTTGCTCTTGTCATTATAGGAGACAGTGCATTTGCTGCGCGCTCATTCATCCTCCCCTCATATTTGAATCCATCCACTCCAAGCGAGCACCATTACAATGCAGTGCATAAAAACACATGTAATGTGATAGGACCTTTAGCCTGCTCAAGAGTCGCTTCAGATTCCTACACAAGAGTGGCGGTGCACTTCTGTACAGTCCTGAAACTAACTGTAACATTGTGGCTACATGTGCCATGTTGCACAACATAGCTACAAGAGGCTTACTCCTGGACCTGTCTCTTTTACATTCAGTTGATAATGATGAGCCATGTCCACCCTGTCAACCAGCAGATGGTTCAAGGACAGCAGAAGGCAGACAAAGACCTGCAAAAATAAAGCACAATTATTTCTAAAGTAAGTAATGATGAAACGATGCATTTGATGATCTTGCTGCTAATTTTCATATTTATTACCTTAACTTCAGGTTAGATATGTCGTCACTAAAAAATAAGTTGTGCCATAAAGCACAATTTGTGCAAAATCAAATGTTTCACCACAAACATGACAAATGTTTTGTAATGACCCAAAACAACAGGCACAGATACTTTACTTTACTTTATGGCATGATTTGGTATAACCCTTGCAATGGTGTATGTAGGAGAGTAGGATCTGCACTTATGTTGCCCCCACTTTTATTCTGTTGTTTACACTGGTTTCTGGCTATAGTCTGCCTGGGTCCCTGTTAATCAGGGCCCCAGTTTCTCTGTTCTCTCTCAACAACTTGGAGTGCATATTAGATGCACTAGTGATTAGATACTGTGGTACCTTATGAGCCCCTAGTATATGGTACCTTAGGTGCCAAGGGCATAGGTACTTCACAGGCCTACCAGGGGCTGAAGCATGTATTATGCCACCCCTGGGAAGCAGACTAAATCTGACACCACAGACCTGCTACTGCAGCCTGGGTGAGGTAGTGTTAGCACTCCTCACTGAGGTATAGGTTCCCTATATCTCACCTTACACACACACATTTAAACCTATCAGTCACCCCTAAGGCAGGCCCTATCAATCCTGAGGGCAGGGTGCTTGGTTTTCCATGTGAGGGGGTGCCTCTGCAGCCCTCAGAGTCTATTCTCTGTGGCTGTTTGTGGATGCGGTTAAACCATATACTCTTAAGTGCATTATAAACTAGCGGTAAATGCTAACTTTGGGATGGCTACATCAAAACATGTCATGTTTGGTGTCAAACGCCTTGGAATCATACCCCCACACCAGTAACTGGGGTGGGAGTATGATCCCACCCTTATAGCGGGATAGACATGTACCTACTGTGGAAACACAGTAGAAATCTGAAAGAGCCTGGCATCACAAAATGGATGCCACCAGCACAGACACTGGGCTGCCCTCCTGCTGCTGACTGAAACTCGCAGTGGAGGAGGCCCAACAATAGGCATCCTGTCACAGGGAGGTGTCACCACCTTCCAGACAGGATTTAGTGTATTGGGGCTGGGTGGGTGCACTCCTAGAGTGCTTTGAAGTCCTGCACTGGGGGAGCAGTAGGCTCCTCTGTGCATTTGCCAGCTCAAACCGGTTCAGGGGCTACCTGCCCCTGCTCTGGCGTGAAACTGGACACAAGGAAGTGGGTGTAACCACCCACTCCCCTGACCCTCCCATAGGAGTGGTCATAGAGCTAGTCCCTCCCTTTCCTTTAGTATAAGATAGGGAAACCTTGCCATTGCAAACTAGATATCCCTGGACGACGCTCTACAAGAAGAATCCTGGACCTTCGACATTCCACTACCTTTGGAAGACTGAAGAATCTCCCTTGGAGTCAAGGAGTGACTCCCCTGCTTGGCAGGCACCAAAACTTTGAATCAATGGTCGCAGACTTTCCCGTTCCCGCCGGAGTCCGAAGCCCCTGCAGCCCCAAAAGTGGATTTCCTGACTTCTCGACGGCCATTGTGAGTCCCCAGCAAACCTGAGGTGAGTGGATCCCACGAGTGACGAGGAACAGCAATACCCGGGTACTGTGCACTATTGTCGAGTGCAACCCCTTCACGACGTTCTACAAATTTGTGCATTGGACCACAAGTGTTCCAAGCCTCCAGTAGGATTGTCCTCGAAATTCAGAGGCCTACTGTCAGGCTCACTTGAGGTCTCTGCGGGGGCAGGAAGCAGGAAACAGAAGACAATTTCCAACTTCCCTCCACCACCAGTCCGCCCAACAAGGTCAAAGCAGAACAAGTGGATGGGGGGAAGAGGGGAGACAAGGGAATGAGAAACAAGGCAGGTCCAGCGCACTTCCAGCACCTCGAGAGCCCCACTGAGATCCAAATGAAGTCCTGCAAACAAAAGGTTACGTTAGCAGACAGCCAGCTTAATAGGCAGACCAATAACGACTCAATAAGTGTCCCAGAATCTACCTGTAATTCTCCCCTCTTCCTCGGATGTCCAAACAAAAAGGTGATAACAACTTAAACGACCAGTGTGATGCTCCCTCTTAAAGCAAGCGTTGTCATGGACTGTCATGTGGCAGCATTAATCCCCCTTGGTTGTTAATAGCACAACCAATAAGTCCACTCATACGCTATAACAGGGGTCTCCAACGAGTAGCTCGGGAGCTACTGGTAGCTCGCCAGTACCCTGAAAGTAGCTCTCAGAGTTGAAGACAAGCAAAGACAATCCCAGAGAATCTATGCATATTAAAGAAGGCAGCACCGCTCATCTCAAAACACTTGGAGTGAAAGCAAACCAATAGCAATAGCTACGTCTAGAGTTAAGGACCGTCAAATGTGTATGCTGGCCTGCATCATAAGGGTTTTATCTTTGGTGCAATTGTTTCCGTTCATGGCATAATAGTGCCCATGCTGTAATAATGGTCATCCTTGACTATTATGGGTATTTTTTGGTGTAGTTTTCCCATATCGGCTGCCATCATTGACATATTGACTGGCCTACTTTTAGCCAGCCCTGACAAAAGGATGACTGTTTCTTGCATAAAAATGGCCATAACTGATATACGTTGGGCATCCTGGATGTTATGGCGCCCAGCCTTGGTACGTTGGCCTTGGTATCACTGTGGGCATTATTCGTATAAAATAGCATCCTTGGTGCTATGGTGAGCATCCATTGCCTATGATTGTAATACCTGGGCACTTTAAGCAGAATCTGTCTATGTGAGGCATTTGTACGTGATAGTACTGATATTTGTGGATTGTGTGTTTTCTAAAATTGAAAACTGATATTTTAATGGCAAATATGTTTTTTTAGAAAAGATTTTTATTCTGGAAACTGAGTTTGTTTGCCCAAAATGGAAAGTGGTATTTGATTTAAAAAAATATGCGTATTTTCAATAACTAATATGCTGACGAAGACAAAATATTTTATTTCTAAAACACATTTAAAGTTGATAGCCGAATGGTAATTCAAGCTGAATTGAGGGGGGGACTTACTGCTCTAGTTCTGTCCTCTGTGCCGCAGAGCATTTGATAATTTGAATGTAACTTCATTAGTGAGGGGGGGGGGGCATTTAATAGTGAGAAATGCTTTCCTGCTATTTCTGCTGGTAACCTTGTCTGGAATGCTTGGGTGATTACTACTGACAATCCTGCTTAGAGTGGTCATAGTGTAATGTTAACACATGTTACCACTATTATACAATGATAACATATGCTAATAGCTCAGCAGGACTTTCCTTGAGCAGAAGTAGCTCTTAACACAGAAAAGGTTGGAGACCCCTGCGCTATAATGTAGGTTGTTCTCGTCACAACCCTATGGGATTCTATGGTACCTATTTGCGGCTCCTTGCCATAATGAGCATGATAGGTAAGGCATAGAAGAAAAGGATATTCATTCCGTAACGTTTAGAGACATATAAGACAATACAACATGGATTGATAAGCACAGCAGAGATTGGGGTGCAGTTATGTATAGTGGCGATAAATTATAAGTAGAGGCAGATGCCACAACGCCTTGGCAAAAGCCCCTATTTACCCACCACGGGAGCCTGTGGATCAATGAATATCGAAGTGCTACTGACGTGAGCTCCAAAGCGGCCCGCTGAGGGAGCTTCAATGGAGGGAAAAAACCCCTCTAATGCGCGCGTTACCACCTTAAATAGGTGAAGTTCCCGCGAAGGACCAGACCAAGGTGTTTCTAGGGACTTCAGTTCAGGTAACTCTCCTCTACGATCCGAAACAGAAGGACAGGAATCCAGCGCGACGCTTCTCCACTGACGAGCGAGTCCCGGAGGCGGAAGGGAATACCCGGAAGTGACGTGTGTATTCAGCAACGAGAACGCGAAGCGTCAGGCTTTCCGAAGCGATGTGTTTTATATCGGGGAATGCGGAAGTTCGGATACTGCCGCGACTCCCTCTTGAGCACAGGTATGACAGTATAGCCCCCCTACGGAACCCCCCACTGGTTTGGGTTTCCAAGGATGTTTACGATGGAACAGGCGTATTAAACGGGGAGCGTTAACATGACCTACAGGTTCCCAAGTCCTGTCTGCTGGTCCATACCCTTTCCAATGAATGAGGTACTGCAGTTTCCCTCGCACTCTCCGGGAGTCCACTATAGCCCCTACTTCATACTCGATCTCGTTGTCGACTTCGAGAGGAGCTGGGAGGGTCGGTAGTTCAGTACCAGGCACAACAGGTTTCAGCAATGAGACATGGAATACCGGATGTATCTTCACGGTTTCTGGGAGTTTTAATCTCAAATCCACCGGATTGATGATTTCAGTGACCACATAAGGCCCTATGTATCGTGGTGTGAATTTATTGGCCCCTTTGATCGGGACATGGCGTGTGGATAACCAGACATTGTCTCCCACCGCATATTCAGGACTTGAACGACGATGCGCATCGGCACTCTCCTTATACGCCGCTTTGGCCTTTTCAATGTTTACTACAGCAGATTTATGTACTTCCTGTATTTGTGTGATGAACTCCTTGGCAGCAGGGACAGGGGCGGTAAGGGGAACATGTGCAGGTAAGAAGCGGGGATGGAAACCATATGAAGTGAAAAACGGAGAGAACTTGGTGGAGGAATGTATACTGTTATTAATGGCAAACTCAGCCGCCCATAAGTAACTATCCCAATCTGCCGAGGTTTGTAACAGCTGACACCTTAAGTACTGTTCCAAACACTGGTTCATTCTCTCTGTCTGTCCGTCATTTTGTGGATGATACCCTGAAGAACACCTCATGTCTATGTGTAACAGTTTAACCAACCCTTTCCAAAATTTTGATATGAACTGGGGTCCTCGATCAGAAACCAAAACAGTGGGCAATCCATGTAATCGGACCACGTGTTGCACAACTAACCTTGCTAGTTCCTGTGACGTGGGGAGTGTTTTTAGAGGAGTGAAATGGGTTAACTTGGTCAACATATCCACTACCACCCATATTACTGTATGCCCTTTTGCTGTTCTAGGGAGCTCTACTATAAAATCCATTGAAAGTGTGTGCCAGGGGCTAGGTGGGGTTGGCATGGGCCGTAATAGACCAGCTGGGGCTTGATGTGAGCTCTTGCCTTGTGCGCACACGTGACACTGTTGGACGTACATCTGCACGTCGGTTGCCAAGGAGAGCCACCAAATGTAACAACGTACTAAGTCAAGGGTTTTTTTATAACCAGGATGCCTCACAAGGACATGCGTGTGACACCAATTCAAGGCTTGTTCTTGTAATTCAGCGGTAGGGACTGCAAGCTTTCCTTGGATGTACAACAATCCTTCAAGTCTCGAACCTTCCAAGAGGTCCGGGAGGAAACATGGCGGCCATGAGTTAGCGGTCGCGGCACCTGAACCTGTGTGATGCCTGGCGCTCGACATAGGTGAATTAACATGGAGCCTATGCGTTGAATTGAGAGGTTGAGAGTCCAACGTGAATTGTTTTTTTTGTCTTTTTCCCTAAGGGGATTATTGTTGCCGTTGTTGCCACGTTGTTTGTATCGTGGCAGCCGGCTCCCGCACTCCATCAATGTGCGGACTCTCTTCCGGGCTTTCGCTGCAGCCTCTGATTCTCCCCGGAGTCCCTCGCTGGATTCGGGTGTCACAGGAGCTTCGGAGAGCGAGGAGCGGATAGCGGTGTTTCACGCGAGGCTGGACGCGGGGTTGGACGCTCTACTCGGCTTTCGTGAGAAGCGTCATCCTGGAGGGAGATACAGAAAGCAACCCAAAGGCAGCTGAGCAGCTGCTGGTAACTGAAGGCAAAGTGTGCGAGGTGGTAAGCCTATTAGGGTGAACGGCGAATGTTAAGCAAGGCCAGACTGCCTGTGCCACCCGAAGCTCTAAGCGCCAGGGGGGGCAGGCGGTTACCCTAGATAAACAGGACCCTAAAAATAAAAGAAAGGGGGTGAAAAGGAGTGTAATTAAACCAGTTAAAAATATCGTCGCCACTGTTGCTACTGTTGCCACTGTTAGGAAGCTGCAGCAGAAGACATGTTCTACTAGTAAGTTATCTGGCCAGTTTAAGTCAGATAGCTTGGAAGTCCTTTCAGACGACATTTATCCTACGGAATTAGAATCTTTTGTACCTGCTGCATCTCCTGTTTTAGCTTTAGCCCCGGTGGCCTGTAAAGTACGAACCCTAAAACAGAAGCGAAAAAGCCAACTGGGGGGGACTCTCAAAATTACACCATCTTTGAGGTCCTATTTTAAGGTGTTACCTCAGATTATGGCACTTCCTAAAAGTCCTACTTCTTGCACTAGCTTAATGCAAGACTCCTTAGACCTGCCTGCTCCATGCTCCTCCGAACTATCAATTTGTTCTCCTCAGGATGATCTGGTTCTAGGGGAGCCCTCGCAATTTTAACACGGGGTTAAGTTTCAGTGCGGGGACGCTATAACTGACTTGCAGAATGGTACAATTGAGTCCTATCCCAGTGGGGAGCCCCCTCTGTCTCCAATAGATAAACATCCAGAGTACTCCGTTGGGCAAATGTTAAGAGCACTTTCTCAAGACATCAAATTAGGGTTTCAGGCTTCGACCGCTAATCAGCTGGAGATTAGGAGTTTTTGTGAATCTTTAGAGACAAAAATTGATCTTCTAAATACTAGAATGGTCGCATTAGAAAGTAATGTCTCTAATCTTACTTCGAGTCTTCAACAAGCTGAGGATGAAATAAAGTCCTTAAAAACTAGTGAAGCTATCCGAGCTGAGAGAATGGAGACCCTGGAAAACAACAGTAGGAGGAACAACCTCCGACTTCTTAATGTTCCGGAGGATAGAGAAGGGGGCGATATTAAGCAGTTTATTGTTTCCCTTCTAAAAGAAGCTTTGAGTCCAGATATATCGGAAGTGGAATTACTGCAGGACATACAAAGGATCCATAGAGATCCATTTCGCAAATCCCCGCAAAGACAGAAGCCCAGGAAAATTGTAATTAATTTCATGACATACACCCTCAAGGAGAAATTACTAACCCTGGCTCTTAAACAGAAGTCACTTTCAGCTAAAGGCTTCACTTTCCAGATTAGATCAGACCTCTCAAAATGTACTCTTGAAAGACAATGGGAGCTAGGTAAAAGATTGGAAGATTTCCGTAAACTGGGTGCAGTAGCCCAGTTGAAGTTTCTCGCTGCCTTGAGAGTGATGTATAACAATAAAATGCACAATTTAAGATCTGTGGAGGCAGCGGATGTGCTTCTACAACAACTTAGGGGAAGATAACTGGAAAAAAAAAAGTTTATTCCTTTACCTTCTTTGCTCTCTGGATGACAAAAAATAAGCAAAAAAAAAAAAATAGTATAGGCACGTAGCTCAATACAGTCGAGTGCTTGGCACTATGCGGTTAAGGTGTCGAATTCTGGACTAGGTCCAGATTTTTGGGGCAAGGGTTTCCACGGGTGGGAAAGAGGGTGGGTGGCCAGGGGAGGAGAGGGTGGGGTTGGGAATAGGGCACGGGGGGGTGATTGGGGCGGGTGTTGCATTGGGGGAAAAAAAGAAAAAAAAGTCCTCATTCTCTTTTTTATAGCCCATTTTGGGTTTTTTTTGGTGGTAGATTTGCTATAAGTGGTATGTGGGGTCTTTTATTAAGAGGATCTCTTTGCATGATGAGGATGACTCGGCGATATGAATAGTTTAGACATTCTCTCCTGGAACGTTAATGGCCTGCACACTAATCCTAGGAGGCATCGGATCTTTCAATATTTACGTGACAGTAGTGCGCGGATCATTATACTGCAGGAGACGCATTTAACCGAGCCAGAATTATCTGTCTTGGTTAAGAGGTTGGGGTGGTTGGATTTCGCCGTTTGCACCACTCAATCTGTTAACACCAGGGGTGTGGCTATCTTGGTCAAAAAAGCGACCCATGCAATACTTCTTTCTAAAGTTGTGGACTCAGGGGGTAGATGGGCCATAGCAGAGTTTCAATTAAAGGATGTAAGGATAACAATCGCAGGTTATTATGGCCCAAATCAGGACGACCCTTTACCCCTTAACAGCATGACATCTGCTTTAATAGCGTTTTCTAGCCCAGTTATTTTGGCAGGGGATTTTAACATGATATTGAATCCCCTGTTAGATAAAACCTCACAGTATCGGGCACCTACATCCCATAAAACTAGAACATGTCTCATTGCTTTTATGAAACAACTGGGTTATCTAGATATATGGAGGATAAAGTCAGGCCTTAAACGAGAGTACTCGTTTTGCAACTACAAATATAGACATAAATCTAGGATTGACTTTATTCTAGTGAGTCAATCAATAAAAAGTTGGGTAGGGGATATTTCTTATCTTCCGTCCCACCTCTCGGACCATTCTGCGGTAAGCCTAATTATTAATAAACCGGCACCCCCTGTAGCGAGGACATGGTCAATGGACCGTGCTCTCCTTATGCTGGAAGAGGTAATAGTGGACCTTCAAGAAGAAACTGAACTATTTTTAGCTAGAAATGCCCAATCTGCCTCGACGGTATCTATATGGGAGGCTCTTAAAGCCTATTTGAGGGGACATATGACAAGCATCTCCTCCTATAGGTCAAAGAGATATAAGGTGGACATTGCAGACATTGAGAGTAAGATCAAAGCAATCCAAGTAGAAATCGATTTGGGCAACCGAGACAGTATTGAGGGTGCTCAAGAGACTCTACGGTCCCTGAAGGGGGACCTAGAGTCTGTTCTCAATTCTAGATTATTGCAAAGATGGGAAGCTAGTAAGATCGCCCACTTTGAGTATGGGGAAGGTGCTGGGAAACTTCTTGCCTGGAAAATTAAATCGGACCGGGCAAGGAATTACATCAGCTCAGTTACTAAGTGCGGGGTATTGTATACCTCTGATGAGGATATTAAAACACAATTCTATTCCTTCTTCTCGGATCTATACAGGGAAGAGGGGAATTCTGACCCTGCTAAAGTTCAGTTTTTGCTAAATAGTATAAATCTTCCTGAGTTAAACCCAGACCAACAAACGAAATTAGATATACCAATCACCCATGATGAGGTATTTAGGGCTATAATGGGTTCAAAAAAGGGGAAAGCAGTGGGGCCGGATGGCCTCCCTTCGGAAATATATAGATGCTTGGCTAAAGAGATTGCTCCATTTCTGACTATCTTGTTTAATGAAATCTTACAAGAAGGCATTCCTCCTCCGCCCTCTTGGAATAATGCAACAGTATCATTGATATTGAAGCCAGGGAAATCGGCCACAAATTGCAAATCTTATAGGCCAATTTCAATTTTGACCGCCGATTATAAGATCTTCGTATCCATCATGGCCAGTAGGCTTGGAGTAGTCGCAGGTGAATTATTACATCTAGACCAGAAGGGTTTTGTTAAGGGCCGTCACCTGTCAGATCTAACCTATGATTTAATTGGAGCCATTGACATGGCTTCAACATGGTCTCTCCCATTGGCAGGGATGACACTGGATGCGGAGAAGGCCTTCGACAGGGTTAACTGGCTGTTTATGTCGGAGGTCTTGGCCAAATTCAGAGTAGGTGACAAATTTAGACGAGCCATCTCTCTCATATACTGTAATCCATCGGCCAACATTCTGGTTAATGACTCCCTCACAGAATCCCTTGTGATAACAAGGGGCACGCGTCAGGGTTGCCCTCTTTCCCCTCTATTATTTAACTTATATATTGAGCCTTTCGCACAGATGTTGCGAGATGATACCAGGGTGTCTCCATTTAAATATGGAGAGTGGGAAAGGAAAGTGGCACTATATGCCGATGACATTCTTATCTTTACAGCAAATTTGAATATGGCGTTTCCAGCTGTCATCGAGCTCGCCCAGAAATTTGGGTCGGTTTCAGGCTACAAGATTAATACATCGAAGACCGAAATTATGGCCTGGAATATGTACGTAGATTCTCACCTTCCTCCTCTAAAAACTGTTATAAGATATCTTGGTATCCACATCCTCCATGAAATTGACAAGATCCCCTCCCACAATTTATCATTAATCATAAAAGAAATTCGGAAATTATTGAAAAACTGGGCCAACTTGCCTCTGTCTATGCTGGGCCGGGTCAATCTGATCAAAATGTCAATCTTGCCAAAGTTCACTTTTCTTTTTGATTCCATCCCCTTATTTTTTGAGAGTTCTCTTCTAGCAAAAATACAGAGTGAACTTAATACTTTTATCTGGGCTTCTCGGGGCTCTAGGATTGCCTGGAAGAAAATAAGAAGACGCAGAGAGAAGGGCGGCCTGGCTGCTCCAGACCTGCAAATATATGCTTGGGCCTTTCAATTTGCCCACTCGCGGATGCTACTAAAGAGGCCAATAAGTAGCGGTATGGGATTGATGTTCCTGTCCATGCTAAGAGGGAGTGGCCTTCCCGAAGATGGCTTACTTCTTAAATATGAAGATCCCAAGTTTAAAAAAAAAGTTAGATTAAAGGTATTATGGGCTTTGCTAAAAACTTGGGTCAAACTGCGTGCCGCAATGAAGATGGGGTATTTTTCCAGCTTAGCTCCAATCTGGGACTCTCCAGGGACACCAGAGTGCCTAAAAGATAGTTTGTCCTTACCGTTGAGGGCGGCAGGCATAGTGAGGTGGGGTGAACGTTTTGTGGAAGGCTCACTGATTCCTTGGGAGGTCCTCCGGGAGAATACAGGTTCTTCTCTCTCTAGGTTCAAATATCTCCAACTTTCTAGCTGGGCCGCCTCAAATTATGTTATTAGAAGTAAATACATCTTAGGTAAGGTTACACAGTTGGAGATGCAGGCCATGCAGAAACCCCCATTTAGAAAAGAGGTTGGATTCTGGTACCGTACTATCCTAGACGAGATGGATGGAGACTTTAAACTACCATCTTCACTGTGGAATAGCTGTATCCCACAGGTTGACCTTGAACTGTTATGGCTTAATTCCTGTAAGACGCTGTGGGATATTGTAAAACCTGCTTGGTTAAGAAGGAATCACATCTTCACGATACATAGAGCCTACTTTTCACCACAGAGGCTAACTAAATTTGCAGAAGGTCCTCCCGTTTGCTGTGCAAGATGCGGAGAAGAGGCTGGTTCAGACGTCCACATGTTTTTGACTTGCCCTCTCTTGTCGAGCTTCTGGTACCAAGTGGGGAAAATGCTGTTCAGTTCTTTAGGGATACCTATTACTTTTGACTTACCTTTGATTTTCTTTGGGTTAATACCCAACCTGGTTGGTCCACCTAGGAATCTGCTATTTTACTCCATCCTAATAGCAAGAAGAGAGATTTGTATCAAATGGAAAGATCCTAAACCTCCGGAATTCCAAGACTGGCAGGCTTCTCTCCTAAGGATATCCAAGATGGACCTTATAAGACCAGGAAGTAAGAAGAAGCAAGAATTTTGGAAACTTATGAAATGGAGATAGGGGTTTTTTTTTCCCCCTGTCCAAGGATTACATAGCCCTTTCTCCTAGACATATCCTCTCTCCCTTAAATGCAGGTCATGGATGAGTTGCCACCGCCTCTAAGGCTGAGCAATGGGCCCCATAGTGGATATTGCCTTTGGCCATTGTTTGAGTAAAAGAAGCACCGGTAAGCTTGTCTGAAGATAAAGTTTACAAATCCAGCGTACTGAGGCGGTGTTATTCTTTTTCTTCTCTCCAAAGCCTGGGTGGTTCCTAATGGGTTGAGTATGAGGACAAAAAAAAAAAACAACAAAACAAAAAAAACAATCCTTCAAGTCTCTTCCCTTGATATTTCTGTTCCCATTCCTTTAGCTCTTCTAAGCCTTGTGTTTCTCTCACTTTCTGTACATATTCCTCCTCTAGTTTCAGGGCCCCTACAATACGATCTGCAGTGATGATAGGAGGCGGGTCAAGGGTTGGTTCATACGTATCAAACCCCAATCGGGATAATGCATCGGCTTTCCCATGTTTTCTTCCAGGCTGATACTGGATGACAAAATCATATTCGCTAAAGAAAGATGTCCACCGTAACTGTCTTGTGGACAATGCTCGTGCAGATTTCAGAAACAGTAAGTTCCTATGGTCTGTGAGAACGGTAACTTTATGGAGGGTTCCTAACAAATATTGTCTCCATTCTTCGAAAGCTCGTTTAATGGCTAAGAGCTCCCTATCCCCTATGGAGTAGTTCTGTTCTGCTGCTGACAGTTTGTGGGAAAAGAAGGTAACAGGGTGTAAATAGCCAGTGGAAACGTCTCTTTGTGACAAAATGCCTCCGATAGCAGTCTGAGATGCATCTGTTTCTACCAAAAAAGGACGAGAAGGGTCTGGGTGTCTCAAGATGGGAGCCTCAGTAAAAGCTTGTTTCAGGGTTTCAAAGGCGGCGTCCGCTGCAGGGGACCATTCGAATTCAACGTTTTTCTTTAGTAGTTTGGTAATAGGGGACGCCAATTCAGAAAATTTGTCGATAAACCGCCTGTAGAAATTGGCGAACCCCAAAAAGGTCTGGACGTCCTTCACCGTTCTGGGAAATGGCCATTGTGTTATCGCCTCTACTTTCTGTGGGTCCATACTGACTCCTGTAGGGGTTAGAATGAAACCCAAAAAGGCCACCCTGGAGGTATGGAATTCGCATTTATCCAGTTTCACAAATAACTGGTTGTCTCGGAGTCTTTGTAATACCGACTGTACGTGACCTACGTGTTCCTCCACTGAAGAGGAATACACCAGTGTATCATCTATGTATGCGACTACATAGATGTCCATCATGTCTCTCAATACCTCATTAATGAAATATTGGAATGCGGCTGGGGCGTTGCAAAGCCCGAAGGGCATAACTAGATATTCATACAGCCCAAACTTAGTGCGGAAAGCTGTCTTCCATTCATCTCCTTGTTGGACTCGCACTAAGTGGTATGCCCCTCGTAAGTCCAACTTCGTAAAAATCTTGGCGTTCTTCACCTGATCCAATAATGATGGAATCAACGGTAAAGGATACCGATTTTTAATGGTGTTGTTGTTCAAACTGCGGTAGTCAATACAGCATCTGAGGCCACTCTCGCGTTTGGGGATGAAAAAGAGAGGAGAGGAGGCAGGTGACCGGGAAGGACGAACAAAGCCTATGCGGAGCATCTCGTCTAAATATTCGCGCAGATAAAGGTTCTCCTTTTCAGTTAGCGCGTAAATACGACTACAAGGTATCTGAGCCCCTGGTATTAAGTCTATTTTGCAGTCGTAGGGACGATGTGGTGGAAGTGCTGTAGCTTTTTGTTTGTCGAACACGTCCTTCCAGTCCGAATAACAGGAAGGGAGTTCAGGCTCAGCTGGTATACAGGAACCTAACAAAGGAGCTGCAATTTTAGGCTGCTTAAGACAATGTGCACTGCAAAACTGTGAGGCAAATGAAACAGTCCTCTGGCTCCAATCAATGGTTGGGTAATGTTGTGTTAGCCAAGAGACCCCCAACACAACAGGGAATTGAGGAGATTTGATTAAATCAAAAGCAAGGGTTTCCAAGTGTATCTCATTTATGCACATTCTTAATGGAATGGTGGTGTGTGTAACTGGACCTGATTTAATAGAACTCCCATCTATGGTTCGAACTTCTTCTATAACTGCTTTACCTTCACAGGGAATGTTTTTCTTAGCGGCCCACTGAATATCCATAAAATTACCGGTAGCACCGGAATCAACCATAGCGCGGACCTTAACATGGTGACCTCCCCACTCCAACCATGCATCTACATGGAAATGGGAGAGCATGGTACAAGAGTATTCTACAACTGCGGGTTGGGAGACTATTAAACCTGAACCGCCTGAAATTCTTGTCCCCATAGATCCCAGGCTCTCTAGTTTCCCTGCTCCTTTGATTTCTTTGGTTTAACCGCACAATCTCTCAAGAAATGCCCCTGTTTACCACAGTAAAGGCATAATTTCTGGTCACGACGTCGTTGTCTTTCATCATTACTGAGAGGACCTCTTAAACTCCCTATCTGCATTGGTTCCACCTCTGTAGCAGACTTCTCGGTCTCAGTGCGTTTCTCTCTACAGGTCAGGAGTCGTGCCTCTGTTCGCCCCCTCTCCTTCTTCCGCTCATGCAAACGGTGGTCCAACTTCACGGTTAGATCCATCAAGGCCTTACACTCTTGAGGGGGTTCCACCACCTGAGACAACACGTCTTTTAAATCGTCTTTAAGCCCCCTGTAGAACAGGGCACTTCTTTTTTCTTCGGGCCAACCTGCTTCTACTACCAGGTGGTTGAATTCTGCAATGTACATAACCAAATCCTTAGAGCCTTGCTTCAAATTCAACAGTTCGGAATCTACGGACTGTATAAAAGAATGCCTGTCGAACAATTTTTTTAATTCCTCCTTAAATAGTGTGTAATTATATAAAAGAGGATCGTTCCGTTCTACCAAAGGGATAGACCAGGTAGCTGCGACTCCCCCCAGGTACGATAATACAAAGGCCACCTTGGCCTGTTCTGTGGGGAAACAAGCAGCCTTGCACATAAAGTGCAGTTGACATTGATTAATAAAGGCTGCAAAACGGGCAGGATCTCCCGTGAATCTTTCTGGAGGGGCTAATGGTATAGTGGGAGGAGTGGTAACCTGAATCACTGGATTGCTAACTACAGCCTGGGGGGAGAAGGAGGAAGGGAGACCTTCCTCAGCCCCTTTTGGTGTCTCTTTGGCCACGTTCCTCTGCAGTGTGTCTACTCTGAGGGAAAGGGCTTGCGTTTCTTTCTGTAAGTTTCCTATCATATGGGCTAAGTCCACTAGGGTGATCTTGTTCTCCTCCATCCTGACCAGGCAGAGATTCCACGTAGGCTTCGCGTTCTGTCAGGCTCACCTGAGGTCTCTGCGGGGGCAGGAAGCAGGAAACAGAAGACAATTCCCAACTTCCCTCCACCACCAGTCCACCCAACAAGGTCAAAGCAGAACAAGTGGATGGGGGGAAGAGGGGAGACAAGGGAATGAGAAACAAGGCAGGTCCAGCGCACTTCCAGCACCTCGAGAGCCCCACTGAGATCCAAATGAAGTCCTGCAAACAAAAGGTTACGTTAGCAGACAGCCAGCTTAATAGGCAGACCAATAACGACTCAATAAGTGTCCCAGAATCTAACTGTAATTCTCCCCTCTTCCTCGGATGTCCAAACAAAAGATGATAGCAACTTAAACGACCAGTGTGATGCTCCCTCTTAAAGCAAGCGTTGTCATGGACTGTCATGTGGCAGCATTAATCCCCCTTGGTTGTTAATAGCACAACCAATAAGTCCACTCATTAGCTATAATGTAGGTTGTTCTCGTCACAACCCTATGGGATTCTATGGTACCTATTTGCGGCTCCTTGCCATAATGAGCATCATAGGTAAGGCATAGAAGAAAAGGATATTCGTTCCGTAACGTTTAGAGATATATAAGACAATACAACATGGATTGATAAGCACAGCAGAGATTGGGGTGCAGTTATGTGTAGCGGCGATAAATTATAAGTAGAGGCAGATGCCACAACGCCTTGGCAAAAGCCCCTATTTACCCACCACGGGAGCCTGTGGATCAATGAATATCGAAGTGCTACTGACGTGAGCTCCAAAGCGGCCCGCTGAGGGAGCTTCAATGGAGGGAAAAAAAACCTCTAATGCGCGCGAGCGCGTTACCGCCTTACAGAGGTGAAGTTCCCGCGAAGGACCAGACCGAGGTGTTTCTAGGGACTTCAGTTCAGGTAACTCTCCTCTACGATCCGAAACAGAAGGACAGGAATCCAGCGCGATGCTTCTCCACTGACGAGCGAGTCCCGGAGGCGGAAGGGAATACCCGGAAGTGAAGTGTGTATTCAGCAACTAGAACGCGAAGTGTCAGGCTTTCCGAAGCGATGTGTTTTATATCGGGGAATGCGGAAGTTCGGATACTGCCGCGACTCCCTCTCAAGCACAGGTATGACACCTACCTCGTCCCTAGTGACCGTGGGCTCCTGTGAAGTGAATCCTCACAAGGTGTCTTCGCGATCCCTTGCCGGCAGGCTTGTGGGTCCCCTGAAGACTTCTTCATCAAACCAAAGGGCTCCCCTGGTTTCTCAAGGCCTGCCCTGACTAACCCTTGCTGGGTAAGTTCCTCAGACCTTGCAGGTCTGCACCGCTGACTTTCTTCACATTCCATGAGACTTGCTGTTGCCAAAGGTGGAAATCAGAATAAGGGTATAGTAGGGTTGACCCTGGGTTCTGAAGTGGACTCGGGCCTAATCAGAGTACCCACTCAGGCATTGCTGATTTGTGATGGAGACATTGATATGTCCTTCCTAGTGAGCCCCAGTAACCTGGGCAAATACAAACAGCAGCCTGTAATAAATGGCAAACAGGCTTTGGCATTCTGGGACACAGGTGCTAGTGTCACCATGGTGGCAGAGGATCTTGTGGACCCTGGGCCGATCATCCTGGGTGAAATGTACCAGGTTACCAATGCAAGCAATGTCAGGACAAACCATAGTCTGGCAGTTGTGAATTTCTCCTGGGGAGGGGTAACTGGCCTCAAGAAGGTAGTAGTCAGTGCAGACCTCCCTGTCAAATGTCTATTGGGCAATGATCTAGAGACTTCAGCCTGGTCTGAAGTAGAGTTATGGACTCATGCTGAAATGTTGGGCATACCTGCAGAGGTATTTGCTGTGACCAGGTCACAGGCCAAAATGCATAAAGCTGAACCAGCTCTGGATCCTGAAACTATGGACCAGATGCTACCCAAGAAGAGGAGCAGTAGGGTTAAGGCAGTGCCTTCCCCTCTGTCTCAGATCACAGATTCCCCTCCTGAGGGAGGAGAAGCAGATCCTGAAGAAGGAACTACCCCAGTGGAACTTGAGCCTGATCAGGTTGAGTTCTTGGGGGCAGGGGGCCCTTCTAGGGAAGATCTAAGCAAAGAGCAACAGTGCTGCCCCTCTCTTGAACCCCTCAGACAGCAGGCTGCTGCTGAGGCTGCTGGGAGTGCTAGTGGGTCCCATAAAGTTTATTAGGATGAGGGACTCCTATATTCTGAGGCTAGAGACCCTACCCCTGGAGCCAACAGGAGGTTGGTAATACCTCAGAAGTTTAGGGGGTTCCTCTTGACCCTAGCACATGACATCCCTTTGGCAGGACACTTGGGCCAAAACAAGACCTGGGTCAGGCTTGTTCCACATTTTCATTGGCTACATATGTCAGAGAACACCAAGGAGTTTTGTCGCTCCTGTGTTACTTGCCAAGCCAGTGGCAAGTCAGGTGGCACAACAAAGGCCCCCCTGATACCACTACCTGTGGTGGGGGTACCCTTTGAAAGGGTAGGGATTGACATTGTTGGTCCCCTTGACCCTCCAACAGCATCTGGGCACAGGTTTATCCTGGTGGTAGTGGATCATGCCACCAGGTACCCAGAAGCAATTCCCCTGAGGACCATCACAGCCCCTGTGGTAGCAAGAGCCCTCATTGGAGTTTTCTCCAGAGTGGGTTTCCCTAAGGAGGTTATATCTGACAGAGGTACCAACTTCATGTCAGTTCATGTCAGGGTATCTAAAAGCAATGTGGAAGGAGTGTGGTGTAAATTATAAATTCACTACTCCCTATCACCCACAATGCAATGGGTTAGTTGAAAGGTTCAACAAAATCCTAAAGGGAATGATTAAAGGCCTCCCAGAAAAGCTTAGGCGAAAATGGGACCTTTTACTTCCCTGCCTTCTGTTTGCATACAGAGAGGTTCCACAGAAGGGGGTTGGCTACAGCCCTTTGGAACTTCTGTTTGGGCATCCTGTAAGAGGTACATTATGTTTGGTGAAGGAGGGCTGGGAGTTACCTCTCAAACCTCCCAAACAGGATGTGAGGGACTATGTACTTGGTCTCTGCTTCAGGATGGCCGAATACATGAAGAAGGCAACTAAAAACCTGGAGGCTAGCCAAGAACTACAAAAAACTTGGCATGACCAAAAGGCTGTGCTGACTGTGTACCAGCCAGGACAGAAAGTGTGGGTGCTGGAGCCTGTGGCCCCACCAGCTCTCCAAGACAAGTGGAGTGGCCCCATACAATTGTTGAGAAAAAGGGAGAAGTCACCTATCTGGTGGATCTTGGAACTCCCAGGAGCCCCCTCAGGGTGCTCCATGTCAACAGATTGAAACCATATGTTGACAGGGCTGACATGGGCTTGCTCATGGCAACTGATGAGGAACAGGAGGAGGAGGAGAGTGACCCTCTCCCTGACCTGCTCTCACAGAACCCTGATGATGGGTCAGTAGATGGTGTTGCCTTGGCAAGCAGCCTCACTGATCATCAGCAAACTGAATGCAGACAAGATCTGCAACAGTTTAGACATATGTTTAGCCTGACCCCTAGTCAGACTTCCTGGTGCACCCATGAGGTGGACACTGGGGACAGTCTGCCTGTCAAGAGTAAAATCTACAGGCAACCTGTCCATGTCAGGAACTGTATCAGGACTGAAGTCCAGAAAATGTTGGAACTAGGTGTGATTGAGCCTTCAGATAGCCCTTGGGCTAGTCCAGTAGTCCTTGTGCCCAAACCTCTTACCCAGGGTGGTAAGAAAGAAATGAGGTTTTGTGTAGACTACAGAGGCCTCAATGCAGTCACCAGGACTCATGCCTATCCAATTCCCAGGGCAGATGAGCTGATTGATACTTTGGCCTCAGCCAAGTATCTGAGTACATTTGACCTAACAGCTGGCTACTGGCAGATCAGGTTAGCTGAGGATGCCAAGGTCAAAACTGCATTCTAGACCCCTGGTGGGCACTACCACTTTGTGGTGATGCCCTTTGGTTTGAAAAATGCACCTGCCACTTTCAGAGGTTGGTGAACAAAGATCTGACAGGTATGGAAACTTATTGCTCAGCTTATCTAGATGATATTGCTGTCTTTAGTTCCACCTGGCAGGATCACCTGGTCCACCTCAGAAATTGTTTGGAGGCCCTGCAAAAAGCAGGTGTCACTATCAAGGCCACTAAGTGCCAGATAGGGCAGAGTCAGGTTGTGTACCTGGGCCACCTTGTGGGTGGAGGCCAGGGTCAACCATTGCAGAGCAAAATCCAGACCATAATGGAATGGGTAGCTCCAACCACCCAGACACAGGTGAGAGCCTTTTAATGCCTGACTGGGTACTATAGGAGGTTTGTTAAGTGATATGGATCTATAGTGACCCCCCTTAAATGATCTTACCTCAAAGAAAATGCCAAAAAAGGTTCAGTGGACAGCTAGCTGTCAAAAGGCATTTGAAGACCTAAAGCAGGCCATGTGCACTGACCCCATCTTACAGAGTCCAGACTACACCAAAAAGTTCATTGTCCAAACAGATGCTTCTGAGCTGGGTGTGGGAGCTGTACTGTCTCAACTGAATGATGAAGGTCAAGACCAGCCAGTAGCTTTTATTAGCAGAAGGCTGACCCCTAGAGAGAAACGTTGGTCAGCTATAGAGAGGGAGGCCTTTGCTGTGGTGTGGGCCCTGAAGAAGCTGATGCCATACTTGTTTGGCACTCACTACATAGTTCAGACTGACCACAAGATCCTCCTATGGCTTAAACAGATGAAAGGTGAAAACCAAAAACTGCCAAGGTGGTCCATTTCCCTACAGGGGATGGACTATTCAGTGGAACATAGACCTGGGACCCAACATGCCAATGCAGATGGACTCTCAAGGTATTTCCACTTAGAACACGAAGACTCAACTGGTCAAGGTTAGTTTAGTGTCCCTGCGTTTGGGGGGAGGTTGTGTAGGAGAGTAGGATCTGCACTTATGTTGCCCCCACTTTTTTTCTGATGTTTACACTGGTTTCTGGCTATAGTCTGGCTGGGTCCCTGCTAATCAGGGCCCCAGTCTCTCTGTTCTCTCTCAACAACTTGGAGTGCATATTAGATGCACTAGTGATTGTATACTGTGGTACCTTATGAGCCCCTAGTATATGGTACCGTAGGTACTTCACAGGCCTACCAGGGGCTGAAGCATGTATTATGCCACCCCTGGGAAGCAGACTAAATCTGACACCACAGGCCTGCTACTGCAGCCTGGGTGAGGTAGTGTTAGCACTCCTCACTGAGGTATAGGTTCCCTATATCTCACCTTACACACACACACATATAAACCTATCAGTCACCCCTAAGGCAGGCCCTATCAATCCTGAGGGCAGGGCGCTTGGTTTTCCATGTGAGGGGGTGCCTCTGCATGAGCAGGGCCCCTCTGCAGCCCTCAGAGTCTATTCTCTGTGGCTGTTTGTGGATGCGGTTAAACCATATACTCTTAAGTGCATTATAACCTAGCGGTAAATGCTAACTTTGGGATGGCTGCATCAAAACATGTTGTGTTTGGTGTCAAACGCCTTGGAATCATACCCCCACACCAGTAACTGGTGTGGGTGTATGAACCCACCCTTCTAGAGGGATAGACATGTACCTACTGTGGAAACACGGTAGAAATCTGAAAGAGCCTGGCATCACAAAATGGATGCCACCAGCACAGACACTGGGCTGCCCTCCTCCTGCTGACTGAAACTCGCAGTGGAGGAGGCCCAACAATAGGCATCCTGTCACAGGGAGGTGTCACCACCTTTCAGACAGGATTTAGTGTATTGGGGCAGGGTGGGTGCACTCCTAGAGTGCTTTGAAGTCCTGCACTGGGGGAGCAGTAGGCTCCTCTCTGCATATGCCAGCTCAAACCGGTTCAGGGGCTACCTGCCCCTGCTCTGGCATGAAACTGGACAAAGGGAAGTGGGTGTAACCACCCACTCTCCTGACCCTCCCATAGGAGTGGTCATAGAGCTAGTCCCTCCCTTTCCTTTAGTATAAGATAGGGAAACCTTGCCATTGCAAACTAGATATCCCTGGACGACGCTCTACAAGAAGAATCCTGGACCTTCGACATTCCACACCCTTTGGAAGACTGAAGAATCTCCCTTGGAGTCAAGGAGTGACTCCCCTGCTTGGCAGGCACCAAAACTTTGAATCAACAGTCGCAAACGTTCCCGCTCCCGCCGGAGTCCGAAGTCCCTGCAGCCCCGGAAGTGGATTTCCTGACTTCTCGATAGCCATTGTGAGTCCCCAGCAAACTTGAGGCGAGTGGACCCCACGAGTGATGAGGAACAACAATTCCCGGGTACCGTGTACTATTGTCGAGTGCAACCCCTTCTCGATGTTCTACGAGCTTGTGCATTGGACCAAGAGTGGTCCAAGCCTCCAGCAGGATTTTCCTTGAAAATCAGAGGCCTACCACGTCCTGAGTGACCGTGGGCTCCTGTGAAGTGAATCCTCATGAGGCGTCTTTGCGATCCCTTGCCGGCTGGCTTGTGGGTCCCCTGAAGACTTCTTCATCAAACCAAAGGGCTCCCCTGGTTGCTCCAGGCCTGCCCTGACTTACCCTTGCTGGGTGAGTCCCTCAGACCTTGCTGGTCTGCACCGCTGACTTTCTTCACATTCCACAAGACTTGCTGTTGCCAAGGCTTGTTGGCTTCAATCCGGTTGCCGACACCTCATTAAGCTGCAGAGTTTGTGGGACACTCTGAATCCTGCTCCTGGTCATAGTCGACGCCTCCTGGACCTCGCGGCTGAAGAGTCAAGACACCCATGAATCACCTGAAATCACCCGACTACCGTGGGCATCCATCTTCCTGGCCCCGGGTCACTGGCAAGTGACTGGGAACACTGTCCCTTCTGCGTTCAGGTCTTCCTTCTTCTGAATCCAGCCTTGGATTCCACCGGACACTTCTCCAGTCTTCACAAGCAGCAAATCTTCTTCGGCTTCCATTGAAAACGACGCCGCGACCCGACACCAAAAGACACCTATGCACCCGGCTTCCCTGGGTGAGGTAACTCGTGCACTCCGGTGCTCCTGTGTGTGTTGGCCCTCAAAGTACTTACCTTGTAAGTGGCTTGCTTGTAGACTCTTCCGAAGTACCCTAAAACTTTAAAAATCCAACCGCGACTTGCTCCATTGAAATCAATTGGGGACCCGCGGCTGTGTTCTCACCATGCACGCGTCTCCCATGGGTCCTTTACTTACCTGCCTTGGGTGGATTAGTGAGGACCCAGCGATTCTAAAGGCCCTAGGCCTTGTCCCCTTGCAAGTCAACATTCCAAAACCTCTTTTTAGGTCTCGCTGAGCCCCAGCGCTTGCGCTGGCTCGAAGAGACATTTTGTATGTGGGCTTTTCAAAGTGCTGCTGGCTGGCCTAACGCTTGCGTTCACGCAATCGTGCACGCGCGCAGCCAGCTGCCAGCAGCACTTTGAAAACTCGTGCGTCATCGCGATCGAGATCACTTTCGCTTTCAGAGCGATCGCGATCACGATGACGCACGCGCACACACAACTCCCGCTTCTCCCCCTCCCCCACCACATATTGCGTCTCTGGCCGCTCGTGCGCGGCCAACGCTTGTTTTAAACGTTGCTTTCGGTCCCAGACCCTTGCTGTTTCCGCCTTCTGACCACCATCTGACAGAAGCACAGCATTTCCAGTGTAAATGCTAAGGTGCTGGACACCAGTTTGTTGTAATTTACTTGTCCGGCTTCTTTTCATTTGAATTTTTGTATTTACATTGTCTCCTTCCTTCCGCCCCTCGCAGTTTGTTTTCCTTGCACCGGCCCTTTAACCATTTTGGTACGGCAGTGATGGTGTTGCTCAGCCCCAACTAGCATGTTATTGTCAAGCCTCCAAATGTGCGGCACATACACGGCGTACAAAGAGATTAACGTGTTGCCTGGAGCACATTTCGGGAAGAACATTAAATGAAACCCCAAACCCGCTTTATGGTACCGCAACTTGCTTTCACTCGTTTTATTTGTTTCCAGTGCTATTTTAGAGCTTTGTGCAAACTACACTCGCAGTTTTACTTTTCACTCACAGTACTACCAGTATTTTGCTGGTAATAACTTTGAGGGAATAGCGTATTTTTGTTTTTTAAACAGCATGCACAAAAACAGTATAATTTCAATTTGCACCAGTTATTTCCCATGTTTGTGTCAATGTAAAAATGGCCGCTGCACAACCAGCACCAGGGCAGTGTGCCTCAATGATGCACTACCCGCACCAGTAACGGAAATATGACGAAAGACTGAAGGTAGTAGCTACAAGCTGTGCTCTAGTTCTGCTCTCCAAAAAATCAGCAAAGAAACAAGCAACTAAGGACATTTCATTGAAGAAACCATTGAGCAGGAAACAGAAGGAAATCCTACAGAAGGTTATGGAGCAGAAAAAGAAGCTTGAGGTATGTAAACACTTTTATTGTGCAAAGGCCATCAATTTCAGGATGATCTCATTGGAGTGAAGCGATGGCTTACATTGAATGAAGAAGCAGCTCTGAGCACTGTACCTGTTGTGTACTTAAGGAAAGCAGCTGCATTACCTGTTCTGTGTGTCACTGAAGCGAGTTGCGGCTGCCTGTGCTTACCTGTTGTATGTCAGGTCCAGCTGGGAAAGCAGACACTACACTGACTTTGAGTATGAACCTCTCTTACAGGCACTTCTTTTATGAAACCCTACAATAAACCGGCAGCAGGAAGGGGGCAAGGATTTTCTGTGCTACTGGGAAAATAGCATTTTGCCATTAGCATGAACCCTGTTCGGTAAATAAGAGCCTATGTTCCTACATTTTCTTGTAATTTGTTGGTGGAGCCCTAACTTACTGCCTTACCTCAGCTATAGAAAGCGCTATTTCCGGGGCTTTAAGTGGGCCGGTTCTCTGTGGCTTCCAGCGCCTCGTCAGGAGGTAATATGAGCTATTTAAATTCGAAAGCGAATGCACGAGCAGAGCCAGAGGTCTCTTCAAAGTGTAAACAGGCAACAGAGGCACTATAGGTAAGCATTTGGCAAAGCAAATCGTTGTGGTTTCTGTTTAAAAGTTTCCTCACGCTTTAGACAAAATTATCAGGTGCCTAAATCAGTGCAAGGGAAAAGTTGTGAACATTTTCACTGCTACCGTACAAGGCACCATACCCTGAAAAGCGCTATTTTAATGTGTTCAGCCATCATTGGGTGTCACCAACAGGAGTGCCCTGAAGCTGACGCCTTATCTCACCACATAGAAATATTAAGGAGCTTCACTAATGCAAAATGTATAGCACAGAGTGCAACAGTGCAAGCTATATGCACAAGTACAAAGACACACACCAGTGCAATCTAAATGTGATATGAACAGAGATAAAAAAAACTCTGAGAACGTTCACAGCAACGTTAATAGGCTTCTTAGTCCCTCCTTAATACCGCCTTGTCTTCATTTGTAACCTCCCATGAGGACTGGCCCTTTTACTTATGTTGTTACATGGTATGTTGTATTTAGTCTGTAAGCTCTTTTTGCTTTGAGTTTCTCCTACTGCAGGCACGACATGCTTTCCTGCAACATTCATCGCGCCATGCGCGCTCTCACTTTACAAGCAGCCCAGCACAATGGCGGCTCCTTCTTTTAAATGCAATAGGTCTCACATTTACAAGGGTTTGAGCTACTGGCATTGTAAATGACAATGCCTTTTATTTATGTGTTAATTATCAAATTATATTAAAAAAAGCCATTGTCATTTACAATGCCAATATCTTAAACTCTCGTAAATGCGAGACCTATTGCATTGCAAATGCTTGTTTAGTATATGGTCTGGTACGCCCCTGGGGCCTCAGCCATATAAGTGCTTAATTTGTTGTGAAGCATTGATTTTTGCATATGTTCCTGACTTCTAATCTCATAAAGAGATTAGTAGAGTGTGTCTAGAAATAAATACATATATATTTTATATATATACCTGTGTGGTGTCCTTTCATTTGGTAATTCAAGAGATTATGAGGTAAAACAAGCTGATTTACATTCCCCTAAAGATTTAGCCTGAAGGCTGCTCTCCATAGCTACCACTAGGATAGTTTTCTTTAAAAGGTTGTCTTAAACCTATCTACCATAAGAGTAGAATTGTACTGGTGCAAGGTGGCCACTTTAACTAGTGACCAGCATATACCAGGCCAACTTCTCACAGTCTACAATAGCAGAAATTGCAATTCTATTAAAAAAGACATAGGTCATTATGACATGTAAAACATTATTGCGATGCGCTAACAGTGACATTCAGTAAGTTGTGTCAATTAAAAAAGAATACAGCTATTAATGTCTGTGTACTGGGTAGTGCAAATTCGTGTATGTTGTCCTAAATCATTATGGTATGGTGCTGAATAGTTGTTGCTTTCTTTTTGCAAATCAATAAAAATTTGATTATCAAAAAAAGAAGATAACAGCAGTCACAAATAGGCGGTGTGGTTCAAGTCCTAGGCCTGTCGGCATCTCACATCCTCAAACTAAACGTATCACTGTTTCCTTCCACGCACTCCACTATGCCACTCAGCGGGCTCCGTACTATCTCTTAGTGATGCTTCTGTAGCTGCACTATGTCTCGAACTGCAACATCTATTTTCCATCCAGTGACACTACTGAGGCTGGAGAGCTCCTCACTATCCCCCACACCTAAATCAGTGTTTCCTGCAAAGCTAGCAGTCTGCATGTTCTTAATTGTGTTTGCGACTTGCACCAAACCTATTACGACATCCCCACTACAATGTACCATCTTCACTTGCATGGTCACGCGCATCATGACAGCAATGCAGTTGCATTTGTCAGGCGATGGACAGATCTGGTAAACCCATCCAATCTCCCCATTAGTTGGTGATTACGTCTATGGTGTGTGACATGGTCCTGCTGCATTAATGTGCACAGTTCCGTATTGGCAGTTGTCAACGCCTTGAAATTGTCGGCAGTGGCTTTTTGCCCTTCATCCATTGTTGTGTTTAGGTGCTTGACATCATCGTTCATGTCACATCTGTTGTTATTCAGTGACCTAACTGTCTTTGCATTGACCTCCCGTGCCTGCATTGTAGGTGCTGTACCTTGAACATTGATGCCTCCAGACCACCAAATACAGCTGAGCCATTACCTTCCTCTGATGGCCATCTTACAGCCACTCTAAGCCTCATGAGGGGATTGTATTGGCGCAAGACAGGAGACTGACGTCTGTGGAAGGGTCTATCCTCTGATGGTGGTATAGGCATGTCTGTTGAAATATCACCAGCCTCTATGTAAAAATCAGGAGTAGAGCCACTGCGTCTGGTTGGGGCAGGTGTCGTTGGTGGTGGGGACACAATATTTTCACACTCTGACAGTGGAAGAGTCTCCTCAGTTTCCGCAGTTTCAGTTTCTACTGCATGTTGTGCAGGTATTTTGTGGGAAAGAAGGCCTTCAGATGGTAAGTGGTGGTCAATAAACTTTTAATTTAATTGCAGAACATAAGCGGCACCAGAGACATCAACCTTCATTGTCCTACCAACCGTCCCACTTCCGAACCTCCACTCTCAACATTATCCCCGCACACATTCCACATGCCTCACGCGACCCACACAGAACGACCCAATACCACACACCTACCCCTTCAAGAACCCACACAAACAAGACAAACAAAAAGGAACAAGGAAGAACAACCAAAAAATATCCCAACTTGAAATCTGCAAACCGACCCGGGATTCTCCTCAACTTGCCACCTCGACGCAGGACATTGCTACACAAGACTCGTGACTGGCAGCTTCTTCCAACCCAACATCACCACTGCACAACTCCACACCACGATCCTTCCCCAACATGTACCCACTGCACTCCTCCTCAGTAGCCACCTCCCCACCAGGAACACTATTCTGCCCATTACACAAACTCAACTGGTGAAAATTCCATCTCCTTCCATCTTCCAGCTCCACTGCACTACCCAATACCTTCCACACTCTCAAAGGCCCTCACCAAACAGCTTCACCCTTCAATACACTTCTAGGATTCCTCACACGTACCATCTGACCCATTTCAACAACAGGCCAACGGTAATTACCACCACGTGAACGAACAGTACGCACCTGGAACGCCTTAACTTTAGATTTAATATCCTCATCAAAAACACTCTCACTAGACTTCATTCTATTCTCGCTTTTCCTCAACCACCAAGGAACCAACACTGTTGAAGGTTTCCTCCTCCTCAGCACTTCGAAGGGTGTTTTACCGGTCACAGAATGGGGAGTAACACGATAAGCCAAAAGGCTCTCTTGCAAGGCCTTCCTCCAAGGTAATCCCGCACACAAGGCCAACTGAATTGCTTCCTTAACCATTCTGTTGAAGCGCTCCACCTGTCCATTCCCCTCAAGATGATATAACGACGACCTCACATGCTTAATACCCATCTCTTTTAAAAACTCTCACATCTTGTAAGAAATTAACTGGGAACCATTATCCAAAACCAAAATCTCTGTTACACCTTTCCCAGAAAACAAACCTTCCAAAAATTCAATAACCACATCCGTAGTCACACTGCTGACCATCCTTACCTTCGGCCACTTGGAGTAATAATCAATCAAAACGATAGCTAAACAATCTTTAGTTGATACTGCAGAAAACAGACCCATAAAATCAATAGTAATTTTTTGCCACGGTCCCTCAGGTAACTCTACCACGGTCAAGGTTATACACAAAGGTTTAGCCACCTCTTCACAAGCACCACATACCTTACAATTCCTGACCCAACGATCTACCATAGAGTCAACACCAGGCCATCAAAAATTCTCTTTTATTCTTCTTCTGGTGCTTGACATCCCTCCATGACCTTTGTGGCTCTTCTCAATGATATCATTGCATGCCCAAAGGAGGCACACTCCTGTCCCCTCTCAAAATGATACCATTCAACATACGCAACTCTTCCTTAACCTTCCAAAAAGCAGAACACTCCCCTCGTAAAGATGACTCCCTCGGCCAACCGCTCACAATATACTTCTCTACCTCTCTCAGAACAACATCCTTATCCATTTCATGCAACCATGATTCTTCAGACAACACATTACACACTACCTTCCTCCCACATTCAATAGACCTTATATCCTTGAAAGTAAAAGCAACTTCACACTTGCTTACACCTTCCACCACATCAGTCACATCCATGCTAGGCTACTGTGAAAGACCATCAGCAATCACATTTTCCTTCCCAGGAATATACTCAATTTCATAGCAAAACATTTACAATTTAGAAGCTAAATGGGCTAACCTAGGTGTCAAATTCCTCCCCCCTTCAGGTCTCAAAATATTCACCAAAGGCTTGTGATCAGTACAAATCTAGAACTTCTTCCCCCACACATACATCCGGAATCTCTCAGCAGCCCACGTTGCTGCAAGTAACTCTTTCTTGATCACAAAATAATTCCGTTCAGAAGATGTTAATGTTCGAGAAGCATACGCCACCACCCATTTCTCATTCTTCATACATTGAGAGAACACTGCACCGATCCCATACCCACAGGCATCCACAGACAATACACAATCAGCTAAAGGCATAAAAGATTTCAAACAAGGAGTTACAGACATTTCCTTTTTCAAAACTTCAAAACATAGTCTTTGTTGTTGTGACCACACAAATGACACATTTTTCTCAAGTAATGCCTTCAATGGTTCCACTTTGGATGGGTAATTTTCAACAAATCGTGAATAAAATTTGGTAAGGCCCAAAAAGGACATTAACTGTTCCTTGTTCTTTCGTTCTGGAGCAGACAAAATTGCCTCCACATGGCGGATTTTAGGCTGAATCCCATCCTTGGATATAACATGACCAAGGTACTCAACCTCACGTTCGCCAAAAACACATTTCTCATTCCTAACAGTTGAACCATGTTCCCTAAGAGCCATCAAAACTGCGTGTAAGTCATGAGACTCTTTGCCCTTGCCAAATATTAAAATGTCATCTTGGAAGACCTTCGCTCCACCGATCCCATGCAAAATTCTTGTCATTTCCTTCTGAAAGACCGTGGAAGCACTTGCCAGGCCAAAAGGCATACGGCGGTACCTAAACATGCCTTCAGGACTAATACAAGCTGTGCAATGCTTTGAGTTCTCATCCAATTCAATTTGGTGGTACGCACTTGCCAAATCTATTTTAGAAAACCAAGAAGCGCCACCAAGAAAAGAAGTTAACTCTTGTAAATTAGGGAGAGGAAAAGTATCAACCCAAATTGCCTCGTTCAAGCACCTCAAATCCACACATAAGCGTAGGTCACAATAAGCCTTAAGGGAAATTACCACTGGAGAAACCCAATCCGAGCTTTCCACAGGCTCAATTATTCCATCCTCACACAACATTTTAAGAATGTCTCCCATCTTATCACAATAATTAATAGGAACATTCCTAAGTTTTTGTCTTATAGGACAAACACCATCCCGCAAAATAATTTTGTGTTTAAAATTCGCCATCTTGACCACACCATCAGAAAAAACATCAGAATACATTTTCTTAAGTTCAGAATACTCAGCTTGGACATGTATTCTTCCATCCTCACTCTGACACTGCACCACAAATACGGGAGACTCCAAACTAGCATCAATCATTAAACCAAATTCCATGATGTATGGCCAACCCAAAATGGTAGCACCCTTCCTAGCTACATACACTTCACCCCGACATGTCCTACTCCCAAAACTCACCTCCGTCCACACAAAACCTTCCAGGGGAATTTTATGGCCAGAGTAGCTGCCAGGATTCACATCTGGCTCCAACAACGGGCTACCTGGCCATATTTTTTCAAATAGATTTTTACCCATGATGGTATACTACGCACAAGAGTCCACCATCGTACACACTTCCACACCATCAATGCACATAATGCACGTGGGCAATTTCTTAGCCTTATCCACCTCATTAATCAATTTGTCATGCACGCTAGACACCTCTCCGATTACACTCAAATCATCGTCATGCACATCTTCAATAAAATTGACCTTCTTCTCCAAACTCTTGCACACCCTACTAAAGTGTCCCTTCTTTTTGCATGTAGTACACGCTTTACATAATGCCGGGCACCATTTAGAATTGGCTAAATGGCTACTAGAACCACACCTGAAGCACAATATCCCTCGCGACTCAGTAAATCTTCCTCCTGGAATACTCTTCCCAGTCTTAGCTTCACTCTTACTTTTTACATTAGAATCCTTAGCTACAACACTTACTTAGTTAGCTCCACTGTTTTCATTCCTTATTTCACAAATGCACTCATCCGAAACTTCAACACTCCTGGCGACATCAACAGCTGCCTTAAAAGAAATTCCACCACATGACCATAACTTCTCTTGAATTTTATTAGACTTTGTCTTCATCAAGATTTGATCACGGAGAACCTGGTCATATGTCAAACGGTCAAACTAACACGTCACTGCTAAACCCCTCAATGCAGATACAAATTGATCAATGCTTTCATCCTCTTTTTGTGCCCTAGAATAACATTTAAATCTCTCCATGGCGACATTACTCTTCCTACCAAACCTCTCTTGCATCTGTTTAACGGCATATTGATAAACCCCAACATCACCAGCATTCTCAATAGAAGGTAAATTCCTAAATTCCCTCAAACCAAAAGCACCTGATCTGTGTTTGAGAAGTGACAACTTCATTTCTTCCGAACACTCCTCCTCTTCAAGAACATCTACATATGCTTCAAAGGGGTCAATCCACAAATCCCAAGCAATAGAAGGTTCATCCAGTTCAGCTAAAAAAAACGGCGGCGGTCGAATAGTCGCTATGGTAACACACACACTAACCCACCCCAAAAATAAAAATAAACCCGCTTTTATCCCATCCTCATCGCCATTGTGGAAAAAGAAGGTCTTCAGACGTTAAGTGGTTGTCAATAAACGTTTAATTGACTTGCCGAACATAAGTGGCACCAGAGACATCACCCTTTATCGTCCTACCGACTGTCCCACTTCCGAACCCCTACGCTCAACATTCTCCCTTCACACATTCCACATGCCTCATGCGACCCACACAGAATGACCACATACCACAAATTTCTGTGACATGAATAAGACATAGTTAAGATCAAGAAAGTACTTGTGTGTCTCAGTTTAGATTGATTGCTTGAAATACATTTTATTCCCTGACATGGGGTTTCTACTTGTCATTTGTATGAGGCTACAGAGAGCAACATTATTTGCCATATGTTCACTGTTGTATTATTAACTACGACTCCCATAATGCATTGATGGGTTGCAAATAAAATGTGGCCTGTAATATTTTTGGATTCAAGTTTTACACTCTCTTCCTAATTGGTAATCTTGTAACATAAAACTTGTATATGTTGCAATTTGTTTATCTTACCTTTGCTGGTACTGGGTGTGGCTGAGGAGTCAATGTCTGTGACCCCAACAATAGCTTCTGGCTGCAAAGTTGCTCCTAACTAATTCCTGAAAAGGAGTGGATGGTGGCTGGCTGGATGGTCCTCCGTCAGTTCGCCTTGCCCCGGCAAGCCTCCTTGCTACCTTCTCCTTGGCCCGTGTCCGTAGGTCATACCAGCGCTTGCTGATTTCTTCGACCGAGTGCTGCATAACACCCAGCTTGCGATCTTGGCCTGGATGTTCTCCCATATTTTTCTTTTTTCACTATCTGGTATCTGCAGTGAGCACCTCCTCTGCTAGCACCGCCAGTTCTTGCTCACAGAATATTAATTTTATTTTGTGCCCTCCAGCCTCCTCGACATTCTCCTCAGTGGCTATGATGAGTTTGTGTGCAAAAAACACTTCAAACAGTCACCAAGAGGGGCAAGATGGCGTCCGCTTGAAGCTGCTACTCACCTCTCTTCCCTCACGACCCGGCCCTCCAAGATTCCGAGGCTCTTGAGAGGATGCAACAAGTAATATGCAGGGTTTGGATTCCTTAAGCACCAGGGTTTTGGATGTACAACGTTGCTTCTGCATCAGGAACTCTGGGAATTGTGTTGCCCTCTGGGAGGCTCTTGTCGCTTGTTGCTGATGGCGACTGCAGCAGGTATGGCCGTGCAACACCTGCAGCACCTCTCAGCTGTGGGCCTTAGTTGGATCACTCTGCCTCACCTGACGAGTGAAGCTTTGGCTACCCATGAGAAAAGAGGAAAACAACGCCCGGTGCCTCCCGGAGTGACGACCGCCCAACAGCCACAACAGACAGACAGCAAATCGGGCGGGAAAAAGAGAGCCGGTAAGGGGGCTGAAAAAGCGGAGCTGGGGAAGAAATTGACTATCCAGACAACTAAAAAACTAGGGGGGCACAACCTTCCATTTGAAACATATTTTCCTCATTGGGAGCCGAGGGTCAATCTAAAAATAATGATCACAGCCAGGGTGGAAACTCTGATACCTGTGAAGACATGGTTAAAGAGACCACGGGGGCTGGTGATACAAGTCAAAGAGGAGATAATTTAGCAGCAGTCTCCGACAGCCCCTGATCGATACAAAATCAGGTAATCAGTTTGGAAGCACCCTCCGCACTTGAAACCCCAAATCAAGCTGCAACTTACCTAGGGAGGCGGCAGACGAGGCTCTTCTCTTGATGATGAGCATCATTAGGGGGGATGGATTTGAAGAGGGAGACTTAATGACAAAAAAAATAATCTTGTATGATGATGATTGAAGACGGTGAGAAGAGACTTACCAAGGGTGTGTGTTTGAGCCCTGATTCAATAGAAAAATTATTTTCCGAAATGTCTGATGTCAGTATATGTATACCAAGTAATGGGGAGAGGCCTCCCAGTCAAGTAGTGGCAGCCTACAGTAAGAGACACCTGGCCAGGTAAAGCAGAAACGACTGCCAGGGACAAAAAAGAAAGGAAGGTAGAAGAGCCCGGGGGAAGACAGACCCTCAGTAGCTGCTTATGAGAAAGAACTACCTGAGGAATTAAGATGGGATTACTTGGCTCCTCAACTGCTACTCTATGGCCATCAAGCAAGTGGGGGGGCCTAAGGACACACTTGAATTTGGCACAGTGTATTGTGAACTCAGTCAAACCATCGCTTTCAGTAATCCTGCAATCACTTAGAGGGTTTCAGGAAGAAGTGAAGCAGGATAATCGGAAGGCACAATTAGTCGCAAAGAAACTTCAGGGATCCATGAGGCAAATTGGCAAGATTTGTTCCGATATTTCTGAACGATTGCACATGGTTTAAACTTGGGCTGAAGTCCTGAAAATTTATGTTGCGAAGTTAAAGACCCAGGGTGCGGCACAGGAGGGAGTCTTGATGGATTTCATGTGGAAACTAGAAGATTAATAAAACCGACAATGCCATAATAATCTAAGTTTATTAGGGGTCCCTGAAAATGTTGAAGGGTATGCCATCAGGAAATGTGTATTAAATTTGTTGAAAGGCTCCCTTTCTGAATTACCTGCATGGTACTGGGACAGAGAGGTACAGCGAATGCATCGGTTCCCCCTGATGTTGGCAAGACAGCTATCCAATGAAGTGGCTCGACCTCGAGCAATATTGGTGTATTTTGGGAGCTATCTCTTATGGCAAGCAGTATATTATCTAGCACGCCCTCATTCTAGAAGAAGCTTTGAGGGTGTATCTTTCTTTTCCAAGCCTGATTTTGCTCATGCCACCGTGGAGAGAAGATGGCGACTAAGACAACTTATCACTCCTTTCCAGAAAATGGGAGCCGCATTGTATTTACAGAACCTGGCAAGGTTGAAAGTGGTGTTTCGTGGCCAGAATCACAGTTTTACCTTGGACATTCAGGCTCAAAAGTATTTGGAGGACATTTCTACTGTGGGACCCGAGAGCAAATAAGAGAGACTATATGTTATGAGCTGGTTGTTATAAATATACCTACTGGTATGCTGACATGGATTGGTTGTGGAGGTGAGAAGGGGGGAGATCTGTGGGATTAGGGGGCAGCAGCTACAGACCCAATCATTTGGGCTCATGGTTGAGCCTAACTGCCATGGTTTTGGTGGTGGGTGGGGTAGTAAGAGGGTGAGTGGGGAGGGTTCACAAACGGGTAAAGAAGGAAGACAAGTCGATTATCTGTTTCACAAGGGTTTTTTATGTTCTGTGCTCACTAAACATGGGAAAGGTACGGTTGGCAACTATTAATATTAGAAGGCTCAATGACATCAAGAAAAGGCAAAAAGTTGTTGTTTGGTTACAAATGCTTGCAGTAGTTATTATATGCTTGCAAGAAACCCATATTGAGGGGGCTCAACACCATCTATTAAAAACGATGGGCTTTAATCTAATTGGTGCAACACTGCAAAGTGCGGGGATAAGGGGAGTAGCCATTCTGGCCCGGGATGGAGGTTGTCAACTTACTGTATACTATCTGACAGATCATTATAGAATACCAGTTGAGTTCAGGGGTGAAACTGACATTACGTACAATGTATGGGAGCAATGTTGATGACCCCGGTGTGTTTGATGTAGTGTCCAAGGAATTAACACTCTGGCCCCTTCCTATTATTGTTTTTGGAGATTATAATATACATTTGCCATGTGATTGGTCTATGGAAGAGGGATGGTATTATTCCGGAAGGAAACCAAAGACATTCCAAACTTTGCGGGCCATTGCCAAACTCATGGTTTGGTAGACTGTTGGCACTCTTTAAAGCCTTTAGACCCTGGGTGTACCTTTTTTTCTGCTCCCCATAAATTGCATGCTAGACTGGATTATGTGTTTGTTTCCAGTATATTAGACAGAAGGTGTCGTATTGAGATACTTCCACGCATTTTATCTGATCACAACCCATTGGTTTTAGAGCTGGAGGGGGAAGACTTTAAGCCATGAGTAAGATGTAGGACCTTTAAAAGAACTTTATTATTAAATAGTGATTACTGTGCACACATGAGGCAATTGATTCCTCTATTTCTGGGGGGAAAAATAGGAAGTACCTCTATTGAAACAGTATGGGATGCTATAAAAGCTGTAATTCGGGGGGAAACACTGAGGTTTTCCTGGAATTATAATATATGCGCCAGGAAAACTATGGGAAATTTACAGGGGGCCCTGGTAGTTGCAGAAACTAGTCTGATAATGGCTGCTAAAGGAGGGTGGTACTTGGAAGCAGACTAGCAGTGAGTTGCTATCTCTAAAGACGCTATTTTAGAAGTATTAGTAAATAAATCTATGGACAAACTGGCAGCCCAGAGAGAAACTGCCTTTGACTTTAATGAACAAATTGGGCATCATTTAGCAATTCGGAATAAGCAACAAATAATGTCAAATTTGATACCTGAGATAATTGACCCAGATTTGATCAGAGAAGCATTCAAGTAATATTATCAACACTTATATCTGGCAAAAAACGGGAAAGAACAGAGACAGATTGAGGAGTACCTCAATTCAGCCTCATGTGTGCAGTTTTCCAGTGAAGATCAGGAGGAATTAAACAAGCCCCTTCAAGGGACTGAGATATTGCTGTCTATAAATGGCCTAGCAAATGGGAAAGCCACCGAGACTGATGGTATCCGACGGAATGTTATCAGGTGTTTGCTATCCAATTTTTAGAGGTTATGTGCAACATATTTTTACATGTTTTTAATGGGGGGAGACCCCCATGCTCATGGTCTTCTGCTAAAATAGCGTTTTTTTCTGATAAAAGATAAGTCTCCTCTTGAATTGGGTTCTTACCACCCAATAATCTTGATCAACGGTAACTCGAAAATGTATTCTGCAGGCCTGGCCACGCAGCTTGCACCTAATTTTCACAAAATTATCTTTGATTGGCAACATGGTTTTATCCCCAGCAGATCAATGACTGGTCATATTTGGAGAGTTATATCTCTGTTAGATGCCACCAAGGTAGCTGGGGACCTAATGGCACTTATTCTGCTTGATGCAGAAAAAGCTTTTGATCGAGTCTCCTGGCAATATCTTTGGAGGGCAATGTCAAGAATTGGGGCTGGTTCAGGCTTTACTCAGGCAGTTAAAATGCTATATGTCGACCCAACATCTAGGGTTGTGGTGAATGGTGTCCTTTTGGAAACTTTTTAAATATCAAGAGGGACTAGGCAGGGCTGTCTCTGCTACCCCCTTCTATTTGCGATTTTTATCCAGCCTTTTATTCGCAGACTGGAAGGCAATAATCTAATACTGGCGATATGGTCTCAAAGTCGGGAGACAAAGATTCTCGCTGATGCCCACGACATAGCCATAGTAACGCCTGATCCGATCGCAGCTATTAAATGAATAGAGGAGGAAGCAGGGCATTTTGGCCGAGTCTCCGGCTATGCTTTGAATAAAGATAACACTCAAATCATTATTAATGAGAAGATCTGTATGATAGATAGCTGGGTGGTCAAGAAAGCAACCTATATGAGCGTTAGTTTGTCTGCGCTATTAGATAATGTGGTCAGGAATAACATGGAGCCCCTTCTGGGCAAGATCTCATTGGATTAAATAATCTACATTTCCAGGAAGGAATGAAGGACGTCGCATCCTGGATAAGCAGCAGCTGCCTGAAGCTCAACTCGGAGAAGACAGAGGTCCTCGTCCTTGGACCATCCCCCTCTGCATAGGAGAAAACCTGGTGGCTCACCGCCCTCGGCAGCCCTCCCACCCCCATGGACCACACATGGAACCTTGGCATTGTACTCAACTCCTCCCTCTCCATGACCCGACTGGTCAACGCCCTCGCCTCCAGCTGCTTCAACACCCTCCGCATCCTCCGAAAGACCTTCAAGTGGATCCCCTCGATTCAAGGCTGACCGTCACACACGCACTCATAACCAGCAGATAGGACTACGGAAATGCCCTCTACGTAGGATTCAACAAGTCTCTGCTCCACAAACTCCAGACCATTCAGAACACTGCAGCCAGACTTGTCTTCATCATCCCTCAACACGAACACATCACCTAACACCTGCCAACCTCCACTGGCTCCCCGTAGAGAAGAGAATTACCTTCAAGATACTCACACACGCCTAGAAATGCATCCACAACACCTGCGCCCAATACCCCAACAAGAGAATCTCCTTCCATGGACCCAAGAAAAACCTCCGATCTGCCGACCTCGCCCTCGCCGAAACCCCGCGCATCCGCACAGGTGGAAGAGCCTTCTCCTACATTGCAGCCAAGACCTGGAACGAACTCCCCTCGACATCAGGCGTGCCCCCTCCCTGAACATCTCCCGTAAGACGCTCAAGACCTGGCTCTTCGACTGAATGGAGCTGCTTACTCCCTCAGCCCCTTGGGACCCTCTCGGGTGAGTAGCGCGCTTACAATTCCCCTGATTGATTGACATTTATCCATTGGCGGCAGATTTAATGTGATTAAGAGGCTTCCCCCCCAAAAAAGTTTTTATATTGTTTTCAGGCTATCCCCTTAGAGGTCTCATCACAATGGTTTAAAGCTATGGAAAATTTGTTCTCCAGGTTTATCTGGGCATATTCTAGACCCAGGTGAGCCTTTAGGCTTCTTTCCCTGCCAAGGGATCAAGGTGGCTGGGCCTTACCCAATTGAAAACTGTTACTTGGCTGTTACTTTGATATACAGTTGAATATTGTTGTGTGAAAATGATGATAACTCGGGGAATGGGACAGTGCCCTCACCATTCGAGCTTCTGTTGATGAAAGAGGCTTAGGGACGTCTCTGGCGGCAACTGAATCATAGTTATTAAAAAAGTCTGCTTAAAGACTCTTCATAGCATATTCAAGGTCTGGAAGGCAACACACAAAATCTTAGAGACTAGTACAGTATCATTTTATACCCCCCTTTTTAATAACCCTAATCTACCAGAGATCTTTCGAGACTATTTTATGCAAAAGTGGACTCGGGGTGGGGTTGACCGAGTGGGCTGTTTTTTTACCTCTAGGCTTCGGTCTTTTGACGAGATGAAGAATGAATTTAATCTTGGATGGAGTAATTTTTAAAAATGTCTTCAAGTGAGGGATTTTTTCTTGCGAAAAGGAGGTGGACCAGCCGGATTTAATTCAATAGAAGCTGTTGACAACATTTTTAAATCAACAGTCACCAAAGTACTCTGTTGCAACAAGTCCTGCATACAGCCTGGATTGACCCACTTCCGGATTGTTTGTCATCTAGCTGCTCCAAAATGCGACATTCACAATTTTGCGATTAGCTAATTGCGATTATCTATTTAAGTCCTCACTATTTGGTAATCACAAATTGTGATTGTGAATTTTAGGGAATTGCTAAATCTTTACCAATTCCTATGATAGATCAGAAATTGCCATTACCAAATAGCGATACAGGAAAATTCACAATATGGTAATTGCAAATTCTGATTTTGATACTTATAGCCCCATGGCTTTTAAATTAGTGCGTGTTCCTAGTTAGTCTCAATGCCTTTTTCGATGCTCTTTCATGCTCTTATCTCGATGCTCCTATATCCCCACTCTTTACCTATCTTTAGATGGTTGTGGCTACTGCTGCTTCTGTTGATCCTTACTTCAACTTGAGGCTTTATTTTTACAGATTGCAAATGCAACTGTAGGATCACTTATTTGATTACTGAGACTCAACTGAGTTTTAGAAACTGCTCTTTATTGGAAGTTTGGCTGCTTGAAATTGGCTTAGAGCTTGATGCTCCTCAAATCTCACTCTTTTCCTTTGACCTTGAACTCTTCATGGGTTCTACTAACTCTAAAATTCTGGTCTGAACTTTTAGAATATGGTTTACTTCTTTATGGAACACGCTTAAAGCATTCTTTTGCCTATTTGACCCTAACCAAATCTTTTTATGAGATTTCTGTAAACTTACTAAAGATTTATTGACTAATAATGAATAAAGAAACAGAATAAAAAGACAATACTAATCTCTTAATGAGAATAAAGCTTTTAAAACTTATTCAAATGCTTATCATTGACTGTACTTAGAATTGTATTTGGTATTTGCTTGTGATGCTGAAATAGCTCTTTGAATCATAATGCAGTGGTCAAAATTCATCACCTAGAGGAGAAGTGACTGGCACAGGAATATGTCTTCACCAAGTGATGGTAACTGAAACGGTGAACCATATTATTTGATTTTGGACCTAGTCCGCGCTATTAATTTTCTGGTAGCAAAGATATGGTTTCACCTTGATCAAAGAGCTATAAATAATTACCGAAATTAAAAAAAGAAAACGTAATCCTGAAAATCCAATGCCTGGTGTTTGAGGAGCTGAAAAGGTGTGGTTGTCCAAGGTGGATGCTGTTTTGGAGGTGTGAGTATTAGTAGGGTGATGCGATGTCTATTTTAATTGTGTTTTCGCTTGTATTATTGAGTCGAAAGTGAATGGTTTGATGAATGAAGGTGCTTATTGTTTCTATGTTAAGAGATTGAAGAGTTTCAGACTTGTCATAGTCTAAGTTCCAGGGATAAGAGAATAAAATATAAAACACAAGTGTCGAAGACACTTGAGTGAGCCACTGTCTAATGGTATTTCTTGTTTGCAGGTTTTGTGGGTGTAGAGTGTGAGGTACCAACACCTATCAACTACACAATTGTGATAGGAATACTAATAACCTGTTGTGGTTGTTTAATATTGATTGATGCTAATAGAACCTAATTTGGCAAAAGGGTGTACCTGCATTGATTAGGGTGATTTCACACAGGTCGAGATGTCACTTGCGATTGTGGAATTCTTTTGTGTGGATGAATTACTATTGTTTTGTTCAGAAAAGCAAACAAGAATTGATATATGTTTGTTATTGTCATTTGAAAAGTTTTGTTGGTTTGTGTAAGTACAAGAGAAATTGTAAAGGAGGGTGCAAGAACAGATTATACGGCATAGTGTTTCATGCTGAGATTGTTTGGTTGGTGTGCTTTGGCGCTAGGATTGGTTGCAGTGTGCAGCGCTGCGATAGGTTAGTGTTTATGTGGATACAGCTGTAGTGAAAGAGCCACTCTTGTAGTCTGGCACCCTATGATGACCTCCGACTGCCACCATTTTAACTGACTTTAGTGTGTTATTTTACCCTAGCCTTAATGTAGGATGGTCCTACATATACTTGCTCTTCCATCCTGTAATCTTGCTGTCTTTCTTTGACATGGCCTCAGGCCATCCTGCCTTCTGACTTTACCTTGCTTCAAACTTTTCTGTGTGCACAGTGGTGCTTGTAAGTTGTGTGGATGAGAATTATAGGTGCTGACTATTGCCTTTGGCAGGGCCTCATGTCGGACTTTGCCTTGCTGATGCGTGCACAGCAGTGCTTGCAAGTTGTTTTGGTTATTCACATTGAAGTCCGTCATCGGAAGGGGACATTACAAGGGAATGCTGACTACCTCTCCCGTTATCCTTATTCCCCCGATCGGGGTATTCCAGGGGGGCGGAATTGTCACAGGGTCGCTACTGAGGAAGGTCAGGGTGGAGACATTAACGATTCTTTGTTTCCACCCCGACCACAGGACGCTGACGGCTCCTTTAACCAGGACTGGAGCTTTAAGGAGGTGGGATGGGCAGGTCCGGCGTCATTGGCCGTGGACCAATCAGAAGACCGTCTCGACTGTAAAGCACACCCGGAAGAGGACAGGGACGCGAAAGCCGGAGGAAGGAGTGGAGACGGAGAGCGAGAGCGTGAGGACGAGGGGATTGACGGAGGTGAAGAGAGGAGAGCGAGGGTCGGTGGAGTGGCGGAGGAGAACAGTGAAGAGAGGAGAGCGAGGTTCGGTGGAGCGGCGGAGAACGCTGAAGAGAGGAGAGCGAGGGACGGTGACCGGACAGAGGAGAGCAGAGTCGGAGGGAGGATCCGAGAGCCAGGAGGCCAACGTCAACGCGAGCCGCCCCGCCACGTTCCTGGAGGAGCGTGGCTGGGAAAGGTACGGGACCGAGTCCTGGGGTTTGCCTTTACACGGGGAGGGACTAGCTAGTGGGAGTCGGGGAGGTCACGGGGGTGTGAGTGTACTTTTTTTGAGGAAGTTCTTGTTTCTCCTTTCTCCCCTCACACTCCTCTACGAGTATTCATTGTCTTTTGGAGGTGAATATAACGCGGTGACAGCCCCGGTGTTCCCACACTCCCTTAGTCCTTCTCCCTTCTAATCTAAAGGTCCTCATCTCACCCGTATGTCTTTTTGTTGTTTTGTTCCCTTCACACGTAAACGGCCCTGGGAGAGTCGAAGGGGGAGCCGGAAGTCGATAAGAGACGCTGTCCGAGAGGAGGAAGACCGGGAAGGCGTTCTTATATGGTTCCACATGGTTATACCTCTAACCTAATAAAAAACTCGAAACTACCAAGAACCTTGCGTATAGTGGCTCTTTCCCTCTAGGGGGTCACACAAGACGACATACACTCAAGTGGATCAATTTGTGAAAAGTTCATAAGTGCTGTGGATTGCTTTGAATACATTTTGTTATATTGTAGTACCATGTTATTTGTGGGCTGAGTGTAAGATTGCGGCACAATGGCCACGTAAAGAACCAGCGAGAGATGCACGCACTAACACACCATCTCCTGCGGTAATGGAATAAAATGAAGCAGTTGTTACTTTCCTGAAAGGCAGAGTGCCTCCAAAACATCTTAATTGGCTGAAAATTAATCAAGCGACATAGGAATCAAAAGAATCAGTTGCTGTTTTTGTAGGTGTTTCAGCAGCACAGCAGAAGAGAATACCCTGATGAGGAAGACATGGGGATTTGTGTATCTCGGTTTGTTCTATTCAGACCAGATATCAGTTCGTTTATAACCAAAAGTGTAATCTGCTGGCAGAATGAATCACTTGATGAGACCCTGAGGTATGCAAAATATTGCAGTGATGAAAAAGAAATAAAACAGAAAAAGATTAACAAGAAATGTATGCTCACTCAGACAAAATTTTCACACTACGGTTTTCAGAATCCTTCTTTTGCAGAAAATCAAGGAAGTATGCAAGGTGTTGTTATCCCACATGTGGGTATTCAGAGAAATCCAGGAGGTTTGGATGTTTCACAAAGTACAGGCAGAGGTGTTTCAATTGGCCGAATTCAGAAATGGATGTCGCAAAGCTGAAGAAGATGACTCCTTGTCACATTTGTAACATGGTCAGGCATTGAAAGAAGGAGTGCTGATTTAATCCTGATAATGCAAATGGAAATGTTCAAATGCAGAAGAGAGGGCAGATATACCAGTACAACAAATGCAGGTGCCAATGCAAAAACAAATTCCTATGATGCAGGTCCCACAAGCTCAATTGGTCCCGCAGAGTATGGGAAACCCAAGATTTAATTTCAATCAGATGCCAAAAGTCAATCAAAATCCTTTTCTGAACATGAATCAAAATACGTTTCACTAACACAAATCAGAATGATCTTCAGCAATTTCCTGTTGTCAATAATGATGGCTCTGGCTCTGAAGTGTCTCTATGATGGTGGCTTAGAGGGGGAGGAAGACTGCTTGCGTTGCGCAGTCTTCGAGGTAGACCAGAGGGGTCCATTCGTAGAAGGTGAGGTGAATGGCCACCCGTATCTGTCCTGATAGATATAGGTGCTACTAGGTCCACTGTTAGAACTATGGAAGCCCCAGACATGTCCCTCTCAGGAATGAAGATACAAGTTGTAGGAGTTTCAAATAATACATTTTCCAATATAGTCTCAGAGAAGGTCCCAGTAAAAATAGGCTCATTTGAAGACAATCACCAATATATTGTTTTTAAAGCAAGCCCAACAAATCTATTAGGAAGAGATTTGTTGTGCTAGTTAAATTGTACAATTTACTGTACACTGGATGGTGTGGAATTTTAGACGCATGATGAAGATGTGGAATTTAAAATTTCATAGCAATAGAAAGTTGCAAGATTTTTTTCTGTTAATGGCCATTGAAGAATTACCGGTTGACTTGAGGGAAACTGTGAATTCAAGATGTGTGGGATTTCGCCAGGGAAATATACTCGACTGATTAATGGAGTAGAACCAGTCCAAATTACTTCAAAGGGAAATGCAGTACAACACCACCAGTGCACACAGTGCACCACCATATCTGACTTCAGAACCCATTGCAGGAATAACACTCGTAATAGAGGACATGATACAGAAAGGGATTTTGAGAGAATTGATTGGAAGTACATGCAACTCTCCAATCGTAGGTTTACAGAAACCCAATGGGAAGTATAGAATACTGCAGGGTCTTAGGAAAACATAATTGTTCCATGTTGTACCAAATCTAGTCATCATAATTTTCCAAATTCCTTGTACTGCAGAATTGTTTACTGTCATTGATCCTTGTCAGGCTTTCTTCTCAATGCCATTGCATGAAAAACACCAGTTTATTTCCATTTTTTTTCAGCTGAGAGTTCTAGCTTGGTGCCAAGTCTCAAAAGGGTTTACGGAGAGTCCATCAATCTTTAATTAGCTTTTAAAAAAGAATCTAGACTTCAATTCAATTCAATTCATAAAGCTTTATTCGATACATTGCAATAATGACCATAAAAGCATATATAATCAACAACACCAAATAGCATCATACTAGATACAGTGATACAAATGAGCCTTACAAATGATTAAAACATCAGACTTTTCCTTGTTTGAATACATTTAAAAAGGTAGGTAGCAGTAAAAAAACAGATATCTACTTCACGCATATTAAAAAGCAATTTCATAGAATCGTGCACAGTACGTACACCATATTTCACAAAAATTGGTTTTAAAAAGTAAATTCGCAAATGGTAATACAATTTACATATTAAAAGTAGATGCAAAGTGCTTTGTGCAGAGGTACCATCACAGGGACAGGGTCCTACCGGGTGTGAGTTAGGAGAGGGGAAGGCTACCAGGTTATGTACAATACCAAGTCTTAGTCTGGTCAACACAAATCAGTGGGAAGCTCTGGTAACATTACTGAGATAGATTTGATACCCATCTCCATCCACATGATTGTTATAGAATATGCTGTTAGCTAAAAGACCAGCCCTCACCTTCCGTCTCTCCTCCCAATAGGTCATAAAAATATTCTTCATCTCAACTTTAGACAAAACTGAGGCAGCATAACAATCCTTAGTAACATCCAGTCCATAGATATCTCTAAAACTAGAGACAACATATTTAAGCCATGGAATGTTGAGATAATTATCATGGGAAAGACAGTCAGTAACTACTGTCCTGTTTAAGGAGGTCTCGTCCTTCAGCCAAACAGATCGCCACAACATCAATGGCTTTAAGGAAATCATATCAGATAAATGATAGATCCCTAACTCTCTATGGATTAATTTGTTTGAGGTGGATTTGGGTAGGCACAGTAACCTTTTGAGGAAAAGATTTTCCTCTAGTTGTAGAATGCTATTGGGTGAATATCCCCAAACCCCTGCACCATAGAGGACAGTAGACACGCTACGAGCTTTATAGATTTGTAGCATATCCCAAATACGCCTTTCCCCTAATTTTGCAGCAAACTTAAAAACACCATGGGCACTTTTCACCATCTTTATCCGTACATTAGTGATTTCATGGGTCCATCTGATATCCTTAGCGAAAGTAATTCCCAGATAGCAGAACTTATCTACTTGTTGGACCTTGTCCCCATCTAAAAATAGGATTGGGATCTCCTAGACCCTGCCCCACAGGTCATAATAAAAGTTTTAGTTTTGTTGATGAGTAGTTTTCTATTTTCAATAAAAACAGAAAAACTATCCATCAAACGTTGGAGCCCTAATGGAGTCCTTGCCAATAACACGGCATCGTCAGCATATAACAGTACCGGTACGTCAAGGCCATCAATCTTAGGAACATCGGTGCTCACCCCCTTTAAAACAGCATCTACTTAATTTATAAAAAGTGTAAAAAGGAGTGGGGCAAGAACACATCCTTGTCTAATTCCCCGGCGAATCCTAAACTTTGTCGTGCACTCCCCTGAGGGGCCATATCGGATACAAGTGCGGAGATTAGAATATAATTGGGCAAGAAAAACGACTATGCCTTCTGGTGCGCCTATTTCTAGCAATTTAGTCCAGAGAATCGAGTGGTCCACCATATCAAAGGCACTACTCAAATCCGCAAAGCAGAGATAAAGGGAACCCGTTTAAGCCTGTGTATACTTCCCTATAAGGAGATTTAAATTTAAACACTGGTCCACAGTTCCACGTCCCTTCCTAAAGCCATACTGAGTACTAGCCAGAATCCCTTTTTCTTCAGCCCATTGTTCCAACCTTGCCAATAAAACCCTGCTCATTATTTTGACCGAGGAGTCTAATAGGGAGATAGGGCGGTAGTTCTTAACATCCCCTCTATCACCTTTTTTATAGATTGGTATTATAATTGATTCTTCCCAAGTAGGTGGGACCCCAGCGCAAATAGCAGCATTAAATACATTGGCTAACAACGGTCCCCACAAATCAGGCACAGCTTTATACACATCAATAGGGACCCCATCTGGGCCCTGCCAGGGGCGTAACACAGGCCCCCGCAGCCCCCGCGTTGCGGGGGGCCCCCCGTGCTCCAGGGGCCCCCTTAACAGAGCCAGCATTTTTTGGTAATCAATACATTACGTAATTTACGTTACGCCCAGCGCCGTCATTCGTTGCACTTTGCCGTGGCCTCTTCATATTGTCATGCGCAGCGCGCAATTAAAAGTGCGCGCGTGACTGTTGAGGTGAGGCATCACAAAGGCCAGAGAGGACTGATAGGGACTGTGCTGCCGCCGGCCGTAATTTAATTATTTCTAGCCCCTGGCTCGCCTTGTAGTCTTGCCCAGTCTTCTGCTGCCCGCAGGTGAGTCTGTCCGTCTGAGCCAGGAACAAAAAGTCAGTGTCAGAGGGTGGGGTGGAATAGAATGCATCATGGGGCGGGCGGCCGGGGTTGAATAAGTAAAAGGTAGTATAGGCCCCGGACGGTTCTGTTCTCTGCAGTGGAGACCACGACGATTGCTCCAGTTTGTGAGAGTAGGGATGGTGGTTGTGGCTTTCGCACCATCGCGTGGCTGCAATAAATCAAACATTTTAATCATGATGATTGTCACCGTTACAATCATCGTGATTAAAATGTTTTACTTATTGCTGCCATGCAACGGTGCGCAAGCCGCAACCACCATCCTCGCTCTCAGTCTCATAAACTTTACTGCACCCCCACCTGCGTGAATTGCAGAGGGAGTGACATATTGCATGCCAGGACTGGAATCGGAGGAGGCGGGTGACCGGGCCCGGTCAGCCCGGCCCCACAGTAATTAACACATCGCCACAGCTCGAGGCCTGGCAAGCTGTAGTAAGGTCAATCTCCCCTGAGCTTGGATGCAGGCTCGAGGCTGCCGGTGTCTCGTTTTGAGTCTATCAGTGTTGCTGACTGAGGATTTGTGGCGCCTTCAACAACAGCAACACCATCTAACTCCTGTACAGGAGGCGGACACATTGAAAAGTAAGGAGACCGAGGGGGGCGCTAGAGGGCGCCAAACCAAGATGGCCGCACGCGAGTAAGGCTCCCGCCGGACCGGGCGATTTCGCTATCCTTCCCAGTATCCTGACAGCGATATCCTTTGCCTCACCCCCACGGCTGGATCCGCTGTGCCCTGCACGACGTCCCGGTGCCCGACATGACCGTGGGGACGGCCGGAGTGCCCAGATATCCTCTGTTGCTCCTCCGGGCGGAGGGGCGTGTTCGTCCTCGGCCTGCACCTGGTGGGGGACGCTCTGAACGAGAGCCCGGTGCTGAGAGGCCTGTGCGGCGCAGGCGGATCCCGGCCCGCGGAGCTGAAGCTGAGCCAGACGGCCATCGGCTGTCCCCGCCTTGACGAGGAGGTCTGTGAGAGGTAGGCAGGGACCCCCTCTGAGACCTGGGCGCCCTGAGGGTCCTTTCCGCCCGCTACCCCTCCATCTGCTGGGGCCTGCGCCCGGGACGCGGGCTTGCCGGCTGCTTGTGTCGACGTGGGGCTGGACACGCCTCGAACTGCTGCGGCGGGCTGAGGGGCAGAGATACCCATTATAGCTCCCCTGAACGTGGAGACGCTTGCCTGGGCCTGGCGGCGGGGACACACTAGGAGAGGCCGGGGATCTCCGGCCTGCACGGTGCACGACATTCCGCTCGACCGGCGAGGTGGACCAAAAAGCCTGAACATCTGCTGTTGCCCCCCGCCGCGGCGGTGAGAGGCGAGGGCTGTGCACCTCCGGTTGCAGGGTGTGTGCGCCAGAGACCCCGTCCTACGGACTACTGACCGCGCCGGGGGCCGAAACCGGCTGCGGTGGACCACGCTGTGGGGCCGCTTGAGGCGGGCGGATCGCGCCCCGGGCGTCCCCCCCTGTTACCTTGCGGTCGCTTGCTGCGGCCTGCTGCGGGCCTGGGGCTACCACCTCGTGCGGTCGGGCCGGGGCTGGCCTGCTGGCTGCGGAGTCCCCCCCCCCGCCCTCCCTGATTGATTGACCGGCCACGTGCGGGGTGCCCCTTGGGTGGCCGGCGGGGCCACATCCCTAGTTGCCGTTTTCCTCGGGGTGGGCCTGGGAGCTGCATCGGCCCTATTTACCCACGCGGCTTGGCTGGACCCGAGCGAGGCCCTCACCGGTCACGGTGTTGCGTGCCCTCTCTTCGCCCGCACTATCTACGGGGTGAGCTGGGCAGGTCGTATTCCTGGCGTCATGGGGCGCAACGACGCTAAGCAGTCCAAATTACCGTTCGACACCAAAAAAGCCCCCGCGACGACGCCCGAGCCTGGCCCCTCCACCGCCGGCCCTCCGGACGAAGACTGGAAATCTCTCCTGCTGGGATTGAAACAAAGCCTGTCGACCATAGACTCCAAGATTGACACCATCACTACCAGGTTGGATGGTGTGGTTGCCAAACTGGACCAGCAAGACGCCCGCATAAAAGAGACTGAGGACCGGATCTCCACACTGGAAGACGGCGCCACATCTACAGACCGACATGTAACCCAAATGGACCGGCTTCTCAAAATAATTGCAGACAAGAACGAGGACCTAGAAGCGAGGTCCCGTCGCAACAACGTTCGCATCCTTGGCCTTGCGGAGACCACCAACACTGGGAAAATGGAGGTCTTCATTGAGAACCTAGTGGCTGAACTGTTTGGAAGGGAGTCCTTCTCCCCACACTTCATCGTGGAGAGAGCCCACAGATCCCTTGCTGCCTGCCCCCCTCCTGGCGCCCAGCCGCGGCCCATCATTGCACGTTTCCTTAATTATAGGGACCGGGATGTGGTGCTCAGACGCTCGAGGGAGATGGGCACAGTGAGTTACTGCAACACTACGCTGTCCTTCTTCCCCGATTTCACTGCATCTGTGCAGGAAGCCCGTCGGAAATTTACTGGGGTTAAGAAGAAACTGCAAGCCCGGGAGATTCCATACGCAATGCTGTACCCTGCGAAACTGAAAATCTCGCATCAAGGCAAACAACTGTTTTTCCAGCAGCCGCAGCAGGTGGAGGACTTCCTCAAACGGCATAGTAGGGACTCAGCCAAAGAGGGCGCGGAGCCGCGGCACTCTCGATCGTCCTCACCGATGGAGCAGCAGGACTGAATGAGTCGGGGTGATGCTCCCCTTTGCTCACTTTGCTGCCGTGGCTGGACTTGCCCGAATGGGCCAACGTCACTCCTGGTGAGGTACCTCTCCTTTTTTTCAAGAACATGACAATTGAATTGATCGCTGTCATATTATGTGCCCGGTCGCCCACCTCCGTCCCACACTGAGGACCTGGAGTATGTCTGGGTTCTCGTGGGTGTAAGTAGGGAGGTGGTTGGCAGGTCTGGCGCCCCTAGAGTTCGATCCCCCAATGGGCGCACCCCAATACGCCCCTTTCCTTATTAAGGCAGGGGTGGTTACTGTCCTTGTTCTGTTTGTTAAGTTGGGTTTGATGGGGGGGGAGGGGATGGGTGGGCAAAGTGTACCCGGCCAGTTGGGGTTGCCGGCGTGGGTGGGTGGATGCTCCGACTTTCACCTGGGTTTTTCGGTGACTCAGGACAGGGTATGAGAAGTCGAGTGGGTGGGGTAATTAACTGGGACCTAGGTTTGGAATGTGATACTGAGTGCTACGTGCAATTACAAGCTATGAATGCATGCCACACATACCTTTATCCGGGTGAATGGGGGACTTAGCTGACACGCGCCCTGCGCCTAACTTTCAGCTGCTCTCATGGAACGTACGCGGATTAAATAACCCAAGAAAGAAGAGGCAGGTCTTGAGTTACCTGTCTAGGCAGGGAGTGTCCGTAGCCATGCTCCAGGAGACACACTTAAAACCAGGGGGAACCCCCTCATTTGCATCAAGGTGGGCTACTAGTAGGGTGTTCTCGTCTTATTCGAGTTACGCGAGGGGAGTGACCATTCTAGTGAGACGCGGGATGGGGTTTACACTTGCAGGGGCCGAAGTGGACTCTGGCGGGAGGTACTGCATGGTTTGGGGGACATTGCACTCTCATACAATACTGTTTGCTTGTTACTATGGCCCCAATACGGATGACCCGTCCGCGCTCCTCACTATGTGGGGTAGGATTCAGACCCTAGGAATATCCCACATCCTACTGGGGGGGGATTTCAACACTGCACTCAAACCTGAAATGGACAGGTCACGCCCGCAGGCATCGCATTACACAAACACACAGCGCGCGTTGGTAAACATAGTGGATGAGCACCACTTAGTTGATGCGTGGAGGCAATGCCACCCCTCGCTCCGGCAGGGCACACACTACTCCGCAGTACATTCCACTTGGGCACGTCTTGATTACATATTCCTGTCGCCGGGCCTCACTCCATGGATGGGCGGGGCGCTTCACCTTGCTCGCACTTTCTCTGACCATTCCCCAGTCCTGCTATCCCTACGTATTCCCCTTGAGGTATCCCCGTACCTGAGCTGGCGCTTAAATCCTGCGCACCTCACGGATTCCGTGTTTCAGGCGGAACTAGAGCAAGACATAAAAGACTTTTTTGAGCGTAATATTGATTCCGTATCCAGCCTCACTACTGTTTGGGAGGCGTTTAAAGTCACCGTGAGAGGATGGTGCATAGCTAAGGGGGGAGGTGTCCTTAAGTTTCGTTGCGGAGATCTGCGCAGGCTGGAGGGTGAACTCCGTAAGCTAGAGCGCGAAATGGAACGGAACAAACGGGGGCCTGGCACTGTGGCACAGCTCCGAGAGAAACTAAATGAATACACGGAAGCTGCAGCCAAAGAATGCAAGTTTCTGGGGCGACCCTTTGTCTCTCGGGTGTATGGCGAGGGTGACAGGCCTGGCAGGGCATTGGCCTCCGCGGTTCGCCCCCCCAGGTACCATAACTATGTTACCTCCCTGCTGGATGAGCACGGCACCCCGCAGCGGGATCTTGCTGCCCAACTCAAAGTCCTCACAGACCACTACACTAAACTTTACACGTCCCACAGGACTACACCGATCGTACTGCATGAGTACCTCGACGACACCGCGCTTGCATGGCTGGGCCCATCCCAGCAGAAGTTCCTCCATCACGAACTGGAACTAGATGAAATAACGGACGCAATAATGTCCATGAAGTCGGGAAAGGCGCCGGGATCGGACGGGTTACCGATTGACTTTTACAAGGCCTTCAAGCATGTGCTGGCCGCCATTCTACAGCAGGTGTTCTACTCTGCGTTGGAGGAGGGTGCCCTGCCAGCCACGATGCGAGAAGCCCTCATAACGTCTCTGTTGAAACCTGGTAAACCACCGGAACAATGCGACTCGTACAGGCCCCTTTCACTACTAAATCCGGACGTTAAAATATTGGCGAAGGTCCTAGCCACGCGCCTTAACCTTCTGATGGAACGCCTCGTCCTCCCGGACCAGGCCGGGTTTGTTCCCAATCGGGCGACTTCCCACAACCTGCGCACGCTACAGGCGGTGATGCAGGATGTTGACCCTACGAGTGAGGCTGCCGCGGTCTTTCTTGACGCCACCAAGGCGTTTGATTCCCTAGAGTGGGATTACCTTCTGGCCTTGTTGGAGCGGATGGGCATGCCATTCAATTTCCTGGATTGGATACGGCTGTTGTACCGCCAGCCTCGGGCAACGGTCCTGCTCAATGGCGCCCGCTCCCCCCCCTTCGCGATCCACAGAGGTACCCGGCAGGGGTGCCCTCTCTCCCCGGTTCTGTTCGCAATCGCCATAGAGCCCTTGGCGGCCAAACTTCGGCAGCATCACAAACACCGAGCTCTCATTTATCCAGAGCGCCAACTACTCATTGCCCTATATGCGGATGACATGACTCTTTATGTGCATAAGCCGCGTGAACACCTGAACCCTCTGCTTCGTGAGGTCACCAAATTCGGAGCCATCTCGGGGATTCAAATCAACTGGGCAAAGTCGGCCCTGTTCCCCTTGACTGACAATACCACGCAGTTCCCTCTAGATTACCCCCTGGTGTGGGAATCGGACGAGATAAAATACCTGGGCATTCAGGTGACCAGAAATCGGGAAGCCCTGATCAGAGCCAACTACGGGACTGTTATAGACAAACTCACGGACAATGTCACTCGGTGGATTCGCCTCCCGCTGTCAATGGCGGGTCGGATCTCGCTGATTAAGATGGTGGTTCTTCCCAAATTGTTGTACCTCTTTACAAATATACCATACAGCCCTGGCGCCTGTTTCTTTCGCGCTCTCAACTCCCAGTTGTCGCGACTTGTCTGGGGGGGGAAGCAGGCCAGACTTGGCCTGCGGACCCTTATGTTGTCTTATCACCAAGGGGGGTTTGATGTACCCAACATTCAACGATATTATGACTGCGCACAGGGTCACTTTGCTGCCTATTGGTTCCACCCCCCTCCCTTTATGGCGCACCTGGCAGTTGAAGATGGATATATGAGGCCAGAGCAACCTTCCGGATATTTATACACGACAGCCCGCATAGAACATAGAGACCCCACCACGGTCGACTGCACGGTCAATGCCTGGAAACGATTGGCGGGATATATGGAAGTGAAATTCCTATACTCTCCTCGCATGGCTCTGGCACATGATCCCAGATTGAGTGTTACCCGTGAGGAGATTGGCCGTAAAATGCTCACAAAACTCGCGATTCACACTTGGGGGGATCTATACCACCAGGGGAGTTTTCGTACGGCGACACATTTCTTTGGGGACAATACTCCTTCGGTTATGGATACCTTCCTTTACGTTCGGCTCCGGAAAAATATCAGGGCTGTCACGCCTGACTTTCCGGATGAGCCGGATACCGTGGCGCCTCTCCATGCTCTGCTGCAGAAGGGAACGCCGACACACGTGGTTTCCATGTTAAATAAACACGCGCAGGCGGCCCCTCCTCCCCCCCCTCTCCGTGCACGCGCCAGCTGGGACACAGATCTGGGGGAGCCACTGTCGGATGCTCAGTGGGAAGAAAGTTGCTCTCATACCAATGCGGTGACAGGTAATGCTCGCCTTAGGCTAGTTCACTTTAAATTTCTGCATCGCCTCTACTTTACCCCTGCCAAATTGCACCGATTCGGACTCCGGAACAATGATCACTGCCTACGGTGCAGAAGGCCAGGAGCGGACTTCATGCACCTGGCATGGGCGTGCCAGGCCGTGGCCGCTTATTGGGTGGCGGTGTTTGCGGCTCTCTCTGACATGATTGGGGTAAGCATTGCGCCTTGCCCTAGGATTGCCCTGCTAGGTCACTCCAACCCCGCTGTTAAGGCACACCGGAAATTTTTCGCGCTGGGACTTCTGCTGGCGAAGCGCCACGTCGCATGCAGGTGGGGGCGAGGGCGAGCGCCTAAATTCAAAACTTGGCTGGACACGATGACAACTTGGCAGGAACAATTGCATTGTTATTCAGACCTTTTATCCCACAAGTCGCGCCCCAGGGACCTTTGGGGCCCCCTTACTGCGTATCTCCTTCGTGCACAGGTTCCAGACGCATCCACTACTGACGCGAATAGTGACACGGTGATAGGCGGCCGACCCTCCATGCTGGCTCCAGCGCCCCTTCCACTAGCAACTGACACTGACTGATCCCCTCCCCTTCCTCACTCCTCTCGCTTCCCATACATAATTGCTTGCGTTCCTGGTACAAATGGCAGGGTTACACACGTCCCGCGGGATCATCCACTGACGCGGGTGAGTGGGGCTACAGGCCTTTCGTCCCCCTGGGACCAGGGCGGGGCGGAGTCCACCCCACGACGGCGTATAATACACGGCACTAAAGGCAGTAGCATCATGGCGCGTTTTCTACTTAGGTCATTGCCACATCCTCCCAGATCATCTGATGGGTCTTTGGGGCGTAGGGCGTCACTACTCCGATTATTGACTGCACTCCATGGCGGGAAGTAATGCCCTCACAGCACCGCGCCGCACTACCTTTGTATACCTCATACTGTGTATGGAGGTTATCTTCTGGGAGGGAACAGTCCATATTGCACCTGTTTTTGGTTTGTTACTAAAGTTGAATGAAACCTCATGTACCTCATGCTTGAATACCACTTGCGGATATGATTACTTACTACTGTATTCTTAAACAGCTCAACTTCCAATACTACGCGGCCGGCCCGTTTGGGTTATAGGCGACATGCTGTGTACCTCAGTCGATGCTTTTCAACTTGCGCTTCTTGATTCTTGCACTGCACGTTGTCGCTGCCGGCCTGTTCATTCAGGATGTAGGCGTAAAGCTGTGTGCTATTTCTTCATGCTCAATAAAGGTTTTGGAAAAAAAAAGTAAGGAGACCGAGACATTTGCCTAATTTAGCCGGTGTGCCACTCACTACTAGGTTTCTGTAAACCAGGCACAAAAGCATACCCGGAGCTCTGTAGAAGAGTTTCATAATTAAAGAGGCAGCAAAATCTGGTCTTAACGTAATTTTTGTTTTAATAGAGAACCACATATTTGGAACTGAAATGGAATTGTATGCAAATCCCATCGGATGCATTTATTGTTTTTCATAACACTGTGCATTGCCTTTCGGTTACTTCAGAGCACTCAGTATTTCAGAACTTTACATATTTGTAATAACCTCAGAAATAGATATCTAATGTGTCTCTTGCAAAAAGGATGATGACATTAAATACATGCTATCCCAATTCATTTACCGCCAGTTAATACCTGGAGGTCGAATGCACACATTAAACAATCACTGCCACCTCTTTATTTTTGCCCTCTTCTCGGGGCTAGGATACCTTTATAGTTAGCAGCGCATTACTAAAACTGATAACATATTGTAAACCAAACGTGAGCTACCCCTAACACAGCTGCATCAGGCTTATAGAGCAAACGTGGTAAACGAGTGAACGTGCTATCTGGAACACCTCGAATGGGGGCCCAAATTTTCTTCATCTCAATGTCCGGCCTTTCGCTTGCATTTAGATAAAACCACACACCGGTGGCGGTGGGCTCCAACTAAGTGTGTGCCTCACAGAGCCTGAGGCTGCCTTGCCCAAAATCATGCCCGGCAGTGCACTCTGTAGTTTGGTGCTGTAACGATGACCATGAATCTAGCTCCACTAAAGAAGTTCCTGTAGACTACAGTTATTAAATTATAGAGCAATAATACCATAATCACCCTTCATTGATGTTATGGAGGCTACACTACAGCCTGTAGTGTAGCCTCCATAACATCTTAATGAATAGTGCTTATGTTATTATTGCTATATAATTTAAATACCTAATAAGAAAGGCCTTTGGTGCCTCGGTGGGCTCTGCGATTGCAATCACAATTGAAATGACACACATAAGCAATCTAAAAAACTTGGCAGCAATGCCGCAGGTACGTGCGCACATTATTTCAAGCGCTTGTTGGTAAATGCAGCCGTGCTTCGTTTGCATTTTGAGGGTAATTTAAAACAGGCGAGTCTCTTCTGACAGTCCTACTAGATGTTGGTTTTGCCGTGAGATTACTGCACAGCTCCTGCCTCAGCCTGAGGCTAATGCAGTATGGTGCCTGTCCGTGCGTGAGTCAGTGTCACACTTAGGCAGCTAAGATGGATTTGTGTATTGTAACTATTCATGTTGGGGCTGCTTCACATCATGTTGGGTTGGGTCTCACGTGGACAGAGAGGCCCTCTAGTCCTGGTGCTCTCCTGATTGATTGCTGGCAGAGAGGGGCCCAGTGTGGGCAAAGGCTGGCAATCTTAGGGGCGCCTCTGCAGCAGGCAGCAAACTTGTACTTCATAAAAGCACATGGGAATGTACAGATTAAGTATCAGGAGGTGTTTTCAATATTCCTTTACCCCACATACAACATGGGGGTTTCCATACTGGTCAAGATGTGTACCACAAGCCATTTCATGTGCTTAAACCGTGCTCCCAGCTGCCTTGTGTTATAAAACACTCCTTTTTTTTTTTTTTTTTTTATTGAGCAGAGCAGGGATAAAAAAAAAAAAAAAAAAAATAAACAAAAAACAAATACAATCAAAAGAAGTCACTCTTCATATATGTCACATTCATATTCCAAATAAAACATAATTGAAAACTTTTTCTATACTATTAGATATGAAAACAGCTGATAAAACCACAACAACTTCAGGCCATATCAAAATAATCAAAAAACTGCCAGGTCTTCTTAAATTTACTCAATGCTCCCACCCTCATCGCATAAGCTTCTTCAAACGCCCTAGTACGCTTCATTTTATTGAACCATTTCATAAATGAGGGTATCTCAGGTGATCTCCAATTTTGCAAAATTAACGATCGTGCCATCAGTGAACAAATCATAACAAAAGCCTCTTCATATTTAGTCAAACCAGAGATAGTTCTAGAAATTCCAAATAAGGCTATCTTTTCTTGAGGATCTATCGATTTATGGATGGCCTGACTTATGGCTCGAAAAATATTTCGCCAAAATTCATTAAGCTCCGGACAGGTATAGAAAATGTGAAGCCAGTTCCCTTCCTCTCCAGCTCGACAACGAAAGCATCTACTTTCTACGTCCGGAAATCGTTTACTCAGGGCCGCAGGGGTAAAATATGCTAGCCATCTACTTAGAAAAGCCATCCGTTTAAAATTAGCCGCTCTCAAAACCTTATGGCCTAGCTGAGCTTGAAGTTGCCATTCTTGACTTGAGAGAGCGCACCCCGTTTCCCGCTGAACCTTGACCAAAAAATTATTCAAGATAGGGAGCTCACTATCCTTCCGTAGAAAAGAATACCATTTTCCTATGCCTTTCACTTTAATTTCATATAAAAGGGAAGACAGATATATCGTCGCGGAAGGAGGGGGGAAATTGGCCGTTTGGAGAAAATGAGCAATCTGAGAGTAATCAAGAAAGATAAGCAGACTTTGATCTGGAAATTTGTTTTGAATCTCCTGCCACGAGATAATCCTATTATTCATGAAAAAATGTCGCAATTCCACTAAGCCCATTTCATTCCATTTCAGAATACGTCCTGGATGTAGAGATAATCCTAAAGCCTTGCATTCTTGAAGCTTTAAGTAAAGCCATCCTGGGAAACTATTTTGTTTAAATAAAGATAATAATCTAAAAGAAAAATCCCGTAATGTTTTATACCTAGTTTTTTTTGGCAATTTGATGATTTTCAAAAAAATAGGAAGTTGTACACCTGCCTCCTGAAGCATTTTGTTTAACAAAAAATGATCTTCTGAGTTATTAGTGTCTAAAAAACAAGCTATTTTATCGAGCATGACTGCCTCATAATAAGTTCGCATTTTTGGAAGGGCGAGCCCCCCATTTTCTACCTCAAGTTGTAGAACCTCAAGTTTAACCCTGGATGCCTTCTTGGCCCATATAAAGTTCCTGAATAAAGAATCGATTTCTTTAAAATAACTCGCATGAATTTTTAAAGGTACATTACTGAAAAGGAACAAAAAGAGCGGGAGAATCATCATTTTAATCTGGGACACCCGACCGATTATAGATAAAGGAAGTACAGACTATTTATCAAGAAGAGTTTTTATTTTAGTCAATGTGGCCCTATAATTCAGAGAGAATAATTGATCTATTGATTTAGAAATAAAAATACCTAGATAACGTACCGGGGCTAACTTAGCAGCTTGGATTTGTAAAGTGGGTGGTAAGAAGGAGTTGTCATTTAGATTTAATATAATGATCTCCGTTTTATTTTGATTAATTTTATATCCCCCTATAGATTCAAAATTAGTGAATTCCGCCAACAGATGATCTAAATTAGATTTATCCGGGTGTAAATAAAGAATAACATCGTCGGCAAATAATTTCAGTTTCTCCATACCACTTATTGGAGGTCTTATTTCGGAATTTTCTCTAATTCTTATTGTCAGAGGCTCTATAAAAAACGTAAACAACAAAGGGGAAAGGGGACAACCCTGTCTGGTCCCACGTTTAATAGATACTGATCCAAGCTGCTCGGCATTCAAAACTACTCTAGCTTCGGCTCCCGAATAAATATTTCTTAACATATGTATTATTGGTAATGGGAATCCGAATTTATTTAGCCCGATAAATAATGCCTCCCAATTTACCAAATCGAAAGCCTTTTCGGCATCTAGCATCATAAACATTGATGGAATTATATTACAAGTACAGTAGTCAAGAGCTTGAATCAAATAATTGGTATTAGATGACATAAAACGACCGGCTATAAAACCTGATTGATTACTGTGTATTATTTCCTGGGCGGCAGGTGTAAAACGCTGAGCCCAGATTTTCATGAATAGTTTATAATCGACATTAAGCAAACTAATCGGGCGATAAGAGTTTACATCCTTTGGGTTTTTACCTTTTTTAACAAAGCTGACAATCAACGATTCTTTAAAACTCATGGGAATATCTGAGCCATTTTTGATAACATTAAAGAGCTTAGTCAAAAATGGAGTCAGCTCCTGGGAGAAGGTTTTATATAATTCTGCGGGAAAACCATCCGCTCCGGACGCCTTAGCCCCTGAAATGGATTTTATCGTTTGTGAAACCTCTAACTCAGTAATCTGTTGACTAATTAACTCACATCGATGTTCTGACAAGTGAGGGAATGAAACCGCGTCAAAATATTCAGCTATTCTTTCCTGTGATATGTGATATTGTGTGGTATATAAATTAGAATAATGGTCCATAAAAATCTGGGCTATTTGTTCTTTTTCGTGCGTTATACTCTCAGTTCGGGGGTCGGTAATCTCATTTACCGATGCGGCTTCCTGCTTAAATTTAGTTGTCCCTGCCAGTAATTTGCCTACCATCTGGCTTTCTTCATACACCCTCTGATGGAAGTTTTTTGCATGACTAATCTCTTCTAGTATAAAAAATTCTCGCAATGATTGTTTAGCCTTATCCAGGAGAAATCGGGAGTTAGGATTAGCAAAGCCTTGTAAATTATTTAGAGGATGTGAGGCTATTTCAACATCATGCTGAAGTTTAGCAATATTATCTCGCCGTATTTTATTCTGAGCTGATGAATAAGCTATTAATTGACCACGTAGTGTCGCTTTAAATGCGCCCCAGACCGCAAATATCCCTGCTGAATCCAGATTGTGAGAAAAGAACTCAGATATCCACTGCTTAGTATTTGACACCCAGATAGGGTCTTGCGTTAAGCGCCGATCCATCTGCCACCTGGAGCGAGACTTTAATTGTTCAGACACCTCAACTTCTATTTTAATAAATGAGTGATCTGAAAAAGAATTGGCCCCTATCTCCGAACCCAAACACTTTAGTGACTGGGATAATAGAAAGAAATCGATACGCGAGGCCGTAAAGAATTGTCGCGAAAAACAAGTATATTGATGGACGGAGCGGTGTAAATGCCGCCAGGGATCATATAAGTGATGCTCCGATCTGAGGGCGTCCAGAGTTTTCTTAGTACGTGGTTTCAACTCTTTTTTATTTACATTAGAAGTATCATTTTTAATGTCTTGAATAAAGTTGAAGTCTCCTCCCATGATTATTTTTCCTGGGACCCCCCTTATTAGATTTGCAATAGTGGTCAAATGAAGGGTCTCGTCAACCACAGGGCCATAATAGTTTATGAAATTAAGTATTGCACCGTCCAATTTAGCGACTACCCAAATCCATCTCCCTTGCGGATCTCTCTCTATTTGAGAAAACTCCCATGAAAGGTTCCTAGAGAAATAAATGGTGACCCCTCTTTGCGCTAAACCAGAAGAGGCAAAAAACGCATGAGAAAAAAACCCAGGGAGAAATAATTTAGGAAAATTGGTTTTTAGATGAGTTTCTTGCATAAATAAAACATGGGGGGAGAAGGAGGCAAGCCATCTAATTAATCCACCATATTTCTGCTTATTTAAGATGCCATTTACGTTAACAGACATTATTATACATTTATTACCTTTACTAATCATTCTTATGTAGAGTAAACCTGATCGGAATTTCCTTTGATTTATCCCAATTATAATTTTCCCTGATACTGCTCATTTTATTTTTTTCAACCCAAAGCCCTCCACCCGAAAGCCCACCCCACGAAACCCTAACCCCCCCAACCCACCACCACCTAAGCCCTAGAGATGAGGGACTACCCCGCTTCCCACATCTCTCCCTCCCAAACCGCATAGGGTGCTTTGTTGTTGCACCCTGTATGGGTGACCTAGATCCCCTCCGTCCCTGGTAAAGGCACGCGTTGCTACACAGACTTTACTCGGCTGCCTAGATACATTTCTTCTCACTCTCCCTGACACTACTTTCCCTTCCCTTCCCTTATTCACCTAATACCCTTCTTCTCTTCTCTTGATTTCCTTCTTCTTCCCTTACCCTCACTTCACTTCCCTACTAACCTCCAACTATCAAGTCTTGAAACCCCAGGGAGACATTCTACCCTGTTGAAAGGTCTTTTAGAAAGTCTTGAGCTTCCTCAACAGACGAAAACATTAGAAATTTGCCTCTGACTAACACCTTTAGTTTAGATTGCTGGGCTATGGAGGCCTGTGCCCCCTTAGCTTTGAACAAATGGAGAAGCTTAACAAACTCTTTGCGTCTCCTAGCTGCCTGAGCTGACATGTCTGAGAAAACACGACACTTTGATGTCTCATTGACCATAAATTGTCTCGATTCGATTGCCTTGGTTAATATTTTCTCTTTGATTCTGAAGTCAGCAAAGTTGACTAGTAGAGTACGTGGTATCCGAGAGTTAGGAAAAGGATGCGATGGAATCCTGTGTGCCCGCGTGATTGTTAAATCATCCATACAGCCCGGGAGAATCTGCTGTTTGACAAAAGATTCAATCCACTGGATCGGTTGTGCTCCCTCAATCCCCTCCGGGACCCCCACAAAGCGTAGATTGGAACGCCTGGAATGATTTTCAAGTTCCTCCAGTTTATTTTCCAAAAGGCGTTTTTCTTTTACCCCGTCTTTTACTCTCACTGACATGCTGGCCATCTGATCCTCTAATTCCGAAATTCTTGTTTCAGCTTCTTGCATTCTAGCAGGGAAACCTGCCATAGTCTCTTCGATTTTGTCCAGACGACGATGAATAGATGCCGTAACCAATTCTTGAGATTTTTTTAAATCTCGGATTCCCTCTAGAATCATATTGAGCATTACCTTGATATCCATTTGGAGAGTAGTGTGTTCTTTAATCTCAGCCGTTTGAGGCGGGGAAGGTGATTGAGCGGAGGATATAAGCCCTGCTTGTTCCCTAACTCGAGGGAAGGGTTCTCCTCTTTCTGATGTCAGATAATCCTCCCCAGTTTGTGTAGCCAAGATCTCAGAAAAAGCTGTTACGAATGACGAACTTAGTCCTGTCGTACTCTCCCCTTCAGGTTGAGGTGTAAAATCTGGGCCTAAGTGTAGGGGAAATGTGGAGGGAGGCGTTAAACTGGTAGATGTCATTACCGGAGAGTCTGCAAGTTGTATTATTAATTTAGGGGGTCTCAAAATAGACTTCTCGGAAGACTTCTCTGATGATGAAACCGAGGCTTGAGATGTGTCCAATGATTGAATTGCTATCGAAGTGGAGTTATTCGATCGAGATGGTAAAGTATCCTCTCCCCCGGATGCTTCTAGAATAGATTTATCCTTAGCTAATGAGGGATTCGGAGTAGCGGATGATATTTGTGAGCCATTTTTTTTTTGAAATAACGGAAATTCTCTTTTGCTGGGCCCAGCAGTTAAGGCTAGATGAGCAGGAGGCAGACTAGAGAGCAAACTAGGGTTTTCCGGGATTGAGCCTGACTCTGTGCTGGAGATTAATGTCGACATCTTGGAGGGAGAATCTGCATCTGCAGATAAATGCGACTCTTCAGTGACGCTAAGTTGACTAGAGATAGCCTGAATTCGACCCGGATTATTCTCTAGCATCACTATAGGTAGAGTTGGTTTTGTCTGACCCAAGCGTGTCTTAATCTTGCGTTTTGCGGCTGCATCAGGTAATATAGCAGATTTAAGGCTTTTCCCCATCTTTTGCAAATAACAAAGTTGAGAAAACAAAAATTTTGTTAAAGTCTTTAACTTTGCAGGAATGAAAAAGCGGTTAGGTGCCTTGCGCGTCCCAGACAGTATGAAAATAGGAAAGTGGAACAGCAGTTGTCAAGGACAATATGACTCACCGCTTAATCAAGTTGTCCAGAGCAGAGCGGCAAATCTGTAGAGTCACTAAAGCTCCAGGCACAGTTAAAGAATCATCAACGATGTTTTCATTCTTGGATTTTTGACCACTTCCAGCTTTCCAGCCTTTCCGGGTCTTGATTTTAACAGGGAACCTCCTGAAAGCCCCCACGGCGCATCAGCAGCTGGTCAAATATCAAACTCGCATGCCGCTGTAATCCGATATTGTCTTGAATGCCTCCACTCTTCGTTCACGTTTTCAGATGCGTTTCAGACGCGTTACTCCGCGCGAGGCAGAAAGCACCAAACGCAATCCATTTCAGTCAAACACAACGCCGAAATCGAGCAGCCATCTCCGACCGCCGAGCAAAACGACTGCCTCCACAACAGGGGGAGGGGCGCAGGTCACCTGAGGCTACGGGGCAGCGGGATTCGCCGCAGCCATCGAGGACTCCTGTTAGCTTCTGAGAAAAACACACTTCCAACAGGTAGGTTGGCAAAAACCTTTGATTTCTGTTTCCCGGCATGAGGTTTAGGTATGTGTTTTTTAATGATGCTTGGCTCCGGGGGTTGGTTTGTATCAAGGTGGTTCTATGTTGCCAGCACTGCGCCCTGTGTATTGCGGTGCAGTTTCTATGCCCTGCAGGTGTGCATCTTCAAGGATGGCGCAGCTTGGAAATGGCCCATTGGCCTCTGTGGAAGGGAAGGACACGCACAGTACATGACCATTTACTATACAATGTGAGACCATATTGTGTTATTACATGACTGAGTGCCCTTCCATTTCTGGTGCTTTGTACCATTTTCAGTGTTTTAAGCTCTTCAAGTTTTTTCTTGCTCAAATGGGTGTAATTTCTGTTATTTATATGTTTTGATCATCTTCATTGCATAATATTGCTCGCATGAAAGTGTCACTCATAGTCGTTGAAATGTCACTCATATTTACACTGAAATTATGAAAATGTCACACATAGCAATCTGACACCTTGGCAGCTATGCCTGCAGCAGCCACGGTGTTCCAGCCTCCAGGGGCCCCATCAGCGCTGTAGCGCACAAAGGCAGCACTACACTCTCTAGCCGGCGTTGGTTGCACCAGTGAGTTGCCTCATAACAGTCCTGCCTCATAAATTAAATGGTGCGAGCCACGTGCGGTGGGTGCAGGTGACCTGAGCTTCCAGGCCCAGCAGCAAGGGGGTTGAAGGCAACTGCCTTGAGGCCAGAGACTATTTGCATATTTACATACCTTTGTAAACTGGTTACAGAGGCTTAGTTTTTTTCTAGTTCCAGAACCCCCTGGGCCCCTAATCTGACTATTCATTATATTTGAAATTTACATTTACTGCTGTAGTGTGAGAATGCATTTTATGAAAAGGAATATAAAGTAAGGTTGCCAAAAGAAAAATGCCAGCAATGTGTTTTTTAAAGAGCCTGGAAAGACCTCATCTTGACACTTATTAGGGTTATAAATAAAGTATGTATTTATTTGTAATGTGACTTTCTGTTTTTGTTCCCTTTAATTATCAGCCATGGATGATTCAGGCAGCCCTAGAACATAATGAAAAGTGCTTTCTATTGATATTTGCTCAGATAGTGCTGAAAATACGAATTTAGGTGACTGCTTATTTTTGTACGTCTGGGACTTCAAAATAATGAGCTGCCAAACCTAATCATAAGAGTGGAAGTTTGTTGCAGGATCCGCACATAATTTATTTACACCCTTGATCCCTGATTACCGCCATAATAGCAATAGTTCAACATATCTGAAACCCTACGTCGCCGTCAATAACATGCTGAGTTACTTCCAGTGTCTGGGAATGCACACTTTATTCAGACAACTCACTCCTCATTCTCGCCCTTCACTTTTACGCTCACCCTGACTCAGCAATCACAATGCAATCACACTGATCACCATGTACACCCACCATTCACCCGCTCACCCTGCACTCACAGTGATCACTCTGCCCTCACAATGCACTAGCGCTGTTCACCCTGTACCTCACCCTGCAGTCACACGAGCACACTACTCAACCTGCACTCATGTCACACTTCACTCGCCTGTCCCCCTCACTGCTCAATCAGTAATCTCACTTAAACAAGCCCTTCACTCACCATGCATTCTTTCGTCCCACTCTGCACTTACATCCGCACCCAAATTGATATGATCACCTCACTCACCCTGCAGTCACTCCTCTTACCCTACTCTCACACTGTCACATCACTCACATGGGCACTCCTACAACCCACAAAGCGCGGAAGGTTAATGTGCCTGCTACAAAGAACATGTACCATGGAGATCACAGAACTGAGTGCGAGTAAACTATGAGTACCCCTATAAAAAAATTAAATGTTTGTCAGAAAGGTGCTATAGAGAGATGGGGTGTATTGTTGCTGAGTGGTAGTGAGGGAATTCATGGAAAAGGTGGTAATGGGGGAGGGCGCGCCAAAAAAGACTGTCAGATGCGGTCCAGAGAATTTTTGAGGCATGGGCAAAGTAGGCCCCGGCCTAGGGCCCCAGACTTTCTGGGGGCCCACTGATAAAACCAGCTCTGTTCTGTAGAGTTTTGCCCTGATGGCATTAAATTATTCTTGAACAGGTTGTTTTGAATACGACCTTTCTTCGCTTTTTTCAATATTGATGATGTGTGTCTATTACAGACATTTCGTAGAGGAATGTCGTGCTTCATGCAACATTCATTAAAAAAATTTAGTATCAAATCAGGACCTCACACATATGAGAATGGAAGAGTGTTACAGAGATTATTTGCAATAATATGCTGCTGTGTTCCAATATTGAAAACACCCATCACTATCCCTGAATATTACATATAAACACATTTAGAATTTGGACTAGTGTGTCTGTGCGCTGTCTGTGACTCACCCAAAGAGGGCATGAAAGAGCTGAAATAGGATCATAAATTCTAAACTGTTCTTACAGGGGTTCCCAATATATGTTTGGCAGTTGGCCCCTAAAATCCTTAAAATGTTCCTGGTGCCATCTGTGAATAAGATGGCCCTAATTACCACATGGGCTGGCACGTCTAGTCCCATGTAAAATACATTTAGGTGCCAATTACGATCCGGTAAAAAATGTCCCCGTACGACTCGTATCCGGTCTTTTTACCGTACGAATCGTACAAGTGCCGTACGAACTGGCAATCACGATTCGCATGGTAAAAAGTCCATACGAACCGCACTGGGAATCATTCCCCACATGTCCTCGGGTCGGAAAATGTGTCCGACACGTCCTCGGACGATTTACCTTACAAACGTGAAAAGCCAAGTCCGACCGAGGAATCACGATCCATCCCGTGCGTCCGAGCTCACAACCGTATGGAAAAAACACCGTCCGCACCGAACTCCTATAGCAACCATGGAGACATGTGCCCGCATACGCGCCCAACACTCCCCCCAGCCCCCGTACGTCCGACACGTACCCCCCGTGTATGTATACCCCCACCCGTCTAGGTACACCCCAGTACGTTCGAGTCCTACCCCCACCCCTGTACGTGTCGTACCACCGTCTATGTACACCCCAGTACGTTCCAGTCGTACCCCCACCCCAGTACGTGTCGTACCACCGTCTATGTACACCCCAGTACGTTCCAGTCGTACCCCCACCCCAGTACGTGTCGTACCACCGTCTATGTACACCCCAGTACGTTCGAGTCCTACCCCCACCCCAGTACGTGTCGTACCACTGTCTATGTACACCCCAGTACGTTCCAGTCGTACCCCCACCCCAGTACGTGTCGTACCACCGTGTACCTACACCCCAGTACGTTCGAGTCCTACCCCCACCCCTGTACGTGTCGCACCACCGTGTACCCAGTACGTTCCAGTCATACCCCCACCCCAGTACGTGTCGTACCACCGTCTATGTACACCCCAGTACGTTCCAGTCGTACCCCCACCCCAGTACGTGTCGTACCACCGTCTATGTACACCCCAGTACGTTCCAGTCGTACCCCCACCCCAGTACGTGTCGTACCACCGTCTATGTACACCCCAGTACGTTCGAGTCCTACCCCCACCCCAGTACGTGTCGTACCACCGTCTATGTACACCCCAGTACGTTCCAGTCGTACCCCCACCCCAGTACGTGTCGTACCACCGTGTACCTACACCCCAGTACGTTCCAGTCGTACCCCCACCCCAGTACGTGTCGTACCACCGTCTATGTACACCCCAGTACGTTCCAGTCGTACCCCCACCCCAGTACGTGTCGTACCACCGTCTATGTACACCCCAGTACGTTCCAGTCGTACCCCCACCCCAGTACGTGTCGTACCACCGTCTATGTACACCCCAGTACGTTCCAGTCGTACCCCCACCCCTGTACGTGTCATACCCCCGTGTACCTACACCCCAGTACGTTCCAGTCGTACCCCCACCCCAGTACGTGTCGTACCACCGTCTATGTACACCCCAGTACGTTCCAGTCGTACCCCCACCCCAGTACGTGTCGTACCACCGTCTATGTACACCCCAGTACGTTCCGGTCCGACCCCCAACACAACCTCCTAAGTACGGAGCGCACCCCAGGCCCCAACATCACAACCGCATGTACGAGTCGTACCAACCCACACACAAGGACAGCACCGTACAACCAAATGGCCCATCTACACACCGTACACACGCTCAAAACGCACGTACACAACCAGGACAAAACAAAACAACACAAGAAGACACTATTCGAATGGCACAAAGCCACTAAACATGGCCAACAAACACTACAAATACACCTTCACTGACCTGCAACTGCCAAAGACAAACAGAGGGCCAAAACACCACCACTACTTATAACACACCCACCCAAAATTCAAACACTGCCACACCCACCCATGGACCAATAAAAAGGGCCCACACACACAAACCATGAGCCTTTGCAACAGACTCACTGCTGCCAGACACCACAGAACCATACAACAAGCTACACCACACCTTACACTTGCACACCTTCACACAACCACCCTCACAAACACCCCCTCATCACATTCACACACACACACACACAACCATCCACACACCCCCCCAACATCCACCCCCCCCCCAACATCCCCACCCACACCACTCACCATGGCCACTACCAAGAATCCAAAGTTCAGTAACCGAGAGTTGGAGGTCCTTGTTGATCAAATCCTCAGAGTCGAGCCACAGATCTTTGGAACATTGGTCAGAAACACCAGCCTGGCAGCAAAAACAGCCATGTGGCAGACCATCGTCGATGCTGTGAATGCTGTTGCGGACACCAGAAGGACCAGGCAGGAATGCCAGAACAGGTGGTACGATCTGCGGAGGAGGGTCAGAGCCAAGAGGCAGGAGGAACACGACCAGGCCAACGCCACCGGAGGAGGGCCCTCCCGCAGACCCGTACAGTACCATCCCTGGGAGGAGAGGGTGATGGCCATACTGCCGGTGGAGGCAGTCGAAGGATTAGAAGGACTCCGAGACCCGGGTGAGTACACAAACAACGCACCTCACATGGGGGGAACGGCATCCACAACCAAAATCACTAACAGGCACGCAACCACCACAAGCCATCGCATGACTCAACCACACTCCATGAGCACGCACATGCCACTGCTGCCACCATGCCCCATGCACCCAGCTGGACAATGTCAAGTCACAGAAGACAACAACACATGACACGGTAACCCGGATGGCGGGAGGCTGGGCCCCAAAAATCACCTAGTGCGACTCCGAAGCAGACAACAATGCACTCTGCCCATATGGCCTAGGTCACAGCCAGACAAACAGTGTGTCCCAACACAGGAATGACTTGCCAGCAAATGGCGGACGCCTTGCATCAACACATGGGGGTGAAGGCACTGTTTTGCACATGACAGCAGCTAATGAACAGCCAACATTGTGAAAGAGTGGCAGCACACACCACCACAGCAGCAGCGCACAGACACACATCACACCCAATGGGTGCCTGGAGATCAGAAACAAACTCACATCAACAAGCCAAGGGCCACTCAAAGATCTGCTAACAGTGTGTGCCCAGGAAGCTGGGCTGAGGTGACAGAGGGTGACACACAGAGGGAGGGAGAGGGGGACAGAGAGGGAGGGAGACACAGGGAGAGCAAATCAGCCGTGTGGTGTGTGGGAATGTCTGCTCGTCAGCAGGTAGACTGCGTGCACGTAGCCAAGGGTGGCACGTGCCAGAACCCCCCCTCTTCTCCATGGCAAAACACAGGGCCATGTCACAACCTGTGCACGAGCACAATGACAGCTACCTGCATCACATAAGTGTGTGGAACAACTCCATGTGCACATGTACAGTGCTACACGGAAGGCGCCAATGCATGGCTCGCAACACCTGCCCACTCCACTGCTGACTGCAGTCACACTTGACGCAGCAAGTAAGACTGTGCCACACATAGTTAAAGGGGCCAAAGTGGTGCCCAAGGGACACACCCATGCACAAGTGCACTGTGAGTGGAATGCAAGACAGATCCAAATTCCAAGAGGAAATGTGCCAACTTTGGAAATGATGAAACATGGATGTTGCATGGACCAAAATTAACATTGTCTCTCTCACACACAGGTCAACGTCGTGGTGCACCCCCCAACACTGGGGGGGAACACTCACAGGACCCGGATGTGCAGGAGCCCGATCCCACCGGCAGCGACCACTCTCACCACTCTGTGGACGACCCCGACCGACCTGGCCCCTCTGGTGTCCAACCGCCTGCAGCACCTGCGTCAGGTACAACTGTGCCAACCACCACCCCCACTCCTGCCACATCCCAGGAGACACCCAGGATCCCTGCCCCAACACCACAATGCAGCCAGGCTGGCCAGGAGGGACACGGTGTCCCGGGCACCCAGGAGGAGGCAGGCGACAACGCCAATGCCACCCCTCAGGGGTCCCGGAGACCCGATGTGCCCACAAGGGCAGGCCAGGCGCAAGTGGGCAGGGGTGGTGGGAGTGGAGGACGGCGGAGGCACGAGCCTGACCAGTTGGCTGGGGATCCGGTATTTTCCCATGTCCGTAACATCCTGGACTCATACCGGCAGGACACCACGGGCATGGCCCAGGTTGTGTCCACCCTCAATGAGATCAAGGGGAGCCTCGATGAGATAAAGACCCAGCAGGCCCAGCAACATGCGGAGCTACATGCCTGTCTACTGGTACACCAACGGAGGATGGAGGACAGACAGGCTGAGCAAGTGACGGCATTCCAGGGGATTCACGCTACACTCCGTCGGATGGCCGACAACATGGCCGACCCTCCCTGTGCCAGAAGGCGGAGAACATCACCACCCACAGGGAGGGATCAGGAGGAGGAGGAGGAGGAAACATCCGACGGAGCATCCCAGATGTCGTCACGGCCTGCTGCTGAGGTTCCCCGCAGGAGGCCGGGTCGTCCACGGAAAGGACCGTGAGGGTCGGCGCTACATCACCATCTCCCAGGACACCTGGCCTGGCACCTGGCCCACTGGAGCAACAGCATCACAGCATCAAGAGACATTCTCTGCCACATGGCCCTGCTGGTCACGGGCTGACCAATGTTGACAAAGACTGTGGCATGGACTCTGAGGACATCCAATGGCAAGGACACCAACTCCCCTACTGAACTTTGGATTCCAAATTCCCGGAAAGACACTCACTTTGTTGTCCCCCCCCCCCCCCCCCAATAATAAATCACACTATGAAGAGTAGATGCCTGCTGGTGGCATTATTACCTAACATGTGTCTTGTAAAGTCAAAACATGCCTGAGTCATCTTTTGTCTTCAACCACCCACACCCTGGGGCCTGAGTCTGGCACAGGACACATGGGTCACAGTGTATTAGGCAAGACAGACATGGAGCACCATACACACCCGTGATGGGCCCAACCAGCTGAGGGGGTTACCGAACAACCGTGCTGACACACACATTGAGTACAGCAACAGTCATGCGCAGAGGTCAGGGATCCAGTCCAGTGTCCTGGGGGGCACCCAGGTATGTGTAGACAGGTGGCAGAAACATGTCCTGCAAGCTTGAGTCCGGTGGATGCAGAGAATGGGGGCCTGGCCAACGTTGGATGCATGGGGATGGCACATGTCACAATACCCACACAGTCATGGACATCATGCCCAATACACAGTCTCAGCCCACACACACAGCTTGCATCTTGCCACTCGACACATTGACACATAGCCACAATCAGGGAATACCATGCCAGACAAGCAGGATGCACCGTGGCAACACACCAGCATTGACTGAGAAGAGGCACCTTGGAGGCATAGGGACACCTTTATTAGTCATGTATTCGGGATTGCAGAGGCAACTCGAAGTACACATGAACACATCATGTGGAGTAACATGTGGGTCCAACACTGGCACCCCCCTTCAGCAGCACACATGCGTGTTCGCCATGGAACTGGCACACAAGCGTCGGCTAACAGCTAAATACCCACAGCTGCACACGGAGAGCCTGCCATACACCATAGATCCGCGGATGTCGAAGTCCCACACCATGTCAAGCCAATGCTAACCGAATGTGTCCGAGGGCAGTGTCACACACATTGATGCCATCATCACAATCCCCTATCCCATCACTGATGACTGTCAACCAGGCAGACCATCTATTCAGGTGTACACAGCTGCATGTCGTGTCCCATGGGGATGCGACATGGCTGCAGAGGAACCAAACACCGACAGGGGCAGTGTGCACACATCGTGAACAACTGCCACACCCAATACACCCCAGATGCATCCCTTACCCCATGGAGACTTCCAAACGTGTCCGTGCCTGTAACGCTGAGTCAGCCCACGATGTCATGTCCATGAGGAATAGCAGTGCCACAACAATGCAACCAGCAGACGGCATGCGCAGGTACCTGGGGAAGAGAGACACACAAGAAGTCAGCCACAAAAAGCACAGCCACTTGCATGTGCATTTACTCGACACATGTATGGATGACAACATGCTAGGTCACAATTATGACTGAGGAAGTACAACCATCACTGGCACCATCACTCCAGTGACACACCCACACACACCTCTGACTCACGTGCCATACATGCAGGTGGAGACACACATCACAACGCATGCCACACGGGGACCAATGCGTGCACACTCAGACACTGGTACTCACCACTATGCAAAGAAGTCGCGTATGAGCCGAGTCCGGATGTCCTCTTGCGGCTCCACATCCTCCACATCACTAGCCCCATTGCCAAGCCCTTCGTCCTCCACGGGTGGATGGTCCTCGTCATGTTGATTCAGGATGAGTGGCACTGCTCTTTCAACTGCCATGTTGTGCAGCATGCAGCAGACCATGAAGATCTTGCAGACCTTCGCCGGGGCATATGGGAGTGCGCCGCCGGTCTTGTGGAGGCACCTGAATCGGCTCTTCAGCATGCCAAACGTCCTCTCTATCACTCGCCTTGTCCGGCCATGGGCGGTGTTGTAGCGGAGCTGGGCCGGCGTGATGGGGTTGCGGAGAGGTGTGAGCAGCCAAGGCATGTTGGGATAGCCAGCGTCCCCTACATGGAAAGCACATGGTCATCGTTAGAAGTGGTGAAGCGGTCGTGCTGGTAGGCTATACTGAATACAGGACAGACAGACTGTACCCACCAACAACACATGCCCGTTCGTTGCGCAGCTGCATCATCATATCAGGCATCCCGCTACGCCTCATGATGTAGGCATCGTGTGCTGATCCTGGAAAACGAGCACAGACATGTGAAATAACCATGTTGGACAGACACACCACAAGGGCATTGATGGAGTGGTAGTGCTTCCGATTGCGGTACGCCACCTCCCGTGCGTGTGGTGGTACCAAAGCTACATGTGTCCCATCTATGGACCCAATGACATGGGGCATCCCTCCCAGGGCATAGAATCCACGCTTGACCTCAGTCATCTGTTCAGGGGTTGGGAACTTGATGAAGTCATCCAGGTGAATCAACATGGCCTCTAAGAAATCATGCAGCACACCACTGAACGTGCTCTGGGACATGCCACCAACTTGAGCTATGGTATTTTGAAAGGTACCCGTGGCAAGAAAATGTAGGGCAGCCATTACCTTCAGCTTGGGTGTCAGTGCCGTGGGATACCTGTGCTGCGGTTGCAGGTGTGGTGCCAGTCTCGCCGTCAACTCCAGAATCAACGGTTGGGTGAAGCGGTAGAGCCGGATGCTGTCATTCTCCTGCATGGCAGCCAAGTCTGGAATTCTTCGGGCAAGAGGCGGCGCTCTGCAGTAATTTGGAAGTGACAACGAAGAGTGAGTGCACTACGACAACAACTCATGTGTACTGAGCACATGTTAATCTGGCAATACACACATGCTACATAGGGAGTCAGGTATGTGCTACATGGCCAGGACACGTATGGATGCAAGGTGACACTCCTTCAAAGACCCAGCTACACACGGAGATTGAGAACCTCCCCATGCCACGCCATGGGAATAGCTGTGTCCCAGTGCAAGTGAACAGCCAGACGCAACACAGGAGTGACATACGCCCACACATCAGCAGCAGTAGGATGCCGATTGCAGAGATTGGTAGCGGAACACTGGAGCCACAGGTCACATGACATTACACTAGGCCAGCCCACACACCTTGCCATGAAGGTGCACATGTCATGACTCACCACACATACCTTGTGAGGATGCTGACATGTCCTTGTCACGCTACTCCGTGTCCCATGCATACATGTGCACCTCACATCCGATACCACATGTGGCATGGTGTGCGGAACAGTGTGCAATGACAATCTACACACAGACACATGTTGGTTGCTGCAACGGCTGCAGCTTTTGAGGGTGCTCCAACATCAACCTGATGGGAAGCCCCCACACATACATGACATAGTCACATTGTGCACCGTGGGTAGTGACAAGTCAGGTGTCATAACCCCTGTACCGGGCATCAGGGGACACTTCCGTGTGTTGGTGTCCGTGCCATGCCAGTGACGCTCACCCCAAGTGCGCAGTACGACATGCACACATGTCAAAGGAGTCAAGGGCATGCCTGGCACACATCGCACCATCACACAGTACATCTGTACACATCTCATCATACATCTGGTGCCTTCTCGACTCAGGAGTAATGTTCCACATCACAGGCCTTTCACACCTGTGCCCCACACATGTAGTGATGCACAGACGATGCCTCGATGTCAATTAATGGACAAGTATGTCCATCCATGGACAAGTATGTCCGCCCTATCCCTACCTGTGTGCCGCCTGTCACCACTGTGATGTGTGAATACCGCTGTACTGCTGCAAAGAGGGCCTGTGTACGTTCCCATATCACTATGGGAGTGCTGCCGTATATGTACCCATCGTGATGGCGAGCGTACAGGCATGTGTACGGCCCGTACCACTACGAGTACGCATACGCGAGGCCACCAATACTGATAGGGAGCGTACAGGCGTGTGTACGCTCCCTATCAGTATGGGTGGCCTCGTGTATGCGTACTCGTAGTGATAGGGAGCGTACAGGCGTGTGTACGCTCCCTATCAGTATGGGTGGCCTCGCGTATGCGTACTCGTAGTGATAGGGAGCGTACAGGCGTGTGTACGCTCCCTATCAGTATGGGTGGCCTCGCGTATGCGTACTCGTAGTGATAGGGAGCGTACAGGCGTGTGTACGCACCCTATCAGTATGGGTGGCCTCGCGTATGCGTACTCGTAGTGATAGGGAGCGTACAGGCGTGTGTACGCTCCCTATCAGTATGGGTGGCCTCGCGTATGCGTACTCGTAGTGATAGGGAGCGTACAGGCGTGTGTACGGCCCGTACCACTACGAGTACGCATACGCGAGGCCACCCATACTGATAGGGAGCGTACAGGCGTGTGTACGCTCCCTATCAGTATGGGTGGCCTCGCGTATGCGTACTCGTAGTGATAGGGAGCGTACAGGCGTGTGTACGGCCCGTACCACTACGAGTACGCATACGCGAGGCCACCCATACTGATAGTGAACGTAGTCACGCGTGTACGGGCCGTTGCAATGCATTTGGGGTGCCCTAGGGCCCCGGAACACACCGTACCTGTGTGTGGAGCTCAAAATTACATAGGGGACACATGAGGGACAAGTATTAAGGCCTACATGCATGCTGGTTGTCATGGAGACCAAGTTCAAAATTCGAATTTCTTCTGGAAGGTGAACAGCAGAAGTCAGTTGGAATAAAAATACTTTGTTGCAATGTGTTTGTGGAGCTGACATCATGCAGGAGAATGAAACCGATAGAGTACACACAGACTGCTAGGTTTGAAGGGATTGGTGGAAACATAGGATGCAAATGTGAGTGACCAATCACTCTGTACTCCTGTGCATGAGACAGGGCAGAAAGGCACATATAAGGCAGCCAGGTCCCATGAGGGAGTACTTGCCTGCACATCTTTGAATTCGTCGACCCAGCTGCTGCTACTGATTCCCTGGAACCATGTCAAGGGCTGTGGAGAGGTCACAGCCATTCACCCTGGAGGAGAACATGGCATTGCTGGATGTGATCCTCCCACAGTACCCCATGCTGTATGGGCGACCAGGGTATCAGGTGAGTGCATAGGCCACTGGCACAGACTGTCCCTATGTTGTGACTGTGACTTCTGGCATTGTGTCCTGGTGTGACACACATGCCATGTACTGTGGGGGGGGTCCCAGGGGGGGGGATGCCTGATGTCTCCCAGAAGTGCCCTGAGACAGGAGGGGTGTGTGCCTATCACTAACAGCAGTGCCCTGAGACAGGAGGGGTGGGTACAGAGTGCTCCCAGCAGTGCCCTGAGACAGGAGGGGTGGGTACAGTGTGCTCCCAGCAGTGCCCTGAGACAGGAGGGGTGGGTACAGAGTGCTCCCAGCAGTGCCCTGAGACAGGAGGGGTGGGTACAGTGTGCTCCCAGCAGTGCCCTGAGACAGGAGGGGTGTGTGCCTATCACTAACAGCAGTGCCCTGAGACAGGAGGGGTGGGTACAGAGTGCTCCCAGCAGTGCCCTGAGAGAGGAGGGGTGTGTGCCTATCACTAACAGCAGTGCCCTGAGACAGGAGGGGTGGGTACAGAGTGCTCCCAGCAGTGCCCTGAGACAGGAGGGGTGGGTACAGTGTGCTCCCAGCAGTGCCCTGAGACAGGAGGGGTGTGTGCCTATCACTAACAGCAGTGCCCTGAGACAGGAGGGGTGTGTGCCTATCACTAACAGCAGTGCCCTGAGACAGGAGGGGTGGGTACAGAGTGCTCCCAGCAGTGCCCTGAGACAGGAGGGGTGGGTACAGTGTGCTCCCAGCAGTGCCCTGAGACAGGAGGGGTGTGTGCCTATCACTAACAGCAGTGCCCTGAGACAGGAGGGGTGGGTACAGAGTGCTCCCAGCAGTGCCCTGAGACAGGAGGGGTGTGTGCCTATCACTAACAGCAGTGCCCTGAGACAGGAGGGGTGGGTACAGAGTGCTCCCAGCAGTGCCCTGAGACAGGAGGGGTGGGTACAGTGTGCTCCCAGCAGTGCCCTGAGACAGGAGGGGTGTGTGCCTATCACTAACAGCAGTGCCCTGAGACAGGAGGGGTGGGTACAGAGTGCTCCCAGCAGTGCCCAGAGACAGGAGGGGTGGGTACAGTGTGCTCCCAGCAGTGCCCTGAGACAGGAGGGGTGGGTACAGAGTGCTCCCAGCAGTGCCCTGAGACAGGAGGGGTGGGTACAGTGTGCTCCCAGCAGTGCCCTGAGACAGGAGGGGTGTGTGCCTATCACTAACAGCAGTGCCCTGAGACAGGAGGGGTGGGTACAGAGTGCTCCCAGCAGTGCCCTGAGACAGGAGGGGTGGGTACAGTGTGCTCCCAGCAGTGCCCTGAGACAGGAGGGGTGGGTGTGATGCACAGTGTGAGCCTTGATCATTGATTGTGACATTGCCATCATTCCACCTGTGTACCCACTATGGCACGTACTGCCTTTTCCCTCACCAGAGGATCATGTCCCTATGACAAAGGTGCAATGCGTTGGCTGCATGACATGCCTTGTTGTTACCAGCTAATTTGTCATCAAATGTCTCTCTGTGACATGTGGCTGGTGTATTGATGTGGTGTCACTTGTTCTTCCTCACAGGTAGGCGCCACTGCCAAGGAGCAGATCTGGCTGACCGCCGTCAGTGCCGTAAGGGGTGTGGATGGTCGGAGGCGGAGCCTGTCCCAGGTGAGGAAACGCTGGCAGGATATCCGGTGCTGGACGCGGAGGATTGCACGGGTCCTGCTGGAGGACTCACCTGAGAGCCACAAGAACCGCGGCCGCCGCCGTCTGAGCCACCTCCACAGGCGTGTGCTGCCGGTGGTCTTTCCAGACTTGGATAGGCGCTTACAGGCGAAGCAGCAGCCGGAAGGGGGTAGGTACATGTGTGTTTGTTGTGTGTCACCGGCATTTGTAAGGGCACAGTAGCATGAATTCACTGCCAGGGTTTAAAGGTGCTGTGCAGATCCATTTTGCCCCAGTATAGCGCTGCGCCCCTGCCACCCTTCCCCTCCTTGCAATGTGTTCCCTGGTCTGTGTGTAGTCACTCCTTCACAAGGTAATGTAGGCTGGCGCTTTGTCCACGAGAACTATGCCTGTAGCATCATGTGTGGGGGTGGTGTGTAACAGGTTTTGGGACCTTGGCTGTGCCCTGTCAAGTTCACTGCATGTGGGTTCCATGTCAGTTGGCACTGATGCTGACTCCAGACATGGGAGTTGGTCTCTCATGTGTCATGCCTTACAGCGCGCATGTCCTATGTAGTGGCCTGTGACATGATGTGCATGAGTGTGCGATACGCATAGTGCAGGGATGGTGGCGTGGGTTGCAGTCATTACCATTCAGGAGCATGGAGTTGCGTGGCCACTACTGTCCCCTGGGGCACCTTTTCATCGGTGTTGTATGTGTCATCATAAACGTGGACACTCTCAGTGTCTACAGCGTAGGTTGTGCTCTGTGCCATTGTCCCCTGGCACCATGTATATAGACGTGCTATTTTGTACAGGTGTCCACTGTGCAGCCTGACCTGAATGTCCTTCTTCATACTCACAGTTGCTAGTGCCTGTGTGTCTTGTTATACTCATCTGAGGATGGGCACTGGTACCTCATTATTTGTACAGGCGCACCTTGGCTGTTTGGCGTCCAATCTTGCATTTTGCCTGCCCCTGTGTTTATCACCCAGACTATGAGATGTTGGTGCCACCTGTGTCTCAACTATTTGCCTCGTGTAGGGGGTGGTTGGGGCGGGCAAAGCCTATATGTCAAATCCAGATTTCTACTTGCTGGGTCTGGCCAGTGTGTGATGTTTGTCTGGACACACACGCAAGGTGCAGTGACCGAGTCATGTTGTGCATGTTTTCAGCATTACCTATGCAGCATGTGTCTCAAGTTCATGGATATGGTCCCTGGTCATCGGTATTTTCGCCAACGCTGTGTGGTGCAGATGCAGTGCTGGATCGTCCCCAGGGCCTGGGTGCTATGTCAGACTCCGTTTCCTGTCTTTAGCTATTGTCTCATGCTCTCCATGGTATTTCAGTGGCATGGTGGCTCAACCAACTGTGTGTTTCATGCCCTACATCGGTACCTTGTTTAGTAGATGTTAGGGATCTTCCTTTTCAGGCTATGCAATGTTACCTATGTAGATTGGACTCATGTGACAGATGTGTACAGGTGTCTGATTAATTTCTGTCTCTCCACCCTGCCCACAGCATCGTCGGGGGACACAGAGGGAGACATGGACACAGACCAGGCGGAGGGACCGAGCACCAGTGCCAGCCGTGACATCGGGGCTGGCACATCGAGTGGGACAGAGGCGGAGGATAGTGCGGCCGAGGACCTGTCGACTGGCACATCAGAATACGAAGCTGACAGGTCCGAGGAGGATGTCTCCGAGTGGGCGCAGGCTGCACCAGCAGCTGACAGCGGAACAACACCTCGCACCGCCCCCTCAGTTCCCATCAGCCGCCTCCCACTTGCTCGTGTCCCTTCCCAGCGTGCCCGGTCACCGCATGTCTCCTTCATGCCAGGCACCGCACCCCCTGCCCCTGTCTCCACTGCTGCCGCCAATGCTGAGTCTGTGGACATCCAGCGGCAACTGCAGGTTGGTCAGGCTGCGATCCTTAATGTCCTCCATGCCCACGGGCAAACCCTCAACAACATCGAGGCATACTTGGAGGGCATTCATTCATCGCAGGCTGACCAACGCAACTTGCTGAGGTCCATAGACTCCACACTGACTGCAGCAGTGGGTCTCCTGCAGCGCGACCTCCCCCCACCTACCCCTGCCCCATCCACACTTCCCACTCCCATGCCTGTCCCACGTACACCCAGATGTCGGCATGCACCCACATCAACAGACACAGGCACCACACCAGCAGGGAAGGTCCACCGCACTCCTCCTGACACGCACACACAGGGTGAGGTAGGCACACCCACTGGGTCGGGGGGCAAACGTGTGACACGCAGCCATAGTGGGAGTTCACATTCCACCCAGTCCACTCCCTCCAAATCCCCTCCCCTCAGCTCTCCTGGCCACATCTCCCCCAAGGACTCCTTCATGGCCGCTCTGTCCCTGAGCCCCACAGTGACACCACCCCGCAAGCGGTCAAGGAAGTCCTCGGTCAGGGTGGTTGATTCTCCCCCCCTGTCTACACCCTCCCCCGGTGGCGCTGCGACCCATCCCTCTGACCCCCCCCCCCCTCCTTGGGGCCTGTGGATCCTTCGGGTGCAGGGGAATCCCTGGAGGACCTTGCAAAGGTGTGTAGTGCCATCCTGGCCTCCGCCTTTGGCCCTGCCCCACCCCCTGTGGTGGAGTCCTCCATCCCTGCACCCACAACGCCTCCCCTTTGCCCTGATGTCCCTGCGGTGCCTGTTGCTTCCCCCCCCCCCCTGATGCCCTCACCCCTGTGGAAGACGATGGCATGTAACTGTGCAGGCAAGGTAGGGGACACGCATCCCACTGTGTCCCCCATCCAGCTGAGACTCATTGACTGCCCTATGGGCTTTGTGAATATTGAACTGCCTGCGATCCACGGACATTGTGCTCATGCTGAATAAAGCTTAATTTTCTTTTCATTATAACACTACTGCTATGCTGGTATTGGTGTTGGTGGGGCTGCTACATGGTTTTGGGTGGTGTTTATGTGTTGGGTGTGTGGGATATGTAGTAGTGTGCTGCTCATTGGGGGGACCCTGGGATCTGTGTGCCATCACAAGGTGTTAGCTAACTTTCTTTGTTCATGTAAGCAGTTACTGCATGGTGCAATTGTCCCAGGGTGTATTCCTTCCTCTGTGTACCCTGATATCTTCCCTGCAGGGTGTTCCCAATGTTTAGCGCAGAGCTGTGTCTACATGAGCTGTGTGTGTGACGGAGCCCTTCTACTTTGGCCATGCATGCAGGGCCATGTCTCCACCTGCAACATTGGTGGCATCCTTGGTGATCACTGTACTTGTGTGTGGAGTCTGTTGACATGAGTTCATGGGGACATGTTCCCTTGTAGGCAGTATGCATGTGGGTACTTCCAGCCTCACACACATGTGTTGCACACCTCCTGTCTCTGGGCACTGCTGGGAGTGATAGGCGCCCACCCCTCCTGTCTCTGGGCACTGCTGGGAGGACTCTGCACACACCCCTCCTGCGTCTGGGCACTGCTGGGAGGACTCTGCACACACACCTCCTGTCTCAGGGCACTGCTGGGAGCACTCTGTACCCACCCCTCCTGTCTCAGGGCACTGCTGTTAGTGATAGGCACACACCCCTCCTGTCTCAGGGCACTGCTGGGAGCACTCTGTACCCACCCCTCCTGTCTCAGGGCACTGCTGTTAGTGATAGGCACACACCCCTCCTGTCTCAGGGCACTGCTGGGAGCACTCTGTACCCACCCCTCCTGTCTCAGGGCACTGCTGGGAGTGATAGGCACACACCCCTTCTGTCTCAGGGCACTGCTGGGAGGACTCCACACCCACCCCTCCTGTCTCAGGGCACTGCTGGGAGGACTCCACACCCACCCCTCCTGTCTCAGGGCACTGCTGGGAGGACTCTGCACACACACCTCCTGTCTCAGGGCACTGCTGGGAGCACTCTGTACCCACCCCTCCTGTCTCAGGGCACTGCTGTTAGGGATAGGCACACACCCCTCCTGTCTCAGGGCACTGCTGGGAGCACTCTGTACCCACCCCTCCTGTCTCAGGGCACTGCTGTTAGTGATAGGCACACACCCCTCCTGTCTCTGGGCACTGCTGGGAGGACTCTGCACACACCCCTCCTGCGTCTGGGCACTGCTGGGAGGACTCTGCACACACACCTCCTGTCTCAGGGCACTGCTGGGAGTGATAGGCACACACCCCTTCTGTCTCAGGGCACTGCTGGGAGGACTCCACACCCACCCCTTCTGTCTCAGGGCACTGCTGGGAGGACTCCACACCCACCCCTCCTGTCTCAGGGCACCGCTGGGAGGACTCTGCACACACACCTCCTATTTCTGGATATGTACGCTTGGAACATACACGGTGGGGGTACGCTCCATGCATACGAGGGTGAGGGTACGGTACGTACATACGCGGTTGGGGTGGGGGTACGCTCCATGCATACGAGGGTGAGGGTACGGGTCGTACTTACACTGTTGGGGTGGGGGTACGCTCCATGCATACGAGGGTGAGGGTACGGGTCATACTTACACTGTTGGGGTGGGGGTACGGTACGTACATACGCGGTTGGGGTGGGGGTACGCTCCATGCATACGAGGGTGAGGGTACGGGTCGTACTTACACTGTTGGGGTGGGGGTACGCTCCATGCATACGAGGGTGAGGGTACGGGTCGTACTTACACTGTTGGGGTGGGGGTACGCTCCATGCATACGAGGGTGAGGGTACGGGTCGTACTTACACTGTTGGGGTGGGGGTACGGTACGTACATACGCGGTTGGGGTGGGGGTACGCTGCATGCATACGAGGGTGAGGGTACGGGTCGTACTTACACTATTGGGGTGGGGGTACGCTCCATGCATACGAGGGTGAGGGTACGGGTCGTACTTACACTGTTGGGGTGGGGGTACGGTATGTACATACGTGGTTGGGGTGGGGGTACGCTCCATGCATACGCGGGTGAGGGTACGGGTCGTACTTACACTGTTGGGGTGGGGGTACGCTCCATGCATACGAGGGTGAGGGTACGGGTCGTACTTACACTGTTGGGGTGGGGGTACGCTCCATGCATACGAGGGTGAGGGTACGGGTCGTACTTACACTGTTGGGGTGGGGGTACGCTCCATGCATACGAGGGTGAGGGTACGGGTCGTACTTACACTGTTGGGGTGGGGGTACGGTACGTACATACGCGGTTGGGGTGGGGGTACGCTCCATGCATACGCGGGTGAGGGTACGGGTGGTACTTACACTGTTGGGGTGGGGGTAAGGTACGTACATACGCGGTTGGGGTGGGGGTACGCTCCATGCATACGAGGGTGAGGGTACGGGTCGTACTTACACTGTTGGGGTGGGGATACGCTCCATGCATACGAGGGTGAGGGTACGGGTCGTACTTACACTGTTGGGGTGGGGGTACGCTCCATGCATACGAGGGTGAGGGTACGGGTCGTACTTACACTGTTGGGGTGGGGGTACGGTACGTACATACGCGGTTGGGGTGGGGGTACGCTCCATGCATACGAGGGTGAGGGTACGGGTCGTACTTACACTGTTGGGGTGGGGGTACGGTACGTACATACGCGGTTGGGGTGGGGGTACGCTCCATGCATACGCGGGTGAGGGTACGGGTCGTACTTACACTGTTGGGGTGGGGGTACGCTCCATGCATACGAGGGTGAGGGTACGGGTCGTACTTACACTGTTGGGGTGGGGGTACGCTCCATGCATACGAGGGTGAGGGTACGGGTCGTACTTACACTGTTGGGGTGGGGGTACGGTACGTACATACGCGGTTGGGGGTACGCTCCATGCATACGAGGGTGAGGGTACGGGTCGTACTTACACTGTTGGGGTGGGGGTACGCTCCATGCATACGAGGGTGAGGGTACGGGTCGTACTTACACTGTTGGGGTGGGGGTACGGTACGTACATACGCGGTTGGGGTGGGGGTACGCTCCATGCATACGCGGGTGAGGGTACGGGTCGTACTTACACTGTTGGGGTGGGGGTACGCTCCATGCATACGAGGGTGAGGGTACGGGTCGTACTTACACTGTTGGGGTGGGGGTACGCTCCATGCATACGAGGGTGAGGGTACGGGTCGTACTTACACTGTTGGGGTGGGGGTACGGTACGTACATACGCGGTTGGGGTGGGGGTACGCTCCATGCATACGAGGGTGAGGGTACGGGTCGTACTTACACTGTTGGGGTGGGGATACGCTCCATGCATACGAGGGTGAGGGTACGGGTCGTACTTACACTGTTGGGGTGGGGGTACGCTCCATGCATACGAGGGTGAGGGTACGGGTCGTACTTACACTGTTGGGGTGGGGGTACGGTACGTACATACGCGGTTGGGGTGGGGGTACGCTCCATGCATACGAGGGTGAGGGTACGGGTCGTACTTACACTGTTGGGGTGGGGGTACGCTCCATGCATACGAGGGTGAGGGTACGGGTCGTACTTACACTGTTGGGGTGGGGGTACGGTACGTACATACGCGGTTGGGGTGGGGGTACGCTCCATGCATACGCGGGTGAGGGTACGGGTCGTACTTACACTGTTGGGGTGGGGGTACGCTCCATGCATACGAGGGTGAGGGTACGGGTCGTACTTACACTGTTGGGGTGGGGGTACGCTCCATGCATACGAGGGTGAGGGTACGGGTCGTACTTACACTGTTGGGGTGGGGGTACGCTCCATGCATACGAGGGTGAGGGTACGGGTCGTACTTACACTGTTGGGGTGGGTGTACGGTACGTACATACGCGGTTGGGGTGGGGGTACACTCCATGCATACGCGGGTGAGGGTACGGGTCGTACTTACACTGTTGGGGTGGGGGTACGGTACGTACATACGCGGTTGGGGTGGGGGTACGCTCCATGCATACGCGGGTGAGGGTACGGGTCGTACTTACACTGTTGGGGTGGGGGTACGCTCCATGCATACGAGGGTGAGGGTACGAGTCGTACTTACACTGGTGGGGTGGGTGTACGTTCCATGCATAGGGGGGGTGGGGGTACGGTCCGTACATGTCCGTCCCCACGCTATGTGATGCTTGTGCGGGCCGTACCCAGGCCTTTGCCACGTGGGTACGATCCGTCCCGCCATTGTTGGGGTGACGTGGGTGTGGGCGTGGTACGTCTCGTACCCACGCTCTTCAGGCGTGGGTACGGGACGTACCGGTCTGGTTGTGTTGCCGGTTCGCGTGGTGACGGACTTCCGTTGTGGCGGTCGCTGGCTTAGCTGGACACGCCCCCACCCCCTCGTAGTGACCAGGGCATGGGTGTCAGGTATGTCCTGGGCATGTGTGGTGTGTGACTTTGGTGGGGGTTTTGTGGCCTGCCCTGGTCCTGCCACCCCCACCCCACCCCACTTTCCCCCCTCCCTTAGTTATTCTGACCTTCTGCGGCGTCTGCGTCGTAACCTGTAGAGGAGGTGGACTGCTATGAGGGCCGGGATGACACGTAGGTTCGGGTCCATGTCTGTCCGTCGCGTACGGGTCCTCCTTGTTTGCGTCGTCCTGTGTGTCCGTCGCGTACTGGTCCTCCTTGATCGCGTCGTCCTGTGTGTCCGTCGCGTACTGGTACTCCTTGATCGCGTCGTCCTGTCGCGTACTGGTCCTCCTTGTTCGCGTCGTCCTGTCTGTCCGTCGCGTACTGGTGGTCCTTGTTCGCGTCGTCCTGATTTCCCGTCAGTTTTTGGCAGCCGGAAAATATTCACCGTGCGGGATGACGTCGGTGCGAATCGTGATTCCTGGTTCGTGAATGGCAGGCTGCGAGCGTCCCGACGTCAGGTCGGCCCTTTCCCGGATCGCATTGGTAGGTTTATTTTGTTCGGTCGGGCTTTTTTACGAATCAAACGGAAATGGTGTTCCGTGCGAATCGTAATTCCTTGTTTGTAAATTTTGACGACCGGGTACGCGTCGGACGGAGAATTTGCTCCGTCCGACGGTTCGTACCCGGTTTTTACCGGATCGTGATCGGCACCTTAGTGCATAAAGTTCAGCAAAAAAACCAAATTGTAGCACAGGTGTAGAATGTTTAATCTCTGCATAAGTGTTTCTGTGGTGGTGCACAAACAAAAGGGGAATTAGTTTGACTAAACAGGTTTGATTTATGTATGCTGTTGCTTGCTGTACTTGTTATTGTTTTACCAGTCACTTTGAAATATTTGCACCTTCATGCACAAGCACAAACCAAAAGGTCATTGGTTGACTAAAGTGGTTTGATTTTTGTGTGCTGCTGCCTTCTGTACTTGTTACTGTTTTGCTAGTCACTTTGAAATATTTGAGCCTTCAAAAAGGGAATTGTTAGTTTAAACTGGTTTGATTATTGTATGGTGCTGTAATTGTTACTGTTTACCAGTTGCTTTGAAATATATGTGCCTTTATGCACATAACAAATGGGGAATTGTTTGACTAACCAGGCTTAATTTTTGCATACTGCTGGACTTGTTTTTATCATGCACTTTGAATGTATTTTCACATTGATGCAAGAAGAAAATTAATTGTTTTACTAAACATGCTTGATTCTTGTTTATTTGCTGGACTGGTGATTGCTTTATTATGCACTTTGAAAGTAGTTGCACTTTTCTTTTGCTTTACCAATTACAGTTTGTATAGATTGTCATTAGGTACTTTCTGATATGGTTTGTTTTTATTCTACATGCAGTGTTATTTATGGTGTTGCTTGCGCTTGTCTGTAATGTGTGCCTCAAATCTTGTATTTAGCATTGTTTACACTACAGAAATGATAAATTAAAACAGACAAACATCTTCATCAATGTTCTGAAGCATCCGAACAGTTTTCATCCTCAGCCTTGTTTGCCTGCCTGTTTTGTAATGCTTACTAATAAAGACATGATGGCAGGAATTGAAATTGCTTCCTCAGTTCACGTTATTATCATGCACAACCCTTGACAGTCGCTAGTGTGTGGCATTCAGATAATTCACCAGTCTATTTCTCTTGCCTTTCGCAGGATACTGAGTTATATCTTGTGTCCTTCTCATGTATATTGTCAGTCGAGTTTTTATGGAATTGCAGGTTTGAGTTTGTCTTTCAAAGTTTTACTTTATTGTTTATTAATGTCAATTCTATTTCAGACCCTTCATAGTTATTCTTCAGCCAGAGGCAGTTCCTGAGACAATAGGATGGCTCTTTGGCATTGTTCTGATTGCTGCCTCAGTTAAATAATCTGCTTTTGACATTGTTACAAATGGCGTAGCTTATATGTTAAGAGGGTTTCCCACTGAGAAAGACAATATAGAGGCATTTCATTTAAATCTTGGAGGTTTCAAATCAAAATATGCCAGATTTTTGGGTGGTGGGGCAAAGTGGTAGGTGGTGGGCCAGGCTGCCGAGGGGGGGCCCCCTCCATCTGTTTTGCAGGGGGGCCCCCTCAAGTTTCGTTACGCCACTGGGCCCTGCACCTTACCCCCTTTACTGGCATTAATACTCAATATGACCTCCACGGTGGTAACATCCAGCGGGATAGAGGGCCATGGACCACTACTGTCTTCAAACAATATGTTAGAGTTGAAGATAGTAGAAAAATGGGTTACCCAGGTAGCCTTATTTACATTAGAAGTGAGTTCAGGGACCATATCATCCTTAAGGAAGGGGCAGTTGAATGTTGCCCAAAAGAGAACACTATTATGTGTCTCCGCAGCCTGGGTCAATTTGTCCCAGGCCTCTTGCTGGAGCTCCGTCTTGAGTCGCTTGACCTCAGACTTATAGTTCAGCCTGAGTTTTTTAACCGCAGTCATATCTCTTGGCCTAATGGCCAGGCCCAGCTTAAGCTCTGCCAATTTGGCAGTACAACCATGGTCAAACCAACCTTTCCTGGGGGCTAATTTCCCAGAGATAGTTTTAGTAAATTTGGATTCAATAACTTTATTAATGGACATAAAATCCTTAACAATTTCAGTGGCCTCACGATCTCACTCAAGGATAGCAGTAATATTTCCTCGACAATCCTTAACTATAGATTCGATAGCTCCATCAGCTTTTTCTCCTCTCCATCTAATTCTTACGCCATTGGGTCTGTGTGCTTCGATATTAGCCACAGAACGCTCAGAGAAGAGAACTCTACACTTCCACAAAAAAATAGCAGTAGTAATGCAATTATGGTCACTTAACATATAATCGGTGACCTTAGGTGGCTTACACAGTGAAATTATGTGGGATGATACACAAATGTGATCAATCACAGTGTTTGCGTTCCTACCCGTAAATGTAGGGATAGAATCACCCAGTTCGTTCTTGGCATTTTCTAAAATTACCAAATCAAGGGAAGCCATTAACTTATTCAAGTATTCCCCGTAGGGATTATGTGGGAAGTGCAAATCGTCTTCCTCAAAAAGATTCCTAAACCCACAGGCCCCGGTGTTTGAAAGAATACAAGTAGAAATATTAAAATCCCCTTCCCAAATATAATTAAATACATTGTTGACCCCAGAGGTTAAATTTTCTAAAGCAACCTCTAACTCAATCACGGCACTGTACCTCGTGCTATCAAAGACGTTATTATAAAAATTAATTAAAATGATGTTAGAGCCTAGATTGTCTGATAGCCATAAGATCTGTGAGTGGACACCAACGGTCAGGTATCTTTTAACTTCAATTGGGGTTTTGACAGAAACCAAAACCAAAAGTCCTCCCTTCGATCTGCCAGATGGAGATGCCAGAGCTGGCAGATTAAATTAAACATGGCCGGAATAGCTGACACTTTCCCTACACCAGGTTTCTTGAAAACAAACGATGTCATGGGAGCTAAGAAACTCAACCCAACCTGGGTGGTCACCTTTAGCAGCTAGACCAGCGATATTCCAACTAACTATAGAACAGGGCGACTGCTCACGTCCATTTTGGGACCTTGAATTCAAGGAACCCATCTCTGCCCTCCCTGTTTCAACCTCAGCTATACTAGCGAGATCCACATCCCTCTCAGCAGTTACAGCTACGGGGCCCTGTTCCTTCTCAATATTACCCCCCTGATTCACAGAAACTACTATAGGTGGTTCGAGACATACACACTGGGCAACTCCTCCCATGCTTGTACAGCTTGCGCTCGGGGGGGGGGGGGAAAGGTGCCCAAAAGAGCTCTCCCATACACCTGTTGTCAATCGACAGTCTCCAGTCCACTAAATCTGTTTTGTAAGGGAGTCAGGTGCAAAACAGGTGAGTGACCTTGCCGACCTCTAGAAATCAATCCCTTCCCTTTCCGTTGTACTAGTGTCCATTCATCAGAATTGGAGGGATAAAAATAAGACAATGGATGGGATTGAATTGTAGCTCCTGGACGGTGGTATTCCCAATTACAAATGTAATCCACAGTTCTTGGGTCCCCCAAATTAACAAGAACACAATCACCCCTGATAACCTTGGTCAAATGACCCACCCAGGACACCCTACGGACCATAAGTATTTTACTGGGGAAGTGGGGGGGGTAATGGTCTAAATTTATTTAACCAGTCAACCACTTTATTCTTTAAACTCGAAAACGATTCTTGGCCTGGATTACACAGTTCTGGGACCCCTGTTAAAACAACCAAATAAGGGCTCGTTTCCGGAGGCAGATCGATAGTAATTTTATCCAAAGCTGTTGGAGCCCCCATTCCCACTTTGGGCTGGACCTGTTTATATTCCCGAGGGTTCGCAGTAGCTTCTGCCATAGATATCTTAGGTAATGGAGCCACAGGATCTGATAAAACTAAAGTGGTAGTTAAAGGGGGTATAAGTTCAACAACATCAATTGCTCCCCCATTGGCATCGATAGGAACAATGGCCCTAGGCATAGTTTCTTTTTTTAATGAATCTAATAATTCTGTGGATACAAGCCTAATTTCGTTAAGCTGTTCGATCTTAGTTAATCTAGCTTCAATTGGGCGAAGAAGACGGCTAAATAAGTCATCCATTTTAGCCAAAATGGAGTTCTCCATCATCACCCTAGCCCTGTCACAATTATCCTCCTTGGCCAGGGGTACCGCACCCGAACCTGTTAAGTTCTCTACTGGTGCGGCTGGGGTATCTGGAGGATTAATAATAGCCTGCTCCCTTGCAATAACTACAGTTTCAGTATTAGGCAATTTATTTGTAGTCGACTTCCCTTTCTTTACCTTATTGGCATATACCTGACCTTGTTTATGCTTGGTAATTGCCCCCTGACGTCTCTCCCGCAAAAGCTTAGTGTTAAAGGGTTTAGCCGAACTAGCCACTATAGGTGGCTGATGAGGAGATAAAGAAGGTGAGACCGAAACCAAGGATTGCTCCCCCGGGGTAGTAAAGTCCAGATCCCGGGCGGCCGATGATACATGCAAGGTTTCGCGAATCATAGGGACAACGTTGCCACTAATCTGGCCATGTGATTCAGGAGTCCGGGCATTAGCAATAAACCCCAAAGATGATCTTCTGGCTATGGCTAAGTCTTGAGAGACCCGCCGCTCCATCAACGTAATCCCTTGATCTATTACTGAGTTAGCCCTGATAATGAAGTTATCCAGGGTACCGGTTACACTCCCGTCACCCTTTTTACTTCTGCTCTCCCTCAGGGCCATTATATCGTTGGAGTATGGAGCTCCTCAAAGTACTTACAGTTTCGGGCCCGGTAAAAACAATATATAAAATATAAAAGAGAGGTGGCCCGGCCCGACCTCCTTCGGCCTCGGACGGCCTAAGATGGTCCCGCCCTTGTCCCGGGCTTCTCCCGGCGCGTCCCGCGCGTGTCCCGCAGGACGAGGATCCACTCGATGCTTTAAGCGCCTCCTGGCGCACGGTAGCAGCGTCAGCGGCGTCCTCCAGGAGCGGGGCTGCAGCGCTGAACACAGCGGAGCTAAGCCCGGCTGGGGGGGGAAGCCACAAAGGAAACGGCGGAGCCAAGCCCAGCCAGGGACAAAAGTGTTCGCCAGATAAAATTGCCACAAAAGGCCTCGGCCCCACTCGATGCTTTAAGCGCCTCCTTGTGCACGGAAGCAGTGTCAGCGGCGTCCTCCAGGAGCGGGGCTGCTGGGGGTTGTAGGCAGTAGTGCTGAACACAGCGGAGCTAAGCCCGGCTGGGGGGGGGAGCCACAAAGGAAACGGCGGAGCCAAGCCCGGCCACGGATAAAAGTGTTTGCCAGATAAAATTGCCACAAAAGGCCTCGGCCCCACTCGATGCTTTAAGTGCCTCCTGGCGCACGGAAGCAGCGTCAGCGGCATCCTCCAGGAGCGGGGCTGCTGGGGGTTGTAGGCAGTAGCGTCGAACACAGCGGAGCTAAGCCCGGCTGGGGGAAAAGCCACAAAGGAAACGGCGGAGCCAAGCCCGGCCAGGGACAAAAGTGTTCGCCAGATAAAATTGCCACAAAAGGCCTCGGCCCCACTCGATGCTTTAAGCGCCTCCTGGCGCATGGAAGCAGCATCAGCAGCGTCCTCCAGGAGCGGGGCTGCTGGGGGTTGTAGGCAGTAGCGCTGAACACAGCGGAGCTAAGCCCGGCTGGGGGGGGAAGCCACAAAGGAAACGGCGGAGCCAAGCCCGGCCAGGGACAAAAGTGTTCGCCAGATAAAATTGCCACAAAAGGCCTCGGCCCCACTCGATGCTTTAAGCGCCTCCTGGCGCATGGAAGCAGCGTCAGCGGCGTCCTCCAGGAGCGGGGCTGCTGGGGGTTGTAGGCAGTAGCGCTGAACACAGCGGAGCTAAGCCCGGCTGGGGGGGGAAACCACAAAGGAAACGGCGGAGCCAAGCCTGGCCAGGGACAAAAGTGTTCGCCAGATAAAATTGCCACAAAAGGCCTCGGCCCCACTCAATGCTTTAAGCGCCTCCTGGCGCACGGAAGCAGCGTCAGCGGCGTCCTCCAGGAGCGGGGCTGCTGGGGGTTGTAGGCAGTAGCGCTGAACACAGCGGAGCTAAGCCCGGCTGGGGGGGAAGCCACAAAGGAAACGGCGGAGCCAAGCCCGGCCAGGGACAAAAGTGTTCGCCAGATAAAATTGCCAGAATCTAGACTTATTACAAATGCCCTATGAATCAGTCCTTTTGCAGTACGTGGACGATCTGTTCATAGCATCTGAAACGCAGTAAGCTTGTAAATCGAATTCTATTGCTTTGTTGAATCCCTTGGCCGAATATGGACATAAAGTGTCACCAGGCAAACTGCAGTATTGTCAGAAAGAAGTTCAATATCCGGAACACATAACTGAGAAGGGAGCTAGAAAGGTGTCACCAGAGAGAGTTTGAGCAAATCTTCAGATGAATCGACCTCTAACACAGAAAGAAGTCACACATTTTCTGGGAATGGTTGGCTACTATAGACAGGGGATGCCAATATTTTACCTAGTGGCAATGTCTTTGCTGAGGCTGACACACCAGAATGTTTCTGATCCACTTCCTTTGAACAATAAATGTTTGAAAGCCTGCCTAGAGGTGAAAGGAAAAGTTTGGTGTGCCCCAGCACTAGGAATGCCAGATTACAGTACATATTCTATCTTATTTTGCAATGAGAGGGAGGACTGGGCTCTCTCAGTGCTGACTCAATCACATGGTGATGCTTGGAAGCCTGTTGCATACTACTCGACTACCCTTGACCCTGTTGCCGCAGGTCTGCCCGGCTGCCTTAAAGCTGATGCCGCGGTGAGCACTTGACCAGAAAAGCGTTAGAGTATAGTGATGGGATATCATTTGACTGTAATGGTCCCACACTCTGTGGGGCTTCTATTGGCATGAACGAAAACCCAATACATGACCCATATTAGGCTCACTAAATATGAACAGGGAATTTTGTCATCAGATAATGTAGCTTTGAAACGTTGTCAAATTGTAAATCTAGCAAATGTAGTACTAATAAAATGATACTGTTTATGATGAAATTGAGCATGATTGCCTGGATGTCACAGATTTATTCACCAAGACCTGATATTAAGGATGACCCCCCTGATTGAGCCCGACTATGTAATTTTTGTTGATGGCGCATATCTGAGACATAAGGTAGGTACCCTGAGAGCAGGCAATGCTGTGTGTACAATAAACGATGTTGTCAAAGCTTCATGGATTCAAGGGGATAATTCACCACAAGTTGCAGAAAGGATTTCCCTTACAAGAGCATGCAGTTTGATTGCTCAAATAAGAGTGACTATATTTACAGATAGTCAGTACGGCTTTGGTGTTGTCCATGATTTTGAGCAATTATGGTCACACAGAGGTTTCATGATCTCTTCCGGTACCTCTATTTGGAATGGAGAGCAAGTGAAGGACTTATTAGGAGCCTTACAGTTGCCTGCAGAAATTTCTGTTGTTAAATGTGCAGCTCATCAAAATGGGAATGGCTACATTGTCATGGGAAATAGGTATGCTTATTCGGTGGCACAATATTGTGCTTTGCTGGCCTGTACATTTAATGGGAATTTCACATGTGAATCTGAGGAGGTCAGTTCATTTTCAATATTGATGAAAGTAACAAATACTTGTGATGAACTAAAGAGATTACAAGATAATGTTTCAGAAGCAGAACAACAGAGTTGTTCAGAGCAGGTTTTGAGAAAAATGCAAATGATATATGGATGTCAGCTGATAGAAGACCAATGTTACCTGATAGTTTGTTATTCCCAATGACAAGATTCTTTCTTTGCTCCACCCATTTTGGGAGGGATGCTATGGTGAGGCTCTTCTGGCAAAATTGGCTTAATCTCAGGTTCATGATGCTTGCAGAAGAAGCATGTCATCGATATATGACAAGTCAACAAATTAATGCAGTGAAAAAACACGTTACATTAGGCGATCAGATGCTCCTTTCAACAGAATGCAAATAAACTTAAACAAAATGCCTGTTTTGAATGGGCTGAGATATGTCCTTGTCATAGTATGTGTCTTCTCAAGATGGGTGGAAACCTACCCAACCAGGAGAAATTACATTCTCACAGTAGCAAAACTGTTATTACGAGAACTGATTCCCAGATACGGAATTTCGGTTTCTCTGGATGCACTTTAATAATGAGGTCATGAAGATGATTTACACAGCATTACAGATTGAGCAAAGACTGCATTGCAGCAATCAATCTGAGCTTCAGGTATTGTGGAACAGATCAACGGAACTATCAAGATCACTGAAATGGCCTGATGCTTTACCTTTGGTGCTGATGAGTATTCAAAGTATTCCTGATAGGAAAACTGGTTTATCACCCCTATCAGATTCTAATGGGCCTTGTAATGAGGCTACCTGCTGTACCTGCAAATGCACTCTTGAATATCACAGATGATATGATTCTCGATTACTGTAAAGGATTGGCTGATGTAGTCCTTTCTGTTTTTACCAGGTTGCAGCTGCCACCAAAGATCTGCATCAAAAACAGTGCCATAAATTCAATCTAGGTGATTGGGTCATGATCAAGAAGCACATTTGGAAGACTTGTTTGGAACTGAGATGGAAAGGCCCCTTCCAGGGTATTTTACTTACTAACACAGCTGTTAAATGTGCTAAGGTTCCCAGTTGGGTGCATGCACCACACACCAAGCAAGTGAAAAAACCAGAAGAAGCATTTGTGTTCTTTCATCCTGAATGAAGAGCATACGTGTTTGCACCACCACTATCTGAGAGAAAACAAAGAACAGTGTTACAGAGAACACAACAGCAACAAGGAGAAGAAAGGGGTGAAGATCTACAGACTGCAACACAAATCCAAGTACCTGTTGCTTCACAGAGTGGCAATGAAGTCTCTAATGAAGTAGAAGCAGAGACTGACTTCCAACTTGGAACCCTTACTGAGGCAACATCAGTACAGTTGGAAGATCTGGGTGAAGGAACAAGTACTAAACAAGAAGAGTCACCCGTAGAGTTGAATGACCACAACACTGTAATCAAGGAAGACTAATAGAGCATAACAGCTGATCAATTCCAATAACTATTCCTGCGGAGACAGAGTAAAGCGACGAAGGTGAAACATAAGGAAATCCTCTAAAACTTGTTGCAGGGATTCTGCTCATGCACAGAACTATGCGCAGGAAACCAGGACCTCAGTGAATTGCGGTGTACCAAAAACTCACCACAGTACCCAGAACCCCTATCCTACTAGCATCAGTGTCTCATTCGTTCTCCGTATCATCTCAAAGCTACCAATGATTAGACAACCCAGAACAAGCAACTTAGAGTACTCTCAGGAATGGCGGGAATTAGAAATACCTGTTCGTTATTATTCTCATATCAGTCCACAACAAGAGTAATCAGAGACACAGTAAAGTTTAAAATGTTTATTTTATAAACTACGTGTCCTAAGATGCAGTACTTTGGCTAACATAAGCAGACAAATGATTAAGAATAAAACTATCAGCATTGTTACAATACCATAGAAAATGAAGGGAGAAATCATGTTACAAATGATAGTGGAATACAACCACCATCCCTTCGCTAGTAAGCTAGTATTATTAGACTAATAGAAGGTCTCTAGGTTTGAATGGGGAACCCCATACCGTAAATATCAGCTTAGGTGAATCAAATCACAGGATCAGCTTTGCTCTGTGTCTGGAAAAAGTCTTCTCCAAAGTGTGTATCTTATGCATGCAAACTGCCATATTAAAGGTGCTCGAATTTCAGATATTTGCAGCTGTGTGCGTGTTATGGCTAGAGCGTGGGCCGATCAACCTGAATTCAAAAGCATACATTGTTTGTTGGCCCTGACTGTTTCTGCACATAATGTTCAGACCAAGGTCGCGGTGCTTGTCTAGGGATGTGAACAACAGACCGTTCTCATGTGAAGAAAAAGCAAGCAAACAGTTTTCATATAAAAACATCTATCTGCAGTGTCGTGTGCAAAAGCAGCAAAAGTGGCAAGATGGCGTTTTAACTTCTAAGACGCTTATGCTAACATAGCAATGTGTGTACCTGGACCTCCGTCTCCACTACACCCTCCCTTGATCGGACCACGAACAAATAGGGATACAATTTAGGAACGCAGAGTTCATGTTCGACAGTGACAGAACCAAGTGCATGTATTGTAAGTCCATATAAATGGTAGTGAAAGTTCGAAAAACCAGCGTAAAAAATGAAAAAGAAAGAGAGTGGAAAAAAATATGTAACATCTCGCCAAATGGCGAGTCAAAAAAAAAAATCAAAAAATGTGTAGTTTAAATATCGGAAGTGGGACGACTTCCAAGTTAATCCATCAACGTGTAAGCACAATAAGTAGCGACAGCCTCCAAGAGGAAGTCCTTATAATGTTCGGTAAAAGTTTCCACCATCCAGTCAAACAAAGTAAATGAACATACAAGTTCCTCAATAACTGGAGCCTCTAGCACAATCAGAGGGCAACTTGCGTGTTCTTCAAGGTAACTTCTCGCCAAAAAGTCATGCGCTGCCATATAGATGTCCCAATTCCCTAGGACTCCATGTGCCGCTCCACAGGCCATAATCCTGATACCAGAACAGTCCAACTCATGAGCCACTAAGGGACTCATCAGTCGATCATAATCCGGGGCAGGAGACACCGAGTTTGACAGGCACAAATCCAGAGCCCATGAATGAAAAAATGCCGGTATCACACCAAAGATTGTTTGGAAAGAGGTCACGCGGCCGGAGCCCACAACTTTGAAAAAATGCACCAAGCCAGTTTTTGACGAGGCATTGAATATAGTGTGAATCAGAGCACCGAAATGAAGGGGGAGAACAGTATTTAAAAGCGCATGCACCTCGGTGCGGGTGTTTGCTACGTGAAGGACAAACGTTTCACGGGAGGAAGTCAGAGCGACTTCTTTTTGAGACAAAAGAGCCCTTATTCTGCTCATCTTGTTGAACTCTGCTTTCAAGGTTGGGATGGAACAGTCCAACTCATGAGCCACTAAGGGACTCATCAGTCGATCATAATCCGGGGCAGGAGACACCGAGTTCGACAGGCACAAATCCAGAGCCCATTCGAAGGGACAATCTAGGCAATGAAAAACAGGTTGCACGCAAGTAAAGTAAGAAAACCGGAAGGACAATCCATAGGCTATGCTTAAAGTGGCCAGTGGCAACGTTCCATAATATTCAAGCATCCGGTCACGAAGATGGAGCAGCCGGGGCAGGCTGTCGTGTGACACATATTGTGCAGCCATTGCGCAGCAAGCAGACCAGCAGGAGCACACCAGCCGTGAGGGCGAGAATCAACGGGAGCCCGCCATAGATGCTGGAAAAAATAGAATGAAAAAATGCCGGTATCACACCAAAGATTGTTTGGAAAGAGGTCACGCGGCCGGAGCCCACAACTTTGAAAAAATGCACCAAGTCAGTTTTTGACAAGGCATTGAATATAGTGTGAATCAGAGCACCGAAATGAAGGGGGAGAACAGTATTTAAAAGCGCATGCACCTCGGTACGGGTGTTTGCTACGTGAAGGACAAACGTTTCACGGGAGGAAGTCAGAGCGACTTCTTTTTGAGACAAAAGAGCCCTTATTCTGCTCATCTTGTTGAACTCTGCTTTCAAGGTTGGGATGGAAGGCCAGATGGATACATCCAGCCTCCCATGCGGGGGCGGGAACAGGACATTTTTACAGCAGATTACTCGTTGTGAGACAGTCACAATGTAGGGAATTCCCACTAGCATTCCGCAGCAAGCCTCATTATTTAAAAGCAAATAACTACCGTTAGCTAATAATGTAAAAGGGGGCGTAATAGCTGGCACTGGAATCCCTTTTAGAATGCAAGCTAAATTAGGTGCCTGAACGTTGCATGCACCATGCAATTGGATGTGCCTACAGTCTACTGAGTGATCAGGTGTGGAAGTGCATTCCTCACCTTTCAAATAAACCTCTTTACCTTCTCTCATGCATCTGTATGTAAATGGGAGTGACCAAACTTCATGCAGAAAAGCAGTACCCAATGGTTCATATCTGCCTAGGGCATAATATTTCATACAGGAACTAAACTTAAACAAAGGAAATGGCAAGGTGATTAACCCGTGGATAAGCCACACAGCGGAGTTCGATTCGGCCACAGAGAAAAGCAAAGGTTCCAACTTTTCAATATGCAGTAATGAGTATGTTGCATCTTTCATGGACATGAACTGTTGTTTTGCAGTCAGATTAAACAGCAGGAATAAAGAAGATGTATTCATGTAGTCCCAGGGAACTTTCCCAGCCTTCAACGTTTGCAAAGTCCATGCAAACTGCATTATAGAACGCAATTGATTTTGGCCATGATATAAAACAGACATATCATCCTGTACAATATCCACAACAGATGAAACAATATTATATAATGTGTAAATTCTGGAAGAAAGGGTGTTAATGCTATTATCATTAACAGCTAGCACTTTTTCCAAATTTGCTTGATCAATAGCTCTCAATCTGGAGGCCGCTTCAATTTGCGATAATTTCCAAACTTCGTTATAAATAGCATATACCCATCTTTTCGACCTGCCACCCACAGGACCCTTAAAAAAATCATTCACACATATTTTGTCATGCAATTTTGATAAATGAAGTTTAACAGATGCCAAGGTGGAATGTTGCAGCCAGTTCTGACAGAACTTCCGTACAGGATAGGTAGTAACCGAATTGGAAGATTCAAAGCGTTGGTCCACTCTAACCTGTGTATATCCAGGGTATAGACCCAGAAAACGATGTTGACAGGAATCTGAGCTCCTCTGCCATATCAACCATCCTTCACAATTTAAATTGGAAATGTTGAAGGATGTGTTAGTAATATATGACTGCAACAACGCAAGGGACAGATCTGTGTGATTATCCCATTTTGGGTAAGCAGCCAGATCAGGAACAGAGGGGGAATTAATCTTTTTAGAAGTAGCCAATCCAAAGCAGGTGGTTTGAAAAATGGTAGAATTCAAAAATAACATGTGGTTTGGGATAAGGCAAGCACGATGCAGAGCCTCCGTTCCTTGTACCTGCCATGGTTTAGAACCCCAAAGTGATTTAAGATCAATGGTATCTTTCCACAGCTCATAACCCCTTATAGTCAACTCATCCATAAATGATTTGGAATATAACAATTTAGTCGAAGTCAGTCTAACTTTAGAAGCTGGCTCCGCAGCCAATTTAAAATAAAATGCTTCAGGGTCAGATACACTGAAATCCGTAAAATATGTAAATTTGTTCACTAAAGTTTTAGAGCTGCCTTCAATTGGCGCCAGACAATGTTCCCATTGCGTATAATTAACAACATTTCTAAATGTATTGGCTTTATGTAGGAAGTGATTACCATAGTGTTGGTAGCAAAATAGCTCCCCATAATTAGCTGTGTCTAAATACAAATCTTCAGCATCAAAGGCAGCATAATATTTCAAATCAGAAAACAGTGCCTCTATGGCCTGGACGTCCCAATCATCAGAGCGGATGTTTTGTTTCACAACATCTCCCATAGAAACACGAAGTACATTTGGGACATTAATCACCTCTGTGGGACCATGAATTTGAAATTTAACAGCATCCGGCACAATCCCATCCAACACAGGCCAGGCAGTAATATTCACAAAAGTCTGGTCCCTTTTCATGATGTGCGAGGAGGAGTGGGGGGCCAAAGTTCCATCAATTAGTCTAATTGCAGATCTTTCGGTGAGATAGTGTCCATTTATAAGACGAAAAACTACCACCAGAAATCCAAGGGACATAAACAAAAAAATACTTATGAGCAACAGCCAAATGTAAGTCCAGGGGGGTATTAAAAAATGTCTCTTAAACCAAGTAGCAAAAATAGGAACTTTCGATGGGGGTTTGGAAGTCATAGAGTTAGTGTCAAATGAAAAATGTGACTGGTCAACTGCAGTTGATTGTAAACCAGGCAACAACACATCCGTGGGATAAGCATACTCAGTATCTTCAGTTCGACCACCAGCCGGTGGAGGCAACAAAGGATTAGGAACTGTATGCATCTCTATGGCAATGTCAGGCCTGTTGGTATTTGCCGGAGCCAAAACAGAATTTCTCAGCATCGCTGGACAAGAGACCGCTGGAGTCATACTAAGAAGAATCGGCCACTCGCTGTAGTTTGACATTGTCAATGGAGATGCACCTGTTAACCTTGCGACCAGGAAGTGGAGGTAAAATGACTGTTCTTGTACCCTGCACGCCAAGCACTGGTACTGGTGCACGATAAGAGGGGCCGAACTCCTTGTTCTCCACCTTCTCACGGACCAGGTCACCAACTCGAGGTAGCCAGCCTACCGTAATCTGAAGCGCAGCATCAGTTGTGGAGGGCAAGTGTTCCTTTGCAAGACTGTCTCTGGTCTCTTGTAGATTCTGTAATACAGCACAGTGATCATCTACGTCAAAGGGTGCGGCTGACGCTGCCTTGTCTAGATCATCAAGGTCCCGGACAAACATCTTTATGCCAAAGAGCATTTTGTATGGGGTCCGCCCACCCAGAGACCTTCTAGGGAGATTATTAAGTGCACGTTGTACGTTATACAGATGGGCTAACCAGTTCCTACCAGTGCCTAAAACCCTAGCTGTCAGGGATTGCTTTAAGTCACGGTTCATCCGTTCCACAACACTATTGCCCTCAGGCCGGTATGGAGACGAAAATTTTACTTGGACCCCCAAAGATCTCATGGCTTCTTTGTACGCCTTAGAGGCGAACGCAGGACCTTGGTCAGAATGAAGGGTTCCACATGCAAAGATTCCCACAAAGACACGCAAATCCCTGATGACAGTTCGAGCATCAGCACTCCTTTGTGGCCATACCCAAAGAAAACGTGTGCACGAATCTACTGCAACTAAGATGTACTTATACGCAGTATCAGAGGAGAAAGGACCGCAGTGATCTAAATAAACACACCCAAGTGGTTTATTAGATATGTACAACTGTGTTTGTGGTGGGCGCGTAGCAGTCGAAGGTTTAATCTGCTGGCAAACGTCACAATTAAGAACATAAGCACAAGTCTGTTTATACAATCCGCGCCACCAGTAACGTTGTTGTAAGAGAGTAACAGTCGTTGAAACCCCGGCATGGGCAGAGGCCATGCCTTCGTGAGCCGCTGTTATCAAGGAAAGTCTGCAGTCTGCGTTGGGAATCAACCTGTCACCAACGTCGTTAATTCTCACATAGGGAACTTTATCAGGACTTAAATGATAAGAGTACTGAGAAGGGAAACCTCTAGGGTAATTACTGCCCTTCTCTGTTGATGCAGAAGCAATAGCTGGCAAGATGTCATCATCAATCTTACTTTTGGATCTTGTAACTGCTGCAACTAGATATGTTGCCACTGCAGTTTTCGCTGCTTCGTCAGCTAAGCTGTTCCCGACAGCGTGGACACCAACTCGCTGGTGCCCAAGAGTGTGAATCACATTCACGAGAGGCAGATTCTGTTTAAGTTCTGCCACTCGAACCCAAAACATTTTATGCTTAATTATGCTACCCTTGGAATCACGATATTCATTTTGAGACCAAAAGAATAAATTCTCATTAGAAGACTGAACACAGTAAAACGAGTCACTCACTATAAGAGCTGTAACCCGTGGATCAGCAAACTCCAGTGCAAGCACAAGAGCACGTAGCTCTGCCAACTGTGCGGTACAATCACCCAATGACTGCGTATGCACGACATCAGACTTGAATTCACCATTCACGAAAGTACCAGCCACAATAGCGCAGGCCGCCGAATAAGCATGCTTTGATTCCGTTTCCGGTTGCGGAGAACCGTCTGTGTATATGACACAATGGTAATCCTCAAGTGGGCGCAAAGACAGAGGAGCTGGATGAACGAATTCATACTGCAAGTACTCCTGAGTCTGCAATGGGGCATCAAAGATGTATGTGACATCCGGTGATGTCAAGGAAGTGGCCCATTGTATCCAACGTGGATGCAAAGCTTTAGAATTAGGTACACTGGCTTTCGTCACTGCCTCAAGAGCAGGATACGGTGTGACAACCAACATGCGTTTCCCCTGCGACAGTGCTCTCTCTTTAAGAATTGCCATCTGCATTGCAGTCAAAACTTTTTAGACAGTGGAAAAACGCATCTCAGCCGAAGTGTACAGGTGTGATTTGTAAGCAATGGGGACTGTATCGCCCTCATTGAATGTTAAGTACGTGAAACCCACTGCGCCAGGCACAATTCTTATTACCAGGTTTGTGTGGTCATCACGAGTCAGTAAGTATTTCGAAGCAAGAAGGTCAGCCTGCAAACATTGTAAGATAGCTGAATGTTCTGGCAGCCAGCTCGATTTGGAAAAATTAGGTTGGACCAAGGCATATAGAGGCTTGATACGCTGGGCATAATCGGGAATGTAAGTACGCCCGAAATTTAGAAAACCCAGCAAAGATTTTAGTTTTTTCAGTGTTGTCGGAGCATGCAAACATGTGCACTTCTCCATGAAGTGAGGGGCTAATCCTTGACCTTCATTGTTGAGTTCATAGCCCAAAAACAACACTGTATACTCTGCAATGTGTGACTTTGCAAAGTTGAATTTGTAACCGAAGTCCGCAAACATAACAATGATGCGGTCAACGCGACACAGATGCGGCCATAATTAGTCGTCTGTGAGATAGATATCATCAACATACGAGTACGCATCAGGGTCAATGCTCCCTAACAGAGAGACTACACGTGCGGCAAAGATGCCAGGGCTGTTTTTATAGCCCATGGCTAATCTCTTAAACGTTTTTTGTTTGCCGCCAGAAGTAAATGCTGTCCATTGACTACTAACAGAGGACAGATTATGGCTGAAAAAGCCATTAGATATGTCAAGTGTGGTCTTAAACCTTTTTCTCACAAGACTATCAACGAGGGTAGAACTGTGGGTATTCTGTACAGCACAAGTCCGACAATGAGAGTTCAAATGCCGGTAATCCAAAACTAGGCGGTACGACCCATCAGGTTTAGTTACAGTGAATAGGGGATTATTCATTGGTGACACACAGGTTTCAATAACACCTGGATATTCCAATTGTTCAAGGATTTCTGTGATGTGAGATCTAGCTTCGTGGCGCATGGGATATTGGGGTTGCGGCTGGGGCATAGACTGTAAAGGAATCTCACGGCTTGGCTACAATTTATCCCACCAAACCTGAGTACGGTACAAAGCCGGAGCAAGCACCTGGGCCCACTCTTCTGCAAATGTTTGAGTGTGATCCTTTGACACTGTGTGCGCAAAGGACGGGAGGATTACCTCCTCCCCTCTAGGAGCAGCCAAAATGAAAGCTGGGGGCCAGTCCGCCGCTGCTAATAGAACGTCATATGTAGAGGTCAGATTATCCCCAAAAATCCGTTGTATTGTACGTTGTATGTCACCTTCAATTAAAAGGACTATGTCATATAGTCTGTCAGGGAGAGCCACTCTAGTATCCGCAGTTTCTACAGTAACAAACGTTTCAGATGCTGTAGCCTCCAGATATGGACGCAGTGCTTGCCGCACTACTGTAACCTCTGCTGCGCTGTCGAGCAGCGTTAGTGCCCATGTCAGGTTCCGAAGCTGCGTTCTCACTATCTGTGGCATACCTCGCTGTTAATGCAGCAACTTTCTTCTTCTGAAATGGGGGACGTTGACGTACAAACTCGTCCTGCTTGCCCTTACCGTCAGGCTGACGGGGTTGCTCACGTCCTTGTTGGGCACCCCGACCTTTGCCACGTTCTCCACCACCGGACTGCGAGGCCGATGTTTCCTGTGAAGAACGAGGAGAACGTTGTTCAGTAACCTGAAATCTATCAGGTGACCTAATTCTAGTGCGATCGCGCAAATCATATGTGCGTTCACTAGTCGCCTGTACCGGTGATGCAGGACGAGACCCCTGTTTCTGTTGCTGCTTTCCTTGTTTCTTAGTTCTCCAATTCTGTTGAGGAAAAGCTGGACAATCGTCTTTGAAAGACGAACCCGCCTTAGTTTGCTGTTGCACATCTGCGATTTGAATAGTAGGCTTAATCCCTAAACTACTGCGGCCTATTGTCCTATATGCCTCCGCAATAATTTTAGGCAACTCCCGGGGTCTATCGATGTCGTCTACGAGGGTTAGACCATTCGCCACTTGAAAGTGAACCGCATCTCCCTTGAGGTTACCAAGGATGAGAGTGGCAACCACGTCGAACACACCGACAAGTCTCATTCTCAACTCGACCGCTGCCTCCGGACCGTGTTGATCTTGAACACGTTTGATCACGGAAGGAAGTACGGCCATAGATGGGGTGCCGAAGCACTTCGAGTAGACCGCTGCAAAAACCTTACCCCAGTTCCCACAATCGGCCACTTCTGGGACTAAGTCTTTCTGCAAACTAATGGTGAGTATCCTGTGTTTCTCCACAGGAGTGGAGTGCGGAAATACTGCTTCTAGCTGGTCAAATTTCTCAGCAAGCCAATAAGGTAAATCGTTCTTATTCTGGGGGCGCTTGCCCATTACCAAATTAACCATGACGGGACTAATAACAATTCCCGGCCGGACCAGCTGGTTGTCCCGGAACAACAGTAGCCCCTACCTGCACATTGCGTGAAACGTATTGCACTGAAGCCCGATGTACTGTAATCAGGGCTGTATGGAGTACACGTAACTCATCCACCGTAGCATTTAAATAACGAGGATGAGGTGTAAATCCGGCCAGTATCGGCCAAGTGGCCCCTGGAATGGACAAAGGGCCCAAACGAACCGGTGTAACCATGTGGGGGAGGGTGCCATTAAACCAAATACGATGCTGCCAAGCCGAAATAGGAATCTCCTACGTCCTATATGGCGTATAATTCTCTGGGACCTGCGTGGGAGTATAGGAGTGAAACGTACTATCGTCTGCATTCACCGCCAGCATAGTTACCCAAGAGTAAAACAACTCATAGGGATATGACGCATCAGCACTCACCACAAAGATAACAGCCATCCCATCGTCCGGCACCCCGAACTGCGTCAAATGACACCGGAGAGGTGCTCGGCTATGCGCCGCTATAGGCACCGCAGCCATAAGGACACAGCGTACAAAAACAATCTTGTCAGGTTCCCCCGCTCTGAATCCTCGGGATTGTGCTGATGCTCAAAGGGGTCCACCTCTCAACTGACCCAAGTCCGGAATACATATACACGCGGACTAGTGAGCTAGTTAAGTGAGGGAAGGAAAGGGAAGGAACAGCAGGGAGGGAGACCTATGAAAGACACATAAAACAAGGTAAGTGAACAGTAGTAAAACAGCAGTACGGAGAATACAACTGTGGGTGCCAAGAGGATTACTATATAACACTCTACCTGTAAAGGAAACAAAGGGTGGTTCTACCAGAAGAGAGGAGAGGGCGATTGCCGTCTTCTAGCATAAGCAACTGTACTGGGGAAAGAACAGCCGTTACTACAGCAAATACCCCCCACCGTACACTCTATTACTGCGATAATTGCCCGGTGCTTCACCTACCCAGGTTATGCTAGGGTTCACTCAGTCGCAATCTATGGGGTCCACAACGCTCTTGGTACACACTCTCTCTCTCTCTCTCTCTCTCTCCTAGGAAACGGTGGAGGAGAACAAAACTATAAAAATAGAATGTAGCATAATGTGCCTTTATATTGACTGCACAATGTCTTCAACATAATACATATAGAGGAACTCGATATTCCTGCAACCATTCAGTAGTCTGTTGAGGCACAGCTTGGCAACCAATAACTAGGGTTCAGAGGTTCTTGATTACCTGGAACCCCCTGGATTGTGAAGCCTCCTCCACAAAGAAAGGGAACAAAGAACTGTCCATCTCCGGCATGAGAACTCAGGAGCGCCTGGTCTCGCCAACCGGAGATAAAAGGAAATAGAGAACGAGGCGCAGATAGGAGCTCTACCGCCTCACGTTTACCAAATTCAATAGTTGAGCATTTAAGCGCTCTCTCCCGCAAAACAAGCAGGCACTGTTCCGAGTCGTTGCCAGTTCAGCACAACGGGGCTTTAGCACGAAAGCCGCCCGCTACGCTTCTCCGCATTTAAACAGCTGAAAGCGCTGTTCCCGCCAACGGAGAAGCGAGGGCCGAGGATGCATAAGAAAACAAGTCTCAGGGCATGAAAGTCACAGCGTAATCACAGATAGGAACTGAACGTGGTGCCGACAGCACCCTTACCGCCTGGATCACGCCAACAAGAAACACTGCAATTGCCGCTGGTACTCCAAGAATCATCGGAAGTGGTAGCGGCGTCCGACGTCTCTATATCCGGTTTCCGCCGGGCGTCGTGGTCACGTGGGGCGCGCTCACGTGAAGGACGCTGGGTGATGTAGTTTCTCGCGGTTCTTCCTGTATTACCGCGTTCTCTGGGGAGTCAGTGTGCTACCGGCCCCAGAATCCTGACAAATCTATTATAACAGTAGCACAAGGGTTCAAAATAGAAAAACCTTTTTAATTGACAAGCTTGATTGAACCTATAGAGTAACTATTAGGTAGGTCAAAACCGTCACTCCCGTTATCCGGAAACAAGAGTGAGGGCGTCGTGGACTAATATAAGCACTACTAAGGCGTCTCAAATCATATGACCAAACATTAGGTGCGCCATGTTGCAGGGATTCTGCTCATGCACAGAACTATGTGCAGGAAACCAGGACCTCAGTGAATTGCGGTGTACCAAAAACTCACCTCAGTACCCAGAACCCCTATCCTACTAGCATCAGTGTCTCATTCGTTCTCCGTATCATCTCGAAGCTACCAATGATTAGACAACCCAGAACAAGCGACTTAGAGTACTCTCAGGAATAGCGGGAATTAGAAATACCTGTTTGTTATTATTCTCATATCAGTCCACAACAAGAGTAATCAGAGACAAAGTAAAGTTTAAAATGTTTATTTTATAAACTACGTGTCCTAAGATGCAGTACTTTGGCTAACATAAGCAGACAAATGATTAAGAATAAAACCATCAGCATTGTTACAATACCATAGAAAATGAAGGGAGAAATCATGTTACAAATGATAGTGGAATACAACCACCCTCCCTTCGCTAGTAAGCTAGTATTATTAGACTAATAGAAGGTCTCTAGGATTGAATGGGGAACCCCATACCGTAAATATCAGCTTAGGTGAATCACATCACAGGATCAGCTTTGCACTGTGTCTGGAAAAAGTCTTCTCCAAAGTGTGTATCTTATGCACGCAAACTGCCATATTAAAGGCGCTCAAATTTCAGATATTTGCAGCTGTGTGCGCGTTATGACTAGAGCGTGGGCCGATCAACCTGAATTCAAGAGCATACATTGTTTGTTGGCCCTGACTGTTTCTGCACATAATGTTCAGACCAAGGTCGCGGTGCTCGTCTAGGGATGTGAACAACAGACCGTTCTCATGTGAAGAAAAAGCAAGCAAGCAGTTTTCATATAACAACATCTATCTGCAGTGTTGTGTGCAAAAGCAGCAAAAGTGGCAAGATGGCGTTTTTAACTTCTAAGACGCTTATGCTAACATAGCAATGTGTGTACCTGGACCTCCGTCTCCACTACAAACTGAGGAGATCAAAAAGAGCAAGAGTGCCTTGTCGTAGGTATTTTGCACCTGAGTGGTCATACTATGAAGACCAAGTAGTGAATGTCACAATAGATTATTTGTGTGATGTGATACACAAACTGTTTGAGCCTCCATGATTTCACTACAATAAGCATTGTTGACGTAAATAGTTACTTGCCAAAGACAGACTATGCAATCATAGAAAGTAATTGAAAAAAAAACGAAAACGTGTGAAAGAAATAAAGAGGCTGACACGAATTAACTAATATTTTATTTTAATGAAGAGTCTCTAGACCTGAGTCTGCTGTGGAAGAATAGAGATAACAATTTAGAAGAACACGGAGTAGGGTTAAGGATTGTCTATAAGAAGTTTGCTTTGCTGAAAATTACCCATTTTAACAAAGGTGCTTACAAATGTTGCATTTGAACTTTGAACTTGGCTGCATCTAATCTGCTATTGGAGAAACGTGCAGCCTTAGAAATAAGTCTAAATGTATTATGTGGTCAGTCTTCGTAATAACAAAAATAATGATTACAATAGTGCTAGTAGTATTTCATTTAACACCCAAGAAAAGCTTTAAAAATGTAAACATAAAAAAAACACATGCATACCTGATTGATAAAGAGCAATTTAAACCTTAATTTTTCACATACAATAGAGAGGATTACTCAATTAACATTTGTAGGAAGCCGGCTCTTTATATGGCATACCAAAAAGAAGTATGCCGTGCAAAGAGTCCAGGTATTCTCTTACTAGTGGACAGGGGCATGCTCAAGCAATTCCAAGGTGCTCTTCTTAGGGGTAGTGTGGTCGAGCAGCTCTAGGCTTATCAGAGAGGAATGTTAGGCATCTGCTGCACACACACAGCCAATAAATGACACGCATGACTCAATTAGGAGATCCACACCAATCTGTAAAAATAACACTTATCTTTTCAAAACTTTAGGCACCAAGATGATCAAAATCAGGTAATTACTTAATAGAAGGTTTGAAGAAAACAGGGTTTTGATTCTTTAAATCATAATTAGGGCTCCCGGTTTTATGGTTTTATTTTTTGGCATTTCCGTCTGTATTCATCCATATTTTGTTTTTGTCAACTGTATCTGCATTTATCCAGATTTATTTTGGGTGTTGTGAAGAAATATAGCTGAAACTAGTATATTTCCACATTTATTCAGCTGATAAATGTATGCTCTTAGTTGAATGTCTGACAGGATTCAATGATATGAACACCCACAGACGATAAATCAATAAACTTATATGAAAACATGGAAATTTTAGTATCAATCTTGTGCATATCTGCTGCTATTTAAACCTAATTACTAGAATAGCTTTCTTTTTTATTCCCTTTACCTTTCAATCTGCGCAGCTATAGGCCTGGTAGTCATTTAGAATCACTTAAAAAGAACTGAATTTCCATTTCTATCCATAGTTAAAATGTAATACAGACAGGAAAATACATGGGTTTCTGTCTGCATTAATCGGTAAAAATGGAAAACAGGCAGCCTTAATCATATCTGGAGCTCTTCGCAGCAATGTTAACTAAGGATGAAAATATACGTTGCATGTGGCCACTTAACAGTGATTTATGGGACCCTTCCCTGGGACTTAAGGTGAGTATAGGGCCAGGTCCCAGGCAACACCAACAGGTCACCTCGGAAGACACTGTGGTGTCCGGGCGCAGAGGTGTGTTTTTCAGCATCAGGTGATTTTGATACTTTAAATCGGAATTGAAGCACTTTTTGATAATGTTAACCTCCGGAGGAGAAAAACATTTATTACATTCAGTGTCTCAATAGCGACTTACAGGACCAGTCTTATGGACTTAAGGTGAGTTTGGGGAAGGGTCCTAGGAAGCACCAACAGTTCACTTCGGGCAGTACTGAGGAGGCTGGGTGCAGAGGTGCCTTATAGCGTCGGGTGTCCCATTCAAGTCTATGAAGATCTGTCTGTCGGAAAAGAGGTTGCAGGCTTCTCCAGTGGCGACGAATGCAGAGGTGTCTCTAGGCATATGATTTTCGTCACCTGGAGCACTCGCGGTAGAGGGGGCCTGTAAACAGGGGCTGCAGGTGGTGTTGGAAAGTCCACAGCGGGCAAGTCAAAGGTTGGCTTTGTCTCTGGAGGGCCCGGGGACCAAGCTGATACCATTGGCCCATTTCAGCTCAGGCTCAGAGGCACGGACGCAGCGGTGTTTTGCGGTGCCAGGTTTTTGCGGTCTTCCTTGGCATGCCTGTCGGATGCAGGAAAGCTGCCCTACAGCTCCATAGGTGTTCTTCAGTCTTATGGAAGGCAGGCAGTCCTCCCAGGCTTTGAAGGCACAACAGCTGCAGGACAAGATGTCTTTGGTGCAGTTTTGACTGGGAACAGCTGTCAGGATAGCAGGGCTGATGCCAAGTCAGTTGCTCTTCCTCGTTCTTCTGCTTTTGAAGTTCTTCAGTGTCATTCTTCTTCGTAGGTCATCAGGATCTCGGAACCATGTTGACACCATTGGTCCACTTCAGCTCGGGCTATTCGGCTCAGTTCAGTGGGGCTATTCAGTGTTGAATTTTTGTGTTCTTGGAGCCTCAAAGCTCAGTCTTTGGTACCTGCAAGATGCAGGTGAATAGCTCCACTGTTCCACTGGAGTTCCTGAGTCTTTGGAGAAGTGCTGGCAGTCCTACCAAGCTTTGGCGGATCAGCATCTTGCAGGGTGAGATGACTTTGGCACAACTGTCGAAAATAGGCAAACAGGCTGGCAGGGCTGGTGCCAAGTCAGTTGCTTCTTCTGCAGTTCTTGCTTTCTCAGATCTTTGGTCCTTCGTCTTCTTTTGAATTGCAGGTTTTGATTTCCTGGTGCCAGGCTCCCCTAAATACTGAAATTAGGGGCGTTAGGGGAGTGTTGGGAAGTTGCCACTGGCCTACCTATACCTGGGGTCACCACACCCCCTATATGACCACTTCCTGGGGGAAGTGGGCATAACCCAGCCCCAGATATCCTAAATTTGCCATCACCAATAGGGTACCTTCTGAAAAGTTGCATCTGCTTTTAGGTAGCCCAGTTCAGGGGTGGTGCTCAACTGAAGGTGGATGCACCTGACTTGCCTAGCTAGTTTTCCCATCTTTCCAAGGGCCAAGGGCTCTGGACCAAGGGGGTCAGTTTCCGCTCCTGTGAGAGAAGCCAGATTTGCATACCATAGGCGGTGGGCCTCTTTGAAGCTCCCCATCCTTAGAATACCAATCCGCAGGTCATCCTGTGGGTGGGGTGCACGGCACCCCCTGCTCAAGTAGGCTTGGTTTATGCCCCCAAAAGAGCAAAGGCCATTACCCTTGGGGTCAGAAACTCGGCTCTGGTGGCAGGCTGGTTACAACCAGTCAGTCAGCACACCAGTGGCTGGTAAGTTTTCAGTGGGCACCTCTAACATGCCCTCTGTGTGCATGTATTACTCTTTCAGACACTGGCATCAGCGCAGGTTTATTAATACAAAATGTTTGATAACAAAAATCCCTATTTATCATTGAAGCCATAATGTAGCAGAGGAACTCATTTCTAAAAGTTTCGAGCACATGCTTATACAATGGCTTCCCTGTTCACTTGTACTGGCAACAATGAAACTGACCAGCACAGGGGCATTCCTGGTCATGCGGTGTTGCCCTTACATGTAGTATAGTGCATCCTGCCTTAGGCCTGTATGGACAGCGGTAGGAGTGACTTACCCATACCACATGCAGTGTCGTTATGCATGGCATGCAGGCTGTGTGCCATGTCGTGTTTTCACTTTCATCTGCACCAAGAAACACAGCCTGCAGTGGAAGTTTGTATGAGCTCCACGTGGGGTCCCTTAGGGAGGCACAATTCATGCTGACGCCCTTAGGGACCCTCTATAGTACCTCAGGCCCTAGGTACCAGGGGTACCATTTACTAGGGACTTTCAGAGGGTACCAAAGGAGTTGCCAATTCGGGGAAACAATTGTATGGTTTTTGTAAAGAGATCTGGCACCGGGGGCCTGGTTAGTAGGAACCCAGTGCACTTCCAGTCAGAATCACATCAAATACCAGGCAAAAAGTGGGAGTGACCAAGTTGTAAAGGGCAATTTCCCACAATGTTTGTTCTAAATTAGTACAGGAATACAAACTCCATGAGAGCAGAAGACTGGTATGTCTGTGCTCATTTACCATCATCAGAGTCATAAGAAGTCACATTAACCCATGCCATTATCTTATGGAATTACATGTAGTATACTGCTTTCACTTTTATATAGACATGAACATTTTGAATATTTCTACTCTAACTATGATTTAATTCTTTCTAGAGTGCCTTTAGTAACAAACATGAATTTACACCCAGAAGCAAAAGAAATGGACACAGCTTGGTACTATGTCATGCCACATAAACCTATAGAGAGTGTTAAGGCCTACTAAAAGACTTTAACCTGCTTGATGAGACCATTATAGAAAACTTTCATTATGAGTTTAGAGAAGAGAAATACTAATCTGACGTGGTAAAGATAAACACAATGATATTGGAAGATGACAATTTAGAAAGAAAATGGTTTTCTCAAAATTGAGATTAGACAGTCAACATAAAGATACAATCTGCATTTACAGAAGAAGGACATCCAAAAGAACAAGACAAGTAGGGATTGGTAGTTATGAAGTCACATTCAAATTAAATGGAGGAACATGGCAAATTTTACAGGAAGAGGAATCTGCAATTTCAGGAGTTTATTTTGTGTGTGGACAGAATGCTTACTTTCTGCTGCCTGCTACCTGGGAGGGTATGTGCCATTTAGCTGTGCTATTTCCTAAAATGTATCATGTGAACTGCATAGATGTATTAACAATGACACCAGCACACAGACACACTCATAGTACAGAAAGATGAGGTGAATCAGTGGGAGACATATTTGGTGCAAGCATTCTACCTGTGAGAATAATATTAAATGATGAAAAGATTAGAAAATAGCCAGCTGTTGTCGACAAGCTGGCAACCAGTACGTCTGAAGCTTTATAAGTAGTAAACAATGAGCTTGTAGCAATAGAATCAATGGTTTTACCAGATCGTTTAGCATTAGACATTTCACCCATAGATAAAGGCAGAGACTGCAAGATGCTTAAATTAACTCATTGTTTCTCATACATATCTGGCAAAAGTAAGCAAATAGAGGAATTTGCAAAAAACATTTCAGACTTAAAACCTGAATTTGAAGAAATGGAAACTCCCAGTGTTTTGGAAAAATGTAGAAAAGGGACTCATACAATTGAGAATTGGATTACAACAGTAGGAGCAGGTATTTTGAAAGTTATACTTATGCCAATACTAATAATAGGGCTTTATTTGTGATGCCTATTTGCTTTATGTAAAGGCCGCAGATTTTACTTACACAAGAGAAAAATCAGAGAAAGCGCAGGGGGATCCTGTAGTCAGCAAGAGTGCAGCAAATGAACTTAAGATCATATTCTGGAACGTGGCAGGCATCAAAAACAAGCTTGACTGCCCTGACTTGGGGGCGCTTGTAGATATGTGCGATATCTGCCTGTTCCAGGAAACCTTGTCGGTGGTGAACTCAACCCGCAAGGGCTTTGCCTCATTCCACATACCGGCTGTAATCAAGGGACAAGGTAGAACATCGGGCGGTCTCTGCACGTGGGTAGGGAGCCATCTTGGATGCAGGACTACCCTAGTGCCGCACATCTCCCAAGACATAATTTGCCTTGTACTGACATTTAAATCTGAGCTACTAATTGCCCTAATTAACATATCCCACAAGGCCGGTTAGGATTGGCCAGGAGTCAGCAACTCTAGAACATCTTGATAATCTGCTAGCTAGCCTCCCGAATAATGCTTCAGTAGTGCTGGGTGGCGATATGAACTGCCAATTTGAACCTCTGAAAGATCTAATGGGCTCATTAGCTACAGAGGAGGATGAGTTGTGGGCTATCCCAGAAACCAACATTCCCCCTATCAAGGCCTGGACACCACTGGCACTTCAAATCAAGGCACTCACCCTAAAGTACTCTCTGCGAGCCTGTAATGGTCATTTTGGATCAGACTCCCCTGGGAATCATACCTTTAATAGAGCTGGCTACTCCTCTATTTTAGATTATATCCTTCTAGAAACCAAGCTTTGGCCTCTGGCCAGAGATTTTATTGTCTGCTCACGACATGACAGCGACCACAACGCCTTACTACTCACACTTAATTTGCCACCTAATGGGAATAAACCTGCAAAACTATCTGACGTTGACCCCAAATTGACCCTCTCAAACAATAGACGGAAAGTTTGGTGGACCTGGGTGGAAATATCACATAGTAAAGTGGCTCTCTTATTCACTACCATTATTCCTAATATTGAGGCCCTATCAGAGTTAGTGAAGTCTGGAGGCCTTGCTGCGTCTCTGGATGAACTCAAAATAATTAATGAATCTACATCCACAAAGCTGCAGGAGACGTCTTGGTCAGTGTGCACCAAGGGCCATGGGAGGACACCAAGGCAATCCTGGTTTAATGAGGACTGTTGGGCGGCCAAAAAGGCACTAATAGAGGCCATAAAAACAAAGAGCAACACCACAGTAAAAGCAGCTAGATATGACTATAAAACCACCATTGCAGCTGCTAAACTCTCATGGGAAACAGATCAGTGGGACAGTCTGAAATCCCCTCTGGACTCCAAAGACATGAAATTATTCTGGAGCATTGCAACCACTGGTAGTAACAAAGGCCATGCGGCACTCGAGCCAAACATTGCGGCTGACAGTTGGAGGGGGTACTTCTTAGCCCTCTATGCCTCACTAGATGATGCAGAGGGAGGCCAGACCCTAGACACCCTGTCTCTTCCGGTGCCTGAGACAGTTACTCCCGAGATATCCCTGATAGAAGTCCATAAAGCCCTAAATAAAATAATATCTGGCAAAGCAGCTGGACTGGACAAGATCCCAGGGGATCTTTATCGGGCTGAACCTAAGCTCTGGGGCCCATACTTCTGGGTGATCTTCAATGTCATCTTGCAGGGAATGGCCCTTCCCGCAACTTGGCTAGGTGCTGAGATCATCCCTGTGTATAGGAAGGGATCACCTTTGTCACCGGCAAACTATAGACCGATCAGCTTGATCGATGTCTCGCAGAAAATCTTTGCCGGGATCCTCTTAGACCGGCTGCAATCCTGGCTCGAAGAACAAAAGATCCTGACCCCCCTGCAGGCTGGTTTTAGGGAGAAAACATCAACAATAGATCTTCAGGCTCCAACTTCTCTATTGGAAAACAGTCCATCTAGAAGGGGGTAGCCTGTATCTGGTCTTTGTTGACCTGAAGAGTGCTTTTGATTTGGTACCCAGAGATGCTCTATGGAGGGTTTTAAGTGAGTTGGGACTTCCCTCTTATCTATTAAATATACTGAGTAGGCTACATAATGGAAATTATGCCCAAATCAGATACGGGAAAAATGGGGAACTAACGCAGCCCATCCCTGTAAATAGGGGAGTCAGGCAGGAAAGTGTGCTTGCCCCCACCCTGTTCTGAATATACATCAATTGGTTGATTGATGCACTGAGAATATGCAAGGACACAGATGCTCCAAAAATCGCACAAAAGCACTTTCCTGCCATGATGTTTGCAGACGATACTCTCCTCCTCTCTAAGTCGCCAATGGGTATCCAAAGAACCGTAGATGGGTTTTGCGAGATTTGTAGGACCAGGGGATTAGAGATTAACATCATCAAAACAAAATTGATGATCTTCATCCCTAGCAAATCCACACGCCCTAACCCGCACATGAATGGAATCTCTTTGGAGCAGGTCTCTGTATTCGACTATCTGGGCCTAACCCTCACTGAAAACATGCCCTGGGGGGCTCAAATCAATAAATCTAACCTCAAACTGACACAAACTACAGGCGACCTCGCTAAGTTTTTTAGAAAGACTTTTCACAAACCAGTGAGCCCGTTTATGGAGATATATAAAAGCCAGGCGAGGAGTGCAGCCCTACATGGGGTTGAACTCTGGGGGCACTCTAACCATAGGTCCTTGGCCATTACAACTTCCTCAGACAATTACTCGGACTACCGACAAGCTCCCCTTTGGTCCCACTGAGTATGGACCTAGGGGTGAGATCCATTGCTGAGGAAATTGGCTGCAGGCCACTACTCTTCTGGCGGCGCCTTTGGGCAACACCGGAACTGTCCGAGTATAGATCAGAGCTATTGGAAATCCTGAGACTCCCCGGCTCAAGGAAGCTGCCATGGCTTCTATATGTCAGGGAGAGCCTCTACGAAATAGGCCTAAAAGAATTATGGGACAACCCTGACACAGCTTGCATGAGTATATCACGTAAGTCACTAAGCACCAGCTATTGGGGCAGACTATCCGCAAAACTCCATGCAGAACCCGCACATGGCACCCTCACTTCACTCTTCCTGGAAGTAAAAGACACCTGCAGGTTGGAGGCATATCTTGACGAAATCCGCCCGGCACTAGGCAGGAAATTATATGTACAGTTTCGCCACGGCTCCCTCCCCCTGCATGCTTTTACATGTAAATGGTCGGGCGGAAATCCAAATGGGTGTCCGGCATGTAACGTGTGTTGAGCCCGAAGTACACGTGTTCTTTTTTTGCTCGGGGTATCAATTAATAAGACAAAGATGGTTGGTTCAGCTGTGTAAAAAGCTAGACACAACCCATTGCATGGAAGCATTTAGATTCTTAAAATATAACACAGATTCTCACATAGTTTTTGCAGTTTCACGTTTTTTGAATTCCATGTGGTGGGTCAGGAGAAACTTCCTTAAGATGCAAAACCAAGGACCTGGCTGTGTCTGATTTTCCTATCATCTTTTTAACCTGATAATGTATTATTCCAGAGGAATTGTTTTTATCTCTTTTTTAACTTTTTAACTATTTAAACCTGTTTGTATATATTTGTGTTTGTTCTTTCATGGTGAAAAACCAAAATAAAGAAATATTGGAATATTGAACTCATTGTTTCTCATACATACCTGGCAAAAGTAAGCAAATAGAGGAATTTGCAAAAAACATTTCAGACTTAAAACCTGAATTAGAATAAATGGAAACTCCCAGTGTTTTGGAAAAATGTAGAAAAGGAACTCATACAATTGAGAATTGGATTACAACAGTAGGAGCAGGTATTTTGAAAGTTATACTTATGCCAATACTAATAATAGGGCTCTATTTGTGATGCCTATTTGCTTTATGTAAAGGCCGCAGATTTTACTTACACAAGAGAAAAATCAGAGAAAGAAATAAAAGATTTGAAAAGGATTTAGATTTAAATGACCTTATGAATGATGACTACTGAAAGTAATTAAAATTCAAAGCAGTAGCACATTTTAAATGTGCAAACTGCAATAGGCAGTCATAGGTATGTGTACAAGCCATAGAAATACTGAGAAGCAATGTTCCTTTAACTAGAAGTGAACCTAATAGTGCCAAACTGTGCACAAATAATTTAGAAGTCTGACCTTAATTTGACATGCTTATAAAAGTTTGTCATTACTACAGAAGTTTTCGGTTTTAATCAAATGTATTATTTTACTAAGCAACACATTGATTGTGAGGATTAAAAGTCCGATTCTCACCCTACTTCACCTAATGCCTAAATAGAATAGTTTCACATTCAAAACAATATTTCTTGTTTGTATCAATGAAATGCATTACTAAATAGTATTTTTGCAAAGAAAACGTTTCTTCTCTTTAGCATAGTTCATTGTGAAGGCACTAAAACAATTATTTTAGAAGGCCAACTTGAGATCGATGCCTATGGGAACTATGTTTCCAGACCTTAACTACATAAGAAGTTTTGTAGGTAAAATGTGATAAGGCTTTACAATCCACATGTATTTCAGTGAGAAAGGAAGAACAGAACCTGCTGATAGAGGAGAGCTGAATTTTGTTTGGATCAGAGAGGAAGAAGCCTGACACAATATCTGCAACATGCATTTATGTATTATATATTAGTGCGTGTTCCTAGTTAGTCTCCACACCTTTTTCAATGCTCTTTCGTGCTCTTTTTCTGATGCTATTATTTCCCCACTCCTTTCCTACCGTTAGACGGTTGGGGCTACTGTGCCCTCTACAAATACACACATTATGTTATGTTATGCTCCTTAGATCTCACTCTTTCCTTTGAACTTAAACTGTTCATGGGTTCTACTAACACTGAAATTCTGGTCTGAACTTTCAGAATAGGGTTTATTCCTGTATGGATCGCACTTGATGCATTATTTTGACAATTTGATCCTAACCAAACCTTTTCATGAGATTTCTGTAATCTTACTAAAGATATATTGACTAATAATGAATAAAGAAAAAGAATAAAAAGACAAATACTAGTCTCTTAATGAGAATAAATCTTTTACAACGTGTTCAAATTCTTAACATTGACTGAACTAAGAACTGTATTTGATATTTGCTTGTAATGCTGAAATATCAACTTCTCTCACCTTGAGGAGAGTGACCGGCGCAGGAACAGGGCTTAGCCCTTAAAGTGATTACAATTCAAATGGTGAACGATATTATTTAATCATGGGCCCAGTCTGCGCTATCACACACACAAAGTGGATATCTCAGAGTTCTCAAATGTCAATAGCCATGTGTGAGTAGAATCTTTGCATTCTGGGATTTGTAGTCCTTTATTATTGTGGGGTCAAATTGGCTTAAAAAAATCACAGAATCCAAAGGAAAACACTTGGCCTAGCTAAATTCTTCACGCATGCAACTGGAATCTTGAGAGTTCTGATGCACACGTTTCAATGTTTGAGTTTTCAAATGTGTGACATTCATACATGACAATAGACCCGATTCAGGCGGGGAACTCCAGATTTCTAAAGCTGAAAATGACTTTACTTTAAATGTTTTGTTCCTAAAATTGCCTCTGTTTAAATGTTAATCATTGCAGACAATAAATTCCCCCAATTTTATTTCACTAACTCCCTCTTTCCTGTTTTGTGATATCGGCATATATGGACATTTTGACTGACACTTCGTTCTAAATAGAACAACACTGTTATGTGCATGCAATTAGACTCTCTTGTCTCTTTTGACTATGATCCAAATCAGTTCTCTTGATACCCTTTCTTCTATCATACTAGTCTTTGAGATTGTCGTGAGCTTCTTCAGTTTTCTGCTTTTCACTTTCAGATGACCTTTCCACAAGTCTTGACACACTCACCCATCCCTGATTTTTCTTATCAGAAGGAATCCTATCTCTCATTATGGTAAATGGACTACATTTGTAACTTAAGTTTTATATGATATGCCCACACCAGTTTTCACACTCATCCTCCCAGTTCAATTGATTATTTTCACCCATTTGAATTGTTCATTTTAACTGTTGCACCAGGATGGTTAACTGATATGGTTTTCTGCGTTATACCATTCATTTTGAAGTATTCTACCACCTTGCTTGATTTAACCTGCAACTCATTATGATTCACTAGGCACTTCAGTGGAGAAGTGTGGCTCAATGGTTAGAGCAGCAGACCCTGATGCAGAGGTCTGGCCTGGACCAGGGTTCAATTCCCACCTCGGTGGGTCTTGGGCTCAATTTCCCCGGGACCCGATAATTCTCGCCTCGGTGCCTATTCTAATCATGGGTCCCACTCTGCAACTCTGGGCAATAGCTTGCTTAAGCTCCACAATGGCCTCAAAAGCACTAAGATGTCTGGCTTCACCTTGGGGGTGCCCAGGAGTGGGCACTTCACAGGGAAAGGCCAGGAAGGGTTCCACAGCGGTATGTGTACAGCGCCTGAGAGACCCTTTCGGGGGTGTGCAGTGTGCTATATAAATGCACTACATTTACATTTCATAAGTCCTTCAATCAAAAAATTTGCATCTGAAAATCTCACCACTAAATTAGCATTGACTTATCTCACCATTTCAATTTAAGGCCACCTGGAAAAATTATCATAACAATCCTATACTTAATGTCAGAACCCAATACATGCAAACATGTTGGAAGCGGAAAGTGGGAGGTTTAAAAAAAATATTTGGGAGAATGTATGTCAGCCTATTCACTTCTATTGAAGCAGAGGCAATTTTAGACAGGAGACAGCCAAAATAAAGCCATTTTCTTGATTAAAAAATCGGGATCTATATCATACACACAAAGACCTGCTCATCCAAGGCTCTTTATTCATATAAGTGGAGGCGGAAGTTTCATCACTTTTTTTCACCTATCACTCCTCACTTTCATAAGAGGTAGTGTCCTTCCACTTTATTTGCCTAACGTTTATATAACAGCGTTTTGTGTGTAATCCCATAGTGATTTTAAGGGTGATACCGAGATGGGATATCTGCTGTTATATTAAATGAAGATGCAGGGATAGCTATGACATAGATGTGATAAGATAGGGGCAATCACCCGTATTCTTTGCATTTTGAAACTATACTACAGTTGAGGACACGCCTATGAAAAGAGGAACTCACTCCTGGAGTCTTTCTAGTGCAACGAGTGGAGAGCTGGTACGACTGACTCAGGCTCCCACATGGTAAAGATAACTAATGATATGCCCAACAGTGATGTATGTTTTTATGTTTGAAGAGAGAGATGGTTGTTTTAAGTAACCAGGCTAATGTGTGTTTTTTGCATTTGACAGTCAGTTTTAGGTCTCGCTGAGCCCAGCGCATGCGCTGGCTCGAAGAGACATTTTGTATGTGGGAATTTCAAAGTGCTGCTGGCTGGCCTAACGCTTGCGTTCACGCGATCGTGCACGTGCGCAGCCGGCCGCCAGCAGCACTTTGAAAACTCGTGCGTCATCGAGATCGTGATCACTTTCGCTTTCAGAGCGATCGCGATCACGATGACGCACGCGCACACACAACTCCCGCTTCTCCCCCTCCACATGTGTATTTTTTAATCATTATTAACATGGACCTTTGTGTGTATTGACCAGCTTGGTGCCGGGCTTTCGTGCAGGAAAACAACATTTGTTAATGCATTGGGCTTTATTCATTGGCCCGAGTGGACGAGTCACTCTATTCAAAGGTTACTAAATAGTGCATGCGTCACCACAGCCCAGCAATACGACGTTAAAATTCACAGCCAATATACATCAAACAGTTGCCATCATCTCAGATGCCTGTGATAAATTCAGTGCAATTGAACGGGGGTGAAATAAACAGTAAAAGTATACTCTGCCAAAGGAAGGCGCTATATAATTTACTGTACTTACTTGTGGCGCTGCCGTGCAGTGTCAAACAAACAAATGGCTTTGGGGAATTGCTGCTTCCCGTTTTCAAAACTCCAAATGACATAGAATAAAGGACAGTAAAACACTGCAATCTAATTGTGTGTGAACCAAATGCACTGACAATTAAGGCCAATGAACCAGGCATGTGCTAATATTGCCACAAACGTATGTGACATGTTCTGCCACTTTCCGCTTGCTTTCGTCATTTTCTTTTTACCGTACTGCATTTTCTACACCCCCCTCCCCTTTCTCCACCCTGCCCATCCCTTTCTCTGCCCCGGCTCGCACCCGTTCTCTCTCCCAGTCTCTCGTTTTCTTTGCTCTGCCCCCTCTCTGCTCACCAGTCCTCCTTCCCTCCCCTCCTCTTTCTTGGTTGATTTGGCCCTTTTCCTCTTAGGCTCTTAATTCCTCACCATCTTTCTATACCCATATTCCCTTACCATCACCAAGTTCTGTTTTGCTTGTTTCGTTTTGTTTAGGCACTCTGAGAGTGCTTGTGTTTTCCAGCTCTCACCTGAGTACTTCGCTGCCGAGCTCGTTCGTGTTGCTCAATCGCTGTGTGCCACCCCAGGCCTCCTCTATTTTGTCTGTGTGCTTCTCCCCTGCCTGCCCCATATTGCTTTATCTCTCTCATCCTTATTCCCCCCTCTCTCTGTGTTATTAAACCCCATCCACACCTTGCTTGCACCTCATGACTTCCTGTTGCCTCCCCATGCCTATGCCTGCCTCTCCGTGTTGCTATCCCACAACTATGCTACCTTATTTTTCTTTCCTTTACCGCTCCAACTCGGATCGGCAAACAAAAAGAAAACAAGCATTTGCAATGCAATAGATCTCGTATTTGTGCCAGTTTGAGCTATTGGCATTGTAAATGACAATGACTTTAATTTTGTTTTGGTTTTTGAAAACATAAATAAAACGCAGTTTCATTTACAATGCCGGTAGCTTAAACTTGCGTAAATGCGAGACATATTGCATGGCAAATGCTTGTTTAAAAACGGCACCAGTGTCCAAGATTTGTGACTAATGACCCTGCCCTGACGAAAGTGCCTTAAAGAAGTGTTGGCAATGAAACATGTCGGCTGAGAAAGAGAGTGGTCTGCGTAAATGCAGCCGGTTTTAAATTTCTGAATGAGTGCACAAGGAAAGAATAAAATTGGTAATTGTGCGCCTTATTTCAGTTTTATTTTCACTGGGTCTTGTCTGTGTGGTAGTCGTGAAGCACACATCACCGTGGTATTATAATTTTTGGCACTAATTTTGGGACACAATATTTTTTCAAGATAAATGGTTACCGATGATGAAAAAAGTGAGCATAGCTGGTGAGTACCAATCAGCAAGCTCAACTGGTGGTGCGCACGTGAGGTGCCATTTTGCCTTTACACAATTTTTTGTAAGATTAGCACACCCATAGGTGTGTTTTGTGTTAGATACACTATTTAAGCTACTCTCCCATATTTAATAATATATGGGATGTGTGACTGTCATTTGCAAAAAAACGCTGTTTTATAAACTTTAGGCAAATAAAGTGGAAGGACACTACCTCTTATGAAAGTGAGGAGTGATAGGTGAAAAAAAGTGATGAAACTTCCGCCCCCACTTATATGAATAAAGAGCCTTGGATGAGCAGGTTTTTGTGTGTATGATATATATTGAGAGGAGGGCGACCTGTTCATATTTCCCTCTACAGCTCCTTATTGTTAGATTAAAAAATCGGGAGTCTTCTGCCTGAATCGGGTTTATTGGCATGTATGGAACACTGTCACTGGGCCCAACCATAGTGGTTGAGGCCTTTACTTCTGATGCCCTGGGGCCCGGGCTAATATGGATCCTGAGCAAATTGTCTAAGTATGCCGTCTGCAGTTGACTCTCAGTGGTAGCTGTGGATAAGCATTCAAAGGCTCCCTTGGGGGGGGGGGGGAGGAGTGTAGCTACAGGCTAGTGAACATGACCTGTAACTCAGAGTGCACAGCAATGTCAATAAATCAATGTCCAGTCAAATTCTTATTTCAATTTTAAAAATAAGTGTTTTATTTCGAACACTATGTATTTAAAGAAGTATTACGACATTCATAGGCAATAGCTCAATTCCCTTGAGGTCGAGGGTCTTGTGTTTCACTGGCAATTCCCTGTCACACCTGCTCCTCATGGTCAGGGTTATTCCGCATTCACTGGTGACTCCTAGAAAGACGTCGGATGTGTTTGGTGATCTCCCAGCCACCTCAAGCCAGGATGCCGCTCAGTGAGACGGTGTGGCCCAGCAAATGCAGCTGATGCCAGGAGACATAAGGTGGGCTGCTGCATGGCACTCCTCACTGCTGCGGCCTGAATTGTGAGCTTGCGCTGCCTGTGCCTTTGCTGTTGTTAGGGGCTGTCACTGCTCCTCATGGCTGCCGCAGGGGAGTGTGACTGGACCTGAAGCTTGCTGAGACCCAGCGAGGAGACGACGATGTGAGGAGCAGGTGGGGCCATGGCTATGACATGCAGTGGCCCCACCACCCGAGATTGACCCCTGGGATTTCTGCGCTCCCACCTGAAGAAGGATTGCTTGAAGCCCCAGAGTGCAGTGACTCCTATGGGATGATTCTACAGGGGCCGTCCAAGGCCCGCTGCACTTCCTGGTTCCCTGCTTTGGTGGCTGGTGAGGGCAGGGGTGAGACTTAGTCTCCCAGCATTCTCTGTGGCACGGGAGACAGGACCAGCCTTCCTGATGCCGTAAAGACACCAAGACACTCCCACAGCAAGGGAATGCTTCCACAGAGACCCTCCTGAGCCCGTCAGAACCAGAAAGAGCCAGGGCAGAGCCACTACCCCTTGGCTTAGCTAACTTTTCACTTGCCTGCAGGAATTGGTCTTCTTATTAAAGTAAGGAACTTTTTATGTCTTTTCCCCTGGCATTAATAACTTTGGATGCAAGGTGATCGTCAATAAGTCTAAAACTGCTACAGACAATTTTCAGCACCTGTCTGCCTGCAAAGGTGATCTAGGATGGAAAAAAAACCCATCCAACTGCATTGACGGAGCTGGGACCTTGTCTAACCCCCATACATCCATTTTGAAGTGTATTATAGGTGCTATGGTGGTAATTGATAAACAAATAACAAGTGTACTAAAAACGCTGCTTAGAGGTGCTGAGGGGTCAAGAATCACAGATTTTCAATTGCAATCCCTTCTGGCTACTATACCAAATAGTGCTGTTTATACCCCAGTTGATAATGGTCTCAATCGCTGCGTACAAAATGTCATAGATTCTATTTCTATATGTGATAGTGATTCTCAACCTCCACCCAAAAGCTCCTGGAAAACAAAAACTCGCTCTACAAATGTGGCTGTTAACATGGAGAAAGTGACGGTTCTACCTGATGTTAGCACCAAAAAGGCTGCTGCTAGATCTGTTACTAAAAAGATTGGCATCAAGCATACAAGTGATAAGCTTGAGAGTATAGGTGACACAGTTAAATCTTTAGATTTATTTATTAGATCTACTTTAGAATATTTAGTTGAAAAATTACAGTGTGTTGAAAGCTTAACTACTACTTGTTTGGAACTACTAAAGAAAAAAACCTATGGCGCTCACTGCCACATCTAGCCACAAAGTAAGAATGCAGCCAGGCTTCCTCTGAACGTTTCTCTTAGCACTCAACAGATTTTAGAGCCCTCGGACAAGGTAATCCTTTCTGACTTAGACATGAGACAGTCACAGGGACCAGTGAACCATCTATCTACACAAACCCAACAACCCACTGCGATGCCAGGTAATTCCAACGGGTAGAGTGGTCCTCGCTCAGTCACTGTTCCTCCTGTTCTGTGGTATTCTACTAGTAGCCCAAAAGTTATCCCCATTGAAAAGTTGGATCTCCCTGCTGCTGTAACACCATATGTAGTAGGAATGGCCAATGTACCTATTGTACCTTCACAGAAAAATGAAACTTGGACCTCATTAAGGAATAAGGCTTTAAATTGGGTGGGTACTAGAACTGATTCGACAAGGGCTCTCTTCAATGACATAAAAATGGTTAGAAGAGTGAAATTGGTAGGCAGAGGCCGTAAATTTCTACCAGGTGACACTTGGTGGATACTATCTTGCACAGATTAAGACCTTCGAATGTTTCACCACATAATATTTCAGTTCTATTCATAGGATGTTTCTACCAACCTCTGCATAGGCATGCAGAATGCAGACCTTCGATACATCTTAACCCCAGGCTACAATGTGATTTTCAATACTCAATACCAACTTATAATCATTATGATAACCTCTCGGTCCTGTATGGCCTGGATTGACTTAGAAAGGAACCCTCTGAGGACTGGGGGAACATGTGGACTACCCCCTGTATTTAAGAGGTACCTGAGACCAATATTAACTTACAACTTAGCGATGACATAGGGCCATCGCATAATACATCTATAGTCTCATTAAGAGAACCTGGAAATATTTTCACCGATAAGTCTGGCCCTAATTCATTAGGAGTTGTGGTTTGGAATGTGACAGACTTGCGTAATAAAGTAAACAATACTGAATGGTTGGATGTCATTGCTGGGTTCAGTATAATGTGTTTATAGTAGATATGGTTGCTGGACCCTGTACATATTAATGGGCATAGAACGTACTATTTCCCTGCCACTCCATCCAGTCATGGTAGAACGAAGGGAGGAATCTGCACCTACATATCCAATCATGTGTCACTTAGAAAGATTCAAATGTTAGCACACAACTTGTTCTTTCAGATGATTGTTTGTGACATCTCTAATACTATGATACTAGCTGTGATTAATTTTTATAATAACACCACGTCAACTGATATAACTAGTGTGCTTCGACATCTAGACAATGATTTAGAGTTGTTATGTAAGGGCAATCAAAAGGACCTGGTTATTTTGTGGGGGGCGATTTCAACCTACATTTATGCAATCTGCCCTCTAAAAGAATATGTGTATTAATTAACAACGAGAACTCAGCACAAACACATTTTGTACATAACTGTTATGGTGAACTATTAAATGATTTACTTATAAATATGATTTCATATTTGATAATGAGCTTTCTGCTCGCTATGCTTCATTCAAGCTCACTTTTAATGGCAGCGACCAGCATAGTGTTATTGATGTTGTGCTACTTTCTAGCAGTTTCTCAAATAGAGCTCATAAGTTTGTTACCAATGAAATCTCGTTAAATGACCACTACCCTCAGAGCATCCAACTTACTCTTTATTTTTTTTCCCGATGTCTATTTACCAAACAAATCTCTGGTTACGGCCGACAATATTCAATTAGCCTCTCGTAATAGTCATACGTTACGATGGATCCAGATTGAACCAGAAGATTTCCTGAAGCAGTTAATATGTGCCCACAGGGATGTCTTTAGGGCATTCCTTGATGATACAGTTGATCCAAACGCCCATATTGTAAGCGTTTTTGAAGATTTGTAGGGGGTTAAGGAGGGCCTTTGTGCTTCAAGAGGGCACTCAATTCAGATAAGGAGTGGATGATTTGACTCTGAGTGTAAGAAAGCGCACAAGAGATTAAAGGACGCGCTACATAATTCCATTAGGTACAAACCTGAAATACAGTCTTGTAGAGCTGACTATAAGAGAGCAGCGAAATAGGGGAAAATAACCTTAAGAAATAAGGCATGAGAATCTTTTCTTGAAGTAAGTCTGAACATGGATAATACTGTGTTTTGGTAAGGGGTTAACTCACTGATACTAATAGATAAAGGGCCCCCCTAGGCTAGAGAGAGCCGTTTTAGAACAAAAGTGCATTGAACACATTTCTGGAATATATTCAATTCCACATACTAAGATGGGGATTCCAGTACATACTACTGATCATCTTACACCTAAACATTTACCTTATGCCAGCACTGACCTTTCTTTTAGCTTAGATGAAGTAATTAGGGCTATTAATGCCAGTAAAGTGGGCAAAGCCAGGCCCTGATGGCATCCCTGTAGACCTGTTCAAAGCTAACACACTATTATGGGCTCCCTTATTAACCTTGGTAATAGGCGACTGCTGTAGCATAGGTTTCTAACTTAGGCAAAGTCAATTATAGTCCCCATTTATCAAAGAGGGGATAGTATTAATCTTGTGTTCTACCGCCCAATATTTCTACTTGACTCATTAGTGAAGATAGCAGGTCATATTACCTTAAACAGGCTCCAGGATTGGACAGATTCAAACAAAATCCTTTCAGATTTACCAAGGTCAGATTATCTTAAACAGGCTCCAGGATTGGACAGATTCAAACAAAATCCTTTCAGATCTACAGTATGGTTTCCACCTGGGAGTGGGGACTATAGAACAGGGATTGAATCTAAGTTGCTTAATTGGGAAATATACTAACATTAAGGAAGATAAATTTACCATGCCTTTGTAGATCTTTCATCTGCACTTGATTGCATAAGCAATAGCACATTGTGGAAAATCTTGGCTGACTCAGGGGTGGAGATATCTGTAATCCACTTCCTAATGGAATTATATTCAGGTAGCAAGGCTAGAGTTTGTTTTTGTTTCAGGGGGGGAGTGCACTAGTTCCTGCCGCACAGAGCAAGTGGTAGAGCAGGGCTGCGTGCTTGCCCCTTTTGCATTCTCTTCATATATAAACAGTCTTGGGAGTAAATTGGCTAGTAAATCTAAGGATCTCTCACAAACCGGCCCTCATCTATGCGGATGACACTGTTCTTATGGCACAAACTCTATTAGGCCTACAAAAACTCCTCTCAAACTTTGTTGCTTATATGCAAAACTTGGGTCTTCTACTCAAAGTAAAATCTATATTATGAATTGTGGAAGTAGAATAGTAAAATGGCACAATATCAAAATATTTGATGCAGAGATTAATACTACGATTACCTTTTCTTATCTGGGTATACTGTTTGATAAGGAGAGCGCATGGACTCAATGTATCAAGACTAGGAATCTTTTGAATAAGACATCAGTTATGGCCCTGTCCATCTACACAAGGAAGCTAGGCAAGCACCCACCCCATGAAATGCTAAAGATTTATAAGGCTAAATGCCTGTCCATTGCTACTTATGGGGCAGGTGTACGGGGGCATGCTAATGGCAAGGCACTTCAAATAGTAGAAATTTAGTTTCTGAGGCGTCTTCTTGCTGCACCTAAAAGTGCTTCTTCTTATGTTTGCCATGTAGAACAGGGTCTATCATTTCTTTTTGACATAATTGAGGTGCAGCCAATTTTGTTATGGCACAAGATTTGGATTTCAGATTTTACTGGCCTTAGTCAGGCAGTTATTAGAGATTGCCTCAACCTTAGCTCTGGAATGCATTTTCCATGGCTGGTTTATATTAAACAAATCTGTTTTGACTTGGTCACCATTGTTTTTGAACATCCTGAGACTTTGTTAGACATAAGTAGGAAAGAACTGAAAATTAAGTGCCTGGGGCTACTTGAAGAACTCAAGGTAAATACAGAGCTGGTAAAACCCACAGTCCTAAAAAATCAATCTATGCTGTTTACGTACAATATGCAACCTTACCTTAAGTTTATTCCGAATGCCAGGCATAGGTTTGTACTTAAGGGTTTCAGAATGGATATCTTTCACCATTTAACCAGCTCCCGTTATGAATGATTGGTCTACAAAATGAGATAAATGTCCCTGTGACCAAGTGTCAAAACAGAGCACAATGCACACAGTGCTTTTTTGCAAACTGTATAAAGAACAGAGGAAACTTTATATTATTCCAGTTATAAAGTCTTTTAATTCCGAACAATGTCGCCCAGCATATTTGTTTTTGCAAACCTTACCTTCTCTGGATATAAGTCTGATATCTGTCAAATATTTGGTGAGTAGTGTTCTTTGCAAGAAACAAGTTTTAACTTATGCACAATTTTGTATATAATAGTGGCGTTTTTAGATGGCATGTTTGTAATTGATCCCAGTATTTACGTATGTTTTTACTATTAGTGTCTAATCTCTTTTTATTGTATGTTATGATGTTTTATATAGTCAGATTTGATGATGTATTTGTCTTTAACATATATATTTTTCTATGCTGTAATGCTTTTCATGCTTTTATGAGTTCAGTTGAAATCAAATAAAGCTTACTAATAATGACACCTAGAAAGTAGTCAAAAGTGCTTTGGTGCAGCAGCACCTTTAGCAGCAAGTCTACATGGGGCCCGGTAAGCCCATAACAAGTATTGCCTGCTCCAGCAGCAGAGAAGCGTTTAGCATCCCAGTGTGTGCCCCGGCCAGGGGCACTCATGAAAATGCAGTCCTGCTCAATCGAATCAGTCTGCACGCAGGAGGTGCAGCAGCAGGCGCAGACTCTCTGTGAGCTTATGCAACTTCAGCCGCAATCAGAGATGCTCCAGTGCTTCCTCCTGCATTGTAAGTTCGGCTCTCCCATTGGGGAATTTGGTTGATCCTGGTGCTCTCAATCTGGCCCCAGCGATGTGATGATCCACTCATACTCACTGAGTCATCCACGGGGCATGTCTGTATCAGTTTGCAAAGCTTAGTTCATCCCATGGGTCACAGTGTTCAGTTCTCGGGCGGCAGTCCAAAATTCACAACTCCTGGCATCTTGGGTGGCTGCAGCTCCTCCAAACAAGGTGTCGGTCTTCACTGCATGGCAGTCTATACCACAATAGCCCCCTCTGGCATAAGGGGTCGCCGCTAAGGCCCAACACAAGTCTTGGCACTTGTCTGAAAAAATGACATCCACAGCGGTCTCTACTGGCATATGGGGTCACTACAATGATGCAGTACAGTATTAGCTCTCCCCGCACAGCACTCAGCCCACAGATATCTTCACAACACCCTCTCCTGGCACTCGGAGGTTGGCAAACTGAAACTGCACATGGGCAACAACCTGTTCGGTGTAGCAGCTGTCTCCTCTCACCTCGCACCGGAACCTCACTAGAACTCACTCCCTCCAATGTCTCCTCTTCCTCATAGGGCACACTTGTCTTGACAAGCAGGCAGGCAGGCACTGATGCTACTTGGCTCCAAAGAAGGTGGTCTTGGTTTGCCTGGTGATGTCCTCTCATCCAGCATGGACACTCGCAGACGTTGGTCCCCAGTCCTGGTCACAGGCAGAAGTCTTGCACAACTTCCCCTACTTACACAGCTAGTCTGGCTGCTTGGCAAATGTCATATTTTTTAGTACCAACCTCACCTTCTTATAGTCCATTTCCAGACACCAAATTTGTTTTAGGATCTAGATCTTCAAAGTTTTATGTTGAGTTTCTGCTTCTTTTGAAGTGTACACTTTTCCTCTCTCTTCTCCTCTCTCTATTCCTCTTGAAAGACTCTCTGTCACACCAGGAGAAGAAGCTGATAGTCCCACAACACAGGCCATGGGCATGACTAGATTTCACACCTGGATGTCAGCCACAGTGCATCGAAAGGTTAATTCCGGGCTCCCAATCCTACTCTTTATGATTCCCTTACTAACCCCATATCCCATATGGCCAGGCCTCTTCCTTGTGATCTCTCACTGACTCACTAAAGCAAAGAGCACCATTTGAAGCATACAGGGGGATTTTCTCTCTCCCATATCCAGTGTGTATCGTGCAGCTAATAGCAATGCAGCAATACACAATTCTGTCTGGGGGGATTCCTCTACTCCTCACGTCTTCACCATGCAGGCCTGGGTCTCCCAAAATGGTACCCACTGTCCTCAATATATTGTACTATTGCGGGCACACTTGTACTCAGTGTACATACACAGCACACACACTGTCCAGCACTCTTACCTCCATGTATTGTGCCACACCAGGTGCACATACATTCAGCCACACATTCACTCTACATGCACTGCTTTTCGTATTAGGCCATGGTGTGCAACATGCAAACACACACAATTCTAGCACACACATTCACCATGCTCAAAGTGCACAACACTTTACCCTTCATGTATTGTATTTCTCAAAAGCACAATACATCCAGCACATGTTTCACAGTGCATGCGCTGCACAGCACTGCATCTCTAATGGAAAGTATTCCTCTCCAGTAAATATACACCCAGTACATGCACTCACCATGCATGCACGGCACAGCACTGCTCTTTCCCTGTACTGTACCCTTCCGAGGCACACATACATCTAGCACAGAGTCACCATTCCTGTTCTGTGCAGTATTTTATAACTAACTGATATTGACCAAGGGTAAGTTAATTGCACTACAGCCTGACTCCAGTGACACAGGTTACAAAGGACCTTTTCCCTCCTACTGATCACCACTCGGTATGCTGCCAGAGCCACCATCTTGATGCTTAACTCTTGGTGAATGCCCCTTACGGTCTAAAAAGACCACCTTCCCGGAGACAGAGTTATGTCATGGCACACACACATGATCTGCATTTGTTTATGGCAACACAAATCAGCATCAGGGATCTAGACAACAGTACAGTTGGGCACTCAGGGCAGGAGTACACGTCCATATCCATACAAAGGACCAGGTCTGGCTTTAGGGTGGTGCAACCAGTGAGACCGCACTGCTCGCTGACTTGGGATGGGGCGTCTGTTTGCAAATACATTATAGTTTGAAGAGCACCTGCTGCCACGTTCCTGACTTCTACCAATTTTCAGGCGACAATAAAAATGTCAATTTAACTCTGGTGATGTTCTTCCTACAGAGAGGCCGGAGGTTTGTCTAGTGGAAGTTTTGACTGTGTGGTTACTATGCCTGCTGCAAAGAAAGTGTACCATGCAGATCAGAAAGTGCATATACTGTAAATAGGTCTGTGGGTTACTGCTTTTGTCTGAGATATCCTTTTGTTCCTTGCAGTTTATAAGTTAAAATCCTAACATAGATCAGTGAGCTATTAACCGTCATCAAACAGCTGCATGCAAACTACAAGGTAAAGAACAGAGCGTTATGATTTTTTCCCTTGTCTTTCATTATCCAAATGTTGGAAAAAGGGTTCATTTGGATAGAAATCAATTCTGATTATTAAAGAGAACCCCCAACCATGGAGTTACATTTTAAATTCTGACTTTCTGCTTCTCCAGACTAAGCACTATTAAACTATACTGTCTATTACACCGCCTGGCCAAGGCAGGAATTGTGGGTACAGCGCGAGCGTGGATCGAATCCTTTCTCTCCCATCGATCCTTTCAGGTGTGGGACGGCAACTCCCGGTCAGATCCTCTTCCACTGAAGAACGGAGTTCCCCAGGGGTCGTCGCTCAGCCCCACCCTGTTTAATGTCTATATGGCTCCCCTGGAAGACGTAGTGGCCCCCTACGGTATAACAATAATCAACTACGCTGACGACACCCAACTTGTCGTCTCCCTGTCCCACCTGGACAACCATCCTGACAGCTTGCTGCACTGCCTCCAGGACATTCATTCCTGGATGTGTGACTCGGCCTTGAAGCTGAACGGCGCTAAGACCGAGATCATGCTCCTGGGCAATAAATGGACTACCTTCCCACCCACATCTTGGCCCGACACTTTCGGCGAAATCCCCTCTCCTAGAAATGAAATCAAAACTCTAGGAGTTTGGTTGGAACCCGACCTTACCATGAAAACACAGGCAGCCAAGACAGCAGGCACCTGCTTCGGTCTCTTGCGGTCCGTACGCAAGATCCTGCCCCTTCTTCCCCTCCCATCCAGGAAATTACTTGTTCAGGGTCTTGTCCTGGCCCGACTCGATTATAGCAACGCTATCTATCTGGGGGCCCCGGAGTACACCCTGGACAAACTTCAACGCACCCAGAATGCGGCGGCCAGGCTCATTATGAATCTCTCCCCTAGAGTGTCAGCTAAGCCTGCCCTCAAATCTCTACACTGGCTCCCTGTCCGCCAACGAGTAGAGTTCAAGGCCCTATGTACCACCCACAAGCTCATCAATGGAGCTGGCCCTGCCGCGCTTAAAAATATGGTTACCCCATATAAAGCCTCAAGACCCCTTCGCTCCGACGCTGAACATCTTGCTACGGTGCCCAAATTCAGGAAGGCACGCACCGGCGGTCGCCGCTTTTCGGTCAAAGCCGCCACTGCTTGGAACTCACTCCCTCTCAGTCTACGCCTGGAACCCTCCAACATGGTCTTCCGTAAGAAACTTAAAACCCTCCTGTTCCCCAAATAAGACACGCCCTCCTCCTCCTTCAGGATCTTTATAGGTTGAATAGCGCGGGGATGCCTACGGGTCACCAGGCGCTCTAGAAATCGCAAAATAAAATAAAAATAAAAATACCAGTATGGAGGACATGTACCTCCTACACCTTGTAGTCCTCTGTCTTACGTAACATTTCCTATACACTGATTTACACAGCTGTGATTGATTGCCTCTGTGTAGATTGTGATGTAAAGTGCTATGACTGAAGAGTGTGTGATGTAAAGTTCTCTGATACCCTACACTGGTATGAGTGGCATAGGCGTCATTTGGGAGTAGTCAGGGGTCGCAGCTGTGACCTCTGATTGCTCCCTGCTACTCCTGGCTCTTCCTTTATGACTTCTGGCCTCAGAGGAGGCAAAGATTTTGCCCCCTCTGAGGGCAGGGGTAACAAAGAAAGTGCCAGGAGTAGCAGGGAACAAGCAAGAGGTCACAGCTGCAACCCCGACTAGTCCCAAATGATATCCATGATGAGTGGCACTATAAAAATAATGAAATGCATCTGAGAGAGAGTGGTTATGGAGACTTGAGGGGCACTGTTAAAGGGTGGTAGTGAGGGAATCCATGCCAGAGGTGGTCATTGGGGGCGCCAATAAACATTGTCGCACTGGGCACCACCAGTGCTAAAGCCAGCCCTGCAGAGGGCTTAACCCTTCCAAACACTTAAGATCCCCTTCTTTCTGTATGGGTCTCATGATGTCAATGCCTACTCCCCCCACTGCATGTTTTTGCAAATAAATTACTATAGGGTTGGCCTGAAAACCACTTAACACCTATCAGAGTTTTCAGATTCCAAACAACTCCTGATTCTTTTGTCTATTCTTTTATCCATATCTATCCACCAAAAAACAATTTTTTGTTCTCTTCCTAGTTATGATACTTAGGTGACCTTTATATAATATATGTAAGATCTTCTCTCAGACTCCAAGAGGAGGATTCATCCGACCTCTTTTACTGGTAACTCGTTTTCCATATTTATTCCTCTCTCACTTCTAAAAAGTTCAATAATTACTTATCTAATTTCTTTTTCGAGGGCCAGCCATTCTCCACTTGTTTTTACTTTCATCAAAACCTCATCCTAACTCTATTCTCCCTCCCATACCTCCTCACTGATTCTTCATAATCCTTTCTACACACATTGTCGGCAAAACAGTCATCCCATTAACTACGAGGCACTCTCGTCACTGGAATTGGCATTAGACTTAAAAAATCAGCAAGTTTGTTCCTCACTACTGGCACATATTCCATTTTATAATTGATATCTAGCAATCTGAATGACATCCTTACTACTCTGGCAGATGCCCTTTACATTCTTTGAGTGATGAGCACTTCCCTTAATGGCTTATGATCAGATCTTAGCAAAACTTGAGTGCCCCAATGAACTGACAGAAATGCTTTAAATCCCAAACACTTGCTAACGTGTTTCTTTCTATTACAGTATATTTTTCTTCTGAAGGGATTTAAAAAAATTAAATGCTTTGCACGTATGTTTACGTTAATCTACAACACGAAAATGTATTTACTGTGTGATATTCACGTTACCTATAGCTTATGTAGGCTTCAATTTAAAATGGCGAATGTTTAGTTGCCACCACGTTTACTGTTTTTCGTGTATTTTTATTCTTTCTGTTTACATGAACAAAGTTGTACAAGCCAACGTTAATTGAATGTATCTCTTGTTTTAGTTTTCACGTGAATATTTATCTTTGTATTTTCCCCGAAGAGCGAAATAATGAGAGAGCATCTGGGAATAAGAACATCCTGGAGGAATTGATCATATTGCTGTGGTAATATAATGCTTTATTTCGGTCACAGACCATCAATCAAGACACAAGCTAAAACAGGTTGTGATTAAAAATACAATGAACTTACAAGTAAAACACATATCCAGAGGACTAACATAACATAACCTTTCGCATCAGGGGTAAGCATATACAGAACAAGAGTATTGCATTAAAACTGATTTAAATATGCAATTAATTAAGAACGAAGCGCATCGTCCACAATATATGGAACTTCCCCAAGATATATCACAAGCCTGCTAGTAAAAGTAGGTATAGTAAAAGAGCCCTAGCCAGTTATAAGAACCACCTATGGTCGCTCATATCTAAGTAACACTGTATGTTGTTACATCTTTACAATGAAATGACCAAGGAATGTATACACAGTATAATCATCTCTCTCAGCATTTACCTTTGGCTGACAATACAATATAAATGTATACTAAAATGGGAGGCTTAGCAGTTAATACAAAGCTGCCCAGACAAAAGACCCTTTAACTGCTAGTATCTGTTCTCATGATGCGAAAGGCTGGTAAATAACATTCTGAAATGTTTTAACCTCTGTGCCGGGAGTACAATGGACAGCAAAATAAAACGTGTCTGATTGTTTCTATGCAATCAGGGCAAAGAGGGCACCGATTCCTGATGTTAATAGCAGTGCTCCCCTTGCTGCATTTATAGGTATAACTATTAAGTGCTAAAATACCATACCTAAATTTTCTAAAAAGAAGTTTGGCCAATAAGAGCGTGATTTCATCCATGTAGGGTTCAAAATGTGGTGTTGATTTTATAGATGCAAACTTGACAGTAAGACTATGACTCTCGACTGTCTGGTGGAGATTAAAATTCATATACACCCAGAAGGATTTCTTTAGAAGAACCTTCAAACCATAATTAATGGGTAAGGGTTCAGTCCACAATTCTCCCAAACCCAATTTAAATAGCCATAATTTGATGTGAGCCAACCAAGAAGTGGTCATGTTCCTATCCTGCTGGATATGATCGAGGAGGCCTTCTTGGTATGAGCACTATTTGGGAGTGGACCAGATTCTCACCCAGTAAGCCAATGGTGTTAAAATGGCTAAATTGCTAATCCTGTTAAGGGTAAGATCATAATACACGTGAACAAGCGGTGTTGCTCATAGCAAAGAGAGTAAGGATCTTATTAAGTTATTTTCACTCACCGATAACAGATCAACAGAAGTCGCTCTTAAAACCTCAGCCCAGTATCGTGCACCTGACTGAACTGCAAGCCTATATATTTCTACTGAGAGAGAAACTGCCCTCTGTTTCGAAGCCCTATACATTCTCCTGATTGCGGCTGCTTTGTGCTTAGTAAGAGCCTTACTTTTCTCTATCTGGGAATGCCATGAGAGGGATCTACTGATTCTGAGGTCCAAATAATCAAAGGATTTGGCTTCCTCTAGTACTAGCCCCACCTAGATTCATTTTCACCCTAAATGAATTGTGTGGACTCAGATACATGCATTTTGTTTTGGCAACGTTAATCTCAAGCCCTCTAAGGTTGCAAAAACCCTGGAATTTATATGACAATTTCTGTAGTCTAGCTGGGGTACTTGAGATTAGCAAAGTGTCAACTGCAAACAATAGGTCGGGTATGAGGGTACCACCAAGTTTAGCGGCATCATGAGTACACTCTAGGACACAGCTTTCCAAACTTTTCATGTTGGTGACACACCTTTTAGACAATCTTCATCTTGTGACACGGTAACGCGGATGAGCGCAGCGAGCGAGCCCAAACCACCTAAAGGGGGATCGGGGTGTTCTCCTCCTGAGAAAATTTTGACAAAATAGTGGGCAAATGGTGCAATTTCAAGCAAATTTGAGAAAGCAGGAAGGTTAATAAAGCAATTGCGATACAGTTATAACAGACAGTGACTGGCAAAACTGGGTGTAAGCAAGGTTAGGTTTGTGTCTGAAACAAGAATATAATCATGCACACATTGACACTGAAGTATGTAAATGTCTCCCATACCTCCCCCTCATACTCTGCCACAAACATACATAAATATACAGACAAAGGATGACCGACACATGTTCAAAAACAAACATACAATTACATGCATAGAAATATGTGACATTTCCAGACTCGAGCACATGCACATACACACACTCACACACAGAGATGACCTAAAGAAGCAATGGCATGGTGAATACAAATTTGCAGACACGCGCATACACAAAAGCTTGCACTCTCCTAGACACAAAGGGCAATTGACTAACAAGCACACAATGCTGAAACGAGACAAACTCTCCGGGAGCACCCCAAAACAAAACCGGAAGCACCTGCACTTTGACAGTACACCCTCAAGTAACTGAAACCATGTCTGCCCTGCTAGATGGTTAAAATCAACTGGCTTGAAACTCGCACACAGCTGTGGAATAAACACGCAAAACAAACGCAGAAACTCTTGCAGGCAGACAAACACACTCAACAACTTGCACACAAAGAAACAAACAAAACAGGAAAAAATACATGCAGGTTGGAAAGCCTAAACATGAATGTAACCAGACATGGTCCCAGGAGCACACAGTACAAACCGAGAGGTCCAGGGCTACAAATGGACGGTAACATGACCTGGGAGGCAGCTCTAAGATGCTGTGTACTATAGATGGCTGACTCTGTTTAATACCACAGTAGTGACATTATTGGGGGGACTGTAATAGCCCCTCGCACATGTTTAGTTTCCTTCTCCCTCCTTGCTTTCTTCTCTGTATAGTTCTTTGTAATTCTAGAATTGCCTATAAATGATTTTGAACAAAAACTACTATAACTCTCAGGGCAATCAGGCAATGCCTAAAGAGCTGTTCTGACAGGTCAATCAGTGGGCATTGTTTTGGCTGTTTGTTGCCATGTGTTATAGTCTGCTGGGTAGGTTTTTACTGTAGATTTCCCTTGTATTACCAGAAACATTGTCTGCGGAAGTTCAAATCCATGCAGTCTTCCATACCTTATGAATCACTCCTTCGGTGTGTCGAAACTGCCCTCATTTTCAAACATTGGCCACTTTACTATCTGTATAATTCACTAATGGGGCGCCACTTTTATTTGATGCCAGGACTATATTCTGTCTCAGTCTGACCCGGCCGTTGTGTTTGCATGGACCTGCGCCGCTATGTGGATAGAAAGGCATTGGGCTGACTTCGTTGGGGGCCTTTCTCATCCTTTTTCTAAAATTAGAAGGCACAGTCCTGAACACTTTTAGCAAACAGGAGAAAGCTAAGTTTCAAATGCTTTTTATTTGCTCTATCTTTACTGCATGTGAAGTCAGGTTAGTGACACTACTAATTACATTTGACAATCTGTGTAACACTGCTAGCGAGAGTACAAAAGTGAATTTTAGCAACACACCAGTAAACTGATCGAAATGCTCAGTCAAGAGTGCTTTTGTCTTTGCTATGTGCCGTTAAGATTTTATTTCTCACCCCCTACCTTTGTGGGTTAATCAAGTATAATTGTTAAGGCATTTCATAGTTTATTGTTTAATTATATCGCAATCAGGTAGATTATGTAGATGCTTTTATGGGAATAAAAATAAATACCTTCATATGGTTAAAATGTGACGGGGTGACAGTCTCATGTTACAACTACAGCTGTTTTAATGAACTTGTGGTTAGGCTGTTTGTACTCATTTATTTAGGTAGAATAGTGCTTGGGGAAAGTAATGTCTTCTAATTTTGTTAGCAGAAGTAAACATATTAGATTAAAAACACACCACCCTCTTCGCTGGCGCAGTTGCTTCAGACTAAAAACATAACTGCAATCTTGTATAAAAGTTAATGACTCTCCATGGTACCACAAAACATCAATCACAAGCCTGAAGCCTTCCTCAGTAGGGTGGGCTGCAGCCTGCTGGGACCCCCCCCCCCCCCTTGCATTGCCGGCCTCTCTCATGTCATCCACCAGAGATTTATTTCACTTCTTCACTGGGGTCTCCGGGAAGACACAAGGCCTGGGCCTGAGGGGTGAACCTGTTACGACTTCTGTACACATTCGGGGAGCGGGTGGGGGCACATGTGTGGGTGGGGGCACATGTGTGCAAGGTCAGGCTGGAAAAACAGCAGCATAAATGTAATTCTGCATCTCTATCAATCATGCTAATTTGGCGATTTAATACATCGACATTTATTAACTGAGGTATCTCTGATTCAACTTGCTTAATTTAGATTTGTTGTGAATAGCCGCACCAGATGACTCTGCGCCAGCTCGTTTGGCTTGTGAAGGCAGGGGAGAATGTAAAACAGCACACAAAGACAAATATGCACACAATAAGAAGAAATATTATCAAAAAAGTGGGGCACATGAATGAGGTTTGAGATAAATGCACTATAAAATAAAAAAGCAACAGGGGCACCATACAAATAAACGTGTTTTTCCGGTATAAATAATTCTGAGAAGAAGAGAAAACTTGACGGACCCAGCCACCAAGAACAGTCCGCTCTGCCCTGGGCAGGTGGCCCATTCAAGGAGAGCCAGAGTGGTTTGAACTTTGAAGGGTCGGAAGAGGTGAAATCTGACTAGGCCAGGGGTTAATTTAGTGGTGAGAGGAGAGATGGGAACAAAGGCGAGAAAGTGATGAAAAACAAAAGATAGATGAAGGATTTGCACAGAATCGCACAACTGCATATGATATTGTAACTAAACAGGAACGATCGCCTGGAGCCTAAACAGAGTCTTAAAATGTCGAACATTTACCTCGGGTGCAGAGGCGGCTCCGTGGTCACTGCATCGTAAAGGGAACAAGGCCACAAGCTCGGCTCACGCTCGCCTAACGCTTCTACTTCCTACGCTGTACTGCGTCACTAAATGCAAGAGCATTCTTCCTAATCTGGCCGCAGACGTCATCCTCGCGCGACACACCCACAGGTGGGAGGCGACACAGTACTGTGTCGCGACACACACTTTGGAAAGCTCTGCTCTAGGAGATAGTCAAATTAACCGTTGATAAAAAATGAAAAAGGGAGGGTGCTAGAATGCATCCCTGCCGCACCCCACATGTGACCTTTATCATCTCAGTTAGTTCCCCATCTGGCCCCCATCGAATGTGAACAAAATTGTCTTTGTGCAGCCTCATTAAGATCTCCAACAGGTGTGACGAAGCCCCCATGGACCTGATGCAGTCCCAAAGTTTAGATCTGGGGACCACATCAAAAGCAGCTCACATGTCAATGAAGGTTACTTATAAATGATCATTCAGGATCCTTATGTATTTCCAGAGGGTCATAGAAAATCTAAAAACCTGATCTATTGTTCTAACCCTAGACCTGAGACCAGCCTGGAAGTGGGCAAGAATATTGTCAGTGATCCACCCCTAGAGTTTATCAAGAACCTGGGGATAAAACACCTTTTGTAATATATCTATGAGGCTGATTGGCCTGTAATTACTGGACTCTGATCTAACACCTTTTTTAGAAATGGGTATGATCACAGCGCCGCTCCAAGTATCGGGTAGGTGAGCTCCAGCCATAATGGCATTTTACAAGACATTGATGTAAGGGGCCCGGACATCGACCTCAGATCTATAGAGATCACCCAATATGTAATTCAGTCCGGGGGAATCCCAGGTTTCAAGGACTGGATTTCTGCCCTGGTGTCTTCAAGTGAAAACATATTGCCCACCTGGTTTGATAGGTCACTATAGCCCCTAAGATCAGTATTGCTAGCATGGGGCAATTTTTCTTGCTGTGATAAAGGATGATCCTTGTATTGCCAATATTTGTTGATCCAGGATTAATATCACAAGTGGGCTGCTCCCGATAAGGAATGGAGTAGAGGTTTACAAAATGTTGTTCCCAAACCTGTTGTGGTATATGGTGGAGTTAAGTGCCAGCTTTTAGGCTACCATGGGCAATCATATGCCAGAAGGTTGAAACATAATATCTTTGTGAAACCTCCAACCTTGCCAGTTTTGTTCATCCCATTCCTGTTTGCTTGCCTCGAAGACCTTCTTATAAAGATTCTAGCTTCATGTATGCATTGGGATTTAAGGTTTTAGTAGCTAGTAATAGACTCGTTGTTGCCCACCTATAGTCCTTTGAGAACCATGGGGCTGTGCTGGGGTTAGGTTGTCAAATGACTCCAGGACCTACCTCAACCTGGAATAGTCCTCTCAGGACACCAGAAAGGTGGTTATGAATTTTGGAAATAGGTATTGCACGTAAATTAGAGTCCGAGTACGACGAAAAAGCTGTGTCAAAGCACTCATAGATTGTGCCATAGAACCTGGGGCAAGATATAACTTTTGACCACATAAGGACCCTTTTGGAAATTCCAACAACAACATCCCCGAACATCCTTTCCTCCGATGGGGCAGCTAACAGCCCTTCTTTGAGAGTTAAAATTAAAGGGTCGTGCTCACTCTCTACTCTCTCTACAACCCCAAAGTCTACCAGCCATGACCAAAGTTCAAAGGAAAGATGTATGTAATCTATTCAGATTTTAGCAGCTCCTTGGTGGAAAGGTGAAAGCCCTGCACGCATCAGACAGTGATCTGCCTTTGCATGCCCAGACTCTATGAGAGATCGTAAACAGGGTCAACTGTATTGCAACCGCAGAATAGGATTTTAAGGCGGAGGCATTTAGTTCTGGATTAGCCATAGACACATCTTCTGGTTCGGGCACCCAAGACATATAATCCAATGGCTCATAGGTTGTATTGAAGTCACCCCCAATAAGAACTTTTGGCTGATTAGATTGTGACATTAGGTGGTGGCGGAGGGTGCTTGTGGTCACAGAGGCACATGAATTGGGCAAAATGCGGACATAGATTTTATAGATGTCAATAGTAAAACCGTTGCTGGCCCTTACAGTTAGTCCTAGTATGTCAGGTGGCTCAATTATTAATTGCTAAATGTCTCAACCAAGAGATACTTTAATCAACATCAGGAGAGCCGCGAGAGGGTGACCAGTTGCAGAGGGGAGCGCGTCCACAGCATATGTTGTAAACCCTGATCTATACTGGGTTCTAAAACCCATGTCATATTGCTGTAAATATCAAGCTAAAGGCTGGGCAGGAGATGCTCCGTTGTGTGTTAAGAGTGGAAAAGAACTGGAGTTATACTATCATAATGTGCCCGATCCTGATTGGTTTTCTTTGTGGGATTGGTGAGGAGGTTTATCTTTTTCAACGAGAAGAAGATATAATCTAATAAACTGTATAGTTAGTTACAAGATGCTTTCCTTGCTTCTTTTAGAGTTAATGTTTTTTCCTCTCACCCGAATGGGTTAGACTTGTGGGAAAGTACCTTCCCCACTTGCTTGACTGAATCTTTATTCAATTCTGCCTTTAGAGGCTTTCCATGCTGACACCGTCTTCTTGGCTTCTCCCTAACGTTCCTAGTCTAGTTAAATAGGGAAATTCCCTTCATGATAGTCGGAGCCTGCTTTGATTTACTTTATGACTATTTTAAAATAGTTTTACTTTGCATTTATGATTTTGAATTGCTTGAAATCATATTGACTAATGCATGCTTGTATTGAGTACTGATTTACAAGTAATTTGAATGATTTGAGTTTGTAACTTTGTTAATCTGCTAATAAACCTTCATGGTTTGCAACTCTAACACTCTCCATTATTTTTGTTGGGCCATATGTGCTTCACATTTTTTAAAGGTATGGATTTGTTGTGTTAAGCCTCAGTCTAGAACTAAAGGTCGATCTGCTTGAGTTCAGCCGGTATTTGGGTTTGTACCAGATATTTCTCCGGTGCAAAGTGCTGCAACAAAATCTGGTACTAAGGCATAGGGATCTAGAGTGTGTCTCAGAGACAGTTAGAATCTTCCCTGACCCAGCACACGTTCCTGAGTTTCCATGACCCAGTTTGGAGTTTTGGTGATGTTCCGGTGTTCCTGAAGCGCTTGCAGTGTCCTATGAACCTGAGTACAAGTAGGGTTATGAGCCTTTCATTGTGCGTTGTCGAAAGTTGCGGTGTTTGTGATTTTGATTAGTTAGTGTGCTTCACGGTGTGGTGTCAAAGTGGATCCAGAAGTGCTCTGTGTTGAAGCAGAAAATTGAAATGTGTTTTCAAATTTCTTGCTTGTTTGGTAACGGATTCATTGTAATCCAAGATAACAGGATAAATATTGAGTTATATTAAGGTTGTGACTTGTTTGTTAAGTTGAGGTGTTGTACCAGGAAGAGCTATTGGCTGCATCAAGATAGGGACTTAGTAAACTTCCATTGTTAGAGTGTACTAACTGAGATTGGTGTTCAGTTGATCCTTTATGCATGGAAGTAGACAGCACAAATTAGAATAATTTCACACTGGTCGAGAATTCCCTTCATGTGTGTGTAAGCGCCATGAGGAGGTTATTCTCCATTTCCCTTAGAGTCATCGGTGACCGGATTTTTTCTTAGTCAAACAGACAAGGGTTATTGTTTTGTTTTTGATTTTCAATAATTTGCTTATTTGAAGTGGATTGCTGTGGAGTGAGAGCTGCTGTGAGGTGCTGCGAGTTACGTCATAAGGTGCCACACTGGCATTGGACTGTTGGTATATGTATAATGCTGGGATTGGTTGTTTAGTCATTGGATACCGCACTGTGACTGGTCAGATCAGTGGTGTCACACTAAGAATGGATTCTGGTGTTGCCGTGTATCGCATTGTGCTTTGCTATGAATTGCTGGTTATATAAATTGATGTTTACAGATTTTGTGCTGTGCTGCTTACACAATACAGATTGAATTTTTCAAGAAGCTGCGAGCTTTGTTTAGAGATGATGTAAGAATACCTGTCCGCACATTACATGACAACCAAGATCAGCTTACATACATGTATCTGGGTCTGCCACTGGAATAATATCACATCGAATGAAAGATCCTTGCATTTTTCCCCACATGGAACCTTTAATTTATTTGAGAGTAAGTGTGAACTTGAAGTGAGTGTTGTATGAGTTGAAACCCCCACCAAGACCTGTTCAGTATGAGGCTTTTAATGCATAGCAGCATGCCTCACATGTGAAGGATAAGGAGAAATATCAGACCTGAGCAAGAAATAAGGTTCATAGTTGTATGGGGAGGAAGTGGGAAGGAGAACAGCAGGATTGGAGGGAAAGCGTGATAGGGGCATAGGGATGAACCCTGAGATAGCAAGAGGGAAAGCAGAAAGGAAGAAATCACAGAGAGAGGTGGGAATGAAGAAATGAGAGATGAGACTAGTGGCAGTGACTCAAGCAATGACTTTTTGGATGATTTGTCAACTTCTCAACCATCTCCATGTAACACTGTCCCTCAGGCTGGAGGCAACCAACAGCCAATAGGCACAGGTGTGAATCTGTCCATTGATAATAATATCCCCATGAGAGGTTTACCCCTTATCTCTCAAGATCCATTATTAAGAGTCACAAGTACTACTGTTATTATTACTGCTCCATGTACATCCACAGTCACTACAGCCTCTGGTACGTCAAGCATTGATAGTACACTACATTTGGGAGCACAACCCGAACAGGAAGAACTCATATTGTGAGAATGCCTGTCATGGAGGTCGTGGAAGGTCCTGAGTCACAAAACCCAGAGAGGGGACCCCTTCTATGGATTGGATGTTTTGAGATTAAAGGCAGAATTCGCAGAACTTATCAAAGGGAAATTTAAGGTGGGATTCATAGATGGGTACAATGAGGAGGAACTTTTATTCTTGAGTAAGGAAGCTGCTACACATGTTTGTGAAACTCACAAAAGATTTGAGGGGTTTACGTACTGAGTTTGGAGTTGATTTATCTAAAAGTCAAAATTTAAAGAAGAATTTTAGGATGTTCATAGACTAGTGTACTATCAAGAGTATGCGGACACCAGGTATAAACTTACTTGTGAAGGGGGCACCAAAGAGCTGGCGAGCAACATGGCCACACGGTAATGAGGCTCTTGCAGTTGGATCCATTATACATCTGCCTCGGGAAGTCCATAAACCGGCATCTGAGGCTGAGACCCCCCCTAAGGAAAGGCACCACTGCTACATGAGCCCACAGCCAGCACCAAAAACACCATGATAATGGGTAAACAGCCACCAGAGGAACTACAGCACAGACTGGAAAGATGGTGACCATGCAGTGCAAAATGAAACACTGCGTCGCACCAGCAGAGTCTGAGGAAAAAAGAGCCCAATAGGGCCCTACACACACAGGAGCCAGGAATGGCAAGAGCGGCCTAGAGAACTGGGGAGCGGTGTCGCAGTGGGCCACAGTGCCTGAGACTCACGCCGGGCCAGCAATGAGGCTCGGCCTGGAGGGCGCTCCCGAACTGATGTGGTCTTCAGGGTCCCATGTACAGAGAGATGGTCTTGAAGCCAGCCTACTGACCACCCTCACAACTAACATCTCAAATGTTCTGGTTGCTGACAATTGTATGGAAAAGTACAACCAGGTGGTTGCATTTTTGAAAATTAAAGTTCCACAGAAAGAGGTTGATTGGCTGCAACTATCCAGGACTATTCAAGAGTCTAAGGAGTTAGTGCATGGTTATTATGAGCATCCAATGCAGCTTTTTAGACAGCACAGAGGCTCTGAAAATCCAGAGAGAGAGAGAATTGTAGTTATTTTGTTTCTCAGTTTGTTCTTGGTTTGCGCCCAGAGATTAGCTCCCATATTCAGCAGAAAGTAATCTGTTGGCAGTCAAAGCCCCTTGATGAGATGGTGCAGTATGCAATGTATTGCAGTGATGATTTATAAGTGAGACAGAGGGAAATTAAGGAGCAATTCATGTTAACACAAACAAAGGGATTTCAGAATGGCCTGTATGCAGCAAATGTGGGTTATGTTCTGGTGTTGGTGCAGGGTAGAGGGTGAGGAATGTATTTTGATCCGAAATCAGGGATGGGCATAGCCATGTTGAGAAAGACTCTTCCTTGCCATTATTATAGAAAGGTGGGCTACTGGAAGCCCAAATGCAGAATAAACTGAAACCAAATTCAAAATGAAGGTCAGATGTCAAACATGAATGCAATGTCAATGCAAAATATGCAAAAGCAAATACACCATAATGCTAATATTCCCCAAGCCCCAATGATGCAGCTAAGTATGGCTAACCTGAGGTGTAATTCAAATCCGAATCCAAAAGTTCAGCAAAATCCTTTTTTGAGCCCCTACAGTTTTCAACATTCCCTTGTTTTTGGTTCTGATCAATCTCAATGGCATTGCCTGAGAGGGAAGGAAGATTGTGTGCTTGGCACAGTCTTAGAGGTAGACCAGAGTGGGCCATAAGTAGACGGTGAGATGAATGGCCACCCGGTATCATTTTTAACTGGTAATTTTTAGGCATACTGCTTAATGCTAGTGGATCTTGGGAGAGGCTAATTAACTAGAGAATGTAAAAGATTGGAGGCAGCATGTGAAATGATATTTAGATTTGCCAAAAGGTTAGGCCGGAAACCAATTAGGAAGATGACCCAGCTCTATTGGAGCAAGTGCTTTTCCCTTGATATTTATGGTGCAGGAGTGTGAGGATGTGCCACTCCAGGGAAACTGTAGGTAGTAGAGAATACATTTCTCTATAGACTTCTAGTGGTTCCCTGAACCACCCAAAGTTTTATTTCACACCTAGAACAAAAAATTGTTTTTGGGAGGATTTTGTTGGGATAGCTCCTTTATTATTGTGGTTACAGATATGGAGCACCCCAAGGCCGCCTTTTTGAGGGAAGTGCTGGAGGACTGTTTGAATCTTGATAACATGGTTGCCATTCCTTGTTTGGCTATGTTAAAAATAGCTTTTATAATATAGGTTTGAATACCCTTTTTGATTCTACCTGAAACAATAGGTACTCAAATAAAGGAGAGGGTCAAAATACTTTTTGCTTCACATAGGGAGGAGGGTCAAATAGAAAGGTTGCAGAACACCTAATTATCCGTGGGTCTAACAGGCTTCACAAAGTCCTAGAGATAATTAGGTGTTCTGCAATAGTCGTACTGGGGAAACTATCCACTCTGGTCTTAAAACTGGTCTTAAATCTTCCCTCGGACCCTCCACTCTCGGTTTTGTATTCTTTGTTCTTGAGCAGCCTCGGCTGCGGGTCCCGTTATACATATCGCATTCAGATTCATGAAGGCATTCTCATAGCTCTTTTATTCAATTTATTTGGAATCATAGAACAGTACGCTGACATTCCAATATGACAGAACTTACAGGCTTAGCCTTTGATGACGCTATGGTTCAGTCCATCTTAACCACTCCAAGTATTATTGACACTGTTCAAGGTGCGGGTAACACTCAGGGGGATGATTGGACCACACTATTTGTGCTTAAAAAATCACACTCGCCCACTTTCATACACGGCGCAATAATGACAGAATAATTGCGAGGAAACTGCGCCCCAACAGGCCTGATAGTTACCAATACACTTAGACTTTACCTGAAAGATAAAACATTTAGGAAAGATTGGTCCCTTATCGCGTGGCGATGCACGCATGATTGGCTGATTTTAATTATCAGTACGGCCAAACGTGTTGCAGATACAATCTTAATCGAAATACAAACCCTTGAAGCACACATCAAATCTGTCTTTTCTGCCACCCTATTCAAGAGAAATACAGAAGAAACTAATGAGACTAACAAAGAATTCAAAGATTCCATATTAATAACGAAGATTGACAAATTTAAGAAGGACTTGGCACGCTTTTCTTTAGAAAAAGTGTATCCTTACACTGGTGACAATTTTTCGCCACCTGAATTCAATAAGAAAGGAAGACACTACGGTTCGAATTATTCATCTTCAGGTTCAGATGAATGGTCAAGTGATTCCGACTCATCGAATCACAGTGGACAACCAGAGGCCGAGGGCGCTATAATAGATCCAATTGGAGAAGTGGCCCACCCGGCCCCAACAAACACAATAGTGGCCCCCAGCACCATGGGGATATCCAAACCCGTCCTTTCCACCACAGATGTTGCCTTTTCAGCCTCATCCTCAGTTCTATGCTAATCAGACTTTTTTAGGGTCTGGCTGAGGACGCTCCAGAGGAAGGAGAAGAAATCAACAAGCACAGGTGCACTGGAGCCCTCCACCATCACCGAGAAGCACGCACAGCAAGAAGAAGGCCACGCGCACAGAACCAATCTAGTGGTCAACCTCAGTGAACGTAATTTGAAATTATATGAACATGCAGTGTTGAACAGAGGACTCAGATTTGTCCCCACCGATGGAGGTGATCCCTTTCAGATGCGAGTTAGCACACTTTTTTAGAAAAATTCCGCTACATTTCTTTTTCAAAGAGAAAGATACTGGCAGCAAAGAAACAAGACCAACTAACACTGGGTTAAAAATCCGTTCTACTTTTCATCCTTCTGCGCACTTAGTTCCAGCTCAAGTTTTGACATTTGAGAAAGCAGTGACTGATGAAGTATCCGCATTGTGCACCTCCAACCAATGGCATTTTCACAATTTGCCCTCTAACGAGAAGAAGGCTTTACAAACTTTGGCGAAGGATGCCTCCATTACTATCAAGCCGGCAGATAAGGGTGGTGCCATAGTCATCATGGATACACCAACATACCGCACAGAATGATTACGCCAACTGGGCGATAGACGTTTCTATCTACCTTTGAAATCTGATCCGACGCAGGGAATCACACAAGATATTTCTGACCTCATAGAGGAAGCAAAAAACAAAGGATGGATTACGGTTCATGCTGCAAGCTATCTGATCACGATGCATCCTGTGATGCTGTATTTCTATGTATTGCCCAAAATACATAAACCCCAGCGACCACCACCAGGACGCCCTATAATTCCGTGCATAGGTTCTCTATTAGAACCCTTGTCCACGTTCGTGGACTACTTCCTCTGACCAATGGCCAGCGAAATGCCAACGTATCTTAAAGATACTAAAGATATCTTGAGATTGTTACCGGAGATAAAGTTCAACATCACTACCGACAATTAAGTCTCTTTTGAAGTAGAGTCTCTTTATACATGCATCCCTCAAGATGAGACCTCGGATGCAATTAGGCTGCTATTGGACTGGAATGTGCCAGGATGGCAATAAAGGAAAACCTTTTCAAGTTTGAAGATACCATCTACCTCCAGACGTCAGGTACCTCTATGGGCAGCGTTTTTGCGCCCCGTTTAGCAAACCTTTATGTCCATCTTTTTTAGCAGAAGCATGTGCTGACCAATGAAAATCCATTCCACAACCAGATCCTGATATGGAAAAGATATATAGACGACGTCTTTGTGATTTGGAGGGGCGAACCCAATACCATCTATAATTTTCAGACATGGCTCAACTCCAGAAATGATTATCTGAGCTTCACAGTAGAATTCAGTAAAGAAAGCTTGCCTTTCTTGGATCTACAGATTTTTCCTACTGCGACAGGTCTAGAGAGTGAACTCTTCAGAAAGCCCATGGCACAAAATTCTCTATTATTGTATAACAGTTATCATCCAAAATCGCTTCGTGATAACTTGCCATGTGGGCAATTTCTCCACGTTCGACGGAACTGTTCCACAAAAGACAAAAATTGAAGAGCATGCTAAAACAAATTCCCTACAACTTAAGGATAGAAAATATTCGAAGAATCTCATACGTCGTTCTTTCAAGCGAGTATCCAATAATATTCGAGAAGCACTCCTTGAAACTCCAACATCTAAACCAACGTTGTCGAGATTAACGTGTGTGAATACATTCAGCACACTATTGAGTGGTATTCAGAAAAGAGCGTGCAAACACTGGCGGATTTTAAACATTGGCAATCAAGCAATACCTACACCTCTCTTTGCTTTCAAGAGAAGTTCAGTCGGAGAGATAGTCTGGTTCATACACAACCTAGAACTCAGACATCTTCGACACAAGAAACTCTGTGGAATCTACCAGCAGTAAAAGGGCATTTCCCGTGTGGGTCGTGTGCTGCGTGTCCGCAGACTAAACACACTACGACAGTAGATATAGGCACTGATAGACCATGGTCACAGGTCAAACATACGAATTGCAATAGTGATAAATTGATTTATCTAGTCACATGAAGAGGTAAGGGGAATATAGATTTAAAATATATAAATATAGATGGAAGGTAACGGGCAGGGGTAATTATAAAAAGTATTGGGGGAAGGGGAATCACGTAAGGGTACAGGGGAGGGGTATAACCTTTACAAAGAGTATTCCATTACCATGCAAGTATGCGTGGTAAAGGAATATTCGTTGTAAAGGTTATGCGTGGAAATATCATTCCGTTGTAACGCATGCGTGGTAAAGGTATGCGTTGCAACGAAATTCGTTGTAACGACATACATTCAACTCCCATAAGTCTGAGGGCCCGCGGGTAGTTTCCTACATGCTACGTCATCATGACGAGCCACGCAAATAGGTTAATTGGAAACACCGGTGCAGGGCGGCTACGTCAATATGTATAAAAAGATCACTACAGCCTACTGTTGGTTACCTCGCAGCTTTTGGAAGTCCGGGGTACCGACGAATAGGTAAGCGCTCTGAATCACCATGGACTGCTTTGTCACACTAGCTGCTATTAGGTTAAACGCGTTAGACTTTAAGAAACAGGTCTTTAGAGTCGACAATGGTATAGAGTGCTATGGACTGTACCTCTTTGATTACCTGAAATCTGACCTTCCTCTTTTAGTGAGTGCCTCCAAAATACTGGCCATTTGCACCATTCCATGTGAAACAGCCCGACTGGTGTGGTCCATTTCACTTTGTATACTTATTGTTAGGTTTGAGAGGATGATGGTACAAGTATGGTAGAAGTTGCATGTCTGACATGATTATTAACACTAGACACAATCCTTTGCAGTTGTTTATAATATTTTTTCTTTCATTATTTATCGGTGAAAACTGGCTACTTATGACTTTAGCCAGGTTATCTATACTTTTACAAATCATACTTCATCTGCCCAATTTCCACCATTGTTGCTGCTAGAGCACCTGGGCTCTTTGTCCAAATCCCCCTGCAATGGAACTGTCTTGGTGCCTGAAGAATAAAGAGGAGTTGGCATCCTCCACAAATTCAATTTACAGTGTGACCCATTTGGCCACACAGTGAGGACTCCAAGTTGGTAGATGGGATTAAATGTTTGTTTATGTTTATGTTTTTTCAATTTTTATTGCGCACGAATACCCTGAGGTGTCTCGGCGCATACAGAGCATCCTACTGACCAAGGCATCTGAAGGAATTATTGGTTGAATAACCAAGTCTTCAGGAGTTTATGGAACATGATAAGAGTAGGGGCAGTTTTTATGGCAAAGGGGAGGGAGTTCCACAGCCTAGGAGTTGCTACTAAAAAACGTCTGTCTCCCCATGTGGAGGTTCTGGTGCGTGGCACTGGGAGCAGATGAGTAGAGGCTGATCTTAAAATTCTATTGGGAACATAAATCCGAAAAGCATCCTTCAGGAACTTAGGTCCGGAGTCATGAATGGCTTTATAAGCGATGCATAGAGCCTTGAATTTTATTCGACTCTTTACTCTCAGCCAATGCAGCTGGTGAATGGCCGCAGATGTAGGGTGACGGAAAGGAACATCAAGCATTAATCTAGCTGCCGCATTCTGTACCGATTGCAGCTTGGCTAGAACCTGCTCCTCAGCGTTAAGGAAAAGGCCATTGCTATAATCCAATTTTGAAAAAACAAGTGTGGTAATTAAAGTTTTACCTGCCGTTGAAGGGAGGTATGGCAGCAGCTTCTTGATCTTTCTAAGCATATAATAGGAAGATGCCGCCACAGCGTTGGCGTGATACTTAAAAGACAGTTTATCATCGAACATGATAGTGAGATTCCTGACCTTGGTTACTGGAGTGGGAGGGGGACCCATGTCACTGGGCCACCAGGTCGCGGACCACTCAGGAGAAAGCCTGCCAAAGGTCAGCACCTCGGTCTTGTCCGAATTCAATTTTAAACTATTGTTCGCCATCCAGGAACTAATGGCCATCATCCCTTCCTGAAATTGGGCGGCAACTGCGGGACCATCTTTTTGAATGGACAGCACCAGTTGAGTGTCGTCAGCATAGGTGGTTAGCCGCAGCTTGTGGGCTTTTATAACCTTCGCCAGATCCGCCACATATATTTTAAATAATGTGGGGCTTAGCTAGGATCCCTGAGGAACCCCGCAAAGAAGAACAAAAGTGGGTGAGTAGAAATTACCCAACTTAACCGCTTGAGTTCGGTTGGCAAGAAATGAGGCGATGAGATTCTTTGCAAGGTGAGTTACCCCCATGGATGCGACACGGTCGACCAAGATGGAATGGTCGACCGTGTCGAAGGCGGCGGATAGGTCAAGGAGCACCAGGACCGCCGCCCCCCCCTGATCCATGATGGTCCTAATCTCATCAGATGCTTTTTATCAAGGCCGTTTCGGTGCCATGATATTTCCTGAATCCGAACTACGTATCATCCAAAAGATTATGATGGTCAATAAATTCGGATAGTTGCAGGTTCATCGCTGACTCAAATATTTTAGCTGGAAACGGTAGGCAAGCAATAGGCCTGTAACTAGCTGATTCGGTGGGGTCTAAAGATGGTTTTTTAAGTAATGGTTTAATAGCTGCCTTTTTCCAAATTTCCGGATAAATGCTAGATTGAAAGATGGAGTTACAAAGGTCCGTTAGAGAAGGTGCTAAGACCTCAGTGAGAGTGTTCAATATCGCAGGGGGGCAAGGGTCAAAAGGAGAGCTGGACTTGATGGAAGTGACCAACCTACCAATGTATTCAGATGAAACAGGAAGAAAATTGGTGAACATAGGTGTATGAGAGGGTAGAACAGGGGCAACAGGACGTGTAGGAAGGGAAAATGACGAATAAATCGTGGAGACCTTGGAAAAAAAGAAAGTAGCCAGCGCATTACACATGACTTGGGAGGGTTCTGTCGGAGGACCTGTAGGTGGATTGGACAGGATGTCAACTACCTGATACAGCTTTTTGGCTGAATTTTGAGCTGATTCAATTTGGGCCAGAAAGAAACTACTTTTGCATCCTACAATGGATTTTTTATATAGTGCAAGGGCATCTTTATATATCTGCCTGTCGACAGGGTCATAATGCTTTCGCCAACGCCTTTCTAGGTTCCTACAGTATTGACGCTGTAAGCGGAGATTCTCCGTGAACCAAGGAGCAGAAGGTGATACCCTATTGGAGATAAAAGATTTCACCAGAACCACACGGTTCACTGCATCAGAAATCCATTCCTGATATCTGCTGGACGTTTCGGTGGGATTAGAGGAGACCTCATACCGGGAGTCTGCTAGAGTCTGGGAGAAAAATGAATGATCCAGGTTATTCCAGGCTCTAGTATGGACAAAAGTACGGGGCGGGATTTTGGAGGCGTTGTGGTTGTTAACTTGAATAGTAAAAATTACTGCGGAATGGTCCGACCATACCACAGAAATAACCGAAGAAAAGGAAAGCTTAGGATTGTTAGTAAACAGCCCATCAAGCGTGTGTCCAGCTTGATGTGTAGGAACATCGACCAGTTGCGATAAACCGGCCACATATACGTCAGCTATTAGTTGGGCGGTGTCTTTATCCCCTAGGTCCTCTAAATGGAAATTAAAATCTCCTAATATAGTAAAATCCGGATGACTTATGGAAAATTCTTGAAATTCTTCAAGGGCCTGAAGGAAGCGCAAATGTGGGCCGGGGGGACGATATAACAGAATTCCTTTAAAGGCCTGATTGTGATTAAGTAGGATAGAAAAGAGAAGCGCTTCACAGTCTTGTCGACTTATAGGGTCAATCTTGACTCTTAAGTCAGCTTTGTAAATTATGGCTAAGCCACCTCCTTACCCTGACGTATATATAGTGTGTTGACAAACGCTTTGATATTCCTGCATTCAGTTGTTGAATTAAGGAACGTGCTAGTGTTCTCGTTCTTGAACTTACTATTTAGATAAGAACAGCATTGATTCATTCCACAGACTGTTCGAAGTCGTTGGGGTATTGAAAGTATGACGGAAAATACTGTGTACCTCATTATGGAGTTTTGAGTAATTAAGAGTGCTATTTCGCTTTCGTGTGAAGAATTTGCACACAGAGGCTAATCAAAGACTTCAAAGGCTGGATATCATGAACATTAAATTTTTGGAATATTACCAAAAGGGGGAAAATATATTAAAACTACTACAATTGAGTGATATGCGCTATGTTAAAAATATGCGCAAGAAAACAAATCAATACTGTGCATTCTTGAGGGTAATCCTATTTCTTTTTTTACAATTTAACAGGGGCCCCGAACTAAGGTGCGATTTGTGTCAACCCCCCCCCCCGTGTTACACATCTTTTTCATTTGCCTGGGTGTTATGAATGCTGTAAATAAGTATATTCAGAGTGAAGGAGTGAAGTTGGATGGTGATGCATGAAGGGAGTAGTAATGTAGTGTTCCTAATTTTAGAAGCCCTCCATCAAGGTTATATAAGAGAAGTACCAGGACATGACGGAATGTAATCTTCTTTTCATTTGAAAATCATTTGCAGTTATTTTTCTTTACAGGTTATTAGATATATTACATATCATAGACATAATAAGAGATGAGACACAGCCTTAATAGATTCTTATAGTGTTTATTTGCCCTCCAGGTCTCCTTCCCTGCTCTCCCCTTCCATATCTTCCCTCACTTGATCTTCCTCAGTCTTCTGTGCTATTACAGCTATCAATTCAATTCAATTCAATTAATTCTTTATTCGGATGCAAAAATATCCATAAAAGTACAAGATAAAACCAGCACAATACATACATAATTAATAATTAAAAATCAATAAGTGCAGTAGACATGTTATTATATGTACACGGAATTATATACATAGTACAAGAATAAATTCAGCAAAACAGACATAAGCCTGTAATAAATCGTTAGTTCAGAAGAAATATAAAATATAATATTTAAAATGTAACAACATAAAATATTAAAATGCGGACACTTTGACACATGAAAAACAATAAAATTAATAAGATATAAGATATGCGTCCCACATATTAATTGAGTCAAATGCCTGGCGTACAGCAAAAACTATCTATACTGTGTTCATAGAAGCACGAGAACGAACAGCCTGTTTCAAGAACGTACTAACACGTATTACAGCTATCAAAATTGAGACGAACGAGAGGTGGACCCATTTGAGCCTCGAACCGATCCTGAGAGTATGGAACAGATTCAAGACATTTTGAGAAATGCCCTCTAATTCACATGCTACCAGTCTACCAAATCTATACCTACCCAGATGCAAAGTCTGTGCCAAAAACAGAGCTATTGTTGATAATTTGCAAGAAGTTCCCACTATTACGTCCTCCTTGGTTGAGGAAGTAAAATCTATTAAGGCCCATCTCCTCCCCAATGCCATCAATAACCACTTTCGATCTACTCCATCTACAGAGCCCATGGGCCCGTTATAACTAATATCCCCTCAACCTCCTCCATCTACATCACAAGCTCCTCCAAAGACTTGCTTAGCAGCCAAAGTTTATAAGAATCTGGGTCATGCAGACAATAGATGAAGTGACTTACTTAATACTGCCAAGTCTTTATCGACTACAAACCTTCCTGGTCTGCTGTATCCTCAACTTTGCTAAGCAAAAATGTTGCATCAAAGTCTTCATTGGAAACTAATGTGGTCTCAAGAAGTAAACAGAAGAAAATAAGAAAATAAAATAAAAAATGGGAGAAAAATGACAAGGCCATGAAATGAAGAGAAACAACTGCCAAATGTTTTCTTGTATTCAAACAGCTCCAAATACCCTTGGCAGTAATAGAGCTTCAGGACAAAACAACCAATTCAGCTGACCAGGAACAAGTGGACTCCGAACAATTGCATAGTACACCACAGCAAGAGAAATGTAGGTCAGATATGATGTCCTCTGGTGCTACTGATATGTGCGTATCTCGATTTGCCCTAATACCACAATCTCACCCAGTTGAAAGTCCCGAGCATTTTGGATCAACAACAACTAAGCCATCTCTTTCTTCTCATATTATGCTTAAGTGTCAGTCCATTTCTGGGAATCAAGTGGCAGTAAAAAGATCCCTGGTCTCATTGAGTAACAAGAATGCAAAACAAGCAGCATCTATAACCAATACCCCTCAGAAGTTTATGGATAACCACCAGCAATCAAATCAGCTAAATCATCTTGTAAACAAGGCTATGGTAAGCTTGACTCCTTCTCAAATGCCAACGGGGCCAAGATGAGGGAAAAGATAAAAATTATTTTTCAGCCTCAGTACAAATCTTGAAACAGTAGTGATATTCTAAATAGGCATAATATTCAGAGACTCCTTGGTGCACAAGAAGAGTTGAGACCCATGTCTTCCATATATATTGAAGCAATAGAAATCATACTTGGAAATCCCTATGATACTATTTCATTAAACTAGTCATCAATTACAACTGCACAATTGATTACGTCAAAGCACACTGTTTTTGCAGATAAGGGGAATATGAGGCCAAGGAGAAATATCCAATGTTGCTTTCAATTAAAGATTTCAAACCAAATCCACTAGAGCACAGGATGGGACAAGTAAATCCACCACATTGTTGAGGAATGTGTTAGATGCATGTGGATCCCGTTATAGTCCTTCAACTGACCCAAAGATTACATGATTAAACGGATTGCAGGGTTACCACTGTCAATTAATCAATCCACCTAAGAATTGGCTAGCTCCCAAGATAAACAAAACCTATTGAATGGCAAGCATATATCCTTCTGTTATTGATCCTGAAATATAAACCCAAGTATTGCAACCTATCCCAGAAGAGAAACATCATAAAATTAATTCATGTGTTGTTAATCACTCTGAGTTTACATCTATAATATCATGTTATATAGCAGGAAGCCAAAAACTCCATTCTGATCCTGAGCTAGAGGAGTATCTGAGTAGATTCAATGTTGCGTGCTTGCAAGAGGCCTGGAACGATGAGACCCTTCCACTGGGGAGCCATGTGGAATTGTTTATTCCAGCAATGAAATCCAAGAAAAATGGCATCTAAAAGGTGGCTTACCGATAAACGATTCACTTGCCAAAACCTTCAATCTAAGTCACTTTCCAATTGATCTTCCATTTATACTTGGAACAAATATACACAATTGAAATGTTGGTAATATCCCAGATCCAATTATGATGTTGAACATATATATTAATGAAAACAACAAAAGAGTGTGCCTTTTTACGAGAAGAGCAAGCATGAAGAATCTTACTAAATTCTTTAGAAAGCCCTCAGTCACCAACCTGGTTGGTGACATGTTCATCATCGGGCCCCACCAGGAGAGGCCGAGTACCTCCCCGGTGTGCTTTAATGCCAGAATTACTGTGGAGCAGGATTTGATTGGGTGAAAAGTGAAAGTGAGAGTGTGGTGATTAAAAATGTCTAGATTGTGTCCAAAAAACTATTTATTAGATGGCCAATCAGACACACTAAAAACAGGGTGTGGGGTGGAAAGACTGGATAGATTGTTCAGCTATATCCCATACAACCAGAGGACGTGAAATGTGAAAAAAATGCAATCTAAAATTGTCAGTGGTTGCTCTATTTAGAGAAACCGGATTGCACTTGAGGTGTAACAAATTATCACACCATGGGTCTCGGGAGGAGGGTGGTGGCAAATATGGCACACCGCCGTTGTTGCCAGGCACCCGCTCGGTACCTGCTTCTTCTCGCGTGCACCAGACCCCTAAATAGAGCAACCACTGACAATTTTAGATTGCATTCTCGTCACATTTTTTCACATAGTACGTCCTCTGGTTAGGGTGGGCCTTAGCGCGCCCATACCGCCGAGGTACAGATCTTTGATCCTGAAGAATGCCTGGTAAATAGCACCATCTAGGCATAAACATGTCGACCCCACACAATGGGATATAGCTGAACAATCTATCCAGTCTTTCCATCCCACACCCTGTTTTCAGTGTGTCTGATTGGCCATCTAATAAATAGTTTCTTGGACACAATCTAGACATTTTTAATCACCACACTCTCACTTTCACTTGTCACCCAATCAAATCCTGTTCCGCTGTAATTCTGGCATTGAAGCACACCAGGGAGGCACTTGGCCTCTCCTGGAGGGGCCCGATGATGAAGCATGACACCAACCAGGTTGGTGAGTGAGGGCTTTCTAAAGAATCTAGTAAGATTCTTCATGCTTGCTCTTCTCGTAAAAAGAAGGCACACTCTTTTGTTGTTTTCATTACCTTGACCGGGGGACCAAGAGTGTTCCTTAAATAATTTTCCCTCTCTCTCTTGTTGATATTAGGAACATGTATATTAATCAAAGTTCCTCTAAAAAGTGACAGAACTTAAAGGTGCTAGAACATCTTCTTAGGATCTCGAAACCTAACATGGAGGAATTTTGCAAATAAGTACTGGTGATTTTAACTTGAATTTGGCCAATCATGCATGAAGAAGTGGCAATTTAAAAAGGACTGATATGTGCTGGGTCTTCCAAATACAACTCCCTAATTTCAACTATCACTAAACTAGACCATGAATTCCCTTGCATCCTGGAGGCTCTTGGCCTCCGGGCTTTTAGTGGGCACTGTTGAGGAGATATCCCAATGACTGCGACAAGGAGAAACTGCAACATTGAATCTGTTTTAGATTATAAATTTGTATCTATCTTTCCATCTTTTCCATAAAATCATGTCCTTTAACATTTTGCCTAAGTGCAAGGGTGATCATTCCTCACCCGTTACTGGGATTACAAACTTCAATGAATTGGTGCAAATATATAGAGCTATTGGTATGCAAGATCTGGGCACTTACTGGCAAAGAGTTAGGTTGAACAAGTTCTCGCTAGCCCATTATGAGATCTGGAAACAAGCCCATTTAACATACAGTTGGGAAGCAGAGAATTCAATTGATGCATGGCAAAAAACCCAGGATGAACTTAAGGCCACACTGCTTAAAATGAGTAATAGACCTCTATTTACATCACATACGAGGAGGTAACTATGGTATTCAAGTGCTCTCAAATTACAACATGAAGCACTTTAAAAGGAAATGGGAGCTATAAAATCTAAGATCCTGTGGCACAATCTTCAAAATTTCAAGAACTGTGAAAGAATTACAAAAAAGCAGCTTGGAGGCGAAAAGGGCTCAAGTTGACCGGGACTGGATTGACATTGTTCAAGCTTGTGAAAAGAATAACTCTAAATCACTTTGTTTTCTAATAAATCATCTTGATAGAGAATTATAGGGCTCCGCAGGTCATAATAAGAATGGCTAATACATATATGCTCCTTATATGATAGCCAAGATCAGTACTCTTCTCTAATATCAGATAGTCAGCCAACGATGCCTCTAATCTTCTCTCCAAAAGAAATTTAAGAAAGGATCAAGAAAAGCAGAGGTAATGGTGCTCCTGTACCAAATGGGCTGCCTGTGGAGTGTTGAGAAATGTTACATGCCAGTTTTATAGATTTCTCAAAAGCTTTTGATCATGTTAACTGCAATCTATTATGAAAAAAACTGATTGGCTGGACTATTCCAACAAACCTACTACACGCCATCCAGTTACTATACTCAAATAACTGGGCTCAGGTCAAACTTGGTTTGAACAAAGGCCTATCGAATAAAATACCAATAGAAAGAGGCCTGAAACAAGGCTGTGTTCTTGTGCCAATTCTTTTTTTATCTTTTTTTGTCGGATTTAAGCAAATACCTAGATGCAGCCACTCCTATTCTCCGAGTCTTGGGCGCCATCAAATATCTTCATTACAATATGCTGACGATATAGTCTTTTTGAATGTGACTGGCATTGGTCTTCAAAGGCTGCTAAGTAAGCTTCATACCTAATGTACTGAGAATGAAATGACCATCAACCTTGCAAAAACCCAAGTTGTGTTATTCGGCAGGAAGGTTAAAAAGAAAGGGAGTTAGTCGTTGGGTGGACAACCTGTCTCAAGAAGCACATGCTAAAAATATCTTGGCGTCCGGCTACAGGATCGTTTGTCGTATGGACAACAGCTTAACTCATTGAAACAAAGGATTGCATCCCTGAATGCAGCTTTTCAATTATTACACCGTAAACTAAAAAGCCCGACATTTCTGCTGTTTCTTACAACAGTAAAAGGAAAGTTTCTTCCAACAATCATTCTCTAGATAGAAGCTTTTCCAGGCCAATTTGGGCGTTTCTCAACTCTGCGCAAAGTAAGCTATTTCCTCTCCTTTTTCTTTTTTTTGGGATAACATTTTATTGATTTTATCAGTGGCACATACAGGGTTACATTTGTAGCAGCAGCAACATAAAACACTTTTCTGAATAACATAGAATGAATTACACTCCTTGGTTCAATACTTCCTTAAGTTCTTTCCGTCGCATTGCCAAATCTACCAGTGGGGATGTACATAGGGACCCTCTGTATCTATTCCACGCTTTCCATTTCGTTTCCCACTTCCTAGGGCACCCCGAATTATGAAGACTTCCTTTTCAGCTACCATACATCTGTCCAATTCCTGTACCCATGTTCGTATGGATGGCACCCCTGCGGCCCTCCTCTCCTTTTTCAGCTTCCTCAAAACTCATCGCCATCCCAGATTCGTTTGGAGTTTGGCTTGATCAAACAAGAACTGATGCAAAAGACTCTATACTCAAGTATATGTCATTATTAAATTATTAAGATCTTCAGAACAAGCCACACTTTGCAGCCTGATATGGGAAGAAATACAACTAGATACATCAGCAAGAAGAAATAGTTGGGCTATGGCTTTCGAGCAGGCACGCAATGACTTGAAAGTAAATTAAATCTGGGATTTGGCTTTACCTCATAAGTCTTTTAAAGGTGTTTTAAATAAACAAGTCAAGAAGCTACCATGAAAAAAAGATAAAGAGGTTTTCAATAAAAGAAGACATGCATGGGCCATCATTGACTCTTATAAACAGCCTAGGTGGCAGCTGTATCTAACAATTGTACTTAGATCTTTTTTAATGAGCTGCTATACCTGCACTTTGGCCTGTGCCAAAGATTTGACTGTATTCCCAAATGTTTGCCAAAACCTCTCATGACTAAGTGCAGACTCTGTTATCTATATGAAGAAAAGTTGAGGCATATGTTATCGACCTGTCCTATGTTGCTAATGGAACGCAAGGATTTGTTGCAGACATTTTTTAACCAGCATGGCATCAGGCCATGTGGACATGCACTACCTTTTTGTTTGAAGAGTGAATTGCCTCAAGTAACTGCAGCCTTCATAAATGTTTTTATGTAAGCAGGGAAGCTATGATCAGCGGAAAATGTAATGAATGGGCAGCAGCGGGACAGTAGGAACTGTGAGCTATAGTTATAGGTTAGGAGTCCAGGTTTTAATGTTATTGCAATGTACTTTCAGCTAAACTGTTACTATCCCTCTCGCCTTTTAGGTTTGGCTAAGGAATTTAGAATATAGTGATGTTGCAATACCGTATGCACTATGTTATATATGTTGTTATATATATATTTTTGTATTGCACAACACTTTTAGCAGGATTTGTATTAACAATGCAATGTTCTATTGCAATGCGCGTTCTGCTAGGTTTTGCACAATTCCATTTGCCTTCAGGGCTGGCTCTGGAATTTTGAAAATAGTGATGTTGAGATTCCATGTGTACTATGTTACCTTTGCATGGCCCTGCACTTTCAGAGTGATTTGCACTAACATCGAGGCACTTTAATCTGAAGCATGATCAGAACAATGACTGATGAGAAGTAATGACATAGTCGTTGTTATTGTCCAATGCATTGCTTCTGTACCTTTTAGCGAAATTTACCCTGCTGTGTCATTCTCTCTGTACCATTGAATAAGACATTGAGTTATTATTACAACTTTATTGAATGACATTGCTCAGTAAACTTGTATTCATTTCCTTTGCATCTGATACTGAAAAGGAAACATATTCTGCTGATTAAGGGAATAATAATACAGATTATGGTGATGACATCTAAATTGCATAGTTTCTTTAATGCAATTGCGCTAATACATTGCATTAAATTTGGAAGTATGGCAGAAACATTATGATGTTCTTTTATTGTGCATATATACCAAGATTTTAATATTTTAAGGCTGATATCCATGCAGTAAATATAATGGTTTTTATTAACTGACATAAAGATACTTTCACTATCTGGGACGTTTGGTGGATATGCAGATGACAGTTGGTGCAGTCGATGTGTAGAGGAACTTTAAGCAAGGTTGTGCTCATAATGGCTTTGAATGTAATGAGCTGAAAAAGTTAAGTGTTTAATAAAGGAGGCTATTGCATTGGTCTGCTGCATGGATATGGTATAGACATGATAGAATACATTTGGGCTAGTGAGGAGAAGTGGTATGTTATGGGTTTGGATGTGATGTTGAAGGAAGTGGTAGGATGACTGTTAAATTGGGCAGACAGAAGGAACACTGCAGAAGAGGTTTTTCTAGTGGCGGTAAAAGAGCTCAGAGTAAGAATTATTTTGTTGTGGTGGGAAAGGTGAAGGGTAGAAAAAGGGAAGTGAGATCATAGTTAAGAGGAAAAATAGAAGGCAGTCCTGCCTGGGCGTGGAAGGGGCAGTCTGCCTGGAACTTGTAGAAGTCCCAGAGCAGCAAGTATGGTGAATCATAAAGGGACAGTAGGCCCAAAATACTAAGAAAGGAAGATTTATTTTCGAGTCTCTGGTAATGATGCTGGGGAGCCAGGCTTGTATTGCGGAGCTGTTTATTCATAAGACAGACACCACTCCGGGCTGCTCACATGAAGTCACGGCACCCATCAGCTCGCCCTACTGCCAGTCTTGAAAAATCCTCATGTTCCATAGATTGCTAGCTCCACACCAGCCTTCTACAATACGCGTCATGAAGCGGTGTGGAAAAACCAAGAATACTACATGGGTATTTCCCTTTCATAACAAAACATGTTTCACCCAGCTTATCAAAACAGAATTAAACAATAAAACATATCAACATACCAAATGATACTCCAAATGTGGAGGCAATAATTCACCCAAAATATGTCTAAACTGAAATCTATATATTCAGACCTAATAAATAATACAATACCTGACCTGGAAAAGAAAACCAAAGAAGACAGGCTTAAACGAAGAGAGGCACCAGATCTTAACAGCATATAATTATTTGATACAATTATGTATGGCATCTAAGCAGACAGTTATAGCGGATATCCAAAATTATCTATACTTCACTGGTAGCCTATGCTCCCATTTACTCCCCCACACAGGTTGAAAAACATTCTGTTCTAAATTATTTTGTTTTTGACATCTGGTTCCTTGTTCAGAATTACCCTGTGGAAACACATAATTTCTTCCACCAACGGAATCTTGAGGCTTATCCTGCCTGGGAGAAACTTTGACTAATTTAGAAATATTCCACCAATGGCGACCATCAACATGTACGGAACTGCTACATATTTTGTCACCTGTCACAGGTTCCAAAAACATGGCGACACCTATCTTGACAAACCGGCATTCCTTTATACATATATAGTCTCCAACAGCAACAGGTTTAACACACACACCTTTTCTCATATCATAATAATATTTTCGCTTGCGTTGTGCATTGGTTACATTATTTCTCACAAGTGTGTCTATACTCTCAACAGACACAGTCTGTTTCAACCATCTTGACATTCAAACAGGCCTGAATTGGGTTGTGGGTTTCAACCCCTAAGCACCTCGAAAGGGGAGACATTTGTCGACGACTGAGGCGTGGTCCTGTAAAACCACAACATGGTTTCAACCGCTGTGTTCACGACACATCTGTTTGACAAAGCCCAATGCACAATCAGCCCAAAAACAGTTAAGTTGGGGGTGATAGAATGTGCTCCTGAGATTTTTGATACTGCTCATCGCTAGAAATTCTTCCAAGTCAGATGATACAAATTGAATGGCAAGAAGGGAAATTGAATGGCTGCAATAAATCAATTCCAAGTGTTAACCATGGCTCTGCGGGACATTCAATGGGTGTTCAATGGGGCAGATGTTTTCAGAGTCACATCACTTGTTGAGCACACAACACAATCTTTAATAAGCAGATCAACCTCCCTGTCCATTTAAGGCCACCAGAATGCAGACCACACTCTACGTGGTGAACATGGCTCCCAAATTGCCTTTGTGGGCACTTTCTAGTATCGATTTCCTGAGTCTCATAATTAACCCATCCTCCAGAGAAAATTCATAAGACACCTTAGTAAACGGTTAGATAATAGAATTAAGGGTTTTTTCTTTAGGCCAACCCTCCTTGGCATATTTGGTTACTAAACACAGAACAACATCTTCACTATTGGCAGTCTTCCATTCCAACTCTGAAAAAGGACACACTTTCCCCACCTCCACTGCTGCTAGTATACAACTTTCATCATCTTCGCCATCAAAGACAGCTCTACGTTCTTCATCCTCATACACCTTCATGTTACTGGGAAAACGTGCAACATAGTCAGCCCTGATGTTTTTTCCCCTAGAAATGTGTTCAACATCAAATTGAAACAGTAATAGTCTTGTGGAAAACCTGGCTTTTCAAGGTGTGTTATTCTTAGACTTGGTTGCTCCAAGAAGTAACACCAAAGGCTTGTGATCAGTCTGCAAAACAAAATAGCTACCCCACAGATAGCTCTAAAATATCTCTATGGCCTACCAACATGCCAGCGACTCCTTTTTGATGACGGAATAGTGTAATTTAGCACTACTCTTGACGCAAAATCAATGGTGTGTTCTTCCTTTCCCAATCTCTGCGTCAACACTGCTCCAAATCCTAGGTTGCTGGCATCAACTGTCAAGATACATTTGAGCGAAGAATCATAAGGCTTGAGAGTCTTGACACTTGTCATACCAGCAAATTTCAATGCTCTTCTTCAGCAAATTAGAAATAGGTCTGACCTTAGATGCATAATCTGGGGTGAAGCGTGAATAGAATTCACTCAGTCCAAGAAATGTCTTAACTTCAACTTTGTCAGTGGGAGGTGGTGCTTCTAGGATGGCGGTGACCAACCCCGGCTTAGGTAGAATACTAGAACTAGAAATAACATGGCCTAAGTATTCAACTGTTTTTTTAAAATCACCTTTCTCCTTCTTCAACACAACACCCTGCTGCTGGAAAATGGTGAGGACTTGGTTCAATATTGCATCATGTGTCTGGTGATCATGGGCGACACATCATCTTAAGGATGTCTACATTTCTGATCCCTATGAGTAATGTAAACATCACATATTGGAATACCGAAGCAGCCGATGCCAGGCCAAACGGCAAGCAACAGTACTGATACTTACCCCACGGGGAGACGAAGACAGTGAAATGATGGGGCTCCGGGTCCAACTCAATCTGGTGGTATGCTGATGCTAAGTCAAGTTTGGTGAAGAACTTTGCTCCTGAGGTCAGCATCTAATTTATTTTTGGAAAGGGATGAGAGTCCACCCATATCTCTTTGTCAAGAGCGCAAAGGTCTACACAAACTCTCAACTCCCAATTCCTCTTGCATGCCACCACCAAAGGGGAGAGCCAAAGTGATGACCCCACACGCTCTATAATGCCACTTTTAGAGAAAGTCTCTAATTCCTTCTCCTCACACTGAAAGTATTCCCTCTCAATTTGTGTTTAACAGGTATCAACCATTCCTTAATTTTAATCCTGTGTTTGAAACCTTTAATCTTCCCTAGTTCCCCTGATAAAACACTTGGGAAGAGGTTCAGCATTTCTTCGATTATGCTGGTATTTCTGATAACTAGGACCTGTTCCTTTGTTCTAGGCTTCAAAACCGTGTTGAACAAACCCTGATGAAACCATCCAAGTATGTTCAGACCATTAACCGCTATAGAGCTTTCTCAAGAATGTGCCTTCCTCTAAAAATCATGATGTCTGTGAAACAACCCAGTAACTCAATTCTACATCCCTCACGGGACACTGGTGACCGGTCTGGAGGACGGTCTGTCTTTTCAAGTGGATTGAAACAACTCTTGAGCAATCATGGTGAGTCTCGCACCTGAGTCAACAAGCAATCATAAAACGTTGTCTCTTACTTGGATATCTACATAGGGATCTACACACAGACGGATCACCACAATTCACTTCACCATCACTGACCATGAAGACCATATCTTGCATCTCACTAATAAGGTCTTTAGAATCACTCTATTGTTTTCAGACACCACATCCACCTTCACGCTACCATATTTGGTGCCTTGGCACACCTTTGCAAAATATCCAAATTTATTACACAGTCTGCAACACCGGTTTTTAGCCGGGCACAGTTTGCTACTTTTTGTGTGAGGTTGATTCCCACACCTGAAACACACATTGTCTGTTTAAAAAATGGATTAGGTTGACTGAACTAATTTGTTTTTTGTGGCTTTTTCCCTCTCCAGCTATCTTCCTTACAGCGAACAGGGTTTACATATTCACTGCTTGTATCATCATATTCCTTAGCAGAATTAAACAATGTTTCAATATTCGACTTATTCAAATGGTCTCTAACAACGATGGATTACGCAAGTTAAAGGAGTTTATGGCGTATGCGTCTATAAATACAGTGGCTGATAAATTGATCACAAATCAGTTGGTCTCTGAAGTTTTCAAATTGCCATTGAACGACTAGTTTGCGTAAAGCTGAGATGTTGTATACATATCCTCATTGGGTTTTTGGATTCCCTTAAAAGATTTATGTTGAGAAAACACCAAATTAGGTGGTACATCAAATCTGTTCACTAGTTTCTTAACAGCCTCCTGAAACTCGTCAAGCTCTTCACCCTTCAATAACTTCACATCAGGGAGGTGCTTAAATGTGCACCTTCCCTCAAAACCTAAGAAACGAAGTAACAAAAATGTATTTTGTTCTGGTCTGACTCTTGATGCCTCAATGGCCCCTAAATACATATCAAAAGCATCAAACCACTGCCTCCTGGGAATCGGTGGTTCCCCTGGAGTGTCCAAAAATGGTGGTGGAGGGTTCACTGATTGCATTGTGGCAGGACACATTGAAATAAATTAAATGGTAAAGAGAAATCAAAACTCTGTTGGTCGTTGTCCTCCTAATGGTACTCTGGTAAACCAATACTTTGCAGAGTACAGACAGGTTACATTTAAAACCTTGCATAAAAATATGTGAAAAGGTCTGCACATTACCATGAAGAATATGCTAATGTATGTGCTACAGGTTATTAGGTGTGTACATCACCGTCTAATGTGTGCACTCAACTTTGTAAAAAAAAGATCATGAAGATGTGAAAACAGGTGTGCACATCACCATGTGCTACAAAAAATAAAAAATAAAAAAATATCATGGCGATAAAAGGATTGCAACCTCAGAGTACCTTCTTGGCCATGTAAAACAGCTCCAAATTTCTGATTTTACAGGCAACATTCAGGCAACTCACTGACAATGAGAGTGGGGCATGTCACTCCTGTATATGGTAGTGTGCTATCACTGTAGATAGGCTGTTGATGAAACTGATTGCTGCAGGTGTACCTATCACTGTGTGAATGCCTCAACAACTTCTCCACACTGCAGCAATCCATCAGATGTTATGCTTTATTTATGCAAAGAAATTTCAACTCAAGCATACTCGTAATAACTTAATGTGGCAATCTCCTCCACTGCCCAAAATGGCAGACAAAACGTCCTCAACATCACTTTCTATACCCGATGGCCCTTGTATGGTTGATGCTGCAAGCCCATTGTTTCCGTGTGGCTGCTAAAACTGAAGATATACTAGTGTGCACCAGTATAGAAACAGGAGTAGGAGTTGCGTCAGTAGCTGAAACTGACAATGGACACACCCCAACTGAGGAGACAGCATACCAGCCTTGATCTGAAGAGTTGTGCGCTTGCGCGTAGGCCACATTGTGTGAATGTTAACATTACCTTGTTAGCGAAGTGCACCAGCCTCCGACTGCCTTATAAGCCGATGCCCGAACTGTGCACCAGACGAGCATCATGCATATGTGATATGCCCGGAGAAGGTTTTAAAATACGATCCTGTTCGCAGGTTCAATTTTGTAGGGTGGTCTCTTGCTTGAAGATCGTCACTATAAAAATGTGGTAATGAATCTCGGGAGACAGGCTTGTATTGTGGAGCCGTTTATTCGTAAGTCATAAAGACAGAAACCACCCCGAGTTGCTCACATGAAGACACCACACCCATCAGCTCCGCCAACCGCCGGTCTTGAAAAACCCTTTAGTTCCATAGAATGTTACCTCCACACTAGCCTTCTACAATAAGCATCAAGAGGTGGTGTGGAACAACCAAGAATACTACCGCGTGATTACAGCGGAGTGAGGGGTTCAGAGCTGAGAGGTGGGTTGATTTGTTTAGAGGGTGGGGCGGGTATTAGTGTTCAGTGTTAGAGTTTTGGCATGGCATTTGTAGGTTGTACAGCTAGAGGATTTGATTATTGTGAGGTCATCCTGCTTCTGAAATAAAAAACTTTGTGGATATCCTTCCTTTTCCCAAAGGAGTGCCCTCGGAGGAAGAGCAGGGAGGGCCCCCTATGTTCAAGGAGTTTTGGGACGGGAAGGGTGAGACAGGCCATGGTAACAGCTACACAGCTATCGCATGCTGAGGAAAATCTCATTTCCTATCTACTATGCAATTGGGCCCCCATCCCCCATTGCAGCAAGGGGCTATTAGGAGTGATTTGTTCAGAAGCAGGTTCAGGCGGGTAAGTAATTTGTTATGATAAACACACAAAGCGGGCAGTGAGAGAAAGTAACATGTCATGGGGACGGTGAAAGTTAAAGGGGAGAAAAAATTAAGCAAGATCAGATGTAAGAGAGAAATTGGAAGGCCGTCCTCTGCCTGGAGGGGGGTAGACTGGTAGGTGGAATCCTAGAACAGTATTACTGGTGTATCATAGGATGACAGTAGGCCCACATAGTAAGAAAGGAAGAATTGGCTTCAAGTTTATGATAGAGGACTAAAGGTAGTGGAGAAGTTAGAGCAAAGCGGCGAGTTAATTTCTTTAGACGATAGAGGGGAGATAGCAAGCAATGTTAGATTGTTAACAGGGCAATTATAGTTTTATGACTTAGCTAAAGGATGTGACTCAACCTGCTTCTGAAATAACAAAATAATATTTTTCACATATGAAACAAAGTTGATGCCTTTACTTCTCATAAGAGCCCTCACTGCATCATAGTGCAGTGGGGATTCTACTGTGCATGCACACGTACTAGAACAGTACAAGCTCATTCACAAACTGCCTTTCTCAGTATATGAGTAGTACTATTCAGATACTGTAAAATGGTATTCACTAATCTAAGGTCGGAGACCTCTTCCTTTCATATGTGTCCTGTGTGGCAGCCCCTCTACTGTGGTGGAGATCTCCGCACACTAAAGTATACAATTTAGGTGTAAATGAGGGACAAACCAGCAGGAGTGGTATGCAAATGGAGAATACCTACTCCTAAATTGAGGGCTTTAGGTAAATATAGTGAGGGAGATCAGAGAGGGACATGCTAATGCAAACAGTCATCCACAGAAGCATTCGTTTTACAAACTACACTTCTAAAGTTACATCCTTATTGGTCACAAAATAGGTGTAAATGCACTCCAGCCCAGCCGTTAAGTGTAACACCACACATAGCTTTAGAATTAAAATCACCCTAAAGTAAGTATTGGACTTTATATGTATATATAAAGAGATTTTATGGAATACTTTAACACATTGAATGATAACACCTTAGGCTTAAGCTTCACATGCAACACAAACACCCAAGGTATTGCATTTCTTGACACCTGGATATACATTGAAGGGGATCAAATTCATTCCACTTTGTATCGTAAAGAAACAGCAACCAACAGCATATTACATGGGAGAAGTTTTCATCCCAAGCCCCTTCTAGAGAGCATTCCTTACGGAGAGTTCACAAGAATGAAACGCAACTGCTCAAAGGAAGATGATGCCAGAGAAAGAATACAAGAAACATCATTAAGACTGAGATCACAAGGATATAATGAAACTACACTACGCAAGGGCAGACAAAAAATACAAATGAAAACGAGAACTGAAACTTTGATCACTAAAAAGGAAAAACTGTCAACTGAGGAGGAACAACAGAAACCGCCAAGATGTATCTTAACTTACAGCACAGAGAGTGGCTGGATCAGGAAACACATTAAAAAAAATTGGCATTTAATAGCCAATGATCCTGACATTGGTTCCCTATTAGGATCGAGACCAATGATAACGTATAGGAAAACAAAATCAATAAAGTATCTGATTGTACGAAGTCACTTTCAACAGGAAGCACCACGAAATTGGCTAAATAAACAGCAAAAGGGATTCGTAAAATGCACCACAGGCAAGGCATGTAAGATCGGAGAAAATCGAAAAAAGATACAGGACTTCCAAGGCAAAACGATTGAGATCAAACAAGCGATAACATGCACAACAAAGTTTGTAGTATATATCATCCAATGCAACTGCGGCATGCAATATATAGGAAGCACTATATGTATGCTTAAAAAAAGAATCCTTGGACACATTCGAGCTTGAAAAAACAAAGATGTCTCCTACGCAAATGCGAAACATATGCTGACATGTCAAAACAGCGATTGGAGAGCAATGCGTTTTTTTGGAATTCATGCAATACCAACTCATGAAAGAGGGGGTAACTGGATTAAACAACTGCGCCAAACTGAGTCAAGATACATAATTAGACTAAGAACCAAGACCCCTCATGGGATCAACAACGATGAGGAGTTATTTGTACATTTGTACTGAGAGACCAGAAATCGATGAAACTTCATGATACAAATAACAGACTTTAAAATGTGACAGTTGGTTGTAACATGGGAACTATTCCCCGAAAAAATGGGACTGCTTTAAAGAGGAAAAATTATTGAAACACCATGGTCTAGATAAAATCTAAAAAATTCTAAATGTACTAAACATAGTAAAAATACGAAACTTTATTCTCTGTTATGACCATATGGTGATAAAAAACAAAACAAGACCTAGGTGATGTACTAAAATTATTACAAAAATGCAACTGTGTGATTATATAACTGTATTTAAACAATAAATATCATCTTGAAACCGATACCTTTGTAAATAGTGTAACTATAGAAACATTTTTCATGTATGATTTCATATAAGCACTATGTTTCACACAATGCCTCATTAAGGGCAATATGTGAATGATATAAATAGTGAAAGTAATGAGGGACTCACTTACCGTGAAAAAGGTCTTGCCGGGCTGAAACGCGTTGGTTGTAGCCAGAGTAAAGCTGAATAAACAAGCTTAAAAACCTGGAATTGGTGTCCTTCGCATCTTTGTGGAAAATTAAACTTGGGCTTGGATTCAGCCCCTTGGCGGATGCATGTTATATATATATATATATATATATATATATATATATATATATATATATATATACACATGAAAAAAGGATTGCCGTTGTATTGAGTCGCACTCCAACTCGGTACGCTGTTTGTGCAGGCGGCTCCTGTGCGGACACACATCACCTCATTCTCTCATCGCCGACGCGTTTCGGGCTTTTGCGCCCGTCATCATTGGGCGTGATTTAAGCAAAACTATGGCGTGTATTTTACATTGATGTTATGCTCTGATCTATCATGCATTAACCAATATGCTGTGGTGCGATCGGAGGATGTTTTCTATGTCCATTGCTTAACTACACACCTGATGCAATTGTTAATGAGGTTTTTGCACTTTAAATACTTCATTCACGCCCTCAAGCGTTGTCATGTGATCAAGGCCCCACGAGGGCTGAAACGCGTAATGGCGGCATTGGTGTTGGGCACTAAATAAACGCTGGCACAAATTCATATTGGGTACGCTTCGTCTTTGCCAAGGATTTGGTTACCTGAAGGCGTTTTCTCTTCAAATTATCTTCGAGACTGCTTCCTCGAATTGGCGTTAACCCCTCCTTTGGTTTTGGGCCGTGCGGCATGAAGCTGTGATTCCGAGGCTTTGGAATCCCCTGTTCTCCCAAGAAGGAGGAGTCGCGGTTGCCCCAGGACAGCGGAAGGACTACGAACAGTGTGGAGAGACGTGGAGAAGTTCCGGTGATCGTTGGTCGGCTGATCGAAGGAACCGGGTCCTTCACCTCCAAGATTGACACACGGTAGGAGTCCCGCTGAGAGTCCCATAAAGGAGTGTGCTAGGTCTGCAGCGCGATATTATCGACGCACCAAACCTGTTTTTTCTGAACATTTATACAAGCCCATAAAGTGACACCATGTCCGCAGACACGTTGAGGAGTAGGGAGGAGGCGGCAACTGACATGTTTATTGATCTCCCGATAGGGGAGAGAGCAACCAGTTTGGTGTCTAACAGTCAGCCGGAGACACAGCCGAAGATTAAGGAGCTGTTTAAAAACCTGGAGAAAGCAAGCAAGGCTGAGCAGGCTAAATGGTGGGGGCACCGCTCGCTCACCCGGTACTTGGAGGTGGGAAGAATACCCCGAGGACTGCGGATCATGCTGGCTCCTTCATATGATAATCCAGACCCCCGGATGTTGTTGGAGTGGGCAGAGTGTAACCTGGAGTCTTCTCGCCGTCTGGTAGAAATATTGGTTAAATATGCGGAGAGCGACAGGGTTACCCTGCAGAGACAAATCGACGAGCTAAATATCGAAATAGCAAAATTACCTGATACATCCCTTGTAGCAAAGTATCGGGAGGAAATGGCAGTACGTCTGCGCCGAGAGGAGGATGTGATAAAGAAGAGGAAGACGTACAAATTTCAGCGAGACCGCTTAGATTATGAGCACGGTCAAATCTTCACATTTGCCCAAAAATACGACAGCGTCAAAGCGAACAAGAAGCTCATTTCCATTACAACTGATGCAACAAAGCAACCTGCTAACACTGCTATACCTGATACCTCTGCCTCTGAATTAAGTTCCAATGTGGACCGTGAATCTGACAATGATCAACAAAGGGCGCAGAGATTGGGGTTTCGCAAATTCACGCTGACACAAGAACTGGAGTGCATGCGCCAAGATCGAAAACAGACCTTGCGTTCGAGTGTTCGAAATGCAGACACCGACAAAATGTCAACAGGAAACGGAGCGCAAGGAGGAGATGCAACAAATTGCGCAAACGTGAACACAAAGAAACCTTACAAGAAAACCCGCAAGCAGTGGCAACGCAGGTAAACTCATTGTGTAATTTGAGTGACCCTTTGACTGTCATAAATCTCACTGATACCGTACTAAGTGAACAAGAAAATAACATTCTGGCATTAGGACTAACTTTTAGTGCCAAAAGCAATTTCGATTATGCAAATACCAAAATCGATGTGTTTAGATTTGTTCGTAAATTGAAACTGCGAAAGTTCTTTTCAACTCACAAATCTACCAAAACAACGATACCTGCACAACCTAATTTAAGTCCCACCCAATTAACAGCAGGGAACGCTGAGCTTCTACAGGACCTACTGCATATGCAGGATGATACCGCAACACATTCAGTTAATTTTGGTTTGGGACATGGAGGAATAATAGTACCCACCCCATTTAAACCCAAATCAACATTCTGTCCCCTTATGGTGAAAGATAACATTGATATGTTTCAAGACAAAGTATCACAAGAATTAAAGAATCTGCACCTAAAACAAACAAATATTAATAAGAAACATCGATATCGTGACTTTGCATATCACCAACTCGTCAAGAAGTTGCAGAATAATGTTAATATTGTTATTCGCCAGTCGGACAAGGGCGGAAACGTGGTACTATGGCCAAGAGACATGTACATGGAGGAGGCATTGAGACAATTGAATGATAGACAATGTTACAAAAGATCCACAATGACTGAGGTGAAACAGGCATGGAATTTATTCCACACAAAGCTAATGGGTTGGAGAAGCATGGGTCTAATAACAATGGACGAGTTCAAATTTCTAAAGAATGACCATCCGCTGATGCCGATAATTTACTTTATTCCTAAAATTCACAAGAACAGCGTGAAACCACCTGGCCGTCCCATCATTTCCGCCTGTAACAACATCATGGAAAACACTAGTAAATATGTTGATTTTTCCTGCAGGATTTTGTAAAAAGACTTCCATCGTACATTCTAGATACTGGTGATCTATTGAAGAAAATGGAGGGTTTAGTGTGGCAACCAGGGTACCTTCTTATCTCCTTAGATGTATCCTCCCTATATACTAGCATTCATCACAGGGATGGTATGAAAGCCATAGAATACTACTTGAATTTGAGACCCATCCATTTTCATGAACATAACAGAATGTTACTATCAATGATCAACATGTGCCTTGAGAACAATTTTTTCCTGTTTTCTAACCAAGTATTCCAGCAGGTGAGGAGCGTGGCTATGGGGGCATGTTTTTCCCCTAGTTACGCTTGCCTACATTTGGGGTACTGGGAAGAACATGTCCTCATACCCACGTACTTCAAAATCATGTCTGAAAATGTTGTTAAGTGGTATAGATATATTGACGACCTTTTAATAATTTGGAATGGACCAGAAAGTGAAGCTAAGCAATTTATAGATAATCTAAATAACAATGAATTGAATCTTGGCTTCTCCGGGCAGATCAGTGATACATCTATCTGTTTCTTGGATGTTGAAATTCGGGTTTGTTCCAATGTACTGCAGACTAGATTGTTTAGAAAACCCACGGCGGGTAACGCTATATTACACGCCACTAGTCATCACCCGGCACATGTGATTAGGAGTATTCCATACGGGGAAATGCTTCGTAAAAGAAGAATTTGTAGCAATGACATGGACTGTAGTATTGCACAAAGAGAGTGTAAAACTAGGTTTTTGAGTAGAGGTTACCCTATGGAACTCATTAATAAGGCCATATACAAAGCCAATGAACCAGGCAGGGCACTTGCACTCTCAGGCAGAAAGAGATTGGTTTCTGGTGAGCACACGGAGTCAAGATTGATTCTGACATATAATAGCCAACATCAGACTATCCGTAAGATCATAAAGAAAAACTGGGCACTGATTGTGAATGATCCGGTATTGGGGAGCCAATTACCGCGATCCCCTAGTATCACATATAGGACAGCAAGGTCTTTAAGCAATTGCCTAGTATCTAGTAGCCCAGAAATCAGAACAAATAGTTCCTGGCTTAACAGCAGCACAGGTTTCTTTAAATGCTCAGTATGTAAAGCCTGTAAGAATGGGGTCAACAAAACAAAATACATTACTCCTCTGAGTACAAGTCCTGTCCCTATTCAGCACAAACTTACTTGTAAGACTGAGTACGTGGTGTATGTGCTGGAGTGTCCGTGTGGCCTGCGCTACGTGGGTAGTACCAAGTTGCAGGTGCACAAGCGGATACTCCAGCACCTACGAGCCATTACCAATGGAGACGCCACGTACCCAGTTGCCAGGCATTTTAATGAGGTTCACAATAGAAACCCAGCAGGCCTTAAATATTTTGCCATAGACACAGTCCTGCCCCTAAGAAGAGGTGGTAATCGAGAGTCATTACTTCGCAAATTGGAAACAAGATACATTATTCTCATGGACTGCAAAACACCAAATGGACTTAACGCTAGTGAAGACTTTTTTACCTGTCTCTAAATTATTTTAAAAATTTTAAATTCATTATTCAAACATGTAATGCTGCCTTCTCCCGTGACCTATAGGGTCTTTTTATGATTAGATTTATTTTTTATAGTATTGTTTTATATATACACTTGGTTTGCACATATTTATGATGTTTTATCTTTGCATCTTTGCACATACAGCAATAGGACATTAATGGAGGGAATGACTGGCATTTGTCTCTTATTACCAACGAAATGTTCAATAACATCTGAGATATCTTACACAGAACATAAACACATGTATTATCCTTGAGGTAACTAATGATCAATAGTTAATCTTTTCAAACAGATATCCGAATATTTATATATGATATTTATTTATTTATTTATCTATATCTATATAGGCATATATCGTGTTTTTTTATATATTTTAGAATTCACATATGTATTTTTTTTTAAAAAGACGTTTTTTTAGAATATGTGGAGGATTCTGTAATACATCTGTTTTTATGTATTTATATATTTATATATTTATATATAATCTGTGTAGATTCTTGTTCTTTACCCCATTTCCCGTATTTTACGGTGATTTCAAATCATGTATTTTACATTGATGTTATGCTCTGATCTATCATGCATTAACCAATATGCTGTGGTGCGATCGGAGGATGTTGTCTATGTGGATTGCTTCACTACACACCTGATGCAATTGTTAATGAGGTTTTTGCACTTTAAATACTTCATTCACGCCCTCAAACGTTGTCATGTGATCAAGGCCCCACGAGGGCTGAAACGCGTAATGGCGGCATTGGTGTTGGGCACTAAATAAATGCTGGCACAAATTCATATTGGGTACGTTTCGTCTTTGCCAAGGATTTGGTTACCTGAAGGCGTTTTCTCTTCATATATATATATATATACACACATGAAAAAAGGGTTGCCGTTGTATTGAGTCGCACTCTAACTCGGTACGCTGTATGTGCAGGCGGCTCCTGTGCGGACACACATCACCTCATTCTCTCATCGCCGACGCGTTTCGGGCTTTTGCGCCCTTCATCATTGGGCGTGATTTAAGCAAAACTATGGCGTGCAAGGACCAACAGTTATATCCCCTTTATTGCCATCAAAATTGCGTACAGGTGAGTATCATGCACTGATTTCTGGGACTGGTAGTCATTATATCACCCATGTGGGTTGCTGCCACAGATTGTCAATAAAAAGTTCTTAGAGGCTCAGGTGTGTCCTATCACAACTCCCGCCTGACTTGCAAAACAGCACCAAGTTGCTCCGTGTTACACCATGCCCCAATAAGCAGGAACGGACTCACATGGATCTTGTGATGGTGCGACTCGTGGCCCAGGCTGGACCACAATATATGAAAAAAGGGTTGCCGTTGTATTGAGTCGCACTCCAACTCGGTACGCTGTTTGTGCAGGCGGCTCCTGCGCGGACACACATCACCTCATTCTCTCATCGCCGATGCGTTTCGGGCTTTTGCGCCCTTCATAATTGGGCGTGATTTAAGCAAAACTATGGCGTGCAAGGACCAACAGTTATATCCCCTTTATTGCCATCAAAATTGCGTACAGGTGAGTATCATGCACTGATTTCTGGGACTGGTAGTCATTATATCACCCATGTGGGTTGCTGCCACAGATTGTCAATAAAAAGTTCTTAGAGGCTCAGGTGTGTCCTATCACAACTCCCGCCTGACTTGCAAAACAGCTCCAAGTTGCTCCGTGTTACACCATGCCCCAATAAGCAGGAACGGACTCACATGGATCTTGTGATGGTGCGACTCGTGGCCCAGGCTGGACCACAATATATGAAAAAAAGGTTGCCGTTGTATTGAGTCGCACTCCAACTCGGTACGCTGTTTGTGCAGGCGGCTCCTGCGCGGACACACATCACCTCATTCTCTCATCGCCGACGCGTTTTGGGCTTTTGCGCCCTTCATCATTGGGCGTGATTTAAGCAAAACTATGGCGTGCAAGGACCAACAGTTATATCCCCTTTATTGCCATCAAAATTGCGTACAGGTGAGTATCACGCACTGATTTCTGGGACTGGTAGTCATTATATCACCCATGTGGGTTGCTGCCACAGATTGTCAATAAAAAGTTCTTAGAGGCTCAGGTGTGTCCTATCACAACTCCCGCCTGACTTGCAAAACAGCTCCAAGTTGCTCCGTGTTACACCATGCCCCAATAAGCAGGAATGGACTCACATGGATCTTGTGATGGTGCGACTCATGGCCCAGGCTATATATATATATATATTATCTACTGGCGGTCGCCAGTAGATAGTTATAGTTAGGACCGAGTTTCCATAGGAAATCTCAAAATTCTATTTTGAATAACTTTGGCGCCGGTTGACGAATCCTCGCGAACTTTTCACAACAAATGGGGCGCTCCGTTCAGCTCCTACCCTGAAAGTCTCGGGGTGATTCGTCAAGCGGGGGCCGAGAAAAAGGGGGGGTCCCAAAACACGTTTTCCCCATGCATTTTTTCGTAGGACCTTTAGTCGAAGGTACAGCCCGAACGGCTGAACAGAATTACGTGAAATTTGGCAGAGAGGTAGCCATAAGGTCAAGGAAGTGCCTTTTGCAGGTTTGGTGTCAATCTGTTCAGTATTTCCTGAGAAAATAGCATTTAAAAGCATATCAATATCTATACGCGTGCACCGTGCGCGCACGGTGACGTGCGCGAGCGCAATTCTGATTGGTTGTTAGATGTCAGTAAACATTCGAATCGGTAGAAATCAGGAAGTGTCGGCCGCCATTTTGTCTATCGCAGTCTGAGGCAGTGAAAAACAAAGGTGGAGAACGTGAAAAGGGGGCAGGGTGGACAGTTCCTGACCCCCTAGCCTTTGTCAGGGGGTCACAGAAGGACCCCCAAGGGTGAAAAAAACATTTTTATTTTTGTTAAAAATATCGCGGGGTGCGCGCATGGCACGCACAGCGCATGGTGGGCGATCGGTACGCGAAGCGCACCGACTGTCCACAGTGCGCGCACGGTGAAAACCCTGAAAAAAAAAAAATGAATAAATACATAACTTAGCATTTTAAAAAACGTACAAATTCACTTAAAAAACCATAGGTTTCACACACGTTATAGTTAGGAATTAGCATTTAAAAAACCTTGCAAATTCACTTAAAAAACCATAGGTTTCACACAGGTTATAGTTAGGTGGACATTTCCCTCGTAAAAAACCAATGAAATTCCCCCGTTATAGTTAGTTGAGATAACTATAACTCGCGCGACCGCCACTCTAAGACAAGGATGATGTCATCAGTGATATCATGAGTGATGCCACTGACCATGTCATGAGTGATGTAATATGTGACGTCATGAGCAGTGGATTGCGGGCGCGCGAGTTATAGTTATCTGAACTAACTATAACGGGGGAATTTCATTGGTTTTTTACGAGGGAAATGTCCACCTAACTATAACCTGTGTGAAACCTATGGTTTTTTAAGTGAATATATATATATATATATACACATATATATATATATATATTGATGCTCTAATTACAAACCTGGCCCAGCTGGACTTCCACCAATGGGAGAATGAAATAACATTGAAAGAGATGGTCGGTGCAAACTGCCGGTGTAAAAGGCATTTGACAAAGGCACATTGTTTCAATAAATGAACTTTCTTGGTGTCCCCGCTGTGTCCTTCCGGTTGCTTCCGAGTGAAGAGATCGTTTTGGTGAATATATATATTTTAAAGGATTTCATTACCATTCTTAAGTTTTTATAGTTTCCAATTTCTTTTTGTGTAACAGCATTACAAATATTTCAATAATTCATCACATTTGTACAGTAGTCCGTTTCATAGCCCATTGGCCTGGTTCTTTACGCTCTTTTATGTACATCGTATTGTGCATTTATAAAAGAGGAAATTCAAACTTTGAAACCTTCCCCAATGATAAAATACTCCTGGAGAGTGGTGCCTTTAGTGCCCTTTTAGGAGGGATTTTATATTGTTTTTACAACGCTTGTTTGTTTTTCAGTCCCCAGGTGGGCCAGATCCCCGGGTATATTTTAATATATATTATGGGGGGGGGACACGTGCGGGCCCCCTCCATTTGGCCTATATAGGCCTCGAGGACCGCCACCTCCCCTGGGCCAGGCCAATGTGCTAATGTGAGTATGGGGCTGTGTGGCCTCCCTCTGTAGGTCTTTAATGGCCCCAGGGACCGCCACCTCCTCAGGGCCAGCCTGATTGAACATAAAGGGGGAGAGGGGCCACATGGCCCCCCTCCTGTGCCATTTATGTTCCCATGGACCATCACCTCCCCAAGCATTGGACATATTTTGTAAGGGGAGGGGGGCCATGCGACCTTGCACCTGGGCCGTTCTCGTCCCCGGGGACCACCACCTCCCCAGGGCAGGCCCTAAAATATCAAAGGACGGGGGTATGCAGCCCCCCTCTTGGAACCATTATTTGGCCTGGGGACTGCCACTCACAGCATTCCTGTTAGCGCCCGCATTCGCGATTTATCACAAAATCAACATGAAATATCCGCGGTCAGAGATACCACTAACTTTTTCTTCTTACATTTCTTAACAACTACGGAACGGATTTGCACCAAATAATAAAAAGAACAATCTACGTAAAAACATCTACCTTACTGCCAAATTTTGTGTAATTCCATTCAGTAGTTCCGGCTGTTGTCATGTTGACAGGTTCCTATGGGAATTAACATTGCAAACACACCTTTTTTTCAACCCCATTTTTCTCAGCCCCCGCTTCACTGAAACTGTCCGTGTGCAAAAAGAATCACAGTAGCACTTCTTTTGGAAAATTGTGAAGATTCGTCAAACGGCACAAAAGTGATAGGCAAGTCAAAACACTTTTCCTATGGAAACATGGTCCTAACTATAAGTATAACTACCCACGGGCGACTGCCAATAGGAAAAAAAAAATATTATATATATATATATATATATATATATATATATATATATATATATATATATATATATATATATATATATGTGTGTGTGTGTGTGTGTGTGTGTGTGTATATATATATTTATGTGTGTATAAATATATATATATAAATATATATTTATATCCGCATATATATATGCATGCATATACACACATGCACACACACACGTGAATGTGTGTATGCTTTTTTGCTTAGAGAGATTCACCATCCTTTTAAAATACTGGAGGTAAAGAAGCATCACAGACGATCTGTCAGTGTCCATTATGTCAAATATGAAACAGGTCAGTGAGCTTATTCACTGAGACCTCTTGCGGCCATACATCCAACAGCCCTCTTTGTTAGGCTGCTGGCTTTGCAAGATGTACAATGTAGAAATTCCCACTTACTACAAAGCTAAGGCGGGGAAGCCATTATTATATTGTGAAACAAAGAAAATACAGTGCCTTTTGTGACCCAAACATTAGTTTCAGCTTTGGAATTACCCACCAACAAAGAAAGAATGAACACACGATAGTAATTGAAGTCGGCATTCACCCCTTGCAGGCTATGTCATGATATTTTAAAATACGTTGCTTGAGTGGTTACTTTTAATACAGAAAATTAACTGTTTTTAAAAGATACGACAGGCGTGCTTCAATTGAATTATCTCTGGTCTGAGTTCCCAAATTAAAGGGATTCTGTGAATTCAGATGCATATGCAAAACTACCTATTAAAACAAGCATCGGCAAAGCCTAATGGTTCACCTTTGAGGCCAAATGTCTCTTCTAATGCCCTTGTTCATGCTGTTCAGCGTCAACAAACATACAGATGCTGTACAGCCTGAACAGAAGGAAAAAAGGCACATTTTGTAGGCGCCTGCCATTTTTTAAAATGTACCAATCCAAAATGTATTGGTAAATAAAAAAATAAAAACAAATCAAAATAATGTCGTTTTTATTTATAATGCGGAAGGGCAGCAGCAATTTGCAGCAATCGCCAAACAAATGGCAAAATAGAAAAAATAAAATTAGGTCTGCTGGGGTGGGGGGCTGCGAGTGGGATAGAGGTAAGGAAAAGAAGCACATGTAGAATGGAGCAAGCAACAAGCAGGGTGGGGCATCGCACACAAAGAAGGGAAGAACACAAAGTTGAAGGCAGAAGCACACAGGCAATGCAACACACAGCGCAGGGCAGTAGTAAAATGAACATGAAAGGGAGAGAGCAATACCGAATGTGGTGGCAGAGAAGCACATGAGGGAGTCAGCAGGAAACCACATGCACTTATATAAGATGCCGAAGCAAAAAGTAACAATTAGTTCCCTAAACGTGAGCAGTGGAAGAACACCGGTAAAGAGGGTATGCTTCAGAAGAGAGACCAACACAAGATGGACATGGCAAACCATTGAATAAGGGGTAAGCAAACAAGAGTGACAATAAATCCAACCACTGATAAGCAATGGATGTGCTTTAAGTCGACTGTAAGTTCTTGCTAAGCTAACAATGGGTCTTTTGCAACCAGACAGCTTACGCTCTATGGTAGGCTCAACCTCAAAAAGGACATGCCCTGTTAGGGTATAATGCACCTAGCTCTTATATTGTTTAAATATGGCATACTCTCCTTTAATCGATTCATTCACACAAAGAAGCTTTAATGTGCTCTATATCAAGAGAGGTACAATGTTCTCCTGCTTGTCCCTTCGTGCTCCCTTGAACAGGGATCCCTGCATAGGCCCAATGCTACACTAAAACCCTTTGAGGCAGGTGCCTTACAGAGCCACTATCAAAGCTTAATTTGAGACGGTGGTTGCCGGCTGGGCCTACCGGCCTCATTTTTGGGGACCAGCCCATATTTTTCAACATCCGACATTTACCAAGAGCAAAAGAGGGAAAACACACAAAGGGAAAAGACAGAGGAAGAGAAAGACGGGGAAAAACCATCACAAAATTAAAAAGCTAGAACCAGCAAGAGAGAGACACGGACAAATTGAGGTTGTCAAACTGTCATCAGTTCATTATAGTTAGTGATGGAGCAAGGTTTCGTGAAAAGAAACTTGCTTGGATGCAATCCTCTCAAATACCATGTAATAATGTAGCCAACAAGTCTTGTAAATACTAATATTGCATTACATACTAAATCTAGGGGAAGCTTTTCTATGTGTATTTCTAACAAGTAATCTGAGTGACTAAAGATGGCCACCAAAAACGCGGGATTTCTATTGCGCATGCGTCTACTGCATCTACGTAGTATGACACTCTATGCTTTTGGTGGGAAACTTTGCAGCTGCGCAATAGCATTAAAAATGGCCACTTGAAACTCACATGTTAACGCATAAGCTGCTGCTTGAACTAAACCTCGTAAACTCTATTAAACACTAATGCAAAAGATTTAAATAAATAAATGGGGATAGAGTAGAGATAAGTGTTATACAGTGAAATAATTTATTTCCGTGTTCTAATGTGTCTTTTTCTGACTTTATTATTAGTCTATATTAGGGTCTCGGAGGGTGACTGAATTCCCTACTCATCTTATGTTCACGCAGGTGCACAAGAACCTGCCGAAACCCTGTGACAGCACCACTTGAAACCCAGCCTAGGCCACATCTAATTGAGACGCCTGGGAAAAGGAACTGAATGCATGAAGAAATTTATATTTTGTTGCAAAATTTGTATTACGCATAACGTGAAATGCGGGTGGGAATAAAGCTATGGGAAAGTAAATTACGGGGTGGGAACATAAAACAATGGCCCAAAGAGGAAACATTACTTTTAATATGGTGTGATGAACTCACCTCCTCGCCCTCACCAATCAGATTAGGGGAAAACACAAATATTGAAACTTTTGGGGGTGGTACATGAATAAAGAATAGTATAATTGAGGTGAGTTAGCTAGAGAACTTGTCCGACTTGTCAGATCTGTCATTCCGACTCGTCACTGACCCAACGTGTATGCTGTTCCAGATTCTGTCCGAGACGCTGTCTCAGACCCTGCTGCTGCCAGAAACTCTGCTTGAGAAACTGAGAGACTGATCAATAATCTAATCATCTTGAAGGGACTTCGGAAGAGGGACATTCGAGGAGAGTAGTACCAGAGAGGGGTGCGATGCTGGCATTGCACATTAGAAGAGGTCACCTTTCCAGATCTGAATCTGCCTGATCTTCTGTCTGCATTCCTGTCCTGGGAGATTCTATCTGAACCCATCTTTAAGGAGTTGGGTTCATCTATGACCATAGGTAAATATAATTCAGTGAAATCTGTCTTTTGTGCCTGTGCTCTCTCTCTTTCCCTCCCTTTTCAGGTACCATCTTCATTGATCATTTAATGACTTTGCTATATTTGACTTACTCTGCCTTTTTGAGTGAAGGTGGTCACTCTATTTGATTCTTGACTCACAAATTATTGATTTAGATAAAGGTTTTCAAAACTTCTTGAGTCTGTTGTTATTCGAAAATAAAAAGTTAATGTCATTCTATCTTAAACTAACTCAGCAACCTGATTCATTGAGTAGAGGAAATTACTGTTAAAATAATCGAGTTGATAAGATTTGGTAAAGGTGAATATCAAATTTCAGGTAAAAACACAAAAATTGATGCCAGCAGGTTTTACTAGCTTAGTGTGTGAATGTTTTGCGCCCAGGTGAGTATTAGGTAATGTGTGTGTAACCAGAGCTGGTAACTGCGCTCCTTCAGTTTTAACTTGGTAGCAGAGGCATGGTTAGGTTCTAGTTGGTTAGGTAGCTAATATTGTGGTTTGAATTATTGATATATGCATTAACACCTGTTTTTGTTGATTTCGTTACTATTCATGTTGTCTGAAATTCCCGGGAATATTGAATAGCGATTGGTAAATGGAAGCCATACTGCAGTGAGGTTACTTGTCAGGATTCGGAAAGGTGCTGAAAGTTAGGTAAGACTAGAAGCACTGATTTAGGGATTATTTTCAGTATGAAAGTGAGAATAATTGATAGCAAAGGAGTTCGTTAGTGAAACTTTGGTCTTATATCACCTAGAAAGGGTAATACTGAAGGAGTAGCAGGTTCTCTGATGCTTGAGTGAAGAGTAAGCGGAAAGGTTTTACTCGCAGCAAAAGAAATTGACTAATCTTTGAAACTTAGAGAATCTAACGAAGTAGCGAATGTTTTATGTTGTTAATTAATGCAACATACATGTAAAATAGTGAGAAAATAAGTTTTTGCATTACCTTGTAAAGGAGGGGTCAGTTGCGGGTGCTGCACTGACGTCACAAAGAGCCGTGCTGGGATTGGTAGGATAGCGGGCGTGTGACTAACGCGAAAAATTGTAAAGGAGGGGTCAGTGGTAAAGAGTGCTACTGATGTCACTTAAAAGTCGCACTAGTATTGGCTAAACGCAGAGTAAAATGAATTCTGATTGGTTGCAAAAATAAAAGACGAACTAGTATTGGAGAAGAGTTGAATAGTTGTAAACATAGAAATCCCAAGAATAATAATAGATAGCGGATTGTGTATGTACGATTTAACATTAATAGGGAGTCCCCCAGACAGAAGGTATTTAGGGTTTGCCTACGCGCAGTACCTAAAAGGAAGATCGCGCAAAATGTATGGTGAGAAGAGAAAAATGACATTTATGCAGAAAATAAATAATTATTTTAAAAGGGATACACCCATTAAAACCAGAGAAGGAATTCTCATTCCTCCTCCGAAAACTCCCGCATCCTACATGATGGTAGAGAGAGGTTATCATACTTGTGTATGGTTAGAAAATTGGATCGAATACACAAAAGATGATGGGATTTTGGATTTCCCAAAAAACAGAACATTTAATGGAAGAATTTTACATAATTTACGCAAAAGAATGAATGAGTTAGAACCCAGACATAGATTAACTCAGTATGAGGCACTAGAAGAATGGGAAACAGAGGCATTTGAACGAGATAGACCAAGGTGTAACAGAAATTTGAGCAGTTTTTACCCAGAATTTCCATGCGAAACCCGAGATAAGCAGATGAAACAGTGGATGCAAGCCATGTTAACTGAAGGATTATATCCTGTATTAATGGCTGACAAACAGACAGGAAGCAAATGCACAGAAAGAAAAAACATTTAATGACGACAGGTGGCGGAGAATCTGATGGAGATTATTTAGACGATATTTTTATGAAAAATCCTCCGCCTTATCAAGAAGGGCCAAGCAGAATTACCCCGAGTGCTCCACTCCTAGAGACACCCTTGGTGCCACAAATAGTACATGAGAGAACAATGGAAAGGGTACTTCAAGAAAGAGAAAGGGAAGCGATAATTAAGAATAGAAGTGAATTAATACAGAAAATTACCCAGTTAAATACACATCTTGAAGCTCTGACTATACCAGTGACTATAGGTCCTATTGTACCATTGTATGGGGATAAATCAAATTGTCCTAAAACACCTGTCATGACAACACCCATCATAGAGCCTAGAAAAGAGAAGATAATAGTTGACGACCAAGCTAGTGATTGCGAATCTGTAATTTCATTAATGGACTTGCCGATAAGAGGGCAAATAAATGACACACCCAGAAGAGTCACGCCAGGTGGTTCAAAAGAGGTACAAATTGAGACATCCACCGGAACAGAGTGTGCCACCATAATAACCCCTGAAGAATTAGAAAGATAGACACAAGACATAGAGAAACCTGATCCCCCACCAAAACTACTAGATATTTGTAAACTAAGAGTTGAATTAGAAGAAATGATAGCTGGAAATGTAGGACTGGATAGGTTAAATACCTATAGTGAAGAAGAATTACTGTTCATTTGCAGAAGCATAACACGAAACACAAAAGCATTTCATGAAAAGTTAATGAATCTAGCTTCCGAAATGGGAATAGAAGTAGGGCGATCCAATGTCCTGCATAAAACCTTATAGAGCAGAATTTTCTGATAAAGATTTGGAAACATGAACATGTCAGGAAGAAAACTAAAAGTAAAAGAATTGATGGCAATATTCAGAACTGGGGAGATTTAGACAGATGGAAACTAAGGTGGACAAAGAAAAAGGAAGAAGCACAGACCAGTCGAGTGACATCAGAGTATTTGATGAAGGAAACAGAAAAGGCAGAAAGATTGTACCCGATGAGAGAGGTTCCAGTAGGACGTTATGTACATGTCCCATGGACAAGACAGGATATTTTGTCATTTACAAATGATTTCCCAAAACTGAGAGAGAAGCCTGTGGAATGGTATAGACAAGTCAAGAGGTTTGTGAAGGTTTCAAAAGTTTTGCTGAAAGATCTGGAAGGTCTTTTAGACATAGCGGTGCCTGCTGATTTGTGGACTGAATGTAAAATCACAGTTGATTGGCCAAATGATGAGTACCCGAGAAATGAAAAAACAGGAGCCCTGTCAGAAGAGGTTATAAAGAAATATAACCAAGTAATTACTTTTTTGACAGTGAAAATTCCCCCAAAGGAGACTGATTGGATAAAGATAGACAGAACAACTCAGGGAAAAGATGAGTCTGTCCATGTGTACTATGAGCGCCTCCTACAGGTGTTCAAACAGTATAGTGGGTTTGAAAGTATTGGGGACAAAGATATGACTCATTTTGTGTATTGATTTGTGTCAGAATTAAGAAAATACATTTCTGAAATGATTAAACAACATTATTTGTGTTGGCAAGCAAAGCCCGTGGATGAGATTTTAAAATATGCAAAGTACTGTGGAGATTAAATTGACAATAGACGAAAAATTCTAGAGGAGAAAGTGATGTGGGCTCAAGTAAAACTGGCAGAACAAAGGGAACTCCAGTTAACTAACATGGCAGGAAAACCAGGAAAGGGGCAAGGAAATGGTGAAAATAATGGGGGTAAACCAAAAGGGCGATTAAGCAGAGAAGAGGCAAAGAAAAAGTTCCCTTGTCATGGGTGCGGAAAATTGGGGCATTGGAAAAACGAGTGTAAAAATATACAAAATAATAATAGCCCAAATCCAAATTTAAATCCACAGATGCAGAATGAGGTGATAATGAGTCAACCACAAGAGGTTGTAAACCTGCAGAGTCAATTGCCACCTGCCCCTTTGCCAAATTTTCTGAGTCAAGCCAAGTATGGTGTCGACACCGGATCTCAAGAAGGAAGTGGTAAGAAAAATTACATTTTAATTCAAAATAGGAGAGGGGGGGACTGGGAGCCTATTAATGGTCCAGTGCCCGTGCTCCACAAGAGTTATTAGTAAATCAAACAAAGGGGGCACTGTTCCAGGGTGAGTGTTGCAAGGAGTCAACACGCAGTACAAAAGGATGAGAGGACACAAATAGAGAGGAAGAGAGGGGTGCCAGGTCAAGGGGTGGGGAGAGATGCAAAATGTCTCTTGTTGCCCTCACACATCCCAAATGATGTCATGCTTCATCATTGGGCTGTTGCTCCTTGTCGGGCCGGCGATGCAATGCCCTACGGGTTCCCTGAAGGGTCTCTTTGGCGGAGATCTTTTTAGAGAGCTGCAGATGGGTGCATGTGGGTAAAAGGTCTAATGTGGGGAGTTGTGCATGCATGCAGTGCGTATTAAAACTGCATAAGGGTTGCCAGAAAAAAGGTTTTTTAATGAAGAGGTACCCTTGGCAGGCTAAAAAACCCGTAGGTTAGGAGTTACCAGCGTGGGCGCAATGTGCCCAGGTAACTATGCTGAGGTCGACATGTTTCACGCCTGAATTGGTCTGAATGATCCTTGGCGTTTCATCAGGACCAGGTGTGAGGGTGGTGTGTGGTGAGTGCACAGACGTGTTTACTGTGAGTGGGGTAGCATTGGCCCTCTCACAATTCTTTGGGGGGAAGAAGGTAGTCTCAAAACTGATTGTGGGTGGTGGCTAAAAATCCGAAGCAAATCTATGCTAATAATATGTATACCAGGACACAGGTTTTTGAATATAACTGATGATTTGGTACTGGAGTATTGCAAAGAGTTGGCCAAATGCGTTCTATATCTTACCAGGTTGGAGAAGACGCGGTTCCCAGGCAGCCGAACCAAGCGCATGATCTGAATCCCGGTGACAGGGTTGTAGTGAAGAATCACACTCGAGAATCGTGCCTAGCACCAAGGTGTGACAAACCACATCAGGTTATATTGGTTACAATAACAGCAGTAAAGTGTGCTGGCTTGCCTAATTGGATACATGCAAGCCATACTAAAAGAATACCAACACCTGACGAAGGATGAATCTCAACTGACTCAAGCAGTTGAGGGTGCTGAAGGTTGCACAGCTGAAGGATCCCAAATAATAGATCCTGAAGTAGCTGACGAAGAACAACCGAGAACCAGTCAGGATGATTGGATACCAATAGTAGATATACCAGAAGTAATTGTAAGAACAAGAAGCCAAACTAGACAAGCTGGTCAGGAAAAGAGTGAGGACCAGATAGGCACAGAAGAACGCGCTCAGGAGATAGAAAGCATGGTTGTTAGGGAACCTGAGTAGGACCAGATAAGGAAAGTGCCATTTACTCTGACAGAAAGAAATCAAATTCACAGATCGGGAGACTGGGGAGGGACAGGTAGGAATTAGAGAAAACCTTCAGGCAGAAGACAATAAAGAGATAAAAAGGTCTGAGCAGGACCAGATAGGAGAAGTCAAAGAAGTTCAGGTGAGAGAAGAAGAAACACCAATACAAATTAAACCTGAACAGGGTCAGACTAGGGAAGGAGAACATATCCAGGCAGGTGACAGTAAAATAATAAGCCCTGGACAAGGTCAGATAGAGATTCTGAAGACGAAAATAACCAAATTGTGCCTCAAACCAACGAGAACAAAAGAGCACTTCAAGAAAGTGAAAGTGCAGTGCAAGCTAAAAGAATCAGAAATGGTGATAAAAGGCCCGGTGTTATCAAGAGATTGAAATGTCACCTTAAAACAATAACAAAAATCACTTATTTCCATGTTCTAATGTGTCTTTTTCTGACTTTTTTCTTAGTATATATTTGGGCCTCGGAGGGTGACTGAATTCCCTACTCATCTGATGTTCATGTAGGTGCACAAGAACCACTTGAAACCCAGCCAAGGCCACATCGAACAGAGACGCCTGGGAAAAGGAACTGAATGCATGAAGAAATTTATATTTTGTTGCAAAATTTGTATTAATCATAACGTGAAATGCAGGTGGGAATAAAGCTATGGGAAAGTAAATTAAGGGGCGGGAACATAAAACAATGGCCCAAAGAGAAAACATTACTTTTAATATGGTGTGATGAACTCACCTCCTCGCCCTGATCAATCAGAACAGGGGAAAACACAAATATTGAAACTTTTGGGGGTGGTACATGAACAAAGAATAGTATAATTGAGGTAAGTTAGCTAGAGAACTTGTCCGACTTGTCAGATCTGTCATTCTGACTCGTCACTGACCCAACGCGTGTGCTGCTCCAGATTCTGTCCGAGACGCTGTCTCAGACCCTGCTGCTGCCAGAAACACTGCTTGAGAAACTGATCGATAATCTAATCATCTAGAAGGGACTTTGGAAGAGGGACATTCGAGGAGAGTAGTACCAGAGAGGGGTGCGACGCTGGCGTTGCACATTAGAAGAGGTCACCTTTCCAGATAGGAATCTGCCTGATCTTCTGTCTTCATTCCTGTCCTAGGAGATTCTATCTGGCCCCATCTTTAAGGAGTTGGGTTCATCTATGACCATAGGTAAATATAATTCAGTGAAATCTGTCTTTTGTGCCTGTGCTCTCTCTCTTTCCCTCCCTTTTCAGGTACCGTCTTCATTGATCATTTAATGACTTTGCTATATTTTACTTACTCTGCCTTTTTGAGTGAAGGTGGTCACTGTATTTGATTCTTGACTCACAAATTATTGATTTAGATAAAGGTTTTCAAAACTTCTTGAGTCTGTGGTTATTCGAAAGTTAAAAGTCAATGTCATTCTACCTTAAACTAACTCAGCAACCAGATTCATTGAAGGGAGGAAATTACTGTTAAAATAATCGAGTTGATAAGATTTGGTAAAGGTGAATATCAAATTTCAGGTAAAAACACAAAAATTGATGCCAGCAGGTTTTACTAGCTTAGTGTGTGAATGTTTTGGGCCCAGGTGAGTATTAGGCAATGTGTGTGTAACCAGAGCTGGTAACCGCGCTCCTTCATTAGCAAAGTCTAATGGCGCATTAACATTACATTAAAACATCCATTCTTTATCAACATGTAATAAACTAATTAATACAATGCAGGACAACAACCGAAATGCCACAAGAACGTGATAAGGCCTTCAGTGCCATTGGCAACTCTAGGTGGGGGTTGAGTTACGAGAAAGAATGCGTCAGACCCTTATGCTCCCTTGAGAAATTACTATGTATTCATTAATTCTGGTCTCGATTCTCCTGATTATTCTTTATTTCACCTTGGGTGTGTGTTATGGGTTATGTAATTATTCACCTGGTCCCTGTTGCTGGGCAACTCCAAGACAGTTCCACTTGTCATCAATGACAGCACAATAGCTTGTTTTCTGACTGGGGGGGGGCTGGAGGAGGTCTGAGAGACGGTTTGAACTGAGCTGCTGCAGGGGCTGATGGTCTGTGTACTCCTAACCGAATAAATGCTTAGAAAGGATCTTCACGTGTCTGGGTGTTCAACTTATCAGTGTGCCTCCGGGAGACTCTGGGTGAAAGACACCAGATCAGTGCTACAGTGCAATATACTTTCCCACATGAAAATACTGTTATTTCTTCTGCAGTGTTACATCTTCAGATTGCATGCAATCTCAAACAGTCTCCTCTATATTCCTAAAGCCATGAATGAAAAATTGATGTTGACTTAAAACTAGTCACGGTTTAGTTCTCCTTCATTTCTATTGAATGGCCCTGACCTTACCCTCTACCCTCTGCATGCCTCACTCTGAGTGTAGCCCATCCCCTGAGCCGCATTCATGTCTGCCTACTCTCTACTATAGCATTTCTGCGTTTTGCCCACTCCTCACCTCACAGATCATAATCTCCTTCTTATAAACTATATCCCTGGAAATGAACAATAGCTAATCAGCTCTCACCTTTCTATTCACCCCATTGCATGCACTCACAGGAACTCACATACTCACTACTAATGATCACGTCTAACTCCCACTAATTTAAGCGACCAAAAGGAAACTGGATTAAATGCATGGAATGTTTTTTATAACACAACTCCAATCCAATAACCAATAATAACCAGTATTAACTAACTACCAATAAGCAACCATTAAGCAACAATATGTAATACCTTCAGCCTCACCAGAGGTTGTAAGTGCTATATATATATATATTAAATTACAATACAATATAACAGGTGTAGTAATCGTTAATCTTGTAATTCCAGTTGGATCAGTAACTCATGTTAGCTGCCTCGTCAAAATGAAGAGGCCACTCACAATGAGGGCTTAAATTCAGTAAAGTTAATAAGATTATATTATTCAGAGAAAAGTGACATAGAAGGGGAGTTGATCATACCATAGCAGCATGACAGACTGGCCCGGAATTATCAGCTCTTGCCTGAAGGCAGCTTTGAGCGGTCTACTGTGAAAGACCTTATGTGTACAATGCTTGTATTTACAGTGGGATTTGTGTAAACCCATGGGTTGCTATTGGGTGCCATTCTTGTCAATCTCATTCAACATCTTATTTATTGGCTTTCCTCCCCTGGAGCATAGCTTTTCATCACCCATCTGATAAGATGAAATGTATCCTTTCACAGCATCACAACAGGAAACTATCTGTTTCTTAAGGTTCCAGCACTCAATGGAAGTGCACATGTTTTCTTGCTCTCCTCCTGTGCTGCTTCCCCCTCTCCAATACTCTCCATGTGGCTCCACCGTCCCAAGTTCATTTGTTACTTCTCCACCCCTCTCCATCCCTTTCAGCTTTTTTGTTATTTAAACACCCCCCCCCGCCCATTTCCTCGGTTGCTCCCCACCAAGCAGCTCGCCAATGTTTACTTTCCTCACCTGCTCCATTGTTGCTCCCTGCCTATTGTTGCTTTTTTGTCACTTTTGGTATGGCCCAGTGATTGCAATTTGCTTCCAGATCACTCCTTTCTGAAACAAAATGCATTTTGGTACACTTTTCACATTTTTGAAATTGAATGAGTGTCTGCCACATTGGAACAGTAAATTCAAACAAAGACAAAATGACCGCTGTTTCGAGTGTTAGGCGTGTACATATGTGGTGATGTATATGCACCTACTCGTCATCAAGCTGGGGCCGCTATAGTGGCATGGCACAGATGTATGGAAGTATGTTCACACATGAATGCATTCTTCTTATCATGCTTTTTTTCTTTTTTTACCGATGCTGTTCCATGTCAGTAAAAAAGCATTTATTCATTTTTGTCACTGCAGAACACCATTGGCAATAGGTATTCGCAAAGCTACAGGTTTGGGTCACACCCTTCCAAGGCGAGGCCCTTTGGTTTTCCTGGATGTTTGTTACATTTTGCAAAGACGAACCCTATATACAAGGGCTTGTTTTTGAAAACCAAAATGTGGATGCCCCTTATGTACTGGAAGTCTTCTCTCACAGTGGAGAACATTGTTTTTTTACATTTTGTTATCTTCCCTTCAGACTCGAGCTTGAAAAACAGCACAGGAAGCTCTTCCCCAAACAGGATGGGGTTTATCGTGTCATTGAGCCTGTGGAACTGTGACACAACATGAACATTTTCACAATGGTGGAGCCAGTGAAGCTATGTTATCAGAGATAGTGGTTCCACCATCTCTATATGAAGCAGGGAAGCCAAGAGGTGGGTGAATAGAGCATCTGCTGGTTTTTGGCAGATGCCCTCTTACCAACCGCCTCTAATATGCCCATACACGCTCAAATGCTCTGTTTCTACTAGAGGGCTGAGGTCAGCTGGGGTCAGAAGAAAAGAAATGGGAGGCAGCTATGCTCTGGAGCACTCTGCGCCCATCACTCCGAGCTCACAAGGGCCGCATCAGATGTAAATATCTACATCAACATGTAAATATGAGGCATTTCAACTTTTAGGAAATGATTAAATGAATCACAGTTTTGTGGCTGAGAAGCTATATCCTGCATGTACTTAAGAAAATACAAAAATAACATACTCGAGTAGAATATCAACATCAACTCCATTGTCTAACAGCTCAAAAGGGTCCTGGTGGACTACCGCACTGAGAACCTGTGAAAAAATGTTAATTTGTCTAGATTTATGTCCAACGAGCCACCTAAAAGTTTCTATCCCTAAGAAGATAGCTGGTTCAGCCAGGTGCAATACCTTATTGGGCTAGGTAACACCTTCTGATTTTAGAAACGCATATCACATTGTCTCCGACCTGTTCCTTTTGCTTATCCTATAGTTTCCACTTGGAGGTGCAGAAGGTAGTTAGACGACTCCTTGTCTCCTTGTGTGTCTTCTTTTTCCAATTTCCTTTCCTTCCACCCTCTGACCCGCTCTCCCCTCCCCCGCACCCACCCCTCTCCAATCCTCTCCAATCCCAAAGGCACTTGATTTGGGAGTGATCGCCATTTCTCGTGTGAACCATCCGGCTCATCACCCCCAATCCCTGGACACGAGGTGCTTTCCTTCATCACTTCTGCCTGCACTACAAAGAAAGTAGCACAGCGCATTGAAATGCCGTTATCTAGTACACCGCCATCTTGGATAGCATGTAAAGTTAACCAAAGTGCTGCTCCTGGTGTTTTTGTCAAACTCTTCACAAATGAACACTCACCATTGTGGCTAGCATAGTGCTGGGCTTCCACTCCGCTGCAGTTGTGCTGCATGGCTGCGCCCTAGCAGCCCTCTCCAGTCTCCGTGGGGCTTTCAGTACCCAAGTAGCCACCTGCCACTCACCCCATGTCAGGTGCTCTGTGTGCACAGAGCAGGGGTCCCTAAGATATCTGTCCAGCAGCCCCCCTGCAGCACATGCTGGTTGATCGTGAAGTGTATGGATGGATAGGACATTTAATACTGTCCTGCCTATTTAATATCACCTTCAGTACAGGCAGGACTAGCGCTTACACAACAGAAGAGAGAAAAGCAAAAATGGGAACCCGAAAGAGAACAAGAACAAAAGAAAAGTGAGCCAATATCCGGACCAGGCACATATTTCTCAACATGCACAGCTGCCAGGCAAAGTCCCAAAATCCAAGACATGCCCGCCCTGTGGATACACGCATGATGAAGGGACATGAGAACCTGGTGCTCCTCCTTAATATCATCCCAAGAACATCGATGGTATCTAATATCTTGGCCAGAACATCGTGATGTATAGAATATTGTAGGATATAGCATCACACGTTAGAATATCGTTTTTGTTTCTTTGTTTAACATATCGTTGTATTTAATACTGCTCTGTTCTATATATAATATTTCTATATATAGTGCACAAACATCCAGCTTCAAATGTTGAACCAGGCTTATGTAGGGGCGGAAGCCCAGCTGGAGGAGCGCACCAATGTGAAAGAAAAGGTAACCAAAATAAAGTAATGCTCACTCAGCTTCCAGAGCAGTGAAACCGAAAAGTTTATTGCAAATATAGTATATACCATATAATATCTATTTCTGATTTGATTTTTGTGTAATATTGTATTAGTATGAGACATATTTATTATTGAAATTTTATTGTTCAGCTTTTATAACTATTCTTTTACTTGATTTTATTTTTTGGCCAATATATTTAAATATTTAATAATAATTCTTTGTTTTTTTGCCGGTTGAATTTGTGGGGGAGTAGGATGGGAAGATTTTTAAAATATATTTTATATGAATTGTTAAATAATTTTAATGGTTCAATTCAGTTAATAATTTGTTACTAAATGGAATAACTTGTTTATCATAAGTTTCTACACAAACAATTTAATTCCACTTTTTTTCGAAGCAGTCGCAGACCACCTAAATAGATAGTGCAGACCCAAGGGGTCTCTGAACCACAGGTTTAGAATCTCTGATCTATAGCACACTCCTTCCTTTATTTAAGTGAAACTTCAGAAATACTTGCATATTAGAATCACATCACTGTAGTCTAGCATCCCTGTTGAGCACTCCACCCTACAAGATGTTATGCATCAGTGAAACATCCTTCAGTAAACAAGAAGCACAACCATTGAACCCCCTCTTGTCAAAGACAAGAAACATCCAAGATGAAACATTTGGAATTCAAGAGGATGTTGGAAACCTGGTTCTATAATCGGAATCGTATCCACACAAGAACCAGATCTAATCTCCCACATCAGAATGGCAGGCTCTTCCACAAGTGTAGCTATTTCATAATGTACTTGGCTCCTTCAATGGATCAGACCAGCTTCAAGATCACAGCAACACAATAAAAACAAACTCCTGCTTACCACCCTTGATACCAAAACACTTCACACATAGGCCAAATTTGCATGACGCTTCTAGTCAAAGACTAATAAAAATGCAGCGTAAGATTAAGCATTGTGTCTCTCCCACATCTTCACACTACTACACACTGGTGCGCAGGTTCTAGTGACATCATAAGAGAATCACTCATGCCATCACGCACAACACCAAAACCACTTTCCATGTGGACCGTGCTACAAATCAACAGCCTGGCCCTGATGGTATCATATCTGCTGATATGGTGATTTTGGCCTGCCCCCATCCTTGTCCCACCCTCTTTGATTCCTGACTCCACTTTTCCTTGGGTGTCTTTAGGGAAACAGACTTTACACCGCGGCTCGGACCATGCTGTGCCTTAACAGCACGGTCCACCCCACAGATGTGTCTGTACAACGCATTCATTTACCACGCAAGTCGTTACAATGACTTGCCATAGAGAGAGCATTGTTGGATTGATGTTGGACTTTAAGTCCAACACTTTCCCTACTGTTGCACAGACTGGAGTTGGAATAGTAAATGATACTATTCCCACTCCAGCACTTTTCCTAAGGCAAGTCGTTGTAGCGACTTGCATGGTAACGGAATGCGTTGTAAAGATGCAATTGTTGTTCTGACTGCATTATTAAAGCAGATGTGATTAACGCCTGAGTGGTTCTAACATACAACCGTGCCTATATGTCAATGGTGGCCTGTTCGGCTGTGGTGGTCATGCCTGCTCCTACTGCCCATTGACCAGGTCCAGTGATGTTCTATGCCACTACTGGTTTATGGTGCGGTCTTCGTACTACCATTCAACATCATCACCACACCCACACATAGTAGCAACGCTGTTGTTGAAGTAGGTACGTTCACAATAAAGCTCCCTTGTGGCATAGAATATTGATTGTTGTTACACATCTTTGGAGTTCAACAGAAGAAGGATGGAGTGGGAAAAATTGCTTTCTTTAAGTGGCAAAAAATAATGCATTGCTGCCCCGTGTGGGCATATTTAAGAACTAAATCCAGCAATGTTTAATTATTTTCCAAAGCTTACTTTTACTAGTAAGCAATACAGTATGTGTTTTGTTATAACTTTCATCCCTACATTAGACTCCCTTCATTTTGTTGCAACATTTAATTTATAGAATTCCTATCTTTTGATTAATTTGGGGCCTCCCATGGTCTTTATTTTCCTGACTGTGTTGCTGTTTTGCCATTTGCTGTAAATGTACCAGTTGAATTACTCTGAGGACAGACTAGGTGCCGGAGTCAACTAACAATGGCGAGGCTGATGAGCCTCACAGAAGCCGGTTTACCTAGAAGGAGCAAGATTGTTGAACATTTTGAGACAATTAGTCACAGCTTTCATCAAGGCTGTGTGACCTTGTTGTCCTAGGTCAAAAGGCTGGGTTCCTACATTGTTGTTCCCTCAACCTCTTAAGATGAAGCAGGAATTCTCAAATGTTATGCCAAAGAATGCATTTGAATTCATCAATTTCAAGGTGACAAGTGGGGATATCAGGCTGCTTTCTGAACCTTCTGAAATAATTTTTGGGCAGAAAGCCAATGAGCCATCGGGCTCTGCTGTCACGTGCACCCTGAGGCCAGGCGTAGCTAAGGGTTTAAATAAAGGGACGTCAGACTACTCGAGGCCGAGTCCATACTGTAACCCCTGGTGTACGTGTTCTGCTTATGCTGCCTGCATCGCCTGCTTCATCTACCCTCCAAGTTTGTAAGATCTTAACTATTCTCTGCCGGTGTCCCTGTCAGGCGTCACCTCCTCTGTTTCCCCGCTGCTGGAGGAACGTGCATCAAACCTATGCAACTTTGCCAATGTGCTTGTTAATCCTGAGATGAAGCAGCGCACTCCATGCCTTGATGAGTCTCAGCACCGTTACAGCTGAACGATGGCGCTGTGGAAGACACAAGTGAAACAGGAGAGTGCAAATCTCTACCTCTCTGGTGCCACAGAGCATCTGGGGGCTTGAAACACACATAGGATGAAAGAGTGATTCAGGTATATTCCCAAAGACCGATACACTATTAGGACTTACCACAGGAGGAGAGAGCGTCTTCACATGCCCTGTAGACCAGCGCTGTGGCATACTACAAGCACCGAATTATCACTTCCAAGTTGTCTTGGCAATACGCCACCCTCACTTACGGTGCTCGAGCCTCGGTGGAAGATACTAGTGAAAGGGTCCACGCGCACTATTGGAATGGCGAGGTGCCAGCAACCATATCATTGCAACAGTGTTATCACATAGAAACAAAATAAGGCACTACACAGCTACAGGTGAACGCGCCTGCATTTTGGCCCAAACAATAGAGCGGCCGCTGGACTTCTCAAAATGACACCAGCGCAGGCAAGATTTGTGCCACCGTTCAGCAAGGTAGCTGATCGTGCCATGGCAGCCCCCAAGTGGAGGACGTGGCCAAGCAGACTAAAAACTACTTTCAAGCAACCTCCCAAAATCTGCGCTACAGTGAAGAGATCACAATTTCTGTGCTTTTTTGGGAGAGGAAGTCTTCAAGCTATTCAAAAAGCTCCCAACACTGGAGTGAATGACAACCATGATGCTGCTGTTACTGCCCTCAATGCGTATCTTGACCCCCAGATCAAACCTGATTACGAGCATATCAAACTGTGACAAGAAAGGCAGGGAAAAGGAGAAACCATTGACTGTTTCTACATGTGGCTGTAGAGATTGACAGCACATCTGTCTACAAAGACCCGCAGAAGGAAGTCCACGTGCAAATAATCGAGAGGTGCAAGTCATCACTTCTACATTTACTCATTCTTTGTGAACTTGGCATGAAGATGGAAGACATGTTGATGCTTGCCCACTCTTGTGAAGTATTAAAAAGCAGAGCTTAACAGAAGGAAGTGGTGCTACCAAGAAGCTCCTTTCCAACAATGTAAATCCCCAACCAGGGTAAAAGACAAAAAAATGAACACAGTGCAGAGAAAATGTTCACCCCGAATGTCGACTCCGCAATAGGCCCTGCGCAGCTGCTGGATGAACTGCGGGTTAGACAAGCACCCATCATCGAAGGGAACTGCGCAGTAGAAGACCTCTTCCAAATGCCACAAGCTGAACCAATTTGCACGAGTTTTCTGAGGAGGTGGGCAAGAGGAGAGTATCCCCACATCGACCACTGCTCCCTCACCTGTGAGGGCCTTAATGATGGATGTAGATTGCCAAGCCAAACCTTAATCGGACATCATCACAGAATACGAGACAGAGGATGACAACGAAGAAGATTTTCTAATATTGTATGCTGGAAAAAGGGTGAAGTCAAAGAGACCACCACCAGACTGTGAGGTTAAAATACAATGGGCAAACATCAAAGAATTAATCGCTACTGGAGCACTTGTAAATATGAATGTACTATGAACAATTCCAAGCTCTCAATCCACATCTGATGCGGTGCCCCACCAAAACGTACATATACGCAGGTGAGGGACAGTCACCATTGCCCATAGAAGAGATATTCAAAGTGAAAGTACATCACAGGGCAGGAGTGATAGACGCAAAGTTTTAAATTACCACCAACACGGACGGCACTCTGCTGAGCTGGCACACCGTGGACGACCTTGACTTGGTCTTTTTCGTGCATCAAGTCTACAACTGACTGATGGAGACCTTAATCAAAGCCTTGGAGTACCTCTTTTCAGGCGTAAGGTGCCTCAAGAATCACACAGTCAAGCTGCACATTAATAAGATAATCAAACCAATGGCACTGTGACATTGGAGAGTACCTTTTCACCTCAAGCCACAGGTTGAGAAAGAGCTGGAATGACTGGAGGCATTACATGTAATCAAGAAAGTGACAGGAGAAACTCCATGGATGTCTCCCATGGAGCTAGCAACTATGTCAAAGCAACCGGGCTCAGTCCGCCTATGTATAGACATAAGACTTCCCAATTGAGCAATCAGGCTCAGGCAACAGATCACACCCACAATAGAAGACATCGTCACTGACCTTACAGGAGCCCAGAAACACTCTATGTTTGGCTTTAATCAGTGTCAGAATGGGACAGAATGTATGCCTGGTCACAAAATAAAAGTGGCCTCCATTAGTGAATTAGATCACTAAAAAAGTGTGTGATGTTTGGAAATTGGGGCAGTTTTAAACTTGTGAAGACATGCTGCATAAGTATTTTGCAAAGTATGGAAGACCACATGGATTTGAGCTTGCTGTGGGTAATGTTTGGTTTAATATCAGGGAAATCAACAGTAAAAAGCAGTCCAGCAGACCATAAAACAGGCTCACAAACAGGTAAATAAATCGATCCACACACTGACCTGTCAGTTATCCTGTCGGGCACTGTCTGTTTTCCCTAATGTGCAGTCTGACCCTGACCTTAATGCCGAGTACCATCAGTTACTCTAAATCCAGTGAGTCGGTATATCACCATTAGTGTATCATTTTCCACCCCGCACTGTCTCACTCAGTGCAACCCAGTCTCTCTGATGTTTTGCTGGGCACAAAAAGATAACATTCCGGCAGTGAAGATGCCTAGACATCCAAGAGAGCCAGCAACACTGTTCAAAGAAAAGTGATTATGCCACTAGATGTAGGAGAGCCACTAACTGACTGCTAGGGGGGGGACTAAGTTTTCATCAAAGATCAACATCATTTGAAATTTCATATCCCCTATGAGCAAAGGCCCATGGTGCATGATTTCAGTGAAAGGGACAATTGTAGCAGCCAACAAAAAGGGACAGAAACTGTTATCCTTAATTTCTCATACTTCAAGAGAATACCACGAGGTGTTGAGAACAGGGCGAACAACCAGAATGTCCCGAGGGAGAAGGCAATGAGTTAGAATGGGGAAACGAAAAAGATTTGTTCACTCCGGTCTCACCTGCTTTACCAACGACCCAGCCTGAGCCATGTAGGGGAGCAATCTGTGGAGATGGGTGCTATACAGCCAACCATAGTACAAGCTCTGATGGCACTACAGAGGTGGGGCAGAGAGCAGCCATTAATAACCAGCCAGAGGAGTCTACCTAGGTGATAAAGGAAATAAACCATCAGAATGCATGCCTTATATCCAGTCATAGCAAATGTGCTCTGGGTCGTCTAATGATGCTCTATAAAGTCCATGCAGGAGTGACAGGTGTGCAACCAACTGGAATGGGCATTATACAACGAGTGATACTACATCCTCTGGGGTTTCCACTCTGAAGAGTCAGGTAGCAGCTCATAGGAAAGGGCATTATACAACCAGCCATTGCATGTTCCTCTGAAGAGATCACCCATGTGTGTTATGGAGTAGCCCATTAGAATGTGCAGGTGAATGCTCCAAGGATTTCGCCCCTGGGTTGCAGGGTGCAATGGGCACTATACAATGAGGCTGTCAGGAATCTAGCTAGTTCCAGACAATCTGTAAGGGACATTAGCTGAGTTCATGACAAGGCAAGATAATGGGGGTGCTTCCTCTATACAGGGACAAAGGCTTTCTAGAGAAGGAATTAAATAAAAACAAGAGAGTATCTGAAGGCTGTAAGGGAAGCAGGACAGAAGCAAGTTGGAACAGGCAGTGAATATGAAACTGGATGTCTGTAGGGGAATTATGGAGATAATACAAGTAAAACCAAGAAGTAAAAAAGCATGGAAATAGTAGACAAACTACCATAAATAATAGTTTGTCTACTTCTCAGAAGTGATCTTTGGCATGGAGTGGTGTAGTATGCATGGTGTGGTAGCACACTGCCATCCCAGACAACACATTTCCAATTGAAATGACCATTACAACTGCACAGACATAGTTTTAGTAATCAAACTGTACAGTGCACAAACGATAGTGTGTGGAAATAGCATCACCTAGTGCTTTGATTTGTTTTGATCATATTAAAGTATTTATTTCCAACACACTTCGAATTAACAACAAATGCTTTGTGTGTTCCTAATTCTGGAATATTCTGAAATAATTCAGTTCATTTAAGTGTTGAGTGCTAAAAAAAACAAAAAAAGTTCCCACCCCCAGTATCCAGCAAGATTACAGCACAAATCCTCTCACTTTGAAGTCAGAAACTGAAAAGTAAACACCATGCACTCTCAGAACACAGGGCTTGACATTTGACCTCTGTCTGTGAATGCACAGCAAATGTGACAAGATAAGAACAACATTTACAGGCCTGGTTACAGAAAGGAGCACTCGTGGAAGAATACAGGAGGAGTTGGTGTGAAAGAGCTGTGCTCCTTTGGTGATACAAACTCACCCTGGACAGACTAAAACAAATAAGGACAGCACATATAAAGCTCGAAAATGTGAGTTGCAAACCACAAAGCCAATGATAAGCAACGGGCGGGAATGCATTCCAAGGGAAGCTTTCTGAATGTACCCAAGATGTCTTTAGCAAACCGGTAGGCTTCATCCTAAAAAGGAGCTGTTCACTCCTTCGGATCACTACACAGTATGCTGCCAATACTGCACATGTGCTGCTTAACTCCTGGTGAAGGCAGTAATCTTCCACCACTATGAGGGTAGTGCTTTGAGCACCGGTCCCGATCCAACAAGGCCACAATCCACGAGGCAGGACTAGGTAAAGGCACACATGCATGATCTGCATTCCCTATGACAACAAAAACCAGCATTAGGGATCCAGGCATTAGTACAGTTGGGACACTCAAGGCAAGGGTTTGCGTCCATTACCATGCAGAGGGCTTTTCTGTCCCAACAGTCCACAAAAAAGAGTGCTGGTACCCACCACAAGCACACATTGAGAACTGGAAACGCATAGCTCAGGTGCCATGTAATGGCACTCCAGGACTTGCAGTACAGCAAAAAATACATACAAATGACACCCTAACGCTGGATTTTGTTTTACCCCAAAATGTTCGGATAGATGTTCTTTTTCGCCATTAATACATTTTGATGTGCATTAAGCAGCTCTGATGTGGCGCCTCTTTGTTCTCATCATCGTCGAACGGAATTTTGCTTCGCTACACTATCCCAGTATTAATTTAGACTGCAGAAAAACTACATGCCCTAGAATGCAGTGCGGCGTTCCGAGCTTCACAAAAAAGGCAGCAGCTACTGCGATTCACACGGGGGCCATCCACACATTTCTCCGGCTGGTGTCTTAAAGCGGAACCGCGGCTCAGCCGCTGACACGCCCCTGCAGGCCTCGCTGTTCATTGTCCCCGTTGAAGCGCCGCTCTTAATAGAGCTGGGCTCGGATTGGTGGAGAGAGGTGGGCCGGCAAACGAGCAGCTGTTGCTGCACTTTTCGGCTGTATCGAGGAAGTGACAAGAGAGACACAAGACCTGTGCTGGGAACCGGGTAAGGAACGGCTCTTGCAACTTCTGCTGACATAGAGCCACATGGCTAACGCGGCATGTGCTTCTGTACGTCATTTATAACCTCTCGTATAATCTTATCTGAGGACATATGGAAAGGGAATAATGGCAAATCAATAACCATGCCGGCTGCATCCTACGAGAATTACAGGGGCAGCTGCTGCCAAGTTTGTATATTGTGCCAGGCAGCGTTCAGCTGCCGCAAGACCCCCTGTGTCAGCAAATCAGGAAGCTGCAGGCGGTGGCACGTGCATGGCAAGGAGTGAGTCAGCCCACATCATAGAGTTTTGTGGTGGGAAGTAATAATGACCAATACATAGGTGTGAGGATTCCACGATTGAAATCAGGACATTTTGACGTTGAAATGCGGTAGCAATTGAAATGTAAGGGGGCTGTATGTAAACTTTGTAGGGTAATATTTGCAACATTCTTTCTCTCTGTCTTCTTTTTTCTTATAGGAAATGATGATGAAATAAGGCACCATTCCAACGAGGGGCACCTCACAGCTGTTTTTGAAACTAAAATAGTGGATGAGGTTTTATTTATTTCTGGTATACATCTGAAATAATTTTGTGCTTTAAATATTGCCAACTGAACGCCACTCTTTTTTTATCAGCCTCAGAAGGTTGAATGTCCGAGTCAACAATGTAAGTGTTTTAACTTGTTGACCCCTCCGGTTACTTAGAGATCTTGTTCTCAGGTGCATTAACCCAATGAGATGATGCTTTGTCATAATCAGAACAATTGCATGTTTTTAACTCTAAATGATCGTTGTAACGTTGTAGGTACAAAGGCAGGGTAATATGCCGTCACTGTAATCCTGTTAGAACAGGTCATATCACTTCTGGAAGCATGCATGTGGTGTTGTGAGGACTACTAGCCTTGAAATCCAGAAATACTGTTCCATGACCCAGACGAATGGGCAGTACAACCTGAGGAGAAGGGGTTCATTTCGTGCAGTGAAATGAAGTCTCGTTGCATAAAGGAGTTTGAAGGCACAATCATATTTCCGTTGGTTGGTCACCTGCTCAATATGAACTTAATACACTTTTCTGATTTTATTCCGAGCCTTTTGTATTAGTCATTTGACGTGTGCTAGATAAGGCCGGTAGAGGTGGGGCAGAGTCTGTCACGAGTCAGACAGAACCTGACACTGACCACCTCCTCAGCTGGAATAGACTTGCGAAGCCATTGGCCGCGACCCTACATTCTTAAGATGGCCTTATAAGTCCTCTGCAGCTGAGGCGCTGCTCCATTCAACATTTAGTTTACGAGGCTCTCCTGTGTACAAAACCCTAAGTGAAGCTTGTTTTGTGTCGATAGGACGTGTCAAGCACAATATTTTAACCTGCCAAAAAAGGAGTCACCATCCCTCAAAAATCTATACAAAGGACAGCGTTAGACGAGGCCTGTGACCGTGTGATACGGGCAGGCATGTGACCGTGTGATACGGTATACTCCTCGGAAGAAGCACCTGTTTAAAGTGCCAATACGGGTTTCTGTCTAAAATCACATTCTGCTCTGGCCCTGCTGACTAAAAATAGACGAGGGTTTGCCTGTTGCTGAGTCACCCTCTGTGGGTGACTGACAGTATTTTTGTAGGGATACAAGATTGCCATTTAAAAGAACTATCATCCCATAATCGTTACAAGTAAAAACAGAAGGACTATAAGGCAATATTTTGTTTTACTTCAACATTAATTTTTGGCTGAATGAGGGTGTATAAATATTTCTGAACAACAATACCCACGTCACATAAACTGAACTCATAAACGTGTTAGATAACTGCACTGAACCTCAACAAATGACCCTCTGTGTTTCTATCAGAGTCCCAGATTTCAATTTGTGTCCCTCATTTAGTCCGAATTAATTACGTGTGCAGCCATTTCTGGAATTTGTAGTTCAGAGATCTGTAGCACATGCCCCTTCTGCAGAACGAATATACAGAATTAAAAAGCCTTTAATGTTCTTGTTTTAGGCCTTCAAGGGAAGAGAAGACGATTACACCGTGCCTTGGTTTAACTCAGTGTCCTTGAAGTAGCTCTTCTCCGCAGAGTGTGTATTTTTATGATATTATAAGAGAAATATAACCTTTGAAGGGCTGGAAAAGTATGTTTATAGTTTTGTTGTTTCTTTTATTGATTATAATTTGAAGAAAAACTACTACAGAGACCTCAAGCCTCACACATTGCGAGTGAGACACACACACAATTCGAAGCCGGGCTGAACGGGCTCACTGCTATTACAGTTCAGCCCATCATTGAAATGTGTGCCTGCGGTACATGTCACACCTAGTGGGCGAGGCTGGAACTTGCTTTCTAAATGTACCTGTCAGAGCTCTGCTTTGTGCTGAGTGGCCCCTGGGTGCTGGAGAAGCTTCACGAACCAGGACCGCCTCAGGTGATTCCTCCTCCAGACCCCTGTATTTCATGCATGAAGTCTCTTTGGACACAACAGAGTGCTGCTCCTCAGCGTCTGTTAGCCATTAGTCTCCCATAGTGATTTTTGGTATTAGTCTATTATTTGTACTTTGAGTGGTTTATCATTTCTACACTGCCTCCCACCGTACACTCATCGATCGACTATGCCAGATTGGAATCACAGACGATGCGCTCAGATGGATGGCATCCTTCTTCACTAGAAGCACCCGGAGAGTCCGCTTCCCTCCCATCACCTCGCAACCCAAGCACATCATCTGAGGCGTACCCCAAGGCTCATCCTTAAGCAGTGCTTTAAATGGGCCGGGACTCACCGGTACTGAGTACCGGCACTTCTCATTTTTTGCGCTTGAGTACCAGAACTACTTCTTGTCTAAAGAGAGTACCGGTACTCATGGGGCAGCAAGCCAACTAAGTGCAATTTGGCATTTAAAAAACAGAAGCGTGACACACAGTTGACGAGTTGGTCCGTTTTTGTGAAGTGCTAATCTCCCCTTCCCATCTGCTAATTGAGCAACGCCCCTCCCCCCGTCGTGCTCTCTAGCCCGGGCTGCTGCAGCCTTATGGACACATGGGATTCTTTCAGCAGACCTGCAAGCTGGGCTATTGTGCTTTGTTGGCCATCCAAACACCTTTGAAAAGTGGGAGGTGCTCTGTTTTTATTTTTACATTTCTTCTTGTGCCCCCTTCAGTCGAGCTCTCTTCAACCCATTTGCAAGGCGTAAAAGACTTAATGGGGGACAGATGAAAGCCCCAATTTGCATCTCACCAATCTCCCTACCGATAAACACACTGTAGCTGTACCTTGCCAGAGCTTAACTTATAAAAAGGAGAAATAATATACATACCCTTCCTTTAAAATATAATTGAACAAGACAGTGATATTGTGTTACTTATTTTTGATTTCTATAGCACTTTCCCAGTGCTTGTGAGGCCCAAGGCGCTATTACACTGGAAACAATTTAAGAAGAGTTTAACATTGAATTAAAAGTAAAATATTTATGACATTAGAAAATAAATGTTAGTGAACTTTTTTCTTAGTGCCTTTGAAACAATTTCTAACATAAAGCGCCAATGAAACAAAATCTGAAATGAAGAGTTGCATTCGGTCATGAGGTTTTATCAATGATTTTAATTAATGGCCAGCCCTCCACGCTCATCCGCTCGTTCGAGGTAATTGTTGCTTTTAGCACAGTTTATTGTGGGTGCACATGAACTAAATACCCTATCTGCATGCACAAGTGCTTCCATGTCCCTGTGTGTGTTCTTATAACAGTGAGTGTTGTCTGCAGTGTGCATATCTGCACAACAATTAAATCGCAATCAAATTAAACGTGTGCCTCTGGCCCGGTCCCATAGCACTATCCGTAGCCCTGCCCCCATAGCCCCACCCTCTTTGCCCTGCCCGCCCCTAACCCCGTTCCCTAGCCCACATCTCAATTTGGTGAGTACCTGCACTTATTTTTTTCCATTTAAAGCACTGTCCCTAAGTCCAACCCTCTTTGACATCTACATGACCCCTCTCACAGACTTCCAGTGCTTAATTTCAGCAGTGCTCGGCACCGGCACTTAATTGTCAGCACCACTACCTATGACAGTCTACCTGCCACATGGTGGCGCTGTTATTTGAATTTAGAGAAGAGCACAACAACTGATGTTTATTAATTCAATATATATTAAGAATGACTAATACCTGCTGCCAAAGCCATTTTTTTAACTTTGGGATCCTGAAATTGTCAGAATTGTCACACTTGTAGGAGTGTGACTTATTAGTTATGCTATTACTGTAATTGACAGTGGCAATGGGCAGTGCACGCAGCAGTGGCCTGCTGACTAGAGCCCTGGGACTTAATTTTTTTTAACAAATTAAGCACTGATGACTTCAACATAATTTCCTACGCCGACGATACACAGCTCGTACTCTCACTCTCAGCGTACCCCACCTCGACAAAGACCAACTTCCACAACTGTATGAAGAACGTCGCAGCATGGATATAAGATAACTGCCAGAAACTTAATGCAGAGAAAACAAAAGTTCTGATCTTTGGCAGACACACTGTTCTCTGGAACGGCTCCTGGTGGCTGGAGGAGCTCGGACCTACCCCCATGCCGAAAGACCACGCCTGTACCCTCGGCATCATCCTGGAGGGTGAACTCTCAATGAAACGTCAGGTCAATGCCTTCTCCTCAGCCTCCTTCAACACGATCCGCATGCTCTGCAAAAACTTCAGATGGCTCCCATTCAGCATAAAGAAAACTGTGGCACAGGCCCTCATCACCAGACGACTTGACTATGACATTGCACTATGTAGGCACCACAGCTGAACTCATGCAAAAACTCCAGACAATCCAGAACGCAGCAGCCAGACTGATCCTTAGCCTGCCCAAGAGGGCACACATCATCCAGCACCTAAAAGCCCTCCAATGGCTCCACGTCTAGAAGAGATGCCGTTTCAAGCCTCTGACCCATGCCTAGAAAGCCCCCCACAATCAAGAACCAGCCTACATGACCCACTGCTTGCTGTTTCACCAACCAATTAGAAATCTCCGCTCCGCACACCTCGCCCTGGCTCAGACACCACGTATCTGCAGCTGCTGCTCCAGAGGACGCTCCTTCTCCCACCTCACTGCCAATGCCTCAAACACCCTCCCCCTTCACCTCCGCACTGCACCATCGATGACCCACTTCAGGAAGGGACTCAAGACCTGACTCTTCTACTGGTTCCTGAAGCACAGCACCTGGAGACCCCTCGGGTGATTAGCTGCGCTATACAAATATGAATTGATTTATTGATTGATTTCACTGGGGTAATTTCCTACGTTGTAATTTATGCCAAAGTTTGGGTGGCATTGCTTTTTTTTACACCCTCTGATATTCTAATTAAGTGCAAATTTTACGAACTTGAAACACTTGAGAGCTCTGAACACTATTGACTACTTTTCGTGATAAGTAAGCACACATGACAATTGCCGCATTTTCCATTTCATTATTTATTTCCATGTTGTTCCTCATAAACATTAGATTTTCTCAGTGTTCCTTCCAAGCATTTGAAGGGCTATTATGAAACCTCATTCTTGACATTCCCCTCATATTCCTGTCTTTGAAGGTCCCATGTAATGTCAAGTATGAAATTGGATCAATAATCCCAGCTGTTAGGATTTTACAATCCTCCATCGCTGAGAATAGTATACGTAGTTCAGGGTGCACAATCTTGTAGTTTATCTGGAAGTGTGTTTTTTACTCCACTGTTATCAAAGGACATGCCACACTATGGGGATGGTGGTGTCATTCCATTTTCACTTCCTCTTTTTACATTGCATTAAAATAGGACATATAGGGAAACTATTGAACAGGTGCATTTTGTCCATCCCTTTAGAAGACAAGCATCCAGCAGGTTCACCAATCGTTTTACCCTGGTTCCATCACTCAGTGGTTCACCCTATAACAGGACTAGTGTTCGAAGGGGTACACAGCATGTACATCCACATGAGGTAATAAGATAAAAATGCTTTACCTAACATTTATTTATGACTGTCACATTTTGTTAAGGTATCACAAGCTTAGACTGTATAGGTGACTAGCTAAAAGTTTAATGTCTCTGTCGGGTTTATTATCAGAAGCGATTCTCACTTCTCTCTACACTATAACATATCACGAACTGCCAGCTGTTTCCGAAACACATACTGCCCGCATCCGAGCTGTGGCCTTCGAGAAAATGCACTTCTAAATTAATGATGTATCTTACTGTTATCCACCACTGTGGCAAGATTTAACCTGATTGCTCCCAATTAATTTCAACACATTTTGGTCATTTTGCAGTTTATTATGCTAACTAGCCATTGCTTAAGCAGAATACGTTTTTTTAGTTGCTATTTCTTGTGTGACAAACTCAAAATGCATCATTAGGATCTGTAGACAAAAAGGGATGAACTGATGTATCTATGGTCTGTGAAAAGTACACCATTCTGAGTCTGTGACTCCCAGACCGGGACCTCCATCCCTCGACGAAGGCTTAGCTTTGGAAAGCAACCTGTGCAGAGTGTAGCACGCACTGGGCAATGCCAGAGGCTCTGCCCTTCTGTATTATGCTTTGTGTGTCGTGGACCTCTGCCATGCCCTGAGCGAATACAGGAAGAACATGGCGCACCCGCTCTCTATGCGGAATGTCTGTGTCTTATAGGTACTAAGCAAAGGTCCAAGGGTTACTAACTGGTTGCACCATCTGAGAGATCATCGCCTGTGCCTACTATTCTCAGTATGTACTGCACGTAGGACTTGACAGGAAGCTCTAACTTGTGCACAGTATACATAGGCCAAGGTGCAGTTTGTACTCTGCCAGTTTTGAGCCCAGTATGTACTATGCACAGGCATGTTCATTGGCCACGGTTATGGCAGAAAACCAAAATATGTTCCAAATTTACTAGCAGCATCACTGTTAAGTTGGATCTGGTTGCAAGAATGAAATAGTCAGTGGCTCACCGATTATGAGTGAAATCAGATCCTCAGTGTTTCGTTCCCGCCATACGGTCCTCAAATACCCACATTCAGTCTTATTCAGCCACTTACTCATTTGCATAGTCCATATTAATATGTTTTTCTTAAATAATTCATGGAATATTGTCATATACCTATGAAGACCTACATGCAAGTTCTTATGCCAGACCGTCACATTTTTCCTGTACACATGTATTAGTGAAGAGATGCTGATGATAGAACCAATCACAATGTATTGCTATCTGTCTGCATCTAATGCTGTCACAGAATGCCTGCTGAGAGAAACAGTTATTTTTCATTTATAGGCACCAGCTATAGAAGCTGTTGGTCAGACCTATTGTTTCAAATATTCAAAGAGCGCATCAAGGGTCAGCTCCTTGCTCATGATTAGATGGGTTTTTGTCTGTCTCACTTCCCTGCTCCCATTTAAAAATCCTATTCATGTGTTTGTTCCACCCAGAAGCATTTAGTTGAGGGGCTGTTAGTGCATGTATTTTTTTGCCCTTCCCCATGTGTTGCTTCCCTGCTCACAACCCTGTTGCCCCAATCTCATACGTTGCTTCCCTCACCACTCCCTGTCCCGCTCGGCTCATTGTAGTTTTTTCTTTTAAAAAAAAAAAAAATACTACCGCCTTGATCTTACTGCTCAGTGGCATTTACTCTTCTCACCCACCTGGCTGCTCTACCATTTCCCCCCCACCTACCCCATCACATCTTTAAAAAAAAGTTAATATTATTTTATTATGAGGGTCCAGCAACTGTAATTTGCTGAGACGCTGCAATTTTCATGAAAAGCACTTTACTGTAGATGTTCCTTTTTTTCTTATAATTTACCACTCACAAATGGGTGACTCTCATCTTGGAAAGGTTAATAACAAAGTAAATGACAGGCATATTATGACGCATTTTCATTTATGTGTTATGAGAATGCATGTAGCATGAAACGTGTGCACGGCATAAGGATACATAAATCACGACTCATGGGTACACATCTATCATGATATCTTGGAATGGGTTTCCTTTAATGGCCCCCTGATTTCGCGGGGTGGTTCATTCCCAGCGGCAAGAACTGCCGCTCGATTAATACTGCTCCAGATTTGTCCTAAGACGGGAAGCTCTCCAGCAATGACACGAAGCTTCAATATATATATATATTCACTGAAAAAAAACATAGGTTTCAGGCAGGTTACAGTTAGAAATTAGGATTTAAAAAACCTTTGAAATTCATTGGAAAAAAACATAGGTTTCCGGGACATTATAGTTAGTTGGACATTTCACTTGTACAGAACCAGTGAAATTTGGCCGTTATAGTTAGTTCAGCTAACTATAACTCGCGCCTCCACAATGCACTGCTGATGACATCACATATTACATCATTCATGACATGGTCAGTGACATCACTGATGACATCACTGATGACATTTCAAATGACATCACTGATGACATCATCCAGTGACTGTGTGTTTCTGTAAAGTTTAAATATGTTTTGTATATATGCCAAGGTGTATTGTAGAATAAGTGGGTGTATAAATGTTTAAATGTATCATTTAGTAGGTGTGTGACTGTATAAGTGAGTGATTAAACGTGTCTTAGTGAATGCATGTGTTAGTGACTAAACTGTGTGAATGTCTGTATCAGTCTGTCAGTTGATGTGTAAGCGGCTCTATGGGTTGGTGAGTAGCTACATGAGCGTCTATATTGGTTATTGATTGGTTGTCTGAGTGTCTGTGTGGGTGCCTGAGCGTCTGAGTGGGTTGGTAGGGGGTGTATGACTCCCTGCATGGATGTGTGAGTGGGTTATTCACTGGGTGTATGGGATCAATAGAGCGTCTGTGAGGGGCTGTATGGGTGGGTGAGTGTGTGTTTGGCTGTGTTGGTGAGAGAATGGATGTCCCAGTGGTACGTGTGAGTATCTACATATGTGAAAGGCAGTATATGTGAGTGTTGGAGTATATAAATAACTATATGTGAGAGTGAGTGATTGTGAGAGTGGCTGTATGGATGAGTGTGAGTTTGTATCAGTTATTGTATAAGAGAGTAAGTATGTGTTACTATATGTATGAATAAGTGAGGTGGTGTTTATATAACTGTATAGGTGAGTAAATGGGAGTGTGATCGATTCTTTACATGACTGTCTAGGTGTGTGAGTAACTATGGGTGAGGGATGGTGTGTGAGTGTCTCTATAGGTGTATAAGTGCATATGCTAGTGCCGTATTGATGAGTAACTGCATGTATGAGTGACTGTATAGGTGAATAAGTGGATGTGTGTGTCGACCATCAGTGAATGGGTATGTAGTAACTGGTATTGGTGTGTCTATGGTTTCAAAAATGGTAGTCTGTATTTTAGAGTGGGTGTATCAAAGGTTATATTAGGGTGTGAGGAGGTGCATCAGATTATCGCATGGATGATGTCATCAGTGATGTCATTTGAGATGTCATCAGTGATGTCACTGACCATGTCATGAATGATGTAATATGTGAGGTAATCAACAGTGCATTGCGGGGGCGCGAGTTATAGTTAGCTGAACTAACTATAACGGCTGAATTTCACTGGTTTTGTATGTGTGAAATGTCCAACTAACTATCATGTCCCAGAAACCTATGTTTTTTTCTGTGAATTTCAAAGGTTTTTTAAAAACTAATTTCTAACTATAACGTGCCTGAAACCTATGGCTTTTTCCGTGAATTTCAAAGGTTTTTTAAATGCTAATTTTTAACTATAATGTCCCTGAAAACTATGTTTTTTTCAGTGAATTTCTAAGGTTTTTTTAAATGCTAATTTCTAAGTATGCTTACAGAGGTAGGACATGTGCAGAAAGAGGAAGAGAAATGCAGAAAGAGGCAACAGATCTCCAGAAAGACAAAGAAAGGTGCAGAAAGAACCAAAAGATATGCAGAAAGAACCAACAGAGGTGCAGAAAGAGGCCTTGTTGCAAAGTCATCCTGTGCTCCCAACTTTTTGCTGATGAGTAATGGTGGTAACTGACTCTGACTAATCAGCCCTAGAGCCAGTGCTATGCTAAAAGACACTTAGAATATGGTGAAAACACATAAAGAAACAAGGGTACACTATGGGTTGGAGTACCCCTGTGATTGGCATGACCTCTCCTGTAAGGCCCTAGTATATAATAGGGCAGGGGGATTAAAACTACCTCTAAGTCAGAGGTGCAGTAACATGCTACTTTAACTAGTAGTCGCGTTTGCAGAGTGGTAAAGAAAGGGTGATGGGCCTCCAACCAGCGCTCAAGAATTCCGCTGAAAAGGTCTTACAGGAGGTACCAGGAGGGCTTCTTGGCACCCAAAGTCCCTCAGGAGTAAAGTGGACTTCCTCCCCCATCCCGTAGTCTGCCAGGAGGCGCGTTTGCAGAATGGTGGAGAAAGGGGGCATGGCCTCCAAAGACGTCTTAGCAATCCTACTGTGTGGGACTTAATGGAGGTAACAAGAGGGGTACTTGGGGGCCAACTACCCCTCCTGTTACCTCCAGTAAGTACCACACATCAGGATTGCTACATTCTGATAACAGGCCATGCCTCCTCTGCCCACCACAGCGCAAACGCACTCCCTGGCACACTCTTCGATGGGGATTGAAGTCCCCTTCACTGCTGGGGGGTCCTTAGGGGCCAACTAGCCTACCTCTTACCTCCAGTAAACCCCACACAGTGGGATTGCTGAGAGGTGGACACAGGTCAAGCCCCCTTTCTCCACCACTCTGCAAACTCGCCCCCTAGTGCGTTCTAAGTTGAGGATGTAAGTCCCCTTGAATACTGAGGGTCCCTGGGGGCCAACTAGCCCACCAGGTACCTCCAGTAAGCCCCGGACAGCTGGATTGCTGAGAGTGCTCCTAGGCCACGCCCCCTTTTTACACCACTCTGCAAATGTGGCTCCTGGCTTGTGTCCTGAGGATCTCAGGATACAAGTGGACTTCATCCCCCGAGCAGCAGTGCACCAGGAGGTGCAGAGTGGTGTAAACAGGGGGCATGACCTTGGACCACTCTCAGCAATCCAGCTGTGAGGGGCTTACTGGAGGTACCTGGTGGGCTAGTTGGCCCCCAGGGACCTTCAGGAGGCAAGGGGACTTCATCCCCCAATCAAGAGTGCGCCAGGAGGTGTGTTTGCAGAGTGGTGGACAAAGGGGGCATGGTCTGTGCCCACCTATCAGAAATCCTACTATCTGGGGCATACTGGAGGTATCAGGAAGGCCAGATGGCCCCTAAGGACCCCCAGCAGCGAAGGGGACTATCCCTATCCAAGAGTGCACCAGGGAGTGTGTTTAAAGAGTGGTGGGGAAAGGGGGCCTGTCCTGCTATGGCAACTTAGCAATCCTACTGTGTGGGACCTACTGGAGGTAATAGGAGGGGTAGTTGGCCTTGGGGGCCAACTACCTCTCCTTTAACCTCCAATAAGTCCCACCACTCTGCAGACGTGCCTCCTGGCACAGTACTGGTTGGGGATGAAGTCAAATTTACTCCTGTGGTACTTTGGGGGCCAAGAAGCCCTCCTGGTTCCTCCTGTAAGTCCTACGCAGAGGAATTCCTGAGCACTGGTCGGAGACCAAGCCCCCTTTCTGCACCACACTGCAAACGCGACTACCAGTTAAAGAAGCATTTGAAATCCAATAGGTCTCGCATTTGCGAGAGTTAGAGCTATTGGCATTGTAAATGTAAAAGATTTTTACTAATGTTTTTTTGGTGTAGAGTGGGTGTACGTTGTGTGTAGTGGAATTATGTGGTATGTTGGGCAGTGAAATATGTGAATAGAAAGTATGTGGTATTTAATGTATAGGAATTATGTGGAGTGGGATTATGTGTTTTGGAGACTAATTCGTGGTATTGTAATCTGTGTTGTGGCGTCGTAACCTCAGGTTTAGTCTTCCTCGTTTCCATAGAAGTTAAACTATAAACTCAATGAGACACAAAAAACAGACGGAACCACTGAGGAGCACTTCTCGACCTAGTCAGTGGTATGAGCAGGGCCACTGGAATTATGTGACTGTTCAACTGAACCAATTTTCACATAATTAAACATTTTCGCATTTGCAAAATATTCCATCATCTGCTACCTAATCTGCAGATTTGAACAAAAAAAGCCTTGTTTCTAGCTCACACGTCTCAGATGTTCCCAAAAATGCAGCGTCACGTGTTACAGCGTGGTGGAAGGCCCTTGCAAAGCTGGAATGGTCATGTGTTACTTATTACAAAATGTGGGTGTTAAACTGGTACTAATGGAGCACAAACCTCTCTTCTTTCTGTGCCTCTCTTGCTTCTTTCTGCACTTTTCTCCCTCTTTCTGTACCTCACTGTCTTCTTTCTGCACTTCACTTGTCTCTTTCGGCACCTCTTTTGCTTTTGTTTTCCTGCAGATCTCTTGCCTCTTTCTGCACCTCTCTTGCCTCTTTCTGTACCTCTCTTGCCTCTTTCTCCACCTCGTTTGCCTCTTTCTGCACCTCTCTTGCCTCTTTCTGTACCTCACTTGCCTCTTTCTGCACTTTACTCTCTTCGTACCCCACCTCTCTTGCCTCTTGGCTCTTTCTGCACCTCTCCTTCCTCTTTCTGCACCTCTCTGGCCTTTTTCTGCGGTTCTCTTGCCATTTTCTGCACTTCTTTTGCTTCTTTCTGCAGATCTATTGCCTGTTTCTGCACCTCTCTTGCCTGTTTCTGCACCTCTATTGCCTATTTCTGCACCTCACTTGCCTCTTTCTGCACTTCTCTTGCTTCTTTCCACACCTCTCTTGCCTCTTTCTGCTCTTCTCTTGCCTCTTTGTGCATTTCTCTTACCTGTTTCTGCACTTCTCTTGTGTCTTTCTGCACCCCTCTTGCCTCTTTCTGCACCCCTCCTTTCTCTTTCTGCATTCCTCTTGCCTCTTTCTGCAGGTCTCTTGCCATTTTCTGCACCTCTCCAGCCTCTTTATGCACCCCAATTGGCTCTTTCTGCACTTCTCCTGCTTCTTTCTACATCCCTGTTGCTTCTTTAAGCAATTCTCTTGCCTCATTCTGCACTTCTCTTGCTTGTTTCTGCACCTCTCTTGCATCTTCATGCACCCCTCTGGCCTCTTTCTGCAGCCCTCTGGCCTCTTTCTGCACCCCACGTTTCTCTTTCTGCATCCCTCTTGCCTCTTTCTGCACCCTTGTTCCCTCTTTCTGCACCTTTCCTGCCTGTTTCTGTACCTCTCTTGCCTCTTTCTGTACCTCTGTTGCTTCTTACTTCACTTGTCTTGCTCTTTCTGCACACTTTTGCGTCTCTTTCAGCACCTCTGTTGCTTCTTTCTGCACTTCACTTCCTTATTTCTGCACCCCTACTGCCTCTTTCTGTATATCTCATACCTCTTTGTGCACCCCTCTTACCTTTTTCTGTACCCCTCTTTTTGCACCTCTGTTGGTTCTTTCTGCACTGCCCTTGCTTCTTTCTGCACCTCACCTGCCTCTCTCTGCACTTCTCTTGCTTCTTTCTACACCTCTGTTGCTTCTTTCAGCAATTCTCTTGCCTCTTTCTGCACTTCTCTTCCTTCTTTCTGCATCCCTCCTGCCTCTTTCTGTACCTCTCTTGCCTCTTTCTGCACCTCTCCTACCTCTTTCTGCACCCCCTTGCCTCTTTTTGCACCTCTGTTGGTTCTTTCTTCACTGCTCTTGCTTCTTTCTGCACCTCACTTGCCTCTTTCTGCACTTCTCTTGCTTCTTTCTACACCTCTGTTCCATCTTTCAGCAATTCTCTTGTCTCTTTCTGCACTTCTCTTGCTTGTTTCTGCACCTCTCTTGCGTCTTTCTGCACCTCTGTTGCCTCTTTCTGCACTTCACTTGCTTCTTTCTGCACCTCTCTTCCCTCTTTCAGCACCTCTGTTGCTTCTCTCTGCATTTCTCTTGGCTCTTTCTGCTCCTCTGACTTAGAGGTAGTTTTAATCCCCCTGCCCAACTATGTACTAGGGCCTTACATGGGAGGTCATGCCAATCGCAGGGGAACCCCAACCCATAGTGTACTGTAGTGTAGTTCCTATTTCCCTTATAGGCTCTGCGCATTGGAATAATATACACTATAGTTGTGTCATAGGACTGAGGTCAGTATGCCTCTATCGAGTACATTAAACTTAATTACTTTGTGTGCCAGCTAATTCAGAGGCCGCTAGAAACTCCTTGATTAAACAAGAAGGGAGTAGTTTCTGGTAACAGCATAAACATGACAACTTTGTTTCCCTTAGAATCGGAACATGTCTCAGAATCGTGGAAACAGCAGATAAGAGTTTCACTCAGTCAATCGTGCATGGTTAGTTTCTTCAGAGTTACACAGAAATAGATAGACGGGCGTTTCAATAAAAAGGGTTTATTGAACAGTCTTGTTTCTCGTGTAAGAGATATGAGCTGTTACAATCGCAAGACAGTATACAAGATATAATACGTACATCTTAAGCAGTAAGAAGAAATAATACTGCAATAGCATTGTTTTCCAGCTATGACATATATTCATATACACATACATAAATAACATAGGCTAAAAAGTGGATACTCGTTTGATGCTTCTAAATAGTTCTACCCCAGTGTACCTAACCTAAGTGTAGTACAAGGTAAGAAGTAGGTGCTGTATTCTATAGTATGGTAAGCTATAGTTTTGCATATGCTAAGAATCCCTCTAGGTTCTATCAGCTCCATACCTTAGAATGAGAGAGGTGGGAATCTCTTTCCGGGTCTCAAACGCTAACAACCTGCGAAGGGAGTCAGAACACTGGAGGCTGGATTCTCTGCGAGCAGGGATGACAGCGTCTGGTCAGTGCGTCAGGCGAGGACTCAAATTCCTTCCGAACTTGCCACGGCGAGCCGTATCGAGCTGTGCTGCCGAGCCGTGGTTTGCCATGGTAAGGGAAGGTATATTTATACCTGGAAGGGGCTTAGGAATGTTAGCATTGACGTAAAGTCGGGCAGAGGAAGACGTCATGAATGAACCCCTTAGGAATAGTAGTTCATGCATAATAGATGAGTTCTTGGAGGAATCAATAATCCTGGCTAGGGAAAGTCCCAAAGGCTTAAGAGTCTGGTTTCTAAGAACTCGTTGTGACATTGGGATGAACGGATGTAGGTGACCATGCCTGTATTTGGATAGCATGGCTAATGCCTAAATAAGGACTGGGATTCTATGCCTAAATAAGGGCAATGCGAATTGTGGCTATATAAGGACATGATTTAGGAAAACCTATATACGGACATCTAAATCGAAACACAACACCCACTCCACTAACGAATGATCGATAGTACTAAATGCTAAACATTAAAATTCTAAACATAGAAAATTGAGTTCCACATGTTGCTAAAAACATTTGTAAAAGCATACTAAAAACTTTTGCTGGACATGAAACGCAAAGGTGCTGTACATATTAAGCAATGTTTCATTTTAAGCATATATTTACAGTGGAAGCTAAATGAATGAACAGAAATATATACGCATATAATGAGATGGTTCACAATTACAGAAGAAAAGATCAAAGCCATTTCATGTCATGTTACATAAATGAAATTGTTGTGAATAAAAGGTGACAATGTGTCCCTGGAAGTGTTCAAAGAAGTTTGTTCTCTATGAATAGTTCTACTTTAAGCATATTACTTTACCATAAAAAGAAAAATTCTAATTTAGAAAAAAGAAATTTAATTGTATGAAAAAAGGTTTGTCTTTGTTTTGAAAAAATGAAGGCCAAATTCATAGCTTTCCCTGTACACTGTGAGCCGAATCAAAAGTCAGTGTAAGGGGCTGGTGAAAACATGAAATCCTCAATTCCTGTAGACAAAAGATCATCTGCCGATGTCAGTGATAGTTTAGAAGATTAACTGCACATAGATGTGAAGCATCGCCAGTAGCAATGTTCCTTTCCGATGTTACCTGTGTGCCCGTTGAGCCATCTCGTACCTCAGCAGTAGCATGTTGCGTCTGTGAGATCTCAACGAATGCCGTCATCAGGATTGGTAGCCTCTGGGGACAACACAGAGCATGGGCCTTTATCGCGTCCAGGAGAGTATCGATATCTGTTGCATTACTGATGGGAGTGTTAGACAGATGTCTGGCACACATTCCTTACCGCAAAGCAGGCAGCGTAGAACAGGTAATATGCAATCTTGCCAGATTGGTCTGAATGACAGAAACCATGTGGTATTTAATTCTCGTAGACGAGGTAGCCCAAAAGTTGTACTATGCGCTCACAACACTTCCTTTCCAGGAGAGCTTTCTCCAAGGTGCTGAGAGTGACGCTGGTGGATAGGCTTGCCATAGCGTAGTAGTAGGAATAAAAACAGGATTCCTGCAACGAGTGCTAGAATTAGCGGCAGACCACCAAACACCGAGTGCGCGAAGTTTGGAATGATTCCGAGGACTGCTTGAAAAGGTGTTAACAGTCCTGAACATATGGTCTTAAACACATGCACAATACCGCTCATATCAGACATGTTTAAGATACGTCCCAACCTTTCTGTGAAATGTGTAAGGCAGTTTGTACGTAACAGAGCCTGTATCTCAGCCGAAGTCCTTGCAATTTGTAGATCATAGGTTTCTTTGGCCGAGGTCAAAGGCACGGTTTGTTGTAAAAGAATGGCTTTCATTCTGCTTAAAGTATCAATTAGTATATTAGAGGTGTTCAGTGAAGGCCATAAAGGCGACTCCCTGACCGTGTCTATTTGGGGTAACAAAACTTGCATACAGCAAGTGACCCTGGAGTTAACCGTTACCAGATATGGGATGCCTGGCAACATGCCACAACAGCTCTGATCACTCAACATAAGGTAACTCCCATTCGAAAGTTAACCAAAGGTTGGATTAATCACAGCGGCCGGTGAACCTTGCAGGTGGCAGGATAAATTTGCAGTAGAACCGCTACAGGCCCGTGTAAACTAATATCCTGACATATGAGTGAACCGCTCAGTGCATTTTCACAGTGTGTACCGCTAAGAAACACTTCACGCCCCCACTCCAACATCTGTGTGTGTAAAGTAAATCCCAGGATGTCTTGATGTATTCTTTACCCAACCTTTCATATTTGCCTCCTTGCATTTGTTTGAGGCAATACTGAAAATGGAAAGTTGTAACAGTCAGAATAATTTTGTCATGAATGATCCATTCTGTAGCTGGTTTTTCTGCTACCGTAAATTGCAATTTTTCCAGTTTTTCAATTCTCAGCACTGTATACTTTGCTCCCCTTTGTGCTAGTTCGATCTGTTTATCAGTGAGATTGTATTCGGAAAACTGAGAGGACGTTTGGATGAAACGCCAAGGTACATAGCCTGCATGCAAGTTTTGTAGCGTCCAGCCTAATAACAGAATAGAACGTAATTGAGACTGGCCTTGTCGCAGCAGTACCAAATCTTGTTCCACAATGTCTATAACAGAGGATACAATGTTTCCCAGTGAATATATCCTGGGTGACAGAGTCATTAACCCATTGTCGACCACAGTGAGAGATTTCTCTAAATTAATACGATCAATTTCTCGTATTCTTTCTGCGGCTTCTGCTTGGGTAACCTTCTATATTTCATTATAACCAGCATAGATGCCGACATATATGAAACGTTTTTGACACGGTTTTCTTGGTCCTAGCAAGACATCCCTAATGTCTACGTCTTTTTTAAGTAAAGATAAGTGTTGTTTCACATCCTCTAGTGTAGATTTCTCTAGCCAATCAAGGCATAATTTTCATACACTGTATGTTGTTACTACCCCTGGATGCTGTCTTTGAATATAATGTGGGTCTGGCCTATTGATTGTAAAACCCTGTATTCTGTTCAGGAATTTTTCTTGACAGATGTTTGTGTCTGTGGGCCAGAGCAACCATTTTTCCCTTTCGGGATCTGATCTGTTGTTTTGTAAAATAGTATGTACGTCGACCTCCCCCTGTGTAGTGCTTGCAGGTGTAGGTATGGACGGTGTGTTCATGTCTTTGATCTTGGCTAACCCAAGGCAAGACGTTTGTTGGACAGTGTCATTCAAAAACATTATTTGCTGTGGGATGACGCAGGCTCTAAACAAAGCTTCTATCCCCTGAACTTGCCAATCGTTTGTACCCCAGACAGATTTTGTGTCAATTTTGTCTTTCCAAAAGTCGAAACCGTGTCTATACAGTTGGGCAATAAAGGCTGCAGAATAAATCTGTTTTGTATTAGTTAACATATTTTTCGTTCCTGTCTTGTTCACATTTTTAAAGTAAAACGTTTCCGGATTGCATGTATTGTACCCTGAAAAATATGGAAACTTCATTGCAAATGTTTTTGAGCTACCCCATGGTGGTGTAGGACAATGTTTCCATTGGTTATACATAAATATATTTCTAGGTGTTGCAGATCTATGCAAGAAATGATGATCATAGTGGTTGTAACAAAAAAGCTGTTCATAGTCTGTTGAATCCTCTAAGTATTCATGGTTAAGGAATGCAGCAGATCTTTCTAGATCAGACATCATGTTATTAACAGTCTCAAAGTCCCAATCATAAGAATAGGTACTGGAGGTAATAAAGCCACTTAATGAAATTTTAAATAAGTGTGGAATCTTCAAAAGTTCAGACGGGGCGAATATATCATAATCCGTTTTGTCCCAAACTATACCATCTTGTATAGGAACGGCTGTGATGTTCACTGCTGACAAGTCTCTTGCTTCACGATGGGATGATTTGTGTGGTTTCAAAAGTAAGTTCACATTTTTACTTTCTGTGTCCAAGTGAATATATCTTCCATTTACCAGTATGCTTAGAGTCCTTACTAAAGCTAGCCAAAGCAGAAAGAAAAGTATTCCAGAAATAATCCATAGTTCAATCTATGGTGAAACCAGATAAGTCTTTTCAGGAGATGAAAAAAGTCTTGGGCTCGTTCTTTGGAAGTTCTTTTGGCTGGCGTCATTTCTGGTTCGCTGGGATCCTCAGAAAATGTATCAAAATTGATGAAATAGCCAGAGGCAGTTCTGTCAATGGTTGAAATTGCATCAGGATTTGTTGAAATCACTGGCACCAGTTGATCACGTGTTACGTTGGTGTAGACAGGTGTATCAGGACAAACTGTTATTTAGGTTTCAAGAGGAATGAGTTCCATAGCATTGTTGCTTAGTCCTTCATTTCTTACTGCTGACTCCTCGATTGTGATGAGTCTCTCAGTTTAAACCTCTTGGATAGTAGCTAGAGGAGTGTGTCTGTTACTTGGTCGGAGTCCACAAGGCCTACTGCTTAGTATTGGCCACATAGTGCGGTTTGATGAGGTCGATTGACACAAATCTTTTCTCCTTTTTTCCAGCGAGGGGCGGCAGAAGTACTGTTCTTGTTCCATAGATGTCTAGGACAGGTACTGGTTGTCTGTAAGAAGGCCCAAATTCCTTCTTGTCCGCTATCTTCTCTCTGACCAGATCCCCAAGCTTTGGGATCCAGACAGGCCTTGCTGGGAATGCTGGAATTTCCCCAGTGGTGGTTGGCTTCAGGAACACGTTGCTTTGTTTTGATCTTGGTTCATTTAAGTCCTGTAAAACAGCCAAACGATTTTTGATATCAAATGGTTTATTTTCCACTACTGTGCCTTTACATTCGAGATCTGGAACCCTCATTCTTGTCCCAAATAGGACTTCATATGGAGGGACCCCCCCTAGAGAACTTCTTGGCAAATTGTTTAATGAGCGTTGGACCCCATAAAGATGTTTGACCCACCCATCACCCAAACCTTATACCCTCGCTGTTATAGACTGCTTTATGTCCCTGTTTTTCCTTTCCACAACTGAATTTCCCTCAGGATTTAATGGAGAGGAGTACTGCAATGCAACGCCCAAACTGGCCATGGCTTCTTTGTAAGCTTGAGAGCTAAACGCAGGGCCCTGGTCAGAATGTAGTGTGCCAATTGCGTATGTGCCTATAAAGACTCGCAAATCTTTTATAACAGTTCAAGCGTCAGCCGAGCGCTGAGGCCACATCCAAAGGAATCTTTACTTAGTGCTTGTGGGATTGCATTTGTCCAAAAGGATGCCTGCGCGTAGATAGTCTAATGCTGTCCAACAATGGTGTCTGTACTGGGCAGGCTACTTTGTAGTCTGGTTTCTGGTGGCGTTCCGCACTGCGATCTCTATTGCAGTCTATGCAGTTATTGATGAAGATGTGAATCAATGTAATCATTCCAGGCCACCAGTACATCTCTTTTAATGTTAATATGGTTTTAGACATCCCCTGATGTGACAAACCCTCTCCCAGATGTGCTTCATAAATCAAAGCTGCTCTACGTTCCATGTTTGGAATTACCCTATCCCCCACTCCAGGGATTCGAGCAAACGGAACGTTGTTTGCATCAATTACATACGAGTATTTGAGTGGAAATGTTTTAGGTAACGCTGCACCACTGCATTGACAGCCAACAATATCTCACTGTCTATTCTCGCTTTTGAATGAGTGATCGCAGCTACGGAAGCCGTTTGCACAGCCCCCTTCGCAGCTTCATCAGCCAATGAATTCCCTGCAACGTGAACGCCATCACGTTGATGACACAGCGTGTGTATCACGTGAGTGTTTTGTAGTCCGTTTTTCAACTGAACTACTTGTTCCCAAAGCGTTTTATGCTTGATTGTGCCACCTTTTGCATCTTTGAAACCATTTTGAAGCCAATTCTGTAAATATTTATTGTATGATTGAACACAGTAAAAGAATTGCACACTATAAGTGTGGGGAATTCGCGATCCGTATTTTCAAGTGCCAATTTGAATGCTTGTAGTTCAGCTCGCTGAGCTGTACAGTCTCCTAGAGATTGTGTTTTAGTGACCATTGGTCGGAATTTACCATTGCGCATGCAACCTTTAATGATTGCGCACGCTGCACTGTAAGCTTGCTTACATCCGTAGCGGGATGTGCTGATCCGTCAGTATAAATTATAAATTCATACTGATCAAGAGGCAGAATCTCAGTAGGCAGAGGACATTCATGTTCATATTGCAGGAATGCTTGTATTTTAAATAAGGATCGAAAACATATTCAACATCTGTTGCAGCAAGAGAATGAACCCATTGCATCCATCTTGGATGTAAATGTTTTGCAATTGGAATGCTCGCTTTTGTAACTGCCTCTAAGGCTGGTACCGGAGTCACGACAATAATGCGTTTCCCCTAAGCTAGAGCTCTTTCTGTTGCTACAGCGGTTTGAACTGCTGTCAGAATTTTTTCTATTGAAGTGAAGCGCATTTCTGCTTGTGTATACAAATGTGATTTGTATGCAATTGTTACTTTTTCACCTTCATTAAAGGTTAAGTAGGTGAATCCGCATTGACCCGAAATTATTCGGATCACTAAATTGCGTGTATTTACGCGTGTTTGTAAGTGATTTGTAGCTAACATATCAGCTTGAAGTGATCGAAGGATATCTGTGTGTTCCTGTGTCCAATTTTTGATTTTGAAACCAGTTTTGAATAATTTGTAGAGAGGCTTAACCCTTTCTGCGTAATTTAGAATATAAGTTCTTCCAAAATTCTGGAAACCTAGAATCGACTGTAAGTTTTTCAGCGTTTTTGGAGGTTGGAGCAGCGCACACTTTTCTAAAAAGTTAGCTGCCAGGCTCCTGCCTTCACTTGAAAGCTTATATCCTAGGAAAAGGACATTGAGATGGGCAATTCTGGATTTTTTAAAGTTGAATTTATAGCCCTCAGACGCGAAGCCCTGTATAATGGTATTCACCCTGTTCAAGTGTCTATCCAGGTCATCGTCTGTCAGATAGATGTCATCGACATATGACAATGCCTCGTCATCATAAATTTGTAGTAACTCTGTTACTCTTGCTTAGATTAACCCCTGTTCTTGAACCCTTGAGGGAGTCGACAAAAGTGATGCTGGGTCCCCATTATTGAGAAAGCTCTCAAGTACCTACTTTCAGGTGCTCTGTTTTGACAAAAGAAACCATTTGAAATGTCTAATGTGGTTTTATATTTTTTATGCACAATGTTATTCATTAATGCTGTACTGTGTGCATTTTGCACTGCAAATATCTTAGAACAAGTGTTCAGGTGTCTGTAATCCAAAACTAGACGATATGTATTGTCTGGTTTGGAAACAGGAAACAAAGGATTGTTCATTGATGAGGTGCATTTTTCAATCACCCCTTGGTATTCAAGTTGATCTAAGATCTTCCTGACCTGTTTTTTAGCTTCTTGCTTAATTGGGTACTGCCTTTGTGCAGTAGGTTGATTTTTTAACTGTATCTTGTGGTGAGGTGAGTCCTCATCCCATCCTACATGATTTTGAGGTCTCGCCTAGCGATGCAACGCAAAGCATTGCTCGCTATCTGCGAGATCTATTGTTGCCAACTTGAAGTCGGAAGCGGGACAGGACCTGTGCACATGCGTACTGCAAGACATGAGCTGTGCATGCGTACGGCTCACTACGTTATTACAACTCCTGCTGGCACCATATGCGTGCACATCTCCTGTCTGTGCGCGCCGCACTTATGTGAACACGTGAAGAACCAAGACCTTAGGGGCCTGGCGGCGCAGGGTACGCCCTAATCTCCTGAGTTGACCTGCTTTGTCGAACAGAGACACGGGACACTCCGTTAGGCGTAGAAGATAGGGGTTATTAGCTGCAGCTAAGTACAGTGGTCCCAGAAGTACACTCGGTATGTTCTTAGGAGACTGCCACTTTACTTCGTGGCGCACAATCTTTTATAACATACATATTCACAAAGAACACTCCCAATGCATACAGGGTCAACCAATGAGAAGAATGTGAAAACAAGATATTAAGTAACTCAAATAAGCCCCTCTCCCAACTGTGTTTGTCACCCTTCCCCACAAGTTAATCAGTGGTAGTGTTTATAAGTCGACTTGCAGGTGGCAGGACACATTTGTATGGCCTAGAGGACAGTTGTGAAATGAGAGAATACGAGTAAAGAATAGCGAAGGCCAGAGGATAAGATAAAGTCAGGAAAGAATAGTGCGAACCAACAGATAGTTGGAACAGGGATCAGTCAGACCAGACGAGGATTAGTGAAGTCGGCCGGACCCTAACACCAGCTATAAACAGAGGCAGGAGGTTATTTGACACGTTGCAGTAGGATGATGGAAAACAACACTTCGTTCACCGTGCCGCCTGAGTGAGGGCAACACAAAATGGCAGAAAGACACAAAATGGTGGCTAAATACGAACGAGATCGGAAACTGAATTACCTCAGACCCTCCTTTTGCCATTACTCAGGCAAGACACACGGACTCATTTTAATCTGAGTCGACGTCAATGGCCATGAGGTCATCAAGCTGTTGCTGCAACATCATTTTAATGCTCTCCGTCTTCCGTGGCACAGGCCTTGGGACACACATAGTGGCACAAAGACCACAGATGGCGGGGCCACACTGCATACAGAGACAACAGGAAAAAATGATGGCCAAAATCACTCCAAGGAATGTTAATACCTTCCATTCCCCATTTGGACAGTAATCCCCAAAACCATTCCCACAAAGACCAATCTCCTTCGTCCTGATGAATCGACTCGGAGGTCACATGTAATTTGGAGATGGCTTGGTATACCGTAGGGGCGTCGTCAGGTATATAAATGCAACAGCTAGATCCGATCAATTTACAAACTCCACCACGATCTGCAAGAATAACATCCAAAGCAATCCGGTTCTGCAATGTCATGAGACGATCCACCTGAAGTTCAGCTGTGAGATTGCTCAAGGCTCCCACAGTGACATCTATGGTAGTCTCAACAACACAAACCAATCGTCTCATGTTTCTACTGTTGGCCATTGGGCCCCAAAAAGGAAGAAATCCTTTAAGGAAATCACCTCCCTCTTGTCCTGCCATGTCTTTAGAATCAATAATCCCTCTGCCATATCTGTTTCTGTGGTGGCCCGAAGGAGCAGTGTATGTAGGGGGGAGAAGAAAGGCTATATAGCATGTTCCTGAAAAATCCGTCGGTAGCCACGTGTGGGCTCTATCGTGGCAGACAAAATACGGGCCCTGGGATGGCACTAACGGTGGTGAATTCTGAGATGTGTGAATGTACGTATGGGAACAAACACTCTTTCCTTGTCCGGTGTCAGTAGTCTGGCCATTTATTTGTAAACAAAAGTTACATCGATGAGGCACAGTCCAAATTGGTGGAGATTTTCCCTGTTTAATCCTATCTGTAAGGCTAGTGGTGTAACGAGTCACGTTCCAAGCATCGTATGCCCGTTTCTCATCAACAGGAATCTTACCATTCTCCACAATTCTAGCCATAGCCACTATTCCTTTTATCAGAGAACTATGACTAAAATCTTGTCCACTACCATATGAACCAGCTGGACGTGTAAATCGGTTCTGATATGCATTTGAAAACATTACAAAATAGGCCCAAGCGGAACCTTCATAAGAAAATGGAAGGGCTAAATATGGCATCCCTTTTTCGGTGGTATGAGGCATAAGTCCACACACCCAACAGTCGGTTGTGTTGACTACCAATTGCCTTCGACACGGTCAACCACCGTGTCCTTCTGAGTAGACTGACAAATGCAGGACTTACCGGGACAGCTATCAAATGGATCGAATCCTATCTTACAGGACGCACCTTTCAAGTATGGGATGACAGCCACCACTCATCCACCCTCCCACTCACTAGCGGCGTTCCCCAGGGCTCCTCCCTAAGCCCGACGCTTTTTAACGTCTATATGGCCCCCCTCGAGGACGTGGTAACACCTTTTAACATCAAAATGGTGAGTTACGCTGACGACACCCAACTAGTCGTCTCCCTGTCCCAGCTGATTGACCATCCTGAAAATCTTACCAACTGCCTCATAAACATCCACAACTGGATGAACGAATCATCTTTGAAACTGAATGGGACCAAGACTGAGGTAATGTTACTCGGCAAGCAATGGACAACTATCCCTCCCACGATATGGCCCGATGTGTTCGGCGAAATCCCCTCCCCCAAATCGGAAATCAAGACACTCGGGGTATGGCTAGAGCCACAGCTTACAATGAAGACCCAGGCAACCAAAACTTCGGGCACATGCTTTGGGCTCATGCAGACGACCCGTAAAATTCTGCCCTTACTACCACCCATGTCCAGAAAGCTCCTTATCCAAGGCCTAGTGTTGTCCCGTTTGGACTACAGCAATCTGGTCTATTTGGGAGCCCCCGAGGCTACCATCATGAAACTCCAGCGGACACAAAACGCGGCAGCACGCATGATTACCAACACCCCCTCCAGATTATCCGCCAAGCCAGCCCTCAAAGCCCTGCATTGGCTGCCTGTGCGCCAAAGGGTGCACTTTAAAGCAATGTGTATCACACACAAGCTCTACAACGGATCTGGCCCTGTGACCCTCAGTGAAATGATCACTCCTTATACAGCAACCAGATCGCTACGATCTCAAAATGAGAATCTAGTCCGCATCCCCAGATTCAAAAAAGTCCGCACAGGAGGTCGTCAATTCTCAGTTCAGGCGGCTAAGGGCTGGAACGCACTCCCTCGCGCCCTCAGACTGGAATCCAACTTCCTTGCGTTCCGAAAAAAATTAAAGACCCATCTGTTCCCCAAATAATACCCTTCGGCTTCCTCCCCTCTCAACAGGATTCAAGCTACATAGCGCGGGGATGCCCTTGGGTCACCAGGCGCTTTAGAAATCGCTTAAATAAAATAAATAAATAAATAAACTGGACAAATTAATTGTTAAAATATTCTGTTCTCCTGATTAGTTCATGTTGGGGAAGCGTATATAATTGGTGTTGGGAGATAGTAGATTAAAAGGCAAAGAAATGGAAGTGGGAACAGATTTGTGCTGCATAACATGAACAATCCAACCTATACAAGCCAATAAGATACTAGAAAACATAAGAACACACAATGTTATGCCACATTGACTGTACACTAATTTACAATATTTCTTTTTCATCTCTTCCTTCTTGTTATTCTTCTGCAATTTGACATCCATCCTCTAAAATTGTTGCTCACTGCAATCTTCCTTACTCACTTGGCTGTGATTATTAGCCGTCCTATGACACTACAAGTCCTGGGGGCCTAGCCACTATACAGGTCACGAACCAAGACTCCTACTGTGACCCTGCAACCTGGACAGATGATACATGTCACGAAAGAGATGAAAATTTCAGGTGTCCTTGACCAGTCTAGGCCTTAAATTATATCGAGTTCTGTTCAGTACAGTTTGGTCCTGAAATAGTGTCTGTGGATCTGTAGTGTTCAATCGAAGATGTGGCGGTACTGCTTCTTGTAAAACGTTGTCATCTTCTTTTTCAGACCGAGCTCCATCTAGGTGTGCACTACTGAAAGGTACAAACTGAGGGACCCTTTCGCCTTCAAAATCACCTACACCCTTATGGACCCACTGGTCAAAAGGCAAGGGCAAGGGCACCTTTTTGCAGTGCACGCCATGGATCCAGTTCTTTTTCCCTCCGACCTTCACTGCTGTACGTGTGACTAGAAGAACCTGTCGAGGCGCCCTCCAACGAGGCTCCAAATTCCTTGTCCTCTGAACATTTTTCTCACAGACCCAGTCTCCCGGTTGGATAGAATGACCTGGGTCTGTGGAGGCCTCTGGTAAAGCGTCTCGAACCTGTTGGTGGAGAACACATAATTTAGTGGTGAGGTCATGCAAATAATCAATCAGTTTTGGATACTGTATGTCAGAATACTTTTTAGGGGGAGGGACTCCCCAAACATTAGCCTGGCGCCCAAAAACAACCTCGTATGGGCTGAGTCCCAAACGAGAATGTACAGCTGTTCTAGTGGATAGGAGAGCCAAAGGTAAAGCATCGGGCCAGGCAAGTCCCGTGCTAGCCTGTACCTTTGCAAGCTTAAGTTTGAGAGTGCCGTTATAGCACTCTACCAAACCCGCTGATTGGGGATGATTCGCCGACTGGAATTTTTGGATGATACCAAGACCGCCACACACCTTTTTCATAATTTGGCCCACAAATTCACTTCCATTGTCACTCCAGACAATGCGCGGCAAACCAAACCTAGGGAAGAACTCTTTCAGAAGAACTTTGGCAGTGGACAAAGCAGTGTTGTCTTTCAAGGGGTAGGCCTCTATCCATCTGGAGAAGGCACACACCACCACCAAAACATATTTGAGATTGTTGCATCGTTCCATGTGAATATAATCAATTTGCAACACCTCAAAAGGATATGTTGGGGGAGCAAAATGATCTGCTGGAGTTGGGGTTCCCTTTCCTGGATTATGCATCAAGCAAACGATACAATGCATCACTAAATTATCTGCACATTTTGGAATCCCTTCGTTCAGCCACACTGGAGCCAGAAGCTTACATATTCCTTTCGCACTGATGTGGGCTGGACCATGTGCCATAGCAACTACAGGCAGTACATAGGCATCTGGTAACAGCCAACGCTGATGTTCTGACAATTCTATCCAACATCCCATCGCGTATACCATTCCTGTACTCTCTTTCCACTTACTCAACTCTTTCTCTGTAGCCTCTCCTTGAATCGATCTCACACTTTCTATTGTATCCTCATACATTCCTTTTTCCTTGACCCAATTTGCAGGGCCCGCAACATACATGCGACTCATAGCATCTCTGGCTGTTTCTTTCGCTACCTCATCCGCAAAAGCATTCCCATGACCAACATCATCAATAATCCTCTTATGCGCACTACACTTTATGATTGCTATCTGGGTAGGCAAAGCAAGTGACTCAAGAAGATCAGTTACCAACTGACCATGCTGTATTTTGGTACCGTGGGAGGTAAAGAATCCTCTTTCCTTCCACAAACGACCAAAGCTATGTGCCACACCAAATGCATACTGGCTGTCGGTATATACATTCACTCTCTTCCCCTTAGATAACACACATGCTCTGGTCAAAGCTATCAGTTCAGCCGCCTGAGCTGAATTATGTCTGATGCGTGCTGTCTCCACAATTGTATGCAAGGTGGTAACAGCATAAGCTGAAGTTGTTTCACCATCAGGGAGTTTAAAACAAGAGCCATCTACCCATAGGATCCCATCCGGGTCCATTAGTGGTGTATCTTTCAAATCAATCCTACCTTTTGTCTCCTCCTCAGTACGGAGAAAACAATCATGTTGTTCCTTAATACCTTTCTCTTCTGGAAGAGGTAACAATGTGGCTGGATTTAAAGTGTTACATCGTTTGATTTGCACGTGACTAGCCAAGAGCGTCAGTTCATACCCAGACAAGCGAGCGCTTGTAAGATGCTGCGTTTTTGTCCTATTTAGCAAGGTATCCACTGCATGTGGTACCATGACAATAAGAGTGTTATCAAGCACCACTCCAGCAGATTGACGAATAGAAATTGCTGCTGCTGCTGTAGCTTTAAGACAACAAGGCAATGCCTTGGCTACTGGATCTAATGTAGCCGAAAAGTAGGCACATGGCCGCTGCTTGTCTCCAAATCGTTGTGTTAAGACGGACAACGCACAACCCTCTCTTTCATGGACATAGAGCGTGAAGGGCTTACTGTAATCCGGAGTACCCAACACAGGAGCAGAGCACAGAGCAGCACGTAAATCAGAAAAACTCTTCTGACATTCATCAGTCCAAGGAAGGGGTTGGGGTGTGTCTTTCAAAGTGAGTGCCAACAAAGGTTTAGCCAACAAAGAAAAATTTGGAATCCACTGTCTACAATAAGAGGTAATGCCCAGAAAGGCACGCACTTCTCTTTGTGTGGATGGCACAGACATTTGTGCAATTGCTTGAATAAGTTCTGGGGTCAGTCGCCTTCCCTCCTTCGACAAGAGATGACCTAGATAGGTAACCTCTTGACGGGCATATTGTAATTTAGAAGGTGAAACCTTATGGTGAAGGTCAGACAAGTGACGCAGTAGTGCAATAGTCACGTTTTTGCAAATATCCTCTGAATCAGCAGCAATTAATAAATCATCCACATACTGAATAAGGGTAGCACCTGGCAGCAAAGGAAAAGCATCAAGCTGGCACTTCAGAGCTTGGCTATAGATGGAGGGACTTTCACAATAGCCTTGGGGTGCGCGCTTGAAGCGGAAACTTCGGCCTCCTAAAGAGAAGCCAAAAGTATCCCTACTCTCTTCAGCAATGGGGATGCTGAAAAAAGCATTTTTCAGATCGATAACAGAAAACCAAGCTGCCGAGGCAGGTATCATAGTTAACAGGGCAGTGATATCTGGAACAACAGGAAACTGCGGTACAACAATTTTATTAACCTCCCGGAGATCAATAACAAAGCGATAAACAGGAGGCTGAGAAGGATCAGTGCGTTTAAGAACCGGAAGAACAGGACTATTGCATACATTTCCCCTCGTCTCCTCGACCACACCCTTCTGAACCAAATCATAAATAATAGCAAAAAGTGCTCTTTCACCATCATTGGGAATTTTGTATTGAGGGATGCGTGGCAATTTAGCATTGGGCTTGAGGGTAACAACATAGGGTGGGATCTCAAGACAACCAACATCATTTGGACCCGTAGCCCAAAGTGTTGCAGGGAGAGAGAGCAATTCAGGTGGAAATTGATCTTTAGACAAATACATTGGGGAAGTCAGTTTCTGCCCCAAAACGAGATGTACACCAGAAGGAGAACAATATATCGTTACATGCAGTCTTTTCAATAAATCCAAACCCAACAGATTTTCGCCGCAACCAGTCGTTAGAAGAAGCGGAGCTTCCAAATCATAAGAACCAATTGAAATAGGCAGAGGACAAGAGACCGGGCTATGAACTGGGGCGCCAGAAAATCCTACGGATACGTTTGTTAAGCCAGACAAAGGTGCCCCATGGAGTTTGGAGTGAATGATAGAACGTCTCATCGCACCAGTATCTAAAAGAAATGGCTCTGAAACACCCATTGTAGTGACATTAACATAAGGCCCATTCTGATCTACTGGAATCGATACAACTCCCTTACTTTGTCTATGGCTGTCCTAGTTAGCGTGAAGACCGTCATTCTCACCTTCAACATAGTAATCATCATTGTAATACTGTGTAGACTGAGTATTTTGTTGATCAAAGTAGTTCATAGAATGTGGAGGTGGAGGGGAATGCTGTGCCTGGGGCGACATACCTCGACCTCTACCCCTGGGCGCTAACTGGGAACCACCACGACCTCGTTGAGTAGATAATCCTCCATTACGCTGTAATAAAACCGGGTAGCTATTCTTAAAATGACCTTCCTCCCTACAATAGGCGCATTGGTTGGGACCTAACAAAGGCCGCGGAATATAGGGCTCAGGTTTTTGAAACACCCTCTGAAACTGGGGAGGCTGTTGAAACTGGATAAGCTTGTTGCAGAAGAACCTTCGTTTTTAATTCTTTAGTCTTTTTCTCTTGCTTGTCTTTTTCCTCTTTGTCCCTGTTTTCGTAATATTGAGCAGTAGCCAATATCTGAGCCGAAGAAGAAACAGCCCATGAACTTTCAGAGTCTTTTAACTTATGTGACAACTCGGGGAGCAAATTGAATACGAATTTATCTACAAATAATCGCTGTCCACCCTCCGTAGTCATATCCTGACCACTGTGATCAATAAACATCTCCTCAAAACGAGTGAAGAAATCGGAGACACTCTCATCTTTCTTCTGTTTACACGCGGCTAATTTATCCCAATTAACTCGTAAGGCGGGCATCATTGTTTTCATTAAAGTAATAATCCTACCAGGGAGTTCTGTGATCAAAACATCAGGCTTAGCACCACCCACTTGTGCTCTATCCGAGGCAGTTATAGCATCCCATGTACCACCCAATTCTTGAACGTGATCCTCTCTACGAATCCGAGCCCATAACGCTTGTGGGACTACATTTCCCATCAGCATGTCAATATCCACTAAGTTCATAATACAGGCATCAACAGTCTGAGACAATTCTTTATAGTAACCAGCAGGGTTTTTACGGGGATCCGGTAAAGATTGTTTGAGGGCCAAAACATCAGATCTCTTCCAGGGCACATGTACCCATATACGCTGGAAGTGAGCGGGAATAGCTGGATTATTACCTGCTTGCGCAACCTCTTCCCTCCATATCGGAGGAACCTCTCTCATTGGGTAATGTTTCAATGTCTGCCGAACAGCAGGATCAGAATCAAGAAATTTTGTGAATAAAATAATGACCTAAAAGTAACAAGTGTCCTTACGGCGTCCTCAACCTTAGAACCCACAATGAGTCCTTTATCGAAATTAGCCTGAACATCCAACAAACCCTGGCGAAGTAAACCCAAATCCATATCGTCCCATTCTTTAGCGAGAGTGTCACACATAACATTAAATACATATCTCTGCGTGGGCACCTCCCACTGATGAAAGGTGGTCATGATATCTTTCACACTATACTGGGGACCCTTCTTGATCCATTTGCGAGCGAGAGAGTCCAATACCACCCGTTCATCGGAACCTGGAAGTTGACTACGAGACTGTCTTCGAGAAAAAGCCGGAGACATGTTCAGAGTCTCAAAGAAAGGGGACAAGAAACCAGATATTTGTTTGCGCACAGTAGGAGAATTAGACATAAGGACAGGGGACAAGGTATTAGGCGATACAGGAGAGGAACTGGCAGTCATAAGGGGAGCCGAAGGCAAAGAAGATTGAGGTTCAGGAGATGGAGACAAAGGAATTGGTGGCACGAGAGGTGGGGTGGCAATACCGGAAGAGGCAATTGTGGAAGAACCGGGACAGGTGGGGGGACAACAGGTAGCTGAACAGGTTGTAACAACGGGGGTGCATTAGCACCTTGTACATAGGGTGGAGGCAATCTCAATAGGTGAGACATCAAAGGGTCTTCCTCCAGATCCTTACTTTTATCAGAAGGGGAATTAGGCAACACCGGATAGCATCTATCTATTACCATACGATGTTGTCTCTCTGAAATTTCCGTTGCATTATCAATCTCATTATCTTTAAACTGCTGGGCAGCCTGTATAATTGTCATATTTTGTGCTTTCTTATCTCGTTTTGCCTGCCTAATTTCTTTCTGTTTGGCTTCCTTACGCCAGAGGTGAAAAGAGTCAAACATTGCCGGCCGGGCTTGTCTTTTGAACAATATCGCTTCCAAATTGTCTAATATGTCAGGCTCAAAACTACCATTTTGTGGCCACTGTAGAACGCCATCGTTCTTCGTGTATCGGATCCATGCCTTATTAAAGGCGATGGGGCCGACACCATGTTTTGAAGAAAGCTCATAGGTGGGAGTTCCAACCGGAGGAATCGGACAAGAGTCCTCCAGCCGGGAATCCCTATTACAACCAAAGCAACAGAACTTCCTAAACTTATTCAGACCAGGCATCGTTATTTCACTGGACAGTTCACAAACATCAAGGGGTTAAATCAAATACTATAGCACAAACGTACTCACCCCTCGGCTTCGGCTTTTGCAATAGCCGAATCAAAGACCCAAACCAAAACAAAATAGTGGGAGCTACCCACCAATACTTAACTAAGTGTCTTCTTACGCCAACAGAGGCCCGTCTAATATCTCGCGATATCAAACATCATCAAAGGGGCCAAAGCAGGGCGGCAGTCAGGGCAGCAGTCATCAGCAGCCGTCAGAAAGGAGAAACCGCTCTACAAAAGACCTTCGGACCACTTCAACATACAGGGGTCGCTTGACGTGGTTCGCGATTCCTCCAGAATTTTCCTGCGGGGCTCCTCACGATCCTCGGGCAAGAACTGCTACCTCTGAAGCCGGCCCCACGTTGTGCGCCAATTGAAGAACCAAGACCTTAGGGGCCTGGCGGTGCAGGGTACGCCTTAATCTCCTGAGTTCACCTGCTTTGTCGAACAGAGACACGGGACACTCCGTTAGGCGTAGAAGATAGGGTTTATTAGCTGCAGCTAAGTACAGTTGTCCCAGAAGTACACTCTGTATGTTCTTAAGAGACTGCCACTTTACTTCGTGGCACACAATCTTTTATAACATACATATTCACAAAGAACACTCCCAATGCATACAGGGTCAACCAATGAGAAGAATGTGAAAACAAGATATTAAGTAACTCAAATAAGCCCCTCTCCCAACTGTGTTTGTCACCCTTCCCCACAAGTTAATCAGTGGTAGTGTTTATAAGTCGACTTGCAGGTGACAGGACACATTTGTATGGCCTAGAGGACAGTTGTGAAATGAGAGAATACGAGTAAAGAATAGCGAAGGCCAGGGGATAAGATAAGGTCAGGAAAGAATGGTGCGAACCAACAGATAGTTGAAACAGGGATCAGTCAGACCAGACGAGGATTAGTGAAGTCGGCCGGACCCTGACACCAGCTATAAACAGAGGCAGGAGGTTATTTGACACGTTGCAGTAGGATGAGGGAAAACAACACTTCGTTCACCGTGCCGCCTGAGTGAGGGCAACACGAAATGGCAGAAAGACACAAAATGGTGGCTAAATATGAACGAGATCGGAAAATGAATTGCCTCACACGTGTGGCCAGCGTGTAATTGAATCTACAATCCCCAGCTGTGCTTGCACCCCTTCCAGTGTCAGCCAGCCATGCGTTGGAAGGGAGAACCAAAGGATTTCATTTGTGAACGCGTTTGTGAACGTGTATGACGGCGTTAGATTAACTTGCAGGAGAAAAAACAAGCAGACTCGTGTTTTTTTTCTAAAAGCTTTCATGTCATTTGCAAGCAAACCTACCCCACCCTGCAAGTTCTAGCTCGCTAGAAGCATTCCGTATAGCCGCTTTTACAAACCCTGTCCTTATCTCATCCCCGCATGCTCCTGGTTGGGCCCTTACCTCAGTTGTTGCTCTGTTGGCAGCCGGCAGCTCCACAATCTCCACAGCCCACTCACAGCCGCCTCTGCCTCACCCTTGTCTATAGCTTTTTGGCATGGTGGTGCAGCAGTCATCCCCTGTCAAGTCCCAGTTCGTGGCTAGGCTTCTCAATCGCGTCGCGTCACCATTGCCCAGCGTACCCGGACAGCCAATGTGCACGCTCACGGCGTGTCTTCCCTGGCCATCTCAGCGTGCCCGGACAGGCAATGTGTGCGTACGGCTTGTGGCGTTTGAACACAGCGCGCGCATGGCACGCGTTCACTTCCCTCCCTCAATGCAATGCGTTTTACCTCCTTGCAGGAGCAGGTTGTGACAAGCGATGTCCACGCTTCTGCTTTGTAGCAAGGGATCGGTTCTTCCTGCAGGTATGAATGCAAGCGTAACATATAGACTTGAACTTGCGATGTTGCCTTGTTTTCTCCAGCAGTGGCGTCGGAGGGAAATTTCTATCCACACACGGCGCTATTGGAGCAAGGTGATGTGCCAGTAACCGCGGCTCTCTACCATGGCACATTATTCGGTAGAGACAGGCGCTCACAAATCAGCATTTACCGAGCATGGATGACTGCACCACCTATATTTGTAAAGCGCACATTAACAAGTATGAGGGCACTTAAAAGAACTTCTCAATAGTTTACACGATGTCTCAACCAGATTATTATTTAAAATAAATTAGTCTAGTTGTTCAGTTTGTGGTGTTAGGCAAGCAAAATACTTTTTATTTAGAAGGGTGTGGGATAACTATGTTTCATGAAAAGGTTTGTTTTGCGCTGCACATCAGCTAAGTCACTTCAAAGTATTGGAACAGAAACAAAAAAAGCTTTTGCAATGCAATTTATCGCGCATTTGCGAGAGTTTGAGCTATTGGCATTGTAAATGACAATGCCTTTTATTTATGTGTTGATTTTTAAAACATATAAATAAAAGGCATTGTCATTTACAATGCCAATAGCTCAAACTCTCATAAATGCGAGACCTATTGCATTGCAAATGCTTTTTTTGTTTCTGTTCCAATACTTTGAAGTGACTTAGCTGATGCTAAGAAATGCTTGTTGTATAATGCTGGGGCCTGGGCAACTGCCCATTTCCTGGCATATGTATATTTTAAATGTATTGGAACATGGTTGGAGAAGGCTGGCATAATGATGTCTTCGCCATGTGGGCACTCCCTGACAAATTCTGGTGGCCAGTCCTGTTATGCTAGAAGTATATCATAACTCCTTGAAAGTTTCTCCCAAAAGAGTGCTCTCACTTTTCTTGGTATGTCTCCCTCCATCCGGAGTGTTATTTCATATAACCTTTGTGGAGTACTAACCCCGGTGTCTACAGTCTCAACTTTGATGTACTCATTCAAGTCCACTATCTCCAGAAGTTCCTTCAGGTTCTGGCGAGCTATTGTTACTTCTGCTGCACTGTCCAGCATTGTCTGAGCCAATTCTCCGTTCTTGAGTTGTGTTCTCAGATTTTTCGGCATGTCTGATCTTCAGACCTGCTACCTTCTTCTTAGTTAATTGAGGTTTTGGTTTGTCTTTCTGAATGTGTTGTTCATCTTTGGACTTTACGCGCTCTTCTTTGTGATCTGACCGTCTTCTTCTTTCGGATGTCTGTGATGATATCTGAAAGGTACGAGAGGAACGTGTATCAGTATCTTGATACCTGTCAGGTTTTCTCAAATTATCCCTATTCCTGAGGTTATACCTCCTTTCAGAGGGCTCCTTTTGAGGAGACCTACCTCAGGATTGAGAACGTTTCTCTTTTGAATGTTGTTTGTTATTTTCCCATTTCTTTTTAGAAGATGTAGGATTGTGTTAATAGAGTCCTTCTCAGGACCTTCAGACGGTTGTGGTTTAACTGGTTTTCCGCCCAAACTATCTCTGCCTAGTTCTTCATAGGATTTTTCTATTATTCGGGGTAATTCTTGTTGATGTTCTGTTACATCAAATTCCCTTAAGCGTTGGCGGATCACCACTGATGCTGCCTCCCCTTTAATATTAGATAATATTATTGTTGAGACCTGGTCGAAGTTTTTTAGTAATTTCATACCTAAATTCAGAGCAGGCTCTGCCCCGTATTCATTTTGAATTTGTTTCAGGACATCAGGTATTATCGCAATAGACGGAACACCATATGTTTTAGTATAGATGGCAGCAAAGACTGTGCCCCAAGTGGTGCAGTCTTCCAGATGTGGTGTTATCCCCATTGGTAAACAGATTGTTAGGATTCTGTGTTTCTCATAAGGGGTAGTATTAGGAAATTCTGCTTCGATTAGTGTAATTTTTTGAGCTATCCAGAATGGAATTTGTTCACGTTTTGTGCACATTTTACCCATGACTGCGTGTAAAGTCTGTGGAGTAATTTTTAGTGTATTCCCCTGGTGAGGGGTCTGATTTGGAATGGTTAATGGTGATTGGACTGTGAAAGTCCGCATGACATATTGGACTAACTGTCTGTACATTTTTATTAACTCTTTGAGTTGAGTGAGTAATTCATCGTCTGACATCTCTTCAATGTCAGGATGAGGTGTTTAGCCGGCTAAAATAGGCCATGTTGCTTCTGGTCTACCTAGTGGACCGAGCCTGGTAATGTGATTGTAATGTTTTTACTCACTGATTCCTAGGTCTATACACACATCCACTTATTCACCTATAGAGACACTCGCACACCGCCACTCATTCATAGAGTTACTTAAACACATAGTCAGTCATGCAAAGAATCAATCACATTCCCATTTACTCACCTATTATACAGTTATACACACACCACCTCACTTATTCATACAGATACTAACTCAGACTTAGTCTCTTATACAATCATTGATACAATCACACACTCATCCATACAGCCACTCTCACAATCTCTCACTCTCACATATAGTGATTTATATACTCCAACACTCACATATACCTCTTTTTACATATGTAGTTACTCACACATTTACCACTGAGACATCCATTCAATCACCAAAACACCTATACACACACTCACACACCCATATAGCCCTTCACAGATGCACTCTTGAACCCATACATCTAGTGAATCACCCACTCACACATCTATGCACAGAGTCACACCCCCCACCCACCCACACAGACACTCAGGCACCCATAGAGATACTCAGACAACCAATCAATAACCAATATTGGCACTCCTGTAGCTACTTACCAACCCATGCAGCCGCTTACACACCAACTGACAGACTGATACAGACATTCAAACAGTTTATTCACTAACCCATGCATTCAGTAAGACACATTTAATCACTCACTTATTCAGTCAGTCATGCACCTACTAAATCATCCATTCAGACACTTGTACATCCACTCATTCTTCAATACACCTTGGTATTTATTTATATATATATATAAAACATATTTAAACTTTACAGAAACAAACAGTCACTGGATGATGTCATCAGTGATGTCAAAAGTGATGTCATTTGAGATGTCATCAGTGATGTCACTGACCACATCATGAATGATGTAATATGTGACATCATCAGCAGTGCATTGCGGGGGCACAAGTTTTATTTAGCTCAACTAACTATAACGGCCGAATTTCTCCTGTTTTGTACGAGTGAAATGTCCAACTAACTATAATAGCCCTGAAACCTGTGGTTTTTTTATGTGAATTTTTAAATGCTAATTTCTAACTATAACGTCCTTGAAGCCTATGGGTTTTTTCAATGAATATATATATATAATCAGTCAATCATCATCTTTATTCTGTCAAAAAATATTAGACCATTAAAGCACAATACAAGAAATATCACAATGTAAAATCGAACGCTATCAAGAACACAATGAAAGATATGCATAGGTCAATCCTCAGTTGTGTTACAATCCTTCCCATACATAAATAACAATACTCTGCGGGAGTATTAACTTGCATTCAATAAAAAATTTGTGGTAAATCCTCAAGTGGCAGCCTACAGGAATGTAAGAACCTTAAAAAACTAGGGCCACCATACGATCCTGGTAGGTTCAACCTTACCAACATCTATTTAATAAAGTAAAATTCATATAGATCGTCCATAATAACATGTCATAAAATTGATTAAACAGTCTTCCTGGCATAAAAAACACCCCATAGAAAAGATGACATTCTCACACATATGTCAATTGTTGGTAAGGACTGTGGGAAAAGATAAGCTGGACGGCATTGATAAAAATCTAAATGTTTTAGACAACTTAATATATAATGCTTCCTCCATTTTTTATAAAATTTACAAAAAAGAACGACATGCATTGTTGACTGTGGTTAAGCATTATTACATGGGCAATTGGATAGGTTGGGGGACCAATCATTTACCTCAGGAAACGTAACCAGGTGGTGGAAAATATCCATCCTAAAATGTGTTAAAACATATCTATGCTTTTGTTGTGGGACCAGCCTGAGATATAATTGGATGTCATAACTGGTTAAAATTAGTTGGTTCCTTTAAACAGAAGGTTTTAAAAGTTCTTCCGACATCCTATTGTTCTCCAAATGTGCTAGGCAATCAGCTATTAGATCCTTTCTGTCCAATTTCCCTAAGCTTTCTGGGTTATTAAAATATTCAGGAAGACCCAGGTCCTTACAGAACCTCTCTACATACCTTAGCCAAGGGATTTGTCCATAGTGAATAGAGTTTAAGCAGTCTTTAATAACAAGTTGATTTACAACAGGATACTCGGACGTCCATACTTTATGCCACAACAGAATTGGTTGAGTCTTAATTAGATCAGTCAAAAATGGTAATCCCAACTCTGCATGACAGACCAAAGTTGATGCGGATTTGGGAGTGGATTGTATATATCTTAAAAATTCATTTTCCACTGTTTGTATTGGCGTGCAATTCACATGTCCCCATATGCCTGCACCATAAATTGCTCTGCTGACACACCTATCCTTATAAATAATAAGCATTTTCTTCGGGGGTTAGAACCCAATCACAAGGCAAATTTGCGTAAGGACATACAGGCACTTCTAAAAAGTAGCGACCTTGTTTAATTGTTTGATTCCAGGAACTTCTTTTATCAAATAACACACCGAGACATGAGAAGGTATTCGTATGTTCAATTATAGTATCCTTAATTCTCATTGGTCGGGAGCTACCTGCTTTCCTCCCGCACTGCATTATAAAAGTCTTGGCCTGATTTACATGTAGGTCAAGATCCTGCATGTATTTGATAAAATCGTTAAGTACCCGCTGCATAGAGATTGGGGTGCGCGCCATCAGTACAGCGTCATCAGCTTAGAGGAGGGCAGGCACAGGGCGGTGTCCCACCTGTGCCAGATCTTTTGGTTGCGATACCAAGGCAATATCCAGGTTAGAATGGAATGAGGTTTAAAATTGAAGACTTCACGAATCAAATTATTTGAGCTTAAAACATAATCAATAGTACTAGGATTGCTACACCCATTAAAAGTACTTTTAAAGGGCGCATATGGTACTGACAGTTCATTACAAAATGATAAATCCAGCGTATATATCATTTCATTTAACTTATCACCAAAACTATTATGTGGAAAATTAGTTTTGCATGCACCGTCTAAGCTGTTCATGCCGTATATTTTCTCATCCACAGAATGGCACAACTGAGTATTAAAATCACCTCCACACACAATCATTAACTCTTTTTTTTAATGTTGGCCAGTTTGTCTAAACAGTCTATATATATAAATGAACAAACGCTGCTCATACGCCGCCTCTCACCTCGCGGTGCCGGTGCCAGCGATGGAAGCAGCAACCATTCAGCAATCCTTTAACCCCTTCGCCGCCGGGGGTAATTCCCCACGGCAGGGGGGGGCGCGCGACGCCACGGTGTTTGTGACGAGCCCAGCTCGTCATGAGGCACAGTGGAGCTGTGCTCATGACGAGCTGAGCTCGTCACGACCCCACCCACTGATTGATTCTCCCGCACAGGCGGGGAATCAATCGTGCGTGGGCAGAGCGCAGCCGTTATGACGAGCCCAGCTCGTCATGAGCACAGCTCCACTGTGCCTCATGACGAGCTGGGCTCGTCATAAGCATTCAAGGGGTTAAAGCAACATTTCAGAGTTCAGAATGAAAGAGCGGCACACCAAGTGATTAGCCCCAAACTTTAATGTGCAAAACAACGCGTTTCAGCTATGAAGCCTTTGTCAAGTTTACATAATGTGCTCCACTCACCAAAGAAATACACTGAGAGCCAGAGCCCTTGGAGAAAAGACTTTCTGCAATGACTGAAAAAGGCATAATAGTTTTTTCCATGATTCATACTATTTCAAAATTTGCGTCAAATGAATACAATTAGGAAAGACAGTTCTTATTCAATAATTCAGTCAAACATTCTTAGTGCAAAATTTCTCAAGTTTAACAGCGTAATCTATCTACCAACTACCAGCCTTACTTTCCCTTTCCCTCTTACTTCCACTTAGAGCCTAGAATTCTAGTTGTCTGTGTGGAATAATGCCAGTATGCCTATTATACACATCTAGACAAGTGTAACATAGATGCACGAGGGTGCAGCTTTACAACAAACATTATGGTACCAGTTCTTTCTTCTTAATTTGTATATACACATTACATCACTAATGAATTAGGTTGTTGGATAACGCTGTTAAACTTGAGAAATCTTGCACTAAGAATTTTTGACTGATTTATTGAATAAGAACTGTCTTTACTAATTTTATTTATTTGACTCAAATTTTGAAATACTATGAATCATGGAACAAACTATTATGCCTTTTACAGTCATTGCGGAAAGTCTTTTCTCTATGTCCTCTGGCTCTCAGCGTATTTCTTTGGTGTGTAGAGCACATTGTGTAAACTTGACAAAGGCGTCATAGCTGAAATGCGTTGTTTTGCACATTAAAGTTTGGTACTAATCACTTGGTGTGCCACTCTTTCATTCTGAACTCTGGAATGTTGCTTTAAAGGACATACCTATATGCGCAAGGCCAATTAAAGGCAAGATTGGTTGGCTTTGCCAAAGCTTGTTCTTTCCTGAGAAAGCTCTGCAGGAGTTACTTGGTTGAAATTTTGAAAGCATTAATTGGAATTATAAATTTTGTAATGAAAAGCATAGCAGCTTAGAAAACCTAAGTGCCATCTTCCTAATTTGATCATTGGGTTGGTTTTAATTTTTAGCTAACAAAGAGGATTGCCACATTAGAGGAATGCAGAAATGTTCTAAACTATCAAAAACTTACTTCCTGCATTATGTCAAAACAGTAAGACTTCTCTTCATCCTTCAAGGGCAGTGGTGGCATAGGACCTGAAAATGACTATATTGAATGTTTTTAAATTTATTGATTTACCATAATTGCGTTGTTTAATGTAATAGTCTGTTTGAACATCAAATGAAGTATTGGACAAATTAAATGAAATACTCCGTTATATGGACCAGCATCAATGGATGTTTGAGTTGCAATCACCTATCTGAGACATAGGTCATTGTACCAGGAACATTTGGGAAACAATTGGGAAAACTATCATCATTTTTATCAAGTATGATTTGTTTGTAATGTTTTGAAAAGAGTTTTAAAAACTCAGAAGGAGATGCTGAACTATGATACAGCACTATCAGAAAATGCCCTTTGGACAAAAACATATAGTCCAGTTACCAGAAAAACCCATTACCCAAGGTTGTCTTGGACCACCATTGGTAGCCTGACCATAGAAGCAAGGCAACCTTTGCTAGTCCGACAAGGCAGAACGTAATCTACAAGTGCTGCTTCTTCCTGAAGAAGTCACAAACCTACCCACACATATGGATTACCATAAATAGAATCCTTTGTAAGTTTATATATAACCACCCAGTAACTATATATTTTTATTTTATTTATGCAGTTTTTTAAAACGCTGACCAGATTCAGAAAGGAGTCTGAGCACTGCTCATGAAATGATCTCAATATTCATGAATAGGAGTCCAATATAGGTACAAGATGTACAGTTATTAATTTAAAATGATTTCACAGCAGCATTCAACATGCATGTTTTAGAAAACGCCCACATTACACAGTGTCTCTAATTAAAAAACGTTTTGAGCAAGGTTTCACATGTGGCAGTCATATAGAAATTTATAATAAACACATTCCTCAAATGTAAACAGATTTCAAGGAAGGTTTCGCTATTGGTCGTGGAATAGGCAGAGATGTATAAATATCAAGAGACATTTGTGACACTAACACTGATATTTATCAGGAGAAGGGATTCATGAGGCCTCCAAAAACGCCCATTTATTAGCATTGATTTCGGCTCTTTTGAGGTGGGAAATGTAGGCTCATGTTAAAGGTTTAAGGAAGTGATCCCAAATCTGTTGAGCCGCAACCAGAACATGTTTGGAAGATAGATATTATCATGGTAAAATTGGTATCTCAAGATGGAGTGAATTCTCACTGTGCAGTGCACATTCACTACCTGAAATGCTCAGCTTGCAGGCTAGGTGTTTGGTTGTATAAGGGTGAACTGTATGGCATCCTTTCTGGGAGTGAAATATTTCATGCTGTTGACAATGCTTTAATTTGTATAGCTCTGTGAAGTTTGTTATACAGAAAGGGGACCAAGGAGTTGGCATTCTTGATGATAGTGGCGAGAATTTTAATGAGGTGATGTCCTCTAACCACACTTCTGAATAGTGGGAGGAGGAGAAGATAAATTAAATCTTGAGGGTATTGATCTTAAGTTGTTGCTATGCTACTAAGTGTAGGGTTTTGTCCAGACCATGGGCCAATAGAGTGATGTCTCCTTTAAAGCAGACATGCTTATATTACCTAGGCTAGGATCAAGCCTTGTGGAACCTCAAAGTGGGTCTCTGCATAGAGCTGGTCATTTTGATAAATTGGTGGTAATCATGTATAAATGAGGCAAAACATTTCAGAAGTCAGCCCTGAAACCCACACTTTTTTTTTCTTGAGTGTCAAGCAAGATTTCATGATCGACAGTTCAAATGCAACTGAAGATTAAAACCTACAGGCAAGTCTGAGCTTTATGTAGGATGCAGAGGGCATCCTCCATGAGTTGAAAGGTGGCGGACTCTGTGTTATATCTCGGTCTGAAGCCTAAATAATGTTCTCTTAGGAGGATATTTTATCCGATATTGGAGACTAGTAATGAGTCAAAAATTGTTTATCTTCACCTAAGTAGTTTGTTTCTTGAAGAGCTAAAATTTAGAGATTAGAGAATCTCACCTTGGGAGGTGGTGATATTGATGAGCTTAATCCAGTAGTCAAAACTCAAAAGGATGCACAAGGTCTGTGAAACTAATCCTATTAGGTGGCTCTAAAATTGACAGCCTCTGTGATTGTGACAAGTTCTGTTGCTCAGGAATAGAAACTTCACCCACCTTTCAGTGGCAGGCTTCATCATAGGGTTCCTCCTCACACAATGCACTCGAGTTTATGGTGTGGGCTACAACATCATTATGCGAGGAAGAGCACATGGAGTCTTTTAATGTATTAAGGACACTTTGTGAGCTGTGAGTGAGGTTTGCTGGGGGCAAAGTAGCCAGTGTGAGGCAATAAAACCACCTCTTGGTTGACTTGTTTGTAACAACTTTATTCAGTGTCCCCAAGGGATAGATTAAATCTAAGAGAGGATTGAAACTTCAGCCCAATGATGGAGAGAGCTGAACATGTTTCTACCAATTTCATGACCTACACAGTGGTTCTGGGCTTTCTTCAGGGCCAATGTATGTAGTATTCACTCTGCCATTCAGTATGGGGTAAAGTGTGTTCAGCAAGATTAAAAAACTAAAGATAAATTATAAACAGTGACCCTCAATAGGTGTGGTATTTGCCCACCATCGTTGGGCATTGTTCTGCTTGGGTTTTCGGATCAGATAGAACCCGCTCAGCAGAGCCTCTCTAACCCAAACCAGAACGTTACCCCCTCCCTAGGGCCTATTCACACCTAAATAACCACATATATGTACCACCTAAGGACAGGGAATTCCTACTATATATACCAAGACCTACAAGTCACAGCCTCGCGGTCCCAAACGGACCCAGGACTTCCTGCCCAGACGGCAGCCACAGACTTCCTGCCCAGACGGCAGTCACAGCCTCGCGGTCCCAAATGGACCCAGGACTTCCTGCCCAGACGGCAGCCACAGCCTCGCGGTCCCAAACGGACCCAGGACTTCCTGCCCAGACGGCAGCCACAGCCTCGCGGTCCCAAACGGACCCAGGACTTCCTGCCCAGACGGCAGCCACAGCCTCGCGGTCCCAAACGGACCCAGGACTTCCTGCCCAGACGGCAGCCACAGCCTCGCGGTCCCAAACGGACCCAGGACTTCCTGCCCAGACGGCAGCCTTAGACAAGTCACAGCCTCGCGGTCCCAAACGGACCCAGGACTTCCTGCCCAGACGGCAGCCACAGACTTCCTGCCCAGACGGCAGTCACAGCCTCGCGGTCCCAAACGGACCCAGGACTTCCTGCCCAGACGGCAGCCTTAGCACGAGTTCATCCTATAATTACCACGACATACAACAAGGGAATCAGTGTTACTATATATCAGATCACACAAAGACAGCTAGTTGAGCACAACTTGTTCCCCAGTTCGAAGGGCTCCTTTCTCCCTTATTCAGTTACCACCTACCTGATCAGGATTAACATCTGTTCATGTCAAGTCACAGCTGACTAGAAGAATAGGTTACCCTCTTACACAAGAACACGTAGCACATATTGCTTTACTACAAACTGAATACTTTATTTAGTTATTACATGCACACTCACGGAACATAATACATATTCCATAACCTGCAAAGAAAAGTGAAAGATTAAGTTGTACACTCTAATAGTAAGGGGTTGACATCACCTTGGTCGTATGTAGCCTGCACTCAATGGTCATCTAGGTTCCCTTCTCGTCTGCGCCTCGGCTTCGCCTGGAAGTCACACCTCCGCAATCACGGGTTTACTCCCGTCTCCCTCTCCGAGTCACTGGGACCTCTTCCTCATCGGCTACTCTCTTCTCTTTGGAATATCTATTTCTCGGTTTTTCTCCACCTCCAAGTTTGTCATCTGTCTTCCCTGGAATAAGTAGCAGCTTTACCGCTAACGGCCAGGTGCCGCCTATGGACTAGAAGCAAGTGCCAGTATCTGCCTCAAACTTTTACTAATATAGATGTGCATTTCCTCATGGAAAATTCCAGCCCGTAACCTGCCGCCCACCAAATTCTTGTACCTCCCCGTGCCAAGGACACGTTCCCAGCCGGCCGGCCTGATGTAGTGTCTTCGGCATGAAGAAAAATACAATCCTTCGATAAGGGCCGGCCTGAACCGGTTCTCTCCAAGCGAATAACACCTCCTAACTAAAACACTGCCTATGACCTAGAAACATCCCAAGCTGCCAGAGCAGGAGGAAAGATGGAGTCTCTCCCGTTTAAGGCCTACCAGGCCTGAATTCAGCACGGCTCCATGAAATACCCTCACTACAGAACAGATTACCCCTAATGCTAACGAATCTATCCCCTAGGATATGTATGCAAACCCTGATCTATGGGGAAGAACACAGGATCATGTCGAAGTGCCTAATAAATAGGCTCTATACACTACTCTAACCCTTAGACTTGAATGGAAAGAGACTGAAGTCACCTAAATCACCCTTCAACACAATAAGACCGGAAAAATCGAGCAGTACATTTCACCCTTGACTTCAGTCTATTATACATTCATTAAATGGAGCTAACATCTGTGGAAGAATAATATGAAACAAAGCTAACTGATCTATGTCTAGTACCAAGTGTGCAGAATTGAAGTAATGAAGGAATACACTGAATAAAGCAACAGATAGAAATCAAAACAGCAACAGCAATCAAAATACCACCTAATATTTGGCGTAGCATGTGTATATCAGGTAACCAATTAAAGAGCCAGTCAAACCAGCCCTGGTCAATGTGTTTTCTAACTTCTTCTGTTAAGTCACGCAACTTGTCGATGTGAGCACGAATGGATTGTGTATGGTCAGACAAGTTAAAACAACAGAGACCTTCGAAGTCCGAGCAATCATGTCCATGTTTAAGCAAAAGATAATCAATGGCTGCTCTATTTTGCAAAATGGCCCTACGTTCACCCTGGGCGTCTAATAGCATGTCAGACAAAATTGTAGAAGTATGATTAATAGATTTCACCATCCAGCAGGCCATTTTCCCAATAGATTTGGCATTATAAACCGCCAAAGCAGGAACACCAATAATTGAAACAGCTAAGCTAAGGTATTCAGACTTGGAATATAAATGCAAAGATGGGTCACAATCCTCCTGTAACATTACAGTATCTCTAAGCACACGAGAGTTGGCATTCGGATGCGATGCGAACATCAACAAACTGAGTCTCGTAATGGCACAAGGGCCTCCGGAAATGTTTGCAGGGACAAATGGCCAGGAAGTATTACCACATGAGAAAAGCCATCCGGCAGGTAGTAACATCGTGCGATAGTGACTGGGGGTAACTACCAAACTATTACAAGTCATATTGTTCTGAACTGAAACACATGTGGTCGGTGTCCTTTGAAAGCACAAAGTCCGTTCGTGAGTTGTAAACGAAGTGGCGCCTTTTAGTTTTAGGCGCAGACATTCAGAGATCGCACTAGGATTACACGTAAGAAAGAAGCACAAATCACCTTGTGTGATATTATAAGTAAGTATTTGGGACTGGATGGGGGTTTGCTCGTTCGGCAATTCAATACATAGGGGGCAATATACATGGGTAGCAAAATCACCCAGGAGAATATTGGGACGGGCCTTCGAGACATTAAAAATATGAGTTAAAGTTTCCAATGAGGCGGGGACAGCAACCAGGCAGGTCGCCAGAATGTCATGTACAGATCTCATCGGTGTCAAACAGAAGTGAGGGGCGTCAGTCACCCTCTTAGCAAGTGCGGTCCAAAAGTTCGATGATGAATCCCATGCAGCGAAGGAACGCAACACTCGGGTTCCCAGTTCATCCCGGGTTGATAGGATCCCTCCTTTCTCGTCGTACCAGTCCGAAAACAGTCCGGCTCCGACACATCCTGCAGCAACAATCCAAAGAATGATCTGAAAGAGAACCAAATACAGGCATTAATCATTCTCGTAAATAACATTTATCAGCCGGGACCGCTTCCCAGCTATCTTTCCCTGGTCTCATAACCAAAATGGTATTATCCTGACCGGTGGCAATGACCTCTGCTTGTTCAGGGGGATTCTTAGGCGACTGCACCCAAACTCTGGCCCCAGGATTATCCGTGGAGCCAAAACCTTTCTGGCCACGTACAGTTAGCAACGTTGGAGCAGTGCCTTTCATTAATACACCACTGAAAACAGGCATTATGAGTAATTGAGCCACTCGGTCAGTGCGATGTATCAGTAAGTCAACCTCACTGCTATTCAGCAGGAGCACCTTAATCTCTCCCTGATAATCACTGTCGATAATTCCTCCAAGCACCTGAATGCCTTTTACAGCCAGCCCCGATCTAGGGGCGATCAATCCGAAATTTCCAGGTGGTATCTGAACACCAACACCTGTCTCTATGATGACTCGATCTCTACTTTTTATAACAATGTCACCCATAGCATGCAAGTCTAAACCTGCCGACCCTGGGGTCGCTCTACATGGAGCCAAAGCTCCGGGAGTAATTTCCCAATACATCACAGTTTCTCTGATTTCATTAGGCATCGCCTCAGCATTCGGGGGAAACAAACGCATAAGTGGAGATTCAGCATTTAAAAAAGGACGATTATTCAAAATCAATAGTGCTTGGGGCAAAAAGTCTCGCCAATTTTTATACTTGTCATCCGTTAACCTACGCAGCTGGTCCTTTAGCAGGCCATTCAATCTCTCCACCAGGCCCGAGGCCTGTGGGTAGTAGGGGATATGGAATATCCATTCAATATTGTTTTCCGCACAGAATTCCTGTACCAATCTTCCACGAAAATGGGATGCATTATCAGATTGAATTTGGAATGGCACACCATAGTACATCATAATTAATTCTAATGTTTTAATGGTATTCAATTGGGTAGCTTGCTTACAGGGAAGGGCTACCAGCAGGCCACTGTATGTATCAACAATAGTGCAAACATATTGACAATTCCTACTCATGGGAAGTGGACCAATGTAATCGATCTGCCAAATTTGAGCGGGCAGTTTGCCGCGATGTAAATGACCTTTAACAATTTGGGGCACCTTACGCCGTCTGATATGCTGACAAACGGGGCAGTGTAAAATAACATTTTTGATTAAATCTAAGGGAATATAAATTCCTCGATCAGCAGCCCACCTGCTAGTGGCCTTCTCTCCAAAATGTCCTGCCTTCTGGTGTGCCCATTTCGCCAATCCCGCAATATCAGAATCTTGCCTGTCCACCACTGCCTCAGCAATTTTAGACTTCTCATCTGCAATGTTATGAAAAAATTTATCAAGAGAATCTATCGGGGTGTGAGCGTCCACATGGAAGATTGTAACAGTACTCTGTGGGAGCATCTCCCAAATTTCTTGCCATAACTCTTTTCCCCATAATTCTTTGGAATGTAACTTCCAATTATGGGAATGCCAAGTTGGCAACCAAACAGCCAGTCCATTGGCAGTAGACCAAGAATCAGTGAAAATATGACATGTACCAGGTAACTCTTGTTTCAAAACTTGGTAAACAGCGTAAAGCTCGGCAAATTGGCTGCTTTTACCTTCACCAGTTGTGCTCAACAATTTCTGTGTGACCGGATTATAGGACACCGCCTTCCAGTGCCGTGTCATCCCTATAAACCTCGCTGAACCATCAGTGAACCAAACATGGTTTCTTTCCGCTGCGGACAAATCATCAAAAGGCTTACCCCACTTGACAGGAGACTCCTGTGCTAAAGGTACGGAACATTCATTCTCAGTCTCAGTCGATGGCGCTCGCGCCACCTGCTCATGTAAAGAAGCAACTCCTTTCGGGCCCACACGTGCCCTGTCTTGTATGTACCATTTCCATTTAATCACACTCGCCTCTTGAGCGTGTCCAATTCGGTGAGTTTTCGGCGAACTCAGAACCCACTGCATGATAGGAATTTCCGGACGCAGAACTATATCATGTTCCAAAGTCAATTGCTCGGTATCCACCAGAGCCCAATAACAAGCAAGTAACTGTTTCTCAAAGGGTGTGTAACGCTCACCAGCATCAGGTAACTTTTTGGTCCAAAAACCTAACGGTACTTTACTCCTGCCTTGTTTCTGCCACAAACTCCAATTTGCATAAAGGCCCTGTACAGACACATTCAAATCCACGTCACCATCACGTACAGGCCTTAAATCCAGAGCATGTTGAATTGCCTCTTTTGCCAGACTAAACGCATCTTGCTGTGGTTTATCCCATTCAAATGCATTCTTTTTACGCGTGACCCGGTACAAGGGGGCCAATATTTGACTCAAATGAGGAATATGCTGGCGCCAAAAGCCAAACAGACCAATGAAGCTCTGGGCTTCTTTCCTATTTCTAGGAACTGCAAAATCAAGAATCTTCTGTTTAACCTGAGGGATCACTTCACGGTGCCCTTCATGCCAATTAATACCCAAAAATTTTACAGCCTGGGACGGACCTTGCAATTTATCTGGGTTGATTTCCCAACCTTTCTCACGCAGGCACTCAATGACTCTGTCTAATTGGGTCTGAACTTCCTCTTGTGTTTCGCCTTGGATCAAAACATCATCAATATAATGACATATCTGAATTTGGGGATGAACCGGTACCTCAGCCAAATGCTCTGCCACCAGCCGGTGACATATCGTAGGACTATGCACATAGCCCTGGGGAAGACTTCTAAACGTCATCTGACGCCCGTTCCACGTAAAACTGAATTGTTCCTGACACTCTGGGGCAATCGGAATTGAAAAGAAAGCATTAGCAATATCAATGGACGCGTACCATGTACCTGGATGCTTTTGGATTCTCTCAATTAGTGTAATAACATCCGGTACTGCAACAGTCAAAGAGGGTGTGTGCTTGTTCAATTCTCGATAATCAACGGTCATGCGCCAAGAGTTATCACTCTTACGCACCGGCCAAACAGGATTATTCCAAGCAGAAGTAACTGGGGTTATGACTCCTGCATCCACTAACTCCTGAATAGTGGTACTAATCTCCTCATGACCACCTGGAATACGATACTGCTTCTGACAAACCACTTTTGTCGCATGGGGAACTTGTATGGGGGGCATTCTTAAACGACCAACCCGTATAGGTCTGGACGATATATAATGCGTTGTTCCAAATTGGTAACATCCGTCATCTAGATGCAAAGTCATTCCTCTCAAAATATCAATCCCAATTATGAATTCTAGAAGTGGCACTACTAGTACAGAATACTCTTTTCTAGGAATTCTACCTATTCTCATTTCAAGCAAAGTTTGAACTGCAGGGGTTTCTTTTCCACCTAATCCGGTAATAGTAAAAGGCTGACCTGTAAACTTCTTCGATTTTCCATGAATAAGAGTGGCCTCCGCTCCTGTATCTACCAATGCTCGGGCCCTTTGGATATTACGATGTCTCCAATAAATGTCAATATCTACATAGGGTCTATTATCTCTGTGAGCCCATCTCTGTACCGGAGCTTGACCTCTTTCCTAATCATTCTTACTGCATTCTGTATACCAGGATAAATCAGGATAAAGACTCTCACGCTTCTTAGGTATCGGTACCTCCTGTTCATATCCATTCCCAGTACGGAACGGATTCGTATCTTCTGCATTGTACTGCGGGTTACGATCGACCAAACTGTGACGATCCTCTCTCCTCCTCAACTCAGGGGATTGATCCCTATCATCTCTACGTCTGCTGTAAACATAGTCAGTTCTCCCTCTTTCTCTTTCCCCCTCTCTCTCCCCGTCTCTCTCTCGACGGGGGGACACATCACGTGCAGAACGTCGATCATCACGACGAACAGAGCGCCCACGGCGGTCGTCATCACCGCTACCGTCAGAACCACCACGATCACACTCAGTGGTCCGAACACGCCGGGCACCCTCCTTTCGATCCAAGCCACGTTTGCGAAACAACTCCCACAAACGAGCGGTAGTCTCACCATCAATGTCCTCCCTCCGCACACCATCAGCCAGAAGACCAGAAAAAATATCACGTCTAGTAAGTTTATTTTCACCAGGAGTACGAGTGTCAGGCCGGGACTGACGTTCAGGTTTAAACCACTCACCCAACTCACCGAGTTGGCGCACCGATTCCAAAACCGTAGATAACACGTTACCAGTCTGATTAATCAATAAAGTCATCATGACCTGCTTATAGGCAACAGGGGAAGATCGAATGATACGGTTCCGCACAGAAGATGTCAACGAACCATCAAGCAACCTGTCAGCAGTACCCAGAAAAATTGCCGTTTTCATCACCTCCTCTTTGAGACGTTGAGCAGCATCACGCATAGTATACCACGGCTTGTCATTCACAGGCCAGTCAGATTCAGTAGGATATTTTAGATTACAACCCTCAGTCGCCAATTGGAGTAAAGAAATCTGACCAACACCATTATAGTTACGAAAATGATCCTGCACAGTAGAATCCAAACTCAAGGAACAGAACTTTAAACAATCGCCAGTATCCAACATAATACCAGCAGCGCCCAGTTCATAAAGGCGCACCATCCATGTGAGCAAGGACTCACCAGCTCGCTGCCGAAATCGCTGCAAAATATCACTAATTTCCTGCTGAGTAAAGTCTTCTAAACAGTCCAAAGAAATACCCTGCGGAGCATTGGGAGACTGCTGCAACTTCCGACGGAAAACTGGATGCGCAGAAACCGCGGGACGAGCATCACAAGTAGCCCGATCAGTACTCGTAGAGGGACAATCAGTGTAAGAAGCATTGATCCCACTCGAAGAACGAGCGTAATCACGGGGTGCACCATCAAAGGTGCGAGAAGCAGACTTACAATCATGGCGGGAGCGAGAAGACTCGCGCTTGGCAGACTCCTCACCCGAGGAACTAGAATCAGTCGAGTTCCAGATATTACCATCCCATTCATCAGGATTCCAATCCAGCCCGGCTGTCGCCACGACCAGACGCACCTTTCGCGTCGAAACCCGACCGCGCCTGTTCTTGTATTTATAACGAGCAATTCGCACAGCCGCCCGTTCGGCAATAGTTTGGTAAGTCTCAAGTTTATCAGCAAGCAACTTATTTTGACACCGCAACAAAGTATGAGAATTCTGAATCTCAACAAAGTGCGCTTCCACATCTTTAAGAGATATCTGTAACTTCAACAATCTCTCATGCAGAATCCTGTATGCAGACAAAAGAATCCAACCTCTGCGCCCCAAAATGGGAATCTCCTCACCCTTCGATACGGGTGCCTTCTGCAAACAAGCAATCACATCAGCCGGCTCTGCCAGCTCCAAAGAAGAATTCCAATTCTCACTCAAACCAGTAGAATCAGCCCACTCACGGGCCAAGGCTTCATAAGGCGTTGAATCCCATCCGGGAATATCAACGGGCAACTTAAAAGTAGATTTAGATCTTCTAGAAAACATCGTGAAAAAGGAAAAAGAAGAAAAGAAGAAAAAGAAAAGAAGGAAGAAAAATAAAAACTATACACAGAAATATACAAAAATAAAATGCAAACAAAACCACGCACGCGCCGAAAGCAAACACAAGACAACCACAACGCACACAGGTTTCGTAAACGGTTCGTGACGCCAAATGTTCTGCTTGGGTTTTCGGATCAGATAGAACCCGCTCAGCAGAGCCTCTCTAACCCAAACCAGAACGTTACCCCCTCCCTAGGGCCTATTCACACCTAAATAACCACATATATGTACCACCTAAGGACAGGGAATTCCTACTATATATACCAAGACCTACAAGTCACAGCCTCGCGGTCCCAAACGGACCCAGGACTTCCTGCCCAGACGGCAGCCACAGACTTCCTGCCCAGACGGCAGTCACAGCCTCGCGGTCCCAAATGGACCCAGGACTTCCTGCCCAGACGGCAGCCACAGCCTCGCGGTCCCAAACGGACCCAGGACTTCCTGCCCAGACGGCAGCCACAGCCTCGCGGTCCCAAACGGACCCAGGACTTCCTGCCCAGACGGCAGCCACAGCCTCGCGGTCCCAAACGGACCCAGGACTTCCTGCCCAGATGGCAGCCACAGCCTCGCGGTCCCAAACGGACCCAGGACTTCCTGCCCAGACGGCAGCCTTAGACAAGTCACAGCCTCGCGGTCCCAAACGGACCCAGGACTTCCTGCCCAGACGGCAGCCACAGACTTCCTGCCCAGACGGCAGTCACAGCCTCGCGGTCCCAAACGGACCCAGGACTTCCTGCCCAGACGGCAGCCTTAGCACGAGTTCATCCTATAATTACCACGACATACAACAAGGGAATCAGTGTTACTATATATCAGATCACACAAAGACAGCTAGTTGAGCACAACTTGTTCCCCAGTTCGAAGGGCTCCTTTCTCCCTTATTCAGTTACCACCTACCTGATCAGGATTAACATCTGTTCATGTCAAGTCACAGCTGACTAGAAGAATAGGTTACCCTCTTACACAAGAACACGTAGCACATATTGCTTTACTACAAACTGAATACTTTATTTAGTTATTACATGCACACTCACGGAACATAATACATATCACATAACCTGCAAAGAAAAGTGAAAGATTAAGTTGTACACTCTAATAGTAAGGGGTTGACATCACCTTGGTCGTATGTAGCCTGCACTCAATGGTCATCTAGGTTCCCTTCTCGTCTGCGCCTCGGCTTCGCCTGGAAGTCACACCTCCGCAATCACGGGTTTACTCCCGTCTCCCTCTCCGAGTCACTGGGACCTCTTCCTCATCGGCTACTCTCTTCTCTTTGGAATATCTATTTCTCGGTTTTTCTCCACCTCCAAGTTTGTCATCTGTCTTCCCTGGAATAAGTAGCAGCGTTACCGCTAACGGCCAGGTGCCGCCTATGGACTAGAAGCAAGTGCCAGTATCTGCCTCAAACTTTTACTAATATAGATGTGCATTTCCTCATGGAAAATTCCAGCCCGTAACCTGCCGCCCACCAAATTCTTGTACCTCCCCGTGCCAAGGACACGTTCCCAGCCGGCCGGCCTGATGTAGTGTCTTCGGCATGAAGAAAAATACAATCCTTCGATAAGGGCCGGCCTGAACCGGTTCTCTCCAAGCGAATAACACCTCCTAACTAAAACACTGCCTATGACCTAGAAACATCCCAAGCTGCCAGAGCAGGAGGAAAGATGGAGTCTCTCCCGTTTAAGGCCTACCAGGCCTGAATTCAGCACGGCTCCATGAAATACCCTCACTACAGAACAGATTACCCCTAATGCTAACGAATCTATCCCCTAGGATATGTATGCAAACCCTGATCTATGGGGAAGAACACAGGATCATGTCGAAGTGCCTAATAAATAGGCTCTATACACTACTCTAACCCTTAGACTTGAATGGAAAGAGACTGAAGTCACCTAAATCACCCTTCAACACAATAAGACGGGAAAAATCGAGCAGTACAGGCATGTAACCATGTTATGTTACCACATGTATTGTGTTGTTGCACACAAATCTGGGAAATGTAGTCAACGGTCTTAGATAGGCTGGTAAATTTGTGAAATCAAAAAGGTGTGATAATTAAAAGATGTAAACAGTGTTTTAAATTAGAAGGGCTGTATAACAGGGGTATCTTTCTGCTCAGAAAGTGTTAGTATTTCTCAGCAGATTTGTGAGTGTCAATTTGATGTATGGACACCCATTTTATAATAAACACGTCCATGGGATGTCGTCATGGATGCCCCATTTGCCTTGCTGTAGCCTGTTACACGGAATTCTGGAAATTGTAATCCCCAGTCACCGATAGAGTCTTAGGGGTGTGAGGTCTAAGAAGGCTTGAGTTGAGGTCTTACACTCGACTATTGTTGGTAAGCACAGATAATATTATATACAACCATAGTATACCTGTTTTAGCTATTTTATTACACAACATTTTCCATGTGTGTTCTTACACTGCTCACGTGATGCATGACAAGCACATACACTTTCCTTTTGATTAGAGCACACACTTGACGTATTGGCCAGAAAGATATAATGAATAATATGCCTTGCATGTCTCTTTATTGTTGTGTGTCTTTTAAAGGTGACAAGAATAGTGAACAATTGCCACACCCATTGTAGGTCACAATCTGTAATTTATCAGTATTTCAGGTTTTTATACATCTTGCATAACACACTTTACCCCATACTGAATGGCAGAGTGACTACTGCAAGCATTGGTGCTGAAGAATGCCAAGAACCTCTTTATATGGTTATTGGAAGGGCAGAAACATGTAGACCTCTCCACAGAAGGTCTACATGTTGTACTTCCCTCATACTTTTAATCTATCCCTTGAGGACACTCAATAAAGTTACAAACTAGTCTATCAAGACTTCGTTTTATTGCCTCACACTGACTACTTTGCACTCTGCAAACCTCGCCCAAACCACAGCTCATATATGGCCCAGAACACATTAAAACACTCCAAGTACTCCTCTCTCACCCAAGGGAGACCACATTATAAACTCCAGCACATATTATGAAGGGTAACCCAATGATGAAGCATGCCTCTTAAGAGTGGGAGACGGTTCTCGTCCTGACAAACAGAACTTGTCACAGAGACAATTTTGGAGCTTTCTTATAAGATTGGTTTCACAGACCTTGTAGATCCTTTTGTGTTTTGAATTGTGAATTGTGTAGTGATCCACAGCTTGTGTCTTAAACACTCCTTCTTGACTCCTGTTTGTGAAAATTGCTTAACCCAGTATTGGTATAGGTAATGTGCAGCTTTCTAAGAAAGTGAGCCAGGGATATGGAGGATGCAAAGGTCCTTAAACTACATTAATATTGACTGGGTCAGGTTGTCACACGTTACGATACACCTGCTGCTACGCGTGAAGGCTATGGTAGATTGGCATCAGTTTTCTTTTAGATATTTATGATCTTTTCTGAGAACAATATTGACTTGTACAGCATATTTCTCAGATAAGTAGGAGTAAAAGGTTGTGGGTGCAGGATGTAAATGTGTCTGGCCACTTTTAAATAAGTGTTTTATGACAATATGTAGCATTAGTGTTTATAGCTTTGAAGAGGGTTGCCTTGACCAAGTAAACAGTTCTCCTGGATTTCTCGCTAGTCAGTAGAGGGGTTTTCCTCTACATTGAGCTCAGTGGAGATCCATGCAGCTGACTTTTTTTTAGACTTTATTTGCTTTTCATGTACAGTGGGACATCTTCTCAAGAATGTTGAACATTGTGTTATGGTAATATGTTGCAATACTGTTTATATGATTTCCATTGCTCATATGGATGTTATGAGACTACTTTTTTTCTCAATCATTAATATTTATATTTTTTACTATCGTCTTGTGCGATTTGTCAGTGGTCAGAACAGCTGGCTCTGACAGAACTGTCTGGTAGTAAGATTGGAGATAATTGGGTCCAGACTAAAACCTTTATGATATAAGTGTTGAAACAGTGCTGTGCCAACTAAATATCAAAGAGGTAATCTGCAAACTGAAATACTGGCGGATGAATTCCATCACTCCATTGAAGGTTTAGGTGCTGTAAATGTTAATGGGAAGTTTTACATTGATGATAGTACTTTGGCAGGTAAGCAATCCAGTAGCCATAGGTGTAATTAAGTAGGTTTATTAGTCATAAGTTAGATGGTAAAGAAGGCCCCACCGGGAGCAGCATCCAGCTGCTCAGCCCCACTCACTCAAACTGACCACACATTCAAACCATGCATTCACCGACATTCTGATGACATCACACACACAGGCTGAGCAGCAGGGAAGGAGAAGACCAGAATATAACAGTAAGTGTCAAAGTTGCTTAGTAATATGGTGCTTGCACAAGTCTACAAAGAGTTTGTAATCACCAAGGTGGTTTTATGTGATTTTAGTCGTGACTTAGGATACAGGTTATGATTGTTTCTCTCCTACTAGGCATTAGGAGAACAGAAAACCTTTAGATTTGATCTGCCCACATTCTAGAGTGTTTTGTGGATCATCGCTGCTCCTCTGCCCCTACTCCCTTCCCATTGCTAACAGCTGTTGCAAAAAAACTGCTGCTAGAGGGAGTTACATATTGGGTGAATCGCATGAAGTGAACTAAGTTTTGGTGCGGATCAAGATAGTCAGGTTGTACTCATTAAGGGGTTTGACCAAGTGAAGATTGTATTCTATAGTAGACCTGCAGTTGTAATGTAGGCACTTCAGTGTGAGTATCACAGTTTTTGTGGTTGCATGATTAGTGGTATTGTGAGAAGGATCATTTGGAGTGGAAGTGGTGAAGGTGTCTTTGAGGAGGGAAACAAGGGACCTGTGAACAGGTGGTTTAGCTTTTTCATTACAAACAGGTGACATTCTTTAGAGTTTGGTGGGCCATCCACCATACAGCTGGGCCCCACCTCCACCACACTTGCTGTGGTCGGTCCACCAAATCTAGATTTTGACATTGAACAGACAGAACGTTTCCTACAAAGTGGCTCTTGCTTCCAGTGTGGTCCCCACTTTAGGGAAAATATAATGACAGCACTTTTGTTTTCTCTGAAGACCTACAGCCAGAGTATTTCTTTAGAACAAAAACAAAAGTAATGTCACCTGCACACAGGGGATGTCTGCCACTGTGTGAGAAACATTTGCGAACATTTGTGGAAGGAAATGCACCAGTGGCAAAGGCATTGATGGGATTTTTTTACACATGATAGCTACTCTTACACCATTTTAATTTCCCCCAGCATAGGGACTGTGCAGTGGTTTTCTTGATGGCAGAGCTGGTGGGAGTGGCTCTACCTCCAGGAAAACCAAGAGATGTGGAGATGGGACCTCTACCTTTTTTGGCAGATCCTTACCATCAACCTCTTAATGAGGCAACATGTATGTTTGGACTGGTTTGAGAATAACACTGTGTTTGCACAGGGCACTTTTATTATTTATAATGTTTAATCTGCAGAGTTTGTAGATTATCCCGTAGGCTGGCCAGTATTGTGGGTGTTTCTTGACTTCAATCGGAGGAGTACCCCTTTGAGTTGAATTTGATTAGAACAATAGTTGCTCAATTCACATTATCAAAGGGCGTGGTTTCTGTAAAGCCTGTATTTTTTAGACATGAACAGACTGGGGTTTTTAGTGATTGATATGAAATGGGTTTGTTACACACAAGATCTTAGACTTAGTTGAGTGGGAGCATGTGTCAGGATGCTTTGCAATATCAGTAGGTCTGGGGGCAACAGTGGATTGGCATATCTTGGTTAAAACATTCCAACTGTATAAATTGCAGGTAACCTAGTTCAGTGGTATGTAAAATACTGAGTTTCAGAAATGGGAGTCAAATTAGTGGAGGGGTTGTGTGCCATAGGAGGAGCCCAGTCTTTTCTTTATCAAAAATTCACAGACTTTCATCTTTTTATTGCACCTTGACTTTGTCATTTTTTAAAGGGACCACATAAGTGAATGATGTCACTATAAAGCTAAAAACCCAAGCAGACATCATCAAATATAACAACATGTTTTTATGCCTATTGATAGAGATTCATAGAGACGCAGGTCTTGGTAAAGAGAACTGCTTTTTTCTCTACACTTGATGGCCCCTTAATATGAAAATAATATAAAAATGGTGCCGTCAGACACTGAGTTTCAGGTACTACCAGAGGTAAGTTCAGATCCGTAAAGAATTTTAGCAGTCTCAGTAGCCAGGCATGCATACCAGATGGCAAACGGTAGATTGCCATTACTTGATATTGTGATAGCAGCCTTCCCTCCTGGATGCTGCACTTTTTTTTATTGCCTCCAGTAAAATAACAGGTTGTGATGCAGAGTCAATTATAGTAGTTATCCATAAACGTCTTTGAAATATTCTGCTATCTTATAAAAATCAATTAATATATCTGTTAAAAATGTATGTAGGGGGAGGAGCCTAGCGCGCAACCAAGATGGCCGCGTAGGTGCGAGGCTCCCGAGGACCTCCGCGACCTCCTGCATTAATCCTGACTATATCCTGTCCTAGATGAGGGGACTGTGTTTGTGAGCCCGAGCTGAGGTGACACCCGTTTTCCGTTTCCAAATCGGACCTCGGACACCGGCGGGAGCACCGATTGAGGTTTGCGGCCTTCTCCACGCCGGCCCCCCGGATTGGAGTAGTGGGGCGATCCGGAGACAAAGTGAACAACAGCGGCGGGCAAGGCTGGGCGACTCGCGTACCCCGCACTTTCACTTTCGCTTTTGCGCCCTCCTTGCTGACGGGCGAGGTAGGGTTGCGGGGCGGAGTGTGGTGGTGTGGCCTTGCCCGGGTGCCCGGCCGACCCGCTGTCTGTGATTCGGCCTGCGGACCTGTGGTCGCCCCCCCCCCGGAGCCCTGTGAACTGGTTTGTCGGCCCTTTCGAGGAGATTGGCACGATTTGGGGACTGCAACCATGTCCACAAAGCAAGATGGCGACCGGGCAAAGGTGAAATCGACCCGCCGTGGCACGGCCCATCAGTCCAACAACATGGACCGCTACACCCTCCAGAAGGGATCTCCTGAGGCACCGAGTACGTCCCCTGCGGGCCCGACTGATGCTCCTGCTCTGCCTGCGGATCTGACCCTCCGAGACGTCATGGGCGCCATCGCCGAGATGAAGGCCTCGGTGGACCAGCGCTTTGACACTCTGGCGCAGAAGATAGACTCGGTCCTCGTGGATGTGGGCCTGGTAAGGGCCGATTTGTCCAAAACGAATGACCGGGTCGACTCTTTGGTCCACACTACCTCAGGCCTCACTACGGACGTGGCGGCCCTCCAAAGGGAGGTGCGCCGGCTTGGCCAGGCGAGCGCCCTGATGGATCGTCGACTGGAGGATTCCGAGGGTCGGGCCCGGAGGAACAATGTCCGCATTCTTGGGGTACCGGAGGGACGAGAGGAGGAGGCGGCGGATCTGTTTGTGGAGGACTTGATTCTCACCCATCTCCAGCCCCGGGGGCTGAGTAAACTCTTTGCGGTGGAACGTGCCCTCAGGGTCCCCGGGGGAAGACCTAAGGTCGGAGCCCCGCCGAGGCCTCTCATCGCCCGGATTTTCAATTTTCGGGACAGGGACGCTATCCTGCAGACTTCTAGGCTACAAGGACCGGTCAGACTCGACAACATGGACGTCAATTTCTACCCTGATTTTACTCCGGCGGTCCAAAAGCAGAGACTGAGTTTTCTCGGAGTTAAACGTCGCTTACGGGACCTGAACCTTAAGTACGCAATGCTTTTTCCAGCTAAGCTGAGGGTAGAGGTGGATGGCCGCACGCACTTTTTTGATCGTCCCGAGGCGGCCGGGGACTGGTTGGACACTTTGCCTGGGGATCGGGGTCAGGGGGGTGGGGGGGGTGCGGTTGGTGGGGAGGGCCCGCCGGATCAGGACTGAGGGACAAATAGTAGGCCTTGCTCGGGACAATATTACTGTTATCATTGACTGCTCGTGTATGTTCCCCTCCTGTGGAGGTCGTGCGGGGTTCCTTGGGGGCTTTCCCTCCTCCTCTGGGGGACTAGTTAGTTTTTTCATCTATGGGGCGACAGGCACACTGCACTTTTGGGGGGCTGTCTGGGCTCATGCAGGGGTGCAGGGAGGGGGGAGTTCTGTTGGGATGGGTGGGTTGGGGTGGGGTGTTGTTCGTTTTTACCGCAAGGCAAACCCTTTACTGTGTTGGTGTTTTTGAGGTGCTATTGGGGGGACAAATGATGGCTTCTGTTTGTGATGGGGGGTAGGGATTTGACTCTGTTGTCGTGGAACGTTAATGGACTGGGGGATAGGATTAAGCGAGGTGTGGTCCTGCAGTATCTGAAACGAATTTTTCCAGATGTGGTCTTTCTGCAGGAGACACACCTTATTGGTAATTCCTTTTATGCCATGAATCGGCGGGGCTATCGCTTGGTGGCCCACTCGGGCTTCACGTCAGGCTCGCGGGGGGTGGGCATCATGGTTAAGAACTCGCTCCCGCTGGAAATAGATGAGGTGCGCCATGATGAGAGGGGACGCTACACGGTCTTGGTGGGGAGAATGGAGGGCAAAGTAGTCGTTTTTGTATCAGTGTATGTCCCACCGGGGTTACAATCTACCACCTTTGCGGACCTGGGGCGCCTCCTCCTTGACCTCCCGGGGGGGCTTCTGGTGGTTGGGGGAGACCTCAATGCGGTGGTTTCTGGGACTATGGATCGTTACCCCCCTAGGGACCTCCCCCGGGCACAGGCGTGGCTGCCCGGCCTCTTAGATACATTGGGATTGGTAGACTGCTGGCGACTAAAACATCCCGCGCAGCTGCAGTACACCTTTCATTCGGGTGCCCATGGTAGCCTCTCGCGGCTTGATCATGTCCTTGTCCCTGCGGCCTATGCTGGGCGAGTGGGAGAGGTGCGCCATCTGGCTCGGGGTATTTCAGATCACTCCCCGCTCCTGTTGCATTTTGATGTCTTCCCGAGGGGGGAGGGTAGGGTAGCCCCAATCAATGCATGGTACCTGCGCGACCCCACTATTCGTACCGACTTGATTAAATCCTTGCAGCGGTACTTTGAGGAGAATGTGGGGTCTGTCCCCTCGGCCATCTCCCTGTGGGAGGCCTTCAAGACAGTTCTTAGAGGGGAGGCCCACTCCTCTATCTCCCATGCCCGGAGGCGCGAACAGGAAGGAGGTAACCCGGGTGGAAGCTGAGATTACTGAACTAGAGGGTGACCTGGGGAGTGGGGTGACAGACGCCACACTACATGTTCTACACCTTAAGCAGGCGGCCTATAGGGCCCTCGTCACGGAGGCGGCCAGGGGCCTCAGCAGAGAGCAACAGGGGCGACTGTATGATGTGGGTGATAAGGCTGGTAAATTGATTGCGTGGTTGGATAAAAAGGAGAGAGCGAATCGTGTGGTCCCGCTGATCGAGAGAATGGATGGTGTACGTGTCACCGTGCCAGAAGACATTGTCTCTTGCTTCGCGGACTATTTCCGCGAGGTGTATTCCCCGGTTTCTCCCTGCTCGGAGGAGGATTCCCATGCCCTGCTTCGGGACATCGCGCTGCCCTCCCTTTCGGTGGAGGACAGGGAGTCGTTGGAGGCTGCTCCCACCTCGGATGAAATTGCCCTCGCCATACGCTCGGTCGCATCTGGCAAGGCCATGGGCCCAAACGGCATCCCTATCGAGCTGTATAAGCTGCGACCGGATGTGCTGGCACCCCACCTTCGCGCGATGTTCCTGGCGGCCCACTCGCGGGGCTCCCTCCCGCCGGACCAGCGTCTGGCTACAATCGTAGTGATCCACAAGGAGGGGAGACCCCGAGAACGGGTCACATCCTACAGGCCTATCTCGCTCTTGAATGCGGAGCCCAAAATCCTCGCCAAGGTGCTCGCCAACCGGCTGGTCGGTGTGGTGGGCGATCTGGTCCACCAAGACCAGTCCGGCTTTATACCCCATCGCAACACGGCCCTTAATCTGCGGCGCCTGCACGGGGTGCTCGCGCGTGTTCCGTTTGTGCGGGAGCCGGCCATCTTGGCGTCCCTAGACGCCACCATGGCGTTTGATACACTCGAGTGGCCATACATTTGGGCGATGCTGGCGAAATTTGGATTTGGACCGGGATTCATCAGCTGGGTCAAATTGTTGTATTCGGGCCCATTGGCGCAGGTGGTGGTGAACGGGCGAGTCTCGGCCCCATTCGCGCTGGGACGAGGCACGCGACAGGGTTGCCCCTTGTCGCCTCTCCTGTTTGCACTGGCCTTGGAACCCCTGGCGGAGTGGCTGCGGTGGCACCCTTCCATCCGTGGTCTCCGTTGGACCCCCGAGTATGAGGACCGCGTGTCCCTATACGCTGACGATATCCTTTTGTACCTTGCCTCCCCGCGTAAATCACTGATTGTCCTGGTTGATGTTTTGCGTTCATTCGGTCGCAACTCAGGCCTTGTCATCAACTGGGCTAAATCATGTGTATATGTGCTTTCCGGGGAGGCTCCCGTCCTCCCGCGGGACTGTCCGATCCAGATTGCATCTCAGGGGTTCCGGTACCTGGGTATATATATCACTCTGGACCCGGAGGCCCGCTACGAGCGGAATTTGCTTCCACCCCTCCAGCGCTTGAAGGAGGACGTCGTGCGTTGGCGGCGCCTGCCGCTTTCGCCGCTTGGCCGGGCGGCATTGTTTAAGATGATGTCGCTGCCACGCTTCCTGTACGCTCTCCAGAACACTATGGACTTGGTCCCGGCGCGCTACTTCCGTGAGGTGGAGAGTCTACAGCGTCGCTTGTTCTGGGACGGGAGGCCGCGTATTGCCTTGGCGAAGTTGACGCTCCCGTGGTACGACGGGGGGGTTGCCCTCCCGGATATTAAACGGTATTACTGGGCCTCCCAGCTGGCTGCAATTAATCATGGCCTTTACGGGCCCGCCTTGAACCCGGCATTTGAAATGGACAAGATGCTCCTGCCTGGTGGCGACTACAATCGAGCGCTCTACTCTGCCGCGCCCGACCCCCGCCTGACGGGACCTACGCGTGTCATGGTGCGAGTATGGCACGCGGCTAACGCAGCTATGGGGTGGAAGGACCGTTTGACCCGGGCGTCACCGCTGTATGCGTCCGAGAGGTTGGGCTCCCTGTGGACCTCGAAGGGCTTCGAGAAGTGGGACACGATCGGCATCAGTACAGTGGGGGACCTCTGGACGAGGGGGGGATTTAAAACATTCGAGATGCTGCAGGCGGAGTTTCAGCTGCAAGGCAGCGAATACTATCGGTACCTGCAGGTCCGCCACGCACTGGGCTCCGTCTTCCCAGACGTTGCCTCCATTCCGGAGTCATCCCCCCTGGAGGATAGAGTGCTGGATGGCCATGTTCCGGACAGCACGATCTCCCTCATATATAAAAAACTGATTAATGATCGCTCGGGCTTGCTGACTGCCCTCCGCGAGGCCTGGGTTGCCGATGGGCTGGAGTTGGACGACGAGGACTGGATTTCCGCGGTGGCCTCTCCGAAGGAGGTGGCCATACCGGCTCGCCTTCGCTTCGTCCAGCTAAAGATCCTCCACCGGGTTTACATGACGGGGCCAAGGCTTCTGCGTATGGGCTATGCCGATGATGGGCTGTGTAAGCGTGGGTGTGGTGCTTTGGTGACTTTTTTGCATATTCTGTGGGAGTGCCCGAAGGTGGAGCGATTCTGGCGTGGTGTGCATGAGGTCCTGCGAGTGGTTACGCGTGTCGCGCTGTTGCCTGAAGCGAGGAGATGCTTGCTGAATGTGTGGGAACCAACTGACTACTCGGTTCCGCAGACACGATGGGTGACTCTGGGATATATGGTAGCTAAGCGTGACATCGCGCAGCTGTGGGGGTCCCAGAGGCCCCCGGCGGTGTCGGCCTGGAAAGAGCACATGGATTGGTGCATGTTCCGAGAAAAGGTGGTGTACGTGGCGAGAGGTAAGCCTGGGGCGTGGGTGAAAGTTTGGGGCCCCTGGAACATCTACCGCGGGGGTATTTGTGAGCCGCCGCTGATGCCGGCTGCCTCGCCAGCTCCGTCCCCCTAGTTGACCCCCTCCCCCGGCCCCGGGCACAGGGCCCCCCAGTCCCTGCTCTCTTCCCGTTCCCCTCTTTAGATTCTTGTGGATGGTTGGGGTCCCCCACTTACGGAGCACGTGCTGTCACTTCGGATTGCGGGTTGCCTTGCGGGTGTGGTTTTTGTGTGTTGTTGTGTTTTTATAAAATGAAACCGTACTGCGGGCTCGGAGTTATGTGGCCCACGTCGTTGATACCTCCTGATCTACCTCTCCGCAACGCCAAGAGCCCCTTTTTGTATGTATGTCATATTCTCCTGTCACTCTAGCGGCCGGCCGGAAGGTTGTAGGCCCATACTTGTATATATTTGAAGACTGTAATAAACGGTTTCAAAAAAAAAAAAAAAATGTATGTAAAATGTATTGAAGAACTGTCTTGAATAAACTATTAACATGCCATACTCCCCAAGAGAAGATTCTACACTGACACCACGTGTTCCTTTTGCTAGGCTATTGAAACAGGTACATTTGTAGAATCCCTCTCAGGAGCAGTGTTGCTAGGCACCAAAAAGGCTTTCAGCAAGGTGTCATGGACATTTTGTTAAGCTATACATTTAAAATTCAGTATGGCCTTGATCTTCTTTGTAAAATAATGCGCTACATGGCCACACCACAGCCTGCATAATAGTCATTGGTGAAACCTGATACCTTTTTGATCTTGAACAAGAGACGGGACACATCTGTCTTGTTTTTCCTCTTAAATGTGTGTCATTGCAAGCCCATACTGCATATTGTTAAAAGAAATCCAATTCAAAGAATCACCATATATAAGTCACCACGGCAGCACTCAGCGGGAGGACCACGAAAGCCATCCTCACACTGCTTGATTACGGCTGTAATCCTTGGCAGACGGATGTGCTGTGGCAGTCCTATGGTGATACCTCTGAAAAGCTCAAAGGAGAGTGCAGTATGTTCCTGTACGGGAAGGAATGCACCATGTCATGCATTCCTTCCTGTGCAGGAATTGGAGGTGTAAAAATACAGGGGGCACAACTTGTGCCCCGTACATGCACCCCCATGCACAGAGGCATAAGGGTGCACTGTTGCCTCACCACCACCCTTTTCATGGCTGTCTCACTGCCATGAAAAGGATGGTGGTGAGGCAACTCTTAATTTGCTCGGTGGTGCCCCAGCGGCACCACCAGCATATTACAGCCTCTAACCACTGTGCAACCACTGTGGGGTCACGGATCCCCGGTGGTTGCAGCAGTCCTGTGGTGGTCTAACCGCCAAAGTCGTAATACGGTGGGTGGACCGCCAGTCTGGCGGCCCTCGGACCACTATCGTGACTACAGCGTCCAATAGACTGCCTTAGTTGTGATCGGGCCCTCACTCATTTGGGTAACCTCCACTTTAATTATTGCCACAATACTATCGCTGTGGCAGTGATAATTCTATTATTCTGCTAGGGTATTCTCCACCAGTGAAAATCCTACAACGGAAAATGCACCACTTCCTTCACAAACTAGAGAATTGTTTTCGATACAACCAACTCTAAATTATACCCTCAGATCTAATATCCTGACAATTTAGCGCTAGGAGGTCATGTATTCCTTAATGCAGAACCAAGTTATTGCCTTATTGTGCATTTCTGGATTCTGCTGGCCATCCTGCATGTGCGTATTGTGGACTATCCTCTGAACTTTATTATTGTTAAGAAATATCTATTTATATTTCTGTTCTTCTGTTTTGGGTCTCTAACATTAACATTAACATTTGTTATTGTTTTATAAGTTTACTAAATGTTAAGTAAGAATGATTGTGGGTGTAAATTTGATGCGTACACTGAAATATCCTAACGCTGTGTTGAAACACCATTGTTGACCCTAAAAATGTTAGTTAGCAGCTGTAACTAATTTCTATTTTCAGTTATGTCATTAGAATATAACAATTTCACATAAGACCGGTATATACTAACATGCTCTTAGAATATGTTTTTTAAATGACAAAATGCTTCGTTGATTTTGGTAACTGTGTAAATGGAAGTTGGAAAATGCTAAACATTAATTAGAATATTGTGTACAAGAACGTTCTGCGTGTGATTGTACTTATTTCTCTTCCTCCCCCATCTACCCACCTATAAAGAAGATTGACAGATTTTTGTTTTTGCTTTTGTATTGCTAAATACCACACACTGGATATATTTTGGCGGACTGATGGTTGTGCAGTGTCACATAAGCAGCAACCCGATCTTTCCTCGTCTTCTGCCCTTACTCCATGTTTCTTTATGATCTAGTGTTGCATCAGCAAAGGTATGCAGCGCATACGCAGGGGAAGCAGCTGCCCACAGGAATGTGTGGAAGATACCAGGACTCAGAGAAAACCGGAATATCAGGTTCTGTCTATGGAAAATGCTTCCCATGCCTAAGCCGTTCTAGTCATTGCTTGTAGCCCTCTCCAGCAGAGGTGCAGCCTGGCAGGAGCATTTGGAGATATTTCTGACCTCACCCTGTCTATATTTGCCTCATGATTGCTCATTGACTTAAAAAAACAAACTTCAAAAAATTTGCGATGCATCTAGTTAGATCTCACATTGCATATTTTCGTAAATTGTAGAACTCTATCTTGTTCATGAATGTGTTTACTGTGAACTTAACCCCCTCCAGGAGCACTACCTATGTTTATGAAATCTTGTTCACTTGTAGCAACATGACTGTTACATCAAGATTGCATTTCACATTACACCTATTCGATATTTTCATTTTTCTACCCACCCAAGATGTTGTGCAGGGCTGACTTTAGGGCAGTGTGACCGGTGCGGCCACACTGGGCGCTGACCTGTGGGGAGAGCGCTGACTTCAGGGGGGGGGGGGGGCACTGTGTTTAGCAATAATTTATGATTAGAGAGATTAGGGACACTTTTGCTGGGTGATAGTGAGGGAAACCAAGGAGGCAGTCACAGGGTGTGGGGGCGCCAAAAATGATTGTCGCACCGGGCGCCACCAGCGCTAAAGCCGTCCCTGATATTGTGTAATCTGCTTCAATAGAGTTCGCTTCCAGAGCGCCATTGAATATCTTGGATTATTTCCTTTGGCAATGCTAACCAATTACTTAATACCTGGTTCAGCAAAGAGTACGTTCTTTCTTCCTGAAAGAGAGGGTCCACATAATTCTGGATTCTTGTATGCTACATTTCATTTGGCAATCTTATTTAGTACATATGATAATTTAATTACCTATGTATTTATCCTGAAACTGTACCTGAGATGTTTTTTCAGGAAATACATTGACAACTTCCTCATCCTTGCTTTGGCGCTATCAGGTTTATCCTTCTACCACCCCTGTCAGAGGAATCTCAATGGTATTTGTTGAGCAGTCCACTATACTAAATTAACCCTCTAGCTGCTAGAGATTATAATTCACATTTGAGGCGATTTACGGTTATTTGCCCATTCAGTAGGATTTTAGATGTGGGAACGCCGGTTCTTGATTTCATCCAATTATCTACAAGAACCCACTCAGGTCGCCAGGACCTTTTTACTTGCAAAATAGCGTAGAGGGAAGAAACACAATTATCAAATCGTATTTACCGCAATTTGACATTTCAGAAAAGAAGACTCATAATCTGGGAGGTTGACCTTTTATTATCAGCAAAAACATCTGAATATATAGGCACCTCAATACAAGGCACAAAAGATAAATGGGGACTAATACAAATGCTAGTCTACGAAGTATCCGCATACGACTGAAGATAAACAGGATTACAGCTTCCAACAGCATCAAGTACCCTATGGCAATTGTGATATCGAAATTTAAAGTCATGAATCAAATCATTCCTATCCCTACTCTATTCTTAAGGTGACATCCCTACTGAACATTCCCTTCCAGGTGAGGATCGCATAAAGGTGTCAGCAGTGAAACTTCCTAAGAAGTCTTCACCATATGAGAGCTCGATCTATAATGCTCCTTTCAGTCCCTCTCCTAAGTCTCGTCTGCTCAACCCACGGGGCTCTGTCCCTAATACAAAACCCCAAAAAGCTGTACACGCCCTTCAGCACACCCCTTCAGGCAGCTTCTTCCTTCAGTAGATTTCCATTTGGATCCTTTCATCTTCCTTTCCATGAATTCGACCTTGGGTCCCAGGCCTTTTCTGTACCAGGAGTTGCAACTTTACATTCCAATCCACTCCCTTCCTGTCTACTCCTTCTGTCTCCATTCCATTTGAACAAAGGCTTATTCTAACAAACGAGCTACATGGCCTTGTACCTGCAGCCAAACGCTGAACAGAAAAAACCCCTAACATCATGAGGTTTCACAACTCATTGTAATTTAAGCTTTGCTAAAATCCTGTCGTCCTAATAAAACATGGCTAAAATAAACGAAGGCCTTCACTTTACATACATGGTTATGCCTCAAACTAAACATACTACAACTACCAATTCTAATGATTCGTCTCATACTTAAGAGAACTACCTTCTTCATTCCTCTAACATGACTTAATGTCTCTTAATGCATGACATCATTATACTACACATTACACTTATACAAATGCATTTCAGAATAACTGGTGGCCTTTCTCTTCTCTCGAGGCCTGTTTACATTCTATTTGGCTATTTCAACGAATATATTTCTACTGCCATTTAAACATTCTTAGTTTATATGCGGGTGCTGACTAACAATGATTATGGTGCACCCCTATAATTTTCGCATCAGCAACGCTCTATCAGTTCCCCTCCTTGATGACAACTTGTCATCACACAAATTCATTCATACAGAGGTGGTAACCATCCCATTATGTCGGAAACCCTCCATTCTTTTTAGGTCCTGATATTGATTATCTTGCATATGCGCCATTCGTCTTTCATATCCCCTGATAATCCTCTCAGCTCGGTTTCCTCGGTACCACTTGTACGCTCTCACAAGTCCCCACAAACAGATCACACAAACCACCACAATCAGGATTGGTTTCAGCACATATCCGAGAATTCCTTTCCCTCAATCTGCAAACCAGCTTCCCACATGTCCAAATCCTTTCCCAATCTTCTCCCACACATTCTCTTCTGCCAATATTGCAGCCTCTTCGTGAAGCGTGGTAATGTTGACTATATATTTCCTCAGCTCCTTGCTGTTGTCTGGAATATACGTGCAACATTCTTGAACCTTCAACAATTTACAGACTCCGCCCTCTTTTGCCAATAATACATCTAATGCAAGACGATTTTGTAAAACCATTGTCCTGATCGATAACATTTCTCCATCCACCAACAACAATGACTTCGCCATGTTCATTAACAACTCATAAACCACGGTTGCTAGCTTTCGTATTTTCACATCATTCAAAATCACACCCAGACCGGGTATGATTGCTCCAAAGATATCACCAATCACAGCTCCTGCACTTGCATCTCTCCGTGCTCTAGAGTGGTGTCCTGTTTCTAGCAGAGTCAAATCCTCGGCATGGTATATCTTCGGGGAAATAACAGCCAAATAACAAGTCCCGTACCACTGCTCAGGCAACCTCACGTATGCATTCCTTCCACACACATAATACACTGTCGGAATGACCTGTATTTGACCCTACAAGAAGTTCTTAGCTGAATCTTCCATAGTAAAGGTATGGGCACATGTGCTGTGTCCAACCCAGATTTTGTCCTTGTCCGACTGCGGACGAGCAACACACAGATTTCCCCTCTGTACTTGATCGAAAGCTATGGGTCCATAACTTCCCCTTGACTTATGTAGCTTCTCTTCATCTGTCCAATCTGTTGACTTCTTTCCCCCGTCTTTATCCTGGGTTAATTTTCTATATCTGTCCTCAACTTGGCCAATAAATTTCTTTTCAGTGTCTGACACTGAACATGTCAAATTATGTCTATGTGCATAAGCTGTATCCAAACTTGTAGTCGGTATGAAATAAGTCCGAAGTCTTTCTTCTGACTTATAATAATCATACTTATTCAAATGCTTAAACGCTGGTACGTCAGGAAGTACTGTGTCATAATTAGTGAAATAGTACTCAAACAGTTTCCTTTCGTAAAACAGGCTAAGCAATAGACTGCAAGAAATCCCATAAGTCAATGGAAGGTGATGGTATCTAATACCCTCATCTACAGAAGCAGGCAACTGCATGCACACATAGCAATCTTTCGTATCCATCGCATCAACGTCCTCATACAACAGTTTCGCATATGCATTGAGTTTGAAATCACCTCTCGACAAATCCATGTGTAACATGCGACTTTCTTCTAGCATCATCGCCCTTTTATCTCCTGAAATATCCTTCTTGTTACTGGGAGTGACAGGTGTAGGTGTTCCCAGCATCTTCCCCTCTTCCCTGTGGGCCACTGCATACGAAGTTATGACTACTGCGAATATAACAGCTATCACTACTCCTAAAAGTGTACCTATCACTGTCTTTGCCCTACGGTGTGAATTTCTATAATCTACCATTTTTCCCCCACGCTCAGAATCCAGTTCAATAAAAATGGGCGAGAGTCTCTTCCTCATTCAGGCTTGTATCTCAATGCAACAATTATCCCCTGTAGCTAATATTCTCTTCTAACGTTTCAGTTCTCTACTTTCTTTCAGATCAGCAAAGGCTTCCCTCCTTTAGCTCTTTTTCGACAAAGTTCATCTCTAATCCAAAATAACTGCAGGTCCCAACAACTCTAGGACTCCTTGCAAAATTTCAAGTATGAGAGTTTTCAGTTCTTGGGGAGAAGGTACAACAGCAAAGTTCGGGAAAGCCAATGTATCCAAAATCAGACCACGAATGTTACTCAGGAGCGGCGGATCTGGAATATGGAGAGTCAATACTCCCTCGATCTCCAATCCTGGGATCTTCAGTAACACTTCCGCCCTCAGAGCCGGTGGACTGCTGACAAGAGTAATCGGCCTCAGCCTCCCCGTACTCATCGGTCCTAGCATTCGTTGCTACATACGTCCACTCAGGTGAAGCGTACCTGTGACACGGCACTCTTGCTCTCCTCGACCTTCTCGGAGCTTCCGGATCTTGATCTTCCTCACTCTGCTCTGACTCTGTCACCTCCGATACTGGGGCAAGATCTCTTCTCGGTGTCCCTCTCGAATTTACCCGTCTCTGACTCACGGGCCAAACTCTTTCTGCTTCTGAGACACCCCTGCTCTCCCTTCTGACACCCTGTGCACTGCTTTCTTCCTCGGCAGAATTTGGCTCCACTCCGCCGACTGCACCTTCTTCCGCCTCTGGTTCTGATTCGGAGTTTCTCTCACTCTCGCTTACAGCTTGTTCCAGTGCACAACCAGCTGCGTCAGTCACCCTTACAGCTTGACTTGCCCTCTCAGATGGCCCTGCCACCTCAGCTGGGTTTTCGTTCACGAGAGGGGCTTTATCTTCCAAGGGTGCTGGAACTCCATGGGTATGGGAGGCAGCACCCAGTTCGGTAGTCCCCCACACTTCACTGCCGTATTTGTAACCAGAATAATCTGGTAAGGGCCTCTCCAGCGAACGTCCAAGCAACTCTTCCTCACGTGCTTTCGTACCAACACCCAGTCCCCTGGGCACAGGTCGTGGCACAGATCACTTGCGGCTGGAACAGCTACCGCCTGCACCTGCTGGGACACAGAATGAACCACATCAGCCAGGCCTTTACAGTAGTCGAGAATTACATCATCAGTGATATTTATCAATGCAGAGGCTGGTATTGCTGGCACACGCATCGCTCTCCCCATCAATATTTCGTGGGGTGACAATCCAGTTCTCCTATCAGGCACACTCCGGAGACTCATAAGAACCAAAGGTAAGGTATCTGGCCACTTCAGAGGAGTTGAGGAGCACACCTTTGCCATTCGGGCCTTCAATGTCCCATTAACTTGTTCTACTATCCCAGAAGCTTCTGGTCGGTAACTGCAATGTAACCTTTGGTCTATGTTCAGGGCAGCACAAAGCAATTTCATTAATTCGCTGTGGAAATGCGTTCCTTTGTCCGATTCCAAAGAGGTCGGGAACCCGAACCTCGGGATGAGCTCTCTCAACAGTAACTTAGCTACAGTTAGAGTATCACACCTACGTGTTGGGTAAGCCTCCACCCATCTAGAAAAGACACACACTACGACTAATATGTACCTCAACCCATTACACTTTGGCATCTCAATGAAATCTAGCTGCATCCTGTTGAAAGGGCCACCTGACCTCCCTATGTGACTCATTGTCACAGCTGTTCTCTTCCCTACGTTCATTTGTTGACAGGTGACACATCTTTGACATACAGCTTCGGCTGCTGCCCGAAACTTCGTATTGTACCATGTTTGACGAAACACTCGTACCATCGCATCCCTGCCAAGGTGCACAGCACCATGTATCAATCGTGCCATCAGATTCAACAGACATTCTGGTAACACCGCTCTTCCATCACTCGAAACCCAAACATCCACATCTCCCTTCTCACATCCAGCTCGCACCCAACTATCCCGTTCCTGGTCAGACACCTCGTCTTGCAATTGTTTTAACTCTTCCCAGGTATCGGCCATCGCCAACATCACACTGAGGTCAGTTGTCTCTTCATTTCCCCTTATGTGTCGTTCTGTGAAGTCACACCCCTGTTCTGCACAAAATCGAGCAACCTCGTCTGCATAATTATTTCCAAGAGACACAAAATCATTTCCTTTCGTATGGGCAGAACACTTTACCACTGCGATTTCATCTGGGCCTTGCAATGCTTCCAACAATTGTCTCACATAATCTCCATTTCTAATGGGCGACCCAGATGATGTCATAAACCCCCTCTGGGACCATAACTGTCCGAAGTCGTGAACGACACCAAACCCGTATTGGCTGTCCGTATAAATCGTTATGCGGATCTGGTTAGCGGCCAAACAGGCACGAGTCAAAGCAATAAGCTCAGCCACCTGTGCGGAGTATACTCCTTCTAGACAAGCGGCTTCGACCACTCCAGTGATGGTACAGACAGCAAAGGCTGCTCTCAACTGACCCGTATTGTCTCTTAAACATGAACCGTCCACAAAGAATATTTCATCTGGCTCGGAAAGTGGTTCATCCACAATATCAGGTCTGGGTTTGGTGCACAGTTCAGTCACATCGAGGCAATCATGATCCTCACAATCTTCATCATCAATATTCGGGATCGGTAACAATGTGGCAGGATTTAAAACAGAACACCTCTTCAACGTCACATTCTCAGCAGCTAGGATGACTTGTTCATAACGTGTCAACCTATTATTTGTGAGGTGTTGTGTCTTAGTCCTGGTCATCAACAGTTCAACAGAATGTGGCACATGCACAGTAAGCGGATGACCCATTACAATGCTCTCACATCTCTCGATACTGACACCTGTTGCAGCAATGGATCTGAGACATCCGGGCAACGCAGAGGCTACTGGATCTAGTGTAGCCGAAAAATAGGCAACTGGTCTACGGACATTCCCATGAACTTGGGTTAACACTGCCAATGCGCAACCTTCTTTTTCACAGCAAAACAATGCGAATGCCTTCTTGTAATCAGGCATCCCCAGAGCTGGTGCACAGCACAAGGCTTCTCTTAGTTTCAAGAATGACCTTAAACAGTCTTCATCCCATGGTACCGGATCACTCACATCCTTGCGCGTCAGCCGCTGTAAGGGCTTTGCTTCAAAGGAGAAGTTCGGGATCCATTGGCGACAATAGCCAACCATTCCCAAGAACATTCGAACTGCCCTCTGAGTCGTTGGGACGGGCATCCTCAAAATCGCATCTATGCGATCTGGTGATATTTTTCTTTTACCTTTCTCAATCCGATGACCCAAATACTGTACTTCACTCAGACAGTATTGTAATTTATTTGGAGACACCTTATGCCCATTCTCTCCTAGGAAATTCAACAGTGCTACTGTATCAATCCTGCAAGCGTCCTCAGTTTTTGACGCCACAAGCAAATCATCAATGTACTGGACGAGACCAGACTCTTGGGGAAGCACCAGACCTTCAAGGTTCTTTTTCAAAATCTGATTGAAAATAGACGGGCTCTCAGTGTACCCCTGTGGGATACGACACCATGTTAACACACGATTTTCCAGCCTAAACGCAAAAAGAAATTGGCTCTCCTCATTCAGAGGAATTGAGAAGAAGGCTTGACACAGGTCAATCACGGTGAACCATTCCGCATCACATGGGATTTGGAACAGGATCACGGATGGATTCGGTACCACGGGACAACATGGGATTACGATCTCATTAATTCTTCGCAAATCTTGCACAATCCTGAATTTCCCGCTCGGTTTCTGCAATCCCATTATGGGTGAATTACACGGACTACCCCTGATTTCTCTCAAAATTCCTTGCCTAAGCATGGACTCAATTACAGGTCTAATCCCCTCAATAGTTTCCGGTGACAATTTGTACTGGGGAGTTCTCGGGTACTCTACATTTGTTTTGACTCTTATTTTCACTGGATCTACGCCTTTAACTAGTCCGATCTCTTCCCCACTAAGGTCCCATACATCAACTGACACAGACTCCCTCAGATCTAATGGGAGTTCTTCCACCGTGAGTGCAGGATACATTTCCACGCACCAACGCTGGTTCGCAACCTTAAAGGTCGCATCATCGTCTCTTGTCTGGACTTCCACTCCATTCGGGGTGCAATAGATGGTACAATTCAGCTTACACAATAGATCTCTTCCTAACAAACAGACTGGACTAGAATCACACACCACGAACTGGTGTCTGTCACTGAAGTTCCCAATCCTAATAGGTATTGGTTCATTCAGTGAGCTAGTCAATTTCTTATTCGCTACCCCAACGACTTGGATTGTTTGGCCAGAAAGGGGTAGATCCGGGATCACTGCGGATCTTACAGTCCATCTTGTAGCCCCCGTATCAACCAAAAAGGTTGTAGGGTGGCCATCGATCTCTGCTTCTACAAAGGGTCCCTTCTGATCTACTTCTAGGACCGCTCTAAGCGTACAATCATCTTCTCCTCCCCAGCAAGATCTTGTTGCTGGATCGGAATCATCTTCCTCATTCACTTCGAATAGAGGCATCTGTACATACGTCCGAGCTCCCTGCTGCATATTCTGTATTCTAGGCGGTCGGGGAACCTGTACCTGCGGAACATTCGTCCCCCCTTTTTTCATTCTAGGTTGCGTCACTACAGGGAGCGTGTCCGCCCCTGGAACATGGGTCAACTCTTCTTCCTGCTGTATTTGATTTAACGGATTGAAAGGACACTCGCGTCTCCAGTGTCCAATCTGGTGGCAAAGATGACAAGCTGTGGTCTTTTTCAACACTGCCACATCTATTCCGGTCTTAGGATCTACTCCTCTCGGCCTCGCCTGTCCTTGAGCATTCTGTGCTCCTCCTTGATAATTTCCCTGCCTCCTTCCCAACGTTCCTCCTTTAGACTGTCCCTGCACTGCGGTCTGCATCTGTACTAATAGCAGATTATCTTTTAATTTCCTGTGCTTAGACTCAATCTCGTCGCTACAATATCTAGCATATCGGAGAATCTCATCCACAGGCTTATTCTGCCAACAAATCAAATGTTGCTGTATCATTAGACTAACCTCTGGCCTCAATCCCAACACAAACTTGGACACAAACTGTCCCATATCTTTGGTATCCAACGCCTCCAAACCACTGTACTGTTTAAAAGCCTTGAAAAGCCTCTCGTAAAATTCATGCACTGTCTCCTTAGGCTCTTGTACAGTCCTATCTATCTTCACCCAATCGGTGTCTTGGATTGAGACCTTCGATTTCAACCAAGTGATTACCTGTTCGAACTTTTTCATCACTATCGGCGACGGGCCATGTGTAATCAAATCTCTGTCAGGCTATGAGGCCGGCCATTCAATCGCAACTTTACATGCTGACCACAGATCCCCCGGGATCACTATGTCAAATAAAGTGTTCAAATCAATCCACAGTACTTTCGAGATTTTGACAAATCGATCAACTTGCTTGTACCACTCCACAGACTTTTCCCTCAATCGGGGAAAATCATTTGTGAAGGCAGCCAAGTCCCCTCTACTCCAGGGTACATGCACGTACCCTCCATTCTGTACCTCCCTTAAAGGGAAATTCCCTATCGCCGCCGTGCCTCCACCCGGAGGTGGCGTCTCTCCCACTACTACTCTAGAGCTTTTCTTCTTGGACCATCTTTCTTCCCATTTATCGAGCATGATCCATGCCCGCATTGCTATAATCAGATCTTTGACATGGGTCCTCAATCCCATGAGTCTCTTATCTTCCAATTCATGTTCACTATACTGCAGCCGGTGATCTCCTTGCAACACTCTAGTTTTCGACAAATCCACCCAATATCTCTTTGCCAGCTCTGACAATTTCTCATGAGCCGTGCGTGCTTTACGAGTCACATCTTTTGCTAAAAAGAGTAACTCATCCTGTTTGTACGTTAGTATTCGTTCTAGGGGTAGGTTTCCACCCATTATCTCATCCAACTCTGCCTTTAGCCTTACGACATCCAACATTTTCCCTCTCAAAGCTCCCCTCAGAACTTCTCGGCAGGCTGTACCATCTCTGTCATCGTACTCACATTCTCTTTCGCGTGGCCTACCCTCTCCTGTCCTGCCCATGGGAACAGAACGATTCACAATCGTCCCTCGTCCCCTCTCTGCGTCTAACACCCCTTGACTTTGGGTTCTCACCGGTGGTGTCCACATTCTTAAATCTGATCTTGACTCCACTAAAGACCTTGGTCTAGTAGGTCTGGATTCTTCCTGTCCTCCTGAGGAGTCAGCTGTAGCTGGCATCGGCGTACTCCATTCTATAGGCTTCGGAGTCCGCTCCATTCTCCTCACCGAGTCACCTTCCTCAACTTCATTTCTCGTCCTGGCCTCTGATTGTTCTAAACTTCCTGCTGTCTCTGGCTCAAGCTCATACATCGACTCAATAGGTCTGATGATAACTGGTATTTTCAACGCATCTGGTAACCTCACTCCTCTCTCCACCTCTGAGCTGCCTACAGACTTATACCTGGTATTCTCGGTTCCCATCGAGATCTTTCCTTTTACTCTTACTTCTGATCGGGGTACCGTTCCCCTACTCTCTTCTTCTTTTGTCTCATTATCTTCTGAGGCATCTGGATTGTATGGAGGTGGTCTCTCGGATAACATCCTTTCTACCAGACTATCATCCGTGTCACTGTCTTCTTCCCCGTCTACTGTCTTTTCCTTTGACTGTGCTGTCGTCTCCAATAAGGGATATAATTTATGTCCCTCTATAGCCTGCATTCTCCATCTTTTCTCCGCTGCATCCCATCTAGCATCTTGGAAAGCCTGTATCTACCTTTTCACCCTTTCCTGATTTCTGCCTCGCTCTTTATCATGCGCTGCTCTAATCCACGCATGTAGTGCCTCAAATTGTGTGGGCCTCGGCATAGGTCGTAAAGCTGCCATTACAGTCTTCAGCTGATACAACACCGCTAATCTGAATGAACCATACCGTGGGAACGCTAACTCTCCTTCACCTTGAGTCATTTTATGCCAATTCTCAAGCCAAACTATGGTATGCAACCCTACATTCCTTGCCATGTAGTGTGCTGGCGTGTCCTCAGGAGGGGCCTCCGCACCCTCTCGAGTAACCACATGTTCATCCCCTCGACACAATTCTCGGAAAACTTTAAAACATTTCATAATGACCAAATGCTAAACGCACACAATCTCTGTTTACTTCCTGGTATCTGTCCGCCAATGACAGCGCGAACTACACCAACCAGCCTATCGCAGCGCGACCCCTTCTGACGTCACTTTTCCTCCACTCGCAGCAGTTCCCCTCTTGCCCACCGCTCGTCTCACCCTTGCATTCATCCCATTCACACGCTGAAATAGCCGTTTGTCCCAAACAAGTTACTCCTCTGGCTGTCCGTCCACAGCCTCTGACTGTCCGTCCACAGTCTCTCGAAATTGTCAACCTCGGTTGGTTACTATCTGTCCCTGCCGGGCAGACAGATCGCCTCTGATAGGTTACAAATACTCAATTCCACATACAACAACCCACGACCAGCGTCAGGTTGTCACACACTCATACATTCGCACCCCCTATCTCGGTCCAGGTGATCGATGGTACCTCACGATCAATGGTCAACAAAATCTACCAGGGGTGTCTTCTACACCCTCTCGCTTAGGCTTCTCATCGCCTAAGACTTTCCCGGGCTGCGCGCGCTCACAGCCTGATCTCACAATCACACAACATTCACACCAACTCCGCAAAACATCTCACACAATACAACAACGCAATCTACAACATCGTATCCTGTTCATACTCACTCTTCGAGCTTCTGCTTGCTGCCGCACTGCTGCTCGCCATCTACGTCTGTCTGCCAGGCCGTCTGCCGTTCGCCCTCCGATGATTCGACCTCACTTATCATTGATGGGCCTCAAGGATCACTTATCCTAATCTCAATCTTCCCTCACTATCAGAAATAAACCATTCTTGTCTGCTACCAACTGGGAACGCCGGTTCTTGATTTCATCCAATTATCTACAAGAACCCACTCAGGTCGCCAGGATCTTTTTACTTGCAAAATAGCGTAGAGGGAAGAAACACAATTATCAAATCGTATTTACCGCAATTTGACATTTCAGAAAAGAAGACTCATAATCTGGGAGGTTGACCTTTTATTATCAGCAAAAACATCTGAATATATAGGCACCTCAATACAAGGCACAAAAGATAAATGGGGACTAATACAAATGCTAGTCTACGAAGTATCCGCATACGACTGAAGATAAACAGGATTACAGCTTTCAACAGCATCAAGTACCCTATGGCAATTGTGATATCGAAATTTAAAGTCATGAATCAAATCATTCCTATCCCTACTCTATTCTTAAGGTGACATCCCTACTCAACATTCCCTTCCAGGTGAGGATCGCATAAAGGTGTCAGCAGTGAAACTTCCTAAGAAGTCTTCACCATATGAGAGCTCGATCTATAATGCTCCTTTCAGTCCCTCTCCTAAGTCTCATCTGCTCAACCCACGGGGCTCTGTCCCTAATACAAAACCCCAAAAAGCTGTACACGCCCTTCAGCACACCCCTTCAGGCAGCTTCTTGCTTCAGTAGATTTCCATTTGGATCCTTTCATCTTCCTTTCCATGAATTCGACCTTGGGTCCCAGGCCTTTTCTGTACCAGGAGTTGCAACTTTACATTCCAATCCACTCCCTTCCTGTCTACTCCTTCTGTCTCCATTCCATTTGAACAAAGACTTATTCTAACTAACGAGCTACATGGCCTTGTACCTGCAGCCAAACGCTGAATAGAAAAAACCCCTAACATCATGAGGTTTCACAACTCACTGCAATTTAAGCTTTGCTGAAATCCTGTCGTCCTAATAAAACATGGCTAAAATAAACGAAGGCCTTCACTTTACATACATGGTTAGGCCTCAAACTAAACATACTACAACTACCAATTCTAATTATTCGTCTCATACTTAAGAGAACTACCTTCTTCATTCCTCTAACATGACTTAATGTCTCTTAATGCATGACATCATTATATTACACATTACACTTATACAAATGCATTTCAGAATAACTGGTGGCCTTTCTCTTCTCTCGAGGCCTGTTTACATTCTATTTGGCTATTTCAACGAATATATTTCTACTGCTCTTTAAACATTCTTAGTTTATATGCGGGTGCTGACTAACAATGAATATGGTGCACCCCTATAATTTTCGCATCAGCAACGCTCTATCAGTTGTTATGAACCTAATTTAGAGAATTTGAATGTATCTTTATTAGGGATTTTTTAAGTTACTAGTGATGTTACATTTATTTTGTGATATCATTCTGCCATAAAACTTCAATCAGGAATATTATTTTTTAAAACATTTTTTACTTTTGATATTACAACAAATAAGCATCATATATGCAATTTACAATAGCTTAATCAATTATACATAATCTTTGAGCACATATGTCTGCTGTTAAAGAAAAAAAAGAAAAACCTCCACGAGGGGCTTGGGATAATAGGTAAGAGCATGTAAATAATAAGACAATATTTTCATATCCACTCTTATGAACTGGTGCATATATATTGTTCAATTACTTTTAAAGAGTTATCCCTGCTACATTTTATTGATGTTCCCATACTAGAAGGACCAGTACGAATGATATTCGAGATTTACCAGTCGCGTCCCGTGCAGGTAAGAGCGGTGGGGCAGTGAGTCCGGGTGGGGGGGGGTGCGGATTTCGACAGACGTCAATGAGGGAAAATGAGTTATTTATTTGATTTCCCCTCGTTGTCGTCTGTTGAATTCCCCCCAACCCCGCCCACCGCTCTTACCTTCATGGGTTGTGGCTGAGATTTACAGAATTTAATGAGCACAAACTTTACGTTAACTACAGTTGTGAACACCAGAGGGTGACTACCACGAGCAACGTCTGAGGCTACACGTCATGGGCGACTCTTTACACCTTAAGTGTTCGGTAGGAGCACTTATCACATCCCACTGCATTATTGATGTGTAATAATCTCGCGGCCTCTGCAGTCAGGCAATGGCCTCCCCTCTGCCCATTTACACAGGTCCTTGTTCTATACTTTGCAGGAGGGAGGGTGTTGAGATATCCAGTTCTGGGCAATAAGGTGGTTTACCAGAAATATGAGCCAAAAATGATCCTGTTTTGATATTAGGCCGTGGCATCAGACCCAGACGAAATCAGCTAGGTTTGAAGCTTATCCAAATACCCGCAGATGTTATAATAACAGAGCTGATGTGGCTCCCAAACCCCCTTAATGTGGCACAGGCACACTCGTCCAAATTGTAAATGTGTTTACGTCTAATATTCAGGGATAGTGATGTGTGCTTTCAATATTGTAACACACCTGCTGTTCACTAATATTAATGCAAGTAATCTTTGTGACTCCGTCCCATTTGTCATATGTGAGTTCCTGTTTTGATTTAAAAGAAACTTTTTTTTTCTATGGATGTTGCTTGAAACATAAGCACAACATTTTCTCCACAAAATGTCTGTAGTAGACTGTCACACTTCAACCACACTAAAAATAAATTAAAGGAAAACTGTATTTAAAACAGTATGTTTAAGAATTATTCAAGGTCATCAGGGCAGAACAGAGCTGGCTCTAAGGGGCCTCCTAAAAGGTTGGGCCATGGGAAAGAGCACACTTTGTCCCTTAAAACATCTGAGTGCAAAGCCCTTTCTCTTACTTACATTAAACCATTTAAAGGCGAAGCCAGTCATATTTAAAAGTGCTGCCTATTACCCCGTGATGGCCTCCTGGCGTTACCCACAGTCAGTGGTTGAAGTGAATGTCATCTGAGGTCACTGCGTGCCCATACTTTTTTAAATTGAAAAAAAAGTGTTCCCCTACTTTTTGTGAAAATACAACCATCCCAGGACAGTGAATACCGACAGTTGAAATGCCTCAGATGAAGAGTAAGGCACGGAGTCTCCTGTGCTGTGAAACTAAGGAGGTTGGGGCAAAAGCTAAACAAGCCTTCTTGTCAGGGTGCCAGTTTGCCTAAAAGAGACATAAATATGCGCAACTGGTCAATCTGCAATTGTTAAGGGTGCTTGAAGCCACTGTTGGCTTTAATTGATGTTGTCACTTGAAACTTCCTGATAAAACAGATTTATTCGTTTTGAGTGGTATTGCAGGGAGTGAGTGTCTGAGCTGTGAAGGGTGTCCTATTAAAAGACAGTTATAAAATGATTTGCACTACATACAGCTTGGGTAGCAGTCTATCTTGTAGTGTGTGTAATGCAAGTTCAAAATAATGAGTGAGTAAGCATACACAAGTCACTATACTCCACTGAACCAACCAGGTTTCAATTCTATGGCTTTCTGGTTACACACACAAACTTTTTTGCAGTGCATTATAATAAAGGTTTCATAATATAGCCTTATAGCCCGCCGTAGCGGGCTATACCGGCTATTAAAGGCCCGCTGCAGCGTTAAAGGCCCGAGCCGAAGGCGAGGGACTTTAACAAAAGCAGCGGGACTTTAATAGCGGTATAGTCCTGCTACGAAGGGCTATAACGCTATTAGAACATTCTGCCACTAGAGGGCAGAATGTTCTAACAGATTAAACAAAGGCTTCTCGAAGCTGGAGGAGATTTAAATCCCCTCGAGCTTCGAGCACTCCATTGTCTACAATGGAGTGCTCCACATTCCAATGTTCTAATGTACAATAGTGCATTTCCTAATGATTAACTTAACTTGCATTTACTTTTCATTTAAGCTTACGTTATTTTATATGTAGTTACCCGAAGGTAAAAGACCAAAAAAAGTTGAATAGATTTAGTTTTTTAGTCATGCATTTGACCCTACTCTCACGCACAAGTCCACAAGATATGGAAGTCTGTCAAGGAGAAGTTTAGGTCTATTTCCTTTCCAGAGGAGATCCTGGAAAAGTGAATCAAGATTTTGTAAAAAAAAAGATAGCTCCTAGACTAAATTAAAATAAAAGCAAAAATGTGCCATTTGAAAGAAAAAAATGTAATAATCTTGGAAGTCAGTGACCCGAAACACACTCCTGTTGCACCAAAGTGAACCACTGCAAGTGCAAGCATAGTGCAAAGCACAAATAGTAAAATGTAGGTGTAAAACACAATACTGCTCCTATTTTACACTATTAATGTGTGGTTAATGGCCCGTACACAAAGAGATAGTGATTCTCTTTAGTGTGCACTATGTAAACAAAGAATACACTGCCCAACAATTCGGCTAAATATTAATAGGAAAACAGATATATCACATTAAATTTTAGGGTACCATTTCCCTACTTACTGCTTCAAAGTATGGCACCTGTTGCTGAACATACATCCTGCTGTCACTTTGTATGTTGTATACTGCTCAATGAGTGAGCATTAAATATTTTTTTGGGGGCCTGGACCGCTAATGGAGGTGCGAGACACCATGGGCCCTAGGGTGTCGCGTCAGACGTCATTCACAGTGTGTTGCAAGTTGCCCATATGATGTATTACTAGCGTGCACAACATCTCACTAGTTTTAACTCACCCTCTTTATGCCAAATTGATGCATTTTGGTACACAACCTATCGTTGTAGTTTTTAGTTTCAGTAGAAACAGTGCAAACAAGACATAGTGAATCCTCTGACCTGTTACTTCTCAGGCGGTCCTCTTGTGCACTTAGCTATATGTGTGCGTTAGATGTTAAAAGAATGTTACTTCTCAGGCGGTCCTGTTGTGCGCTTAACTATATGTGTGCATTAGATGTTAAAAGAATGGTTCATTGATTATAAATTGTAATCAAAAGTTCTCACTTACATCATAGTCAATGAAAGATAAATATAGGAAATATGATTCTGTGGACAAGTACTGTTTTTAGGTTTCGCTTTGACCTCTTGTATACTTCTTTGTGGGCTTAAAGCCCACCCACTGATTCTCTTTAGTTTGTTTCAGTGTCCTTTAAAAATCCTTGCTTGCCAGTGGTCAGTCCTGCCTCTTTGTCCCTCCTTTTTGTCTTTCGTTTGCTCCGAGGGAGCAGGGACTAAGTACTGTATAATTATGCTTCGGGACAATTTTTTTATTTCCTTCCTGCTCGTGTTACACTGTGGGTGCATGTTTTGCATCGCTCCCGCCCCCTCCTTCCCACGTGAGTGTGCTTCACAATTCTGGGCTGATGAGTCACACGAGGAAGGAACTGTTACACTACAATTAGAAGCCTGAGGAAATTGATCGCAGATGGATAAATGACCCCCGTGCTGTCGCATACTGGGAAGGCCCAGTTTCACCGCTGTCATAGGCCATGAAACAGTAGGCCTTTGTCTGAGCACAGCGGCCATCTTGAAGTTACAATGTTTTTCAGGAATCCATGATAGAATAGCTCTGAAAATGACATCAACCATTGCTGGTACTCGTTACACGTATGTACTACAGATAATTTGTAACACATTGTATTATATGGTAAGTACTGCCAAATATATAGTTAAAACACTATTCTTTAAAATTTGTATTTTTAATTTTGTTTCAAATGAAAATGGAAAATTAATAATAATAATAATCTTTATTCGGCGGTAGTCACAGCCATAAAAGAGGCAACATTAAAAAAGATAAAAGACAACATCAACTTCATTTGTTAGCAGCATATCACTTAAGTGTGCAAAATTTGCAGGATGGCCTTGTAAACCTCAGTCATAACCCTCGAACGGGTATGAATACGAATACAAATAGAGGTGCATGAGCATGCAGTAATTCAAGCCATAAAAGAGACCACAGTTAAAAACAACATAAAAAGACTGCATGATCGCAAATACCCTTATGTTTATCAGTCACATCTAGAATATCTTGACTTTAGTGCTGCTCTTAAAAAGTTAATAACACTAAAAAGCATGCGAAAATTCTGCAGAAGCTGTAAATATAGTAAAGCTACACGGGCATGGTTAAATCTCATTTCTTTTAAAAGCACTTTAGGAAACAGTCGCCTAGGGTATGTGAAATATTTACAAAGGAAAACAAAGTGTAGGCTATCTTGTGGAGACCTACTGTCGCAACCACAGGGACCTCCGTCTTCTATGTGTGAGGCAAAACTGGGGGGAGATGCCAATAAATGATGAAGCATGTTCAATCCAAAATGGGTGATTAGAAATCTGTCATGAGTGTTTGTTAAAATCATTAAATATGACTCCATGCTCTGCACGGACTTCACCAAGATATGTCCTCTTACCATGGGTTTCCTAAGCTAATTCTCCTCCCTGGAAACATGGTTTGTTTAAAAAACAATTCTTTAAAAATATTCTTATCCTGTGGTTTCTCTGTGTCATATCTCATAAAAATGTCTGCTCTGCCGAGAGCTGTGAGGGTTTCCTCTACATATCTTAACCATGGGATTTCTAATGCGTGGTCAAGTGAGAGGCAATCCTGACTTACTAGTCGACCTGACTAGACCAGATCTTCACACAACATAACAAAGGTTTTACGGTCACCAGATCCGTTATATTCTTCATTCATAATTCTTCATGGACTGAGTACAAGGGGATACCCTGTGGTACTTTCAAAGTTCGTCTTATATATTTATTTTTTGTGGTCTGGTGTTTGTTGATGCCGAAAATAACCCTATCTCGCATCCATATAAAACTTTAGAGATAGAGAAGAAGTTGTACAACTTTAAAATTACCCCCGGTGATAATGTGCCTAGTGTGGGCATAATTTGCAATTGCTCCCATTTTTTTCATGTCCAGTGTCTTCCCCTCGTTCAAATATTTAAAACTAAGTTTCTCATCAAATAAGATGCTCAGATAAGAAAAGACCTGAACCTGTGCTAAACTATGAGTGCCTACTTTGCAAGTGTTGTGTCTGGTGGCCTGCTTACCCAGTTCCATGATGTATGATTCGGTCAAATTCGGTGACTGGTCCATCCTGTCATGATGGCCACAAACCCATCAAGTAAAACCTACAATCCTCTTGGGGTTCGTGCTAACAATACAGCGTCATTCGCGTACAACAAGACGTGGACCGGTCTTCTGCCTAACCTGGGGGTATCAGCCTGTAAAGCGATCAGGGATGATTCTAGACCATTGAAGTATACTGTAAATAAAAAAGGAGCTAGTATACATCCTGGTCTGACCCCTCTAGAATATTTAAAATGGTCATTAATATTCCCATCATGAGTGTATCTGACTACAGCAGTGGTATTAAAGTGCAGGATCATTAAAACATTTATGATCGCTGGATCAACCCCAAGGCCACCAAGCAGAGACCACAATTTACTGTGGTTCACCCGCTCAAATGCTGTGGTGAGATCCATAAAACCCAGGAAGAGAGCTCCCGATTTGGCTATCGTGCATTTCGAGATAAAAAGACACTGATCTATTGTTGACCTTCCCATGCAGAACCCATATTGCACCTCTGAAATATTTTAATTAGTGTCCGCCCAATCAGAAAGCCTATTTAATAAGACCCGGCCAGGGACTTTAACAGTAGCATCAATAAGGGATATGGGGCGATAACAATGAGGGTTATCCCTATCCCCTTTCCTGAAGATCGGGACGATGGTGGCCGTGGACCGCGAGGGGGGCATTACTGTTGTGACTGCGATGTTTAATACCCTGGTTAAAACTGGGGCTCAGACCTTTATATTGTCACGAAAAAGGTCCGGAGGGATGCTATCGGGACCATGACCCTTATTCTGCGACAAACCCTCAATGCCCAACCTAACCTCTTCAAGAGTAAATGTATTGGATACAGCGCTAGAGGGGGGATTTGGATCCTCAGTGGATTGCTTGCTAAGTCCATGAGTATAGACTTCCTCAAAGTGAGCCTTCCATTGCTCTGGGTTGATGTATTAGCCTAGTCCCGCTTTATCTGGTTCTGAAAAACAGGGGCTGTTAATAACACTCCAAAAAGGGTACAATCCTTTTGTTCGCATGCCTCTATTAACTCCTCCTATGCTTTTGTTTGTAGCAAGCACTTCTGGGCCTTGTTGACCCCCTTATAGTTACTGCGACAGGTTGCCACCCAAGATATGTCACATGGGGTCTGTTTCCAGGCCATCTTAAGTTGGCGCAAAGCACGGAAGCAATCACTATTAAACTATCTCGGGAATTAGTACGAGGGGAGGCTACCGGGACTGTTTGTAAACTGGTGACTGATTGCGCAATTTCAATGAATGCATGTATACTTTCTTCTCCAGAGGGTAGCAATTCTAAACACGTTTGAAGCTCCAGTTGTCTCAAACTAAAAAGATCAGGGTTTAAAACTGTGGTATCCAACTGTGACCACCTCAGGCGCCTCCCTCGATCATTTGCGTTCAAAGGGCCCACATTCATCTTACGTGGCGTAGTCTGGTTTCCTAGCACGTCGAGCACCAAAGTCAGAGGGTTGTGATCACTAAAAGCACTGTGTTGGATATTAAAGGAGGATAAAAACCGGTTCACAGGAAAAGAAACAAATACAAAATCAATAATAGTTGTGGATCCCCTACCTTTATAGGTCGGAGGTAGAGGGGAATCAAGGGGGTTTGCCACCAAATCCAGGGTGTATATTAAACCATGATTGCTTAGGAGGGCATTCAGTTCCTGTCCTTCTAGGAAGAGGTCCCTATGCAAGCCATCTCTAACTGTAGAGGTGGACCAATCTCGCATATTCAATGCTAGGTCTGGGCATAGATGGCAATTAAAATCTCCCAGTAAAATTAGATGTGCCTGAGGAAGACCTTCACCCTGCGACCACTTAACTCTGCAAGGCTTGAGGGCCCATAAGACTTTAGTTTCGCATTACAAAAATTAATTAAAGTAAAATGAAATGATTTACCTGCCGCTAATATCAGACATTGTGCTACATTGGAATCCCAATTCAAGAGCTTCACAGATCCACAGATCCTGAGGTCTATAAAGATAATTCGGCCACCACTAACTCTTTCCCTTCCTGCACCCTCTGTCGGACAGAAAAAGGTTTTATAACCCTCAAGAAAGTAGTTATTTTCAGTCTCCCATGTCTCCTGAAGACAAATGATATGACAGGAACTAATAAAATGGAGCCACCTGTCATCTGCAAAGTTTGCGGCTAGACCTGCCACATTCCAGGAAACAATGTTTACACCACTGCCCTGGGTGTGGTTTAAAAATGGCACGATGAAGCCCAACTATGGGTTGCTAGTCCCCTTGCTACATGATCCCGGGCCACTTGTACAACTAAAATGATGCCCTACATTAACACCAGACTGTATCGCCCTAATTGCCGAACTCTGTGACGGTGATTCCACAGGCATAACAGTGGCTTACTGTTCCCCTCATGCTCTTGAAGTCAGTCTTTGTCGTTAAGGTCCCTCAGGGGAGCATAGGGATTATGCGTTGTCTGCATTCCCCCGAGGAAAGAAGAGACCCCCCTGGGATGGGGTGTGATTATTGGCGTTGACGTTTTGAGAGGGCCTATAAAAAAAGCCCAAGATAATGACTTGATTCCCGACTCTAGATAAAGAGCTGGTAGGTCTGTTGCAAGATGTTTTGAGCTAGTTCTGGGAATCTAAATGTGACTATCACTCTATCACCCTCAAAGGTTTTCCTAGACCGACCTATCCAAGAGACACTCCTGTCCATCATAATTTGCCTATAGTCTTCCACTTAAAATCTGGCATATTTGCTTAGCCAGTGTGTAACTTTGTTGATAAATTGGTCAGTAGGATCGGCCTTTTGAGGGCCACGGCCTGGAATCCTACCAAAACCACAGTATAGGGGCAGCGTCCAGGGGAGATCAGTTACTGGTAATCCAGGACTATTGAAGTCAAATAAGCTATCTATGACCACCTGGATACCCAAAGGCTCAATTTTGCGGTTCGTGACACCCGCTGCCCTTGAGTTAGAAATACAGGGCTTCTTAATACTCTGGGGTATCTAAAGGGGGGGGGGTTTCCAATACTGACTGTTGCTGTGAGGTAACAGTGGGGTTGTTGAGTTAATAGAAGCCAGGGCATTTTCAACTCTGCCTAAAGTGTCTCTAGACTCTAACATTACTTTAGTAAGTTCATTACAGAACTTAGTCAACAAATCAGTCAGTACTTCAGTAATTTTTGTTTTAAAGGAGCCCAGAGCTCTTCTACGCCCCTTAGATCAATTTTTGCAGTTCCTTCCCCTTTCTTGACAGTGTCCAACTTCTTATTGACTCACTGCAACCTTTTAGGTGCTAGGGGTCCCCCCCCCGAGTCCACTCCCTGGTCCGAGGCAGTGATCGCTTTGCTCTTGTTGTTAAATTCTTGAGTAGGGTTGCTGGAACTACTGGAACTAGAGCTAAAGGCCTCTGTGTCTGTCAGAGCTGCCTCCGGGGCTCCTTCAGGAGGTTTTTAGTTAGTCGAGTCTGGGGGATCACCGAGCGGGAGGACACTGAATTGAATTGAATTGAAGAGGCTCTTATATAGCGCATGGCTACTCGAAAGCATCCCAGCGCTCAAACAAGGGTAGCCCAAGGAAAATAGGAAAGCCCTTAACTAGACCAGAAAACACGACTTAAGTCCTCGGAAAGAGCCAGGTTTTCAACTTCTGCCGAAACACAAGCAGACAAGGCTTCTGGCGAAGCATCAGAGGAAGGGAGTTCCAAAGTTTGGAGGCGTTTAGTTAAAAAAGACGCCCACCCGAACGGGATCTCTTAATTTGAGGGATCACTACCAAGTTCTGATCATTGGATCGAAGATTTAGAGGGGATTTGTGAGAAATGACCAAATTTTCCAAGATGGGAGGGCCTTTCCCGTGGATGAGTTTATGTGCCATACACAAAGATTTAAAGAAAACCCGCTCTTTCACCGGAAGCCAGTGAAGAGATTTCAGGGCGGGTTTAGCTGATGCGTGGTGATTGACGCCCATTAGAAGTCTTGCCGCCGCGTTCTGAACGACTTGAAGCCGTTTGGTCGTGGAGGCTGGTGCTCCCAAATACAAAGCGTTCGCATAATCTATCCTGGAAAGGATCAGAGATTGTATTAGGATTTTTCTGGCCTTTTCCGGCAGTTGTGGGAGGATTTTTCGCAAGGATTTTAGAATCCCAAAACAGGTGGCAGCAACCTTCCTAGCCTGAGTTCTGAAAGTTAGCTCCGTATCGAGCCAGATCCCAAGGCTTTTAATTTCTGGATTAGAGATAGGGCCCGGCCCCATACACAAAGGCCAGAAGGTCTCGTTGTCAAAGCTGGCCTGCCGTCCCAGCAACAGCAGCTCTGTTTTCCCGCCATTCAGTTTAAGGTGGGACTGATCCATCCAACATGCCACAGCTTCTAAACAGTTACGTAACTGCAGCGGAGACTGTCTGAACTGTTTCAGGGAGAACACCAGCTAAGTGTCATCGGCGTAACTCACAAGCTGGACACCAAAGTGGACCACAGCTCCGCCAAAGGGGCCATATACACATTGAACAATGTGGGGCTGAGGGATGACCCCTGCGGAACCCCACACTGTAACGGGACCGGACCAGAGCAATGATCATCTTCAAAGACCCTAAAAAATCTGTCCTCAAGGAAGGATTCCAGCCACTTAAGAGCCTTGCCCGTGATTCCCATATTGCTGAGGCGGGAAACCAGAATGTGATGGTTAACTGTGTCGAAGGCGGCACTGAGGTCCAGGAGGATAATGGCTGCGCTGCCACCATCATCCAGAATCCTCCTGGCATCCTCCACCACCCTCAACAAGGCAGTTTCTGTTCCCTGTCCTTTCCTGAACCCAGTTTGTGATGGATGCAGCAGATTATTAGTTTCCAAAAAGGAAGCCAACTGTGAATTGACGAATTTCTCAGTCAGTTTACTAATGCCCGGTAATAGAGAAATAGGACGGTAGTTGGAAAAGTCCCCTGGATCCAAACTGGGTTTCTTAAGCAAGGCCCTAACCATTGCTATATTCCATTCTCTAGGCACAATAGCTGAGTTTAAAGATGCATTCACCATATTGACAATTGGTTTGCTGACGGTGGAAAGGGCTGCATTTAAAATGCTCATCGGAGCAGGATCACAAGGGGAGCCACTCTTGATGGTATTCAGCAAAGTAGGCAAAAGATCCTCCCTAAGAGGAGAGAAGGAGGAGAGCCTGGGGTGATCCGATAGATTCTGACTAACAGGTGGCATTTGAGAGGCAATTGAAGATAGTGGAGGAAGCGTATCAATGATCTTTTTAATCTTGGTGCAGAAGAAAGTCGCCAGTTCTTCACATCGACTGCCTGCTTCGTCCGAGGCAGGCCGTGGGTCAGGGACTTTAGTCAGCAATTTGACAATTCTAAATATCTCCCTGGGAGCATTAGCAGAGGACTCGATTTTACTGGCAAAGAAAGCAGATTTGGTATTAATCAGGGCGGTCTTCTATTTCTTTAGAACCGCTGTGTATCTGCTTTTTTTCCCCCCATCAAAATCTCTCCTCCATTGCCTCTCTTCCCTTTTACACTCTTGTTTAAGAGCTCTCAGCTCCTGATTAAACCAAGGATGCTTGGTGAGGCCTTTCTTGGTTGTTATTGTTTTTTTTGGCACCAGACTGTCCAAGGACCGCTCTATCCACAGGTTAAACTCCTGATTGGCTCTCTCCACGTCCAAATGGACTAAGGGTTCAGTGCGCTTCAGGATGCTTGCCCATTTAGAAAGGTCGAGCTTGGACCAATGCCTGGCTAGCCCTCTATAAGAATTTGAGGAAGAATTAGGCTGAGCCATCTTCCAGCTAAAAGGGACCACCATATGGTCTGACCAAGGGACCGGAACAGGGACTTCAGTAATGAGGCCAGGAATGTTACAAAAAATGGGGTCCAGAAGGTTGCCCTTCAAATGAGTAGGATGTAATACCTTTTGACTTAGGTCATAGCTGCCCAGATCCTTTATGACTTCTGAAGCGGCCAAATCCGAGTGTTTATTAAAATGAAGGTTGAAATCCCCCAGCACCAAAAAGTTGGAGACAGTAGTGGCTACATCCATCACTGTTTCAGCCAGGTTTTCCTGAAAGAGCCCCAAAGGGCCCGGGGGGCGGTAGATCAGGAGGCCTGAGAAGGAGGTAGCTGGGGATATTGTAATGACAAAGTGTACACTCTCACTATCCGAAATTGAAAGCTCAAGTAAACGACATGTGATGTGATCCTTATAGATGATAGCGACCCCTCCCCCCGCTTTTACGCCTCTATCCTTGTGCTGGATCAGATACCCAGGGGGCAATGACCGCACAATATCAGGGTCCGAGGTGGGCTCAACCAAGCTTCCGTAAGAAACAAGATATCCAAAGATTTGTCGAGAAGTAAAAGAGAGATCTCAACAGCATGTTTAGGCAACGAACGGCAGTTTACTAGTGCCATTTTTAAGTCCCGTTCACATCGGCTACTTGACTTGTCACTCTCTGTGGTCCCAAATGCACAATTAGTACACGTAGATTGTCCACGGGCTAAATTTAACGAGTGGTAACAAGTCGGGGGTGTGTAGCCCTTTAATGATAGTAAAGACTGACGTGAGTACCCAAAAGACAGCATGCATACTGGGGCAGAGGGTCCGAGCCCTGAGCCCGACCGTGCGCGAACGGGCGCAAACGGGCTTACCTCTGGCGCACCTCCGGCACATAAACGGCGCTCCCGCGCGCTCGACCGCTGCGCGTACCCATGAGTCGTTTAAGTAGGCTGCCGACCTGACCACCGGAGCGCTAGAGCGCTAACAACAATGGCTCTCCAAAACGGCCCTTCCTACCCCCAATATGGCGGCAATATCGAGCTCTACCGGGCAGGGACCCCCTCTAAAAGCGGTGGATACAACAATTTAGAGTGCAAGAGATGCGTGACTGGGGAAATAGCTCGAACATCCAATGCCACAGAATAAAAACAGGGCAAAACAAATAAGGTAAAACACAAATGGAAAACGAAGGGGTAAGTTTAAAAAACAGCACATCAGAGCTGTACAATAGCAGCATGCACCAGTAGCAAACAGCGCTTCCAGCACCCAAGGGTACCTTGTTCAGACTGACCCACCTGAGTATGGGATTTAAGTAGGCTGCCGACCTGACCACCGGAGCGCTAGAGCGCTAACAACAATGGCGCTCCAAAACGGCCCTTCCTACCCCCAATATGGTGGCAATATCGAGCTCTACCGGGCAGGGACCTGCTCTAAAAGTGGTGGATACAACAATTTAGAGTGCAAGAGATGCGTGACTGGGGAAATAGCTCGAACATCCAATGCCACAGAATAAAAACAGGGCAAAACAAATAAGGTAAAACACAAATGAAAAACGAAGGGGTAAGTTTAAAAAAACAGCACATCAGAGCTGTACAATAGCAGCATGCACCAGTAGCAAACAGCGCTTCCAGCACCCAAGGTACACTGGGAACACCCGAGTCCAAAGAAAGCCTCCTCTATGCCCTGTCTATTTCTTTTGAGATGGCCTCACTGCTTTCACCAGAAAGGAGTCAGTGGTCGCGTGTTTCGTGCCAGATGGGAAACTCACATGGGCTGCTTTCCTCTTCCCCATTCTACCCTGTTCCAGAGTGGCTCCAGATATCAAAAAGCACAGCAAGGACTAGAACCCCCACAAAGTTGAAGTGCTCAAGTACTCACTGTAACTGAAACCCCCGCAAACTGCTGCTCTTGTGGAGCCTACGGGTGCAGGAGTGACACAGGCAGTGGCGGCGGGATGGCCGTGAGCAGTTCTGGGGGTTGTAGGCTCCTGCCTCTTCCCTGTGGTGATGACGGAAAAATTAATAACCTTTACAGTGTCTAAAGATGTTTGTTTTTCTGGTACAATTTCAAAAGCTTGCCCCAGTACCTTCTGATGACTGTAAATAGACTTTTTGATGAGATGAGGTCTCTCTTTCAGTACAACAGCAGGTGCTGTCGTACTTTGTGGCATCTACAGCGGCTAAAATGGTGGCGGCTTGCCTAATCATGCGAGAGGCAACCATGTTTGGATCAGGCATGACACAAGCATTTTCTTTCTAACTATTGAGGAAGTCGGCCATGCTTTCCATGCTTTGTAAAAGGAAAGCCTACACATGCATTAATGGATGGCTGACACGGATGGAGATGTCAGGTTTAGAAATACCTGTTATTGGATCAGAGTTTTCTTTATTAATGGGTGCTCTGCACACTGAGTTCGTATACGGCATGCATTGCGGAGCACTGCTGCCTGTGAATTATTGATACCTTGGATTCTGTTACCAGGTCTTCCCTACAGCAGGACGAGACCCCCTGAAAAACTGCATTCAGCAGCCCGTGCTGCCTGAGATATACGAGTTAACATAAGACCCCACTTTTCACTAACAGGTCTGAACTTTCCCTCCCATGGCCTTCAACAGAACTTGGCAGCTGTAGTCCCAGGAGAACTATGATGCCTTCTTGAGGGCTGTAGGTAAGTGAGTCAATTTTATGGCCATTTGTGGGAACACCATGCGCCTCATCATGGTGCCTGGAAAGGGTAAATGTCCACTTTGTAGCATAACATGTTAGGCTTTCATTTAGGATTTATCCTAATTATAAGCACTCTCGATTTGGTCGTTATGGGAACAGAGGCACAGCAAGTGGCTTGGTACACAGGGTCTGGTAACACCGGCTGCAGCATTGCTCTTATTGTGTGCTACTCTCGCACATGCACCGGTATTAACGATCTTCCAAATCTGGAAATCCAATTCGCATGTAGTAATCGGGGTTTCCATGCAGATTGTAACTTGGTATGTGCAATTTTAGATGGTTTTTGCACCTGAACATTTCACTTGCTTTCAGCAGGCAACATGGCCATCAGTGTTATAGCAGGACTCCTAGCCTTAATTCAGATGGTTACTGCAACCAGATCAGGATTTCCAGCGGACTCGTATTTGGGCTTAAATTTGCTTTGGCCAAGGTGGCACAATGTGTCAAGTGAGAAACTGTGATTTTGATGGCAGGTCCCCTGGTCCACAAAGTATAATTTACCCACTGCTTGACATATGTAAAGATTGGCACGATACAAGATGTCCATTCTGCAACACTGTACACTCCAGTCTCCAGATCTGTCTTTTTATTCCACTGTGATCACTCTTCTTTATCTTTAAAAAAAATATTTACTGATTTGGTCTCTACTACAGCCTCAACTCGAAGGCATTTCTGTGCATGTATAAGCCATGCTACAGTCTGACAAGCCCTGCCCATTAGTGCACTGTCACCTGGGAGGTGGCACGCGGTAGCTGAATTACACCGCTTTCCGCTGTGCTGTCATCACATTAGGGCCTAGGTTATGAGAAGAGCAGTATATTCATGCACATCTAGGGATACAAGACTGTTCGTATAAATATAAAGGCCGTGAAGGAGTTTCCCCTGGTACTAGATTGGTTGAAGGAAGAGACAGACAAAAGTGCAGCCAGTCTGGATTCAACTTTTTGTTGAACAAAGTGGTATCTTGAGCTCTTCGCTTTACTTTGAAGACAAAACATCTAGATGTTGGCAGCCAGGGTATAGCATGAAGAGAGGGGGAGATGCATGACATTATATTGAGGTTAAGGAGTTGCCTTGCGCTGCCTTCTGGAGTGTCTGGAACCTCTTAATCACTTGGAAAGAAGCTCCACACTAGACACTCCACACTAGACACTCCGCACTAGACACTCTGTGTGCAGTTCAGATCCCACAGTACTAGTCTGATGATGACTTGTACTTTCTGTTTGCAATTCTCAGGTTATGTTGGACGGAGTGGAATAATGGACATACATGAACAGGTAAAGTCTCATGTTCACAACTGTAGGACTGGATTCCATCACTTGTATTTGTACAATTCATAGGGGTGCCCTACATTTTAAGTTCAGCAGCTGGATTAGATTCATGTTTAACACGTGGCTACGTACTCGTAACCCCCAAAACCCTGCACTCTTGTAACCCCCAAAACCCTGCACTCTGCACTCACCCCCTTTCCTGTTTCTGTGGCACATTTAAATGCGAGAGGAGGGCTCATTGGACCTGTTTATGAATGCTCTGCTTTTAATGTCACCCCACTGAGACAGAACTTAATCATCATCAGGGACGTGTAGAATTTGAGCCTGTAAAATAAAATTGCTCTCTGAAGCTCTTGCAGCTCTTTTGCACTTTTTTGTTTATTTCACTGCTTTTCCGTCTGTTGCATGATGATTGCTGAAGGGTACATCATTTCTGAAAAGCTTTCTACCTGGTGTTCCGTGAAAGAGGAAGCTGGGGAGCATTACAGAGTATGAGTTCATCGTGCAGTTTTTTGGTGGGTCATGAATATTCAGGACACCTTCATTTTGTCTGCAATTTTGCCTTTTAGTTTCAATACCATCTCTCCTCTTTACTTTCCCATCTCCTTTCCTTCCTCACCCTTCCCTTCCACCTTTACTACCACCTCTCTGTAGCTCTTGTTGCCTTACCTTGTGCTTGTTGACCAATGTTCCATTGCTTTTCTATTTGTTGTTTTCTTAACTATTTGCTCTTCTGCTTGGTGGGTGTTTTGCCTTATGTTAGTTTGGCTTTCCCCCTACCTTTGATGCTTCACAATTTTCCCATTCGTATCTGCATCTTTGCCCTTCTGTTCTCAGTTAACTTTTTTTTACTGTACATGGCATCCTCCTCTGAGATCTAATTTCCCTTTTCCAGCACATTTCATGTTACTTGTTATTTTAGATTTGAACCCCTCGCTGTGGTTGGCGATAACTGTACTTTTCTTTCTTTCTGGTTTGAGTTACAGTGTGTTTTTTCCCTCCCTTTTCCTATGCCACTATTAGGTGTGGTGAACTTGTTTAGCAAAGTTTAGATTTAATCAGCCAAGGCCCATATGAGTTGCTGCGTAACAGTGAAGAACATTGAATGGACAGTCTGTATTTTGCCACGTGAAACAGCCCGTTTACATCTGTGGGTTTGTGCAGTGGTTATACAAAATCTGCTGCATGGCTAAACACTTATAATGTTGCAAAGACATTATCATTTACAATATCAAAAAGTCTAAGTCTCGCAAATGCAAGTTATGGCAGAGTTGTCACTGGGCCACAAAGCTAGATACAATAAAATCATGAGGCGAAGCAATAATCTCTGTATTTTAACGTCTCTGTAGTAGACTCTTTAAATGGACAGCATGTAGATAACAGTAGCGGATCCCCCGCTAAGGCAGAGGAGCATCGCCCCACTGCTTCAGCGTTGGAAATAAAGGAAAAATAAAATGATAATAACTCTTTATTATAATTGTATTTGATTCTGCTGTGGTGGCAGGGAGGGGCGGGGCTGCTCTGCTTTCAGAGCATGGGGAGGAGTGGTGGACACTCTGTAAAGTGCGCATGAATGTTTGGCCGGCCGTCTTGGGCCAGCCAAACTCTCATGCGCACTTTGCATTTCCCCCACTCAGGCTGCATTACAGCCAGGATGGAGAACATGCGCAGGCTCCTATTCTCTGTCTGAGTGCTGAACCACAGTGCTGAGACCAATCACAACACTGCATTGCAGCATTGTGATTGGCTTAGAGGAGCCTGGGTGCTTCCTGTTTTGGCCGGAGCGGAGGGACGACGAGGGACAACAAGGAGAAACGCGGTGAGGAGGTACGTTTTATTTTATTTAACCCCTCCCCCACTCAGCCTTCAGCCCCGCCACCACGATCTGTGTCAGCCGCAATTGGTAGACAAGGAAATCTCACTCCAACTAGTGTCTGAAGAGGCCAATTCACAGGCAACCAAATTAACTGTATCATTCGTTTTTCACAGCAGTTTATTGGTTAAATCAATGGCATGAGTTTTGAGTCTGTCAATCCAGTGTTGCTCCTTTCCAAATAATACTTTTGTCTTGTTGGTTTGGCTGATTTGTTGTCAATTTTTTCGAGGATAAACACACCAATTGCAATTTGGAAAATGTGGTTTGTTTGATTATCTGCCCTTGTGGTCTGAAGTATGTAGATGATGTGTCATGCTTGTTACTTGAAAACCCCCAAAATTATACCACTACGCCACATTGCGTAATTACGCGCTATTTGTGGTAACAAGTTACGATGAAAGTACCATTCATAATAAACATTTACCACAAATGAAAAGGAACAACAAAATGCTAACACCTGCGGGTTGTGGTACTTTTGTTTGTGTGAAATGCACCTTCATGCCAAAAATTGCCGCAAGGATGAATTTCCCATTGAAATATAACACTAAATGATAGATTTGCATTTTGCAGAAATTTTACGTAGTTACGTAAAAGCAAATCACACAAATTTCTCACAGCCATAGCTGTGAGACACCATGTTCAGGGCACAGCTGAGCACCCTTGTTGCTGGTGCTGCCCTACTGTCTCTGCACTTGCCCAGATGGATATTATGTGATCCATCTCGCGTACTCGGTAATAATGTCGGTAGTGGTATCGTAGAATGCTGCCCTGTGCGACAGATGTAAACTTGCGTTTTCTAAGCTTGCCACACAAATAGCATGATTTCCTGAATGAGGGTATGGGCAAACCTTATCCTATGCCCTTTCATAGAGAGGGGTCTCGCCATAGAAAGTTATCTGAGGATTCCAATTCCCAATCCAAGAGGAAGTGGAATTTTTTTCCTTTGATTTCAGGTTCTGTTACAGCCATGCATAGAGAGTCAATTCCAAGTGAAGGATACATCAAAACTCATTTTGTGCCTTTTTTGTTTTGGTCTTCATACCCTAGTTTCCATTTTTGCCCCAGATTTTTGCACGTTCTAGTGATGAAAGGAATTTCCAAAATGGTTTGATTTTTCTACCTTGTTTGCCTAATGGGGCATATTTGTTTTTATAGACTCCCACAAATCCATCATTAGATACTCCACGAGATTGGCATAACAGGATTTGCTCTCAAATGGATCTGGTCCTTCCTCATGGGAAGAACCCAAAGGGTCAAGATGCCACCCTTCACATCAGAGACCAAGAGATTGATATGCAGAGTCCACAGGGATTGTCCCTCAGCCGCAACCCTTTTCAACATGTACTTGACACAGCTCACTAACAACATCCAATCACAAGGTATCACTGTCATCTCCTACCCCGATGACACCCAACTCATCCTTTCCCTGGCAGACAAGACAGCCACCACTAGGACCACCTTTACCAACTGCATGACCATGGTAGTAGACTGGATGCGAACCAATGGCCTGCAGCTCAACTCCGACAAGACGGAAGTACTGGTATTTTGCAACAAGACCTCCCAAAATGACATCTCAAGTGAACGCAGTGTGCACCTCCTGCTTCCACATCCTAAGCATGCTACAAAAGATCTTCAAATGGTTGCCTCAGAACACCAGACGGACCATCGCACAAGCATTCATCACCACCAGGAATCTCCAAACAACTCCTACACAGACTGTAGACCATCCAGAATACTGCTGCAAGACTCATACTCAACCTTCCATGCCGTATACACATCACAGCGCACCTCAAGAAGCTTTACTGGCTCCCCACTAACAAGTGCAACTAATTCAAACTTCTTGCACACAGATACAAAGCCCTACACACCACAGGACCAGAATGCTTGAACAGCCGCATACACTTTCACAGACCTACCAGACATCTATGCTCTGTATCACTCTCCCTCACATATATTTACTGCATCCACTAAAGCAAAATTGAAGGTCGCTCATTCTCATACCTTGCACCCACGACAAGGAACGACCTACCTAAACACATCCAAGCCTCGTCGTTACATCTTGAGTTCTGCAAAAAACTGAAGACCTGGCTCTTCATATAAGTCCCTTGGGGACCACACAGCTGCCCAAGCACCTGGACACCATATTGGGTGAATAATGTGCGATACAAATTAATATAACGTAACATAGCCAAGACAATTCAGGATTTTGAACCTTGTATTGTTTATAGAAGTTAGAATCCCATCACAGTGAATCACAGACATTCTTTACGTCTTTTAAGGGGCATGTTAGGGGCAATTAATTGTGCACAAGTCTTTATACAGCTTCATTTATGGGTGGCTTACCATTTCCTGCACACAAACAAAGAAGATGAGTGAAAATGGCTCTCTGCACTCCATTTGGACACAATTTAATGCCATTTGGATTGTGCATTGTTCCAGAAAAGTTTCTGTGCTTTATGGATTTCATCTTTTCTGGGGTTTTGGGTCAATTTGAATTGCTTGATTTGGATGATTTTCTAGGGCTTTCAAAGACTATTGCAGAATACCACGAACATGAGAATCTTTAGAAGATTTCAGTTATTATGGATAGACCCTTACCTACAAATATCATGGATTCTCAAAATTTCTTGGAGTTTGTAAACCTTTTTCATTGGTTCTTTAACAATTTTGCATCTGTACTCAATGATTTCGCTCATTTTGAAAAAAAGAGGACATGAATCAAGGTTTTTTTTGGTAAGTTCAAGGTGAAAAACTTTTAATATGCTCAAACAGATGTATACTCAAGCAACAATTGTATGCAACCCTGATACTTCAAGGAATCCCATTCTGGAAACAGCCACTTTTGAAAGAGTAGTTGGTGCATGTAACACAAGGATGGACTGGACTCAACTACAGAGGTGGTTTGAGTAAGCAGACTTTTATTTGTAGATTTCTGTACAACTTTCCAGTAGGGGCGAACTACCATACATCGGGGCTTCTTTCTAGCTTCACCGGTGTTGTCTCTTGGGCTATGCTCCTTGGTTGTGAGCGCTTTGTTGCCTCGGGCAGAAAGGAACATAGGGCTTAGTAAGGCATGTTCTCAGGGTCAGTACTAGTTCCACTACCACACCACAAAGTGACTAGCTTGTGCCCTTTAACTTAGGGAACACTGCTGTTCGGTTGGAAGGTGCTCTGTGAAAATAGAGAACATATCAAATCCTTAATTCATTAAACACCTCATCCAGACGGCTGTAACTCTGTTGTAGACCAAAGAGATATTCCTGTGTTTCCTCCTACCACCTCGTATTGCTCGAGCCACTGTCAGACACTTGCCTGAGGCCACAACCCTGTTCCAGAGCCGAGGCAGCAACATCCGAAGCACCTGTCCCCGTGACACAGCCTCCATTTCCTCTTGGTCTGCTGCTGGTGTCCTCTGCGTAACCTATTCTGGCTACAGCCTGGCACTTCCTCCGGCGTCCCACTGAGCTCCACACGCCCCCAGGAGAGATGCTCCACTCCAGCAGTCATTCGGCAGGGTTCCTGCTCACGTCCTCTCCGCGTCATCGGTCCGTCACGTTTCTTCTGTGCGTCCTTCCCTCTCCATCTTCCAGGTCGGTGCTGCTGCCATCCCAGAACCTACCATTTTTAACCTGGTTGGTTGCGATGTCACCAACCACTAGCACGCTGACCTGGTGGTTCTCTGTGCCCTTGGGGTCCTGATGGTCATGCTGCACACTCGGCTGGTCTGGAGTCCCATCACAGTGCAGTTCTATTACAAGGGCAAAAGAAGATGGACACATACGTTTTTTCGGGCCTTCTGGCCCCAAAAGGGGTGCATTTTGTGGGGATCTGTATTTTTACTACTCCTTGCGGCCAGACCTGTCCTCTGCCTGCACCCTGCAAGCTCTCATCTGCGTGGGTTGTTTCTCCTCCACAGCTAGTAAGAAGAACATCCTCTCTGCCGCGCACCCCAGGCCCATGGCCACCTCACTATCTTGTAGCGGAGTCAACGCCTAGTCCAAAGAAGTCCTAGGAGAGCCACCCAGAGTCTCCCAGCAGGTCCTTTCCCCAAAGGCAAAAGGGGGTCAGTGCCATTGGCTGTTGGGAGCCCCATTCTATTCCTGGGGGTCAGCTGGAGTCAAAGTCTCAAAACCCATCCTTGCAGGGCATCAGGTTGGTTCTCCTTCCAGTTGAGCATCCTTTAAGTGGTGTTAGAAGGTTTTAGGGCCCAGGCATCCCCAACCATTCCTAGGATGCCACATCAGCCCTATACCAACCCTCCAGCACAGCATTCTGGGCTAATCCAAAATTGTGACTTCAAAGTTGTCTCTGGTAAGAGTATCTCTGTGAGCCTCACCTCTGCTACTAACTGACATAGCTGCCTGATTCCTTGCCACCAAAACATCAAAGACAAGGCTCCTCCCTATGTTAACTCCAGAGGTGCGGCCTCCCTTCTTTGTTGTGTGTGTCTGTTTGTCTCAGCCCAGGTGCAGGGTGATACGTTAATTATCAGATTCAGATTTCCTCCCCACCCCTCCTTTCCCAGGAACTAGGTCAGTTACTATTAATTGCCGTTTTGTGTGGGGAGGCCTTTGATCATACATTAGCCCAGTGGGGTGGGGGGAGGAGCACCTGGATTCTGATTTATAAGCTGAGCCAGGGTATAAGCCAAATCTTGAAGAGAATAATATGGGGTTGTGAAATGTTGCAGACTGGAAATTCATACTCTGGGTGCATGTTTTACCACATATTGATACATCGCAGTAATTTGTAGGCCTTTGTGGAGCAAAACAGTACTTTTGGGCAAATGCCATCTTTAATGTATTATACAGTGAAGCACCACAGATTTTCCAGTAACCACTACACACCTATAATGTGAATGCCCAATCATAAGGCCTACCCCAGGTTAGTACTAATCCCTGAAGAGCCCCTTCTCCACCAAGCCACATTTGCACAAATACAGCCTGTGCACTATGGTAGTCTCACGCACAGCCCTCACATTTGCACACACAATTGTGTGCACACATGTTCATGTGAAACCAGCCCATTCTGTCTTAGCCTAGCTGTGCAGCAGTGGCCTTATCTTAATAGATGGACACTGGTGGTTAGTACACTCTGCCCAATTACCATGATTTACCGTGAGCGAGGCTCAGGCAGTGAGACTCACTCCGAGTAAATAGGTCAACAACCGGGGAGTCATATGAGAACAATCATGCAGCCTAATGGATAGAACACAGTGTCTCTTACCCTAGCTGTGCAGAAGTGGCCTTAACTTAATAGATGGACACTGTGCGCTAGTACATTCAGTCCAATTACCATGAATTTACCTTGAGTGAGACTCAGGTGGTGAGACTCACTAACAGTAAAAGGCCAAAAACAGGGTAGTCAAATGTGAAAAATCATTGTGGGCGAAATGGATGGAACCTATTTACTACAAAACATTCTATCTTTTATTTGTCATATGTTTTGTCAGAATGTGACTGGAGCTTTTAGCATCCAAGTTGACTTGTACTGAAGGAAGACATCTGTTTATGGGGTGTAAAAAGCCATTTTAAATTCAAAGAGCTCATTGGAATGTATATTATTTCTCATATCTTCTGTTCAAGACCAGTTCTCAAGATATGACGTTCTTCAGTGCACTGTTTGATTTTACTTTCAAACATATCTCTGATTCTGAGAATGTTATAGCTGATCTTCATCTACAGACTCTTAGTTTGTCAACATTAACTGTATTTTAATCAACAACCTATCCTTCTTTGTACTAAAGAATTAGAAATGGATATAAAGAAGATGTGTCATGATTCAGAAACTCCCGGTCACAAAGGCTCAGTGGGCCCTGAACCTTGGCATATGTTCTGTGCAGATTGTGTAACAGAACTTCCTTCTTTAGCATAATGTCATGTGATAATGGTGATAATGGATACTTTGTCAAAGATGGCCCATTTTCTTCTTTGCCCAAATAACCAACAGCTGAGGAAATGGCCCAGCATTGTTTGACTGACCCCCACAAGTCCTTCAAGGAAAAACTGTTCTTAGGCAGCACTCTCTTGGAGAGAGTGAGTTCCTTCGACTACCTGGGAATAAAACTGCCGGAGGATATGGTCTGGAAGCACCATCTTAATAAGGCCTACCTCAGGTTTTCCCAGGTAACCGGGGCTCTGCGTAAGGAGCACTGCTTTTCTTACACCAAGCCAATTGCACCAGCATTAAAACTATATAGTTGCAAGGCTGTGAGCAGCGCTCTTTATGGAGCCGAGCTGTGGGGTATGGAAAGAGCAAGTGACCTGACAACCCTGGAGAACAAGTTCCTTAGAAACCTGACATCTCTTCCGCAAAGCACCCTACTTTGCCCACTATGGCTTGACACAGGCATCAAACCCATTATCGCCCTTTGTTGTTCTGGCAGCGGATGGTCTCTACCCCAGAACTGACGTCCTATGCTGCAGCTTTTGAGGAGGTTTGTGCCTTAGACGCTGCGAACAAAATAGGCTGGATCAAATTTGTCAAAAGCCTCATGTCCAGCATAGGCCTCTCCGGCCATAACATTGCCTGTCCTCCAACTCACAATAGAAGACAGATAAATTCTTTATCTTGGGATTGGGTTGAGCTTAAAGCTTATACAGTTGGCACCCAAGGTAGACTAACCGAAGAATTTAGAGATTTCAAAATCAGCCGCACTCTTGAAAACTACCTTGACATAATTAAAGTGCCGGCTGTGATAGGAAGCTATATATCCAATTTAGGCATGGCAGCCTGGCTGTTAATGTATTTACAAACTCATGGTCGGCCAATGGAGCACAGCAAAAGGGCTGCCCCTGTTGCCCTGGCTTGCACAAATCTATCAGCCATCTCCTCTTTGCCTGTAAAACATATGCAAAACCTAGGAGTAAATGGCTGACTCCTGTCTGTAGGCAATTTGGCACCAGAGACTTTAGAGAGGCCCTGTCCATACTGAAATATGATGCAAGACCACTATTCGTGTGCGCAACTGCGAAATGTTTCGGCCACTCATGGGCGAAAAGAAGGAGGGCACAGACAGCCCTCCGGCCAACTACTGAGAACTGCAGACATGATCCCCTGCCTTTTTAAGTACCTTTTTGGCCATCTAACTTAAAAATGTAAATAGTCACTTTATATTTCTTGCTTAATGTACATTCTTGATTGCCGCCCAATTGTTTTCCTTGTGATGACTGGTTTTATAATTGATTCTTATATAATCGTGCGTTGATTATGATTGTATTATTTTAACCAATGCACATGCACTTTAGATAAGGGACCTTGCCAAATTTGCACATCAACGTTTCCTTGGTTGATAAAACTCTGTGATGTAAGCTTGAATGATAAGATATCTGTTGTTTTTAAAACTATATTGTGCACTAGTTTAACTTTTTATGAATTGTCATTTTTAACTGCATTGTCAAGTCTTCCCATACGTACTGTCTTGTCCCCCTATCGACATGTGCGAAGTTTATCTTGAATCTTTGTTTCTTTTATGGTATCTTACCAAAATAAAGAGCTTTGACTGACTGATATTTTCCAAATTTGTGGATTGCCTCATAGTCATTTGTTTTAGATGTATTCAAGATATTCCCACTTTTGGCTAGATTTTTGTAAAGCATTGAGTGTTGTACTAGCTATTTTTTTGGTTACCTTCATCAGTCCATTTAGCACACGGAGCAAAGTATATAAATTTAGAGCAGTATCTGCTGTTACTGTAATGCTAATCAAGGTAACAGGTCCTCTTATTTGCCAATAATGGAATTATTTTATAAAAGTGTAACTATTAAAGTTTCACCTTTTTCCTGAAGGTAAGGATTTCATTCAAGGGTTTTTCCATTTTCACCTTGTACTGACCATTTGGTGACTTCAGCTGCTGATTACTTGAGTAAGTTACAGAAGTGTAGGCAGCTTTTGTCTGAATGTTTGTGTTGTTCAGAAGCGAAATCAAGATCACAATTCAGTTTTCTTTTGTTCCTATACTTGTTTTCTGCCCGTCCATGCTTTGACTGCAATTTTGAGTCCAATTTGTGATAACTCATTAAATCAATTTTTTGGTATTTCGATTGAAGTTGTTGCATACATGGAAGATTCACTGTGATTTACTAATCTCAATCAAATCTATGTGTTCCTGATCCATATTATTGGCTTTCATCTGAAATTACACTTATAGTTCAAAGGCAACTGGAATATTAGTTTCAGTATATATATGATTTTCTGAAGGTTCAAAGTTGTTATCCATTCCTGATCCACTGGGAAGATTATCCTTCTAGTAAGCATTCTTAAGAAGGTGCACATTCATTTCATGTTCCTTTGTTAGTTTGGAATTTCTTTCAGTAGCATTCCGATAAGGCAGATCTTCTGGAGAGGGAGATCTGTGCTGAGAACTTATCGGAAGCCCTGTGTGTGTTGAAGAAGAAGCAGCATTGTTTGTGTTAATTGGGGGCATGTTATGAGACATCATCCCCAGTGTATGAATTAGCACCCACTCTCCCAGGACTATTTTGGTTTCTCTGCATTTGCAGCCGCCTGAATATTTGTTCCGTGAGCTGTCTAGAGTCTGTGGTAAGATTTATTCCAGCAGCACCGTGGACTGTAGTGCTGGGTGAAAGATGTTTAACTCGGGCTTCTTTGCTAACACCATTATTTCCAGATGTGTGGTGTGGTCAAGTTTATAATATGGCCTTTCCAAGTTGGTGATCTGTCCATAGAATATTATATGAGGATCCTAATCAAAGATGAAGTATGGTCTTTTGGGTATGATGTCATTTTCTATTAGAATGATATAAACAGAGGCACTTTTAAGTGAAGAATTTGTTGCCAATGCATTTGTTCCTTGGTTTTCATCGTGTTGTAATTTTACTTCCCTTTTCATCACTTATTTTTCCTCCTTCTGTAACTTTCTACTACATTCTACTTCTGGAACCTGACCTGGCTTTTCTCCTTACTCTTCCTCGGTAGGAATTTGATGCTTTGCTATTATCTTTAATTCTAATCTTCATCTTCCATAAAGATTACTAAAAGTGCCATGGAGATTGTAGGAAGGTGGAATCTGACTGCATAATTGCCCCCACTTTTTTCCTGGTGTTTGAACGGTTTTTGACTAGTCTGGCTGGGATCCTGCTATCCAGGACCCCAGCCTATCTGCTTACTCCCTTAAATGGCTGGTGTGCATATTAGATGCACTTGTGATTGGATACTGTGGTACCTTATGAGCCCCTAGTATATGGTACCTTAGGTACCAAGGGCATAGGTACTTCACAGGCCTACCAGGGGCTGAAACATGTATTATGCCACCCTTGGGAAGCAGACTAAATCTGACACCATAGGCCTGCTACTGCAGCCTGGGTGAGGTAGTGTTAGCACTCCTCACTGAGGTATCGGCTCCTATATCTCACCGTACACACACAAATAAACCTATCAGTCACCCCTAAAGCAGGCCCTATCAATCCTGAGGGCAGGGTGCTTGGTTTACAATGTGAAGGGGTGCTTCTGCATGCGCAGGACCTCTCTGCAGCTGGCAGAGTCTATTCTCTGTGGCTGTTTGTGGATGCGGTTAAACCATATACTCTTAAGTGTATTTTAACCTCCCGGTAAATGCTAATTTTGGAATGACTGCATCAAAACATGTCGTGTTTGGTGTCAAACAACTTGGAATCATACCTCCACACCAGTAACTGGTGTGGGAGTATGATCCCACCCTTCTAGAGGGGACGACATGTACCCACTGTGGAAACACGGTAGAAATCTGAAAGAGCCTTGGCATCACAAAATGGATGCCACCTGCACAGACACTGGGCTGCCCTCCTGCTGCTGACTGAAACTCGCAGTGGAGGAGGCCCAACAATAGGCATCCTGTCACAGGGAGGTGTCACCACCTTCCAGACAGGATTCAGTGTATTGGGGCTGGGTGGGTTCACTCCTAGAGTGCTTTGAAGTCCTGCACTGGGATGAGTAGAGCGCTACCCCCTTATTTCTATATTATGTGTATAACTTCGACAAATATACTTTTTGAACTGTGTTTAAACCACTATAGGTGGTAACCCTGATCCGGGCGTTTTACCATCTGATTCATCATTGTGAACCCAGTGAAGGCATCATATTATAACGTCCTAATATTATGGAGCCAGGTGGTGGTCCATCTGCACTTCTGGTTTATTGACTGGCCTCTACCTGTATAACGGACCTGTCCAGGTGTATGTGAGCTTCGCACACTGCACCTCCAGCTTTATCATTACTGTTGAAGGATTTGTAGACACACATGGCAGTCAGCCACATTTTTTGTTGCTTGTTATAAGATCACAGTACCATCAATGAGATATTTTTTCTATACTAGTTTGTCTATGTTTGTTCCACTAGAGCGCTGCCTCACGCCCTGAGTTGTCACCAGGAGTGGAGGCGATTATCCCCGATTTAATACGGGTAAGCAGGCCTGTTGCAGACCTGACTGCAATTTTTGTTAATCACTACATGCTATGCCTCCAACCTTTTTGCTGTATTGATATGTTTCCCTGTTTCTTGCTCTTCTTTTTTGTCTTGAACATGTGACTCATAAGAACCCCTGCAGTTCCACTTACTACTAGATGAGTAGGTAATTCTGTTGGTGGTATCGTTCCAATTTAGTCTAGGTTGAGATTTTTCTCACCCTGTTCTGTTCTTTGTTGCAGTAGTAACATTTGGTCCTGAAGAAAGCCATGATCACAGAGCATGATCGTTAATGGCTGAAACATGTTGACCATGTTTTTATCTCTTGACATCTAAGGATACTGAATAAATATAATTTTCTTTAGATAGTCAATTTTAATACACTATTCATTCACACTGCACTTTTCACGCTGTTCCACCACACGTTAGGCAGCTTTAGTTTCTGTATAGAATGGTCCATCTAGGGTGTTAAGTTTAAGAAAACATCCGCAAGCTCCTCCTCTCTCATCTACGCAGGAGTTGTAGCTCCTTAACCACACCAGGTGTGGTTAAGAGGAGGCCCCAGATGATGAAGCATGCCACTTCGGTGGGTGATGGGACTTCGTCCTCTTCATGAGGACTGTTTTTCGTTTTCTTTAAGCATTCAGATTTGCAGGTATTAGCATTTAGCATTATTTCTCTAGACCCACGGATTCCTTGTCGTTTGATATACAGCTATTAGGGGATTTTTTCCGTGCAGGTCTTTAAATTTCCCCTTGACCCTCGTTTTTCCTACCGTTTTTTTGCGTCCTCTGTGCATATACCAGCTCAAACCGGTTCAGGGGCTACCTGTCCCTGCTCTGGTGCAAAATTGGACAAAGGGAAGTGGGTGTAACCACCCACTCCCCTGACCCTCCCAGAGGAGTGGTCATAGAGCTAGTCCCTCCCTTTCTTTTAGTATAAGTTAGGGAACCCTTGCCATTGCAAGTTAGATATCCCTGGACGACGCTTTACAAGAAGAATCCTGGTCCTTCGACGTTCCACTACCTTTGGAAGACAGAAGAATCTCCCTTGGAGTCAAGGAGTGACTCCCCTGCTTGGCAGGCACCAAAACTTGAATCAATGGTCGCAAACTTTTCTGCTGGAGTCCGAATTCCCTGCAGCCCCGGAAGTGGATTTCCTGACTTCTCGACGGCCATTGTGAGTTCCCAGCAGAGCTGAGGCGAGTGGACCCCATGAGTGATGAGGAACAGCAATACCCGGGTACCGTGCACTATTGTCGAGTGCAACCCCTTCATGATGTTCTACGAGCTTGTGCATTGGACCACGTATGGTCCACGCTTCCAGCAGGATTTCCCTAGAAAATCAGAGGCCTACCTCGTCCCGAGTGACCGTGGGCTTCTGTGAAGTGAATCCTCATGAGGCGTCTTCGCGATCCCTTGCCCGTTGGCTTGTGGATCCCCTGAAGACTTTGTCATCGAACCTAAGGGCTCCCCTGGTTGCTCCAGACCTGCCCTCACTTACCCTCACTGGGTGAGGTTCTCAGACCTTGCTGGTCTGCACCGCTGACTTTCTTCGATTTCCACGAGACTTGCTGTTGTCAAGGCTTGTTGGCTCCAATCCGGTTGCCAACACCTCAGTAAGCTGCAGACTTCGTGGGACACTCCGAATCCAGCTCCTGGTTGTCCTCTGCGCCTCCTGGACCTCGTGGCTGAAGAGTCAAAACACCCTTGATGACCTAACATCACCCGACTTCCGTGGGCATCCATCTTCCTGGCCCCGGGTCACTGGCAAGTGACTGTGAACACTGTCCCTTCTGCTTTCAGGTCATCTTCATCTTTAATCCAGCCTTGGATTCCACGGACACTTCTTCAGTCTTCACAAGCAGCAAAACTTCTTCGGCTTCCATAGAAAATGACGACGCGACCCGACACCAAAAGACACCTATGCACCCGGCTTCCCTGGGTGAGGTAACTCGTGCACTCCAGTGCTCCTGTGGGTGTTGGCCCTCGAACTACTTACGTTGTAAGTGACTTGCTTGTAGACCTCCTAGAAGTACCCTTAAACTTTAAAAATCCAACCGTGACTTGCTCCATTGAAATCAATAGGGAACCCATGGCTGTGTTCTCACACTGCACGCGTCTCCCGTGAAGACGCGTGCAGTGAAGCCCCAGCGTTTCTACAGGCCCTAGACCTTGTCCCCTTGCAAGTCGACTTTCCTAAACCTCTTTTTTAGTATATGGTCTGGTACGCTCCAAGGGCCCCAGCCATATTTGTGCTTAACTTATTGTGAAACGTTGATATTTGCATATGTTCCTGACTTCTAATCTCATAAAGAGATTAGTAGAGTGTGTGTAGTAATAAATACATATATATTTGATATATATACCTGTGTGGTGTCCTTTCATTTGGTAATTCAAGAGATTATAAGGTAAAACAAGCTGCTTTACATTCCTCTGAGACTTAGCCTGAAGGCTGCTCTCCACAGCTACCACTAGGATAGCTTCCTTTAAAGGTTGTCTTAAACCTATCTACCATAAGAGTCGAATTGGACTCATGCAAGGTGGCCACTATAATTAGTGACCAGCATATGCTAGGCCAACTTCTCACAGAGATGCTTTCCTTTCTTTGATTTTTGCCTCCTATTTCAGATCCTCTTAAGGAGACACATGACACTTTTCATGTATACCATTCAGTGCTTAGTGGCACAATGGCGCCTGTTTCTTCAGGCAGTCAAGGTAGTGAATAAACAGATCCTCCTCATGCCCAGCAAAAGGCACAAGGAACCCAGCATGTAACCCAATTAGATGATGAAGTGATGGTGCCATTTCTGGTCTGTACCCTCTGCTCTGAAAGAAACTCCGAGCCACCAATAGGCTGAGCAATATATACTTGAAATAGTTTTTCATAACACCTTTCAAGAATATAGTGGGCCAAGGAGTTATATGCTACAAGAAAGTCAAAAAGGATTGGAGCTCTGCAGGCCTTAATCAGGGACCGTAGAGCAAGCATAGGCTAATGGGCCTCAACTGTGAGGACTTGGGTAATGCCTCTGAAATTTTGGGGTTCATCCTACTAAGGCTCTTCAAGCTTACCAGGTAGAACCCCTTGAGCAATTGACTCTCAGTGGTAGTCACAGGCTTTTCAGGGAGGTACTGTGAGGGTGCTCAAGACCAGCATGCAAAAAATACATGTAAGCATAATAACCAATTGCGCAACCCCGGTGCTTTACTTTCAAGAAGAAAAGTACTTTAATGCACACTAAAATGAAATTTACATACAACAAGAACGAGATTCAACTTGGTGTCCTGGCGCAATATGCCATCTGCGCCGTTTCCCACTATATTGCCCTAGACTTTAATCTTCTGCTCTCTCTCTTCATTTTCACTATTTTCTTGCCATAGTTCTTTAACCAGTTAAATGGCACCTTAACTTTGTGATTTTAAATCTTTGTTTTCCCTGAACAAAGTTGTTTCAGTGCATAGACTCATTTCATAGCACTGGTGGACCAAGTCAGATGGCAAAATCACCTTTGCATTCACCTAAAAGAACTGGCGTGTATGCACCAGAACAATGACCTTCCATGAAGGGAATTTCCAAACCCTGCCTTTGTATACAAAATACAAACATTCCTCAAGCATTTAAAACTGTAGGAAGCAAACATAAATCTGAAGCAACTTAAGGGAGCCTGGATAAGACAAACAGGATAATACTGTAGACAAAACACTAACATTTTGAGACCTGTCTAGGTAGTCCTGCAACTTAACAGTATCACTCAGGAGCTTTATTGTATACATCGCCTATCAAACAAACATACACCATCAGTTGTTTTGTCTGATAAAATTAGATGATTATGCAACTTATCACATCGCGACTTGAGTAATTAAGCCATTATTATGTGTGTTTCGGTAATTAACAATCCTTGTGCAAACATCTCTGCGCAGGGGCCGCAAGTTTATTGCTCCTAGTACTTGCCAGATGCTACAAAGTGTGCATCCTAAAATAAATGTTACTGATCAAACCCACAAGGTTTATTATTCATATTTATTTGTATTTATTATAGGATACCAAAATATATTTATATTTATTATAGGATGCCAACATTTTCCTGGGGGGAAAAATGCCTGCCAAATACTAGGAGATGTGGATTTTGGTTGGGACAGTGCGAACTGCGCCCATTGTGCGGCGGGCGATTCAGGGTTCGCGCATTTGTGGTATGGCTTTGCTCAGATATACAGAGGTTCTGGCAGGCGGTGCAAGTGGATCTTGAAGAGATAATAGGCGAGAGCATGGAGATGGCTCCTTTGCTGTCTTTACTAGGTTATGAAAAAGACATCCCAACTGCAGTGAGGTGCCTGGTGGCCATAAGCTTGCTGCTCGGAAGGTGCAGAATAGCACTAAGATGGGCATAGGGTCCACTTTCGATAATAAAATAATGGCACGCGGACATGGCATGCTGTAATGCACAGTCCGATGCTTACCGAGAATTATTACCAATTGTAGTTTTCCAAAAGATATTTGGGATCCTTAGCAAGCTTTCTTGGCTCGCACTGGGACAATTGCTGTGTCCAGCGAAGGGGAAAGCAAACTTGTGACTAGTTCACAGCCGGGAGCGCTGACTAGAACCTACAAATAATCAAGTACGAGCCATGAGATAAAATGGGGAGGCAGCCTGAGGTGCGGCGTAAGGAGAGTGGTGGGTGCTACTAGTAGAGGGTGAAAGTGAGTGCCTGTAATATAGAGGGAATGTGCTGAACTGGTTGCTGGCGTTATTAAATATGATACTCACACCAAATATAGGGTAGCGCTATTAAAACTTGTGAATAGTAGTACACAAAAAAGGGCCGGGCATAACAGGTGTTATGGACGAAAGCCCTCACTCACCCGAGTGTGACATGCTTCATCATTGGGCTCCTCCAGCACACGGGGACCGCAAGGTACCCCGTGTGGGCTACGACTTTACCCAAAGAGGGAAGGAGCAGGAGTGCAAAGCACGTGTTGTTTCTACCAACTCAATATGGTAAGGAGGGGCAGAGTGCAAAAAAAGAAAAGAAATAGTGTGACTAAAAAACTATCTACCTAGGGGCAACACCTTTATTCTTCCTGCCTAAGTAGTAGTATATTAAAATGCAAGTGAATGTAGGGTTGAAAAAGAATACCCAACATGTTTCTGCCCAGGTGACGGAAATTGTTCAAGGCATTCATCAGGATCATAGAAGAGTCACTCTGCTAATAAAGTGCTTAAATCATAATATAATACTTAGGCATTAATCTCTTGACCATCAATCGCAGTGTCAATCTATGCGATGGATCAGAAGGCTCTATAGCATATAGTCTATGTGTCTACTCAACCATCTGCCGAGTTTCACACCATGTCAATTATGCTTAATGACGTTAGGCCCGACTATATTATTAAATATGACACATGTATATTGCTCTTTACCTTTTTAACCCATTGACAACATCTGAAAGTCTGGTTTTCTTTACAATGCAACACAAGTGATGTATGCTATGATTATAACTGATTTATGCCATGACAATTGTTTAGGTCATTATGCTACGCAAGGCTGTAGAAAACTTAAAATAAGGTTTAATAAAAAGATGTGGATTTTGGTGCAAAAATTCTCCAAATTCCCCAAGTTAAACCACATTTTAAAGGTGAAACTCAGATTCGGTGCTATTTTCTGCACCACATAAATGCTAAACCCTGGCATATCGTCCACTTCTCCAGGGCACTCATTATCTATGCATTAGTTTGAGTTTTATTTGATGTAAGTGGTATCCATTGAACTCTAATTTGCGATTAGGCCATTGGTTGGCTCTTTTTATTGTGATAAATAAAGGGAGAACCAAACCTTTTCAAATTACTTTTTGCTTTCTTGGCCTCAGATTGGTTGGGAACTGCTCAGCGCTGGAAAACCAGGAGTCAAGTGACCTGGAGCTACGCCTTCAGGCAAAGAAAATGGCAGATGCTGTAGCCCGAGTTGCCAGGAAGGTCAACGAAACAGTGGAAAATGAAGAAGACTTCCTTGGTAAGTTGACTGCTTCATCTGGGATGGATGAGAATTGACCTCTCTCACCTCACACCCCAGACATGTTGCACACACTGTATTATTCAAGAGGCAATTTATGTATCCATTAAATAAATATTTTTATGATTTGTCTCTGAAGCTTACAAATTGCTACCTGAAGAATATGAGTTGAATGAAAATGTTTTGGGTGACAGTTTATCATTTCAAATTTTCTTTGGAATAGATGAAAGAAGAAGAATGAATTAGCTATCAGATTGATTGCCTATCATATTCTCATGTCTACTATAGAAGATTATTTATTATCATGTTGTCAGGATGAAGAAACCAACCTTGAACATGACTTATCCTTAGCATACACATCTTAATACAAATGGGTGCTGGACACAAAATGACAAGACAAATCAGAGATCATTGACATATCCTTAACATAGAAATCAATTATGCTTTTCACATAGCTTACATTGTTCGCATTTCTTAAATATGATTCTCAAAGTTTTTTGTTGGTTGCTTGGATAGTCTAAAATGGAGCACAGGATGTAGACATCATCCAGGGAAATGTAGCTAAGAACTTGGACATTCTTATCTCAGAATCTTTAGCTAAACCTTCTGCCAGCTTCCTTGTCATGCATGTTTCTTTGATACAGTTGGATTCGTTTCTCAGTTCAGGTCAGTTCAACAGAAACTTTATTGGGTCTTTTACAACCATAAAAGTATACAAATAGACAACATACCATTTGTTAAAAATATGTAGATAAAAATGAAAGAAATAACAACCTACCCTATAGTTCATACTGACACAAATACGGTCCAGTAGGTTCAACAAACTGTATGTGCAAATTGTAAGCTGTATAGAAGGTAATATCTCTATATTCAGAACACTTTATTTCGACCATTAATCCACAAACATTTTAAAATTATTTTAAAAAGCTTTATAAAAACACCATTCATTTTTAATCTCATAAAGGTAATATCTCTGTATTCAAAATAAATTATTTCGGCCTCTAATCCTCAGATCATTTTAAAATTATATTTAAAAGCTTCTTAAAGGAGCAATTCATTTTTAATCTCATAAATTCATATATTCCTCTTCACTCTACTATTACCCTTTCCTGGCTTATTCGCCACGTACGTTTTTTTTAAAATAGGCAGCTCACGACTCATTACATTTAAGAGACTCTTTAACTTTTTCAATATATTTTCCCATAGCACAAGCTATATCTAAAGTAATCATTTCCACTATAAGATTCACTGCTTGCGCCCTATTTTTAATATCATATTTTAAAAAAATTGGACATAAAAATTATTTTCGAATTTCTAAAACCTTCTGGCAATCCAGTAATATATGTAAGATATCACATGTTGTTCCTAAAGTGAAGGTGCATTTTCCCTTACTGTTTATCATGGATCTTTTTACCCCATTATTTCCATAGCATGGATTTACCCCGATTCTTAACCTTAACACTTCTCGCCTTAACGAGCAGCTCGGTAGCCTGTCAGGAAAGTGTAGTTCATTTTTCCTCGATAAGACCATATGGAGAACTGAACTTTTCCTTAAGAGGTAATCTTGGTCCTGTACTCGGGAGCTTTCTTTTCCCAGGATCCTAAGTTCCCTCTTATCAATCTTGAGTTGGAAGGACTGGGGGCACAGCGTAAGCTTTATCATACAACACGCCTTATTGATAGTGGCTCTGATCTCTTTGGCCCATGTTAGCTCACTGTTTACAATCTCATTTCTGCACCATTGTTAGATTTTCTGTTCTTCTCCCAATCCCAGGCGCTGCCAGAAACATAATAGGGCCATGCCAACTGTTATACCCCATGAGGTAATTCCCAATTCTAGTCTCACTGCCTGTACCATTGATGATTTAGGCAAGGAGAATAGATTTTTCAGAGTGTTTCCCTCTTCGCTGAAGCCGATGCCCTTAGTTTTAGTGCGTCAAGATGGGTATGTCAATGCAGGCTCCTCTCGAATCAAATCCCCAGGTATCTATATTCTGTTACCTTTTCCAACTTCTCGGTTCCCAGAAACCAAGAGAACCCTGTTTTTCTTCTACCAAAACATACGATCTTTGTCTTTTCCATGTTAACAACAAGTTTTTTGACATAGCAGAATTCCTTAAACTTGTTTAGTTTTCTTTGTAAACCAAATCTCCGTCTGATCCATAATTACCAGGTCATCGGCGTAAAGTAAACATGAAATATGTTTCCCGTCTTGTTTTGTGCTTGCCCCTCTTGCATTACCAAGAGTTCGGGGCAAGTCAGCAACAAACTGGGAAAAAAGTAGGGGGGGCCAGTACGCACCCCTGCCTCAGCCCATTACCAATCTGGATTTCTCAAGATAAACTCCCCTCTACATCTTGGATTATCTGGGCCTAATTTTCGGTATGCAGTGCTTGAATCAGGTCCAATATATCTCCTGGGATGTTGTACCCCATCAAAGTCTCCCACAGCTGCTCTCTGTCCACCAGATCAAACGCTGCGTGGAAGTCCACCCAGCAACAGAACAAACTCCCCCTCTGTTCGATTGCCTTCCGCGCAATGGACCAGAGAGCAAAGCAGTGGTCTACCGTTGAGTGACCCTTGTTAAACCCTCCCTGTTCTGGGGCACAATCCAATTTTCTTCCACCCACTCCTTAAGTAATCCCAAAATTACTTTGGCAAAAACTTTTTCACCTATATCTAGGAGGTTTATTAATCTATAATTATTTGGGGCATTTATGTCTCCTTTTATATGGATTGGCCTTACAATGGCTCCTCTCCAGTTATTAGGCACAATCCCTGTATTGAGGATCCCCATGAACATATTCACAAACAACTCTGACCACCACCTTTGTTTTTACAATTACTGCCGGCAGGTTATCAGGGCCAGCTGCTCGGGTTAGGTTTAAACTCGATATTATTTTCCTAATGTGGCTGCTCCTTTGTCTCTCCCCTCACATCTGACCACGCTATTATTCTCGTTTTATCTAACATTGGCCATTTCCCATAGATTTCCCCCAGATACTCCACCCATTTATCTTCGGGGACCGAACACTGCAGAGACCCTAATACTTTACCGGAGCTTTCTTGTACCAATTTCCAGAAACCTTTCACATTTTTGGATTCGATTACCGCTAGCAAACTTTCCCAGCAACTGTCTTCATAAGTTCTTTTTTTATTCCTAATGATTGTTTTATATTTTATCCTTAATTTCTGGAGGTTAGATAGCAATTCCTCTTTATACCTTATTCTAAGTCTTCTTTCCTTTTGTCTAATACAAGCTTTTGCTTTGCGGCATTCCTCATCGAACCATGGACTATTATTAGTATGGGGTCTATTTTTACTAGCCCCAGGTTTACCACATTTAATTTTTACCCTTAGGCATTCTACCAATTGACTTATTGTGTTTTCATACCAGGCATTATCGCCCTCAAATGGAGCTTTTACTAGTGTGAGAGTCTGAACAGCACTTCATTTTGTAAAATGCTCTTCTGCAATACGGGTTGTAAGCCACTTTGTGTAGTCTACATGTACTTGAAGAGCCCTCTCTCTCTGAGTACCCCTTTTTACAGATACTTTTGTCATCAGAGGGTAGTAATCACTGCCTTCCATTCTTACTACTTCAAAATGCTTAATTAGTTCAAAGCTCCAAGCATGTGTAAACACGTAGTCTATCGGACAAGGTTGCTGACCTATCGTGAATGTGCGCTTGGCACATAGCAAGCACATGGAACCCAACAATTGTCCAAGAGCCTGAGTTTGGCGAGAAATGTCGCCAATAGGGAATATCGCAGTCTCTATATTTTAGGCGCTTAGCAAATCTTTACACCAGGGATCTATTCTTCGGGGTCTAATCTGTGTCAGTGTTAGCACTCTACTACCTAGTGCCCATTTACATTTTAATTCTAGGTGGTCAATTTTCCTGGAAATGTTTGTGGATACCAACGTCAATTGCCCTCATGAGGGTCTACCAAAAGGGTTCTTCCATGCTACTTTCAGGTGATGGGCAAACCCTTCGGTAACTAGGGTTTCGTCGCACAGCCAAGTCTCCTGTAGGCACACAATGTCATTGCTCTTGAGAATATTATTGAAACTTTCTTGAGACCCTATTATATTCCAAGATAGTAAGGACAGGCTGCTCCTAGTCAATTTCACTCATGCACCCATCTTCCTCATACTCCGAGTATGCTAGGGCTCTATAACTATTCCCGGCTAACAGGTCAGTCCCATCTCTCCTTATTTCTTTAGGAGCTATAGTTATTTCAAGATCTTCTTTATTACCCCAGCGGGAGTTGATCATTCTTATTTGCCGTACTCCCAACCCGGCATGATTCCTCAGAAATGACTTCCCCTGCTTATCAGTAAGCATTTCCTCCCTTTTTAATAATCTTATGCCCTCCTTTAGCAGCTCATATTCTGCGTTTTCCAGTGCTGCTTTTACTAGTGCTGAATAAAGGAGAACCTTAGTTACTTTGCCCCCTTTGTTGTTTACTGTGAACCCTACTTCTCTAAGGTCCTCCGAACTAACGTAACGTAGCCTTACACATTTTGACAATGAAAAAAGGAGTTGGGAGCGGTTTAGGGGGATTCGTTTTCTAACTTTTTCCCCACTTTTTCTCTGCTCTGTTGGCTCCAGAAAAAGCCACAGGTCCTGATATTGTTCTAGCTCTACTCCCGGTAGGCCCTCCTCTATAGCATCCTCCCTACTTCTGCTATATTCCTCTTCAATGCCTCTCTTCCTAAGGCCCCTACTACTATTGAGGTTACTAGGTCCTGCATTTATAATCTTTCTCAGCCCTCTTGCCTCATCACCCCATTTTTCCCGCATGGTTTTCTTAGATTTATCTTTAGTTCTCCTGGCGATTCCTTTACCTTTTGTCCGCCTTCTCTGCTAGTCAGGGCTACTGGCAGTTATTCCTTTTCTTGGATGCTGAACTTTTTAGGTTCTGGGGGCACTTTCCTACCTATAATCACCTGTTCTTTCACTACTCCCTTCCCACTGCGCTGCTGCCTTGGGATTTGGCCTTTGCTTGGGAGGTTCCCCCTCTTTCTTGACCGTGGGATGAACTGCTTGTAATTCCTCCTCTCCCCACGTTTTTTTACGATCATCGGGTGTCGATATATATATATACACTTGGCTCCTCCTTCTGTGGTTGGATATCCCTTACCACTTCTTGCTCCCCACCAACATCTCTTTCCTGGGGGTCTCCGACTGGCCTGACCAAAGTGGGCATTAGACCTTTAATTTGTTTCAGTTCCCCAATCATAGTTTTGAACTGTACACTTTGTGTTTTTAAGATTTCATTGTTCAGGACTGAAACCTCTAATAAACCTTGCTAGGTTTTCTGACGAATCAACATAACCTCCAGCA